>NC_064009.1:6250000-7500000 GCF_932276165.1 Plutella xylostella | reverse complement strand
TCAGCTAAATGGGAACTGTGGTTGAGAAAAAAAACGAAGGCTATAAGTTTTTAGCATTATTGTTAGCAGAATAGCCCTCAGTAGTTAGAAATAGATTCACTCGCCATACGGAACATTGCGGAGTCGCTAAATCCATTCAAATTGTAACAAACTGCAGAAACGCGGTCCGCCGACACATATTGCTGCGTCCAGACCAAGTGGGACTTTCTACAGATTTAAATGTTATTAAAATGTAGAAATCCAAAGTTGAAAACCCCCGACATTCAAAACTAAAAATTGCATAACTTATGAACGGCTAAGGCGATTTTGATAAAACATGGCTATAAGAATACTCTGGGTAACATTACCCACCATGACTCAATAAAAACAATACAAAAAACTGCCAGCCGTTTGGGAGCTACCACAGACAGAATATCAAAGTTGTTTTTTGACAGGGGTAATTTTTTTTATGAAATCGTCAGCCATACGTATCCAAAGAAAGGCGTATTTACTCATGTTACAAGATTTGGTTATAAACTATAGGTACATAAGTTCATACGTACGTACATCCTTAGAGAAGATTAAATTTGGTTTGTGTTACCCGGCTCGCCTACATAAATGATGGTCTGGCTGCAAACTACCTATCTCCTGAATAAGTAGTTTCATTTGTTACTTTACGGATGTGGGAAATAAATCCTACATTCTTGTACAGACGCTTCCGTTGAACGATAAAGCAACATTTATGTGAGACGCAGACATCAATGTGATTAGTAAGCAAATATAGTAACATAGAACGAAAGACACTTGCTGTCCAGAGCGCCAAAAACGTAACCAGCTCAGCATATGCTGTGGAAACAAAAGGCTATAGCGCTACCTAATAAGTGTTTCTAACTATTATACCTAAATCCTGAAACCGTCGCCTGGCGTCGCTTAGAACTTGTGGGTTATTGTAAATAGTTAGTGCGACAGATTGTGCATAGTTGTGAGCCGCTGAAATACTGAAACCGTTTTCGTGAAGTCGCGGCGGAAACTGAAATGTGTCGTCGGATATAGTGTTCGTCTGAACATGGGGGGTCACTCTGTATTACGAAAAACTAAGTTTCGGAGCACTGCTGTGCGAGCCACGACTCTACCTCGTTGTATTGAAGCGCTATATACTGGTGCCTACACAGAACTAGCGGTTTTCTAAAAACTGCCAAGGCCATCATGCAAATTCAATTTTTTTCACCTCCTAATCCCTGGAATATTAATGTAAAAATCACTAATGATGGCCGTTGCTAGCGGTATCTTCGGCAACTTCTACATTCCAGCGGCTAGTTCTGTATATTCAGCGCATTAAACGATCCGATTTCAGAACAACTCTCGTTCGTTCGCATTTCGCCAGTATAGAGCAACCCTCATGTAGCTTCATTTGCATAGATTGCTCTGCTTCACGCCGCCAACTTGGTATTGCCGCGCTGGTATTGCCTTCTTGCGGCCTGTGCCGGTTTGTATAAGAAATATTATTACGAGTACTTAGGTTATGTCTACTGATTTTATTATGTCTACTAATTTAAACATATATTAGTGCTTTTCACCCCAACGGCCTGCTTATTCCTATACCCCGTAGTTTTTCATCAAGATATACATTCTGCATAACTGACGAGATATTGGTACATTCTGCATACGTTTGCGTCAACTGTCACTAAACCAGACTGTGAGCATAGAAGTAAAATACTTTGAAAAATACTAACGTTAACTGGAACATAAGTTAGTTTCACTATAAACCATTCAAAACTTCACAAACATTGTGACACTTCATTATTCTTGGCAACATGACAGCTCGGAAAAATGTATCCCTCTAAAATGTTATTCGTAAATTCCTGCGGATCCCCGATTCAGGTCAGTCGACGGCGACGGTGACTCATGTATCGAATGATTGATCGATGTCGACAGCATCCGGGTCTTTGGCTCACTTTGTCGAATTCGCTTCCGGGGAATTTTTCCATAAACACTTGAACAAGTTTATAAATATTATGGTGCATTTGAAAGTATAAGTTGAATTAGCGCAGTTCATTATCAGTTTTATCGCTTATTAACTGAACAATATTCAGTTTTCAGTTTTACCAGCCAAATTAGGCTCTTCTAGGATGGCAGTAATTAAATAATCAAATTTTAAGTCAGTAATTTTTATAACATTTTAGTTTTATTATAATTTATTTCGTCTTGCTTCTTATCTGAAGTACTTCAACTAACTAGAATAAGTATTTTTCGATTCAGCTTTAAGAATGGCCTGTTATGATATTCCTGCATCTTATAAAAATATTAAGGTAGGCTTTGTATTAGTGTAGGCTGCGTGTAGGCTGTGTACGGTATGGTACATAACTGTCCTATAAAGTATTAGTGAGATTGATGATCCTGACTCAACGACAAATATATTAAGGATTTCCTAATAAGTATTATCAAGGAGATCGTTCCATAGACGTACAGCCTACAGTGACTCGTTTCGCCACCGCCAGAGCACGTCAGCAGTCGGGTGTGAAATCGAACATTTGTCTCCATTTTGGCGTCTCATTTGTAACGATAAGATTGGGGAAAGCGCGCCACGACTATGAATGGCTATAGGAACATTACTCATTAGTCAATATATGGCGTTGTCACGTAGTCTGATGATAATGTAAAATTTTATTCCACACGAAACAAGAAAATATTTAAAATCTAAATTAAAACTTTTTGAATATAAATAAGTGTAAGCTTGGCGTGTCGCTAAAAAACTTGTTAGTTAAAATCAAGTTTCAAGGATACAAACGTAAACGGTGTTTTAGCTTTTAAAATCTGTTTAAAGCTATCTGAACAATTCTGAGACTCTAAGGCGAAGCATTTTTCAGGATTTCTTGGTTCAACAAAATTAATGTGGCTATTTTCCCGCAGTGGGACTTGGGGAATCTACGATATGGGACCTGCGGCTACGTTTCTGTGATAAATTCTACTTTCAATAGAAAAAGTGCTACCTCTGTACCTAACCTATGGGTATTGGTGTTGCAATTGCAGGTAACGTGGCCGGAAATCGTTGAATATAAAGCCAATATTTTTGGGTACTGAGTAATAATCTATTAAAAAGGGATCTCCGGATAACAAACACAATGCGACAGTCATTCTGATTATGTTAATATTTATGTAACATAAAGAAGAATGGCGAAACCTGACCCGCTTAGCGTAAGTTAGCAGCCACTAACCAAACCTATTTTAAGTTATTGATAAAAATGTCTATTATCAGGGAAAAATATTTTAAAAAATCTAAACCATGGGGTTCTTGAGATATTAGGGTTCAAAAGTAAATCAATTAAATTTTTTTTTTTCGTTAAATAAGATTTTGATGAATAGTACACGCACAAATAAGTTTTATAATGTAAATCATGGGATCCCCAATACATAGTGCATCACAAAATGTATTACATGACTTTATTTATGCAAATAATATCATAATTATTTTTGCACATTTCACACTTAGAAACCTATTTTTATAAAGAGACCAATTTCAAAAATTATTTCATTCTATTCAAGTTCCCGTTATCCCGAAGTAACATAGAATACTTTTTATCCAGGAATTCCCACGGGAACACTTTTAAAATCAATTTTTAGCTCGAGGGTAACATCTAGTACAGTAGAAAGACTTGACCTTTCAGCACCTATATTTTCGTTCTCCCATGCCTCATAATAATAAAATTAATACCAGGATATACTGTAGTTACGGACTACACGTTAGTGTATGTTTCATCAATGGCCGCTCTGGGTCATGGCGCCATAGAGAAATGGCCATTCTCCTTTAATGTATACTTACTACAAACTCTTCTGACCAACTTTGATATTTTTTTTGCAGTTAGGATTTTATATTTAATGTGCAGTGTAAGGCGAAAATCTTCAAACAGGCCTACAAGACTAGATATTTCCCAGATTGCTTATTTCATTTGCCGAGTGCACGGATTCGAGAGTGTAAAGAAATAAATCTGTCAGCTGATTTACCATTTTCCATTTCCGAGAGCTATGGTCGTGCTCTCTCCATCGGTGCGACATCGACATGAGATATGTGGATATCCTTCGGGAGCTGTACAGGGCTGCCACAATGCAAGTGCGCATGCATAGTCTGACCAACCACATTCCCATCAAACGGGGTGTGCGCCAAGGAGACACTCTGTCACCCAAGCTCTTCACTAACGTCTTGGAGGACATCATGAAGACCATAGACTGGAGTGACAGAGGTCTCAATATAAACGGTGCTCGCATGTCACACCTGCGTTTTGCTGATGATCTGATCATCCTAGCTGAGAACGTCACAGATCTCCAATGCATGCTCGTAGAACTGCACGAAGCATCCCTGAAGGTTGGACTAAGGATGAACATGTCCAAGACTAAGATCATGACCAATCTTCCTGCAAACGTGCAGCCTAACATAATTGTAGGTAACTGCCACATCGAGGCAGTGGATGAGTACGTCTATCTTGGACATAGTTTATCCTTTGGACAAAGTTCTCAGGTAAAGGAGATCGCTAGACGAATTCAGCTGGGATGGGCTGCCTTCAGTAAACTTGAAGACGTCCTTAAGTCCCAAATCCCTCAATGCCTGAAGACTAAGGTGTTCAATCAGTGTGTTCTGCCTATCCTCACTTACGGAGCCGAAACATGGACGCTCACTAAAGCCAACATGCACAAAATAAAAGTCGCACAAAGGGCTATGGAGCGCGCCATGCTCGGCATCTCTCTTGTGGATCGTGTGCCCAATGTCGAAATTCGACGTAAAACTCGTGTGGATGACGTGGGTAGCCGAATCACAAGATTAAAGTGGAGATGGGCAGGACACTTGGTTAGGAGGGACGACGGCAGGTGGACTGGGGCAGTCACAGAGTGGTGGCCAAGAACTGGCAAACGAGGAATAGGCAGACCGCCGGCCCGATGGTCTGATGACATTGTTAAGGTGGCCGGTAGACACTGGACTAGACTCGCACAGGACCGGAAGAGGTGGCGTGATAGGGAAGAGGCTTATACCCAGCAGTGGGCAGATACGGGCTGATAATGATGATGATGATGATGATGATGGTCGTGCGAGTGCGGAATGGTGATTTCACAATGCTGCCAAAAATCAATTCAAACATGTTTTCACGCTAGCCTTTTCTTGTTGTATTTCGTTTAATGCAATAAGCCATGTTTAAGGCAGGCTCAGGGTGTACAGGTTGGTTGTTTTCCAATTTTCTGAAAATAACATGTACCAGTTGTCGGTAGATTAACCTACACATTTCATCATGAGTCTTTCATATCTCAAAGAATCAAAGAATCAAAGAATAGTTTATTTCTTTCTACAAATTCAGTAACAAAGTAGTGACCAGAGCCTCACTTGTAAGTTAAAAGAAACCTGTGCCAGTGGGGCCCCGCTCTTCCGTTTAGTATACAATTCAATAAACTTAGGTAGTTAGAAATATAACAAGTAGTTGGTAAACAATTAAATATTTAAAATAAAAACAAGTAAGGTTAACATTAATTATTTAACACTTATTTAAGTGTGTATGTGTGTGTGTGTGTAGTGTATGTATGTGTGTGTGTGTGTGTGTGTGTGTGTGTGGGTGTGTGTGTGTGTGTGTGGGTGGGGGGTGTGTTACTTATTTATATGTATACATAATATATTTCTTTTATGCTAGTCAGGAAGTTCTTTCATTTTATTAACGCACTTTCAGTTTTAGTGTAATCTAGAGTATTAAGCCAGTCTGTAATGATAGATTTACATTCTGATAATGTAAGAGAATAAATGTTAAGATTTTTATTAATTTTATTGTAAAGGTAGATGGAAATTGATACATATTGAAATTGGGCAAATTTAGTTTTTACTGCAGGGGCCATGGCTACATCAGGAATTCTTCTTGTGGCTCTGTTGTAAGCTACAAATGGAGTTGATTTGTGTCTTCTAAGGATTGTTGACAGTATATATAGTTTTCTAACACTAAGCACTTGCACTGTTTTATACAGTTCTGTTGTGGAAAATAACATAGGCTTAAACAATATTATCTTTAAGAGAAGTCTTTGAGCTCTCTCTAATTCAAGAAATTTGGTTTTACCAGCCCCTCCCCATACTGGAATACAATATAATAAAATAGATTGAGCTAGCGATAGGTAGACATTTCTGATAAGAGAAGGAGAGGATATCTACCTACCTCAGTTAAGGCCTTGTTAAGGCTTTTGCTCCAAAGGTTCTGCCAAAAGTTTGTTTTAAGCTTTAAAGCATAGCAACTCCATTACTTTTGGTTCGTATTCTAGAACCAAACTTATTCATAAGGTTTGTTTCGCTTATAACATAACTACTTATAAATCTTTGCCGAAACGCCATAAACATAACGGCAGTCAGCATATTGGGTCACGTTTCACTGGCTACAAACCCTAAAGGTGCAAATAGGCGGCATACAACATCGACATGATGTAGCAGTCGACACGTGTCGCAACGTCACTTACTAAGTACCTACCTACTACATTTCTATGAAATTCATGTGGCGATCGGCGACAAGATATCTGCTGCAACCTCATGTCGTCCGCCGCCAATTGACAACTTAAAACGCTTAAAACGAGATTGAAGAGTGAGTTTATTAGTAGAATTAGTACTTATATCATAGGTATTCAAAATAAAATCTTTAATACATCATATTTTTTATTAATGTTTACGAGATTTTTGCGAGAAACATAAGCATTAACTGAAATGCATTTCATATTAACTGCTGAACTGAAATGGTTTCTAGAATACGACGGCTGCAGTGAGCTTGTTATTTGTTCCTCGGTCGCTTCCCGCTTTCAGTGCTCAGTTCATTGGCCGAGGCTGCGCTATAAATCGTAGATCCACTACTTAGGTTTGACAGTTCCACCGAGCAAATAACGGGAAAATTCTGTGCACTTTCTCAATCTTAAATCGATATGGAATTATGCACCAAACAAAATGGATTCTAAATACTTAACTTTTATTCTATGACTTTTGGAATAAGAAAGAAAAAACACACATACCTAATAGGTACGTGACAAACGAAGTTTATAATAATACGGAGTAGCAAAAAATATGATTGCTCAGAAAGAGATTTACAGACGCACTGTATGTAGATTTTCTATATGTAGTAGTGACATCTGCATGATATTGGTTATTCATAACCACGCAGAAGCTGAGCCGCAGCTGAGTCGAACTACTGTCCAATCACAACGCAGTATTCAAATCGAACGGTTAAATTCGGAAAATTAAAACCCTTTATTGAATGTAATGATAAAATCTCTCTACTTTCATCTTAAACCAAAAGCTTTAGATTTAAGAAAGACTACCCTCCTAATTGCTGGGTTTTCATCCAAAATTCGACCCTCATTTGTGTCTTATTATATTTTTAGAACTAGGTAGCTACATAGTGGTTTTCTATTAATTTTAAGCTGTTCTGTATACGATCAAGGTGAGAGGGCACTTATAAAGGTATCGATGTCAGGTCTTACATTCCCTAATGTGTCACGTCGACACTGATACTCACAAAAATTGCGACACTAGTTTCTATTGTGTCCTCATTTTTTTGTGTTTACACTAGTGTCCAGAATATTTTTTGTTTGTTTGTTAATCTACACGGCAGACACAGCGAAATGCGTATCCACAGCATCGGCAGCAGATACTGACGCTGACAATAAATGTCGTGACTCCTGACACACGCAGACATTCAATGTATACACTGAGTGCCTTGTGTCTGGTGTCGCCGTGTATTCCCAACCTAACGAGAGTGCAGGAGGTTCTATAGGCACTCTACCGTGAGCTGATAATATTTAAATACCTTAGAGAACGGTATACGATGACATTCTGTGGCAGCAGGGGTGTTATTACCTGTAATATTTAATCGCAAAGTATAATCAAGAATTCGATTTGCGATTTGTTGTTTCCATAATTTGACTGCTGTCAATAATGCAATTCTCCCTAGGGATAAAATGGCCTATTCCCATGCCTTTTTCCACGGAATTCTTACCTACTTTCAGAACATGAATTAAGAAAAAACTTATTTTAGATTGTTAAGTTAATAACTTGTTTTTTTCGTTCGACTGTTTGTAATTTGTAACGAATGTTACGATATCATTTTAATATTGCCGTGGAAACTGTTCAGTGTGTCTGGAATAGTACCCTACTGGTATGGAAGTGTCGAGACGTGAAAGATCGTATTGTGTACAATTCGCAGCGCCGGCAGAAATAACGTCTTTGTCGCAAAAAGCGAAGCCAGAAATGTACTCGTTTCCCGCTTCTTATAGTCCCGGGTCTAATTCTAGCATTGTAAGGATTTTGCTACGAGTAATTTTCGTGAGCGACATCTCGCTGTACATCATTCATTAACAAAAATAATAATTAAAAAAATTTAAAAGCCGACTTCAAAAAACCACTAAAATGTAAGAAATAATTTAAGGTTTACACAAATTCTACTCGTATGTGACAGTACAAATATACCTAAGCAGGAACTGTTCTTTTTTGATGTTGGTGCGGTGACAAAGTAATCTGAAGAAATATGGCACCAACTTAAAAAAATAACAGTTCCTGCTTTTTTTAAAATTTTATTAATATAATAATAAGAAAAAACATTTATTCATTTACTCAAGGTTATAATATATATTAACATTTAAGTAATGAAGCCTAACCTAATTGTAAATAAAATTGTGAAAACTGAACTAAAAGATAAAATTTTACAAATTCAAAGTATTCGCCTCAAAGTTAGTCTAACTAGTCAAAGATGCCGCCTCGTATCGTTCCTGGCTCGAAACTGCCCAACAAGCCAGCCGCATTACCACGCTGTATCGCCAACGAAATGCGCTGAACCAGGAACGACCCAGAGCGAGCATCATGACCTTTTTCGTTCAGGCGCTTGCCAAGCTCTCTGATGAAGCATAAGGCCTCTGTTCCCCAGGAACCTGCTGCTTCGACAGCAAACGTCCAAAAGCTGTAAGAGGCTTTCAAATTAGAGTTCCTGCTTAGGTATATTTGTACTGTCACGAATTTGTGTAAACCTTAAATTATTTCTTACACTTTAGTGGTTTTTTGAAGTCGGTTTTTTTATTATTATTTTATTTTATAGTTTTTAGTTTATTTGCAATAATTTTCAATCAAAAGTAAGGTGCAAATGATACCAAAAAGTCCTACTAATCAATACGAATCATTCAAACCTAAACACGAAGTAGTTGCTATATACCGTTGAGGAGTTCCCATGACTGCCTTCCGTTTCCATCATCAGATCAGCTCAAGGTCACCATCATATTTTTTTGTTATAAGAACTATATTTACGTTCTTAATTTCATTAGAATCGGTTAATATGTGCCCAAAATGGAAATTCATACCCTGTTTTTACGCCTTTACCCACCCTTGGGCGTGAGATAAAATTCTGAAAAAAATGGGACAGCCTGGGAGCTCCACCCAATACAACAAAAAAAGAATTTTCAAAATCGGTTCATAAACGGCGGAGTAATCGGTGAACATACATAAAAAAAAATATCCCGACGAATTGAGAACCTCCTCCTTTTTTTGAAGTCGGTTAAAAACACGTGGCCACAAAGTTTCTATGGAAAAGTAAAATTTCCAAAGTCGTACAACAAAAGTTGTTCTGAATATGTTATGTTGTTATCCACTGTTGCAATATGTATATTTTTTACTTTGTTCAAATAGATTAAATTAAATTATTTATTTCGTAGAAAGCTGCATGGTATATCTGTAAAAACTGCTCAGTAAACATGATGGTGGACCCAGCTCATGCAGTGTTTTATAATGAAGAGTTGGTAATTAATTAAAAACTTACAGGAAGTTATTTATATTAAAAGTAGCTTGTTTAACCAACATTTTTAGTTGGAATTTAATAAGTGTAGACATTCTGAGCAACTTTCATTATGAGCCGTCGTGTACCTATAGACGTTTTGGAGATGTTTAATAATACATAAAATTACGTTACGAATGAAACAAGGTGGGAATTTGATATTAAAATATGTATTTATACAAATGAATTAAATAATTATATATTATTAATATTTTTTTATTTATTTATTTAATAACTTAAAACCTATCATTACAGCTACTCCAATGCGAGGTACATTGTATTTGAGGTACATACCTAATGTGTGTATCTTGGCTACGTATAGTTCAATAATTGTGGGACTGTTCGAAACTTTGTGCGCGTTGTATCTCTTCATGAGGTTTTGAGTATACAAATTAACTATTAATATGCTAGTTTACATAATTAAGTCTGGTTCTATTTAACAAGACTCTTTCTGATAGTTCGTTAAACGTCCAAGACCTACAAAGCAACAGAATAAACTTCAGGATTCAATTTCCCTGAGGGCGCGGAAAGATGTCCTTTTAGCAAGTCGATATAAAGTTGTTGCAGACTTGGAAACAGCTCCGAACGGTGCAATGTAAACTTTAAATAAAGCACATTATTTCTCTGCTTGTACAGTCGAAGACGCGCTAACTGGAATACTTGCAGCCAAATTTAACTCTTATAACCACGAATTAAAGGTGTTACACACTAAGTAGATAAATGTGTTGGCTGCGGCGTTTTAGTATATATAGTATGGTCCTGGGCGGCAAATGGTAGGTAAGCCTGTTCCATAAAGCGTATTTAAAAAAAATCACTATATTAGTTAAGTTTTATGTTTTTTAAACAATGTACAATTAAAAATCATTACATGGCCCGTGTAACTCAAAAGTATTCGTAGGTATAGGTTTATCTATTATTATATTTCTACCCTATGGAAATAATTTGTAAGCTTAAAAGATACATAAGTATGTTAAGTAGGTGTCCCATTGGGCTGACTTTACATAAGTGGTATAACTTTTGTAAACCCCTGGTCAGGTAGAAATATACAATACCTGGTCCTGGCCCGGTGACCTGGTTAAAAGTTTTTAGAATTAGCCCTGAATCACCCCTTTTTGGCTTACTATAGAACTTTTGCAATACGCTGTAGTTAAGCAAATCAATTTTTAGGAGTCATTCATTTGCTGGGCCATCATCATTCATAATCATGAGACATGAGTCAAAAGTGGCCGTTTAGAAAATTTGGTCCACCATTAGTAATGATAAATGAACCTTTTTATTTTTTGTGACTTTATGCCTCCAAACCTCCTAACGTACCTTAAACGTAATCTGTTGTCTAATTTGTCACATTTATCTGACATTTATGATCTGGGCCAGAAAAATCCTAATATATCTGGTGGAATCCAGTATTCCAAAAACTAGACTTATGTAATACCTATGAACGGTAAGTGCACTATCTACATAAATTTTATTATGAGATAAATATTTTACGTGGAATTCAAATAGTCTTGAAATATAGTCCGATATTTAAATAAAGAATCCTATTTAAAGAACCAAAGCGAACTTAAAACCTTCAAGAATAATATGAAAAACAACCCTTTGTTTTAAATTCTCTCTAAATGATTCCTTTCTATTTCAGAGAAATGTACACTGATAATAATGGAAAAATACCAAGAGCTTCGCAATTAAATTAAACAAACTGGAGCTTTTTATTATTGTTACCCTGCACAAACTAATTACACACGTTTATATTTCTGCAGAAATAAAAGAGAGGAGCCTAAAAATATTGTGAGTAATTAATTTGTGTTGGACTTCCGCAGTAATTATAATTACATGAATATGAGCGGGTTCAGATGAAAAAAAACCCAAGTGCTGCAAAAGTGGTATAGCTAGGTAGGTATACATAATATAAACCTTAATATCTTTAACTATTAATTCAGAAAAAAATACACCTAGTCAGTTTTACAAACTTAGATATAAAATATAATAATGTTTATACATATCCCTGAAACCATATATTTAAACACTAAGATAAAATAATATTTTAGCTCACTAAGTAATAATGTTCTTTATATAAGCACTCGTATATAAGATACGCCTCTATTTTGCCAATAAACAGTGCTTCCGGCACGCTCCGCCTGCGCTCGCCAAACATTGACCTAATAATATATCTATAAAGTTATACAAAGAACAAAAGCGTTATCATACTGAGACCATTACTGTTTAAAATTGTATTCAAAGTAACTTAAAAAAAATTATTTTACAAGTTACTAATGTGCCTGCGACTAATGCATCTCATATTTTTTACATACATACATACATACATACATATGCTCACGCCTGTCTCCCAGAGGGGTAGGCAGAGACTATGGATCTCCACGTGCCACGATCCTGACATACTTCTTTCGCTTCCTCCACATTCATAAGTCTCTTCATACATGCACGTCGGTTTCGGAAACTCCTAATTTGGCTCTTCTTGAGTATGTCGCCTATCTGGTCGACATACTTTCGCCTAGGACGTCCTCTACCGACACAACCATACATCTCCGCACAATAAATTTCTTTCGTCAATCTTCTTTCATCCATCCTTTCAATGTGACCAAACCATCTCAACATTCCCTTTTCAATTTTGGTCACTACGTCTTCTTTTACTCCAACTCGATCTCTTATAACACTATTCCTTATCCTATCATTCAGTTTCAGTCCACACATACTTCTTAGAGAGCGCATCTCAACAGCATTTACCCTACTTTCATTCTTCTTCTGCCAAACCCAGCTTTCACTTCCATACATTAGTGTATGGACCAACACTCCGCCATGAACAGCCAAACGAGCCTTTTGAGACACGTTTTGACTCCTCATGAAAGAGTGCAAGGCCCCATTTACTTTATTTCCCGCTTTCACTCTTCTTTCAATATCCCCCTCACATTTCCCATCCCTCGTAAACAGACTACCCAAATAAACAAACTCATTCACTTGCTCCACTTTTTCGTTCTCGATCGTGATCTTACATTCAGTTACCTCTTCCTCTCTTTCAAACACCATAACTTTCGTCTTATTAACATTCACTTTCATTCCTTTCCTTTTAAAACTTTCATGCATGAGAGTTACTTGTTGTTGCAGCTGTTCTACCGACGATGCAAGTATGACTTGATCGTCAGCATACAGCAAACACTTAAGAAGTAACTCTCCTATTCGCAAACCTCTTTCGTCATCTTTCATATCCTTGAGACAACTATCCATTTATTACAAATAATATATATCCATATTTTTTACAAATAATATATATAGCAAAAATATTTTATGGTAATTATTTTTATTTAGCATATTTCTGCCGTCTTGTTCATCCACTATTTAGGTTTTTCATTCACCCATTTCCAAGTAGGTTCTAGGGGTAGAATTATGGCTTATTATATTTAGGTTTGTTTTATCTGTTCTGACTTGCCGGCACCCGGCTGGCTGACCTAGCATGTGTGCTGCAGGAAGCTCAGATAAGAAGTTTAATTTATTATTTCCTCCATTACCTGTGGTATGTGGACGCGTTGTACATTCTAAATATCTTTACTAGCACGTCCTGGAGGGAAATGGGAAGTTATGTGCAAAAGGTGACTTGCTTTGTGAGTGTGTGTGTATGTACATGTTTCTGTGTTTGTTTATGTGTTAGTGCTAGTGCTAATGACTCAGAAGGGTACCGCTAGTAAGCACATAAAAGGGTTGACAAATAAGAAACTTTTAAGTGCGTACCTGGGCTAAATGTGTAGCTTTTTGCAAAGGTCATGAGTGTAATATCAAAAGAAGTGACACGAAAGTGACCCGCCATATTTTGCTTATTTTTACTGAGTACTGAGTAACGCTTAGAATTTCCCTGTTGCTATTGACAACGACCAACAAAGATTTCAAATCTATCATTAATTTTATCGAAAAACGATTACATTAGTACAAATATACCTAAGCAGGAACTGTTCTTTTTTGAAGTTGGTGCCATATTTCTTCAGATTACTTTGTCACCGCACCAACATCAAAAAAGAACAGTTCCTGCTTAGGTATATTTGTACTGGCACATATAATTTGTGTAAACCTTAAATTATTTCTTACATTTTAGTGGTTTTTTGAAGTCGGTTTTTATTTAAAGAAACTGTCATATAACGGACGCTTTCTCATCCTGAGGTGAATTTGAATGATTATCTATTAATGTACTAGTTTTACCAAACCAGAATTTCGCAGAATCGAGGCCGGTTTCCGTTACACATTACCATTTGCCGTTAAGCCAGCCATTACGGCCTTCGAATGTGTGTTTTAGCCAATTTCACCTGACCGAAACACGCCGAAATTTGCGCTTGTGGCGGTGGAGTAGAAAATTAAACAACTTTTATTGATCGTGCTATTTTATTAAGCGTATAAACTACTACAGTTTGTACTCGTAGTTCAGGTTCCAAATGAAAAGCTAAGTAGTACTTAATTTCGAACTAGTAGTTAGTTCATAAGCCGCTTATGAAATAAGTTAAAATTAACTTTGAGATCCGAAGCACTCTACCGGTCGGCAAAACAAAATAAATATCTTCTTCTTCTTCTTCTTCCTTGCCTTATCCTTATTTAGGGTCGGCTTTGGTCATGTCACGCCACTTTACCCTATCCCCTGTCATATCCTCATTCACTCCGCACTCTCTCATATTTTCTTTCACGCAATCAAGCCACGTCTTTCTTGGTCTTCCTCTCTTGCGCCTTCCTTCGGGTCTCATTTCCAACACTTTCTTTGTAACATAATCATCTTCTCTTCTCATGACATGCCCAAACCAAGAAAGACGATGGCTTTTCATCTTCTCCACTATAGGAGCCACTTTCATACTTCCCCTTATATACTCATTTCGTATTCTATCTTTTCTTGTAACCCCACACATCCATCTCAACATTCGCATCTCTGTCACATGCATCCTTTTCTCATCGCATACTTTGGTTGCCCAGCACTCAGCCCCATACAACATCACCGGCCTTATGACGCTTTTATATATTTTGCCTTTGATCTTAATTGGCATTTTGCGATCACACGTCGTGCCGGTGAGTTGTTTCCATTTCATCCATCCCGCATTCATTCGTCTCGTCACATCCCTGTCAATACTCCCATCACTCTGTAGAAGGGAGCCGAGGTATCGGAAATCCTCACCTACTGCCAGTGGCGAGGTACCCAGAGATATCGACGCAGCTGAAGTAGGCCCTCCGAATTGACAGAACATATATTCTGTTTTGGTCCTACTCAGTCTCAATCCCACACTCTCTAGGGTATCTCGCCACTGGTTCAGTTGCTCCTGTACTTCATCCCCACTCTCATCGACAAGCACGATGTCGTCTGCAAAGAGCATGCACCAGGGCGCCTCCTTCTGAATTGCAGATGTTAATGCATCCATTACCAACAAAAATAGGTATGGACTCAGGGATGAACCCTGGTGCACGCCTACTCTGACCTCGAACCTGTCAGTGACCCCGACTGCAGTGCGGACCTGCGTGTTGGCACCTGCGTACATGTCCTGAACAATACTTATGTACTTTACGGGTACACCCTTGTTCTGCAAGCACCGCCACAACAGGTCTCTCGGGACTCGATCGTAAGCCTTCTCAAGGTCAAAACAAAATAAATATATACTTATATAAATATATGTTATACATAGAGGTACACAATATCACACGGAAGTTGACTGATAGTTTATGATCATATATGCGTATAAAAAATATAAGTAACAGAAACATAATGTAACATGAAAATAATAGAGGTAATGTCTGCGTCATTGAATTTTGTCAAAAGATATTTGAATATAATAGAAACTGATAAAAAGCATAGGTTTCGGGTATACATGCCTGAATTACTGGTCTGGATAACCTTTTGAAGCGAATATAAGTTTGTGTAAGGAAAACATTGTAATGTTACGATCATTAAAAATATTAGAAATCTTTAAATAAATATTTAAAGTATTGCTTGTCTTAAATAAATTTAGCTTGATAATAAATATTGAAGATGTTCTGAAATAATAATCTTCCTTATGTTTTTTCTCAATATAAAGATCCAATCTTATGAAAAGACTCTTAGAAACTAAATCAGCTACAACTAAATCTAGCTAGCAACTAAATCTTTGAAGTATCTACTGAGAAGTCCTCGAATGTAACAGTGATACATATAAATATAATACTTTACCTATAAATTGAGTATGAAAGATGATTATATAAATTATTAGGTACGTAGTAACGTTTTATACAATTGCTTGACAAAAAAAATATCTGAAAATTTGTAAGGGTCACATGCGTTATTGACAATACATATCTTTTTTGCGTACATACATAAAAAATCGATACGTTTTTTTAATGAATTTCGTAGGGTCTGTGAATGTGCTGTTAGTGTAAAATGTGTTCCTACATGGCCTATATAAAAATGTTCCAACATGTTGTTGTAAATATGCTACACAAATAATACACTATAACTATTTGCATATCATAAAATCCGTGCAATTTTATGACCATACCACTTACTTGCTGAAGTAGATTATCAGTTAATGTTTTTTGTTTCTATAGCTCAATTAAATATACGGTAGTTAATTTAAATGTAATTTTAAACCACAATAATTAATTAAAACCACAAAATATGTCCTGCACTGTAAATTTGGTAAACCACTGAAGTAAAGCAATTTTCAGATTTGTTAAAACTCAAATTATCGGTCATCGATGTTATGCTTCGTTTTTTCAGACGTTATTATCTACACAACTGTTTCTACTACTAAAACTTTAAACTCACTCCTGTAACCTTAGATTAAGAATATACGAACAAGATGGCGTGTCACATACAAAAACTAGCAAAAAACTGGCATTTTGTTTACTTACTGTCAAAGCGTTTTAAGTTCAAACTAATCATAACTACTCTGACTTCAATACCGTGAGCATTGGTCACGTGACTCTGGCCCAGTTAGCCGTGTTAGTCACACACGGCAAAGAGCCATTCATCCAAAATTGAATTGAATTGAACTACTCTGACTCTAAGGACCGATTTTCAAAAGCCAGATAAAAGTTATCTGAGGAATAATTCTGATGCTGTCGCGACAGAATGTTAATATTAGACATTGACAGCAACAATTTTATTTCACAGATAACATTTATCTGACTATTGAAAACTCAGCCCTAAGTGAATTAATTCAAAATAAGAACTCAGTGGTTGAAGTGGGTTGTTATTTGTCGAGACGTATCTTTGGCACTGACACTACGTCTTGTTCGTTTATTGTTAATCTAAGGGTCTGTTCCACAATGTCTGGTTAGTGGCTACCTGACGGATAAAATACATGCTGTCACTCTCTGTTATTATTTTTTAGACAGTGACAGCATGTATTTTATCCGACAGGTAGCGACTAACCAGACATTGTGAAACAGGGGCTAAGTCTGGAACTATAAACTCACGATGCTACATGTATAGTTTCAAACTAAGAAGGTAATTTTCTTGAAAGGTTTGTTTGCCGATTGCTGTTGTTGGAATTCGATATCTCTGGTTAAGGGGAAGTGTAATTACATCGTAATTTGTTTGGTAGAAATAAGGATACCCACTCAGATTATTCGGTTCTGTTTTCAAAATCAGGGTTTAAACATTAACATAAGAATAATAATATGTGGGGACATCTCACACACGGCCATCCCACCCCAAGCTAGGCAGATCCTGTGTTATATGTATCGGACAGCTGATTTATTTATGACAGCGAATTATTTAAGACAAGCAATACTTTAAATATTTATTTAAAGATTTCTAATATTTTTAATGATCGTAACATTACGATGTTTTCCTTGAACAAACTTATATTCGCTTCAAAAGGTTTTCCAGACCAGTAATTCAGGCATGTATACACAAAAACATAGATAGACCCGAGTACAAATATTTGACTTTAAACAAATATTTGCCACAGCCGGGAATCGAACCCAGGACCTTCGGCATAGCAGTCAGGGCCACTAACCACTACGCCATTCGACCGCCAATGTAAAAAGATAATTATTTTACCTTGATGTTGCATTAGATGTTTTTTCATAGGTTTCCCCTTAATGGCGGAGTCAGTAAAGACACAAGCGGACGGCCGGTCAGTTGGCAAGACGCCGGGACCGCTTCATCGACCCTGATTACAATTTGATTCTTTCCGACTAGTACAGTCCAACTATTTTGCAAAGATTTTTTATTATTATCAATTATTCACTTACATTTAGGTACCTACATACAATTAAAAAATAAAATACCGTTTGAAAATGGCTTTTTCACGGATTTGTCCTTTGACAAATATAATACATCGATTAAATACGGTCTGTTACAATTATTTAGGATCCACTTCCGTTTTCATTAATTCATAGTTTTACTGTAAGTACTTGTGACTTCTCTCAAATTAAAGTGCTTGTTCTGATTTACTTGCATAATATAGTTTATTGATGAAGGAAAAGTAAGGATCCTATGTATACTGTATACAGGGTGTTGCAAAAAGAGAAAAGCTGCAAAAACATTTTCTATAGAAACTTTGTTGATCACGTGACTTTTACTCTGTATGAGTGGATGAATATCAAACTGCCATATGTCCACCTACCCGAAAAAAATTGTTTTTGATTTGGTCGTGTTCTCCGTTAAAATGTCAGTTTGCCTATGCCCTTCAAGTTCCAATAAGTACAAGGCATCCATGAGAAAAAAGCCGTTAAAAAAGTAAGTTTTTTTCAATTCCATTTAAGTCTAACCATTTCGCATTACAAATTTTCACAAGTCCACTACGGCCAATCACAGAGCGTAATTTTTTCAACATGGCGTCAGTCTTGGTGAGAATTTCGAGGCTGTGGTGTGTGCTCCCAGTGTTTTATAACGAACATGAATGAAAATGTTGAGGAAATTGTGATTGTGGACCCTGATAAAGCTCGGAAAAGGAACAGATTGAAGAGTGTAGCAAAAAAAAACGACAGAAAACTATGGCGAAGTAAGTTTAAAATTCCTTTTTTCCAACCCACATGTCAATCACAAAGCATTTTTGTAGTAAACACAGGGTCGTATCGGGTAGAATATAATACGGTAGGTAGATACTTTTCTACCGATAAATTTTGGTTGGTTAACTTCATTGTATTTAATAGAATAAAGACTATAGTAGTCGTACTGACTCCGGCCCATGATATTAGTATTTTTTCAAACAACTATAAGTCCTTATGACTCATATCAAAACAGCATAAGTCTTGTATGGGCATATCAAACTGCAATAAGTCCAAACTGTTTATTAACTTTTACGCCTTTCTATGAGTGTTATAATGGATTTGTTTATTAAAATACATTCTTAAGGTCACAAGTCAACTGATTAAATCACGGGACAAGTTTTATGACCATTAAATAATAGAGAAAACAAAAATCTCCATTTCCCAAATTTTGCGTGGTCGTGACATATGGCAGTTTGATATTCATCCACTCGTATAATGTTTTTTTTTTCGCGAATTGTGACTTCATTTCCGCGCTTGGATATAATATAACATGCTGCGTACAACGTACATAGGTTTCACCTTAGTATGTACCTTTTTTGCAATACAATGTATACTGTATTATGAAAATAATTTTACATTTGTTAGATTTACTAGAATACCGATAAAGCAATGCGGTGCTGTGGTAGTTTGACCTGACCCTAAACACAGCCCGCCTGAACCGAGAAAACCGTCCATATAATAGGTCCTAAAATTTACAATAAAATCCCGGATGACATAAGGGAGTCGCAAAGCTACTTTAGTTTTAATTGTAAGCTAAAAAAATATTTGAGCAAGAAAACATACTACTCAGTAAACGATTATCTTAATGATAAATGGTAATAAATATTATGTTACGCATATGTTCTGACATTGTTTTATATTATTATTATTATTTTTTAAGTGACATTGTATTCTTGTTTACTTTATTTATATGCTTTATAAATATGACATTATTTTTATATGATTTGTGACATGCCTAATTTAAGTAATGTACTTCATTATATTATTATTAATAATAATTATATTTATGACCATTTATTGAACTGAATATATGAATATAGTTTCTTTATAGATTTCTCAAATTGTGCTATTTAAATTGGATAAATACATATATAAGGTCTTCAGTCTCAATTAATACTTTTGATTCAGAAGACCTTTAAATGATCGATCCAGCCTGGTATATACTTACTGTTTTTTCCATAAAAGTTACCCAATGACAAGCCATTCTGACTATTACTACAGGACGATAAGATTCCGATTAATGAACATTTATGTGAAATACATTACCTACAGCCTATAGCGGAACGAAATCGCAATAAAGTCGTCTCAATATACCATTGAGTAAATAGGCTCGACTTCCGAAAGTAATTGCTTTAGGGCAATATTGAGAATCATTCATTCTGCCCCCGGACTTCCGCGTACTTAATTATTGAAGAGTACGTGTAGTCGTGTACGTAACATAATGATGTAAGTAGCTAGCGTAGCCGTGCCGTCGACGGCCGTCGTATAATAATAATTCATTTATATCAAGTAACTACGAACTAATAATATAATATAGAATACCAAAGTCTAAAAATATAATTATCTTCATTAAACTGTGCAGATAACTAGTGCTTCTACCATGAATACGTCATAATAGAGGTAGGTACCATATACCTACTACAGTGAAGTACATTTATATTTATCAACGCCGTTAAATAAGCTGTTGTTGTATTGCTACGACGCTACGCCGTAGTACAGCTACGGCGTAGCTGGCTACGGCGTAGCATAGCTACACTTTTAAAAAGCTACAACGCTGTATAGCTAATGTTGCTAATAGTGAGTTTAACTTAGTCATGTAATACTTACTTGGTATGCCTTAAACTGTGTAATCTTACTGTTTCGAATGAATGAATTTCAGCTGTAAATTCGTCTGAAGGCTGCCAATGGAAACGACCGCTAAGTCGGATATTGAAAAAGGAAACTGTAAGTACGGTCGCAAGTTATTGTGACCGTCAACGTGTCTCGTCACGGTGACAGATGAGGTGACGTGACGGACGGACGTGACTCGTTACTTGTGTTTTACAAGAGGAGACCGTCACGTTTTTGTAATTCTTTGCCTTTTTTGTTTTCACGTTATTAGCGTTGGTGTTGGAGCGATCTCTATGCCGCTGTTGTCAGATGGAATATGTTTCGTCTTTGAAAAATACTCTCATACATTCCTGAAATTAGCAAATTTGGCGTTGGCCATGCCGGTAGTCTGTGTACATTCAAGTACGTATACTATACTTTTATACCTTGTCATTTACATAGTTTACAGTAGATGTCAACATGGCGAGATACAAAAAGTATAAGTAGGTACCCCAGTTAATGCTCAAGACCGCAGGAATCATTTTCGAAAAAGTAATTTTCCTTTTTACGGTCGCGTTGATCAATACGTATAATTGTTTTAAATAATTGATACGAAGAGGTTCTGCTCTCTGGTCACGTACGTACATCGGTGTTGATGGACACTGCGTGGGACTCCTGCGGTTGTGAACGTGATATTTAATACCTCTATATTCTGATATTGAGTTCTTATTTGATCCAATTTAAGGACCATTTCAATAACGCAATAGAGATAAACACTCTTTCATCCAACACTTAATTTTTTTTTATTTATATCTTTGTCTATGTCAATCCTGTGTGCTATAATTATTTTTTTTTTTTTTTTTTTTCCTATTTACTGAAGTCGGCCATAAGGGACTTATTCAGCTTTACCCTAACTGTGGGGGAGGCGCCGATAGGCGCCTTCACCCAGGTGTGCAATAATGAGTATGTTATCTAGTTATATAGTTAAAAGACTGAAATTTCACGCCAAATAAGTATATTTTTCTTTTTATAATCTTTTGTGTTGCAGCATAAATAAGTAGGCGTCACATGCCCTACTGAAGCAGAGTCTCGTATTTGTCCTATAAATCTTGTCTTACCGTGAGTACCTGATTTTGTTGTTTTAAATCCGGTGAGGAAACCTGCACAATGCACATACATATTCTAGATGTTTACCCTTAGTGAATTGTATTAATTAAAAAACGGCGATATGGCTCACGACACATCACGTACAAATGTACACCGAAAAGCGGGTGGCACGCTTGCTAGTCACCTCAGTCCACCTCTTCGGGGATTACAGTCGTGAGCATAATACGTATGTATGTAAATCCGGTATACCTTGAATACAATCTTAGGGCGTACTTATAGATTTAGAATCATGTTTACTAGCGACTATGGTTCAGAAAAAGTATGAAAGTAGGATCAAAAAAATGAAATCAATTTACGTTTTATAATTAGCTCACCAGATACATGCATTTAAAATTTTACAAGCCAGCATATTAAAACACAAACATGGCATGACTATAAATTAAATTAAACTCAACCATAACCTCAACATACCAATAAAAAAACCATGCAGAATGGCAAAAAGATCCAAAGACAGGAATTTATAACTCTCTTATATTTTTGTGCTGAAAATTTAGTTGGTACAGATAGCTACTGAGGATTTTATTCGGTACATGAGCATACGAATGGGGCCGATCATTTCGCTAATAAGATTCTGCCGGCGACGGAAGTCGGAACACACACATTCGCATGCGACCACCGTCAGCGCCGTGTACCTCCCGGTGGAGGGGTACTTTAGCTTGCCAAAAAACTATAATCCTATCTAATATTATAAATGCGAAAGTAACTGTGTCTGTCTGTTACTCTTTCACGCCAAAACTACTGAGAAAGAAAATTTCACTTTTTATCCCAAAATTCCCACGGGAAAACATTTTATGGCGAACCGAAGCTCGCGGGAACAGCTAGTATAAAATATAAAACTATCATACAGAAAATCTAAAAATTAATACCGAACTATCGTGTGAAAGTAAAAAAGAAAATACAAGTTGTTGTTGTGATACTAGATTGTAACGAAAACTTTTTATAGACGTAGTAGTAGTAGTGTAGTAGAAACATAATAATAAGGCACTATTTTAATTATAAGGAATTATTAGCGTATCCTTTAAATATTTTATTTGCATGGCTCAATACAGATATATACTATGAGTTTATTGCTTTCGTTTTATTGAATCAGATGCTATGAAAGGTGGGTATTATTTAAATAATATATCCTGCCATATTCCTTACCCGTTTACTAGTAGGTAGTAGGTATGCATCCTATATTATGCAGTCAAATATATCCACTTTAAATGAAAAAAAAAAAAACTACAAACTTATACTCGTTACCAACTAACAACAAACAACACAAACATGTGACAAATTATAACAACGGCTGTAGACTGAAAGAGAAGTAATTTACGTCAAAGAAGTTTGAATAACATGTCGTAAAACTCTTTCGTCTGCGAACATCATGAGTCGAAGTTTGGAGGTAAGTACTCGACAACAATCAGGTTGTTACCGCTATTCAGATTCTTTAAAACTGTATATTTTTTGTCGTATGGTAGCCTTTTTTATTATCTATTTATAAAATTTTTGTTCTTAGACTTTTTTATACTATAAAAAGTCTTAGAACAAAAGTTTTACAGAATGACTCCTTGAGTCATCTTATTTTGACTAACTAAACCTACCAATTTTAAAAAAATATGTAAATATACTTATTTTATGAACCCAATTATTTAAAATTACGACTATGTAAAATGTAACAGGTGCTAGAAAAACTTATAACTAGATAAAATTATTCCCGATAATATTTTTACAACTACAGAAATTTCCAGGGAAAAAACAGAAGCAGTAATCAATTTTATTAGCCTGCTCTGAAAACTCTTACAAAACGTATAGTGGAGGAGGTATATCAATCTACTTAATGCCCCAGTGATCCTCCACCAAAAAGAGTAATTACCCCGAGTAACTTTGTTAAGTTGAAGTAATTGCAGGTGTCTAGTGCTGGTGCAAGCTTCGTCCAAACGCTTGAAACTACACAGAAAACCATTTATGAACTTTAACTTTGCCAAGGAGGAAAATGAAACTATTCTTATAAGAGTGCTAGTACGCTCCAACGAAGTTCTCAGTTTAAGACAGACTATTTTAAATTATAATTTTTTAAGCTACATGGTTAAAACCATTGCGGTAACATGAAGTTTGGTAGAATTTCAAAAAACCTTTAATATCTCATGTAAAATTACTTATAATACAAGTAAGTTTGTAATGTTCCATCGATGCCGAAACATTAACGATTTCGCAAATAATGAATTTAAACTACGACTGGATGTTCCGTGGGATTTGTTGCGCTTTGGAAGGGTTTTCCCGTGGGATTTTTGAAAAAGTAGTCTATGAAATCATTCAGGGTGTCGGCTAACTTCGTGCCAAGCTTTGTAGTACCGATTTCGATTCACAGAATAATCAAGATAATTATTCTGAGTGTAGGTGAGCCTTAATATTGATATCGGCGAGTTGAGGGTAGAGGATAATATCCACGTAAGCGAGCAGCGCGTGGGCACTTTTCACTTTTGTGTGAGCAGCCGTGGTGAGCAGATGGTCAGATGGAGGGAGTGATCGGTGCCGTGGGAGCTTGAGGACCAGGCGCGTGGAGCCGAGGCGGAACACCGTGTGCGAAGCTAAGTCACCTTTCTATTTACTTTTTGTCTCTCGTATATGATTGAGAAGTTATACCTACACTTCATTTCTTGAAGGACGCTAACCCACGGCTGCAATTTTCTATCACACTGGTATAGGGATTAGATACGTACTTACACTAAAGGTCTTCTACCTCGCTCATTCAGTATTTAGCTAGCTAGAGAAAAACCTACACATTATTCATTCCCTAGCTTTGGTTCAATCTATTTTAGTTTAGAATAGGGACTTCTGGATAGATACAAATAGGCAGGTAACTTCATGGTTAGGATGGGGAAAGTAGTTACTTTATCATAAATAATAAACTAAATAATATCTGAGGCTTATACCCAGCGGTGGGCAGATGCTGGTGATGATGATGATGATGATGATGATGATGATGATGATTATCAAATAACTAAGACCTGACAATGGATCTTACTTCAAAAATAATAAATTCTTATCAAATAAAAAGTATACACCTACCTTCAAATTTGTTCTATGGTTCTTTGTTCAAATTATTGATTTTTCATTAGGTAAAATTTAACTTTTAATATCACTTAAATAAATAATATGAAAAACATTATATTATAAAGAACATCGTCATCGTCAGCGTAACATGCTTCGTCAAAGTAAAAAGTAAAATTAAGTTAATCTAATAATCCGCCACGAGTCATACCTGGCCCAAAAGTACCCATAATGCTTGCAGCGTTACCTCTTTGAATAGCAAGAGAGAGCCTTTGAGCCAAGTACGACCCGGAGCGACGATCATGTCCTCGCGAGGCAATACGGCGGCCTAGATCCCTTATGAGGGCTTTAGCTTCGCCACCCCAAACTCCGCTCGTCTCCACTGCTACCGGGACAAACAAGTAACGGTTTTTTAAATCCGTATACTTTTGGTGCTTTAATCTAGCGGCATTCTCAGCCGCCGAGCCCGCTACTCTTGCCGTTCCTGCTAAATGTGAAGCTGCAAACGTGCTAACACATGTGGCATCCCACAACAAGCTTCTGCCACGCTCCCAGGGGACCAGCGTTAGTCCATCCGGACGCTTCCCATCAGTGCGACTCAAACCTGGTGGTTCCAGGACGCACGGGATATTCGCCATGACCATTGCCCTCTTAATCAAGTCATTTAGCGCATGATGTCTTGGAAATCTACCAGCGCACTTGGGACAACTTAGACCATGATGACCCCTTGAGTCTACCAGTGCACCGCAAATACAATGATGCTGCTCACATATGTCGCAGCCGAGCCTTAATGCTACTGCTATTCTCAACGAGTCATCGTCCAAGAGGGTGCCCATTTGAGGAGACGGCAACGCGTGAAGCCAAGAGCCCGATTCAGGTTTTGATGAAGCCCTCACTCTCGCCAAATCTACACCTATACTGCTCTCCATAATTTTGTCCAAAACAGATTTGCACAGAACATCATCCCAGGCTTTCTGGACATCAAGGTGATCAGGCAATTCTTTTCCAGGACATTGAGCTTCCCAGCCCTCTAAAGCCTCAGTAACAAAAGGCAAGCGGAATCCGTCACCATTAATCGATAAGATCCGAGTGACAAGATCCACTACGCCGTGCGCCGAGGATAGGAAAGCCGAGAGACCGGTCTCTTTGACTCGTCTTATGCCCAGACCACCGTGTCTGATCGGTAATGCTGCTTGTCGCCACTGATCCCCCTCCAATTTGATGTTAAGGACTTGCTCCAGGACATTTTTGATACAGTTATCAATATTAGCTATGTTTGCTGGGAACAACCAAACTGGAGAAGTCCTCAGAGCATATGTCAGCTTCGGCATAGACAAACAGCAGCGAAAGATTGTAAGCGCAACATGGGCCGGTAACTGCTTCAATCCACTCACTGTCTTGTTGATTCCCTCCCTTTTGCCATCAAGTAGTGGTGGAACACCTTCAGGAAAAATAGGGGCTCCCAAGACAGTAAAGTTTGCCTTATCCAACAGTTTCATTCCTGGGATTAGATTTGTTATGGTGGACAAGTTGGGGATATTCGGGCTGCAACAGAAAAGTTCACATTTGTTACTATTTAATTCAAGACCCATTTCCTTAAACATGTCTATAATAGCTTTCATGTCTTTTTCCACCGTATCGATGTTTCCACCAATTGTCCCGTCATCCAAATACCACACATTCAATGGGGAAGCTAACGATTTAACGACGTCATTAATGGCTAAGCTAAAGATTAGTGGTCCTAATGGGTCCCCTTGTTGCGCCCCAACCTGTGACGATATGGACTCAGAGTCATAGAACAGCTGGCTGGGCAACGAGTAACACTGGCTCAGAAATGGATAGAGAGTTGGAATGTGCTCCTGTATTTTTGATAGCATTCCATCTCGTTCAATGCTGTTGAATGCGTTTTTCAAGTCAACCTTAAGAATAATGTCATTAGATGCATTTTCACAACCTGTCATGGCGAAGCTACGAGTGGCGTGAATTGCTGCCTCACATCAGGTAAATAAATATTTCTATAGAATCTATGCTATAGTATAGTATTCAAAGAATAAAGTAGATACATACTCAGATAAACTTTTCAAAGATGATTTATTGTAGTATTTATATGGCAGAGAAGATTATTTGACTTTGAGTTTAAAAACAAGTAACAGCGCAGGGAAAGAATTGATTGACGGAGAAATTTATTCTAAAAGTGTCAAGATATCACAAATAAGGGATCTAGATACTTAAACTAAATCATTTCTGGTCCTATATTGCTCAATAAATACAAATAGCTTGAAGGTAGATCAGATTCCTGTCCAATTTCCATATTTTCAGAAAGTTATGTAAATTCTAACCAACAGAAGTATTTGTTTCCTTGTTAAAGCAATAAATTCTTATGTAAAAAAGGATAGCAAGGATATAGTAGGAATAAAGTTAGCTAGGATATATTTATTACAACTATTTATAATATATTTGAATAAGATTATATATAATATTCACTATTTCATAACAATTATCCTATATTCCAATAAGATCAAAGAATATTCACTATTTCATATTATATGTTTAATCTTTTAAAATAATAAATCACTTCCCACTTGGCTACAAAATTAGAGTCATATTATTATATTTTCAAATACTTATCTATTATGAAATTCATGAATTAATAAAGTTACTTTACTATAAATTATTGAACTATTCTAGTTTCAGTTAATTTATGATTATAAATAAAATTGTCCCCTTAGCTTTGATAACATGTATTCATGTTGATTTATTTACATGAACAAAAAAGACAAACCATGTAAATATATAAGTTAGGAGCAAGGGAAGTGATTAATAAGTTGGTCGGAGGAATGTCCAAGTCAATGGTTGTGTTCCACGAGGGCTCCGATTGAATATTTGCTATTATTTATCTATTTTAGAGTCTTATATATTGATTCAATCGGGTGTAGTGATCAAGGCCTACAAAGCGTATGGAGGGGCTTCCCTTATTAACCAACACCAAAAAACATTATTATCTATATTATTATCTTTATGTACTTACCTGTAAATATGTAGTTATCGTACAAATAAAAGTTATACATTAAAGTTGTAGTATATAGGTTAAAAATTATAGGTAGGTAGGAAGTATGTAATCAGTTCTAGGTCATAGTTTTATTTAATTCATTAGCTTTCGTTTATTGGGTTACACTACACAACGTAGGGGTTCACTGGATGTTTCATGGCCAATTCAAAGCAGTATTTGTTTCACTTTTATTTCACTAAGTCTTCATGGTATTTTAGTTAGGTGTTTTCAAATATCTTCTTAGTAAATCCATTAGATATCCATTAAGTAGGCAGGCTTTAGGGGCGAAACGTTACAAGTTGTCTTTATTAATATTAGGAGTCATTGAATGTAGGAACTTTATTTTACTAGGTACATAGACTGAAATCAATCTCATAGCACTCGTGTGTTTTAGTAAGGAGTTAGACCACTTAGTTCTCAGTAGGTCTCACTCATTCCGTGTCAACAGTGTCTCGAGTGGTCGCAATTAGTTCCATTCGATCCTACCCAATCGCTGTGATTGATTAGTGGCCCCGCGTTACCAAGCGTATATTAGGAGATATAGGTATTTAAGGTAGGTATATACTTGTGTGGTCTTACTATATGTATTCACAATAAAGTGAAATGCCTGCAGGTATATCTTAAAAGGTGATGCGAAGATGGTTAGTAGTATTGTAGCTCGTATGCCTATTGAATTAAATTCAAGCTGCTGTGACCTATTTTTCAACAACCAATAATTATTTTTATTGCGTACACAATGCTAACTGTGCATAACTTAAACAACATAAATTCATACATTTATAGGAAACTCATCAATCTTCCCGCCAGCCATTCACATTCAATAACAGGCTTGTTTGTTTGAAAAACCTCCCTCAATAACAAATTATATCCATGTTTCAAAAAGGCTAAAGTTCAAATAATTTCAGAAGAAGAAAATTAGTTTGGTAGGTTATCTTATATCCGGTAGAAATATAGGTATATGGAATATTATGTTTATCCATCTGGATCGAGGTGGGCCCCCGAAACATAAAGGTATTCGTATAATTATAAAAGTCGTGGCTAGAATGATGACCTTGACCTTGACGGCCTATACAAGTATACATACTTAAACGTGTAGTATAAACTACTATAGGCAAGTACTGTATTACAATTGAAAAGAAAACCGTAGCATAGGCGGTAGTGAATCTCCAGGACAAACTTATTTTTAGGTTTGAACAAACATAGGTTTGCCTTAGTGTCTGGTTGTTGCTTGTCTATAGAGGTACGTGACATAGTATCTATATTCCTATTTCTCTACATATTTCAGCTGTACAAAATATTACAGGCTCGTCCTTCCCTATTGTTTCACCTGATAATATTTCTTTGTAACTGCGTCATGCAAATAGCGGGTTGGGCCGGTGCAGGCGTGGCAGGGGAAGTCAACTGGAAACCGTTTGTCGTCCGCGGGCTGCGAGCACAATTAAAACACAATGAGGCACCGACAAACACTTCCTTAGTGTGGGCTGGTGATCAGTTTCGATAAATTTATCGACTATTGCAGCGATATTTCCTCCAAGCTACAAATAATGTACAAGTTTCGGTACAAAACAGGTACAACAGGTATTCTAAACATAGTCAGCCCTAAACATCAAGTAAGTATACTTAATATTTACAGCAACGGTCTTAATTTCTTTTTTCGACGAATTCACATTGACGTCAGACACCGGATCCATAAATGTATTAAAAGGGACAGTTTGATGCCGCCGAAAATATCGTGTCATTACGACCGAAATATCCGCAGGCGACACGACATGGCCAATCCCTAAACTTCCTATACAAAGCCTATCGGCACCGGAAATTAGGCTGAGATAATTGCCCGCTTTCATTCCTCGTGTGGAGTACGCATGCGCGCCACCCCCGGAGCCGCGCATGGCATTCGGGCCAACGCACTGGCTGGATATTTCCTAAAAACAAAATACCTCAAGATAAATGTGATTTCGAACACTAATTCCAATTTCAAATGTTATTTTTCGTTGCTGTGCTGTTTTAACATGTGTTGCTCACACTGCCCATCGCTTTTCCGCGGACTATGTAAGTTGGAACGCCCCGAAACGTATCTTTTACATTGTAGCTCATTATAACCTTAAAAGCTCATTTGAATATTGTAATTTACTGATTTGTTTATGTTTGTGTGTAGGTATATCTTCGTTTTTAATACAGGTAATGTAGCTTTTGAGAACGATCGATGTTTTCAACCACTTTTTGCAAGTGAAATTAATTGATATTTACTTACAAAGTAATCTATCAACATTACGCTACATTGTTTACCGTGTATTCTTTCGGAAGAATCACCTAGTCAATTTAATTATTGCATTATATCAGTCCAGGCTGAGACAAAAAGCTTTTTCGTGTCCCATTTACGAGTAATATCTTTTATGTTGGTGTGAAAATTAAATTTGGTATCACTTCGGTGGTTCGACAAATGTCAAAAGGTCGGGCAACTTCAGGGCGTATGAAGTTTCAGATTGAGGTTAGGCTCGTACGAACTTCGTGGACGTTTAAATTAATTTGTCGCGGTTGTTTGAACTTGTTAGTGAAACTGAGGGGGAGGGTTCCATTGCGAGATAGTTTTCAAAACATATTAAATACGTATTACGCTCAGATATCATCGTGATCTACCTTTCGTGAGGCCATACATTATTATACATAGTCATCATATACGTTATCATTATGTCATGTCCCATTTTCTAGGTGTAGGTATTTTACACGATAAAAATGCTACAAAAGGTAGTCGCCATCTTTGTAGCTAAATGTATTCAGGCGGTACAAACTACAGAGTCATGGTTTTATTGTCACAGATAAATTACCTTTTAGCTAACAAGATACTAGAACAGGGGCAATAAAAAGGTACGATTAAGAGTGGCTGTCATTGATGCTTTTATGTTTGTGTAAAAACAGATTTTTAGACGTACATTATGTTAGAGTACTAGTATGTAGGAATTAGGGCATGCAATACCGCAATACCGGGTTCCCGTAATACCGGGATCCCGGTTATAGTTTTTGAGATAGGTTGATTTAACTGTAATGACATAATAAGTTTATTATATTTGCTGCTACGGAACCCTCTGTGCGCGAGCCCGACTCGCACTTGGCCGGTTTTTTTTCCCGTAATACCGGGATCCCGGACAAAATACACGCTTTTTCAATATCGGTATTGAATTAATATCGGAATTGGACTTTTTTTGCATGCATTAAGTAGTAGGAATATGTTGACATCCTGTCAGATACAGATATTATTTATACTAAGATGTCTGCCCTTAACATTAATATGGTTTTTTATTAGCACAAGACTGAAACTCTTTTGCCGAAGTAACTTTTTATGTCACCATATTGTTAACAACTGTAATTTACTTTTAGACTCACGTCAATACAATGTCACTTCAAATAATACTCTCCTCTCCTGGCCCTGTAGCACGGGGCGCTATTAAGACGTGACAAAAGTTCTCCGTCGCGCTCGCTCTTGAGGCTGCGCGAAGTGAGTGAGCGCGATGCAAAACTTTTGTCACGTCTTAAATGCACTCCGTGCTAGCCCTTCTGTAATATACATATAATAAGCTCATAAAGTAGAATTCTCAGTAACAACCAATTTCACGTCAATATTCTTAATTTATGTCGATCACAATATCATATCATATGTATGTTGTATGGGGCTGAGTGCTGGGCAACCAAAGTATGCGATGAGAAAAGGATGCATGTGACAGAGATGCGAATGTTGAGATGGATGTGTGGTGTTACAAGAAAAGATAGAATACGAAATGAGTATATAAGGGGAAGTATGAAAGTGGCTCCTATAGTGGAGAAGATGAAAAGCCATCGTCTTTCTTGGTTTGGGCATGTCATGAGAAGAGAAGATGATTATGTGACAAAGAAAGTGTTGGAAATGAGACCCGAAGGAAGGCGCAAGAGAGGAAGACCAAGAAAGACGTGGCTTGATTGCGTGAAAGAAAATATGAGAGAGTGTGGAGTGAATGAGGATATGACAGAGGATAGGGTAAAATGGCGTGACATGACCAACAAAGCCGACCCTAAATAAGGATAAGGCAAGGAAGAAGAAGAAGAAGACAATATCATATCATATCAGTAAATAATAATCATATTATGATCGACCTACTAAGCCTTTTTGACATACATAAGTATGATATTGAGATAATTGATACGGATTGTCTGTTTGATCATATATTATCGCTTACAATGCCATGTTGTACTACAAGATGAGTTAATTTAGTTTGATATTATTATTATCATGTCAAGACATGGCTGATATCATGTGAAGTGTGCTTGTATTATAATTTAGTTAGGGTTTTTTAACCGACTTCGAAAAAAGGAGGAGGTTCTCAATTCGTCTGTATGTATGTTTTTTTATGTATGTTCACCGATTACTCAGCCATTTATGGACCGATTTTGAAAATTCTTTTTTTATATCAAAATATTGAAAACCTTGAAACAGAAATAGTACTTCAGGGAAAAATCTGTCCTGCTTGTTAGCTAAAATTAGCTACCTGTGATAGAAAAAACACCAAAAATCACTGCTGTTGTTAAAATTAAAAGAGCTGTTGGCTCCAGTGTTGTTATAAAAAAAAGTATTTATTTACTAGCGATTATTCGCCATTTCGTTTTTTCAGATTTTTGTTTTTCAAATGTCTGGAGGCGACACAAAAATCAACATTCCCTTTTTATGCTCCTCAAGCAAGTACTTACTTGCAGAAGGCGATGTGATAAACCTTCATGAGCAAAAATATTAATATGTATTAATTGTATGTGGGCGGTCTCACCCGCGTCATTGTGTATTTTAAGTATCAGATTATGAATGCTTCATTTATTACAGGCGTTTATTATAAGATGCACGTGATGTTACACCCTTCACCTTCTATCCACATATTGAGTTGACGCATGCTTAATTGCTCAGACTGTTATGCTCATGACATGAATAACAACTAGGTTTATTTTTACCTGTGACTCGACAGCTATTACACTCATATAAAATTATTGTAATTTTTACTCAGTTGACTTTAATCAGAGTACTACTAAAAGTAATAATGCTATTATTATTATTATTTATTTAATTCAGATAACATGATCCATATAATGTGTTAATAGTAAGAAGCTATGAAGAGGAATGAGCCACAGCTACAACGTGCCCAATTTTGAAATTTTATTTTATATTCATAGAATATAATCTCAAATAATTTGGCCAGGCATATTAACTTAATATAAAATGAGTTTTGAAGCTTTGTTAGTGAAATTCAGGTCCAATTATGTTCCCAAAATGCCCCATACTACCGCATCCACCGCGCTTCAGAGGAGAACAAATATAATTATGCTTAGAGCTCATCTATGAAATGGCAGGGTGCAAACTCCGACTCACCGAACCGACCGAAGTTTTTTCGTCCGTGTTTATGTGTTTGAGGAATTATGTAGGAGTGAGTTGAGGTAACTAAAATTGGTAAAAACCTGAATCTGAAATGACATTATATTTTCGTGGGCCAAAAACAAGGTTCAGTCATGATCAAGCTACCGCTATACACGTTCGCTATAAATATCGGGAGTAGATTTAGTGACCTTTACACTATATCGTAATTCGCCATAAATACGGTGCTGTGATTGGTGGAACGCGCATTAAACACTTTTATCGATGTCGATAACGAACCCGTGTAGCGACCGCAGCTGATGATGAAATCATAATAGTAAAACCAGAGTTGGCCTCTAGTCTGGGAAGCGCGCGCTGGAACTCTGCCAGATTTAGACCCGATTGTACAAATGTATGATAATTTTACTCATTCTTCCGTTTCCCCTAGCTCCTTTAAAAGGCTTAGAGAGTTAAGATAAGATTTTCTTTTCGTGGCCAAGGTAGACATTTTTTTGTTAAATTCTTGGACAGTATGAACTATATAGTATTCGTTTGTAGATTTTATTCTTAAAATATTATAGGGAGTTGTTTATCATCACAAGTTTGCTGGGGCTCGGGTCTCTTTCCAATGTAGGAAAAGTTTTAGGCCTAGTCCACCACGCTGGCCTAGTGCGGGTTGGCCTAGGCTAGAATATAGTGTGTTAATCCTGATGTAAATGATCCCAAATGTATTTTCTAAGTATTTGTTTGACCCCATAGATATCTGAAACGGTTTCTTTTATTGCGTGTCGCTTAAATAAATAATGGCTGGCCGTTGCCAATAAGCTCGCAACGATATTCGGCTACTGGGCTCAACAGAGAGTAATAATGGGACATTTACATCTATTGTTGATACTTAACAGCGAATGTCTTGTATTGTCAACGACTCAATACATACGGTATCTATTGACTGTTTAAACAATACGGAATTATATCCAGTACACCTCTAAAAATTACAATTTGTGTATTCTCTAATAAAGCAATCCGTCAGCTTATTGTATTTTCTTAATAATAGAAACAAATCCAATTTACTTGATATTGATATTGCGTTGAAAACTAAGTTAAATAAGAGACACTTGAAATATGATATATTAAATTACAAATTTAATACTTTAATTGTTTTTGACTAGGTATAAACTGAAAGTTTCGATATCTGTCTGCCACCGTTGTAAATTAGTTTTGCCCTCGGTTATTAAGCTTATTTTATCAAAGCGAAATCAGTATTTAATGCCCAGAATCTCTTACATCTCTACATAGATGTTTTATTGCTCGTTGTAAAACTCTCCACGAATATAAAGGTGGATTTGAAATTGTTATTTTAATTTGTTCCAGGTTAAAACTGCCGGTGCTAACTCCTCGCATCGAATTCCATCGTAAAGGCCGCAATAAACCGGCGAGTGTCGCTTTTGTCTCCGGCGGAATTGAGCGCGAACAATGAACGAGTCGGGGCTCGACGTCAGCAATCTGTCCGACATACTCCGCAACGTCACGCCCCTCTCCACCCCGCACGTACCCCGGCCCCCGCGTGAGAACATCATCGACCACAAAGTCGTCCAGTCTCTGTTCTGCGTTATCTACACCATTATTTTCGTCCTTGGCATCGTGGGCAACGTGCTCGTCTGCTACGTCGTGATCCGGAACCGCGCCATGCAGACCGTCACCAACCTGTTCATCACCAACCTCGCTCTCTCCGATATTTTGCTCTGCATCTTCGCCGTCCCCTTCACGCCATTGTACTCATTCCGCGGATCATGGAACTTCGGCTCCGTCTTATGCCACATAATGCCTTTCGCCCAAGGGTGCAGCGTATACATATCTACATTGACACTAATGTCTATTGCTATTGATAGGTTCTTTGTAATTATTTACCCTTTCAAGCCGAGAATGAAAGTCGAAACCTGCATCTCGGTCATAATCATGATATGGACATTCGCCATAACGGTGACCACGCCGTACGCGATATTCATGACGTATTACGATCTGCCGTACGGAAAGTACTGCGAAGAGACGTGGCCTTCCGAAAAACTAAGACGATTATTTGGCTCGGCGACGTCGATACTACAGTTCGTTCTGCCTTTCATCGTCATAGCCGTGTGCTACACGTGCGTGAGCTTCAAGCTGAACGACCGAGCGAAGGCTAAGGCCGCCAGCAACAAGAACTCCAGGAAGGAAGAGCTGGACAAGAACAGGAAGCGGCGCACCAACCAGATGCTGATCGCCATGGTCACCATATTCGGCTTCTCCTGGCTGCCGCTCAACCTGATCAACTTGTGCAACGACTACTACATCTACGCGATCCACCTCGAGTACTACTTCCTGATCTTCTTCTGCTCGCACGTGGTGGCGATGTCTTCCACGTGCTACAATCCGTTCATCTACGCGTGGATGAACGAGAACTTCCGCAAGGAGTTCAAGCAGCTGATCCCGTGTATAGACACGGCGCAGGCGCGGGGCATCCCACTGGACCAGCTGGGGCCGGGGCAGGAGAAGACGTTGAACGGGAATACAGCAACTGACAGCACGTATTTGGGGTCTAGTTCGGCACAGCGCGGGGCTTCCTTCCGGCACAAGCGCAAGCCGAGCGCGGCGGCGGACGTGGAGCGGAGCGGCGTGGAGCTGAACGAGGAGCTGTTGGTGGACGTGAGGCACTGCCACGTGTCCACCAGCTACAACCTGCGCCGCGAGTCCGTCAAGCTGCGCCTCATCAACGAGGAATCCTTCGACGCCGGCCCCACGCAGTTCTAGCGGTTAGCGTCACGGGTAAGTTGCACGCACTCACATCTCAATCTCACCTCTAAGTCACTTCAAATGATGAAAACGCCTAATAAACACTTAAAAATAGCTCGATAAGATGATGCTATTTTAAGTAGCTCGACAAAAAAAATGAACATCCTTTTTTTTGTGTCTTTCCATGTTTAATTCTACGTAATATGGAAAAATTTGTTTACAAAACGGGGACCTTTTCAGCCATAAACTCATAAAGTTACACCTCGAGCTAATAAAGGGACTTTCCACGAACGGCTCAAAAAATGTAATTAAGTGTTGTTAAAGATTTCCCATCTTTAAATGTACGATATTATGGCAGAATTTTGTGTTTGTTCACAGGTGCTGTGGTGGAAAAACAGGACCCAAATGTGAGAACTTTTACTAAAAAAGCCACGAGTGTATATTTTTATAATTCCCTTTTTATGGATCAAGTTTACGAAACTTTTTATGCACAACCTTAACTTTATTGATTAACAAGACTCCTTAAAACTACGCTTATCTATATAATAAGAAACAGAACTATAAATAGGTACATGTACAAAAAATAAGAATTATTTATATTCCAGAGGAAACTGAATTGTTTTGAACAGATTAATGAAGTAATTTCGTTATTATTAAACAAGCTAAGTATCACCCATTTCAGGTAACGAAATGTTATGTAAAAAATATATGAGTTTACCGTTGTAATTTACATTTTGAGTAATTTTTCGTAACTATAATAATTTTACAGTATACATACTTAGAATTGTAAAACCTATGTTTTAACCACGATAAGTTTCGCACATAATTTAGTGAAATACCTAGTAGATACCTTTACCTGCCTATTTGATGGATCCACTAATTATAATTAATAATGATGATGAAAATGAATGTTCTTAGCATTAAAATTGGATTTCCCGATCTCTAGAACTAGAATTAAGACTCCAATAGCATGTAAGTTCTTGTAATATGTATAATATTAATTATTAGAATAACATTTTAGGATTCTTGTCTAGTTCATTTAAAATCTTATGAATATTTGTACGGATGTGATGCACAGCACTTTATTGATATTTTTAGTAGATAAGTAGGATCTATAGATTTATAGAATACATTAATATGAATAGACCTACCTGACGTTCCTAGTTATACAAATACATAAGGTCAACAAGACACCATGATAAATAAAATATCAGTTGAACCTTGTATCTGTAACTTAAACTTAGACACCAATTACAATTAATTTACCCATTTCAAATGGGGAATCAGGGATGCAACCTGAATTGCACAAGCCTCAAAAGTCAGCACTTTGAATCCGAAAACGGTTGTCAAAACAAGTTCGCGATATGCACACCCCTGTGCTATTAATTCAGAAACTGACAGTTATAAGTACCAACTTAATTGATTTATGTTTTTTTTAGAAAATGCCAATGAACCATGACTGTACTAAACGTAGTAATTCGGCCGACTAACCCCCTTATTCATAAAAAACTTAGTGGACGCTTTAGCTATTGCGTTGTTTTGTCACTCTCTGTCAAAGAACGAATTGTTCTCTGTCAGAGAGTGACAGAACAGTTCAATAGCTAAAGCGTCCAGTAACTTTTTTTATGGACGAGGGGGTAAGACTATTGTGGTAATAACTATAGTGCCACAATCTTATCTGTTCCGGTGGCGACTTCGCTATGATTGAATCCAGTGATGCCATCGATTAAATTTTGCCTATTTCTGGTTTAAACGACAACTCATTTCTGCTATTACCTATTTTTATAATTAGGTACATTCATAAGTATAGATACCTAAATCAAAATATAGGGTCGATAGTAAATGAAAGAGGATATAATATATCAAACGACATTTGTTGTATAAAAAAATTGTCCACGTCGAACAGAAACAAAATTAGTTCTGATATAATAAGACAGATGGGGCAGATATTTGTTTAAACACAGATAAGATTGTGGCACTATAATAATAACCGATTTATAAATGCGTGTGTCAAAAAACGTTTGTGATTTGTGAACACTTTCGAGAGTCACGTGCCATGCGGGCCAATAGGCACTGTACTGTCGAAGACAAAAATGTGGCAATCAAATTTTATACTTAATGATATTACTCTTACAACTCACGAATGAATGACGCTTTAGTGTAAAATCCAATGAGTTACGCTTAACGATTTTGTAATAATATGTTGAGTTGGTTTTGTAATAAGTACCTAGTAGTGGGTGTTATACTTATATTTGTAGAATTAATCTTAGGAAAAAAATAACGAATTTACAATTATACTGGATATAAAGGTAAAGCCCTAGGTAATACCGAGATATGAAAGGTCTAGTGGTAAGGTTACATGTATTTGTATACATACTTATGTCGGATATTGGAATTTGATTACGTGACCATCTTTCGCCGCAATTAAATTTTATTGGTGAATACCTCGTCCGCCTTTGATAGGTCGTCACATGTAAACTTCAGCTTCAGGCCAAGCAATATGTCCTTCAAATATTGAAGGATAATTAAAAGAGTAGTACTTATATGCTCCTCGAAATTATTTTTTTGTATAAACAAATATTTATATCAACAACAAAACAATAGTTTTTATCAGAACAAATAACAAAATATATAATTAGTGCATTCTAATTTGTTAACTATTCTGATATCAGTTAGTATTATAAATTATTATTATTAAGAAGGTACTAAAGTATTGTAGCCTTCCGTTGATCATCCACTTGTGATGGTAACTGTACTTACTCATAATATATCAATGGAATAATAATAGTCCATTCAGAAACGATCCTATATTAAGAGTCTCTTACTTTTCGCACATAAAAGGTTATTTTAGATCCCTTTTTATTCCATATGCGTCATTTTTTTGTTATCTTATCACGTGTCGTATACTATGGTACAACAACTGGGAACAGTTGTAAAAACGAGTTTTTTATAAGTCTTGTATACTTACCTAGACGTTTTGCTTCACAGAAATTTCCAAAAACAAACCTTTTCTGGCAAATCGAAGTTAGGTATATTATTACAAATTAGTTTGCAAGTTTAAATAAAGATTAATTATAATTATTATTTTATAATGTAATAAATAAATATAAGTAGGTATTTAAGTAAATGCTAAGCAATATGGGTGGTAACCTTAACATACCAGTAAAACTTTTAACTTAAATTACTACACTTTAAGAAATTATCAAAAATATATGATCTTCGTGGGTTAGTCTGCTATAATCGACACAAATTGATACAGTATGTCCAATAACCAATTTTATTAATAATTTGATGTAAGCACCTATGTATCTATGAATTCTAAGATACAAGAAAAAAATTACTCACCCGAATCAAATTATATTAATAAAATTAGGAATTTCTGATAAATATCATAAAATCAAAATAGGTGAAGTAAACTTTTTTTATCGTCACCGATGTAACTATAAAAATAGATACCTAAATCACTGACGATAAAAAAAATATGTATAGTATTTATTTGTTGTTATTTGAAATAATGTAGTCAGCTGCATAAGTAGTTATACACTTTTGTACCTCGTCCAAATAACAAACTGGCTTTTCATTCAAACATGGACGCTTTTTTGAGATAATATAGTTTGACAAGGTACGAAAGTGTATAGTAATTTATTCAATTGGCCATTTATGATTACACATGACGTCACTAGTACCTATATGTATACATACTTATTTACTTATGTTATAGCATAGGTACCTACAGTTGAGTGTTAGTTTGTTTGTGAAATGTTTTATCTCTACCTCAAAAAATGCCTTTATCAAACAAGTTATAAAACTTTTTCGATCTTTCCACAATAACTAAATACACTTTAAACATAATTTTAGTGCTGTCAACATTCAGTTATAATTTAAGGGTGACTTGCACGAGACATTTAAACTTATTTATAGTGCCACAAACTTATATGTTCCGGTGGCAGCTCACGTAAATGTGTAATATTTCTTCATTCTATAAGATTTTAAGTTTGCCAGTAGTGGTAATTCGCTCTTGTGGTTTTAATTAACCCATTTAATCTATATTAATATATAATTCATTAGTAAATAATGAGATATGGATCAATTTAGTTCGCTCTCACCGGAACAGATAAGTTTGTGGCACTGTAGATGTATTGCTCGCTTGCTTTGACAGTACAGTGTCAGACCAAGACAATAGTATATTTAAAATTTAAATACGTGTAAAGTCTCGTGCAAACCTAAGTTATTACTACTAACTCAAAGGCTGTCAAATGCGTAGTGTAATGTGAATCTGTCGAACATCGTGATTAACATTTTACTGTTTTTTGTGGTTATTTAGTTTAATTTTATCCGACTATATTTGAGCACTAGCGTTTTACGTTAGAAAATGTGTATTAATTATCACGTATTGAATGTTATATCTTATTGAATTTGTTATAGGTACAGACTGAGTTTTTTAACACTTTTTGTATACTTAACTAGTACTTATTCTAATTTATTCCTGTCTCTAGAATAATAAATTTTACATTTTATAATATTTTTTATTGAATGGTGATATGTGTAATGTTGCTGGATAACCAAATCAATTATGTAAAGTGAAGAGACACTGTAAGCACATATTGAAGGAATTATTCTGGAAAATTGATGAATCGTTTTGTCGAAAAGTGTCATGAGACGTGATATACGACGTGTCAGAGTCATATTTACCGCTCAGTGATCACATCAGGTCTTCGTGAAATAAAAATACTGATTGAATTTAATTTTTCAACAAAAATATTATATATTTAGATATATAGTTTTTTAAATAAAATAATTGTTTACTCTTAATTTTATAAATATGCAGTTGGTACATACATTAAACCTTCTTACACATTTGATAGTCTTTCCTATATCCCATGCCATAGGATAGTAATATTTGTTGATATTTATTTTATTTCAATTGTATTTCTAACACACAATTCATGTACTTATTTAATTTTACACTTTTTAAATACAAAACTATTTATTATTAAAAGCTTCATGTAAGTATTTACAAAAATGTTTAAGTATTAATTCTACCTATATTCTGTAATTTTAACAATGCAGCGATCATGTTTAAAATTCATAATAAGAACCTACACATTTTTCATATATTTTCCTTTTTGGCTGCTGTGAAATTAAAGGATACCATACTGAAAATGGAAAATGTAATTGTTGGTATTTATCGCTTTGGTCGGTGTTTAAGAACTTTCTTCACTATGAGCAACCCTAGGCTCTGTTGGCTGTAGGCTTTGTTGGTCACCCACACGATAAGAGAAGAACGTCGAACGACTTTTATTGGGCCACCTTGAAAGTGAGCACTACAGAAACTTAGTGTCAGCTCTCCGTCATGCTATGGCTCCAGTGACCATCTGCCCCTGCGGCATGGCATCTTTATCAACTTCAATCGTCAATTTACGTAGATAAATATGCCATACCCTAGTGCCTGATTTATAATTCTGTGATAAATTACTGTGACGTTTCTACTGAATACACTATATCAGAAAGTTTTTTTAAATGTTTAATTTATAATCGGTGTAGATTGAGTAATAGAAAATAATGTGGTCATCAATCTAATTGCTATATCTTTCTGTTTGTATGTGTCAAAAGAGGACGATTAGAGATTTATTGGCTATTCACAATGTTTCACAATGTCTGTATGATGGGTAATTTAAGTGTTTAATTGAAACTTATCTGAGCTGATCAGCCCTTGTGAAACAGACTTAACAGAATTAAAATATTATTCTAGGGACATTTGTAAGCTGCTAATATACGCTGTTTGCAAAAAAGTAAAGTATTGTTATGTTTGTTATGTAATATGTATTAATTACTTTCTAACTTAAGTGTAAACAATTGGTTGCAATCATTAATACCTGCAGATGATTTGGGGTCAAGTCATTATCCTACTTACAAAGATTACTGTTATTTACGACAAAAAATAAATTAATTTTTAAAGGTGACTATTATAATTTATAGTTTATTGTAGGTACCTACATTTTGATGCTGCCCCTATCCTTTATAATAAATATTATAGAAGTGTAATTTGATGTAGTTTTTTTTTTATATCCAAAATATTTTGTCGCAATTATGACGCCAAAGAAGTTGTTCTATGTAGCCTAGTCAATATTCACCGTCACTAATTAGGTTAGTGAGGTACGTAAAAATGTCATATTTCTTACTTGGCATACTTCCAAAAACCCACTTTCTATAAGAACACAATGAACTAGAAAACACAAACAAAGTATTATATCCGTATGGTATCGGATAACACTTAAGTTGAAGAATTACTGGTCCAACAGCCAAGGCTCTCTATGAAAATCATTTTTCCAGGTCAGATTACAATTCAATCAAACCGGATAAGTGCGAGTTGGACTCGCGCACTGAGGGTTCCGTATAAGTCTACTTACCAGAGATAGTTTTCCTTTTAATTTCGTCATATGTACTACATCCGTGTTTTTTTATATATTTTTTGGACCAACCATTAAGCCAGCAGGGAGGGGGGGACACTTGAGTCTAGCAAAAATTTGCTCTTTGAAGCTTAAAATTTTGTAAACCAATCACTGAATCAAAAAATGATTTGAGCATACCTACGTGTAATATTTTTGAAAGACCTATTTAGCGATACACTATCAAAACAACCGAAAAAAAACATCCCCACCCCACTTTAAATGTATTCCAAAAATTTTATTTTTATTTTTTTATTTTACTACTTTGTCGGGGCCGTAATTTTGTATATCTATGTGAAACATTCATTGGAAGGAGACCCGTGCCCCAGTAGTGGGGACGTGATGGGTCGTGAGTCGTGATATATAATATATGCGAAACACCAGCTTGATATCTTTACCCGTTTCTGAAAAAAGGGGGGTGACAGATAGACGGACAATGTGATCCTATAAGGGTTCCTTTTTTCCTTTTGAGATACGGTACCCTAAAAATAACCCTACCAAACCAATATTAAGCCAGTAAAAATAAAAAATAAACATTAATTTTCAGATTAATTATACAGAACAAAAGGTTTGTGCTATTATTGCATAATGGCCGAATGAAACTGGAAAACGTGGTTAGAGCTGAGTAATATTGTTGGCTATTTTATCAGCTATTGTTCTGTTGGTGCATAACGCGATTTGCCGCCACAAACAAACAGGTTGTGCTGTTAATTGTTAGCCGTAACGTGCAGTAATTACTATACATACTATACAAATTATGTATTTTTCCAATTATGTATAATATGTACAGGATGGAAAATATGGATAGGTTATCTAACCTTACTGGGTAGAAATTAAAAAAAATCTTTGCCTTTTCTCCAATTTTTGTCGTGTTAAAACTTAAACAAAATTTAGGTAAATGGCCAATTATAAAATCTTATATTAAACAAAAAAAATACGTTTTAACATTCATTGCTAAATTAAATTTGGTGCCTCTTCTACCTATATTGATACAGTGTTTTATTGTCTAAGTCTGTGATGATTGATGATCTTTTACTCTTTCACAAAAAAATCACTGAACCGATTTATGTAAATAAAATTCAATGTTGAGTAATATTGGTTACACATCAATCATACCTAAGCCACTTTTTATCCCGGAATGCCCAGAGGAAGGAAAACCTTTCGAGGCGTTACGAAGCTCTCGGCAAAAGGTAGGTAGGTCATATAATATATTTTTTGTGTGAGAGCGGTGGTAGCTCAGTCGGGTAAGCGCCCGCTTCTCACGACAGAGATGCGGGTTCGAATCCCGGCGCTGACATGTACCAATGAGTTCTTTTCTGAATTTAAGTACAATGTATACCATCGCTCTTACGGTGAAGGGAAACATCGTGAGGAAACCTGCATATCTAGATTTAGCACATCTAGATGTGTGAACCAACCCGCAGTGGACCAGCGCAGCGTGGTGGGAAATGGTCCAAGCTAAGGAAGATAGTTTAGACCTTGATGCACAAAGGTTCCATTCGAGAGAGCCAGGTGCAGGTACTGATACCCCCACAGAGAATAGAATAGAATAGAATATATGTATTTTGTGTTTCTGAGATCGGCGGAATTTGACACGATTCAAATTTCAAACTTTATAGTTTTCTCCTAAAACTTTTAATTAGTAGGTAGGTACCTAAAAGTATTACCGTCGCGTCGTAGTCGGAGTGCACTCGAAAATGTTGCAAAGGTTTACTCTTAATCTCTTAAATACATATTTTCAAAGTTGCCTACAAAATCTGTGAAGACTGACTTGTAAAAATGGTTTGAATGTACGTTTTCTGAAAATGATTACCCTCTTTTCAGTGGTAAGTTAGTACTTAAGATTCGGTTAAGTGTTTATTTATACACTCTGGAGCAATAATTAAAAGTTTCCATCATGTGAAGCGGCAATGGCAGGTGGTACTTTTTCACTTTTCGCCAGTATACTATTGCTATTGATTGTACTTTTGATACATAAATTTTGTTGCAGCTTTATTTACATTGTTATTATTAAATTATTTATTGCACAAAGTAAATTGGTACAAAGGCGAACTTAATGCTAGCAGCATTTTCTACCAGTTAACCTTTGGTGATGTTGAAAAAGTGAAAGAAAGAACGAAAGAAAAAACATTTATTGCCACATAATCGAGAAAACACAATAAAACACAAATACAAAATTAACTTAAGATTAAAAGTGGCAAAAGGACAAACTCAGCAAAGCTGCGAGTTTTACCTCGTATAATCTATGCAGCGCTGGTTTTCAGTATGCCCTGAACTTAGGTGCTAAATTATATACTAATAAATTAATTAAACTAGTTACACAAGCTTAATTAGATAATAAATAGTTTAGTTATATATATAAATATATACTTTATAATAAATATTATAGTTTTATAAATATGAATTAAATTAAATATTGTTCATATATGTATAAAGGCAACTAGAAGTAGAGTAGGTAGATTGTTATATGCAAAGTGATTGGTAGTGCTTAAGGCTTTGACGATAGAAGATTGTTCATACGAAAGCTTAAAATTGATTTCAAGAATACGGGCGAACAGCGAAGTTTTAGTGAGAGATATCAAATGACTCGATCGTCGATGTCGTCGGGGTGCAGTTTGTTCTTTGACAACTCACTTGTTGTTTTGCTTTTGTTGGTCCCAGTTTCAGGTAGGTATTCATAAAATTTCATTACTTTGTTTTTCTTTTTCCGCCGTACAAATTGGCAAATACCAAACATGTTTGATTAAGCTTCTGTTACACAATATTTGGATTACAACGTAATTTCCCGTATTAAAATGTTATTTTTAAATTTAACCCTTTGTACAATGCATTGCAAATACTATTTAAAAAAACTAACTAAGTAGGCATAAGTAACACACGTAAAATTCTTTCATCGTGTCAGGATTACATAACAACAAAAGAAATGGAATAGCGTTATACAGAGATAAAACCCAAAGGATTTATGGCTCAAACAGTGAGAATTATTGTCATCGAAACGACAGCTCAATGCTGAGAGCTCACGTTTTACGACACGGCTCTAGCCGAGTGTCCGACCATTCCCTAACTGCCAGTTTCAATAAATCTATCTACCGATCATCAGATGTTGCTTTCATACAATTTTGACATATCAAAATTAAGAATCTTTCAAAATCTACGAGAGTTACCTTTAGTCGGTAGGTAGGTAGAGTTATTTAAACCGGCAGTGAGAGTCTGGTTTGAGCGTAAAAAAATATTCGAGCCTATAATAAATACATTGCACGCATACTAACAAACAAAAGGCGACATGCGTGAGCGTGTATATATGTACATAGTTACAAACAAATGTAAACATTACACAGTTAGGTACAGTCAGCTGCATAAGTATCTATACACTTTTGTACCTTGTCAATGGTTGGTCAATTTGACAAGGTACAGAAGTGTATTGCTACTTATGCAGCTGACCGTACATTTAGAAACACAGAGAAATGTTTATATATAAAATATATAATATCTAAAAATGAAAATGTTTAAAATATCTGATACACAGGTGTTGAATCAGATTGGCCCGCAAAACTATTAGAACAGATAGCGATGAGACAAACAAAAACCTAAACCATAAACTAGCACGAAATTGGTCCCTGTAACAATGTAGCGCAGAAAGAAACGTTGCCCCTTTTTTCATCCTTTCGTTCCCGGTAATTCCTGTGTGTTGTAACAGAGATAAAAGATTTGCACCCTCACAAAAAGCTTACGAGAAAAAAAAACATTCAGGCCAACAGTGATAAACGTGGGGGAAACAGAGTAGTATATCGAGGTTTATTTTTCCGTCTGTCTATCTATAGGTTACAGTAAAATTGGAGAAACGTGTCATCTTTGTACATTAAGGCACATGTAATGATAATTAATACATTTGCATAAACAGGTAAAGTAAGGTGAAGGGATGACATAGGATGTGATGGGAACTTAAGTATTTCATTGCTTATTATGGGATTCTGACCGATGTACTGCAGAAAACATAAATATACAAGGATCACTAAATAATTAGGTGTGTTAGTCGTTAAGGTCACCGCACATATAATCGTATCGTACAGGATCGCCTTTTTTCTTAGGCCCGGGTCTCCTATTTACGCCGTAGGTGTCGTCCAGTGTCACGCTGTAGGCCTCGTCACGATGCTCACTATAGAAATGTACTGATGCGGTCTCCCTCACACGCCGACGTTGGCACGTAGACGTAGTGAGCATCGTGACGCGGCCTACGGCGTGACGCTGGACGCGACCTACGGCGTAAATAGGAGACCCGGGCCTTATGACAACCAGTAGAGCGCGAGCTCGCGAACGCCTGGCGCGAAGCGATCCCTTTACGTTACGCTTAATGTGCGGTATGGCTTTGCTTTATGTGTATTAAAAAAACACTTTTTTTAAACAATAAAGGTACAGTGCGACAAATTTATCGGTTCCGGTGAGAGCGAACTAAATTGATCCATATCTCATTACTTACTAATGAATTGTATATTGTAAAAGATTAGATGGGTTTATTAACACCGCAAGAGATAATTAACAATACGAGCAAACTTAAAATCTTATAAAATGAATAAATATTAGCCGTTTATGTGAGCTGTCACCGGAACAGATACATTTGTGGGACTGTAAGCCGAATTGACTTACAACGTAGGTACCTATATGCCTGCCACCGACCAAAAAGAGAGGTATACTTATAAATACAGTACAATTAATTTTATATCATCACAGTTCAAAGAGCGCGTACTGTCCCTGTGCACAGCAGTAAAGCTAACAACGTTATTGAATGACTGATGAGAAATGTGATGCCTGAAATGTACGCGGTCTGATCATTTGGGGCGAAAACAAATATTTTTGTGTCTACAACAGATTCATTTCAATACTGCGGCACTCGTAATTAGCCGGCCTCTGTGGTTTTATCGTATTTTTGGACTCACCACTATGGTTATATTGATGATGGATTTTAGGGTCAGTTTTACCAAACGTTAAACTGTTAAAAGTATTTTCAATCAATACATATTGTACCAATTTAGAGAAGTTTGACAGGCGAATAAATAAGTGCGTTTGGTGAAATTTCACCTTGCACCTTCTCAGTAAACTACATAATTATAATTTATGACGTAGCATACGCAAATTACCTTTGAGAAAATGATTTGTTACAATTAAGGCACTTTCTCTGCATACACTTACAATAGTTTTGTCCCAATTTTATATTTATTGTAAGCGGAAAGAAGACTGGAAAAATTCCACCCTAGTAATACCTGAATAGCTACGCTAATTTATAAGATAAAAACTTAAGCATTTTACCTTACTATAAACAACTACTAATTTAACTACAAATAGACTCCAATTAAGGAAAAAAAAACATGAAAGAACAGCTTTAAGGATTAGAAAATTGAAAAATAAAGCTTTTAAGATAAAATTCTGCACGAGTATAGAATCAAATAGACACGTACAACAAGTATATTCTTATTGTGCAAGACAAACAAGTAGTGTTGCCAGCAAAATAGGAAATTATTAGACAAGCAATAGCGATAAAACTGTAGCCTTTTACCGGTGTGTCTGTAGCTCGTTTAAAGTTTTATAGCAATTTGCCATTTGAACGAAGCGTAGCGCTCAATTAAATTCATTTTTGTTTCCTTTTGTCGCTGAGATACGATACCTACAGAAAAATCTTAGTGTTATTTTGTATTGTTATTGGCATGGTTTTGGTCATAAAAATACTCACAATAATACTTTTCTATAGTAGGTATATATGTATATATGTCGCAGGCATCTGGTTTAATCTCCTTTTTTATTGAACCACTAGCCCGTTTATTGGATGGCGCTACTCAATTGTATGACTAGGCCGAACGTTGATTGTAGAAGCGTTACAAAACGTCCAACTATGTAGTTAGCTGACTTGAAATCAGTCAGATGGTGAATAAAACAAATATGGCGTCTAACAGCTAACAGCTGACACAAAAAGCACCTATATTGTTAGTTTTTTTTTAATATATTAGCTTTAAAGTGCGTTATTTGTGTTAAAATAGTGTGACAACATGGATTTACTTTAGTTAGTTAGTAGACATAGCACGCATACTGTGGTAGGGCCTTTGAAATTGGTTTTGTGGGAATTGTATTGTAATTTAACACTGCAATGTTTAATAAATAATTAATAATACTCGTACTTACATACAATTATGAATATTATAGGGGAACCCGGGGTAAGACGGGGTCGCTAAGGGAAAATTAAAAAAACAACAGGTATTTATAACCACAAAGTTATCAATTCTTTATGGCTTATTAGGAACTTAATGACGAACACTTTGGCACAGCTTTTGCCAAAAAAGTAATCATTACAATTGACTTATTTTAAGAAATGTAAAAAATGGGAAATAAACCATCTTGCCCCATGTACGGGGTAAGATGGGGTAAGTATACTATGTGGGGCACAAAACAGACAAACAACACTTCTTCTGTGATTTTATCGTCAACACCAGCACCTGCAGTGTGAGCCCAACGCCTGCACCTTTGAAATCCGACCCACTTTTCCTTAGATTTAAAGTAGGACTGTTGATATCCTCAAGTAGAGGTACACATAGTCATCTTCGTTATTATTCTTCTTCGTAGGCAGTATCTGCTTTGTCTTTTTAGCCAACTTCTCTGTAGCCCTTTTAGAGCCCTTCTTGACATTCAAATATTAGGTTGGAGAAAAAAAAAAATTAAACAAGCTAGATCCGTACCCTATCTTGCCCCTCCAAAAATACCCCGTCTTGCCCCACGTTATATTTTTTATAAAAATAATTCATAAAAAATATATTTTCAATGTTAAAGTGATTTTGCACATATTCAAACAGAGCGTACCAAACCTTAAATAAAAAGACACAATTACCAAAAATGCCACTGTTTTACTTACTGTGTTCTGACGTTGTTTCTATCGGTCAAAAATAACATGGACACTACGCAAAAACAAACAATTGACCTTACACAAAAAACGCATGCGCTCACACCTGCTGTCACTGGCGCACTAAAGGTCAATCATTTAAGCCTTTCTATTGGCTTATTACTCAGATTCCTAAGATGTATAGTTTTGCATATATGTGGGGGGTCCCGTCTTACCCCGTGACCCCATCTTACCCCGGGTTCCCCTACCCTACAGCCATATTGGTTGTGGTTGCCTATTTTCACGGAATCAATTAATCTTCTGGTGATGTACCTACGAGTTTGTTGTCGTTGTCACCTACCAACAGTTCAATGTAATTAATACTTTATTGCACACATATAACATAAGTGTACAAAAGGTGGACTTAATGCTGAAAGCATTTTTCTACCAGCCAACTACAGGAGGTACAAGAAAAAAAGTAGAAAGGTGCAAAAAAATTAATTATAGCATTTGACCAAACGTTACCATTGAAACATTCGACGCACCACATCGACACTACCTACGCATTTTCTCGAGCATACCTTTTCTATAGAACACGCTGCAGTGTTCAAGCGGACCTAAGCTATAAGCTAGGCAAGGGAGCGATTGCTTTATAGTACATAACATATCGAGTTACTCGCAATTAGCGAGGAGCTATAATAATATTGCTTCAAATCATCAGTTTCAGCGTAGAAATCTGTTCTGTTTTAAAACATTAAACTTTAAAATTAAATAATACTGAATTCCTTTATGTGTGTAACCATTTAAATTATGGGTCGAAAACTAAATTTCGACAACATGCTATACGACAAGTCATAAATAAGTCGAACATTACTGAACACCGACAAAACCTTACTTTACATTACATTCGGTTTCAGGTTTGGCGCATTTTGGTGATTATCGAAAAATTACCTCTCTTAGTCTTAATGTGTGTGTGTTAGTTCAAATGTTACTAGGTATTACCTGTAAAAGATTAAAGTCACAAATTGTCGCCTAACCATCGAGGTAATTCCTCTAATTGAAGCCAAAGCCGTGAAATGCAGTCAGCCGGCGAATATCAGGTATTTGCTCTAGGCAGCTACGGTTATGAGTGAGCGTGCCATTTAACTGAATACACAGAAACCATTGCAAGGGTGTTTATTTATATAATACTATGTAAATTGTAATTAATTTCTGTAGTAATTAGAAACTTTTTAGTTGCATGTATCAGAATTCATAATTAGAATTATAATAATTATATTAACTAGAAGGTACCTAAAACGGTTTTTATTATTTTAATAAGATTACAACAATAGGCTTTATACCACTTCACCATTCTTTTTTGAAATGAATGAATGAAATAGTTTATTTGCCAGAAATGTCGTACAATTGGTGGTCAGTATAATAAATAACGATCTACACATTTCACCTGTTCAGGTATGCAAAAATTATGTCTAGAACTTATGTATAAAATAGTATATTTTTACATTTCTGATTATAATTATTATAATTAAGTGACATTTATCGTAATCGACGAAGTTATCCATCAACCAACGCAACACGAGTTCCCCTAATGAATTAGAACCATAACACCGACGCGATAAAAACTTGTTTAACTGCAGTTTACATCTGTTTAAACCCAAATTTGCATTCATCCGGGACTTGGCGCACCAACGCTGACTATATGCTTACACAGTTCTGGGTTTTTCACATTATAGTACTTGTAAATTATTAAAAAAAGACATCTTGACAAAGAGACGGACGAACAAAAAGGTCGAAAAAAACCTTTAACTTTTTGTGTTAAAGGATTTTTTTCATTTGAGACATGGAACCCTAAAAAAATTGGTGCTTTTTTGACAATGACAACTCATATCCTGGACCCACGCTACGCTACGCCACGCAACGCCACGCCAAGCTACGTCACGCCACGCCACGCCACGCCACGCCACGCCACGCCACGCCACGCCACGCCACGCCACGCCACGCCACGCCACGCCACGCCACGCCACGCCACGCCACGCCACGCCACGCCATCGCCACGCGATCGCGATGCCTCGCCTCCCTCGCTGGCCTAAAACTAGCGCTGCGTAGGCCAGCACAGTTTGGTGACCAGCCAGCCGAGACCACCCCTTATCAGCTGTTTACACCCACTGCATTTTAAAATGCTCTGTGTTCCGCTCATTATGCAACACGCTTAGAGTTTCTGTTAAAAAAAAACTGCTGATCTACAAAGGTTAAAAATACGAAAAGAAATTGTAATAAGTTTGATATACAATTTAAGGGAAGCAAATGTATTTGCTGTTGATCTTTCGGACACAGAGCGTGTCGGACACGCACATGAAAGGGTTCCGTAGCCATAAAATAAGTCGACCACTTGACACAAAAAAAATCTATACATTATACCATTTAGTTAGGGCAACTGTTCTGCACGTCAATAGTTTATCGAGTTATATAAAAATAACTATATTATAAATGATACAGAGTCCGTTATAGTTTTCGTTGAAAGTACTTACTTACTTGGAGGTATACATAATATAGCACATTTTTTTTCAGAATGATTGTAATATAGTATTTCAAAAGTTAAGGAGTGGGGACGCTCTAATTTTTACTTTGTATTAATATATCTCGAGACCGAGAGATTTGATCCACATAGTTTCAAGGCAATTTTTTTTCTATTTAAATATACCCCACGCGATGGGGTAAGTCAATTTTTTTTCTAATTAACTTTTCCCTGTAAAAAAATATTATTTTGTCGATAACTTTAAAACCCATTTTTTTATTATCAGTATACAACTATAAGTAGGTACCTATACATCTCTCCACCAATTTTCGTGGCAATCGGTGCAGAAAGAGCCAGAAACTGTAAGGGTTCCTAGTAGACTTACGGAACCCTAAAAATAGGACGGTTGGGTTGTTAGTACCTATCTACTTATATTAATAATTCAAATTCAATTAAATTGAGTATAAACCTCTTGAGTAATCAAAAGTATAAAACTTGATAACGGTGTTGCAAAAAACAACTACCTAATAGCCTCCAAGAGAGTCGTACCAACTTTAAAATGTAACGTTAATGTTGTGTACGTACTTACGTAATTTTAAATAGAAAACGTGTTTCTTTTTTTACTTATTAATATAATCTTGGTTTTGTTTAGTGATAATTATACCATGCATAGATCTTAAAAGTGATGCTTTATTAAGTATATTTATTAAATAGCGCCACCGAATACCCGATAGACAAAAACTTAACATTTTCTTCCAAATGAGCTTTTAAAAGCAGATGTTTTTTTTGTAATTTGCGGCGTTATTTAACGATAGACGGGGGAAGTACTTATGTAATTCAGTTATTCTAGCTAGCTGATAGTGTAGATAAAGCATAATTTATATCCCGGATTCGGAATTACAGCATCATTGCAAAATTCGTAGCGTTGCGTATGCTTAACCCGCGGATAGTCGCGCGTGGGTCGAAAAGACCCAGCACTCTATTTATACCTCGATAACTTTTAAAATATTTGATATTACTAATTGGCGTGCCTAGTACCTTTAAGTTACCATATAGGCTAGCCTCACTCCCCACCCCGACCAGATTGCCCGCGGCACTTGGACAGGATGGACATTCAAAGTGAGTATGGGTCTTTTCGACCCATGAGCGACGCTTTGTGTCAGTATAATTTTTTTGATATTTTTTTTATTTTATTATTTTTTCTTTTCAGAAATGTCACGTAACCTTTTAGACGATCTTTGTAGAGATCACACTGCATTTTTATGCATTAATTGTAATCCGAATATGTGAAAATACCGAAGAAAATACCTAATTATATACTTAATCAATACAAGGAAGAAGTAATTTTGTATGTAAATTTATGTTAACTTTGAAGCCTGATTGTTGATTATTTTTTTATATAAAAAGTTAATTATTTTTTTGTTACTGATAAGAATCCTTATTAGTTTAGATAAAACTAAGTTTTTTTTATTCATAAATATAAAATTAATAAAAATAAGCTGTAATTTATGTTCCTATGTAGATAAATAAGAACATGAAGCATAGTACTTTTGAAACTGTCAAAACATATTTTTTTATCCATAAATTCATAAATAATTTTGATTTGAATATAGATTTATTACTAACCTTACGTTAGATGTACAATAATATCTAAATTTTCTTATTTTTTCGAGAAAATAGATCAATTTACTTTCGGGTCTAAAAGACCCACATGCGACTGTTGGTGTCACGAAATTTGACGCGAGCACTGGCGGGTTAAACTATTTTTATTATTTATTTTTATTTTACAGGTCTTGGATGTGCCCGTAAAATGGCAATAGGCCCGCCCCCTATGACATTGGGACTACTAACACTCTAGCGAAAAGTGGGTGCTGCAATGCACCTCTGCCTACCCCGCAAGGGAGTACATTAGTACAAGGCGTGAGTGTGTGTTTTTTTTATTTTTATTTTTTATAGGAAAACTTAACATGTATTTTGTCATATGACAACAACCTACATTAAAAATAAAATACGTTTAACAAGTTATCATCTATATATGGATCAATAATTAATATCAAATAGATAGTTTTTAATACGGCCTAAATATCAGTGTATAGGTTGGTTGTATAGGTGTGTGTGTTACCAGTGTTTAGTTTAGTAGGTAGCTTAGTAGTAATTGATTTATTAAGTATTCATAATGAAGCCAAATATGCCTCAATTTGAACAATGGAGCTGCTGTGGTGGAACGATGTCGATAGCGAGATTGCTTTTGGAACTGGACCAGGAATCTAGTGCAATCATATCTACATTATTTCAACGGAACATTATACGGGGTGTTATAAAATTAGTATACCTACTTAGCCGGATGACTCCGGTGGTAATTTTGACTTTTTATTGTACTTAGGGCTGATTTTTCAATAGTCAGATAAGTGTTATGTGAGGAATAAAATTGTTGCTGTCACATCTGAATGTTTGTATAGACAATGACAGCAACAATTTTATTCTTCAGATGATGACCTTCCGACCGATTTCGGCCATGGCGACTGCCATCGACTCCTAACTTACTGTGACGCCTGAGGCGCACACAACACTTATCTGACTATTGAAAATCAGGCCTTAATGTAAATAATTTTGAATAAACCTTCCGTGATTTTTTATTTTAATAAATGCATCTGTAATTGAAAACTGATGATGAATGGGCTAAAATAAAATATAGATATTATTTACACTTAATAGTAGTAAATAAACAAACAACTGATTTAAGGGCAAGCCAAAAATACTGTATAAACTTCTCACCCTTGCCTCCTTCGATCATAGATCGAAGCTTGCCTCTGACTATATCCGTTCGGGAATTACAATCGTGATCATTTAATGTATGTACTTTTATGTCTTATCACACGAACGTACATAAATATGTGTAAAACCGGGATCAGAATAACATTTCATGGATTTATCTACTGTATCAGTTGACATTGTAAAATTCGCACATAACTTGGGAATACATCTTCATTTGATTCTGCGCGCGTCCCGCTGTGGACGTGGACGAAATTCAGACAAAACGAAAAGCATTACGTGCCATTAATATACATAAAATATGAACATGTAGGCTGCGTAGTGAACAAATATTTTGTATTTGTACATTGATAATACATATTTGACTTTCAGGAGAGAAAGGCTGCGCGAGCCACGACTCTATTTCGTTGTATTAAACGTGCCAATTCACGACAGCTCTCGTTCGTTTGTTTTTCGTGGAGTAACCCTCCAGTTGCTACTGCCCAAGGGGCGCCGGGCATACACTTAAGTATGTGTAAGGAACATGAGATACGACACTCGAGGAGGCCCTTTTGTGCACTGTGAAACGTTACAAATATTATTAGAAATGTTCCCTTAAACTTTCCCCTAAATCACTGAGAAACAGATACTTGTACAGTATCCTATGTTTTATATGAAAATAAGTTTCAACATCTAAGAGACAGTTAGAATTCAATTCTACCCACTGCTTTATTTACAAAGAGATTTAATACCTAGAAGTCTGAAGTGAAAGAGGGCCCTGGAGGTTTTTATCACAACGTACAAAAGCCACCATTGTAGAGGGTTTAACTTTATAGTGCTTCTAACTGCATTATTTCGCTTGACATTTTTAATATTTAATTTTAATTATGATTTAATGGTAAGTAACTTTACTGTGGTACTTATATCAAATGGCGCTTAATCACTATTAAACTACAAAGCAATGATTAAAACATTAAAATTAATCTCATCAATGTTTTCGATGCGTGTTTTTTTTTTAAATTGATCTTGCATAATGTAATCAATTTCACCACTGATAAAAAATATTCTCTTTATTAAAGCAAATCAAGAAACTGTACGAGCAACACAAGTATAATTATCACTTGAAATGGAAGATTGATGTTTAAAGCGTAATAATGCTGAGTCATCATGGATGCTACTGGAACGACTCACTGAGTGATTCATCACCCGAATCAGTCGATTCATCTCGAGGAAGACGCCAAAGTGAAAAGCTATCATCTTATCTGGAGCACATCTATTGAAAATGGAAGAAAAAATATATACAATTCTGTGTAAGCATCGCCATACACTTTAGGTAATATTTGCGGAAAAAAAGCTTCCCAAAGAAACTTTATTGGTGTGGTTTTCCTTTTTTTGAAAAGTTTTAGAGCAAAACAATGGTTATACAGAATGATGAGCTGACTTATGCAGAAAGGAACTTTAAGTTAATGTCGACATTAACCCTCAAATTCATAGACCGTATTGTTAATTTACAACAAGGTAAAAAAATTATACTTAACACAATTTAACACACGAGTTTCGACTCTGTACGTCTGTCAATAATTTGAAATTGGTTTATCACAACGTATTTTTTTTAAATAAACTTAATCTACGTCTCTTTCAGTACATATAATGTCAAAGCGAGGCAGCAATATATTTAAGGTAGGTAGATATTAGCTTAAAGTTCATTTCGGAAACCTGAGTTTCAGAAATGAACTGACCTGAACGCTGACGTTAGCCTCTTATTGCTTCCTGTATCAGTTGGATCGTTGGGTCTAGTTCTCTAACTATGGTCATTTTGGTCGTGTAATTTGAATTGTATTCAGAAACAGTTTGTCGGGCGCGCTGGCTCCACACAATGCCGCTTCCACGTACTGACTCGCCGTCGCAAATTAGTCTTTGGTACCTAATTACAGTCTGCACCTATGTGTGACTACGTGTGTGCTTTGGCCGTATGTTGCTGCGGTTAGTGTTAAACGACTAATTAAACTAAAACACTATTCCCCGAAGGGTTAGGCAAAGCTAGGTGACTCGCAAGCGAATCATCCGCTTTTCGCTGTACATGAACTCACGTGGTAGGTCGCGAGCCGTATCGCCGTTTTTGGAATGCGTACAATGCACTAGGGTACTAAACTTGAAATCTTGATGTGCAGGTTTCCTAATTATGGTTTCCTTTACCGTAACAGCACATGGTACAACTATACAACCCATGTAAAAAGAGATGCAAATCTGTATGATATGAATAGATCAAAAGTTGATCGATGAATGTTCAACAGCCTTCGTAATTAATGTCAACATTTAAAATTAAAATTATGAATGTTGTGTGTGCCTGTAATTGATAAATTTACACACAACAATTAGTATATTTAATTAATAATTTTATAATGATATTGTAAATTTATTGTTAGTGTACCATTTTTTAATAAATAAACATAAAATGTACCTATATATATTTAGAAAGTTACCCAAGTCCGCGTTGTTCTATGAGTAAATGCATGACTTTTAAGGTCACCTGCGTACTATAATACCCAGTGTGTCACGTGGTTAATATGCACGCGGTGGATTTTATCCGTGGTCCGATCCGATAGGCCATTGCAGGTATCCCAAACCGGTCTTATTGTACCTATACCTTGACAAGTAGTTTTGTAAGTAGTAAGATGTAAATACATAGATGGATTACTTTTTAATGCTCACAAACAGAACAAAATATGTTACTTATTCATAATATATTTTTAATTATTACATTTGATTTTATATCTGATATTTTTATAACTACCAAAAAATAGCGAATAATCCTTTAGCATCTGAACTTGAAGAAATTCACAAAATCTTGTTATTGGAAATAACGAAAATAAAAGGATTACTTAAAGCTTTAGCACCTTTAAAAGTGCAGGATCGACTGTATGTCGGATACTTAAATTGTAATAAATAAAAAAAAAAAATTTACGTTTAGTTTAGTTAAGTACTAGGTTAATTAATGTTTTGAAAATAGCTTAATTAGGTATGTCGTGAATGTTGTGAGTAGTGTAAATAAATGAATTGAATTTGAATTTGGATACTTTCCTTCAGCTCGATTACTGATGAAATGGTACCCTACCGTATAAAACAAGTCACGCAGCAGTTTAATCGAATATGTGCATAAGCTGCTAGTTTTGAAAGCTGCAACTTGTATGGGTACACACAATAAATGTACAGTCAGCAAAAAAGACCTACACCACCCCAGCGCAAACAGTTTGATCCTAAGTGCCAATTTCTCCATAGTCGGTTATCTAACCGACCAGGGATTGGTTATCAATTATACGTCATCTCCATATACAATTCTTGACAGATGTGTCAAAAGTCAACCTCTAATACCTGGTTAAGCTCCAATCGACTATGGAAAAATTGAAACTAAGGGCGTCTTGCACAACAAAGTTAAATAAAATTAAATAGTTTTTCTCTTGCTCTGACAGTATAATGTCAGAGCAAGAGGTCATAGATTTAATTTTGATTAACTTTGTTGTGCAAGACACCCTAAGACTTTTATCGATACATACAAACACCTGTCAGTGGATCATAAAATTAAATTATATGCGCTGGGGTGACATACATATTTATCTACTTACATATCTCTTTTGCATACATACATTATAACTATAAGTAGGTCAAGTTAGTAATGCTCCGTTCATGCCACATTTCACTGCTGAAGTGCATAAGTTGAAGCCTGATCGAATTGGATTGGATTGAAGCTTTGTTGCATTACTTATGCATAAGTACAAGGTACAACTTTCATTATGAAATCCATTCTAAGTAAAATCGTACAACAATACAACAGCTGTATCATTACTTATTAGTTAAGTACTTAAGTAGGACGACCGGATGGCGTAGTGGTTAGTGACACTGACTACTGAGCCGAAGGACCCGGGTTCGATTCCTGGCTGGGGCAGATATTTGTTTAAACACAGATATTTGTACTCGGGTCTTGGGTGTTGATATCTAGGTATATTTAGTATGTATCTATCTATGTATTTGTTTAGATATATCAGCTGTCCGACACCCATAACACAGGTTCTGTCTAGCTTGTGGTCGGATGGCCGTGTGTGAGATAATAAATAAATAAAAAATATGTGGGGACATGTCCCCACATATTTCTTTATTATTTCCTAAATATCTAATCCTATAATTTATAGGGCATAGTTAGATACCCACAACTCAAATAATCATTCAAACTAATCGTACCGCGTAAATCTTATTTCGGATACACATCAATACGAAGGCGGTTTAATCTTGGATCGGGACGCACGGATTGAGTTAAAATAAAGCAATTAATATTCAATCTCATTGCGATAAATATAAATCGAAAACGAAATCGGTTTTCTGACTTAAAGTTGAGGCTCATCGCTCGGGAGGTATTAGCTTTGTGAATATTCACTCGATAATTACCAACCTACTACAAGACTTCGGCCTTATTCAGGCAACTCAGCGGTTCTAAGAATAGAATAGAATAGAATATTTTTTTATTAGACGTAAAATTTTACAATTATTTGTCCGTTGTCATAATATAATATTACTCTACTACCATTTCACAAAGGCTCCGTCATTAAGGAGGAAAGAAATGGCGAAAGGAACTCCTCGAGCATCTTTAAAGTTACCTATACTAGGTATATCAACGAGCTAATATTTCTTAAGACCCTTTACCTTTATCTATCTGTTCCTCACTCGCTTTGCTTAGCACTAAATGTTTTAACCTTGTCATTTTTTTAAATAAACTAAAAGCTATTGGTTACCTATTTTCAGATATTTTGTTTAAACAAAAACCTATAATATCGGTTTATAAGGCGTTCTGTTATCACGGCCGCAGATAAAAAAATAATATGGACATGGCGAGCCTCATATCAGGTATTGTATACGTGAAGTACCTAGTTTGTACAAATTTACGTTCATCATAAAATTTATACGATTAATAAAAACATTTGACTTTGACTTTGAATTTGAAGTAGGGAGCTGTATTGTAGGTATTTTATCTACTATCGTACTAGAAATCACTAGTAAGAATTTAAAATTGGCAAATTGTCCTGAATATCGTGCCTGGTTGTTATTCCGGATCGTCTTCAAACTCATGATAATATTCTCAACAGGTTTGGTAAGATAAGTTAAATAATTGTTTTAAGAGATAACTTGATAATTATGTGGCGGTTATATATAGCTTTATTTCATAAAAATGGCAATTTAATGAAATAAAATATTTAGTCAGAGCTCATGAAATACTGTAGGGCAGATAAACCTTAATTGAATTTGTTATACATTACTAATTGGTATTTTCGTGTATTTAGATCGTATGCAAAATTAAACACATGCTCTAAACTGGACATAAATTCTACGAGTGAATTTTCTATTGCTCTTGTGGTGCCATAAATCTTTCACACTCAAATGAATAATTGAGCAAGTGAGCAACACAGTATTCAAGATTTCATGTTTTTGTAATTGATTTTAATGCAAATTGAATTAATTTATAGTATCAAAACATAAAAATATGCAAATAAAATTTATGTAGCCAATAATGTTGAATTTCGACGATTTTAAAATGTGTCTCTTTAAGTACTATATGAAAAATAATTTAGTCAACTTTAACCTAAGTGCGTTTACAACTTTTACAAGAAACTGCTTCAGTGGATCAGCTTGCCGTGAGTTCGTAACTTGTTTACCACAAATTCAATTTATTTTTTATCGGAAAATACGAGACTGAAGAAAATATCAGTGAAAGACTCAAAGATCTCATTTTTATTATTATTCAAGAGTAGTAAGAGAAGTACTCGTATTTAAATATGCTTTCTGTATTAAAAAAAGTTCAAGATTTCCTTAGAATAAAAAAAAAAAAAAAAACACGCACTCACGCCTTGTACTAATGTACTCCCTTGCGGGGTAGGCAGAGGTGCATTGCTGCACCCACTTTTCGCCAGAGTGTTATGTTAGTCCCAATGTAATAGGGGGCGGGCCTATTGCCATTTTACGGGCACATCCAAGACCCGAGAACAAATATCTGTGTTTAAACAAATATCTGCCCCAGCCGGGAATCGAACCCGGGACCATCGGCTCAGTAGTCAGGGTCACTAACCACTACGCCATTCGGTCGCTTAGAATAAAATAAATCCTTTATACATATTGCCTATCGATGATGATAATAAGCTACTTACATATTAGTAAGTAGCTATATACGTGAAACATACACATTCGAGTACGTGTAAAGGTAAGTTTACACTGGAGCGGCAGTTTGTGTGTCATTTAGCGTGTGCCATCAGCGCTGTTTAAGTAAACCTTTATGTTGACATTTCACTGGTTGCAATTAACGTGATACGGTAGGCGGAGGTACTACATAGCAGGGGGGCTACTTTTGCTTGACAAAATTTGAGATTTGCGAGAGCTGTCAGTCATAAAATCGAGCGCTCTGTAGGTCTAGTACAGGTTTGTTAGATTGTCGGAAACTATAAAAGTTTACGTTTTCTCGCATACAAAGTGGCGCCTCTAGCGGAAACTATCATGCGTCTTTTGACCGATAATGTATGCAGATGACAGAAGAAAACGTAGACTTTTATAGTTTTCCAAAATTGCAAATCCTGAACTAGACGAGTTGAAATATCGATAGATAAAACATCGTTCATGGAAATAATGATAATTTTTCATGGCCTGTTAGTATTTTTTGTTTGTTTTTTGTACTACGTCATTGTAGTGCTACGCCGTGTCGTAGCGCTACGCCATGTTAATGCTACGCCGCGTCGTAGTAGTAAGTTTTCTGAAAAATAAGTTAAAGGTGAAAGGATAGATGGTGCAGAAATAATTATTTGTAGGTATTTTTTTTCTTATAAGTACCATATGATATTATTATTATATTTCTACCACTGGTAGGAAATATGTGGTAGAGTTCTGGTTTCTTATACATGAATATATTTTATGTGCTTACATATATATAATTATGCTGACGACCGAATGGCGTAGTGGTTAGTGACCCTGACTACTGAGCAGAAGGTCCTGGGTTCGATTCCCGGCTGGGGCAGATATTTGTTTAAAGGCAAATATTTGTACTCGGGTCTTGGGTGTTAATATTTTTATTTAGTATCTATCTATCTATGTATTTGTGTAGATATATCAGCTGTCCGACACCCATAACACAGGTTCTGCCTAGCTTGGGGTCGGATGGCCGTGTGTGAGATGTCCCCACATATTTATTATTATAATAATAATATATAATAATATATAAATATAATTATATTGTTTTGTAAAATCTTCTCATTTTATGTGTATACAGCCAGATTATAAAATTATCTTTAGAACAGATCGCTATCTCAATTTCAAAGGATTTCTTAATTGCCTATCAGGTTTAAGCGTTGCCAGGCTACAAATACGTATTATCAGAGATCATGAAATTAACTCTTAAGAACTTACTTTCATAAATATATTATCTAAAATAAATGAGGGCAACTCAAAATATCTAGTCTCCGTTTCAATAAGTAATCATAGAATCCTTTATTTTCTAAGAAGAGTGATGTTGTTTGATTTGTTTGGCGTGGGAAGTTGTTTTCTCAGTTATTTGCTTAGATTTAATCAGTCTTAATGAAGCAATGGTCCTTTTATTTTTGTATAAATCCGTTTTTGTTTATTTAAATAAATGAGAATAATGAGGAGCTGGTGGGGTTCTTATTTAAAAACAAAAACAAGTTTTTTTATTTCAATGGCCTGTTTATAAATAGCATATTCTTTTATTTGAGATTTTAGTAACATTATTTTGTACTCATACTTACATACAGTGCCACAAACTTATCTGTTCCGGTGACAGCTCACGTAAATGTGTAATATTTCTACATTCTATAAGATTTTAAGTTTTCCAGTAGTGGTAAATTGCTCTTGTGGTTTCAATAAACCCATCTAATCTATATCAATATATAATTCGTTAGTAAATAATGAGATATGGATCAATTTAGTTCGCCCTCACCGGAACATATAAGTTTGTCGCACTGTATGTTGGTCACGTGACATTTTACTCTGGGGAGTAGAATTTTATTTCATGGATTTCCCTGTATGTATATTTGAAAGGCTCTATGATAAGGATCAATATCTTCAAAGTAGTCCTTTGACCCACCCAATTACAATGAACCTATTGTGATATTATAATGGATCCCCGCGGAGGTAGCAAACGAACACCTTCCTCGATGGAATGCCTGATTGTTGAAAGATGGCCGAATATACAGGCTGTTATATTTTCGTAATATAACCACATAATCTACTGATTTAACAGAAATTATTTTCCCCAATGAAACATACTTACCCTCTGAAATGTATGTATTTTGCGATTTCTCTCATAGAAAATTTTACATGAGAGATAGAAAAATGCATTATCGATGGTATGTTTCTTGGGAAAAGTTACTAAGGTAATTTGACAAGTTTTTTTTATATATTTTTAAACAAAATGTCTGATATACATAGTTATAACTGATATTTTACAGGTAGTCTGGAAGAAATTACTCTTAGTAATAAGGCCGTACCGTCTATTTTGTGCATATTCTATTGTAATTTCTGTGTTTGTGTGCAATAAAAAATGATCTATCTATTTAAGTAAGGTAATAAGTGCCAGTAAACCAGAAGGGTACATGTGGTTATATTTTCAGAGGCATGTCATTGACACTCTGTATTTATGACCGCGCTAAGATGAAAATTAATCGTCGGTCGAGGCGTCCCCTTGATGAACTTGCCTCATTATTATGAGCGATCTAGTGTCTGCCGCATCCCGCCAACTTATGTCAGAATAGAACTCGGGATAAATACAGGGTGTGGCAAAAAGGGCTAAGCCGAAACCAGCATGTGCAGCATTTTATATCTAAGCCCGAATTTGAAATCAGAATTTCAAAATTCGTGAAAAAAACAAATCATTTTCCCTTTCATTTAGTATACCCTTTTTGCAACTCCCTGTATAACCTAGCTATCTATGCCTATACCCAACTGACCAACCACAAAAGAAACTCATAATTATGTAGTAATGATAGATGGGATCATTATTTTGCCTTGATATATAATCTTGATAAATATCTATGATAACGTAATATAGTAATATTAATGTAGTGTAGGACGCCCTCCGGCTAGATGGGGCGACTACTTGCGAAAAGCGGCTGGTAATTGCATGCGTAAACCTATACAGGGTGTTGCAAAAAGAGTATACTAAGCTGAAACCTACATGTGCAGCATGGTACATCTAATCCCGAAAATGAAATCAGAATTTCAAAATTCGCAAAGAAAAAACGAAAAAAGACCCTGTAGATCGCATCCAGTGGCGTCCAGCAGTGAACTGCTGGATAGGGTGAAGAACTTATTACCCAAAATAATAAACGGTGCAGGTTTCTGATCGGTAATTATAACATTAAGGGCGTCTTGCATAACAAAGTTAATCAAAATTAAATCTATGACCTCTTGCTCTGACATTATACTGTCAGAGCAAGAGACAAACTATTTAATTTTATTTAACTTTGTTATGCAAGTCACCCTAAAAATAGCATGTTATGTACTAAATAATTTTTTATCATGAAATAAAAACGTACCGTAGACGCTTCTTTTTAAAAAGTTAAATATTAAGTATTATTTACTACCTACTTATAAATTTACAAACATAAATATGATTTAATTTTTGGCGTTTTATTTTATTGAAACAAAGATTTTAGGAAGTCAATGCCGAAGTCCCACGAAGATGAAACGAATTTGTGAGAAAAAAACTAGCATCACTAGAACTAGCGATTGCCTTTCAAAAGCAGTTCACAAACATTGAAGTTTCTCTGCGAACAAGGTAAACTAAGATCGCATTCTAACTTACAACTTCTAAAGTAGTCTCTACAAACTACTTTCTAAGTTCCAAAGTTGGAATAGGGTAGATTAACTCTAAAATTTAAAAATGTATTCAAGAAAGATGGCATAACACAGTTGCCCGTAGGTAGTTTGATTATTATTAAACAGTAGGGTTTTTCCTGAACGTTTTTAAATATTTATATCTGTTTCATTAGGATTCATATCAAAAACACTTCATCCGTTTATTGAAGTACCTACCACATCTCAAAATATAAACACATGAACACAATTATAAAAACAAACTTATGCTTTTATAATATAACTTGAACACATACACACGCCTCTCAGCGCTCCTGCCGAGCAGACGTGTACCTCCGCTGCAGTCTCCTTGCCTGCCGCCCCGCTGCGACGCCCCGCCGTCGCCGCCCCCGACCCCTCGCCGTGGTCGACCGGTGCCAGTCACCGCTCGCCGCGCGCCGAGGACGGACCTCCTTGTTTCCGGACTCTTTACAAACGATTATTGTTTCTGGACTTGCATACGATTTTGAAAATCTACACCATTCTTGTGTGGTCGTATCGGCTGATACCTTGCGGTGTTAACGAACCCGATTACGGGGCACTGACCCGGCTGCCCGATATTTCCCTTTTGGAAATATCAACTTACCGGACGGGACTGGAACCATCAGCCTTGGGGGAACTCCTAGTTGATCTCCAGTTGTCTCCCTCCCACCCCCTCCTCATCCCTATTTCCTATTCCCATTGGACTGTTTGGAGTCGGTCTACGGCCCGGCTTCTCGGTCCTTTGGGCTGTTAGTGTAGGGACCGTTAGGACCTGAACTCAGGTACCCGTAGGGACAACTACCTGAACTCAGGTACACGCAGGCGCAATTGCACTACCTGCGCCTGCCTAGGGACTGTTAGGGTCAGTCAGGCACGCGTACCTTTTTACAGGTACGCAGTAGGTACTCTATCTGCCCCCCTGCCGCAAGGCAGGGAGGTAACACTTAACCTCTTTTCAACATGGATTCCACTATGGACTCCATGTTTGAAAAGCTGCTCCTTTTCATACAACGTGAGGACCCTTCGCTTTTCCAGAAGGTCCTCACCAAATTTCAGCTTGGTTCTGCGTCGCCTGCCGCTCCTGCATCCAGCCATCCTGCTTCGCCTGCCGCCATCAGCCCTCCGGCTTCTCCTTTGGAGCCATGTCCGTCATCTCCTGACGCTGACTTCTCGCCTGCGTCACCAGATGAAATCGTTCCAGCGTCTCCTGCTCGCCGTGTGCCCCGGGTCATCCCAACATCGCCAGTGTCTCTATCCCTCCAATGTGCTCAGCACAGTAGGTCGTCGTCGCCTGAGGCTATGGACGTAGCTCATCCTTCGGACCTCTCGGACTCCGCTTCATCCGCTGACCCTGACGACGGCTTCACCGTCGTTGGAGCCAAGCGGAAGGCGAAGTCGAAGCTCCCTCGTCCGGCAGCGAAAGCTGTCAGAACCCAGCTCCCCCCTTCCTCTCCTACTCCCTCGCCCTCTGCTCCCGCTGTTCCGAAAGGTCCGAAGGCGAGAGCCCCTCCATCTCTGATGCTCCGCGACAAAGGTTCCTGGAACTCTATTTCCCAGGCCCTTGCCGCAAACAAAATCGGTTTCACCAAGGCCAAAAACACCAGAGATGGTATTTTGGTCCAGGTGCCCACCTCTGGCGATCATCGCCTTCTCACTAGACTACTCGACGAGCGCAAGGTCGAGTACTACCACTGGGAGCTCCCAGAGGACCGCCGCCTAAGGGTAGTGATCCGGGGAGTTCCCAAGGAACTCGACTCTGCGGAGATCATGTCGGATCTGAAGGCGCAGTCTCTACCGGTGCATGAGGTTCACCGCATGTACGGGCGAGGCAAGCGGGTCATTTACGACATGATCCTCGTCATCCTTGACCTTTCCCCTGAGGGGAAAAAGATATTCAATATAACGGCCATATGCCAAATCTCTGGGCTCAAGATTGAGAAGCCCTACAAGAAGTCGAGTCCCACGCAGTGCCACAACTGCCAATCCTACGGGCACTCCTCTAGGAACTGTCACGTCAGGGCGCGGTGCGTAAAGTGTCTGGGCGACCATCACACCCACGACTGCCCGCGCCCAAAAGATCCCAAGGAGTGTACGGAGGCCCCTGGTTGTGTTCTGTGTGGGACGCTGGGACACACAGCCTCATATGGCGGCTGCCCCCAGCGCCCTCGTAACCGTAGGGCTCCCAAATCCAAGCCCAGTCAACAACAAACTTCATCATCATCTATAAAGAAAAACCCTAGTCCACAAGCGCCTTTAGCGGCCCTTGCGGACGCGTCGGTAGCCACCCCACCTAACGCTTGGATTCGACCCCCAACCATAGCCTCACAAGGACCAAGGCAGGCACCGTCGTCGAGTCGGATGAATGCACCCTCTCGGGTGGTTCCCCCGCCTCCCGCGACCTGCCCGCCCTCTTTAGGACCATCACCGCTGTCTCAGTCCTCGCTTCCATCCCCGAGGAGGGACAACGGTGATCCAAACAGGGACTTTCAGCTCGCGATAACCCAACTGAGTGAACGCATGCTGTTGATCCAACAGAATGTGTTCGCTCAGTTCCACCATCTAAGCTCGGAACTTTCCGCCCTTTCCAATAAACTTTCGCAATGACTTCTAACACCTGTAGAACTAAACCTAGGTCACTAATGTTGGGATTCTTCAATGCCAACTCTCTTAAAGATCAAAAAGAACAGATTCACAAGTTCCTCAACGATCATCACATTGACATCCTTCTTGTGCAGGAAACTTTTCTAAAGCCTCACATGAAGAATCCCAACATTAGTAACTATAAAATCATACGGCATGACAGACTGTCGGCCACCCTCGGTGGTACACTTATCTACTACCGTAGTGGACTTCATGTCTGTTGTGTCAATACCCCGGAGCTTGTCAGCCTCGAGGCCTCAGTGTGCAGGCTGGCTATGACCGGACATCCGGATCTGTATATTGCCTCTTGCTATCAGCCATCAGGAAAAGTAATTAAAACTGAGGACCTTAAGTCACTTTTGGATATGGGGAATAATGTCATACTTGCAGGGGATTTTAACAGTAAACATAAATCTTTTAACTGTAGAGTCAATAACCCAAACGGTTATATTCTTTTTAATTTCATGGATGAATACATGTTTGATGTGGTGGCTCCAATGGAGCCTACACATTATCCATTCAATCCTGAGCATCAGCCAGACATTTTAGACATTGCACTTTTAAAGAACATTTCTCTTTCTTTAAACAAGCTAGAGGTAATACACGAGCTTGACTCCGATCACAGACCGGTCATGCTGGGTCTCGGGGATGCCAACTCCCTCTTCTCTCCTACCAAAACCATAACTAACTGGGATAGGCTTAGTCAGCGTTTAGGTTCGGCTAGTCCTTCTGACATAGCAAACTTACCTTCTCAAATTAACTCCACAGTAGAGATAGATACGGCGATCAATGCCTTGAGCGGTCACCTTCAAACAGTCATCACTGACTGCACCAGGCGGGTTCCTGCGATGACCCCTCATCGTTGGAGGTTGCCTGATGATATGAAGGCCCTGCTCAGGGCAAAGCACGCCGCCACTAGGGCACACGACCTCTTTCCAAGTAGGGAAAACAAGGATAGGCTCCGCTCTCTGCATCTCAAATGCAAATCTAGGATGAAGGCTCTACGTTCAGAGCGGTGGGATAGCCTGCTGGATGATATTAGGCCAACCCACACTGCTTTCTGGCGTCTTACACGCGCGCTTAAATCGGATACCGTAGTAGACATGCCCCCCCTGTCGAAACCTGATAACTCCCTCGCCTTCGACGACGATGAAAAGGCTGAATGTCTCGCCCTAAGTCTAGAGGCGCAATGCTCTCCTTCGGAAGAGCATCCCGACAGCACATTCATCCAAGTCGTAGACGAGGAAGTAGGACGTAGGGTTAGCTTACCTCCAGTAGATTCTCTCGACCTCGTGACGGTATCCGAAGTTAAGTTAGTCATAAAGGACCTTCATTGCAAGAAGGCTCCTGGCTCTGATGGCGTCTCCAACAGAGTCCTTAAGAACCTCTCAGCCTCGCTTATCCTCTTACTAGTAACCATATTTAATTCAGCTATGGCGAACTGCTATTTTCCAGACCTGTGGAAAATAGCAGACGTCATAGGAATACATAAAACTGGCAAAGCTAGAAATTTACCTTCTAGTTACCGCCCCATCAGTCTTTTAATTTCCCTAGGTAAGGTCTATGAGCGGCTGCTATCCGACAGGCTCAAAAAGATAGCATACGCTCAGGGCCTCATCCCTAACGAACAATTTGGTTTTAGGGCCCAGCACTCTTGTGTCAACCAGGTTCATCGTATCACGGAATACATCTTAGATGGTTTCCATAGGAAGAGGCCGAAAGGCACTGGAGCTCTCTTCTTCGACATAGCGAAGGCTTTCGACAAGGTGTGGCACAACGGCCTCATCTTTAAGCTCTTCACGTTAGGCATCCCGGATCGGTTAGTGCTTATTCTCCACAGTTTCTTGCTCCACAGGTACTTCCAGTTTCGCGTCGAGGGTTCCAGATCATCTCTTCATCCGATTCGTGCAGGTGTCCCGCAAGGGTCAGTTCTAGCTCCTCTTCTTTTCTCCTTATACACAAGTGACATCCCCAGACATACGCATGTGTCGCTAGCATTATATGCTGACGACACAGCGATCTACTTAAGGGATAGGTTTAAAGGCAAAGTCCAGCACGGGCATCTCCAAAGCGCAACCAACGCCCTCGGCGAATGGTTTCGCAAATGGAGAATGGAGGTGAACCCGGAGAAAAGTACCGCAGTGTACTTTTCACGGGCTCTCCGCCGGCCCAACACTGCTCCTCAACCCAACATCACTCTGTTCGGCAAGCCTATCCCTTGGTCCGACCATGTCAAATATCTGGGTGTCACTTTCGACAGCAGACTGTCTTTTGCTAGTCATATACGTAGGGTTAGGAATAGAGCTTCTCTCTATTTAGGAAGACTAACTCCTCTGTTTCGAAGCAAAAAGCTCTCACTACGCAGCAAAGTGAGACTCTATCTAACTTGCATAAGACCCGTCATGACCTACGCTAGCGTAGTGTTTGCTCATGCTTCGAACAGATATATCAATTCTTTACAAGCAATCCAAAATAGATTTCTGCGCAGGGCGACAGGCGCGCCTTGGTACGTCCGCAATTTCAACTTGCACAAAGATTTGCAAATCCCTACTATCCGACAGTATCTCAAAGTCTCCTCAAACCGCTACTTCGACCAAGCGGTTAATCACACGAACCCACTAATTAGCCAACCGGCTAACTATCACGTTTTCCCTGAGTTCAAACAGAGGCGACGTCGTCCGAGACACGTTCTCTGTGACCCGGACGATGAGATCACTGTCCGTATTAGGGAGTTGCAAACCTTTGACTCCCCGACCCCTGCCTCGGCAACTGTCCCACTTAACTTTTACACACCCCGCCCCAGACCCGGGGGAGGGACTCACACTCGGTCTCGGCCTTTTGCCGGTCCGAATCGTAGGGCTAGGATCCTTCTCCACCAAAACAGGTACTATACCCGCGTCAGGTACATCCCTGGCCGGTTCTCACCACCTCCATCTGGTGACGGGTCATTTAGGTAGGTCTCTCTTTTTAACTGGGTGAAGGCGCCTATCGGCGCCTCCCCCACAGTTAGGGTAAAGCTGAATAAGTCCCTTATGGCCGACTTCAGTAAATAGGTTTCATTTAGAAAAAAAAATATATATATATATATATATATATATATATATATATATATATATATATATATATAATATAACTCTTATTGCAAAGTAAATTTTATTCTTGAAGGCCCCAAAAGGTTACGGAGGTGACTCCCAAGTGTCCCAAGCGATTCGTCAAATTCTGTTCTTCATTTTCGAGCAATAATTATTTTATTTGTTAAATATACATATTTTATGCAAATCTCAAAAGCGTTCAAGCTAGTTCAATGTAACACGATATCGCGGGCTTCATGGCAAAGGGGCGTATGCGCATCGACCCTACTTTTCAGGAGAGCAAAAAAACATCATAACTTTTTAAATAAGTAATCTAGCTTGCTATAATTTTGCATATACCTTAGTTAATTATTTTTTGTTTTAATTAAAACAAAATTTTTATAATATCTATGCTTTAAGTACACTTTATGGCGTATACGTCTATCTGCCTTGACGGAAATTATTGTATTGCTATCCTTTTTTTATCATATTATGTATAGGAATAATGGGCGTATAAACAAACTTTTTTATTTGTTATCCAATCATATTATATATATTTTATTTGTTTTACACTTAAATCATTTAATATACTGATAGCAAAATATAACCAAAAATGTAACTGCTTCTATTTTTTTCGAATTTCATACGCCCCTTTGCCATGGCGTAATTTAACGGATGTTCTCAATTCACACATATCACTTAAACTCACATCACAATATATTCGTTTACACATACTACATAGCATACACCCATAATCATTTAACACAATTTATTGTTACATATTATCATATACATACATTCATAACATAATATATAAATATCTATTTTATTTTAGTATAAATATAATTATAACGTACCACAACACACTTTTACATATTTACTACACACATATTTATGTTTAGTTGAGGCTCCACTCCCACTCACTAAAATTGGTCTTGGCAGAATACCAGCGCTGTGATTATTTAATTATAATCATAGTATTATGCTGAGTCAGAACCCTTTTGCTAACATGATAAATACACATGTTGCTTTTCTATCTGCATGTCTTTTAATAGTGTTTTGTGTTTATGTAATCTTAAACTTTATGTTAAAAATCTTGCTGTGTAACCTGTGTATGTGTTGTGTTAAGTAAATAAATAATTTATCTATCTATCTATCTATCTATCAATTTAAGAGAGATGATACGCCTATAAAAAAATAACAATCTATTTAAGTAACTATTTAATACATAGTAAAGCTGTAAAAAACACAGAATAATTTATTAGAAACAATAAGAGTACAAAATAAAACAAGAATTACTGTTAAAACAAAATTTACTATTAATTAAGTGAACATAAACTCAAAAAACTCCTTAAAGAAATGACAGAGGGCTGAGGCTGGAACTTCGCAGAATGCAGGGGCTTTCCTTGATGAACTCTTTCTTCAAAAAGAAGCCCCAAAGAAGGTGGACCTGGTGCAAGTCGGACTCTGTCACGAAAAATAAAATCGATTTCATCATCATGACTGATTAAGAGGCACATATCTCAGGTCGGTTTAATCACCGTATACTCAGAGGAACTCTGAATATCGACCTAAAGCTTGAAGAACGGCGACTGATGAAGTCCACCCTCTGACCAACTCTGCGCCAGACCACTGCAACGACGTGATCAATGCAATACAGAAAGATGGCACTAGGTTCTGTGCAATGTAAAACACGGGAAGGAAGTCTAAGCTTTCAGGGGGGACTCTTGGACTTACGGAGACCAAACGGCATGTGCTGGACCATTCCGTCAGAACTAGAGGCTCTCAACAAAATGATACGCAAGGCTATTTTCATCGTGACCTCCAGTGGTTTAACACACTCCGGATTGAAGAAGCTATTAAACAAAACCGGGGATCGAATGTCTTTGCCAGGCGACTTGAAGGGACCCTAACGAAAAAATTGACAACCAGCCATAGCAGAATCGTCGAATCTGAGCCGGAATGCACGATTGTACGCTTCACATGCGCAACAGCCAGAACCCCAGATGTGTAGGTCTATTGTTTTTCAAGAAAGGAGACAAATTTGCTCTTAAAAACCTATAGACTGATCACACTCTTGACCACGTGAATAAGATGTTTATGTACATTTATAACAGTCATCACGAGACTTGATTTGATGAATTTCAGCCGCTGGAGCATGCCGAATTTCGTGGGGGTTATAGCACCGTAGACCACATACACACAGTTCGGCAGATTATACAGAAGAAGGAAGAATATAATCGGCCTCTGTGCCTAGCTTTCGTAGACTACGAAAATTTTTACTCTGTCGAGATCTGGGCTGTTCTGGCATCCTTGCAGATATGTCCAATAGATTGACGATACATCGAGGCGCTGAAGTGCCTAATGACACTGAAACGATTACTGTCCAAGTATAGAACCAGCGACAAGATCTATCCATAGGCAAAGGGGCGTGAGGGAAGAGGACGTAATTTCTCCGATACTGTTCCGTGATGCATTGGAAGATGTATTAAAACTCTGGACTGGAAAGGACTAGGCATCAATATCAACAGTGAAAGCATATTGTCATTTTATTTTGTTAAAAAAATGCACATACGTCTATATGACATGGCGATAATTATTTGAATGCGCCCCACTGATTCTTATACGCTGTCTATACGCCTCTCTGACATGGCGAAATGATTGAAATGCGTCCTACTGATGTTTATACGCCGTCTATACGCCTTTTTGACACGACACAAAATTATTGATACATCGTATACGCCTTTATGTTATTTATGAATATCTCAAAATCTAGTTTACTGAAAATTTCAAAAAAATTACAGAACGTGTATTACTAGTATAGGAATCGATTGGCATGAAAAACGCAAAATCGATTTTTTGCGCTTACGCCCCTTTGCCATGAAGCCCGCGATATAGAATCTGAATTCAAATGATTCACATTGGACGCCGCATCTGGGAGACTGTTACAGTTGAATTTTATGATGAAATTCGGGATTCAGTTGAATTTGAGCACGTATACTGACTTATTCTGCTAAATCCCAAACAAGGGACTAATTCCCAGTTTCTCATTTGAATAAAATAATAAGAAATACATTAAGTGTTAGGTACTATAGTAATTCAGACATTAATTGCATCAATGCATTTCATACTCAAGTTCGTGTTAACTTGACGTTCTCAGTTCCATAGAGAACTAGAAGAATAAGCTTTTTACAAATATGTGAGCTATTTAATAAGTAAAAAAAATATTATTTACGTTAAATCGCATGTTAACAGGTTTGTTAACTATGGTAGGTTATGGTGAAAAATCTCTATTTGAGAAAATTTCTATAAAGTTACATGCAGCATTTTTACACGCAGTTTAAAAAAAAACTCGTAGGCAGAGATGCATTGTTAGTTAGTCACAATGTAATTAATACAAGAGCTTACCTACTGCCATTAGAAACTAAATGTAAAGGAGTGTGTTTCATTACTAGAATAAGGGTCTGTACATAAACATACAATCTTGGGAGTTGTTAGAATTTATGCTCTGTTGTGAACAACAGCTTCGGACTACGGGGAGAGATTGTATTAGGATCACTGGAATCTGGTATTCTCCTACTGGCTAAAGTAGATACCTAGTACTTGTATATTCTGTGAATAATGTATTGGAATATGATGCTCTAGATGTGATTTGTTCTTAGAGTATCGGTGATAAAAACTGTCTGAATTTCTACTCTTTCTTACCGGGCTGTATCGGGAGCGGTGGTAGCTCAGTCGGGTAAGCGCCCGCTTCTCACCCAAGAGATGCGGGTTCGAATCCCGGCGCTGACATGTACCAATGAGTTCTTTTAACTTAAGTACAATGTCTAGATATGTGAACCAACCAACCCGCAGTGGACCAGCGTGATGGGAAATGGTCCAAGCTTGGGAAGGCAGTTTAGACCTTGGGGATATGCATAAAGGTGCCACTCGAGAGAGCCAGGTGCAGGTACTTATACCCCCACAGAGAATAGAATATAAAAGAATACCAGGCTGTATCTGTATACGTTACTTTTCTGGTTATAATCAATTAAATATGGTACACAGTGTAAGGCGCATTCGTTCATTGCTATGAGTCGTAGTCATATTACCCTGACATAATATTTAAAGCAGTTCTCCAAACCTGTGAGCTAGACAATGGCGAACGAAGATAATGGGCTAGGACTTGGAGATGACACACGGTGCAGTAAATCTTCAGTTTAGGACATTGAGCTGAATTGGCTCTATTATAATACAGTCCAGTATTTCACTTGAGTGTATCTACGGATGTGAACTGCTTCTGGATTAGGGGTTACAGCAAATAGCGTTATTTGTATATAAGAATTTGAGGACCTAGAGTCCAGTTTAACAAGTGTTTAAAACTAAATTTCACAGATTTTGTAGGCGTTTGACAGCGCTAACACCTGTTAAATACTGTCTAAGTTTTTGTGGTAAGGCCTATACTGTGCTACCACAAAAAACTTTAAACACTGTTTAACTAGTGTTTAAAACGAAATTTGACAGATGTTGTAGGCGTTTGACAGCGCTAAACATCTGTTAAATACTGTCTAAGTTTTTGTGGTAAGGCCCTTAATGTTTAGCTGGGAATGATTATTATGATGAATACAACTGTAAAGTTAACTTGAATGTAAAATTGAAGTAAAGGTCCTAAAACTGCTGTAATGGAATTCTTTATTCTTCTTAAATATTTAAAGGAAAATCATTTGAATCCTTGAATTCCCTGAGACGAAGCAATATTCAAATATGAAATTTCATTTCGAACTACTCGTTCCTGTTTCTTTCGGTGCAATGCAGATTTCATTTCCTTATTGAGGTGAAGCAACGGGAAATTTTACTATTATTTATTACTCGTACTAATACATTCACGAAGAATACTTTTCTCTGTATTAGGATATCATTATTTATGTTTCTCCATGTTTGTGCCTATGTGTGTAGGGTCATAATACTTCTTCCATTATTTTACGTACAAATAGCAGTAGCACGGATTTATAATCCTCATAAACATAGAGTTTAGGTGTGTTGCAAAATGCATGTTATCGTAAAAAATGAAAAGGAAAGCTAGATTTGTACCCAGATTTAACGCGCAGGAAAAAAATACCTTGTATAAATTAACATGCATATTTCGATGAGGTCAGTTGCTTAAATATTTGGACTAAATATTACTTTGGCTTGCGCAACTAGGCAGAGGTCTGTATTCAGCAGAGGAAGATCGTGTTGGGATTAACATTCAACCATATTTAACTGTTATCTCCTATCATGGTTGTTATTCAGTAAAAGCCGCAGCTTTTACCTCGGTCGTTGACGCAGACAAAGTTAATCTCGACTCCAGCAACCACAAATTAGGCAGCGTAATAAAACATACGAAGATTCTCGTACAAACAAGTTCTTTTGTCGTAAAAGTACGAGGTAATCCTCGACTTAGCAAGAATCAGGTAGACGGACGCCATTGTAACGTGGCTAAATCTGATTTTATTAAATTTCCAAAAAGTTTAACTTCCAAAATAGGTTTCTTTGTTCTTAATCTTTTCATCAAGCTGCCGTAGTAATGGAAAAGAAACATAAAAAGATACGATTTTTGCAGGGTTACAGAATTTTCGTTTACCTACCTTTTTTTACAGTTAAATTTGGATATAAGTATTGTTTTGTTGATATGACCTACCCAACTGCTTTAATTCCTGCAGTTGCTTGGCATTAATGCGTACCTAGCTATAAATTTAATGAGGTTTGAGAGTGCGGCAAAAGCTCTACTACCCTTTACCCTATAAACGTTAATTTAAAACGATCCGGTTTGTTTCAAGAGTTTAAACAACTGGGTATCGAGATGGTTTGCGGTTTCTTTGGTAGAAAGTTCGTTTTCGATACGTTGTTTAAAGAGTTTTAAGCTATTTGAAAACGAAATTGTTTGTCAGTAGGTATTTGATTAATAATGTAATTGATTATGACGGGATTGCACGAAGGATTTTCGGTCGGAAAGTGTTTTACGGTAAAAAAAAACATAAGGAAACCTGCTCATCGAGATGTATCAGTGGACCAGGCAGCGTGGTGGGAAATGGTCCAAGATTTAAGACCATCCGGTGATATGAACTGCAAGATTCCCTTCGAGTGAGCTAGATGCCGGCACTTACACCCCCGCCAAGAATAGATTAGAATACAAATAAAAAGTTATAGGTACCAACGAGATGAGGATAAGTAACTATCACCCTCCACTTACACCACTACAGTGATAAGTACGAAATAAGAGCAAAACTGCAACGACAACCGCTATATTAATCACCAGATTACAATAAAGATAACGTTGCGGATTAATTAACAATTTCACAACACTCATTGGACAATGACGTAGGGCTGTCAGCCACAATCGACATGGAACGAAAAACAATGCGTTTTACAACAATATAGCCATCACCCTGTCACGAGCAGAGCCGGCATTGTACCGCTGCTTTGTAGCCTCACCGGCTCTAATGTACACGAATTAGGTATTATCCGGTTCAAATGCTATTAGGATAATACCTTTTAGAATGGAAAGGCACAGTTCGCCTTAAGGTTTCCCGTGTGGTAAGTCATTATGAGTTCTTGTAGGGGACTCTTTCCCCCTTGTTAAAAAACTTAGACTACTGTAGGTAGTGATCTCTGGAATAAAACTGACTTAAAACCAGAACTATAAGTATTTAGTCTACGTAAATACGGGTGTTTGTTTGTTTAATACATATGTCTGATGCTATTGTTGTTTTATGGATGTTATATTTATGTTCTATTAATAAACAACTCAATTCTAAAAAGTATAAAGTACCCTAATGGCATATGAATCGAATAGTATTACAGATTAGCGCAGCATATGTACCAAATATCAATTGATTGGTGTAGTATCGGATTGGGACTTGTGTTAAATAAATAATGAGGTTTAATTGGGAGTAAGTTAAGGGTGAGTGAGTTTAGGGAGTAAACGTACCCAGTTTCTCATTTTAGTAAATCTATTTAAGCCTTGCCCAACGACAATACAGCACTGCAAAATTCATTCTCTCGATTTGCAAGTGAGAAACGATGAAATTGAATAGTACATAATATTAATTATATATTCTGCGATAGATTGCGGTTTTAGGGGTTTGAGCGAGGGTTTATCGATTTTTTATTTATATTTAAATACGTAATTGAGTATACTGTATACTGAATCGATAAAGAAAATCTTATTAAATAAAAAATATATGAATAGCTGTATTTTTTTATGAATCCATTAAATATTTTAATTAAAAACTGAAAACAAATTTTGCGTAAAAGTATAAAACTGAAAGTTAATCAAAATTTTAAAACGTAGGTAATCAGAATTTGCAGCATACTTTTTCAATATTTTATGTGAATATTTGTGTGCGAAGTTTTTTTGCAGCTTCATACACACAAAATGTTAGGTTGGTGTCCCATGGTGTCCTGTGGGAAATCTAGGATCATGTCGTTCATATATCTTTTTGATTTACAAGATGCCTATTATTTCCATGTCAGGAAAAGGTTTTTACTACAGTACGTCATATAAATATTCTAAAATATTTTTTTATGAAAATTATAGTGTGAATAATATTTGGCCATATTACGTTCAAGCTTGGTACGTAAGTGAAATTGAGTTTTGCATATATATGCGATAGGTACATATACTGAAAGGGAGAAAAACCTGTTAGAAGAAACACATGTGTATCTAAGCTCTATCTTCTAATTTTATTAATTAAGTACCAGCATGTTCATTCACATGAATATAATTCATTCAGAACACATTCAGTTTAGAACTGCGGTGTCAGTGAACAATGGAAGTTGCATGAATATTGTATCGTTCGAATCTATTCAACATGTTTCGTTCCAAGAATTAACGAATTAATTCTGTAACAGGCTGGATTTTTATCAGTTTTTCACTATGCCGGGTATATTTACCTGTCTTTAGAATGTCCACTCATAATACCACCTACTTACCTTGATTTTACAAAAAGGTACTTTTTCTGTCTGAACCACCGTTGTTCCGGATGGTCATTCTTGTGTTTTATTTATTTTACTAACATGATCAGGGGAGTTCATATCTAGTTATTGAATTAAAATCGATTAATTACGAGTTTCTATAATTATATATCTACAAAGAGTATGTAATAACTTGATTGGAAGTACATTTCATCTGAGTAAAAATTGATTTTACTCCAAGAGTTCTTACCACAAATACTAGACGCACGTTGACACGTTAAACACATTTCTATTTTATACTTACGTACCCTTCGAATAACATGGCTTGGATTGTTTTGTGGTAATACAGCAGTGGTGTTATTGCAAAGTCAAAAAGAAGTAACATTTACGAAGTAAATAATTAGTGTCAAATTCAATACAACATGAATCCGAAAATCGTTGTCAAAACAAGTTCGTTGTGAACACAGATGCCTAGCAGCAGATGCACTAAAGGTGCATTCACATGCACAAACTTAAAGCTACGAAGCCTCGCCTCGCCAGTTTACCGACCTCTTGACCTGCCGTTAAGGGTGCTGTACACACACTCACCGGTCACAAAACTGCATGAGCCATTGTTCTTTTTTTTATTATAAGCCGCTTCTTCATGCCTCTTGAATTTACACGCGACCACAGCCGGGGCTTACGTCTTGGAGGTTATTATTTGATAGGGGCTCTTATAATACGTTTAAACAGTTTTAATACGTTTTATTTGTTCCTGTTCTGTTGTTCCACGATGCAATATCCCGGGCCTGAGTGGCTACGGTAGAACAACGCGGACTCGGATATGACGGTAGCACCTTAAGTAGAAAATGCGTTTTATGCAGAATTCGTGTCGAGTTATAAGAAATTTATAATATATAGTTAAAACTATTGAGATTATCTTGATTTTATCTCAACTATTGAGATTATCTCGAAACTGCCGTGGCCTTAGCTTGAACTGCATTTTGTCCATCCATAGGTAGGTACTTCTGTGAAATAACAGTACAATACCGGACTGAAACTTTCCACTTCTCATTGGTATGAATGTAAACAGTTTAGTAATCCATCATTTTGTTTATAGCGAACGTACAGATACTATCTTCCATTATAATAGAGAGATTGCGTGTCAGACTGATATGTTCAGAAAAAATGTTATTGGATGTCGTGAAAATATGACGAGCTTTTATGAAATATAATTGATGTTTTGTGTCAATTAAATGCAATACAATTTATAAAATATTCTAAAAAGTTTAACAAGTCAACAACTAATACGTTGTTATGATGTAACAGTGGTGTTAATGATCTAACTGAGTATGGTGAAACTAGGCCTTAGCCGCATCAGTCGATGACAGCCCAGGATGCGCCAGACATAGGTACTTTTTAACCTACATCACGTCACGTATAATAAGATACAGTTGGTAAGTCTTTCGGTGCGACTTATTTCATTTCAGAATATTAATAGCTAGGCAAAAAATCTAGTCAGATTTGAATCTAGCCGTTTCAAAAATTAACTAACACAGACTGCCAACAAAAGCGCCCGCCATTTTATATTCATTGCTAACTCGAACAATCGTGCACTTTGCAAAGTACCTGGAATCGCGCTTCAAGTTTCCAGAAATTGAACCGTAACATGGTGGAGTCTAAATTAGCTTTGGCGGATGTTATGTGTTATGTTTTGATGACGTAAACACGCTTGAAAGGGCAATTCTAACTTTGGAACAATAATTCTTGGGTACGATTTGATAGCTGCAGTATGCTTGAGAACTATTGTTAACTTACTATTGTATGTACTACCTACATTCGTACGAATGTTAATAATGTATTGCATGTGTTTGTATTCCATACATGTGTTAATGTGTATATTTAATATAATTAGATAGTTATACTTTAATTACAGAGGTAATTATAATAAATAGTTATTATTCAATCGTCAGTCATACAAATTCCATGTAAGTACCTGATAATATCTCGCAGCTGCATTCGTATTCAAAATTTCATAAAAAGTAGTTTGGCATAATCTATAGATTAGATGGATAGGGATGAATCCATCACTCTATCGATCACAGGTAGGTAAAATCATTACCTCTTAAGTATAAGTATTTTGAAATCATTATTTAGTCTCCGGTATTTTCTAAAACTATGTCTCGCCCCCGAAAACAATGTTTCATAGCATATTAAAGGGCCTAATTGGTCCTTAATTATAGTGGCAATACCGAGTTACAAATTACAATATCATGTCGTGCCAACAGGGCCCATGGGTATAACATGGGTATTTAAGGGCGTCCATGTAAAGGCAGCTAACACTGAGTTATTCTTGTGAAGGAAAATTCACGAAGAATTACTCGCTATCGTCGAGTATTAACTATGCACGAGGTGAAATACCTACTACAACTTAAGGATGATTCACACAATATTTAGTGCGAGTGCGATAGTCTTCGACTTGACGTACATTGGTGAGTATAAAAGATTAAATAGTTTTGCATAACCAGCAATGTACGTCTACTAAACACTCGCACTGAACAGTGTGTGAATCGGCCTTATCGTACATACACACCAGCGAACCATAGCATTTAACAATCTATTAATAATAATATTATAATAAAATTGATTAGTATGTTTACACCAGCAGCCTCATTTTGCATTTTTCTTTTTGCCAATTAATGATGGCTCGTTAGTAAAAGCTTCAAAAGTGCCAAGGAAAAGAAAAATACCTACCATTATTCACTCAGTAAAATTATTTGGAAATTAGAAAAAAAACAGTAATAGATAATGATGAAGAAATTTTAAGGGTCATTCTATTATTGTCTTTTAAATGGAACCAGATAGTATGAGCTCAGAAAATACTTTTTGTTGCAACTGCTGCAGAACAAAGTTTTCATAAAAATATAATCCCACACGGGATTTAACTCGCAAATTTTGCTCTGGAAGTCTGTAAATAATGGCAATAATCGCATGTGATAAATTATTTGTACAACTCTGTCTTGCATAACGCACGTACCTAGTGAGGTAAAATATTGTTATTGAGGAGGTAACTTGTTGCGGGGTAGGTATAAATAATAAATTCCTTGGTACCTATATTTTAAGTTCTGAAATTTTTTATGTAAAAAAATATCCAGATGTTTTTATGACCAGACAAACGACATGTAAAATAGGGATTCTGTTATTTATTACGTTTTACTACTCACCGGCTGTTTCCAGTTTCGTCATTTCAGAGTGGCTCCATAGTTAAATTTGATACAAGTATTTAGGTACCTGCCGATGGGAAGCTCACTAACAAAATTCCAGCCCGTAGGCTTAAAGTAAATACAAAATCATCATAAACAAATCCATAAAGCCATTTTGTCTATAGAGTGTGCATCAAAAAAGGATATAAATTCATACATATCTTAGAAAACATAAACCCCCTAGGGTAAGAATAAGCATTGTAATGAATAAAATCATAACTTCACTCAGCGCACCGCCACTCCGTGTTACAAAGCCAAATTCAATTTACATCTACAAAAGCCAATAAGTAAAGGTTATGAGAGGCTAAGACCGCCATATTAGGGAATAAATTACACATGAGTGTATTATGAGTAGTGGTGTGCCGAGCCCGGCCAGCCCCTCGGGACTGTCCCGACGATATCGATAGTTTCAAGTATTTTCAGTAGATCGTTTTAAAAGAGCAAACGGAACCTACCTCTAGTAGCCAAATGTTGCAAAAATAGGGAAGTTGGCAAGATAGGAATTTAGTCAATATTGAAGAGAATGAAAAAATAGCAGAAACGTATTTTTTCCTTTGTTGATTAAACCACTCAACACATAGATAAAATTAATTTATGTTTAGTGGTAGGGGGCCGGTATGTAACACCTTCCATTACTTTTCATACATTCTCATAAAAAGACAGTATTTGAACTTAAATACTTAACTTTGTTAATATATTTCGTACGTAACGTACATAAGGAGAAGATAAGTGTCCTTCCGTGTAACCCTAATCAGAACCTAGAGCCACCACGTATCTACTCGAATTGCAAACAAGTATTGAACAAAAACCAATAAACAACTTACTCCAAATTACTGTTTTATATTTACGGCGCGGCACATCACTAATTATGAAAAAGTAATAAAATGCTATTTACGAGCAAAGTCCTTTCAAAGTGTCGAAGCATCTGTCGTGGATTCATGGGGTACTGGATAATGTTATGTTCGAGTTTTCGTCTCTATTTTAAGTAAATAAAACGCAATGATATTCTAGGATATTAGGAGGAAGATACGGTATATATAACACTGTTCGGTACCGACGAACACTTTAATAATTGTATGTGGGTAGGTTCTTATATTTGTATGTGGGTAGGTTCTTTTATTTTTGACAGTCTACCAGTTGTTGGCAGCCTCTCGTCGGGTTATCTGCTCTTGTATTTCGGCGCGGTCTCGATATTCGCAATATTTGTATTTTCGGTTAAATATTACCAGCTGCTATTAGGCATTATATTTGTGTATACGATTATAAGTGGACATGTGATTTTGTGTGTGAGAACCTCAAGATTAAAACGGATTACTCAAGCATCGGGAGGGCCCTCCACGCCGAGCTTTGGACCTTGAACCATCACGTGAGCAAAAACCTATATAATATTTATTTTATTAAATATATTTATCCAACATTTTGGTAGCAGAGCGTGGTTTTAATACGGCTATATTATTAGGTTTTCGTGTTACGTAAGTTTTTGAGGTTAGCTCAGGGCGGCGTTATCATTTCGGTTAGCTTCATTGCATATTGTTTACGTAGTAATTTTACTTTCGGAATACAGTTTCTATTGTACTAAGTATAGGTATATTTATTTCGGTTCGGTCAATACTTATATTTGTGTTGGTTTTCGTACGGTAGGTACTACGGTAGCTACGGTAGCCAACTACTTAACTTTACGGCTATAATTTGATTATTATTGTAACTCAGATATTCGGTAGGTTCAATTACGTCTCACGTTAGTAATTACCATATTGTCTCAGCTCGCTATGGGCGTTGAATCATTTATCTTTTAAGTTAAACATACTTACCTATTTATTAACTAATCGTGCAGTATTGCTGTGGTGAGATTTGGTCGGTGATTTGGTGATTCGACCTGAGAAAGTACCTAGTTACTTTATGTTCAATAATTTACGGCTGTAATATTGAAATGTAGTTAATATTATTGTGAATTTAAATGGCGGTTGGTTTAGTCACTTTGTAACTTCGATTTCTTAGTAACTATAGCTTTTTGATTAAAGATAACTGGTTAATTTCATAGTAAATATTATACTTATAATACGGGATAAAGTTTTATTTGAATAAATTTCAGGAGTTAGTAAATATTGACGTTATAAAGTGAGGTGATATTCATCGACTTCGGTTCGGTATTGTTGCGTTGTTTATTGTTTAAGATTGTAATATGGCTTTGAGAGCATCGTTTTCGGTATTTAAAGTAAAACTTCAATGGCTTATTGACAGTGCTGACTTGTTGGATCGACCTGAACATGTCAACCGTGTCTCTGTTCGACTGTTAACGGTTAATACGGAATTTACGAGTTTAGAAGCTTCATATCAACGAATAATTGAACTCGCGGACCCGGAAAATAATTCGGAAAATCAAATTTTAGAAGCGGCACGTAAGGAGTATGTGAGGGCATTAGAAGCTTTTGACAAATTAATGTATGAAAAATTAAAACAACGCCGGAGCACGAGCGGTTCCACGGACGAGTCGGAGCCGCGGTCAGACGGACACAGGTTCGACTCAGAGGCTTTGGTGTCGAGATTACCTACCCTGCAGTTACCTATTTTTACGGGTGATTTGGATCAATGGGTCGGATTTAATAATTTATTTGACAGCTTGGTAGATAATCGTACGGATTTGTCACCCTCACAGAAACTAGCTTATTTAATGTCATGCATTTCTGGTGAGGCTCGCGGGCTAATTCAACATATTAAAATATCGGATGCTGGTTATAAAACAGCTCGTGACCTTTTGATGCGGAGATACCAAAATTCCCGCCATCTAGCGGACGTTCATGTCGGTCAAAATTATGAACTTGCCAATTATTTCGTCAAATTTAATCGGATTGCGATCGCAATTTTTAAATCCATTAATTATGGCAACAAACTCGCTGGAACGTTTGGGATTCCCTGTAGCTGAATGGTCCTTTTTGCTACTGTATATTGCTAGTACTAAATTGCCGCCATCAATTAAAACTCGGTTCGAACAAAAATACGGTACGGAAACAGATGTTATACCAACATTCTCGGAGTTGGTAGAATTTTTAGAAACAGAATGTCGGTTATTGGAGTGTACCAAGAGAGAATTTGTTTCTCATAATAATCGCGAGGACCAGCGCCCTCCACGGCGCCACCAAAATTATGCGGTTGCGGCAGCGCAAGTCCCGTGCTGCGCTTACTGTGGTGAGTCGTCGCACTCGGTGTTGAATAGATGTTCACGGTTCAGGGAACTTACACCCGTAGCTCGGAAGGAATTTGTTACTCGGAAGCGGCTATGTTATTTCTGTTTGGCTAGTCATCACTACCGTGACTGCCGCCAGGTGCCGCAATGCGATGGATGTGGTAGCCAGAAGCACCATCCATTGCTGTGTTTCAATCGGGTAGGCACTGCACAGCCTCGTGTGAATAATGGTACATCGGACAGACGCTCGCCGCCGCGTGCGGGCGGGAGCGCGGAGTTTTATCGTCGCGGCAGCGGCGGGAATCGAACCCGTTCACCTCGGATGTCACCGGCTCGCGCCGCGTCCCCGGAGCGTCGGAGGAACGACCAGTGGAGCCCGCGTCGTGTGGCTCAAGTGGGCGGCAACAGTTATTCTCATCACCCTCAGCGTGACGGTGATGGTCGAAGGGATCAGCGGTGCGAACGTGAGGCGCCGCAGCGATCTTGTAATGATCGACAATAGGATACGGCTCCTACCTACCCATTGCAATCACCTGTTCAACATAAAACTATTTTACTTCCTACGGCTATTGTAAGAGTGCATGGTGATAACTTGGATGATTTTGTTGAAATTCGGGCTTTATTAGATGCAGGATCCCAAGGCTCTCTTATAACCTTAAATTTAGCTAGGAAGTTAGGATTAATGTTAGAACCTACGGATGAGCTGGTGAGAGGGGTAGGAGGATTATAACTCGGTAATATTTTCGGTCGGTCTTGTGTTTCATTTTCACCTTCGGGAAAGCGGTTTCCGGTTATTTCCACTCCGGTTACTTGTTTACGGAATCTTGTCGGTAATCAGCCAACATTTAATTTAAATGAATCGGTATTAAATTTATGTGAAGGACTGTTCTTAGCTGATCCAGAGTTTCATAAGTCCAAACCAGTTGAGTTATTACTCGGTTCGGATGTTTACGGTTCACTAGTCGGTGGTGATAAAATTACTTTAGGTACAAACGGTTTAACGGCGTATAATTCGGTATTTGGTTACATTTTATTGGGACCTATTGATCATTCGTTTGACGTAACTTCGGAGCTAGCAGGTGAGTTTTATCGTCGCGGCAGCGGCGGGAATCGAACCCGTTCACCTCGGATGTCACCGGCTCGCGCCGCGTCCCCGGAGCGTCGGAGGAACGACCAGTGGAGCCCGCGTCGTGTGGCTCAAGTGGGCGGCAACAGTTATTCTCATCACCCTCAGCGTGACGGTGATGGTCGAAGGGATCAGCGGTGCGAACGTGAGGCGCCGCAGCGATCTTGTAATGATCGACAATAGGATACGGCTCCTACCTACCCATTGCAATCACCTGTTCAACATAAAACTATTTTACTTCCTACGGCTATTGTAAGAGTGCATGGTGATAACTTGGATGATTTTGTTGAAATTCGGGCTTTATTAGATGCAGGATCCCAAGGCTCTCTTATAACCTTAAATTTAGCTAGGAAGTTAGGATTAATGTTAGAACCTACGGATGAGCTGGTGAGAGGGGTAGGAGGATTAGAACTCGGTAATATTTTCGGTCGGTCTTGTGTTTCATTTTCACCTTCGGGAAAGCGGTTTCCGGTTATTTCCACTCCGGTTACTTGTTTACGGAATCTTGTCGGTAATCAGCCAACATTTAATTTAAATGAATCGGTATTAAATTTATGTGAAGGACTGTTCTTAGCTGATCCAGAGTTTCATAAGTCCAAACCAGTTGAGTTATTACTCGGTTCGGATGTTTACGGTTCACTAGTCGGTGGTGATAAAATTACTTTAGGTACAAACGGTTTAACGGCGTATAATTCGGTATTTGGTTACATTTTATTGGGACCTATTGATCATTCGTTTGACGTAACTTCGGAGCTAGCAGGTGATGTTTTTGCTTTATTACTTTCGGATGCTTTACAAAAGTTTTGGGAGGTTGAGGAGCCTCCATCGGTTTCACAGATCACCCCAGCTGATGAGGAGTGTGAACAGCTTTATAAGCAAAATACACATCGGCTATCAGACGGTCGGTTCTCTACTCGACTTTTATTTGTTTCCTCGCGTCCAGTGTTAGGTGAGTCTCGTTACATAGCCGAGAAACAATTTCATGCGGTAGAAAGACGGCTTATGAAAAATTCGGTCTTAAGAAAGGAGTACATCAGTTTTATGCGGGAGTATGAAGAACTGGGACATATGTCGGTTTCAAAATTTAATTATAAATCGGGCGAGGAACACTTTTTTATCCCACATCATGCGGTTTTTAAATATTCGGATGACGTGCCCAAAATTCGGGTGGTTTTTAATGGCAGTTGCGTCACATCTACGGGCGTATCATTGAATCAGTGTCTTCACACTGGTCCCAAATTACAAAGGGACATAACGGACATTTTATTAAATTTTCGGAGACATAAAATTATTTTCATTTGTGACGTCAAACAAATGTTTCGGCAAACGGTAATAGACGAATCGGATCGGAAGTACCAACTTATATTATGGCGGGAGTCTCCTGATCAGCCTCTCCTCACATATGAGTTGTGTACTAACACTTACGGGTTGCGGTGTAGCCCGTACATTGCTAATCGAACAATCTTGGAGCTCGCTGAGCAAGAGCGTGAAAGCCTTCCTCGTGCGGCAGCGGTTTTAAGAACAGATGTGTACGTAGATGACATAATCACTGGTACGGATTCGGAATCTGATCTGATGCGTTGAGCCTTCAGCAAGAACTCATTACTTTAATGAAATACTGCGAGCAGATCAGAGGCAATTTAAGGAGTCTTACTCCATTCGTAGACTCTCGTGGACTGTTGCGCGTTGGCGGTCGGCTCCAAAATGCGGAGATCGGATTAGAAGCAAAACATCCCTTGCTTCTGCCAAAATCGGGACATTTCGTAAAACTTTTAATTTTGGATTTGCATTTAAAAAATTGTCATGCGGGACCAAATGCTCTTACGGCTATATTACAACGGAATTTTTGGGTACTTTCAGCTCGGAGAGCTGTCAGGAATGTCACTTTTAAGTGCATTCAATGTTACAAATTGAAAGGCCTGACGACTCAGCCATTGATGGGTAATTTGCCTCGTGATCGCGTTACTTCGGCTAGACCTTTTCAAGGTATCGGTACGGATTTTGCTGGACCTTTCCAGGTCAAAACACATAAGTTACGGAATCCGAAAATCACCAAAGCATACTTATGCGTGTTCGTGTGTCTGGCCACAAAATCGGTTCACCTGGAGTTAGTTTCGGAACTATCTACTGAGGCTTTTATTGCCGCCTTGTCTCGGCTTGTGTCAAGGCGCGGCTTGCCCTCCCTTATTCGGTCGGACTGTGGCACTAATTATAAGGGTGCTGATAATTATTTAAGGGAAGTTTATCGTTTTTTGGAACAAAATCAAAATTATATCGGTATAATATGTCCAAGCGCGGTATTACTTGGATTTTTGATCCTCCAGCTTATCCATCATGGGGTGGTTTGTTTGAGGCTGCGGTTAAATCGGCGAAAACTCATTTAAAACGGTGCATAGGGGAAACAAAATTAACTTTTGAGGAACTTAGCACGGTTTTCTGTAAAATTGAGGCCGTACTGAACTCTAGACCTTTGTGTCCCATCTCCTCAAGCCCTCATGATCTGGAGGTATTGACCCCTGGTCATTTTCTTATCGGTCATCCGCTGGATGCTCTACCGGAGTATCCGTTGCAAGATGTGAAGATGAATAGATTAAGTCGGTTTCAGCTGTTACAGCAAATTTCACAAAGTTTTTGGCATCGGTGGTACTTAGAATATCTTCACACTTTGCAACAGCGGGTCAAATGGACGGACTCCACCTCTCCTCCTAAGGAAGGTGATTTAGTTCTGCTGAAAGAGGACAACGTCCCTCCTCTTCAGTGGAATCGCGGTCGGATAATTAAACTCTACCCAGGATCGGATGGTGTGGTCAGATTAGCGGATATTCGGGTTGCAAATGGAGCAACGCTCAAGCGGGCAATAGGTAGGCTATCTAGACTGCCTTTAGACTAATTACAAAAAAAAAATCGGTTGTACGTATATACTTGTATACTTATTTATTTTTAAGCAGCGGTTACTGCTTAGGCGGGAGAATGTTCGGTACCGACGAACACTTTAATAATTGTATGTGGGTAGGTTCTTACATTTGTATGTGGGTAGGTTCTTTTATTTTTGACAGTCTACTCAGACGTTGGCAGCCTCTCGTCGGGTTATCTGCTCCTTTTTCGGCGCGGTCTCGATATTCGCAATATTTGTATTTTCGGTTAAATATTACCAGCTGCTATTAGGCATTATATTTGTGTATACGATTATAAGTGGACATGTGATTTTGTGTGTGAGAACCTCAAGATTAAAACGGATTACTCAAGCATCGGGAAGGCCCTCCACGCCGAGCTTTGGACCTTGAACCATCACGTGAGCAAAAACCTATATAATATTTATTTTATTAAATATATTTATCCAACAAACACCCAAAGTGCGAAGCGTACAATTAATTTCTGTTGATTTGGTAATTTACAAAATATACTACAACAAAAATTACATATTGTAATGTGCACTATGTGGCATGTGTGCATTTTTGACCACACTATAAAAACGACAGGGAAAAAGCTATTTGAAACAAAAACTAAAATTTAAACCGATTAATGGACTCTATGGCGATCTAAAAATCATAAACGGATTTTATAGAGGGAAAGAAACGCGAATCGAGTCGCCCATTGGACATTTGATTTTTATTTTCCATTTTCTCTGATTCCGTTGCTGTAGGTATAAAAAATATGATGGTTTATACATTTTTGGTGCTACGTGGTGCTACGCTGAATATAGGAATTCAATATAAACTTGCTTCGTAAACAATTTGAAAACATTGATTTGAAAAGTCCGCTTTGGAAAATGTGTAAAATGCGAACATTTCAGAAATCGAAGAGAAAAACTCGGGTAAGGTCTTACGCCTCACTTGCAATAATTTAGACCCTCTGTTGCTGTAGACCGTAGATTAATAATACCTGCGATATGAAACCACGAGTGATTAACCATTAAAGGTTTAATTATCAGTAACTCACAAGCAATGCAGAGTATGAAATTCCAGTGACATATGAAACGTCAATGGATAACGAATGACGAAAGTCCCTAAAAGTTAAAAGGTATGTCAGGCTAAAATAACACACACACAAGTTTGCACTTAGCACCTACCTAGTTTGTTTTTTGTTTACGTCCAAAAAGGTACCTAAGCCTCTTTAATCAGTCCTTTAAAAAAATACAAATAAAATTCACCCGTGACAATCGAGCTAACTTTCCCGAATTACTTTCAGCACTATTTCGGAAGCGATGGGAGTTTGGGAACAATTGGTTTATCGCCCACGTAAACTACGGCAGTGACTCGATTTTGTCACAAACTCACTTGTTGTTGAATCCACCGACGCGTCGCCGGTTTACTTGTCATTTATATGAGCTCACGTAAATGTCTAATATTTCTTCATTCTATAAGATTTTAAGTTTGCTAGTAGTGGTAATTCGCACTTGTGGTTTTAATAAACCCATCTAATCTATATCACTATATAATTCATTAGTAAGTAATGAGATATGGATCAATTTAGTTCGCTCTCACCGGAACAGATAAGTTTGTGGCACTGCATTTCTCGCGTGCTTTGCTTTCGCCCTGAAAGGTTTACTGTAAAACTTCCGCGATAAAAAAGATCCTAATGGTGACTGTCCACCAGAGCGGAGAAGGCTGGCAGAGCGATGTGCAAGGCCAGAATCGACCAATAAAATTGCATGCTCGGTGTTTTGTATGCAATTTTATTGGTCGATCTTTTATTATTTTTAAAAATTATCATTTTTTGACATGTCGGCGACAAACACTAGGGGTGACATGCACCAAAGTGTTAAATCTAGATTTAGTGTCTCATCTCTATTTAAGAAACAGTCCATATAAATTTATGCCATAAATCGAGATTTAAAACTAAATCTAGATTAAATATGTTGGTGTAAGTGGCCCCAGAAGTCTAGAGTGTTACTGCGGTGAAAGGATTAGCCAGTCAGAATAGCGGCAGTCGCTGACTTCCCAGCATGCGCATATTTATATATGTTTAACCCCACCCTGTATAGTTACTACAACCTACGTAAATTTAATTCAATATTAAGGCAAATTACATTATTAAAGGCATAATCTCCGGCATTTTCAGTTCATACACTCGAGGCAAAAATCTCAATTTCCGCCCAAATGTAATTAGTTTTTTGAAAGCAATTTTAGCAAGAGTACTAATTTTATACAGGTACTTATACTTACATATGTGGTATTGTCATCATCATCATCATCAGCCAATAATCATCCACTGCTGGATATAGGCCTCTCTCAAGGAGCGCCACAACACTCGGTCCTCGGCCAACCACTACCGGCTACCCGCCTAAGGTCGTCAGTCCAGTGGTCAGGAGGGCGTCCTACGCTGTGTTTGCCTGTTCGTGGTCTCCTCTCGAGAACTCGTGTGGTATTGTATTGATCCATAAAATGTTTTTATAAGAAACATCCTATAAAATATTTTAGGTAGGTTTACCCATGAGCTTGAACTCAAAACAATAAATAAAATTAGTGCAAACAATTATATCTAAAGCGACATTCATTTGTCAAATGAATGTTATCCAAGATTACCCTTTGGGAGCCTTTATGAGGAAAATGTAAATGTATAGGTACATATGGGTAGAGAGTTTGTTTAGAATTAATCTCTTTGTTCCCAGTTTTGTCAGCTTTTCGTCGGCCTGTCAGATTGATGAGCGTTTTATTTTAATTAAATAAGTTGCTAACGGGTGTAACCCTTATCATTTTGATTGTAGTGTCCGTTTAGTGACATCCACTTTAAGCAAGGTTATTTAGAATTACTAAATAGATCTATTATCTAACAAATTAAATATTTGTAACAAACAAAATCTAAAAAAGGATTGTAATATTCATTATATATTCATAATAATATTAAAATAGAACAAATTTTTAAGCTTCTAAGCGATCTTTCACAAGAGAGTGTAGTAATAACAGTTCTTTTGTGTACTGTGCACACACTGCACACACTTGAGCACTATAAACTGCACTATCGGATCAACTCTTCTATCAGATCGGCCATCGTGGTGGAAATTTCTACAAAGTACTTGAACTAAATTTGATCTGAAGATTTAAAGTTTACAAATAATGACGTTGTGATATACGAATTTCGACTTTTTGACTGACACAAAGAGGCAAAAATCATTTGTTCCAAAGTCATTTTTAAATCTCCTCTAAACTTAAAAATGGTATATGGATGTGTGTATAAGTATTTAATACTAGCTGTTGCCCGCGAGCTTCGCTTCGCCTTAAAATTATTTTGCCGTGGACGACTCCCGAACTACCTACCCAATAACATGCCATGGTGGTATTAAATTAGATGAAAGTTGACAAATAAGTACGAAGATACTTGACTAAAAATTATTTTCATGACTTCATTGCGCAAAGACTTGTATAGCAATGGCAGAATAGTAATTTATAAATGTTTAATTTCAAGCATCTAACTTATGCAGTTTTGGTTTTTTTCATACTACTTATTTTTTTTCACTTTAACTCCCATTTTTCAAAACAAAACCATAACTTTACTAAGGTGTGCAGACATGTTAGATTGATAACATCTAGGTATCTTGCAATATCCTATTGTAACTAAGCTTTACGGCTGTTTTAACAGCATGCAGATTTCATCACGCACGTGGGATAGCACGCCATTTTCCCGCATCTCGTGTGCATATTCTACGCGTTACAATGAATACTTGTATGAACGCGTGCGGGGAAATCCCGCGTGCGTGATCAAATCCGCATGCTGTTAAAAACAGCCTAAGTTAATGCCGAATTTCAACCGCTAACTCCGGTTTTTGTGGGAAAATACGGTACCTAAGCTACGTCCCTTCCAAATTTCAAGTGCCTATGCTACGTTTAGCCTGTGCGTGTCAGTCATGGGAATTCCGTATAGAAAATCTCTGTACATTTTTCCTAAAACACCTACGTAATAAGTTTCATGGTTTTATCTTCAAAAATGACGCATAAGAACCAAATGACAATGAATGATGAAACCTCGTATTGAAAAGTACAGTCGTTTATTGTGTTGTTTTCGAGGACCTTTGAAACTTACTGCAAATACATACAAACTATAAGTACATTAGCTAAAATCAAACCATACCGCGATCTATATCCGATCCGACAACGCCATCTAGGAGCGGACATAGCTACTATATAAATTAAACTTCAAAAACTCAACACCCATAAAACCTTCAACCCCTATATTACACCCCCACACTGGGTTTTTTGTTTAAATGCTAATTATTATTTTTTTGTGATTATGTAGTGCCTAAATACAAAATATAATGTTATTATCTTCAAAAATGACGAACTTCATACAAAATATGAAATCCTATTTCATCCACTCACACATCGAAGTTTCAAAAACGCTAGAACAAAATGTTTAATTATTGCTCATCAAGTGCTTAAATAAAAAGTTTATTTAAAAAAAGATCTACCCCGGCCGGGAATCGAACCCGGGACCTTCGGCATAGCAGTCAGGGTCACTAACCACTACGCTAGATTTTTATCTTTTAAAATTAAGTATTCGCATACAACTTTTAACCCCCCCTTTTAACCCCTTACAACCTCCGTTTCGCAATAAAAAGTAGCCTATGTTCTTTCTCAGGGTCTAGACCATATGTATACCAAATTTCATTCAAATCCGTTCAGTAGTTTTGGCGTGAAAGAGTAACAGACAGACAGACAGACAGACAGTTCCGGATATAACCAACAGATGGCACTAAAAGCGCAATACAGAGAGCTTGTATGGAACCGAGGCCATTTAATATGAAGATCCTACATCGCGGTATTAAAGTTTTTCAGTTGTCTGAAATAAATACAAAACCTCATATGATAAATCTATTCTATAGTAGGAGAGTCAGGCAGTGACTTTCGCATTTATAATATTATGGATGGATGGATATGGATGGATGGATATATGGATGGATGGATATGGATATGGATATATGGATGGATGGATGGATTAGTTAGGATTAGGATTGTCAAATCAACAATCCATATGAGTTATCTACCACCAACGTCGCCGCCGCCGCCGTCGTTGCCCGGTCGTAGATTTATTTCATTGAAATGGCAGTCTCGCCGGTTGCCTAGCAACCGATCGTGGCGCCTCGGATATTAGGCGGATGTTGCCCTGACGAAATAGGCCACATGCTGCTAAGGTTCATTACGGGAATGATTTACCCCGGAACCTCCTTTTATCAGTATTTAGGATGTTTTTCGTGAGTATAGATGCCGATATGATATAAGATATACTTACGGTTTTCAGGTTCGTTGGAATTGCATTTTAATTCCATGCCGGATTCAATTCGGATAAAAATCTTGATTAAGACAATCACGACACCCATAAAAAAAGTGGCATTGAACATCTTTCCCAGCTACAAACACTCAGCTCGAACATTAATTAAAAATACTGACACACCGCTTTCCCTGAACATTTTGCATCTTTCGCACACATAACAACGCGGTTACTAGTCATAAGATGCCAGCACCACAAAAGGTTCAACCCAGGGACAACTAGTGAGCCTTGGGTTGAATCTTAAAACTCACTTCATACTTAGCCCACTCTTGTGTTTGTGTGATTTCCCATGGAGTCGTTATTTATTTAGTTAGCTCGTTTCTATAGGACAGCAGGTAGTTAATCCTGAGCACAGAATCTAAATTATTATTTAGAATTCTGTGTTCGTGAGGCTAGACTTCCGCCTTAAACTAGTCATATAATAAAAGAAACACCACATGTTATAAAATCAGCTTTTAATTAATTAAATCACATTTATAATTTTATAAAGAACAATCAAATTTGTAACAAACAATCTTCATTCTGCATCTATGAATAGCTACTCTATGAATAACTATAGTTAAGTTAAGCGATTAATATTTGGTTTTAAACTTAATTCATATTTTCCATGTCTTTTTATTCATTCATTCATTCATTATAAACAAGTCACTATTCATTAATAGTTTCTGCATAATATTATATTTTACAAACTTAACATTTTTTATTTATATTAAGTAGGTACCTACATCTTTGTTATGTACATTTTACATAATTAGCATCATCATCATAATATACAGGGTGTTGCGAAAGTGTTATACTAAGCCGAGAGGGGGTGACTCAGGGGGTCATCCTGAACAACTTTTTTTCTACGGCTATTTTCGCAACAGTCTATATAAAAATCTTAAGTACCTATTTATACTTTAATTTATAATTTAATCAGCATTAAGAAATATACTTCATAATTCTAAGTTGCAACCTTCAGTAATGTAACCAAAAATTAATCATCCATAAATTTTCATGCATGGTCTTTACTACTCGCAGATAAAACAAGCTGAAAAACCTCGCAGCAAACTTCAGTATAAAAATCACATCGCGATGTGCAAATGTGGCTCTTATATTTGTTTCAATCAAAACAAAAATGATCAAAATCGCTAGGCGAATGCAGATTCTCCGAAAGCGCGATCTATGTGGGGTGCACTCTGAGTTACTTACAAATTGCTCTAAAGAAACAGATAGGTACTTAATTAGAAAATCATTATTGGTTACATTACTCGTATTCAACTTTGAATTATGGGGCTCAGTAGTCTACTTGCTTAATACCAATCAAATTTATAGTAAAACAGCTGTATCTTATTTACCCGTACTGTAATAATAGTTTTAAAAGATCTTTTCTTATTTTATATTTAAATATACTACAACATAATAGTAGTATATTCACATCGCAGGGTTAAAATATAGGCCTTTGGATACTTGCTTATTAAACTTACACACTAAAATTATTAAAAACTTACACGAAAAAAAGACGTTCAAAGTACTATTCTATATTTTCTCTTTTTTTGTCTATGATAGTATGTACCCACATGTAACAGTGCATGTGCAATCAACATTTATATATTTCCGAGTTTCCTAATTTTATTACAAAAGAACATGGCAGACAACTCGTATAAAAATATTTTCAATAGAAGGTAAATTTACCACTCTAGATACCGCCAACTAATAGGTAGGTACTTTCCAGAGCTACTTTCATAACGAAAACGATGATCCAGAAGGATTACTTAGATAAGCTTTGTTATTATTTTACCTATCTGAGTATCAATCTTTCGCTGTGAACCTAAATTTCCGTATAAATTTGAAAGAAACTGATAAAACTAAATTTCAAAACGGGCAATTTAAATCTCTAGAACTGACAAATGAGTCGAGATGTCGAGATCAAATTAAGCACACATAAAGCTTAGAAAGATATTCTTACTTCAACATTTTCTACTAATTAAAACGACTTGGCTCTCCATCACGAATCGAATGGCTAAATCGAATATACTTCAACCAATAGGGAGGCCCTGCGCAGACCTATACCACATTAGCAAAATCTTACTGGCCATTACCTTGTAGTAATTGGCACTTAGTTACAGAATAGCGCATAATGTTGTATCGGTGCTTACTCTAAAGCACAATAATTCGAACAGTATGACATGGCTTTCTAAGTTAAACATCCCCGAAATTCCACACCATAATAATAATCATATTATATAAATATCTTAAATACAGATAATGGCTTATATGTTTTATTTTCTTAGTTTCTTACTCAATTATTTGATCACTTTTCAGTCCTCAATCACACTAAAATCAAACTGTTAAAAGTAACATGACGAAGCTATCTATTATTATACTTAAGTATTTAATATTTTTACAGCTCCTATATTTCTTAATGGTTTACTAAACCCATATTTTAACTACCCACAGGTAGCAGTGAGAAGTGGCTTTAGATAACATTTTGTTTTTTTATTATAGGTACTTACTTATACATATAAATTGGGCTTATTTTCTAACATGAGTCTTCATAGACCTTTTTGCAAGTAATTTATGTTCAACTTATATACAAAGCAACATCAAAGCTTAAAATATCATGATAATAATCATGAATAAAACTTATCTTCTCTAAAAGCTTCACTCTTATGTTTCATTTTATCATGTTAGCGACATTTTTTTATAACTGTACTCGTAAAATATATTTTTTGGTATTAGATTTGTACATGATTATATTTTCTATTCTATTTTACACGACTTATTTACATTACAAAAATAACTACCATTAATAGTACCTACAGTAAGGGGCAGATATACCTGACCCCCCTCAGAAGCATTGTTACTATGAGATGGGGGTCAGGTTTCTCTGCACCTGACCGTACTACCTACTTTTTATACAATGTATGTGTAACCTATAGGTACTTATCACTACTTATCTCTTTCGGCTATGATGGTAACGTAAGTAATCAAGTACCTACTTAGAAAATGATGTTAACATAACTCTAAGAAACTTTTAACTTGTATTGATCAAGTCATTAACCCTAGTACTTATATTAAGAATGTATACTTTTCGTTTTACTTTCGTTCATGAGTCGTTGAAAAGACGTAAGCTTACTGAAAAAAATATTTTAAGATCAGAATCTAGCCGTGTGTGCTTGTGTTACTTATATTAAAGGTACTATCAACTAATATAGGTATATTGTATATTGTTGATGTTTAATGTAACTACATCATATTGTAGATTTTAGATAAGTAACTAAAGCGTCCCACGGTTATTAAATCCATATTCTAATTAATGATAGTCTGAAATAGTTAAAGTTACAAAACACTATCTGTTATCATAACCGAAAACCCTTGCCTAAAATTTGACTTGATTAATGTGTCTATTTTGTTACTAGTAATCTTAGTTCCCGGCATCAATAATACTGAAATTTTGCATTTGCATAGATATATTTATAAGAGAGAAAAACAATACCTAATATTAAACATAATTACGGCATTTTATCTACGATCGACACAAGGGAATATTAGCTGTAAATGTTTTGTTTGTTTAAGCCCTTTCACAAAATGAAAAGGCTGTTGGATAACTTTAAATGCCTTTGGGTCGACAACAAAATCCCGCCTTGTATAGAACTTTAATGAGCTCACCGTTAAGCAGGATTACTCCTGACAGGTTCGGTAAATTGCGTTTCCTCGTTAATTAAATGCAAATTCACGTTTTCCCCCTTCACCTGGAAGGTCGCCGCCGCCGCTTTGTCCTCCAGAACAATGTTCTCCACTTCCAAGTCACTCGATTTTTTCCCATTCCCCTCCAGCGCTTTCTGCTTTAACGAGGGCCCCCGGTTCACAGAAGACGCTAATAACGTCTCCTGTATCGTGTCGTTTCCATTGCAGATTCTATCTGACTTGTGCGTCGGCATCCGCCCCGAGTGGTAGCTGGTTCGAACCCCGCCCGTCGACTCGAAGAAAGGCAAGACCTGCTTGAACTCTTTCCTGAAGTTCTCGTTCAGCCACGCGTACAGGAAAGGGTTGTAGCACGTAGAAGCCATCGCCATCGAGTGCGCAAAGAAAAAAGACAGAAAATAATATTTCCACTCAGTCATTTGAGCGTAAAAGTCGTTGAATATGTTTATAATGTTAATAGGAAGCCACGAAATACCGAAGATGGCCACCATTGATATGAGCATTCTATTAGTTCTTCTCTTGCGGTCTCGGTCCGCTTCCTCCCTCCTAGTGTTCTTGGCTCCAGGCTTCGACCGCGCGCGGTCGTTCAGTCTTATACTAACGCATGTATAACAAACAGCTATGACTAGAAACGGTATAAAAAACTGAAGTATTGTCGTGAAAACTCCAAATATCCTTCTCGACCTGTCTGACGGCCAGCTTTCTTCACAATACGTTTTGTTGTTTGTTATTTGAATGCCCATGAACAGTCCATACGGGCAGGTGACTACTAATGAGAACTTCCAAATAAAGATAATGATAGAAATGCAAGTTTTTAGTTTCATTCGCGGGTGGAACGGGTATATAATGACGAAGAATCGATCTATAGCTATAGACGTGAGAGTCAGAGTGGAAATGTAGACACTGCAGCCTTGTGCGTAAGGCATGAGATGGCACAGTATCCTACCAAACACCCACTTGCCAATGAAAGTGTACATCGGTGTGAGAGGGACAGCGAATACGCACAGGAGAATGTCGGAAAGAGCCAAGTTTGTGATGAAGAGATTCGTGACAGTTTGCATAGCTTTGTTCCTGAAGACGACATAGCAAACTAAGACGTTTCCGAACACACCGAGCATAAAGATGATAGTGTAGAGAATGCAGAAGGCCACTTGGACAGGTTTTTCGTCTATGATGTCTACGGTTCTGTTCAACTTGGGGTCTTCTAGAACCTCGATGGATTCGCCGGTCAGGGTTTTGAGGATGAGGACGCTCCCTCCCGAGTAGGTGGCGCCTGTCACGTTCATGATGGCATGTTCTTGACTCGTTCAGGTTGTGTTCACCACATCTCGCTCTTCACTGCGTTGGGATGACGACGGCCTTCCGATGCGACGTGTCAGTAGGCCAGTCCATCTGTGAACAAAAAATACTTTGTAAATAATCACGCCAACTATTTCTTCAATAGTTTAATAGGTATATTAAATCTTAAAATAAAATCGTGTGTACAGTGATTTTGTCAATAATAGAGAAATCCAATTGAAAATCACATTTCACAAAGAAAGAGACGAAATGTCGTGTTATATTTACTTAATAGAGAGAAAAAAGAGCCGATCGAAGTTCAAACACTTTAACCTGATCTTCAGAGCTATGTACGATTGTGAGGGTTATTTCATTATAACACCAAAAGATAATATTATAAGTTGCATTAAGTATCTATTTCTTTCTGTACTTAACTTCCTAAGCGCGTTTTTCTCTATATTTATAGATATCATTGTCAATTTAGCGTTATTTAGATTTGTTAATGACAGACGTTTTTGCACTTGGGTGGTTGTCATGACAACGGTAGCCGTTACCGTACCGTACGACACAATAAGGTGAAGTACCTACACATCACCGTAAAATGTCGGCAGCTGTTACGACGATTGCCGGCCACGTCACCTGCCATCAAACGTTGCGTTGGTTTGTTTATTATCGTGTTTTCTCAACTAGGTTGAAGTTTGTAGCCAGCACAGACTTTATAAAAATACCTTATAAGTGAGTGAACTAAATTAAAACAACTCAATTATGTATAATATGAAACAAAAAAATTACCTACCTACAAAGTTTTGGGCCCAGTCATCTTCATCTAACAAATTAGGTTGAAGATGAATTACCTTCCAAGTAATATGACAAAAAATAGCGATGTAGGTAACTTTCGTTTATTGTTAACGACTCCAATTACAATTCTTATAATGTTGAGATAACACGTTCCGTATGAAAGTTTTTTAAACACGAGTTAACATGTTTCTGTGTTACATCTGTGGTGTAGTTAACAAATTATATGGTTAAGTATTAGCCATAATACAAGGGAAAATAAAATTCATTTCAATTCATAAATTTAAAAAAAGCTTAAACCAATAACTATTTTTATAAATAAATCTGAATAAACATGAAAAATACTATTATGTAGTCTGAGCCTATCTGAAACCTAGTTAAACATTGTGAGATATGGCATTTCGACTTTCTCCGTGTTCGGCATCATAAGGGTCACAGTGACAGTTAAATAAAGTCCATTTTTCTCTCCACCTTTAATTTGCAAGGTGCGGGTGCCTATATAAATAGAGTGAGTCGCCCGCGCGCCTCAGTTGGTTTTTGATTTTTGAAGTGAACACTTCGGCAAAATGGCTCAATGTAGCCACGGTTCTCGTCGGCTTCGCTCCGACGGGGAAAAATATAATATTGAATTTGCGGAGTCTTCGCTGCCGGGAGCTGTAGCAATGGCTGCTGCGCACGCAGCCATTGCTGAGGATTTCGCAACGAAGGTTTGAGTTGATAAGCCGTGAGTAAAATGCTATTATTTACTGCTTTTAAAAGCTCAGCCACTGGTCATAATGCTCCGGCGCTTGGGGTTTTTATCCCACGCAGTAGGGTCCGATTCAATAGTCATGGTGATGATTGATCACATATTCCGTTCCTACTAGTGGCGCTTGAGCTAGATACTTACATGAATGACCGCTTTAAGTAAAGCATATGTTAATTTTATACAGGAAAAAATTATAAAAATATATTTTTCTACCCTCAATTTCTAATATTTTTAGAAAACAGTTGATAAAAACTTTGCTATTACAATAATGCACTTGATTATAGCTTATGTAAGGCTTTACAAACAGGAGCTTTCCAGGACCGTCATAGGATTTTTTACAGGAAGCACGTGGCTCCGAGTTTCAGTATGTTGGGACATTGTGGCATGTGCGGCGAGTAATTTGATCCGCCGGTACCTACCCGCTGAGGGTAGGCAGGCCGATTCGGTGAAATTGAAGTTTCGTGTAACCTGCACCCGGGCCTGTGCTCCTGCGCTGGCTCGTGGCACCTGCATCGCAGCGTACACCCGGCCCTGCGCTCCTGCCCTGGCCACCGGTTCGTGCCACCTGCATCGCAGCATACACCCGGCCCTGTGCTCCTGCGCTGGCCGCCGTCTCGTGCCACCTACATCGCAGCGTACACCCGGTCCTGGCCCTGGCCACCGGTTTGTGGTACCTGCATCGCTGCATAGACCCAGCCATGCACTCCTGCCCTGGCGGCTGTGTTGTCCCACCTGCATCGCTGCGCACACCTGGCACTCCTGTTCTGGTTGCCAGATCCAAACGCCCCCTGTCTGGGAAGAGATTTTATGCTCAGCAGAACCGCCTGCACTATTGCTAGCACGGTCATCATCATCATCATCAGCCATCATTATGAGTGACTTATTTAGAAGGTATCGAGTAACGTGCGCTATTCATCAGCGATTTTGGCATATGCAGACGAACTTTTACTGCCAAGGTTGGTCATGTTAGCCATACAAGGGCACACCAACGAAGCCTGAGTAACCACCTGCAGTCGCCGTAGCCGCATCGGCATGGATGACGACAAATCGGGTAACGTGCACCGCTTCTAAAAGTGTTATAGCACTTCAATTTTATGCCTCCGCTGAGGTAGGGTATTCTATTAAAGCAGCTTTCTTCTGAGTGACCTGTAGACTGCTCCTGGGGATAGTTGTGCAATAATTTTTTTTTTTTTTTTTTTTATTTCGATGTCTCTGCTGAAGAAACTGTCTAATGCAGCTTTTGTTCTAAACTGCCTAAAGATCATTGGACTGCTCATGGGAATGGTGACGCACGGTAAGTACAGGAGCGTTACTCTATACTGATGAGAAACGAACGAACGAGAGCTGTCGTGCAATCGGCACGTTTAATACATACAAACAGATAGAGCGGCTCGCGCCGCAGTGCACTGAAAGTTCGTTTTTCGTCATATAAAGTGACCCCCCAGACACTATCTTAAGTGTCATGACACATCGGCAGATTCCAGCTTTGAGTATTTTCTTTTCTCGGCTGTGAGCAAAGTGAATCCCACCGGCGAGTGTTCAACCTAAAAGCACTGAGCTAATTCCTGATTTCGTGAAAGTCACTGTTGCTATACCATACCGCTTCACAAGTTGCCGAATTTATTATGATCCTACTGTCGGGTGATCATGATCGGAGTGTCATCGCGGTTTCTGAGTGGCACCATATTAGCTGTCTTCGTTATGTCCCAGTGGATTGTGAGTGTGTATCCGAGCTCTTTGTTGAAAAATGCGTGAACCTCCTACGCAGCAGCTGTCTACTAGTTGTGTATCGAATAAATCGAGTAACGGTGCTCTTGCACGAGACGACTACCTTTTGGTAAAATTATAACTTCCACTATTCTGGGAACATGCATATACCTACTGTGTACTGTGTATCACATCACGTGTAGCCGCAGCCCTACTCAATGTACGGGGCTAGATAATAAACAATGGCAGTCGTCATTAAATTTCTATGAATTTCGAAGGTCATCATTTGGAGCACAATCCAAAGTGTGAAAGTACCTATTCATGCCTAAACGGCTTCTCTAATGAAAATGTATTTTTAATTCGATTCTGGCGCAAACGTTTCATAACTATTTTTCAACACTGTATCTGCTGAAACTACTTAGACTGACTGGTTAAGATGAAGACGTGCCGTTTTCACAATTCCATTTTGAGTAATCCTCAACTGTTTTATGGATCTTTCAGTTAGTTATGTAACTAGTTACCAAGTAAAAAATTACTTGTGTCATGCTCGTACTCGCATCTCATTTAGGAGCTCTCTGGCCTCTAGCTGAATGCTAGAACTGGTATATATATCTACTAAGCTAGTACAGAGTTATAACCGGGCAGCGGTGACGGTGACGTGGTAGCTGCTTGATTTATTAGAGTTTGCTGAAAACTTTCTAAATAAGTAGGTAATAATTATTAGTCATAATATTAACTCTTCGCAGTTCTTTCAGAATGCAATACCAGGTCGCTGAAGTAGGTAACCTTCCTTAGCTGGACAACAACAACAACAAGTAAAGAATGTCACAGTTATTCGCCGTTCCACTGTCATATCGATGTCCAAGGACTTTTTCTTGGGTATAGCTAACTACCTAAGTTTACCTATAGATAGCCGCAAGCTATCTGCTGTTGGCGAACTGTCAGTTCTGATTGATAAGTCAGGCTCGAGGTGGCTCGTCCAACTGTCCATGTTCCCGCCACCATGATTGTTGCTTCCACAGATTAGAGAGTCTATGTTGGCTGTCGTTGCATCAGGTCTGATCAGATACAAGTAACATCTTTACGTACCATCTTTATTTAATCGAGCTATTTTATTTAGTTTTATCTAGGTTGACTTAATGGTTTCAAAATCGAACCTACAACAATGTAAGTAGGTAGTAGTAGGTACCTACCTACGTACCTTTGAAGTTGCAACAAGGCGAAGCCTTAAGGTTTTGGCCGAGACCTGCCCGTAGTGTTGACGAACATACCTAAAGGTGACCTTGTTAATGTTTTTCATATGAAGTACTGAACATTTTACTTATTCTGGTGGCATGACTGATCATTTACTTACCCAGTTAAGACATGTTAGCCGGGTTTCATTTATCAAGTATTATAATTGTTATTGTTGTGTTAATCAATCTTTATTAATTGATGTCATCTACCAAGGAATGCTGCCAGAGCTCATAATATTCACACATGATGATACAGAATGATAGTAGCCCACAAAATCGGTGCAAAGGCTTATAAAATAACTTTCCTTCCTAGTAGGACTGCACAGGAACTCGTTAACCGCCGAGTTAGTTAGAATACAAAATTAGACTGTGTGTTACTTGTCAATCTAGAATATGAATATAGTGACCTGCATCATGTTTTGAAAAACTGAATACTTAGTTATCCGCCAGTGTCACAGCCTTCATCTAATCTTTTCCAGTAGCTGATGAGGCTGAGATATTTAGTAAAATTATCTTCCCTTCAAGCACCACTCCTCGTTCCAAGGACTAGATGCCGCGCCAGGTGTTGCAGGCCGTGTCGTCGTACAGGGCTGACTGAGCAGGTCCTCGAGGCTCCAGGGTCGGCTGCTGCATTTCTGAAGTCAGTCCAGAATTACATACCCTAGTCAGCATGTGCTGACCTGAGCCCCAGCGGCCTGGATCGATATTCTACATTTTACAGCTTTTAAATATTGTTGCAAAGTATTTCACTGGTTCCATCCATTCGGCTAGTGTATGTTAAAAATATTGCCTTGACAATAACAAGATTTTGATCAATAATTACTTATAAGTATTGCTTTCGAAGAGGCACTGTGTGTATCCATATGTATAAATACCTACATATATGTAGGTATAGGTACATACCTTCCATAACTTTCTGACAAGTCAGGAATAATAAGGAAGTACTTAAGTCTTAAGTATACTTATACCTTTCTTTTTAGTATATCTACTACCTAGAAATCTATGCATTATAAATTTATAGATTCAAATATTTATCTACTGATATACTCATCAGTAGCTTATGGGTCACAGTTGGTTTTCCCTCCACCATGCGATAATAAACACATCTCACAATGTTTAACTAGGTTTCAGATAGGCTCAGACTACATAATAGACGCATTTTTCCTGAAATAAAAATGACATATTATGTATCTAGCCTTTCGAAACCTAGTCATTTCTGCATGGTGATATTACAACTGAGGCGCGCGGGCGACTCACTCTATTTATATAGGCACCCGCACCTTGCAAATTAAAGGTGGAGAGAAAAATGGACTTTATTTAACTGTCACTGTGACCCTTATGATGCCGAACACGGAGAAAGTCGAAACGCCATATCTCACAATGTTTAACTAGGTTTCAGATAGGCTAGATACATAATATGTCATTTTTATTTCAGGAAAAATGCGTCTATTAATAATAAACGAATGGCAAGCACTCGGATTCCACTTATGCATCGACTACAGTTACTGTAATATGGTAAACCCTTGATTGGATTGCCCGCAATATCTGTATGCGGTTATAAGAAATCAAAAGAGAATTGAAAAATAAATTAGTTGGCTGCATAAAATTTGCATGACATGAATAAAAAAGTAAGAGCTCATTCTATATCCAGCAGATAACGATTATAGGCTGGTAGTGTTAATGATACTTAATAAGAATAATCCATTTTACAAATTATAAAAATCACGTCATTTTTTATTCTGAATTTATTATAATCACGAATATTTGTTATTACTATTGTTAAATAAACGAACGAAAAAAATACGGTTTCTTTATTATTCGAAAATACTATAGGTAATTAAGTAGTCATAAATTCACTTAAAAATTATTCGTCTTTAGAAAGAATTCTTATTGCCATCACATATTTTAAGAAAGCGCTAATTAACTTGGCTCCTTTTCAGATTCCAACACTTTTCAGCACCACTGGCGTCGTTTAAATTCCAAACTTGGCCCATCTATCTCGTACTTAGCATATTTATATATTTTCATCTCCAGATCCTTCCTAGCGTGTTGGCGCTCGCTGGCGCGTTGAGTTTCGAATAATAGTTACTTTTTAGGTAAAAACTAACACATTTGTTGTCGGTTGGTCTATCCGCCTATTATGTCTATACAGCCCTTTATGATTATATCAGGAAGCCGAGGAGATAACGAGCTAAAATTTAAACCCTAAATAAATTTTAATATAAATTTAATCATAATTATGCAATCCATTTGAAAAAGATACGTGTTACGATGTGTTTAAATCAATTCTTGATCCTGACAGCACCACATGATTCAATTCGTTTCAAACGGAAGAAAATGTAAATATTAAGTATGTCTTGTATATTACATAGAAAAATCCGTAGATTTCATCTCCGTCAATAATTCAGTTCAAGTGGTTACATAAAATACGAATCCTGCAGGATAAAACTGTACACCCAAAGGCATCAATCAATTTACAAGCAATCAAGCATTTGTGATGAGATTTTGTAGAAATGACTTTCTTAGCACCCCGCGGGAAATTAGGGCAGGCGCCGGCTGTTCCGGTAGAACATGCCGCCAAAATAATTCACTTATGCCGAGTTTTTTGATCCGTAGTCAACTTTAACAGCGGGCAGGAGGGCGTCCCACGTTGCTTTTGCCTGTTCGTGGTCTCTATACGAGAGCTCGTCTAACCCAACGGTTATCGGTTCTTCGGCAGAATGGGGAGATATGACTGCCATTTTATCTAAGCACATTTTAACAGCTATATGTCGGTAACCTTAGTTCTTTGACAGATAACCCTATTTCTTATAGGATCTATCAGAGCAACCCCAAGCATATAGCTCTCTCCATAGCATGTGCACTTTAAATCGGTGCACCAGTCTGCACCATACGTCATCACTGTGCAAGATGCAGTGGTTGACTAGACTTTTGTCTTCAGGCTTTGAGGGATGCCTACAGGTTGGGAAGCAGCATTTAGGCCACTTAGCATCCAGCTGAGTTCCGGCAGACATTCTGCCATATTGACGATGTCGTCTGCGCAGCGGAGGTGTGACATGTGTTCGTTCCAGTCCAACGTCTTAAAGACATCTTCTAATGCATCGGTCTTCAGTTTCTTAGATATTACATCTCCCTGTCTTACTCCTCGTTGCCTTTGGATAGGTCTTTTCTTGTGGTCCTGTACTTGGACAATCATAGTAGCAGCATTGTATAAACACCTCAACACCCTGATATAGCGACAGTCGATTTAGCATCTCTCCAAGGAGTCCAAAACTGCCCGTCTCGATGGAGACGAAGGCTTTCTCATAGTCTTCAAAGGCTAGACACAGAGGCTTATTATACTCTTCGGTCTTCTGTATAATCTGCCTTACTGTGTAGATCTATTGTACTAAAGTCTTTTCGAAACCCAGCTTGCTCTGGGGGCTGAAACTCGCCGAGCTTTTAGGCAAGACGGTTCGTCGATCTATGATATCCTTCAATAAAATATTGTTGAATTTCTGAAAACTATTTTCTATTGTCTTATGTCTTGTCTTGTCTTTTATGAATTTGAAGGCTATATTTAAGTCATCTGAAGAATACTGTCTTCGTTTAGGTGGCATCCCGTTGATGATGGTTTGCGCACTGTAACAAAATTTATAATATATATATATACATCGGTCGGATATTGGCCACTTCACCACTAAATACTGGCCACCTATGCCAGTAACTGAATTTAATTGATAAAAGTGCGTGACATTTTGCCACACGATACTACAACTTATAAATATTGTGAAAACAGTCGATTTTCATCTAAATAGAGTACTTGCATTGGCATAGGCGGCCAGTAACAGAAAATTTGCAATATATTGATTCAATTATTGGCCACCTCCAAAAACTCACCTTCCCAAAGGTAATTGCATAAAACTATAATATATTAATAAAACTTACCATTTACACCATATAAATATGCTAAAGAAATCACTTAAATTGCGTTCAATCACCAATAATGTCAATTTTGAAGAAATGTGTTTCGTTAAGAAATACGTTACTCTGAAGCGTACACGCGGAAGTCCGACCGCCAACTGTCAGAAAAAGGCGGCATAGTATAGCGCTTTTTTTCATAGTGGCAAAAAATTGTACTAAAATCAAAGTCAGTTAGATAACAAACTTCTATTAAAAAACACAGATGGCAGGTGATGCCTCATTCCTTATTTTATGATTTTTAAGTTTATAGTGGCCAGTAACTAACGATGGCTAATAACTGGCAGTTTTAGACCTGGTTTCTCATGATTCTGTTAGTTACAGTCTCAATAACGGATTTGCGGACGACGCGATTAAGGATTATTACCCTTGTTAATTGGATGAGTCCCATGACGAAAATCTAATAGACCATTCATAAATCAAGCATTATGTAAATCATTCACTCACACTTCATTCAATATTCTGTCATATTCATTGAAATTGGTGTCTATGTCTCTATCATGTCAAACAACCTCAAACAACCAAACTTTTTGGTTTTGAGGTTGCCATGGTTACTATTTCTATCGAGGTTGTTTTTTGACATCCGTCATTGAAAATAATATCATTACGCCATGCCCTTTGAAAAACAATACAACGAACTAGATGGAGTGTCAGTGCAATAGAAAGGACTCAACAAATAACACCACAATTTCTAAGTAAGGTCTTATTTTAAAATATTTTGTTAGTAGATTTTTCACTTAATTCAATAGTTCTCATTAAGTCATTAGGTTTAACTTCTTATATCTACCTCTGTGGTCTAGTGGTAGAAGCTCAGCTCCATCACCCAGGGAACCCATCAATTTGTGTTTCTATATTGCGGTTCCAAGTTAGGTTAGGACATTAAATTAAAACTTTTATCTTGGTTTGACATTATATAAAACCCAGACAGTATTTCGCTTCTTTTTTTATGTCACACGACATCTAGTTCGTATATTGTTTATCAAAGACTCTGTTCATTTTTCCATCTTGAATCTTGACAGAATGAGTGACAAGTAAACAACCCGTTGCCTGGTTACCGGTCTTAACCAAGTCTTAGCGGAACCCCACAGCAGCAATCAAGTTTATCACCCGATCAAGGGAGTTAACCCCGTGATTTAGCATGGTGGGACACTCACTAACTTTAACGGTCCAAAATGTGACCAAACCGAATTATTTTTAACCTAACCGAATGGTGTGAAATTAGGCCTTACCCTACTAAGCCGAAACCTACATGTGCAGCATGGTATATCAAACCCGAAAGTGAAATCGTTTTTGTGTTTTTTTTTTTCATTTTCCATAGAAACTTAGTTGGTCACGTGAATTTTTACTATGGAGAATGTTTTTTTTTTCGCAATTTTGAAATTCTGATTTCAGATTCGGGCATATGCTGGTTTCGGCTTAGTATACCCTTTTTGCAACACCCTATATATAACTACAGTATATTTTGAATACAGTCATAAAAAGAAAAAAAAAACCTTCCGTCATTGGAAGAAGACCCGTGCCCGATGTGTGATACCTAACATTAACTTTAGTTAATAATTAAAAAAGATTATCCCTTTGAAATTCCAGATTTTCTTATTATAGTTTCATTTTGTTTATGGCATTCAGAGAATTAATTATGCATGTCAGCATAAGGCTGCATGTGGGTATTGTGTGCAGCGAATTTGTTCCCAGCAGGCAACCTGTGGGCTCAATCTCATCTTTCAAATATTCAATTTATAGAGCCAAACTTTCATTTTCCATTTAGACAACGAATGATATATATGAGATATTTTTGAGTATCCGTAAAAAGAGCTAGTAGTGCTACAAAAACTACACTTTATTCCTTTGTACTGTTTCTGAACAATTTAATAAGAACATTTTTATCTGTCAGAAAGCTCTACGAGTAGGAAACCCAATAACTCTTTCGATATAGTATCATCACTCATTCCGAAATAATAAAATAAACGCGGCTGAGATAATAAAATATTCAGTATAAGTACCTACCCCGTTCTCATCTTTCTCTTCACGATATCGACAGGCTTTTCCACTTCATTGGTCCGTTATTACCAAATTCATTAAAATAAGTATCGACCTTCGATCTTACAAATGTCTCACGCCACAAAAATTACCTTCTCTGGCGAACGAATATAGGCCAACTCAATAACTGAATTTCATCAAAATACGTGAAACTCAAACTAGATTCATCAAAATAATCTTTTTTCGATATATTCGTAATACCTACTAGTTGTCGAGTATTGTTCCAGTTATCCCATTATACGAGTGATATACGAATACCTACATATTTGTATCGCGGCGAGTGATATCAGATTTCAATGGCCGTTATGCAAGTATGCAACGGTATAAATATCTAAAGCGTTCACTAGCCGAGTGTGCTTGGCAGCTACATGGACGGCCAATGGCTGAGCTTTTTGATTTGGCAACCATTTGTGGAGTATTGGAATACCGTTCACGGCTATAACTTTTCATTGCATTTAATTGGACCCAACTATTTTCACGATGTAGAGAGATTTACAGATTTCAACGCAATGTTGCGTATGTAGAGTTAGTACTCGCTTGGTTGGAATTTTATTGTTTCAGTTAGATCCCGCATACCTTCTAGGAGGTTAAGAAATAGAAAGTTATAAGTTAAGTATAGCATAAGTATTTTTAATCACAACTGTTTTTAAATTTAATTAATAAACTAAAGGCCACTTGCACCAATATTAAATCTAGATTTAGTGTTAAATCTCGATTTAGTGTCAAGTTTTAAATGGACTGACGTTTCTTAAATCGAGATTTCACACTAAATCTAGATTTAATATGTTTCTGCAAGTGGCCCTAAGTATAATAAAATTGTTAGTAAGTGTATTAGGAGGGTTCCTCTAGCTTGGATTATTTATTTATTTATTTTATTTATTTATTTATTCTTCATTGCACAATATACAAAAGTAATTATGTACAATTAGGTGGACTTAATGCTAAAAGCATTTTCTACCAGTCAACCTACAGGAGGTACAGGGAGTAAATTGTATGGGAGTGCAAAAATTATAACTTACAAATGAGAGCTTTCATGCGTATCGGTACGTTTCAGACAAAAAATTCATTAGCAATCGGAAATTTCATATAAATTTGCTAAGATAGAGTAACCCTGTCATGCACAGCTTACAAAGATTCTTTTACGAGAGTGGGACATAAAGGAGGCCGAGCTTTTAATTCAAAGGGACAACCTTGGCCCTTTGTTTTGTTTGTAAATGAGAAACCAATCAACATCCCATTTGCATGCTTTGTAAGAAAGGCAATTAAATGGTACTTAAATTAAGCACATCGATTAGACGGCGTTGTGGTTAGTAAGCTACGATATCGAGTTTGGTTCCAGGTAGGGGCTGATATATTTTATGTGTAGCCCGATGTTTGATATGCCACACTGACTTGGTGTTTCTGACGAACAAGACAATTTAAAATCGTGATAAAAGTGCTAAAGTTTAAATAAGTTTTTGTTTGAATTATTTGATTACGAAATAATCATCGAGAGTGGAATGTAAGTTTCCTTAAAATATGATGGGATAAAAATTGTTTATCCTACAATATATAAATCTTTTTACTTACACAAGCATAGGTTCCAAAAGTTGTTGTCCCCTTGCAAAACGCTAAATGGGCTATACATCAAAAAGTCTGTTAGGAAAGTCAGCCAAAAAAGCTATAAATATTTCACACGTGAAGTTGACGTGAAGCAAATACATTGCCCCTTAAATTTATTTATTTATAAGAGGTGTTGCGAATATAGCGTTGTAATGCAAAAATGGATATATGATTCGTAACAACGACTTATTTATAATTATGTAATGCATGTACCTATTCGCGTCTGACAGATAACACTTATTTCACTATTGAAAAATCAGCCCTAAGACACACTCAAATTAAGATGGCTTTAGAGTTTAATCATGACTATGCTTAAACAAACAAATAAATAAATAAATAAATAAATATTCTCTGAAACTCTATTATTTTTATTGACAGTTATTGGATATTGGAAACAGCAATTTATTAGTGGAAGAGTACTGAAACCGATTCAGTTAGTATTCAGCTCTGCAATGCCATAGTAACTAAAGTTAGGCAATTGTAAACTTTGGCATTTACAAATTATGTAATGCTACTCAAGCTTTACAAAAAAACAACTGAACGAGAGCTTTCATGCAAACGGTACGTTTAATGCAACGAGATAGAGTCGACTTTACGTATCATAATAATTATTTTGTATGTTGTAGGTACTCACACACTTCGTTTTACTAAACTGAAGTGGGCAGCGGCAGTGTGGCCGCAAGCATAACAATAAAATTCATAATGTACGCCTGGCAATACAGGTAGGCATTCTTTCCCTATAAACATGGCAACCCCGGTGGCCGAATATTTGGCTGCACGCCAATTTGTGACATACGTAGGCTGCTGTGAGATGTTTTTACAAGCTCCACCTGTATCCTGTATGCAAACAGCTGGCGTCCGGCCTCTCTGTGCTGTTTTAAAAATAGAACGGTCAATTTTCAAACATGGAATGATAACTTTTTTTTGACTTCGTCAATCTTTTTACGCGAGAGAAGTTTGTAGGTGCGGTGTTGGTATGACCATGTGCTAAAAAGTACATCGGTATATTACAAGGTAATAGACGGAAGCTTTATAAAAAAAATGTATAATCTGTAAAAGTTCAAAATTCTGTCTTAGCATTTAATTAAAAGTCGCCATCCCATCTAAGCGTCATCCCCTACAAACAACTCACCCCTTTTTGTCCTTCGGGACACATCAGCGGGTCTGATGGCAATAAATCTCCATTCCCCATTACGTAAAGGAAATGATCCCAAATCACAGTCCAGCTGACAGCTGGTGCTGTCCGAAAACGGAAGGGAATAATTACTAGTGCAAACTCCCTGCAGCCTTGCTCGCTACGCATTCCTCCGAGTCCGCGGGTCCTACTCCGGTCTTGCGAATGTTTAGGGACGTTGGGCATGCAATATCGTGGCCATATAATGCGCATCACCAAATAAAACCTCATGTGGAGTTACCACCACCGAAAATTAATGCAGCGTCCCTCGCTTGTCAAATCTGGCGTAACTTGTATGAATATGACAGATGTTTGACAGCTGAGCGACGCTGCTTATGGATTGTTAGGTTACAACCGGCTACTATTAACTTCGTGAAGAGTCTGCAGCGTCCAGTGACTCCGTAGCGTAGATAAGGCCGGGGTCTCCTATTTCTCGTCGTAGGTTGCGTCCAGCGTCACGCCGTAGGCCGCGTCACGATACTCACTACGTCGACCGTATCAGTACATTTCCATAGTGAGCATCGTGACGCGGCCTACGGCGTGACGCTGGACGAGACCTACGGCGTAAATAGGAGACCCGGGCCTAACACACGTGCAAGTCCCACTAATCACGACGCTGTGTTTAACGTGGATACGCGATACAGTGCCGTTTATCTATGTCAATAGCCGGATCTCTACCAGACCATCGACGATATTTTGGTGGAGATCCGGCTAATAAAGATGCCAAGCCCTGGCTTACCCTCTAGCTTGACAAAAAAACGAACGAAAGAGAGCTGTCGTGCTCGTTAACTATACAACAAGATATACCTGGCGCGTTATTCTGTGTTGTGGTCCACCGAGACTAAAATCAGCGGAAAAAACTGTGAACTGACTGTAAGTTCTTGTTGTATACTTGTAAGTATATTGTACTTACGAGCGAGTTAGTGTTGTTACATGGCATCATTAAGTTTTCTCTACGGTCTACTGACTGTCTATATCATTATCAGTAAGTAAGTTTGAATGACAACGCAGACAATTCGTTTGATGGGTATTTGAGTAAATATACGCTATTTACTTAGAATGTTCGTATTTACATAGTGTTCAGGGGAAGGTTATTTCTGTGTAAATATCGTTTATTACTGTAAGAAAGTGTTAGTCCTTATGTGTCGGCAATGATAGTAATTGCTTTGCATTTAAAAAAATATCAATTACTTATGTACCTACATCATTTAAATATTAAAGAGAGGTTTATTACAAAATCTACAACACTTCGTTATTCAAATAGCATTCAGCGTTATTCATTCAGAATATAAAGTAATAATTTTATGGACCAAAGTAGGTCTTGCTTTTATTTTAATTAATAATGTAGCAAAGCCTACACATATTGTTTGAAACAAAGGGTCGCAGTATGTCGGTCAGTGTATTATACAATTCTACGAAACTATTTCACATAGCCACATTGCCCGCGCCCACCCCGTTACAGGGATATAATCCTGGGTCAATGTTTTAGACTAGAGAGGACTTCTAGCGCCTGATGAGATCGAATTGAAATTTCAACAACACATCAAATCTTTCTCACCATCGAACATTTTATTCAAAACTATCCAAATCGGTTCAGCCGTTCTCGAGTTTTAAGCAGACTAACGAACATCAATTCATTTTTTAGGGTTCCGTAGCCAAAATGGCAAAAACGGAACCCTTATAGTTTCGTCATGTCCGTCTGTCCGTCTGTCCGTCTGTCACAGCCGATTTACTCGGAAACTATAAGTACTACAGTGATGAAATTTGATGGGAATATGTGTTGTATGAACCGCTACAAAAATATGACACTAAATAATAAAAAAATGAATTGGGGGTGGGGCCCCCCATACATGTAACTGAGGGATGAAATTTTTTTTTTCGATGTACATACCCGTGTGGGGTATCAATGGAAAGGTCTTTTAAAATGATATAAAGTTTTCTAAAAAACATTTTTCTTAAAGTGAACGGTTTTTGAGATATCAGCTCTCAAAGTCGTAAAAAGTATGCCCCCCCCCCCCTCTATTTTTATAACTACGGGGTATAAAATTCTAAAAAAAATAGAGGTGATGCATGCTAATTAACTCTTTCAACGATTTTTGGTTTGATCAAAGTATCTCTTATAGTTTTTGAGATAGGTTGATTTAAGCTACGGAACCCTTTGTGCGCGAGCCCGACTCGCACTTGGCCGGTTTTTATTTAATATAGATAATCCAGCAGTCATTATAAATGAATGTATTGACACCAATACAAATAAAACCACACAATTGATATAAAAAAGCCGTTTCTTTAGGAACTAAAACTATAAGATATAAGATACATATATAGAAAGAGTAATGAAATGCTCCAGCCCACTTAAAAAAATAAACATTCGGTATATTTTTAGTTAAGAATGTTTCAACTACGAGTATATACCAGTATTATGCCTGTTTTCAGTATGCCGTGATCTTCACACTTAGCAGGTCAGTTGGATATACATCTGGCTACTTTGCACCACATCCTATGGGTCATTGACTTCCCGCTTGTTTTCATCTTTTTTATTACAGATAACACCATAAAGTTCGGTCATCAATTATCTTTGCGTGACGTTTCCTTAGATTTTATTACTTTGTTGATTTCAATGTGCGATTCTACAAGTAAAAACACGTTGATTTATTACAGCCAGATTGCAGCTGATGTCGGTTTTACTCAGCAGGATGTTAAAGTAAGAACGATTAATATGGGAATGTCTAAAACTATTAGAAAGCTGGCGTAACTTGTCCGACAGATGTTTTACTAATGTGTCGGTGGTAGTACGGTAGCTTAACATAATAAAGTTACAAGAAAAACTGCATTAATATAGAATTAAACAGCTCAGGAGATTTTGTATATATTCAAAGTACCTGCTGGCACAGGAATCATAGCATGGGATGCACGACAAGAGGTTATAAAAATATGTTTCGCTAGACCAAGTAACGGAGCGAGCGCGATGGAAAACTTTTGCCACAGCTTGTCACGCGCGTTTGCACCCCATACATACATACATACATCCATCCTGACGTCCCTCAGCAGGGACTATAAGCTAATTCTCATGCCACAAACACAGTTCTATGACCATCATTCAACCGTAAAACTGGATCAATTTCCACGAAGCTATCATAAATTCACGCCATTTTATAGCAAATATATGAATACTGTTCTCAACACCGAAAATTGAACAAGGATGAATAAATGGAAAATGACAGTTTGGGATTTATTTGGGACTGCCTTTAGACAGCTAGGTATGATTTAAGTAAGATACACGCACAGGTGGGAAAGAAACATTAATCTTATAGCATTTGGGTCTTATGGAATTTCGCTTGCAAGCGGGAAAATTGTATCCGGTAACCGTCTAGAACAGCTATACTCAAACTGCGGCCCGCGGGCCGCATGTGGCCCGCCGGGCCTTCATCAGTGGCCCGCGTGCCATGAGAGATAATAGAGAATATACATTCTGTGTAAAAAGTATCGGGATTTTATCCATAAAACAAAAAATTTTTGTTATATTCATCCAAATTTATTTTATCACCTTCAAAGTTTGCTCGTTCAGAAACAATGCACATACGCAAACGAATTATCCAATCATCACAACATTTTTTTAAGCGCAGTTTTCAGGGTTTTGTTTAGTACTCGCGGCGATTTTTCCTTATTGTCTTCTATCGATTGAAAACAGTGCCTCGAGTTTAGGAAAAAAAAGAAGCTAGAGCCGTGAGCTGCAGCCATATCTGGTTAATATGGTGGATGCTCGACTGTATTTTTTGAGTGTTTGCTCAAAAATTCATTCACAATGATAATTGTTGTGCGAAAGGTGCAATATCATGGTGCAAAATCTTTTCTCGATTTTTTTTCCACAAATCTGGCCTTCTTCGTCGAATTTGCTGTATTAAATTCTACATAACCTGCAAATAATATTATTTTCCTACCGTTTGACTTTCTGGCAAGAATTCCGAGTGCACAACACGATAGTCAAAGAAAACAGTCAACATACCTTTAACTAACAGTCGATAGAAGACAAACTGTCCTAAAGAAAATTCGCCGTGAGTACCAAATACAACTCTCTAAACAGCGTTTAAAAAAATGTTGTAGTGATTGGCTAATTCGTTGGCGTATGCGTATCGTTTCTGAAGGTGATAAAATAAATTTGAATGAATAACAATCATTTTTTGTTTTATTGATCTAATCCCGATACTTTTTACACAGAGTTGTACATGCATGTGTTTTTTTTATATTATTATTCGATAGTTTACATGGTTTTAAAAAAGGTAAAAAAAAAAATTTGCTTGCGGCCCGCGACACTATGAATTAAACGTGTTTGTGGCCCTTATATAAAAAAGGTTGAGTACCAATGGTCTAGAACGTTTCATATCAGGGCTTAGAACGTAACCCTCCCCACGTCTGTGTCTTCACACCGCGCACCGGAGGGTTACTCTATACTGACGAAAAACGAAAGAACGAAAGCTGTCGTGTAATCAGCACATACAACGAGATAGAGTCGTGGCTTGTCAAGCAGCGGCAGCGCTCCGAAACTTAGCTTTTCGTGATATAGAGTGAACCCGCGGCTCCCGTAGTGGCAGGTTGGAACTCAATAACTTGTAAGGAATGTTGCAATATTAGCACGGTCACTATTAACTGCAGATATAGGCTTTCGATACGATGTGTGGTATTGTGGTGTGGCAACACCTCCTCAGGTTATATAAGTTTGATATTTTCAAATAAACTAACTGCAGATCTGATTATGCTTACATATTTATGTCCAGCAAAAGTGAATAATCCTAATCCTAACTAATATTATAAATGCGAAAGTAACTGTGTCTGTCTGTCTGTCTGTCTGTCTGTCTGTTACTCTTTCACGCCAAAACTACTGAACGGATTTGAATGAAATTTGGTATATATACTGTCTAGACCCTGGGAAAGAACATAGGCTACTTTTTATCCCGGAATTCCCACGGGAAAACTTTTTAAGGCGAAGCGAAGCGCGCGGGAACAGCTAGTAAGATATATTTGTGAGTGTAGAAAGCCACAAAACTATACTTGCTTTAAGATAATGGTTGAGCTACGAAACTTAACATACATTCATAATTATGCTCACGACTGTAAGGGGTAGTCAGAGGTGACTCGCAAACAAATCACTCGCGTTTTGCTGTACATTTGTACTCGCGTGATAGGTCAAGAGCCGTATCGCCGTTTTTGAAATAAGAACAATGCACTTAGGGAAAATATTAAAAAATCTAGATGTGCAGCAGGTTTCCTCACCATGTTTTCCTATTCCGTAAAAAAAACATTAGTACATAGCCGGATTCGAACCCACGCCCTCACGAATGAAGGTCGAGATCTTATCCGTTACGCCACCGCGGCTTGCTTGATAAAGTATTAAAATAGTTAATTAAACCATCAGCACCCCGTGGCCTAGTCAGGAACTGCGACTACGAAGATCGAATTAAATTACGCGCAAACTCAACAATTTATTCTAGAAAACATCCAATGTAGGTATTGAAAACTAACGTTTCAGTTGAACCGGTCCAGTTGAAAAGTAATCAATGTTTTACTTAGTTTGGAAAACAGGAAGCCTGCTCTGCAATATTGTGTGCCGTCTGCAGAAGTTTTATAGTACGTAATTCCATATTATATTCACGTCTAAGTAAAGTAAGTATACCAAGCTGAGAGGGGGCAACTCATTGGCTTTTTTACTTGCTGACTTACATAGGCTCTGGAGGCAAAACTTTGCATGGCTCCTGGAAATAATAGTATAATTGGCCTTACAATGATGATAATTATTGTTTTTTTTTTATTCTTAACTACTTTACTTCGACGACTTTAGAAACTTGAAGAGTTTTTTAATGAAATCATAAAAGTGTAATAAAGCAGGCTAATAGAACAAGATTAATTTCAATAAAGACATTCATCTATCTATTAGTATGAATAGATAAATGTATCTAATTCTTGAATTAAATCGTGTCCGTGTCCTAAATTTATGTTTCTTCATCATCATCCACTACTGGACATAGACCCCTCCCAAGGAGCGCCACAACACTCGGTCCTTGGCCTTCCTCATCCAACCACTACCGGATACCCGCCTAAGGTCGTCAGTCCAGCGAACAGGAGGGCGTCCCACGCTGCGTTTCTTAGTAAATAAAAAAATAAAACCAATTAGATATTTATTTATGGCCAGTGTGCGTTGTATTTCAGGCACTGAAAAGACCCACAACTCATCTTACGCCGCTACAGATTGATGAGTTGGTTCCAAGTGACTGACCTCAGCGAGATACAACACTAATTAATCACACAGCTAAGGAAATAAATCAACAACAACAATATTTATCGTATAACGCAACATTTATTTTCTGTAGATAGGTACCAGGTGTATTATTAATTGAATTTTAGCGAAATAAATAAATATGTTTAAAGTATTTACTTACCGAACTCTCTAATGAAAATAACATTTACCTTTGCTGGTGGTAATTGTTCCTGATTTTATTTTATTTTTCATTCTGAGCTTTTATTATTCAAATTTTTTGTGACTTTTTTAAAGTGCATAAAGTTGCTGAAAAGCTGCACCATTTAAACTTTGTTGGTCATATGATTTTTGACTAGGTATGGGAAGTATATTTTGTTACACGAATTTCCAAACGTCCGTCGGTCGTAGAACCAAAGTTGTTTATAATGACCCCCAGAATCGCCCCCTTTCGGCTTACTATACCTTACCTTTGGAACACCCTGTACTTATATGAATCTCTGAATATAGGAGCTGACTCGTTAGTGTGCCTTTGATGTGAAGTGAGTCCTGTTTCCGAGGAATCAACTTACCTACACGTCTTACTATAATTTGGTTAGTGACTTCTGATGATCGCAAGTACTTAGGTAATATGTAGGCATAATGATAGAAGACAGGTGAGAATAGCTAGGCTAACAGGTTAATGTAAATCTTCAGATTGTAATCAAATTATTCGGTACACGTTTGCTAATTGTAATTAATTATATTCCAACATTATCGCTTCTGTACTTTGGAGAAAATTATCACAAGTAATAGGATTTAACTAAAATGTATATCCAGTATCCACACAGGTAAAAATTCATTCGCCCTAGTAATGTTTTTGTGGAATATATATGTATTTTATGGCTGAACTTTTTGGCTGTGGTTAGATGCAATTAGACTTTCTTTTTACATTTATCAGAAACTTATACAACCATTCAAGCGATGCGGTTATCCAACTCGTTCACGGTTTCTAAACAAAAGTTATCGGCGTGATAACAACAGCATGACTTAAATCACTCAGAAAATATTTATCCAGACATTGTGAAACAGGCAGTTAGTCTAATAAGAATAAGGAATACCGTAATCGAACCCACAAATGAAGCCAAGAATATTACACTGAAAGTAACATTCATAATTTAAACTTAGCCAGGCACTCATATCTTCTACATATTCGTTCTTACTTACATCTAGATTCAGAGTTCTAGAAATTATCTTGGAGACGAAAGTTCATAACCTCCATAAAGCTTTATTCAGCAAGTTCGTGAACATAAGGTAGTACGAAATGAAGCTCTATGTTTGTCTTTGTTCACGAGCGTACCTGGTCTTAGTTAGCTAAATACTTTGAGCGCTGTGACTGCAAAATTATTGTATGTCTAGTACAACTGGCGGCAAAGTCCAGGTTATAATTGGTTGAAACTTTTGACAGACGGTACTGAAACAGGTAGGTAATAACTTTTTATTTAGCATGAAATCCTGTGGTCTTAAATTAAACCCGCCTTTATAAGAATATTTAATTATAGCGTACACTTAAACACACAAAGTTTTACACAGTGTATTTTAGTGTAACCTGATACTAAAGAGAGTAAAGTGTCTCTTTAGTCATCAGACCTTACTTATCTGAGAGTACATTCAGCATTTGTACTCAAAGCTCTATAGAAACCGAGTCGTCGCGACGTTTTCAATACCCAATCAGAAGGCTTCACCGAGCCTCTTTTGGCTCTATCTAACATCCATGGTGGAGTAACTAACCTTCTTGTTCAGAACTGAAAGTGGAAAAACTTTTTCTTCTACAAAAAGTACTGGCCAGACACAAATCTGCAAATGATAGTTTTTCTTTTTATTTTCTTTTGTTTCTAAGTGGCCAATAATCTCTATCGGTTCTGTCTCCCACAAATAGAATGTGGGATGTGTAATCTCATAGAGCCGAGTGAACTGTGCAATCTTGTGTTTGTCGTGTGAACACAAAGCTTGGGACTAATCCGTTACAGACCGGGACGGGAGCGGCAAACAACCACGTCGATCTGCTTGTGTCTAGTGCCAGAACACCGTGTCTCTAATTTAGAGGTAGTACTTAGAGTTTGTTTTCATATAGGTCGTACGGTGAAATGTGTGGGTTGTTGTATTTTTTTGTCACCATACCAATCACAAGTATTATTTACTGATCATAGATCAATATTTTTTTAAGACATGTGCACCAGGAATACTGAATATATTTAATATTCTGAGTTTCAAAATTTTCAGGTCTGGTGTGGAGCGACCGAACCAAACATTCAAACTTTGAGTTTACTATTAAAATATCAAATGGATACTTTTAAACACAAAAGTTATGTTTAAAGTTTTAGAAACATAAAAAATATATATGAAAAGAAAAAAGATATAATTAAAAGCAGCCGTATGTACTTTCAAAACCTATAAAACCGTTACTTTCAAGCAAAGTGCATTTAAATATTCACATACATATTTTCAAATGCATATTTCAAGTTTACCTGTCACAAAAAGTTTCCACAGCAAAACATCTCACATTCCCGTTTCAAAGCCAGAGGAGTCAACTAAGCGTACAATTTTCGGGAGTGGTTCTCAATTATGCCAAGCTTTAATTGAAAACGTTCTGGCATTGTCCTGAATTTTTTTCACAAAATTCTATGAACTACTATTCATAATTGAATAAAAGAGAGGATAGTTGAGATTCACTTACTTAACCACAGTTATGAATGTATTTCTGGTAAATGTTTAGAAATACGAGCATTTCAGTTTTTTTTTTCAGTTGTAGCGAGACTGGTAAGTGCAATCAAAACGAATGAAATTCTAGGTAAATCTCCTGACAAATGGTGAAATAAAAATCAGCCTTTCGTTAGTTTTTTTTTTACATTTTAAAACATTAAGCTTTACGGTGTAAAGCAAAATATAAGCTTTCATTTGCTAGTAGATACCAGTTTCCGGATTCAGTATCGATGAAATGCCGTAAAATACGTCACAGACATGCACATCATGAACATTATACTCATCAAAAACCGTATACTTTTAGTAAGAATACACATACATAATCCAACGAGATGGCACGACATTACTATTTTTTGTCCATAATTTCATTGAACCAAACCCGATTCGCTCTCAATCAAATGGTCTCTTTCACCCTTCAAACTTGGAACTTGATGTTTGGTGTTAGTGTCCGCTGCAGCGTGACATGATGCAACCGGATATCGGGCGCGTCACTTCCGGTCCGCCACACTTCCTGTCCCGACACATTCAGGCCTGGCTTCGGAGAACGCACTACATGTTTACATGCAACTTCACTAGAAATGTAAACTTCTGTATACATATTATTGTATATCGATTCCACTGCTGGACAGAGGCCTCTGATAAAGCTACTATCATGATGGTGCACAATCCATCTTTAGTAAAGTAATAATAACTTAAGTAAAAAAATGGGCTTTGGACTTCTTGAGCCACACCGACGTAAGACTCAGTTGTTACTAGTCCACTGTTCTTGTTTCGATTTCCCACGAAGCCTATCGTGTCGATATGGAAAGCTGGGAATTTAAAATGCATCTGAATCTACTATTTTTCCCAGCATATGATGCTGCAAGTGCATATCACATATCAGGTGGACAGGCACTCTTGAGCTAATGATTGTCACTGACACGCGAAGTGGAAATCTACTAAATAAGTAAATAAATTATATTCGAATTCCATGTGTGGTAGAAAAGGGAATTAAAGATGGAGTTCGAATATTTTGAAAATGTATTCAAGAAAACGGAAAAAAAAGAGAGACTAAAGATTAATCATACTTGTATAAGTTAGATTCAGGAAGTGTTCAAACTGCACTGAATTGAATATAGACTTTAGATATTATAACTACGCGGCGAGGCATCGCATAAATCTATTTACTGTCGAGTCGTGCTCTCATGTTTACTAATCTATCCTAAACTTGGAGCCGACTATTATAGCCCGGAAGAGGTTATTAATATTGGCGTAGATACTAGACTACGTAGATGCTTCGCCTTAATACAGTTTACATTATTATTCCGGTATGTAAAAAACACTTTACACAACTCTCTAAATAATGGATGTATACTAAAATATCTATGAAAATTTACTTAAAACTTAATAAAAGTATATATAGTTTTTAGCGAAACTAATTAAGTATTAATCCGATGGGTTCTACTTTCAAACACCTAAACTTCACCTACATACATTTAAATTTCATAGGCAGTAGGTAGGTATGCATGCAATAGGTAAAACTACGCAAATATGCGTAACATTTGTATAATGACGGTCGCCTATAAAAGGTAATTAGGGGATCCTGTTTGGGTTCTGTTTTAATTACTTTCATGGTTTAGTTACAAATTCATATAACTGCCATGCTGTATGGTGGCTATGTTCCATAATTTCCTATTTGAATATTTAAAGTCAGAGAAGTTTGTTTTGAAATGGGTAAATTATCTTTAACTTATACCTAAACTAAACCAATAAAGAACTAAAACCTAAGTAGATAGGTACTTAAAAGGCAATATCAACCATAGCAAAAAAACAACTAGGTAGGTACCTACATCTATTTATAAAATAATGTAATTAATATGTTGGAATAACTTATTTGCACGATATTTTATTGGAACTAGCTAACACCCTTTTCGTAAAAATAGCTTATTCGTTAGACCCGCATTATCCTGTTCATAAAATACATTTCAATAAGGACCACATTTGAATCATCACTTCCTTAGCTACATTATAATAATACCTAGTAATAAAGTGGTGGATTCTAAAGGCACAAAATATTTTAGTCAAATTATCAATAAGACGAATTTTAAACGAAAAAAATAAGCTTTTATTGAGAGCTCTAAAATTTGAATTTGTGCCCTCAGAATTAACAACTACCATAGTAGGTCAGCCACTGACGAATACACAAATACATAGATTCATAAGGTAACCAAGTTTGAGTGAACTAGTTCTTACGTAGGCCTATACGTCTTTGTGTGAACTCTACAGCGTAATATCTCTAAGCCCTTTAATCCAACAGGGTCTGCCGAGGATCACAGAGTGCTTACTAACTAACCAGTTACATGCCCATTACATTACATCATCTAGTGAAGAAACATAAGAAGATATATTCATTGAAAATATATTTTTCGTAGTAGACTTCCCGGTATAAAACAGTGAAAAAGAGGAAATAGATAAAGAACATTTTGTGTGTTACGTTATGGCTAACAGTACCTATTAGACATGAAGATATATTTACAATAGCCATGCTTTTTAATTTATTTATTTACTTACCTACTCCGCTGGCTCAGCGACCCAAAGTGACTCTTGGCCTCCGATACAAGAGATTAATTAATTTATTTAGATATAACTTAATATAATAGAGACATAAGTGTCTAGGATTACCTTACCTACCAGCTTTACCTTAAAACGATATACCTTTAGCCTTAACAGGTATATAAGTTGGCAACATTCTAAAGCTTTCATCAACTACGCAAGTAAAGATCTTTAAGTCCTACCTACATAAGTACATATCCTTGTTTTTGGAATTAATAATAATGCACTGAAACTACAGTACCCTCACGAGAATTTATTTACCGTAAAAGAGTTCCGCATTATGACTACCTCTATTATGAGTTATCTAATGTACTTTCTATAGATATAAGATTCACAACACATTATGAATGGTACAAAATGTGCTGGCATTATCCTTTGTAGTATTGTAGTAGTCTTACGCAGCATTAAGCAAAGTACTGTCATATTTATTCAATAGCAAGTCCAGCCACCCGGGGCTATGGTCGCTCTTCCTCCACTGCGAGCTGTAATTCCATGACTATATTACTACTACCTAATGTTATCTAATATAAATTATATTATGACTTCCAGTTTTATTAATCAAAGAACACCTTTTCCCTGCTAGCTAGCTATAGCTAGAGATCAGAAACTATCTTATTCATAAAATAATTATTCAAAGTGAAAAATAGAACTGAAAATACAAAATTTTAATATCGAAACAATACTATAGTTTTTAGGCAGGTCTTCTTATAAAGGTTTATTGTAATTATTATGCTAACTAGTAAATTTATGTTAAGTTCGCGGTGTCGTTTCTATACGCTATTTTAATGTTATACGTATAGATAATAATACCTACCTTTGAAACTCATAAAAATCTATATCTTTGTATCGGTGGAAGAGTACCCTTAATGTGTTTCTTTCGCTACTTTCCAACCATTTCATTTGTGAGGATATAAAAGGTGTTCAGAAGAGACGGACGGAATTTAGAGGACATTCCGATATGACTGAGTGGACATCTCATCCTTTTACTGAGATTTTATTTCTGTTTCTCGTTGAAATAGAGGAGATTTCGAGCGTAAAACTTGAAGTTTCACTTGTGTCACAAGATCGGCACGCTGCCGGCTCTACAGGGTGTTAACTTAATTGCGTTGGAGCGGGAAATGGTAGATACAGCTGATGATACTGAACACGATAAGACATTAAAAAACGTATTTTATTTGCTTTAAGCTGACCAACATAAAACAGTTTTATTTAGTACATTTTAAAATTTCATAGTCACCCTATTCAGGTTTAGGTACGTTTGACAGAATGACCATGAACTTGAAAGCCAAGATCAAGGCCAAACAATTCAAAGCCAAGGTCAATAAAAAAGTATGCGTGCATCTGCACCACACTCGTGGAGCCACATCGTCAAGGTACCTACCGAGATTTTGGGTACTCAAAGTACCCAATCCATTGTAGACATTTCATTTTACTCCATAAGTATCACTTTATTGATACACAATTATCTTTTATGAATACAGAACATTTTCATTTTATGCTTCATAACATAGGTCACACGTATTCACAGCACAGCACAACATAAAACGAAATGAGGAACAAGGCTTGGTAATCAAAAGATAGAATTGTAGGTACCTTTTCCCTTTTAGGTAATAATTGTAAAAAATGATTGTAAACAAGTAAACAACAATGACTGACTGACAGACTAGATCCACAGAGAAGGTAATGACTATCATAAATACTCGATGGTTATGATATGCGAGATTGTTATTATTCTACTGGTATTTAAAGTGAGGCCATACTTATTATGAGGATTTCCGTACTATTCGTCATCAAAGACGTCTCAATCGCAAGTACACAACACAAATCGAGATGAGCGAGTGTAAGTAAATAAATTCGTCATTGAAGTAGACCCTGTTATCATCCTGTTATGCATTGTGGTCTTTTATCTTTAGCTGCATACAGACCGGCCAAACGAACGCCAACGAACGGGTTTTGTTGACCTTCGTTGCTCAATCTGCCCCTGTATTATGTATGATAAATGTCCATCGGTGGGCGTTCGTTGGGCCGGTCTGTACGCATCTTTAGGTAATAAAAGAAAAATAAAATGTGGTGAGTATCAAGGGTGAATACTAAACGCTTACCTTATTCTGAGTAAAAAGGATTAATTATTGTTCTGAGCTCCTAGAAAGTCATAAATTATATTCTGTACGATCTATCAAACTTTATGACAATCAGCTGTTTAATTGTTGATTAGTATGTCATTAATCACCATGAATAATTTCAATTTTATTTAATAATTGTTATTACCTACTGTGTAATTAATTACAATCATAGTTACATCAAATAAATTATGAAAAGTGAAGTTGATAACAAATATACAGTGTGTGTTCTTTTGCAATCGAATGTCTCATTGGTTATGTGTTTGTGTAGGGTGACCATGTTTTTGATTAAGGTAAAACTTTCCACTTTACTTTAGACTTTAAACATAAATATTCGAGATTCTGATGTTTTTTTTCTTAGAAACGTGCTTGGTTAGACTAATACTAACCCCCATTTCCCGCTCAAACGCATTCTAGTTAACACCCTGTATAGAGCGTAAGCCAATAATTTTGCAAGGATATTAGGACGCATATTAATGTTTCAATGTTTGAAAACCCCCGAAAACCACTCTAAACGACGCATAACTTTTGAACGGCTAAGTTGATTTTGATAAAAATATGGCTAAGAACACTCGGGGTAACATTACCTTTGACTCAAAAAGGATAAGAGGAAAAACGGTTCAGCCATTTAGGAGCTACGCTACCACAGACATACACATGAAAAGAGACAGAAGACAGATGAATGTCGATCAAAAAGGCATTCAGATGACAAGCTCGTTTGAAGCTAGGTGATGCGAGGAGAAGCCATCCGTCCAGATAGATTATTGGATGATGTTGTGATTATATTATAATGATGATAAAACCATCATAATCATAAGAAAAAGGGAATAACCATAGGATGTAGAGTGAGAGATGCAATAAAAAAATTAAAGAAACGTGTTATTTCCAAACTTATAAAACTCGCATGACAATAGTGATTGCACGACCCTATCATACCTATCATTACGAAGCGCAATAATAAAGTATCAATAAATGACAAGCTTTGTTCGAGTAATAAAATCGATAGCGACGTATTATCGTGTGCACAAGGCATATTTCAACGATAAGATAAAAGCTATTGGGTTATGAAATCGGACGGTGCAGTGTCTACCTAGTACACATTCATAAAATACATTCAGAACCAATTTCGCGTCTTAGTCATACCATATCATTTCTATATCGCCAATTGGGTAGAATCACACGGGATATAGAGACAAACATTCTCTCGAAAACGCCCCAAAAATCAGTTAGTAGATGAAAACAACAAGTCAAGGAGCGCCACAAAACTCCATCCTCAATCGTAACCTAGTCACTGCATGCCACTTATCTAACTAGATCGAGAGCGTCATACGCGTCCCACTATGTATTTACACTAGATACCTACTAAATAAAATATTTCCAGTTACACCTAACTAGAGATACGATGCGCCCCAAAAGTCGGAAAAGGTGAAAAAGATTAGGGAAGGCCCATGTTCAGCAGTGGACATCCTATGGCTGACAAACTACTAATCTCTAACTAATCATCATCATAATCGTATACTTGGCATAGTATTAGGAAAGGAGCACAGCAATGTTAGTCTGTTAGCGGCGTTTCTGATGCCAGAAATTATAAATATTGATATTATCCCAAAATATTCCATTGTTAAATCTCTTGATCTTGACGCATTTTTTAACATTGAATCTAGCTGTAAGTAAATGTTTACGTACAAACTAAACAAATAAACCATTCTACATCAACCACAAACATTCCTTTTTTTATATTCAATAAAAAAAAAGTTTGATGGCCGACCAGATGTAATATTAACGCTAACTAGGTATACTCATGCTCAGACTATCCTGAAAGTCCCGGGTGTTTTCTTTAATAACAAATAACAGGTGTTGGATTCCATTGTTTTCTACTTTGGACGAAAATAAAATCACCGAAAAGATGTCTCTGAATTCGGAATATCGTTAAATGTAAATTTCAATGAAATTCTTTTTTGGCAAATAAAAATATTATTATTACCTACTTATTAATTAATCGTGGAATCGATGCTGTCACACATTTTTGTTGGAGAGCTAGCACGGGACGCAAGACGCGCACATCAAGACATGACAAAAGTCGCGATGTAAGTAAACGCGATGTAAAACCTTTTGTCACGGTTTGGTGTGTGTCTTGCGCCCCATGCTAGCCCTTCAGGAAACGCATCATTCAAGCCACCAGTGATTGTGCTATCATACATACCCCGGAACTGGTAGCGAAGTGAAACAAAAGCTAGTCGTTATTGCAACTAATTTAAGAGTCATACTTCAGCGGTAAAAATTCAAGTTTAATGGTGTCGATAAAAACAACATCCTATTTGGCATACAACCAAATAGGTTACCAATATTCGTCGAAAAAGTTGGCAAGAAATTGACATGAATATTAAAACCTGTTGGAATTCACTTTACTTCGGAGAGTTTGTATTATGGAGATATGAATAATAATCAATGGTTTCGCTTTACACAATGATGAGAAAATCTGGACGCAGTATATACTTGTACCGATGTATAGTTTCTTGATTGTTTTTTTATCATCTTACTTGATTCGTGATCGATCATTAAAACTGAATCCAGAAATTTCATTCCATTCCAGTTTTTAAATCGTTGGAAAACTATTCGTGGTGTTTGTTAGTTGCAAGAGAACAAAATGCAAATTGGTTTTTTCAACAGTTTTCCGTTTTGGCCTATTTGCTATTCAAATTTGAAAACTATGGCGACGCAATTGTTCGGTTGTTCTCTAACTAGAGGTAGTCTATTCAATGGTTGAACGGATCTGAAAAAATGAAAACTCAAGGAAAAGCAACGAAATTTTCCGCGTATGAACCTAATACCCGGCAGCTTTTGTTTTGCAATGGTCTATTTGTAGTTTAAACTTGTATGTTGTTTTAGTGTTGTTACAGTTTTACAAATAGAATAGTTTTAACTTTCCGTTCTTGTTTTTTTCAGTTCTGGAAGATACCAGCGATGTTAAGTATGTGTAGTATATAGGGTTGCGCGTTATTATCACAGAGTCGCGATCACGTCACGACCAATGCAACCTTGGTTAACTCTCTCGTCAAATATAATAAAACGTTGTATGCCCAAGCATTTTGCCAACTTTTCCGGTCTTATTTTTCTCTGACTCTGGTAATCCCTGTCGAGTAGGCACGATAAGATAGCGAATATAAGGATCAAAATATTAACGGCTTATGCTATCGGGGAATCGCGAAGTCTAATGTTTAGTGAGCACTTTGTTTTTTGCCGAAATTTCACAGCATATAGGACTCGGGGAAAAATAAATTGGCTTGCCTGATAGTCAAACAGTATTTGAAAAGGTAGATAGATCCGGAAGAGATCCATTTTATCTACAAGACCACCTGCTGTTACTGTTTTAATTATGTACAATAATATAATACATCACTAAACTCGTCGAGGCTTTTATCGAGTAATTGTTGAGCATTTGGACGCGATAGGCTGTTGATGTTATCATTTGCGAGACATTATGTCACTCTTAGCTTAGGTCGCGGCATCGTTTACCAAAGTATAAAGAGGCAGCTGGTTGAATATGTAATATTATTATCTTTTCGGTGTTGTTTGACATAAATTTTACTTAATATTTAGGGTTCCGTATTTATAAAGGAGAAAACATAATAAGTTCTGATAAGTTTGTAGTCGGTTCGTCCGTCTGTATATTTGCTATAATTCTTTCGTTTTATGTAAATTAATATATCGTGTAAGTGACATGCTTTAAAAAAATACAACAGTAGTAGTAGGTACCTACTAATAGATAGATAGATACATAGAATACGCTTTATTTGCACACCAACAAAGAATCATATGAATAACAAATTACAACTTAATTAGGGTACAAAAGGCGGTCTTATCACTAAAAGTGATCTCTGCCAGACAACCTTTGGATGGAGGGAATAAGACATGAGATTAAGTGTAGTGTACATGTTAAAAGGAAATTTAGATTCATTAATATACTACACACTAACTATAATATACACACATACGAGTACATAAGTTGCCATTATATGCATGTATTATAACTTAGGTAGGTAGGTACTTGTTTAGTGTAATATCATTGTAATTTAAATGGGATTATTAGTAAGAGAGTGGTGGTAGCTCAGTCGGGTAAGGGCCCGCTCCTCACGCCAGAGATGCGGGTTCGAACCCCGGCGCTGACATGTACCAATGAGTTCTTTTAACTTAAGTACAATGTATACCATCCCTCTTACGGTGAAGGAAAACATCGTGAGGAAACCTGCATATCTAGATTTAGCACATCTAGATATGTGAACCCACCAACCCGCAGTGGACCAGCGTGGTGGGAAATGGTCCTAGCTTAGGAAGGCAGTTTAGACCTTGGGGATATGCACAAAGGTTCCATTCGAGAGAGCCAGGTGCAGGTACCTACACCCCCACAGAGAATAGAATAGAATGGGAGTATTACCGCCGATAAACAGCTCAGTTGTTTGGCTGATATTGTAAATATTAGTTTTTAAGGATTGTTTTGGTTGAATAAATAAATACAAATGGTCAAACTGAACCGTTGTCCAAATATACAGGATGTTGCAAAAAGGGTACTTATACTAAGTAGCATGGTATAAAAATGATGTAAAGAAAGCCACGTGACCAACATAGTTTCTATGGAAAATGATATATTTTTTTCGCGAATTTTGAAATGATGATTTCATTTTCGGGCTTAGATATGTAGGTTTTGGCTTAGTATACCCTTTTTGTAACACCCTGTATTCCTCCTGTGGAGTTTTCAACGGGATTAATCAGTTGATCGTATAGTTAAATATGTTAGGACCATTGTACTACGTACAAAAGTACTAAGTACATAGAGTTATACCTAATACGTAAGGTTTTAATACAATCATTTTTCCTCAATATTTAAGCATACACAATTTGGTAGATTTATACTCACTGGCAATGAAAAAGTTCCACTCACAAAATGCCAAAACTGAACGACTTGAATTTTTTCAGACATTTATTTTAATATTTTAACTAAATATAATCTTTTTTAGTTGGTAATATCCTCATGCTCTGTTAAAAGTGATGTAATGTTGCAGAGGGCGTCATTAACCTAGCCTTTTCCGTTTTACAATAATTTGGTGCTTTTCTAACTGTAACTGTTTTATTGCCCTAGAGTGTAGGTTTACAGAGTTCGTAGGTATTTTTCTCAATGTCTGTTACATTTAAATATTATTCAGGTCACATTCTAACAATGTAAGCGGTTCACACGGGTGGTTCTATTATGTAAAACAAATGAAAACACCAACTGAACGAACTAATGCATCCGGCATGTTACTACAATATTTCCAGCTTTGGAATTTCTAAATCTAAAGGAGGTTTGCTGTTACAAACAGGTCTTTGTAATCGTTTGTGTATTTTATTTATATTCATTATATATTTTATTTTATTTATTTATTTTAACACTTTATTGTACACAAAAAACATAAATACATAACAATTTATAAACACAGTAAAAGCATACAATTATTACAATCTACTTTGTGTATTTAATATACATATATTCATTATTATAAGCTACTGTAACTAAGTACCTAAGACTAAATTATTAAAATAAAAAAGTAAAAACATAAAAATTTACAAAAATTTACAGAAATTATTTTGAATATTTTAGAATCTGCACACATTTAACCTAAATAGCAAAATAAAAGCGGTTTTTCAATGCAAAACTCAAATTACTAACTGAAGTTAAAAACATTCATGGTAATATTTGTTAAATGGCGCCTACACCACGCTCGTGTTCACTATTAAGTGGAAATTCCACCTGGTTTCCGCCGGAAACTCCTATTTTTTCCGGAAATTCTTTGAGAAGTTATGAAGTAATGAATTCGCTTCACAAGAGTGTCGTTTTATGAGTGTAAGTCGTAAAAAGGTGGAACGAAAGGCTCTTTCCTCTTTATTTCACCGTTTATTTATGTCGATTTCTAAAGAAGGTCGAATGTCAACTAACTTGAGTTAAACAGGTTTCAATCGGCTGAAGTTTCAGTTAAAAGGGTAGGCAAACCTTAATAAGTTCATTATAGTGTTTAAGTCTATGGTAGGCAATCATTATACGGGCCAAACGAATTTTGTAGTTCTTGTGTAGTCGGAGACAAGACTTTGAGATTAGGCGGTAAGTTCGTTTAAGCGGTAGTAGCATATTCGGGTAAGCGCTCGTTTCTCACGCCAGAGATGCGGAATCGAAACCCGACGCTGACATGTACTTATTTGGAATTTTAAGTATAGGTACCATAAGGAAATCTCTAGTTTCTGTGCTCATACATAAATGTATTTAGGTTTGTCTTATTTTTGTAATCATTACGTAATCAAAATTTATTTATTTTGGCGGCGTAAGGATAACTTTCTTTACGGGAAAATATTTTAAGGCGAAGCGAAGCTCACGGGGGCAGCTAGTACCTAATTTTTTACATCGTCAGTATGAATACCTACGAGCGCTAACACTATTTTTTTAAATCTTCTGGTCTGAAGAAAATGAAGCGCTCCCTTTACGTTACAATTATATGTGAGGTGACCATTAACCCTTTAACAAATTTAGCAATTGCCTAGGACACCACAACCGAAGGGGAACCAATAGAGACCAAAACAACGTAGTATATTTTCACGACAGCGCAGCATCCTAAAGTATAACAAAAAAACTCAAAACCAAATAACAATAGGGGGTTACATTTTTTATTGAATTTATATTTTAATTAACTTTGTTTACGATCAAATAATAATTCAGTTATGTGTTATTGTGAACGGCTTATAGTTCAATATTAAATTTCCCCGATTCATTGTTTATACAGACTCAAACAGAATTAAGAGAACCCAGTCTCTATGATTTATTAAAATTGGTTGAATGGAAAAGTATTGAAGCCGTTTTTTATCCCGGGCTTAGGAAATATCCCATTGATCTATACGATTTACGGCTGATTTTTCAAGTCAGATAAATGTTATTCGAGGAATAAAATTATCGCTGTCACTAATACAAACATTCAGATGCGACAGCATCGGAACTATACCCCAGATAACTTTTAACTTTCATCCGGACGACCGATTGGCGTAGTGGTTAGTGACCCTGACTACTGAGCCGAAGGTCCCGGGTTCGATTCCCGGCTGGGGCAGATATTTGTTTAAACACAGTACACCCGAGTCCGCGTTGTTCTATGAAACACAGATATGACTGCTAGTTTTTTCATACGTCATGACACTAAAAAAGTTTAACAAAATTGTGTCAGGTTACTACATGGCAAATTTAATTAAAAAGATAGCTCTTTTCTCGTGAAAGAGTAAAAAACATGGTCCATGCATCCATAGGTACTTACAAACTTTCATAATTATAACATAAGTATGCAGATATGCAAACATATAACACATGTATACAAAGGAAAGCTTTAATTTTAATACATTTCAACCATATACCAGCAATACATTTTTACGTAAAAATAAATACTGACCTTTTCATGTGTTTATTTTCATTATTTGCGGAGTTTCATTATCGTCACATTTTCTCAGGAACTACCGAAAAGTTTCAAATATCGTGGTATTTACAAATCCATTTCAAGTTTTGATTATAATCCAACAAACAGACGTGTGTCTATCAACTCACAAAACTTTAAACAACACAAAAAGTTACGGAAAAAAGTTTTTGAAACTTTTCTTACTGTGCAAATATTAATCCAATAACTTTGGTTTAGCTACTTGCTGTCACTTTTTGATGCGAAATATGATCTGAAACCATGAAGGGTACTCCTTGGGGGTTCTTATGAGTATTTTATTTATTTGGAGGCGTACGATAATATCCCGTGAAGACTGCGTGCGACGCGGGCGGCGGCGAGCAAGAGACTGACGAAGGGTGACTATCGGACCTACCGACGCGATCATCTATGTAAATTCTTCAACATTAAGACACCTTTTAAATACTCCCTAAAAGGCAGAGGGCCCCTTTACTTACTGCCCATCCAAACTATTTAATTACATAAAGCTTTCAGGCCGTAATTTCTGACGCCGTAGCTTTGTTTTCAGGATAACTGTCGTAAACGTAAAAACGTGGTAGGCATTGTCTTTACCGCTATGGGAATTGCCTGTAAAACTCGTTAGAGAATCTTGTTTGCAGAATTACTTTTTTAAGGTGTTTTTATGACTTTATTCCCGAAATCAAATCCATGGTGTTGAAAAGTCGTGATTACCGGATACTTGTTTTCGAGAAACGAAAACTTTATGATTTTTTTGAACTTTCGTAATCAGCTTTTACGTGCCAATAAATTAGTAGTTATTATATGAAACCGTAACAATAATGTTATTATTATTATAGTGGGTATTAAATTATCGGCTAAGTTTATGCCCTGTGTTATGAAGCATGGGCTTATCATAAAGATCAGCAGGGGTTGGTTATTATACTTTCCTAGGCCACATTACGTGATACGGCTATGAGGCGTAAAGTGCTTTATTGGAACACTGTGAGTTAGTGCCGCGTACAAGGAGGCCATAAACTATTTTGCCAAATTGCAAAAAACTATTACGGTGAAGAAACACATCGTGAGGACACCTAAACATCTAGATTCTAGATGTATACCCTAAATGCATTGCACTCATTCAAAAACGGCGATACGGCTCCTGACTTAGAACGTGAGTACAAATGTACAGTCACCTCTGACTACCCCTTTGGGGATTACAGTTGTGATCATAATAATATGCACAGATTCTAAAGCTTTTTAAAATTAAGTACTTGGGTACTTACTCCAGCGTAACTCCTACAGAGGCGCGAGCATAGGATTCGATACTATTTTCGAATCTACACGAAGGGTCGCTTTTACCAAACGCTAAACGTATTAAAATCAAATTTTAAATACATTTTGTACTAACTGACAGACGTATGACAGGCTACTAAATACGTTTAGCGTTTGGTGAAATTCCACCTAACATGGAAAAAACAAATGCCACTTTTGGAACTAACAAATTTGCCTTAAATTTTGACAGTGACATTTGACGATACGCAACGTATAGCTGAACATAAAAGAGTAGAGAATAATTGAGGGCGTGGCAATCTAAGAAAGTGGCCACACTATTATAGTATAGAAAACAGACAAAAGTATCACGATACTTTAGCAGAAAAAATCAAAACGAGAAATGTTTCAAATATTTACTAATTATAAAATGCCACTTTTTGGGGAGATTTATGTTAAGAGAAGAAATTAGTAGGGGAGAGGGGGGCAGTCTTGAATGAATTTCATTAAATCAAATCAACTGTAACTTTTATTTCATTGTGTATTTCATAATGTTTTTTTGCACTGAAACACGTGTTGGTTATCCCATTATGTAATTACTATAGGAGAAAAGTGATAGTATCACACATCGATATTTTTTTACAGTTTTTTCTTGCTCAGGAAAAAGTTCAAATGTGCCACGGCAATTCTTCTAAAACTGTGTTTACCGATTTTCCTGCAACAAATTATTTAATTGGTCAGAAAAGCAGTGACTCGCAAATTATTATGTCTGGGGAATTAATACCGACTCCATATTCTTACACATATTTTTACAATAGGTACTCTAACACGGAGAGACCGACACACATAGACAACTACAGCTGTAAAACTTATCGATACCCTTTTTGAGTCGGGGGTTAGTAAAAAAGTATCTAGACCTGATGTTTTAACAACATTAGCATCCAGACCGTGATGTCATGTAACGTTTGACACTAGTATTTTCTAACCTCTATAAGAATAACAAATACACATTGAAAGGCATTCTATTACATCAAAATAGTACTTTTTTACAAGAAATATAAGCAATGTATGTTAATGGTTAGAAATTAAGTACCTACTCACCAGTATAAAACGCTGCTCTTTCATAAACATCGTATATATTGACTAATACTTCTCCAGCCTCATTCTCCGCCAAACATCGTAGGTAAACGCTGTAAATCATCTGTCTAGCTTCGCTGCAAATGGTTTTATTCATTTTCACCTCGTGAACAAACTCAACAATCCACAAAACTCCAAAATTAAGCAAAATTCGATTTGTTTATACAGGAACAGGGTGAGTTTGACATTCAAACCATAGAAACAGACCACAAATAACGAGTTTTTTTTTATTGCCAGGTTTAAATCTGTTTAGTTCCAAAAACATTAATCTCTACTCTTTTGTGTTCAGCTATAAACGGAGGTTTCGAATCCTGTGCTCGGGCAACAGAACATAATGAGGCGTTTGTTAAAAAAAAAAAAAAGTTCCTTTTTGGAGAAATAGATGGCGTTGTCTGGGGTTGTACCAACTTTCAAACCCTCAGAACACACTCAGATCACAATATGTTATTCTGTGAGGCTAACGAAATGTGAAAGTGACGTAGGTAGGTAGAATTTGTTGAGGTTTTGAAGGAATTGCAAGTAAAACTTGAGATTTCTGATAAATAATAATATTTATTTTCTGCAACACACACGACAGCTAGAACACGGGGCGAAGACAGTTTCCATAGATCATAATAATATTATGTCATACTAAATTCAAACTGTAAACTTTTCTTTTTCCAACACTCCCACTAAAAGTTTACCAACATAATATTAATACAAAACAACCTAATACTTTCTAGCTGCTTCTAAAACGTCTTCTAATCTAAATCTATTTCAGTCATTCTGTACAATCAAAAATATCATTTTCACCTATTTCTAACAATACATCTCTAAGCCACAATGTTTCTTTAGCTGAATTACGAGCCGCTACACATTCTGCCTCGGTAGTAGAGGGCACCGTCTTTTGTTTCTGACTGCACCACGGGCGAGAGTCACCGCGACGACGACGAGCTTTATAACATCTACGTGTAGCTCTACCTTTCTCATCTTTCTTGATGACGATGTCTTCAACTCTGCACCAAGTTCCATTTTCTTCTACTGCGATTCGTTCTTCCTTCACAGATCCTGAACATTCTATCTTGTGTGGACATTCTATTGCCTCTTGCGACAATTCTGCATTATTTTCCTCAAGTTTCCCTTTTCTTTGTGATCTTAAATTGACTTCTAAATCAAACGGTCTTCTGTTTTCAATTTCTTGACACTTCCTCTTGCTGTCACTACTTTTTACTGGTGAACTTTCTACCATGTTAATTTCTTCCTGACTACATACTTGGATTTTTAATTCAAACAAGTTGTTTTCTGTTATATTACCAGTCATCACCACCTCATTCTCCTTATAAATCATTGCATTGGGTTGCTTTTTAATGACAGTGTATCCTTTCCGAAGAATGACACCTTCAGACACTACATTCCTTCTTAAGCTGGGCACGTACAGAACTCCTTCCAGCATGCTTTGCTCCCACTGTCCATCAACCATTCTCTTTATCTTTATTTTTCCAATGCCTTTCACCTCTACATTGTGCTTATTTGCTAATGTCAATTTTTCTTCGCATTGAACAAGTTCTTCAAAATAATCTCTTCTACAGCTCATATGTGCCGACGCACCACTGTCCAATATCCAAGTGTCATCAACTTCACTGAGATTGGTTTCTATATTTAAAGCCAACATATTCTTACCAACTGGATTCCTGCTACCCTTTCTCGGGGCACGACATTCTTTAGAGAAATGGCCTCTCTTTCCGCAGTTGTAGCACTCAAACCGATGTTTTATTCTGTTTTTCATTGAGCTACCAGCACTGGCTTCCTTCGCATTCTTTTGTTTATTGTTTGCTACCAATAGGGCTGTTTCGTGCTTTTCTTCACGCTTTAAGCTGGCTTCTTCATCCAACAGACGAGCAGTCAAGTTACTCAGCGTTTGTTGTTTGACATCTAATGACATCCATGCCTGACGTAACGATCTGTATTTGGCAGGTAACGTTCCAAGTATCTTAGTGATGATGGCCAACTCACTTACATTCTCACCACTATCTTTTAGCTGTTGAGCCAAGTTCTCTACTTTGGAGATGTGCTCCGCGACACTTTCACTTGAAGACATTCTGTATTGGTAAAATCTTTCATGAAGAACCATTTTATTCAACTCACTCTTCTGCTCATATATTGATTCCATCTTCAACATGATTTCTTGAGCGGTTTCACAATTTTCTATGAGTGTAATTTGTTTCAGCTCCATTGAGGACGTTAAAATGTACATAGCCATACCATCTTTCTTGAGCCAATCACCTTCCTTAGTCGCTGGTTTTGGTTTGGAGATGTCTATTCCGTTTGCCTGCAATGCACACTTCATCTGAAACTTCCACTGCCGAAAATTACTTCCATCAAATTTTTCAATATTCATAGTTTGTGCCGCTGTCAACGCCATTTTTCACCAAACAATAATTTTCTAATAATTTTCTTTTTCTTAGCTGTTTCTTCTTTTCTCTAAGCTTCAGAGCTTCCTGGGCCCATAACCTGTTGAGTTTTGAAGGAATTGCAAGTAAAACTTGAGATTTCTGATAAATAATAATATTTATTTTCTGCAACACACACGACAGCTAGAACACGGGGCGAAGACAGTTTCCATAGATCATAATAATATTATGTCATACTAAATTCAAACTGTAAACTTTTCTTTTTCCAACAGAATTGTAGTATTATTTTCTCTATGATGTCGATGTCACTGTTGCTTCAGCGTTCAGTGCGATTGTGCATACAGCCGTTCTTTTCATGTTTTCTCAGTTTCCTTGTGTTTCTCCTGTATTAATTGAGTTGTAGTTGAGCTATCTGCTCCTCCTCCCTTGATACTTAGCACTATCCCAAGCCACATGCAGTCTGAGCCTCGGAAGGATGGCTCGCGCTACCACCCGACATTTAATCACAACTAGTGAGTTCTTATTCTGAGTTTAGTACTCTTTGCTCTCTATGTAATTTTTGACAGTTGATACACTGCGTTTTCACGCCATCTATCGGCTTACCCAAAAGCTCAACTGACAGCTGTCAAGGAAAACGGCTCATTAATCGAAGCAGCTTATCCGTCAAATCTGACGGAACTTCTATGCATCTGACAGACGTTTGGCGGTTGAATGTTGATTGCTAATGTGTCGGTGATGACAAGGTAGCTGTAATATAGCAATTGTAATGACCGGGATTTATCGTGGAGTTCAATGAGACAAGTTGTAGTTGAAGTACATCACTGTAATAAGGCGAGTATAATGACACAACGCCGGCAAGGCAGCTCTTAATCTTGTTATAGCTAAGCTTAATCTAACATGCACCTTAAAGATACGCCTATGACTGGCAATACTAATCTAAATTACTAACTAATTATTTACAACACGAATAGCCAATTAGCAAGAAGCTGATGTCTTCCCAATATTAAATTGAGTTGATGCTAAAATAAAAAAAACACAAAAGGGAACTCTGCCCGAGGTGAGGATCGAACCCGAGTTAACTTATCATGAATGAATTTACAATAAAATAAAAACACAAAAGGGAACTCTGCCCGTGGTGAGGATCGAACCCGAGTTAACTTATCATGAATGAATTTACAATAAAATAAAAAACAAAAAAGGAAGCTTTGCTCGGGGTGAGGATCGAACCCGAGTTCAACTATTACAAGTAAGTTGACTAATACTAAAAATTAAAAAACACAAAAGGAACTCTGCCCGTAGTCAGGATCGAACCAGAGTTAACCATAGATGAGTTTATAATAAAATAAAAAAACACAAAAGGAAACTTTGCTCGAGGTGAGGATCGAACCCGAGATCAGCTATTACTAGTCGAGCCATCTACGATTACACCCGAGAGTGACTTATCGGCAGGTGCGAATTCAGCCTTCTTATGCCGCGGTGTGATGTCGCATCACCGCGGGTTATTTGGATGACGAGAGTATTTAATTAAAATCACTCAAGAAGGGAATCTCATCAGTCATCACTTCACCAGGCACTGATCTTCTTCATTATATAAAGGGCGTTGCGATAGGCTGCAATAAAACACAAATGCTAAGTACCGAAATTACGTAGGCAACTGATTCAAAGCTACGGTGATTTCTTATGGTTTAAAACTTACCCCGTGACAGCAAATAATCACACTAAACTTTACAATGTCCAATATCCCAGATAATGGCCGATATATTACGTAAATTACAAATTATCGCACAACGTAAACTTATCGTGTCCGTTCACATTTATTTCTCCACTTAAACTCCACCTACCCGCCACTTGGCAGAATGGAATGTCTAGTCTAATTATTGATTTCAAATGTGACTACTAGCGCCATCTCTTGACGCCCACGGTTCACTACAATATCCCCTCTCCTCAGATAGAATTCGACCCGAATTCATAATATAAGTAGGATCTGATTCTCACCCAATTATTGTCATAATGGCGTTCTTTAAACAAATCTTTTTAGATCTACAGAATGCCACTTTCCCAAATCTTTACCACGTAAGCTTTTTAGCATGTAGACATCTGAAGATACTTTTTCAGTTATAACGGCCTTTTCAAATTTTGGAGCCAATTTGGCCATAAAGTTTTTGCTTTTATTTGATAAGTATTTTGTTTTTTTCCAGACAATGTCCCCGACTTGATATTGAGTTACTCTTCGTCTTGAGTTATATCTTTCTTTATTTACTTCATAAGAAGCCTTGAGCCTATGTTGTACATCTTTGTAAATTTCCTGTCTAATTTTCAAATTTTCTTCATATTTGCTTCTGTCAAATGTTAAAGGATCCTTAACGAATGACTTTCCCTGATGGCTGATTACAGATGTTTCACGCCCAAAAAACAAATATGTAGGTGTTTTCCCAGTTACTTCATGCACAGCAGTTCTAATGGCGTGTCCAATATGGGAAATGTACTTATCCCAATCTTTGTGGTTGTCTTGAACGTAAGAGGCAATAGCTGATCCAATGACTTTATTGACGCGTTCAGTCGGGTTCGCCTGAGGATGATAATATGGGGTGTACATAATTTCAGCGCCATAATTTCTAGCGAGGTCTTGAAACTGTTCGGCTACAAATTGTTTGCCATTGTCACATATTATTATTTTTGGCACTCCAAAAATAAGGAAAACCTGCTCTTCAACAATTTTTGTGATATTTGACGCTTTACCATTTCTTAAAGGGAAGAGAAGTGCAAATTTACTGAACCAACACGAGATTACCAACAACATGGTATTCCCATTTCTCGACCTTGGGAATGGTCCCATTAGATCCATTGAAATTATTTGGAACGGTTCTGTTACGTCTTTATGTATGCCCATATGACCACTAGGTGCCAGTTGACTGTTTTTATGTTTAGCACATGTTTCGCATTTTCTGACATGTTCCTTTGCGTCCTTAATGAGAGAAGGCCAGTAGTATCGCTGCCTTACTCGATTTACTGTCTTTTTGACACCAAAATGTCCAGAAAGAGGATCATTGTGGCACTCAAGCAGAACATTATGTCTTAATTTTTCAGGAATGACGAGCTTCCACGAATCATTTTCATCAGGAAATTGCTTCAATTTTAAATACTTCCATAAAAGGTTATCTCTAACTAGCCAGTCTTCTTCTTGTTTGTGTTTTAACGACTCTTCTTTAGATCTATACCACTCATCTTTGTCTTCAGGTTTAATTTCAATTACATTAATTTCATCAACTAACATTGCCCTGGACAGTGCGTCGGGAACCACATTGTCTTTTCCCTTCCTGTGTATAATTTCATAGTCAAATTGCTGAAGCCGCATTGCCCAGCGGGCCAATCGACCATGAGGATCTTTTGTCTTATATAACCATTGCAGAGCACTGTGGTCTGAGATTACTTTAAAGTGACTCCCTTCAACATAAGGGCGGAATTGCTCCACAGCATGCACCACGCTTAATAACTCCCTCTCGGAAGCTGAAAATTTGCATTCTCTATCTGTGAGTTTGCGACTGGTGTATGCGACTGGTTTTTCAATGCCCTGTACAACTTGGATTAAGACTGCACCAATGCCCTTGTTAGATGCATCACATTGAATAGAGAATTCCTTATTGAAATCGGGACATGACAATACAGGTGTTGTGGTAAGAGCAGTCTTTAACCTCAGGAAAGATTCTTCAGCTTCTTTGTTCCACTGTATTAAACCCCCTTTTTTACCGCCTTTCGTAAGTTCATGCAGCGGGGCTGCAATTATAGCAAAATTTTCGACGAAACGGCGATACCAGCTGGCTAAGCCAATGAACCTTTTTAACTCCGTAAAGTTATTTGGTCTAGGGTAATCAACAATTGCATTCACCTTCTCTGGATCTGTGCGTAGTCCTTCCTTGTCTATTATGTAGCCCAAGTATTTTAAGGAAGGCCGGGCAAAATGACACTTCTCCAGATTTATGGTCAGTCCCGCAGATTGCAGCTGATCTTTCACCCACCTTAAGCACTTGATGTGTTCCTCAAATGACTTATTGCAAATTACGATGTCATCCAAGTAAGTGAATATATTCCCTTCATATTCTGGAGGAAATAATCTATCCATAAGTCGTTGTTGGGTTTGAGAAGCATTGTTCAAACCAAACGGCATGACTTTAAATTGAAACAAGCCTTTTCCCGTGAGTCCAAACGCCGTTTTTTCCTTGCTTGTCTCTTCTAGTGGTATTTGCCAAAAGGCTGATTTAAGATCAATTGTAGATAAGAGTTGTGCGTTTTTTAGGTTATCTAGAATTGATGTGACCCTAGGGAGTGGATAAGAATCCTTTTTGGTTAGTTTATTTAGTTGGCGGCTGTCTAGACACAACCTATTCTTGCCTGTTGCTTTCTTGACCAGTAATACGGGTGAGCGCCAGGAGCTATAGGAAGGTTCAATTACATCTTTCTCTAGCATGTCTTCTATTTCTGCCTCTAATTCCCTCATAATGGGCGGAGAAAATGGGTATTGCCTCTGTTTCACGGGTAAAGCGTCTCCTGTGTCAATCCTGTGCTCGATGAGCTTCGTTCGGCCTAACCCTATGCCAATTGTGTTTCTCATTGCCTCAATGACCTCATCCAATTCATATTTCTGTTCAGTAGACAATTCTTCCCGTGATATTACCGAATGTTTAGTAGACATTGACGTCATTTCTGAATTAGAATGAATGTCGAGACTCTCTAAGATCTCATAATTTTTTATGCCATGTCTAATGGACAAGTTGAAACATTCGAAGAAATTCATCCCTAATATAATGTCGTGTTTCAAGTTATCCATTATAAGGAATCCAACAACGTTATAACCATCACTAAATTCAACTGGTAAATAAATCATCGAGGATATCTTGTGTGCTGTACCATCGGCCGTAGAAAGAGTGGTAGTCGGTAGCTCTTGCGATATGAATCCTAATGTGATTAACTTGGCCGAGAAAGATTTAGAAATAACTGATGATGTGGCACCAGAATCCAGTAACCCAATAAATTTGTTTCCTAAAATCTTTATGTTAGCGTAGTAACGTTTGTCTCCTATTTTTGATGTGATGTTGCAAATTTCATTATACTTAAAATAATTTGATATGAGTTTGAGCCAATCCTGCCAATCCTTCGTAGATGTTCTTTTACTTGAGGTTACTTCGGAAGGCATCCGGCAGGTGTTATGACTTCCTTTCTTGCGTTTCCCGACTGATTACACGTACAATTTATCGTTGTCATTCCAAATTTGCCACATCTATAGCAAAATAGCCGTTGACGGGGAATAGAACAAGTTTTGAAACTGTGCCCGGTGGATCGACAGTTCCAACATTTCATGGTGGCTGTCTTGGTGCTCTCTGGTCCACTAATGCGATTATATGGCGAATTCCGAAGAGCCTGTAGTTCTAGCTCACTGTTTGCGTGATTACTATTATAGGCTAAGTCTGGTTCCAATGAGTTAGTTTTGCTTTTCGGTTCTTGAAAGTTATCGCATAAGAGTTTGGTACGCTCAAGGATAATAAGAATCTTCGTCAGTTCTGAAACAGATTGAAATACATCCCGGCAAACAGCGAGTTGGTAATAAGGTTGTAAATTTTTTAACAAGATGTTTAATTTTTGCGTTTCGGTTAATTTCTGTGACAGACGATGAAACATGTTCTGCATGACTGCTAAATATATTGCCACGCTTTCGTTTTTCCCTTGAGTGCGTTTGCGAATTTCTTCTAGAAGTTCGTCTTCATAAAATGGCTTCTGAAATGTTGAGATTAATAAACAGGACAAGTCCTTCCAATTATCAACTTGGTCTTTATTTGCTCTAAACCAAATGAGAGCATCATCTTCAAAGAAGTCTATGGCATATGTCCACAAGTCCCTATCTTCTGCATTTCTAGCATCTTTAAGTTCTTCAACTCTTTCTAGGAATGCATTGATTGACATATTATCCTTCCCATTGAATTTTATTCCCCAGTCCTTTATGGGTACTAGCTTTCTTTTAAATTTCTCAGTGTCTTCTGTTGAGCATCTTGCGTAATTCATTCGCCGAGATAAAACATTGTCAATATAATGGCCATGGGCTTCATTGTTATTGCGGGTTGTAGATGTGGTTGGTTGAACTTTTGCGTCTGATAATTGTAATTTTTCAATAATTTTTATGGCGTCTGAGCCTAATGATTTTTGTAAAATTTCCTTGTCGTGTTCTGAGAACTCTTCATATTCTTCCTCTTCATCATTTAATTTCTGAAGGCAATTGTGACAATATTCTATCTCCTCACATAATTTCTGATAGCGATCATTATGTTCATCTAAAATAGGTACGAGTTTTATTCGATTTCGCAGATGCAAAACTCTGGCTGCTATGCGTCTAACAGTAATGGCATCCGGTTTGGCGAGAATTTCTTTAAGTGAGTCGGATAAAACGCGAATTTTACTTTCACAAGTCACTATCTGAGATAAGGGGTCATCGATGCATATTTGGGGAGTTTCAAACTTGATAGAGAGATCACCAGTAGATTCTTGAGCAATAATTTCCTTTAGTATTTTTTTCATTGGTGGTACTGTTCCAATATTGAATATGCCTCGACATGCCAATTCAAACTCAAGTTCATCCTTTAATAAATAATTTACGTCCATTTTAAACACCTATTTTTTTTTTAAAGTGAAATAATAGTATATATTTGGCTTAATAGCTCTTAGCCAGGAAAACCAAACAACTGATCAAGGCTATGGTCATCAAACAATGTACTTAGTTACTCTTATTTCTATTACGTCACTAAAGTTATTTAACTTAAATACCATTAAATTAACATAAATTTATACGGAAAGACCACCCATACATTTTTTTTAAAAATATGTTTTTATGTATATATATTTATCCACTCGTCTTATTTTTTATTATAAATTGGCTTTATGACAAATAGTTAGTACTTCAACCACTAACCCGTTGGGCGCCAATGTAATGACCGGGATTTATCGTGGAGTTCAATGAGACAAGTTGTAGTTGAAGTACATCACTGTAATAAGGCGAGTATAATGACACAACGCCGGCAAGGCAGCTCTTAATCTTGTTATAGCTAAGCTTAATCTAACATGCACCTTAAAGATACGCCTATGACTGGCAATACTAATCTAAATTACTAACTAATTATTTACAACACGAATAGCCAATTAGCAAGAAGCTGATGTCTTCCCAATATTAAATTGAGTTGATGCTAAAATAAAAAAAACACAAAAGGGAACTCTGCCCGAGGTGAGGATCGAACCCGAGTTAACTTATCATGAATGAATTTACAATAAAATAAAAACACAAAAGGGAACTCTGCCCGTGGTGAGGATCGAACCCGAGTTAACTTATCATGAATGAATTTACAATAAAATAAAAAAACAAAAAAGGAAGCTTTGCTCGGGGTGAGGATCGAACCCGAGTTCAACTATTACAAGTAAGTTGACTAATACTAAAAATTAAAAAACACAAAAGGAACTCTGCCCGTAGTCAGGATCGAACCAGAGTTAACCATAGATGAGTTTATAATAAAATAAAAAAACACAAAAGGAAACTTTGCTCGAGGTGAGGATCGAACCCGAGATCAGCTATTACTAGTCGAGCCATCTACGATTACACCCGAGAGTGACTTATCGGCAGGTGCGAATTCAGCCTTCTTATGCCGCGGTGTGATGTCGCATCACCGCGGGTTATTTGGATGACGAGAGTATTTAATTAAAATCACTCAAGAAGGGAATCTCATCAGTCATCACTTCACCAGGCACTGATCTTCTTCATTATATAAAGGGCGTTGCGATAGGCTGCAATAAAACACAAATGCTAAGTACCGAAATTACGTAGGCAACTGATTCAAAGCTACGGTGATTTCTTATGGTTTAAAACTTACCCCGTGACAGCAAATAATCACACTAAACTTTACAATGTCCAATATCCCAGATAATGGCCGATATATTACGTAAATTACAAATTATCGCACAACGTAAACTTATCGTGTCCGTTCACATTTATTTCTCCACTTAAACTCCACCTACCCGCCACTTGGCAGAATGGAATGTCTAGTCTAATTATTGATTTCAAATGTGACTACTAGCGCCATCTCTTGACGCCCACGGTTCACTACACAATTTCCAACCGATGGGTTCGATTATGAATTTAGTTTTATAATAAATAATATACCACGAAATATATACTCTTACCACGAAAAATAGTAGACTATTAGTTTAGTGCCGTCAAATACATTTCGCAGGTTGTTTAATACCGTGTACTCCATCCATTCCAGCTAAACATTTATTTAAACAATTTTTTTCGTAGCATATTTTGATGTTTACAGGGCGGAAAAGCTATTGGACCCTGGAGGGAAGCTACCTGAAATCCTTATGCTAGCTCATTATTTTTTTAAATAAATACCTAAATCTCCAATAAGGTCTTCCACTGACTACATGTTTGTAGGTTAAAGAATACCTAACTAGGTACTTATAATGTTTATGTGCACTATGCTGCTACGTCAACGACATTACCCAATACGCTGCGGTGTATTATTTAATATTTTATACGAACAATAAAAGTTTCACACAATTTTAATCGTCTTTCTATACGAGTACATGGTGTTGTATAAAAGTAATAATAACATTAATAAACCTAAAGGAGGTATCGGGGGGTTAATCCGAACAACTTCTTATATCTATAAGACTTTTAAAATATGCATGATGTTGTTTCTGCATAGAGACTTTGTTGGTCACGTGTCTTTTTTACTACGGGGACTTGAATTTTTGACTCGAATCTGTAAAAGTCGTATAAATAAAATAAAAACAGAATGACTTTTAGCTTAATATACCTACTCTTTTTGCAAGATACCGTATATAATTTTTAGGGTTCCGTAGCCAAAATGGCAAAAACGGAACCCTTATAGTTTCGTCATGTCCGTCTGTCCGTCTGTCCGTCTGTCCGTCTGTCACAGCCGATTTACTCGGAAACTATAAGTACTACAGTGATGAAATTTGATGGGAATATGTGTTGTATGAACCGCTACAAAAATATGACACTAAATAGTAAAAAAAAGAATTGGGGGTGGGGCCCCCCATACATGTAACTGAGGGATGAATTTTTTTTTTTCGATGTACATACCCGTGTGGGGTATCAATGGAAAGGTCTTTTAAAATGATATAAAGTTTTCTAAAAAACATTTTTCTTAAAGTGAACGGTTTTTGAGATATCAGCTCTCAAAGTCGTAAAAAGTATGTCCCCCCCCCCATCTATTTTTATAACTACGGGGTATAAAATTCTAAAAAAAATAGAGGTGATGCATGCTAATTAACTCTTTCAACGATTTTTGGTTTGATCAAAGTATCTCTTATAGTTTTTGAGATAGGTTGATTTAACTGTAATTTTGGTTAAGTTATTGTGCTTACTACGGAACCCTTTGTGCGCGAGCCCGACTCGCACTTGGCCGGTTTTTTCTCACTTGATATCACGACAAAAAGTTGTAGCGAAAAAGAGCGTCAACTGGAACTTTTAATGATACCCACTTCAGTCGAGGCCTCGTCGAAGCGAGTAATAATCAAATCGGTAGCTACTGAGAATGAGCATTCTGTAAATTAATCTACCAACTTATTATCAGCTACACTGCCTTCCTGTTCGCCTTGTTAAATAATAGAATTTCTAGGAAGAGATTACCAAATCGCGGGACACCAGATATTATTATGAAACGGGTTTGTACCTTTGAAAGTTTCATAGCATACCAAAGGACAACGAAACCTTTGAACCGGTTAATAAATACTTTTGAACAAAAACAGAAATACCGTTTACGACCTACAACAACATTTTTTATTTGGTATAAAATTGATAATTTTTTATCTTTTTTTTTTATCTTTATTTATTTAATACATGTAAGATTACATAAAGTTAAAGTACAATAACCATGCGCTGAAACCACTAGATTTAAGTGCGACATGGTGAGATCGCTATATCGCTAAACAATATAAAAAAGTCTACATTTTTTAATTATTATTTTAAACCTTATGGTACATTATTATGTTCTTTACAAGAAAAAAGTTAAGACAATGAGACACAAAAATGAGTACTTACCTAGGTACACACAATCAGAACTTGACTTTTACTAAGGCCTAAATTGATTTTACATGAAAAATTATTAGTTATATATATATATATTTATGTAGCTTACTTAGGTATATTACTTAATGTAACAGGAAAAATAATATGCTTTCAACACGGCTTTTCTCTTGGATACATTGTTTGTGAGACAAAACAAAACAACTGTACTCTACATTGGTCGAGTACAGTTGTTTTTACGCAGAATACGTGTTTGATAAAATTCCAACGGGGATCACTATAGCTTACAGAAAACGAAAGAACTACCTATTTTACCTTAAAGTTTTTTACTAAACTTATATGATTCCTATTCGTTGGCTTCAATTTTTATGCAGGATTACGCACGACTGAATTACCACGACTCTATATCTAGTTGCGTGACAGCTTTCGTTTGTTCGCTTTTTGTCAAGCTAGACTAACCTTCCATTGTATAGTCTGCAGAATTTTATGTAAATGCTCGCGCCACGGCAAAGTTATAAAGTAAGCTCGGCGATATTGGACACTTCTTTAGGAATTATCCGCAAGATTGAGTTTTAAGCCCTCTTTGATCATATAAATTGACTTCGGGAACTAATTTAGTAAGACAAACGGTTCTGCATATTAATCATTTTCATTCTAAAAATGGATACCACCTATAAATAGATCTTCGATCGGAAAATTCAAAAAACGAACCTTTGAAATGGTAGTCTAATCATTTACTTTTTGATAGCAACAGCGCATAAACTGGTATAATTAATTGCAATATTTATAAGATACTTCATACTATAGATTGGCAAGTTGCTTGGCGACCCTCCTTGAGGGGTGAAAGACGCGGAGGGGACGAGGTACCCAAGACGACAGCGGGTAGCGGGAGGGGTAGCGGTGGAGGGGAACGCGTGCACTGCATGTCATTGTTACGGCAGTCTCGGCTAGCGATGCGCGATTATCACTTATATCAATAATCGAATACACCACTACCGCTACTCTCCATAATCGAATATCAAAGTAGCGATATACTTATTGCAATAATCGAATAAGCACCACTACTTCGATTATCGATTCTAACTTGACCGCTACTTGTATTCGTAAATGCAAAAGTAGCGGTGGATGACCGATTCGATTATTTGCAACAATGTAATGATGAGTAAGACGTATGAAAGGGGCGCGGGCGCGGCGAGTTGAACACAGACGCGCCGGCGACGGTCAGCTATGGCGCCATCTACCAGGGCGCCGCTAAGACGGGGTGTCTAACGGACACTACTAGGGGTGGGAATATCGAATAACAACTAGTTTGGTTTTTAAACCATTATAAATCTGTGAAAGTACCTAGGTACCTAAGGGATGTTTTTAGCAGTGTTATATTATATATTAATTACCTAGTTTTTTTCTTTATAAATATAATATACCTATGTAAGTACCTACTTATAATATAATAAAATAAAATTAATAGGTAGTTTCAATTGATTTAGTTTTTTTAATCGGACTATTTACAAAATGTCAAAATAAGCAGGGTTTATACCGGTAAGTACTTAGTTAGTTCATTCATCTATTCCTAAAAACAACTTTCCTACCATAATTTGGCACAGTATACTGAATCAATGATGTTACATGTAAATAATTAAAAAAAATTAAAAACCGACTTCAAAAAACCACTAAAACGTAAGAAATAATTTGATAATCTGAAAAAGTAGCGACGAATAAGTAGCGATACAAAAGTAGTGGTAAATGATTAGTAAATGCAAAAGTAGCGATGAATAAATAGTAAATGAAAAAGTAGCGACGAATAAGTAGCGATACAAAAGTAGTGGTAAATGATTAGTAATACTCTAAAATGATAATCGAATAATCGAATGATTGTAATAATCGAATAATTAATGTAGTATCATTTATAATCGCGCATCGCTAGTCTCGGCCGCGCAGCCGAGGCGGCCACATGTCTTATATAGTCTGTCATAATTTGAGTGCGACCCACATGAGATCATTGATCCTGAGACCATTAGTCTTAGGATGAGTGTTGAGGCCTTTTTAATATTATCGTTATATTATTATTAGGTATCTATAATTCGTCAACAAAATAACGTTGAAAAACAACAAATCGTAGGTATAATGTCTCAATATAGTCTTCTTGTAGAACAGCGTACCGGATCAGTCATGCATGCTACGCGGCTAAAGGTTGATACTGCGCAGTCAGATACGAAAAAGTAAACAACAAAGACGAAGAGTCCATATGACAGTGCGTCAGTTGTCAGTTCTTGTAACTAGGAAAGCAACCAAAATTTATGTGATTTAATTAAAGTAATTAATGAGCAAAACACAGAGAAAAATTAAAAAATTGGTGAAATTTTGAAAAAAAATGGTCATATCGTGCTTCGCCTACCCCCATACCACCCGGAATTAAATCCTATTGAACTTGTGTGGCGGTACGTGAAAGGCGAGCTCGCAAGAACGTCGATTGACTCTAACTTAGATAAAGAGATAAAAGACTTAGAGTTGCTTTTCTCTAATTATTCGCCTGAAAAGTGGAGAAATTGTGACGAACATGTCATAAAAAATTAAGACGAATATTATAAATCTGATAGAGTATTTGACGATGTATGTTATTGTTTATTTATAATTTAATGTAAATTAAACATAAAATATTATAGGTGTACACTGAACTAATATGACTGGCGTACTCTAGTACTTTATACTTCAAAGTAGATACAATGTTTTTTGGTTTTTGTCTTAGATTTATAATTGAAGTTAATGAAAACGATGATGAAGATGAGGATGACGACGACGATGAACAAGTTCAAACAGAGAGTGAACATGAAAGTGACATGGAAATTGATTTATAAAATAAAACACTTTTACATAAATAAATTCAAATTGGTAGATATTCTGAAGGTAAACATCCAAATTTTAATGCTGTCAAACTATAAATTTTAAGCTAAATATGACATTTACGGGAACACTCATAGAATAAAATTTTACTTACGTCAGAAATAGTTACAAGCTATCTCGAGATTAATCCGGGCAGACTTTTCTACGTGTGTAGCATGTCGTGCTACCTCGCCCCCGCCACTTCTTTCACCCCGCAAGGAGGGTCGCCAAGTAACTTGCCACATTATAATACCTAGTACAACATGAGGTACCTACTTAATTATACTTAATAAAAAAATTGCAAGAATTATTGCAGGTTCTCTGCTGAAATTTCTTACTGTCACTCCAATTCAGCGTAGAGTAAGGGTGTCTTGCACAACAAAAAAAAAAAAAAAAAAACACGCACTCACGCCTTGTACTAATGTACTCCCTTGCGGGGTAGGCAGAGGTGCATTGCTGCACCCACTTTTCGCCAGAGTGTTATGTTAGTCCCAATGTAATAGGGGGCGGGCCTATTGCCATTTAACGGGCACATCCAAGACCCGAGAACAAATATCTGTGTTTAAACAAATATCTGCCCCAGCCGGGAATCGAACCCGGGACCATCGGATCAGTAGTCAGGGTCACTAACCACTACGCCATTCGGCCGTCTTGCACAACAAAGTTAATCAAAATTAAATCTATGACATTATACTGTCAGCGCAAGAGACAAACTATTTAATTTTATTTAACTTTTTTGTGCAAGACAGCTAAATGTATTCTCTCTCTCAGCCTTCTGTTGTCCACTGTTGGACATAGGCCTCTCCTAACGATCGCCACCCCAAACGGTCACCCGCCATCTGCATCCAGCGGCTTCCCGCTACCTTCCGCAGATCATCAGACCAACGGGTTGGGGGGCGACCTACAAGCCGTTTGCCGACACTAAATGTGTTAACAGATATATATATTTTTACAAATTAAATAAGAAGGTGCCTACCTGTCTAATCCGAATGGCGTATGAAAACACTTGCCTCTTTGTTATACGATAGCAAAGGTTTAATAGCTTAGCTGAAATTAAAATAAGGTAAGAGGATTACACTCGTAGGTAGTGAGATTTTAAGATAACAAGCAATTAGCATTCTTATTCTAATAAATGTATAAAAAATGTATTAAAGAATATAATTTTAATAGAATGTGTATATAATTATCATACTGATTACACAGATAGACATAGTAAATTATTATTAATACCAGTTGTTACCGCTGCACCGCTTCTTTATCTACGTTGAGAAACGTCACTTAACATGTGAGTAGCGTTAAAAACTGCATGTGAATTGATTGGTGGGTGATGTATAAAGGTATTCGTCCACCTTTTGGCATCGTACGCAACGGACGCATCGTATTCAGTATTCTTTGTGTAGAGATTCACACAAGTGCGTCCACTTCATAGATATTACCGACGTCGTTTCTCAATACATTTATGACATCAATATTTTATTTTCCACTAACGGAACTTATCACGCTTTCTTTTGTCCTGCATGTTTGTATAGACGGCGATTCTAATATGCCTCTCGCACGATAGCCGGCCTAGGCCCACTGTTTTAATTAAAAGTCTGACATTCGCAAGCGGTCTGCGATATTGGTAGAAAAAAACAATTCACCTGGTGCGACCAATACTCCGTTTCACTAACTGCAAAGATCAAAGGCCCAGGCTTTGTGAGGAAATATTTCATAGTTTTATAAGAGTCTGCGGCCGCTACACGGGTATGTTATCGACGTAGATTCAGACTTTATCTCTTACGAGCGCAGTTTTTCAGCTTTAGGTATTGCAGGAAAGCGAACACCACTTCGTGGTTTACTTTTAAAAATAGGTTTAGGTTTTTAAACGTAGCCGTAGATAGATTTTTCGCAGCACAAACTTTTATACTACCCTTTTTAAAAGCGTATTATTTCGTTTATGTAAGTAGATAAAATATTCTAAGCACTTTCAACACAAAACATAGTTAGGTTAGATAGAATATAAAGCAGACCCCGGTTGAGAAAAGCTGTATCAAACGTATAAATATCCTTTGTAAAAGGTTCCCGGAAAGTGGTGAATTTGCATACCATTTTATTTTCCCTCGTAGTGGTGGAAATGGAAACTTGTGAAATGTAAATCAGCGCCATCTATCTTTTAGCGCCGACACTAGAACAAATTGATCACTCCTTACTTCACTTACCGTGTGAAATAAGCTCGCTGAAAGTTTCCTAGCCTGAAGCTTTGGACAACAGGTGGTTTTTTATGGTCACCAATCACCTAACATCTGTTGGTGCTAATGTTTTTACTATGAAGGGAATTAGCATTAATAAGCTCACCAAATCATCATCATCACGACCCATTACGTCCCCACTGCTGGGGCACGGGTCTCCTTCCAATGAAGGAAGGGTTTAGGCCTAGTCCACCACGCTGGCCAAGTGCGGGTTGGTGGACCCCAACACAAGCAAGCTTGTGCTGAGAGAGTTGTCGGGTAAGTGGGCAACCCGACTGTCAGATGTTTTCAAGCCGCCCGAAGGCCTCTGACTAGGCTTAACGACTGCTGCCGAAGCAGCAACCGGGACCCACGGCTTAACGTGCCGTCCGAAGCACGGAAGCGTCCAGAAAAGCACCACTTGAAATTGGTCACCCATCCAATGGCTGACCGTGTCAGTTGTTGCTTAACCTCAGCGATCAGTTACGATCACTGAGGCCCGCTCGACTACGGACGCTCACCAAATATTATTCTGTAAATTTTAATTTTTAGTAATTTTCTATAATAACAATTATTGTGTACGTCACGGGCAAAAGAAAGCTTACCGTCTTTCAGGTAGCACTGTCCCTTCTATAGGGGTCAATTCTTGCTGTACATTTTAACTCTTAATACCTACATATGTATTAGGAAAGATTAAAGTCCAAGTGACCCCCGCCCCATTTCTGGTACCAACATTTTAATAAACTTCACTCCACAAACAACGACAGTCCACGACAAAACGAACTAAAGGTGCAAGTGAAGGAATTTAATATTGTACTCCAGTTGAAAATACTTTTTGGTTGAAAAAAGGTGCTTTCAACGTGTAAATATAAAATAAATTTGTACATAGGCGAATTAAATGCTAGTGTAGCATTCTCTGCCAGGATTTTGAGAGTGATTGGTTACCTATGTTCCAGAAGGGCTAAATAGTCAATCTGCCATTTCATATTAGTGCATATTATTTCTATCTTACAGTAAGAAAATCTTATACTTACTTAAGTATTTCTCAAAAACTAAACATACTTATACGTAATAACTAATCACATAATCCCATTTTTCGGGGCCGTCAAGAAGATTTACGCAATCTTTCGTATTAGAGAAATAAGTAGGTCACCGACTAGCCACGATGCAAAATAACTCGGGTTTCTGAGATTAATTTTCAAACCACTTTAACCGACTGTTTTGATAGTCGAGCTATAAACATGAAATATCCGATCACTCATAAATACTAAATATTATAATAAATTAGATAAGTAAGTATAAGTGCCTAAGTACCAACTTAATTTAAATGTTTACATTATTACTCGAAAAAACACGCCAAAATAACACATACTATACTTTGAGTAGAGTATGTAGGTACTCTGTAAGCAATACCCATAGTTCATAATCTGTAGTTGATAGAGTTGCTTTTGTATTGGCTTCAGGGGATCTTCTTGTGTGTCTTCTACTATCCTACTCGCATTGAAAACTATTATCACAAATGTCTCAGCACAACGTCGTCATAATGTGAAAAGCGTGTTACAGTCGTTGCGATAAAATATAATTATGCAGATGAATGTTGTCATAAAGCTGGCTCCCGACGGGCCGTGGAAATACGTACCGACGAGCCGGCACCGTCCGTAATAACCCGTATGGTCCATCGTAGAGGTAGGCCCGTCAGTCACGGTAATACCGATTTTTGCAATTAGGTACTTTAATGACAGATTTGTACTGGTGTTGTTTATTAGTGTAGTGTGATTTGGACACTGTACGATAACGACTAGGTTACAAAATAAACGTTGACGTGTGACATAATTACGTAATGAATTATCGGTCGTTATAAACGTTATCGTGTAGTAATCGAGTTGGTACTTGTTATGTTTTAGTGCGAAAACGCCCATTTTAATGACATAGATAATCTTATCAGAATAAAACAACTTGAGGGGCCAGCAACCCTCTATTTTACATAATACAAAATAATAGTTGTAATACAACACACCTCTTTTGTCTCAGAGCTTGATTTGGCTTTTCATCTCGAGACTCGAGACACAATGTGTGGCTTTCCGGCTATCAGTGCGCGTGTCGTGTCGCAAAATCACACACTGCAAAGTAAGACTAAAAGTAAGCGTCCACCTTTCGGCATCGTACGCAACGGCCGCATCACATTCAGTATTATTTGTGTAGAAATTCACACAAGTGCGTCCAATACATCGGCATCACCGACGCCATTTCTCCATACATTTAAGGCCTGGGTCTCCTATTTTATGCTATATGCGGCGTCCGACTTTGACGTTAACGTTTCGATCAACGTGCTACGGCGTCTACGCGCCAACGTCGGCGTGTGAGGGAGACCGCATCAGTACATTTCTTAAGTGAGCATCGTGACGCGACCTACGGCGTGACGCTGGACGCGACCTACGGCGTAAATAGGAGACCCGGGCCTAAGAAAATTCGTTTGGTGCCATACGTATATGTGGACGCTCACCTTAAAACGAGTAATGGCGGCCGTCTTTAGATATTTTTGACGTAATCGCTGTAAACACGGGACGTGGAATCGTCCTAGCCGTGGTTTCACAATTCACACGTCGTCGGATTATCACTTGAGTCGTTAGGTGCAGATAGTGTACAGATAAGCTGTATTTGTTTGTTTATTTCTCTTCACGAGAGGTTATCGGCTGGGAGTAAATTGTGCACGCGATGGCATACTGATATTATAATGATTGCAAAGATGAAAGATTTTTATAGAAGTAGGTATGATTGTAACGATTTCATTTAAAAACTTCAGTATGCTAAAAATTTGTATGAAAGTACGATGTAGGTAAAAGACTAAAGCCTCTAACTCGTCTGTAAGAAATTGCTCTTTAATTTTCCGTATTTTTTATACTTACATGTGATGCATCTACTTTTTGTATACAATAATAGGTATATATACAATAATTTTATGTATGGTTTGGTATGTACACGTGTGTTAACTACGACAAATAATAGGTATTGATCCTACAAATTCTATGTATACTTATGTAAATTTCACCCATACCTAATCTTTAATAACAAAAATTCATTACCTACAAATATATTGCAAGCAAATTTATTTTCATTTCTGAACCATAAATCTGTACACAAAGCAACCCTTTAATCCACCTGTAACGGCGATATTAAATTGTTTAATGCAGGGTTCACAAACTGTCTGTAGCGATGCGGCCAAGCGGTACCTACCCAGGTGACACAGTTAGGCCAATAAGGCTAGAGTTACCTTTAATTCAACAATTTACTCATTTGGTTTCTTAGGGCTTATTTACAATACAAGATATTTTAGGGCTTACGTAACCACTTATTCATAGTCTTACAATAAACAAAATATTAAATCGTCAATAGATTAACAGTTTGCATAAGGGTTATAAAATGTGTTGCAAAATCTGTATTATTGGTATAAAAATTAGGTAAGTGATAATATATTAATAATTACATATAATATGTACAATAATGATTAAGTTATGCGTTTAAATCTAAACCAAATCTAACACTATAAGAATGTACTTAAACTATAAATTTAGTATTACAGGCGACGACATCAAAGAAGCCGTATCTCTTAACTTCTTAATCCTAATAGCGCCTTATTGGACGAAATGAAACAAGATACTTATTAATTAATAAATACTTAAACGTGAACAAATTAACAACTTCCAGTATTAATTAATACAAATCTAAACTTTACGCAAACAAGTCTCGTTACGACGGCCGAATTCGATACCGAAAAAAGTTTTTTAATCAAAGAATTACGCGAGTTTTAAGTAGCGTCCAGAAACGGTCCACAACACATCTCAATTTATTTGTAATCAATCGAGAAAATTTCTGCGACGTCCGCCGTGATAAAGGTACTGCCAAGTTATGTTTGTGACTCGTTGGTGGTAAAATGGGCCTTGTTCTGTAGGGTAAAGAGTCAGTTAGTAAGTTGTGTTGTAACATTGTGGGTGGGTATCAGTGTCTCGGTGTAGCAGTCTGGTGGTCGGCGGTGCTGCGCTCGCACGACTAGTCGCGAGCTGCGCAACGAAAACTCGTTCGGGAAAGTGAAAATTCAAATTAAGAATTATATTTTTTCTTTTGGATACCGTTGATATAAATAAGTGGTGTTGAGTTTTCAAAGTTGGAAGAGGAGACGGTCTACGGTAAGTCACATGTTGTTTTGACTTTTATAAGTTATAAACTTTATGGGATAGTTTAGTACTTACGTTGAGAAGAGATTTAGAAAAACTGAAATAGGTACTTAAATAAACTGGCATGGTATCATACAAAATAATTGACCTTCTAACTATAGGTATGGGTGTAATACAAATTATTTAGATAAAAACTTAAAAAAATATATAAAAAATAACTCGGAAATATCTACGTGTATACCATTTTTTATGTACTTTTTTAAAAGCTTACTTACTATTTGTATGCAATACGATTTATGTAATTTATTTAACTAGTGATTTTGGATATTTCATATGTTATTATAATCCGGAAAAACATTATGTACTTACTATAAAAAACAGCACATAACTAAACCTACATAATTTACGTATAAAACAGTTCCAACAAATTTCCCTAAAAGAGCCCGGCTACTCCTGAAATTATTCTCATGTTAAAAACCACAGGCTTCTGAAAAATGGCGAGCGATTTGATATTTTGTTACAAAAGAAAAGCTTCCTTTTTAGGGTTCCGTAGCCAAAATGGCAAAAACGGAACCCTTATAGTTTCGTCATGTCCGTCTGTCCGTCTGTCACAGCCGATTTACTCGGAAACTATAAGTACTACAGTGATGAAATTTGATGGGAATATGTGTTGTATGAACCGCTACAAAAATATGACACTAAATAGTAAAAAAAAGAATTGGGGGTGGGGCCCCCCATACATGTAACTGAGGGATGAAATTTTTTTTTTCGATGTACATACCCGTGTGGGGTATCAATGGAAAGGTCTTTTAAAATGATATAAAGTTTTCTAAAAAACATTTTTCTTAAAGTGAACGGTTTTTGAGATATCAGCTCTCAAAGTCGTAAAAAGTATGTCCCCCCCCCCTCTATTTTTATAACTACGGGGTATAAAATTCTAAAAAAAATAGAGGTGATGCATGCTAATTAACTCTTTCAACGATTTTTGGTTTGATCAAAGTATCTCTTATAGTTTTTGAGATAGGTTGATTTAACTGTAATATTATATTTGCTGCTACGGAACCCTTTGTGCGCGAGCCCGACTCGCACTTGGCCGGTTTTTTAATATGGTTGTTGTCTTGTTATTATACTGTTAATATAAATGGAAATAATAAAACGCGATATTTTGATAAATGAGCATATTATTTTTGTATTGCACGAAAGTGTCAGAATATTTTATGCTGGCGGTACCTCTTTATACTACTGGGGCTAGTTAATTGTTAGAAATTATACCATGTAGGTATTTTCCATAGAGTAGCGCTTCTTGGAAACTACCTAAGTACTGACCAATAAAGTGCATTTAATGATTTTACTTATAACTAGTATAGTATTGAATAGAATAGCATAGAATATATGTTTATTGAAGAAAACTTATAAAATAGGATCAATGAACAATAGACGGCCTTATCGCTAAGAGCGATCCCTTACAGGCAACCTATAAATTGTTGTAGGATATTATATTTAAGTAGTACATATTTAGTTTTCTTTGCTAAAATTGTCTTAAGTTTTTTTTTTTTTGCACTCCCATACAATTAACTCCCCGTACCTCCTGCAGGTTGACTGGTAGAAAATGCTTTTAGCATTAAGTCCACCTGATTGTACATAATTACTTTTGTATATTGTGCAATGAAGAATAAATAAATAAAACCTTAACAGCAGATATAAATTGACTACAAAAAGTGAGTGGCGCAGCACCTCACCTCTGATTACGCCTTCAGAGATTAGTGTTTAGCGATCCTGAATAATTCTGGCTCTTCCGAATAGGTTATTCAATAGGCTGTTCACCGGCATTTGAATGAGATCTTGATAAGCGCCTCTGTCACTGTCGGTAATGATGGTGAGTGAAAGTATTAATTATACGCATACAAAAATCGGTGTACCGCCTATCGAACAACTTATCGACAAGTGTCAAAATTATACGGGCCGTGCTGCGGCCGCTACACGGATTTTCGTTATCAACGTCGATAAATTCGTATAATGTGCGTTCCACCGATCACAACGCTGTGTTTATGGTGAATAGCGATATAGTGACGTCTATCTACGTTGATATAACGAAGCTTGTAGCGGCAGCATGGTGCATACTGATAGCTGTGAACATACACTATCTGGATGTCTATTATGTATATAAATCTAAATTCTTAGACTACGATGCCAAAATGCGGTTTAGACATAATTTATCAAAATCAATTAAGCCGCGTGAGAATTTTTTACTCATTTGTCGGAAGTTTTGAGTTGTGGTTAGGTTAGGTTACGTTATATCGATTTAGAGCTTTGCAAATATCTCCTACTACTTGAACGATTGATTTTTCCTGACGTCATCGACATCCATCGTCCCAGTTCTGTAAATACACAGTTCATGTAATCATTCCGTAACATTCCCCTCCACTCTATTTCTAACGTAAGTAGGTAAATGCTTAATTGAAACTATAGGTTTACAGGTCAGGGAGAGACACATTAATATCCAAGTCAAACTATTAAAAAATCTGAAGAAAATTATACATACATATATACAGGATGTTGCAAAAAGGGTATACTAAGCCGAAACCTACATGTGCAGCAATATCCTGTACATACCTATATGCTCACGACTGTAATCCCCGAAGGGTCAGAGGTGACTCGCAAGTGAGAAAATTATACCCTAAGAAAATAAGTTTTCAGATCTAGGTACCTTTTGTTATTATACAAAGTGTGATACTTTGATGGATCTAATAGTAGTTTAACATTTAGACACTAGGATTTAAGTGTTCGCCAACTTTAATTACATTATAAAGATTAAAAACTGAGTAGTCATCTTCATAAGTAGGTAGTAGTATACCTTTTAGAGAACTTACAAACCGCCTATTCAAACATTGACGGTTTGTTAGTTGAACAAGTCGCAAGATACATAAGAGTATAGCAACTTATGATGCTGACCGTACAAATGGCCCGCATACAGCATTACAAAGGTAGCCAGTTATGGCTGGCTGGGACGGCGATAGGGAAGGCCGATTATATATAAATTAAATTATATTGATACCCTTATTATAAAACGAATACTCAAGATATTTCTGGTTTAAACCCGGCATTAGACTACTAATTTGTATGAACGGTCTGGACTATAACCGGTTCTAAACCAGTACTATCTTTAGTCTACGTTTTTAATGAGAGGGATAGTGTTTGGCGCTCTTTGGTAGAGTTATATTTATGGTTAGTAGAGGAATTTTTTTGGGTAAAGTTGACAAATAAATTACAACGATTGCTAGACACTAACAATTTTATCTAATTACATAATAAAACACAAGTAAAATGTAGACAGGGGGAATACAATGGCAAGAGGAGGTACATTACAAACATTGTACCTCTCCATTAGAATTTTATATTCAGTTATTTATTAAAGGTACAATGTAATATTATTATAGAGATAGAGAAAGCCTGTTTCAGATGTCGGCACAAAAGTTATCGGTGTGATAAAAATCTAGACATCATATTTTTTATCCTACAGATAACATTTATCTAAACATTAATATTTTGTGATATACAAGCGCAGGCAAATCAAATGGAACTTTCGAAGCCTAAATACGTAATTTGAATCATATACTAAAGAAAGAAAAATCCTTAGTTTGTTCACAAGTGAAAGATAATCAAGATCACAAAGCAAACTGAGAAAAGTTGTAGATTCTTTGACCCAATTTTTGAGAACCGTCTCGCATTCTCTAGTCTGCTAAGTGAGTGCGTGATTATCTCCCATTACCAATGAGAACTTCTCAACTTCCTCCTTTATAAAGGATTATCTTCAAGTCTTAAGCGTATTATAGGTTCTTACTATAAAAACTTTATTTTTACCAAGATTATTACTATTAAAATAATAGTTTAAACATTTGAAGCATTGTTATTTACTACATTTAAATATATTTTTTACGGGCCATAGCATGGGGTCAAAACATTAAGTACTTATGTCATTTAATGACATTGTCCTTAAGTGTACCTCTTTTGCCATTAAACTCTTTGCGTTTATAGCTTTTTTATTGTACATTTTGCTGTAATTTTAAACAGTGTTTTTATGTTTTTTCTGGAACAGTTTTACGTTTGCGCTGTTTTATGTTCCTTGAATATTTTATACGAAAACGATTCATTCCTAATTATATCCGGGTGAAAACAGTTAGCAACACATGTATATTAACTATGTACTTTAATAATATAAAAAATATATGGATGGCAAACACAATACGCGCATATTATACAATAATACTCCATAAACAATTACACAATAGCATTCTCAGTGTAAAACAAACAAGAGACAGTCACATTTAAATTATTTAAATTCGTAGCGTAAAAAAAGTTTCATTAACTCTTATTTAATTTCAAGTTTCGGGTTTGTTTTAAATCTACGATTTGTTGTTAAGAAGGGTCTATCTCATTCGGCATATACAGTTTGCTTGCTTGTTGCTTGTCCAGTATGCGATAATGTCAAATTTCTAAATTTCTAGGAAAAATCGCCGCGAGTGCTAAACACATCACTGAAAACAGCGTTAAATTTTTTTTTGTAATGATTGGATAATTCTTTGGTGTATGTGTATCGTTTCGGAAGGACCATACTTTGAAGGTGATAAAATAAATGTGGATGAATAACAAACATTTTTTTTTATTGATGTAATCCTGATACTTTTTACACAGAGTAGTATATTAGTGCCACTTGAGTCGTGTGGAAACATTTTAGCACATTAATAAATACCATATGAAGCATTTTTAACACTTGCAGGTGACGATTTATTGACTTGTGTAATAATATTTAATAACCTTTGAGCATAAAAACATTTTACTCTTTTGCATAGTAACATGTTATTTTTAATAAGTTTTATCCTATATATTGGAAATTTATTTTTAACAACATAACTTACGAATTTGATTTAAATGTGGCTACAATGAAATTAAAATGTAATCAGAACCTATTTTATGTATTTTTTTCATAAACTTAGATGAGAAAACGTATGCACAGAAGCTTACTGTGGAACCTACATTCTACCTGTGGCTAAGTATATAACGGATAAGTAGTGTCGCCTATAAACAACTAAAACGCTGCTACGTCTAAGGAAATTATGTTCAGCGGGTGATTTATAGTCTGCTGGGTCAAGCATTGTACTATTTATGGATTTAAAACCTGATGGTATTAGCTTCGCAGAAATGTCGATAAACCACACTTTAATAGTTGGTTATTTATTACCAACTGTGTCTGGGAGCTTCTACTTTAGTAAAATTTTTAGAACATTATTCAGTTGGTTCACATAATTTTAATTCATTGAAATAAACCCTTAAAGACGCCCCCTTGGCAGTCAGAGACTGAAAACTGAAATTACTGCACTATACTTTCACTTCAGTGACAAATAACGCTAGCCCAGCTCGAATGTTCAATATCGTGTCATAAACACAAACTTTCCAAGAAGTTTTCTGAAACGTTTATTTACCGTATTGGCGGATTATCCAAAAAAATCTATGGTATATTATGTCACCACACCGCACCCTCACCACACACGCTATGTTTGCCAAGATCCTCCTAAATCCAGAGTCGTAGCGATAGTTTGTTTTTTATTAAGAATAATGTGTTCAATTTAACGCAACACAATCCAGACGAGTAATCTGTTTCCTGCCAGACAGACACTCGGTGCTATCTCATCGATTTATCCATTAAGCAACAGTAGCTGTGTAGTCTATTATTTTTACATATAAGACTAGCTCTTGACTAGCTTCACTTTCCTTATATGGTTTTCCCGTGGGAATTCTGGGATAAAATGTAAGTTAATCTCAAAAACTTAAGTATTTTTTTAAAATATTAAGTGATGGTGATTATAATGACATATTTATGTACAAGTACACTGTTGATAGCTAAACACTAAATTAATTAGCAAACTGTCATTTTTTAGGGTTCCGTAGCCAAAATGGCAAAAACGGAACCCTTATAGTTTCGTCATGTCCGTCTGTCCGCCTGTCCGTCTGTCCGTCTGTCACAGCCGATTTACTCGGAAACTATAAGTACTACAGTGATGAAATTTGATGGGAATATGTGTTGTATGAACCGCTACAAAAATATGACACTAAATAGTAAAAAAAAGAATTGGGGGTGGGGCCCCCCATACATGTAACTGAGGGATGAATTTTTTTTTTTCGATGTACATACCCGTGTGGGGTATCAATGGAAAGGTCTTTTAAAATGATATAAAGTTTTCTAAAAAACATTTTTCTTAAAGTGAACGGTTTTTGAGATATCAGCTCTCAAAGTCGTAAAAAGTATGTCCCCCCCCCTCTATTTTTATAACTACGGGGTATAAAATTCTAAAAAAAATAGAGGTGATGCATGCTAATTAACTCTTTCAACGATTTTTGGTTTGATCAAAGTATCTCTTATAGTTTTTGAGATAGGTTGATTTAACTACGGAACCCTTTGTGCGCGAGCCCGACTCGCACTTGGCCGGTTTTTTTCTGAAAAAAAATGGAATTCATATTTTTCTTTATTACCATATAATATTTATCTTCACTCGGTGAGCACACTATAATTAGTTTAAAAGGGGTTTCACACAATAACGCTGTAAGGTGAGCTTGATTAAAAAACTACAGCTAATTTTCTTCACGTAAATATTTCAAAATTAAAAATTCTTTAGCGCGGAGCAGCTTAGTTTTTCCAAAGAAATTGGTACCGACAGCAGCAACGGTGCACAGGAATCTTTGAATATAAAATATTTTTATATTATTTTAATATTTGCTAACTATACCCTTCTAAGTTGCAAAATATAGGTTGTAGAAAACAGTTGACTAAGGAAGTAATCCAACGATATCAAAACTGACGTTTTTGTACTTATCGAAATACTGCATGCGGAGTGTGAGTTTATGCAATGTTTGAGCTGTGAAAAGTAAACACGAATTTGTTAGGCGCGGCGCGGCGGCATCGGCAGTCGTCACCACCTATACAAAGTTACAAATTAACCTCTACTTGCGATTTGAGATACGACAGAGCAATGTATTTTAATATTTTGGGGTTTTTGAGATCAAGAGATAGGTCAAAACAATCTACGACAGTTACCATACAATGGCTATGACGTCAACCATAAAATATATACATAGCCATGTATCGTAGGTATATTCATGGACGAAAGTGTGTGTTACTACATAATCATAATTGCAAAGTGTACATAGTTTTTAAGGTTCCTTACCTTAAAAAGAAAAAACAGAATCCTTATTTATATTACTTTATACTACTTTTTATTATTTTTATATTACTTACGAGACAAGCAACCTGAGAGTGGTCAGCCTTTTTCTGCAAGCATAAACAAAATGTTCCGATAGAGGGGATTGTATATAGTTAAAGGGAATGATTATATTTTGATTACTCAGGAAAAACAGAATACATTATGAAGGGAGTTAAACCCCAATGCACTAATAGTCCTATACAATGAAGGAATTTCCTTGAAGATAATGTGATTTAGTGTTAGCCTATTCATAAGTAATAATATAATCAACAATTTTTTTCATACAGTTTGCTCAGTATACATTAAACTCAATGTACTTAATATAAAGGGACATATGAACAATTTCATATTTTTCACGTCTTTGCTAAAATTTTAATTATTCATTAGATAGGTACTCACTTACAAATAAGTAAGTTATTAAATAATACAATTACCACTCTGATTTATCTGTATTATGTTGGAGCTAATGAAATTATGTACGTTTATACTTTAATTTACAGATAAATTTGACTATTTACAAGAGTAAAAAAAATATTAATAACGATGATTGTGACGAGTTCAGATTGAAGACAATTCTTATAAGTATTTTTAACAAGCCCACATTCTAGATAACATTCACCAAATTTTCCCTTTTTATGTAGATATATATAATGAGTACATACTGATATTTCCCACAGATTGTTGTTGCGGCGGCGGCCACAGAACAACGAAGCTGCATTTAATGAGGTAAAACACAAACTGCTAAATAAATTAAAACAAAGTAACGTAATATTCACACAGTAATGTAATAGTCACATGTTCATTATTATGTATTATTTATGAAAGTATTCTATTATCTCTCACTAAAGTAAAGTAACAGCAAGATATTTTATAAAACTCACTATTGGTTTGCAAGAGTTGTACATAGCGATCGATAATGTCATTAGTTTAGGTTATGTGAGGTGACTTCATGACTGACATAAATAGTCGAAAATGATTTCCATGACGATTTACGCAATCTCACCAAACGCTTAACGTTAGTAGCCTGTCAAACATCTATCAGTTAGTACAAAATGTATTTAAAATTTGATTTCAATACAATTTTAATGCGTTTAGCATTTGGTAAAAGTGGCCCTGAGTATGTCAAATTAATATTCTTGCAACAACTCCGTAGTCATTTGTTTAGACCTTTTTAGACTTGCCAGCACGGGATGGCGTCTTTAATGTACGGGCATAACAATTAGCAGAATTTAGTATACAATTAAGTACTTAACTCACTGTAATAAAGTTGTCGAAATATAAATTGTTAAGCTACATTTCAATTAATCATAAATTTAAGCATCTTTCCACAAGAAAATTATTATTTTATATTTATTAGGCACCTTAAAAGACGTATCACACTTTTCGACATCCTTATTTTATCAGTATCATTTTAGTTTTTACACGAAGCCAGTTGGCAACGTTTTCCACTGCCACCGGGCTCTACTTCTACTCTTCTTCCTTGTTCCTCCTCCTAGGAGGATGAGGCTGTTGTGGCTATTGTTCAACTTGCTGGCCACTGACCTAGAAGAATAGAAGCGCCTGGTATCAGCGGATCACTCTATATGACGAAACACGAACGGAGTTTAAGTTTCTGCTATGCCAACTCTATTTTGTTTTATTAAATGTGCTGATTGCACGTACCAAACAAAACCCAAAAACCTAGGGAACCCGAAAAAAATAACGTTGTAACATCTGGATCTCTTGAAGTGTCGTAAATCAAGAAAACGTAGCACCTCTGCTCTGCCCTGTAAAGTAAAGTAATTAATGCAGTGCGACTCACTTTGCTATTTCATTTGTCTTAATCAAACTTCTGAGATTCTCGCTACTTACTGAAATGGAATTTTCTGCATTGTTTCTTCAGTAAGCTTAAAATTATTTTAGCAGGTTAAAGTTAAAATTATGTGTTTTAAAATGTTGACGTGAATTTATGTGTCTGTGTGTTTGTCTGTCGCAGTGTATGTCTCACCGCAAGGCGGATCATTAAATGTGTTTGTTTAATCATTTAAATACGATAGCTGGCTTTATAATTATTAAAGTATTACCTACTTAATTAGATTTTGTTGCAAAGAAAATAAGAAAGAGACTAGTACTATTGTTAAATATTTTTTGATAAAACACTTAGGGGCTAGGTTTTTCTTTTTTAATTAGCACTTTTAATATTTCCTATACAATGCAGTCTTTATAAAAAAGTTAATGAAAAATGTACTGTTGTTTGAATTATTTCTGGTGGGTACAGAAACAAAACGCTTTTAATTTTAATGTCCGACAATCGCCTTCCTTTTTGTTGAAAATACGGAACTTTCTGCTGTGGAAAAAATAACGCCTAAGTAGATGTCAGTAAATGATAAGAAGTAAATTCTTGCTAGAACACATTTTGTTTTGTTACTTGGAACTTGATCACTTTGTCAAGTCACATTTCTAATACTGAACGAAAGATCAGTCCAATGAACACGTTATATTAACTATTTATTTTCGTTTATTGAGGCATTTTGTTTCAAATTAATTATTATGATCAAATTATTTATTGCATAAAAAATTAAGGTGTACAAAGGCGAACTTAATCCTAATAAAAATTTCTTGCAGTGAACCTTTTGTGCGTTGACGATGTATTACATAATATATTACAACTCTAAATGAAAATGAGCCCCTTTTTCATAGAAATTACGAAAAGATTGAAATATATTTTACAAATCTCCAAAGACCCAATGAATTGTCAGGCATTAGTCCAGTCAATAAATGACTCAAAATTAGGTGTAGAGTGCGTGAGCAGGTAACTAAGCGATTCCTTCAGAAACTTGTTGAGGGGGATTAGGTTGTTAACATACCAAAAGTCCTGACTCCTAGGTGATGAGCGGGGGGGAGGAGGGGGGGATAAAGGTACGAGTTTTTGGTTTTTAGCTTATATCTCGAAAACGGTGCATCGGAGAGAAATATTTTCAAGTAATGAAATGAAGTTCTTAAAATTATCTAAAACTTTTATACCATATGTTTTTTTCTAATTCCTAACCGTTTTCGAGCTATTACCCTCGGAAAAAGTTGAAATTTACAAGAAAAATGTGTTCATGTCAAACATTCATAAACTTTGCATCATATTGTCTAAACCTAATGATAAATGAAAAAAATGAATACAAAAGAAGTTGTAGATTTTTAAATTCCCTTTTAGAATATATATACATATGCTGGTTAATGTCCAACCCACCTAAAGGTACAGCTATTTTACTCACACTTAACCTTACTAATTCGGTGAGCTATGTCAGTGACTTTACCAAAATGCAAGTTTTAAATAGCTCTAACTGTAGGCGGGTTGGACATTGACCAGCATATGTAATATATTCTAAAAGGGAATAAAAAAATCTACAACTTCTTTCCTCTTCATTTTTTTCGTTTATGAATTGGTTAAGACAATATGATGCAATGTTTATGAATTTTTTGACATGAATACTTTTTCTTGTAAATTTAAATTTTTTCCGAGGGTAATAGTTCGAAAACGGTTAGTAATTAGAAAAAAACATATGATATAAAAGTTTTAGATAATTTTAAGACCTCCATTTTATTACTTTATAATATTTGTCTCCGATGCACCGTTTTCGAGATATAAGCTAAAAACCAAAAATTCGTACCTTTATCCCCCCCTCCTCCCCCCCGCTCATCACCTAGGAGTCAGGACTTTTGGTATATTAACAACCTAAGCCCCCTGAATAAGTTTCTGAAGGAATCGCTGAGTTACCTGCTCACGCACTCTACACCTCATTCCTTGACTGGACTACATAGAAGAGAGGTCTTTGATTATATTATAAATATATATTATTTCACGTGTCAGTGAAATTAACTTGTTAGAGCAAGGCGATTACTAAAGTTTTCATACTGGTGTAAGCATGATATAAATGTTTGTTGCCCAACGAAACCCCATCCTATTGTAAATTTGCGAAATTAAGTTTCCTTTTGATTGATTAAAAATAGCTACCAATGACAACTAAGATTAGAAAAGGCACAACACAACACAATCTAACGATTATGAATGTAACTCGTGACACATACAACATACATGAACCAATTCCCTATTTATCTAGCCATATCTGCGGATCATTATTATCAAAAAGACAGATAATACCTACTCATAGATCGTATGCAAACAAAAAAAAACATATCGAAAAGCCAATACATTCCTACTCGATAGCTGGCAATCTTATCATTGCAAAGTGCTTTGAGTACATTAAACTCTACAATGACGCAATATAGTTATAATTTTATTGCCTTCGCCATAAAGTCTATATTTAAATAACAGTAAGAAAGAATGGTATGTGACGCTGGTAATCTATTTAAACCTCCAAAGTACAGTGAGGTGCTTAGGAAGACATACAAAAAGATCAGCTCTCATTTTTTGGAGTCCAAAGACCCGGATGAAGTATAAACTGACACGGTTGATATGAGGTGGCACCAGGATACGTGTTGCAACCACACTCATAAGCTCATTTTTATAACTTTTATTTATTCCTATGGATGTATCGTTGAGCTATGAAAGCCCCTACTAATTTTGATGACAATCATTACAGACAGTTATATATTCACTGCTTTTTACATTTGGATATGTATTTAAGAGTATCCTAATCCTAACTAATATCCTAACTTCCTAACTAATATTATAAATGAGAAAGTAACTGTGTCTGTCTGTCTGTCTGTCTGTCTGTCTGTCTGTCTGTTACTCTTTCACGCCAAAATTACTGAACGTATTTGAATGAAATTTGGTAAATATATGGTCTAGACCCTGAGAAAGAACACATGCTACTTTTTATCCCGGAATTCCCACGGGAAAACTTTTAAAGGCGAAGTAAAGTTCGCGGGAACAGCTAGTATAAGATAAAATAATAAAAACAATCGGTACGTACTGTAGTAGATGTTGTAGTTTTGGTATACAAAATTATATTATTCAACTTTTCTCACTAAACATAAAATATATACTCGTAATATCGTTGAGGTCGTCCTTTGTTCACTTCCAATGTTTTTCTTCACAATTGTGTGTTGAACACTAACACAGATAGTGTTGAAAGACTGAACTGCGTTAACTGCTTATTGCGTTTTGTCCAGGACTTGTTGTGAAAGCGGAGGATTGTTCGCCTTTCACGCTAAAATCAGGTGAAAAAATTCAGCTACACTTATAAAAAAATTAATACCTAAGTACCTACATTATTTTACTGACCATGCAGAGAAAGAAGAAAACTACCATCTTGATTTAGCGAACACGAAGACTCTGACTTGCTACGGAGCCTCAGACAAACGCACAACTCAACCATATAACACCCATCTGACGGGGGGGGTGCCATCTACTTACATTTTTCAATATCCGTCGCCGGCATCGTCTATGGTCTACATCTAGCTCACTTCAAAGAGACTAGGTAGTGCTAATACCCTTGACGTCTTACAAAAAAAAGACTAAATGGTCGACACCGTTAGACACTTTCAGCTGACTAATTAATAGCCTGCGGAAGAGGACGTAATATGAACCTAGAGTCTAGGTCCTAGACCTATAACTTAGTAGAGAGGTAGATATATAGAACTGCCCAAAAAATCGGGTGGCACGCATGCGACTCACCTCTGTCTACCCCAACATAATTATATTCTAATTTTTTATTCGGAAGAATTCTGACAGTTATAAATTTTTGCCATGTCAGAGATCACAAACTTTTTTTGGCTGGGCACTTTTTCAACACGAGTCTGCATCTCTGAGTCTATAAACGAACATATGAGCGCATTCGAGAACATCATAACACTTCCACGTCCATATCTTGAAAATAACCTAACCGATTTTTATGAAACCTCAATGTAAGCCAATAAAAAAAGAATAGTGGCAATCGGATCAATCGTTTCGGATATATGCGTGGACAAACATACATACCAACAAACATATATTCGTACATACTCGTACATACCTTAGGTATATACAATTTTGTACCTATAGGTATTTGTTTATTAGCCCTTATAGATTTTCATATGTGAATATGGTGCAGTTTCAATAATCTTTCATACATATGTACCGAACTGAGAATCTTTTTTTGAAATTGATTAAAAAGGTTTATTATCCCTGAATTTAGTAGGAAGTGATGCCAGCAAAATAATAAAATAAAGTAATTAAAATTAATTAGGGGTAGACGAGTTCTCGAGTGGAGACTACGAACAGGAACACACAGCGTGGGACGCCCTCCTGCCCGCTGGACTAAGGACCTTAGGCGGGTTACCGGTGGTGGCTAGATGACGAAGGCCGAGGACCGAGTGTTGTGGCGCTCCATGGGAGAGGTCATGTCCAGCAGTGGATGATTATTAGATTGATGGTAATGATGAATTAAAAATAATTTGATACATATTGGTCGTGATATTGAAATATTTGTTATTTTTTTATTAAGTAGTTCACTTGAGTAAGTAAATATTTATAAATATAAATATTTATCTTTTTCTATTAAAACATTAAAAAAATATGTGGCATTATTTTTATTGCCCTGAAATGGACCCAAATTTTACCTTTTTTTGTGAAGAGCTTTTTAAATAGCATCATTTATAAAACGACAGAATTTTTTCCACTTAAAAATTAGACCTTATGAATGTACAACTTTTCAAAAAATGTATGCACACGATAGTTAGGTACTCTTGTGTCCTAAATATTATACTTATAGTCCAGTCAATAAATGAGTCAAAGTGAGGTTTAGAGTGCGTGAGCAGGTAACTAAGCGATTCCTTCAGAAACTTGTTCAGGGGGCTTAGGTTGTTAACATACCAAAAGTCCTGACTCCTAGGTGATGAGCGGGGGGAGGAGGGGGGGACAAAGGTACGAATTTCTGGTTTTTAGCTTATATCTCGAAAACGGTGCATCGGAGAGAAATATTTTCAACTAATGAAATTAAGTTCTTAAAATTATCTAAAACTTTTATAGTATATGTTTTTTTCTGATTCCTAACCGTTTTCGAGCTAATACCCTCGGAAAAAGTTGAAATTTACAAGAGAAATGTATTCATGTCAAAACATTCATAAACATTGCATCATATTGTCTAAACTGTCTAAACATATTCATAAATGAAAAAAAATTATATAAAAGAAGTTGTAGATTTTTAAATTCCCTTTTAGAATATATACACATATGCTGGTTAACGTTCAACCCACCTAAAGTTACAGCTATTTTACTCACACTTAAGCTTACTAATTCGGTGAGCTATGTCAGTGACTTTACCAAAATGCAAGTTTAAAATAGCTCTAACTTTAGGCGGGTTGGACATTGACCAGCATATGTAATATATTCTAAAAGGGAATTAAAAAATCTACAACTTCTTTCCTTTTCATTTTTTTCGTTTATGAATAGGTTAAGACAATATGATGCAATGTTTATATTTTTTTTGACATGAATACATTTTTCTTGTAAATTTCAACTTTTTCCGAGGGTAATAGCTCGAAAACGGTTAGGAATTAGAAAAAAACATATGATATAAAAGTTTTAGATAATTTTAAGAGCTCCATTTTATTAGTTCATAATATTTGTCTCCGATGCACCGTTTTTGAGATATAAGCAAAAAACCAAAAATTCGTACCTTTATCCCCCCCCGCCTCCCCCCCGCTCATCACCTAGGAGTCAGGACTTTTGGTATGTTAATAACCTACGCCCCCTGAACAAGTTTCTGAAGGAATCGCTTAGTTACCTGCTCACGCACTCTACACCTCATTCCTTGACTGGACTATTATAAGTAACCGAGCGACTAAAGCAATATCATAATGTATATCTAGATTTACCAGAAAACACATATGAAATCAACAATTCCTAAAATAAATACGCATTGAAGCGAATTAAAGCAGTGAGACTCGATTTGCAATATTGCCGGTTTCATAAGATCTTCTCTCTTGCCAAAATTTAAATTTCTAGGTCAATCGTAACAATGAATGTTGTGGCTTATGGCTAGAACAATTGGGTAGTTAGTATTTAATGAAGTAATAAGTAGGTACTACTAACAAGTTCAGTGTCAATGGTGTGTCAAGTCAATAGCATGACTTATTGTATATTAGCAGACTTCGAGCCCTGTCCCATTGTACTTCAATTATGCCTGGCCACTGAAGCCTATTGAAATTCTAACAGATGTGTCAATTGACACACAATATTCCCTTGCCATTGTTCAATTAGTGCCTGTTAAATAACGATTACATAGTAAACACATTAAGGTACAAGATACATTCAACATCAAAATCCGACCTGTAGTTTCGGAATTTTATGGGTGGAACTTTTTATTAGTCGCGAGTGTATTATAAACTTAACAGTCGATAGTATATGTCAACAGTATTACTTTTGTAGGACTTTGCTTCTATATGAGATATAACACACGGCCATCCGACCCCAAACTAGATAGAGCCTGTAATATGGTTATCGGACAGCTGATATATCTACACAAATACATAGATAGATACATATTAAATATAAATATGAACAACCAAGACCTGAGATAAGTTTGTACACAAATATCTGTCTTTAAACGAGCGGTTTAAAGGAGCGGTGGTAGCTCAGTCGGGTAAGCGCCCGCTTCTCACGCCAGAGATGCGGGTTCGAATCCCGGCGCTGACATGTACCAATGAGTTCTTTTCTGAATTTAAGTACAATGTATACCATCGATCTTACGGTGAAGGAAAACATCGTGAGGAAACCTGCATATCTAGATTTAGCACATCTAGATATGTGAACCCACCAACCCGCAGTGGACCAGCGTGGTGGGAAAATGGTCCAAGCTTAGGAAGGCAGTTTAGACCTTGGGCATATGCACAAAGGCTCCATTCGAGAGAGCCAGGTGCAGGTACTGTTACCCCCATAGATAATAGAATAGAACTGTCTTTAAACAAATATCTGCCCCAACCGGGAATCGAACCCGGAAATTTCGGCATACGAGCAATCAGGGTTACTAACTACTATACACCATTCGACCGTCTAAAGAGATAGAAAGCATTAATTCGTGGATTTATATAAAAAAAATAGCCAAACCACGCTTTAATACCTCTATGTATTTTTCTTGGTCGTAATTACTTTTACTAGTAAATCAGAAGAAATTAGAAGTATTAAGTAGTTGCCAGCTGGCTATATTGTTCGGTAATGATTTGTAGTCTCGTCTAAATGATAGATGGTGGTGTTTACGTCATCCGTAATTTGGCTTCGGGAACGCTTTTTGTAAACAATCAAGAGACTAAAGACCGATTCACACTGTATCAACATTTTGGAATACCTAAATACCACACAGTATGAACATTAATACATATAGTATCTTATCGTAGCAACCATAAAAATATGTTTAAACTATTTTTATTGCTAAAGCCTTCACCTTCACGTGATACTGTGATTTCATATTTACCAGGATTACATTTTAATAACCAAAAAATATTTTACTTGATGACTTTGTAACTGCAGTAACATTTACAACCTTTAATATGATTAAACGTGTTATTACCATGAACAAAGTTTTCTAATTAAACTTTGAGGTACGAAGTTCTTAACTATAATCATTTATTTTATAGGCATATGTAATAATTTATTCACATATTTCAGTACCTTACAGGCTCAGTTTCTGTCATATACATGTAAATATGTCCGTTTACACATATATCTAAAGAAAAGATCATTATAATTAACCAATTCATTTCTTTCATTTCAGATACACAAACAATCGTCAAATTTCAAAATGCTGAAACTTCCGAAGAAAAGAAAAGGCATTTAGGCGCAGAATATACAATACGAAACTATTCAATATTTGCAAGTTTTTGCACCTACCATACAATAACTATGAAAGAGATTCAGTCAAATCACTCATCGGTACACAAACCGTCCAATCGCCAGCCAAATAGTGATGAAGAGAATACAAAACCTGAAAGGTTTATAATCGACACGTAGACCATAACTAACAAACTATGCCGACGGAAACTACAAATGGATACCTCTACGCTTACAATGCAACAGAATTTAGCAACAGCAGCTCTTATCACAACATCACCTCGCCTCCTGATCCGATCGAAGATAAGGCGATCCAGGCGGCATTCTGCACCGCTTATACGATTATATTTGTCGTAGGAATCTTCGGTAACGCCCTGGTCTGCTACGCCGTCATTCGCAACCGAGCCATGCAAACCGTCACTAATCTCTTCATCACGAACTTAGCACTCTCCGATATATTACTCTGCGTGTTTGCGGTTCCATTTACTCCTCTCTACACCTTCCTAGGCCGGTGGGTATTCGGCGGACCGCTGTGCCATATCATGCCTTACGCACAAGGCTGTAGCGTCTACATTTCTACTCTCACTCTAACGTCCATTGCCATCGACAGATTCTTCGTCATAATCTATCCATTCAAGCCGCGAATGCAGTTGAAAACTTGTATCGGTCTTATAATTTTTATATGGGTGTTTGCACTATCAGTAACATTCCCTTACGGCTACTATATGGCCCTTGAAGACGTTTACTGCGCGGAGAAATGGCCGTCCGACCATATAAGAAAGGCATTCGGTGCCATCACCACTATAATGCAGTTCGTTTTACCCTTCATAGTTATGGCTTTCTGTTATACGTGCGTTAGTATAAAACTTAACGATAGATTAAAATCTAGGCCAGGTAGTAAAAATACGAGAAAAGAAGATGCGGAGAGAGAGAGAAAAAGACGCACAAATAGGATGCTAATAGCGATGGTGGCGATATTCGGCTTGTCGTGGCTGCCGCTGAACCTCATCAACATCAGCAGTGACTTCTACTCCTTCGCCGAGGATTGGCGCTACTACATGGTGCTGTTCTTCGCCGCTCACTTCATCGCCATGTCGTCCACGTGCTACAACCCCTTCCTCTACGCCTGGCTCAACGAGAACTTCAGGAAAGAATTCAAACAAATCCTCCCCTGCCTGGGGGCTCTCGTCACGAAAAAGTCGAAGAGAAAATTTAATCAGAGTGAAAGGACTGATATGTTTCGATCTGAAAAGACTTGCAACGGCAACGAACAAACAGTGCAGGAATCGTTGCTGACCTCGGCGGTGCACAAGCCGTCAGTGAATTACAGATTAGATCTTAATGAAGTGTATAATGAGAGTAATGTGAAAGTGTGTGAGAATGAGGAGAATAATATAAGTCCAGATGAGAAGCCCGAGGAGAACCGCAGCCCGAGCGACGACGGCGTCAACCTGTACATGTTCGCGGACAAGTCGATGACCTCGTCCGACAAGGAGCCCATCGTGTCCGCGCTCTAGGCACTAGTGAGTATTCTCCTTTACATTACTCAGTTTGACTTTTCTGTGTGTCTCAAATCAATGCATGCAAGGGAGGAATGGAAGACAACATAATGTCTACATTTAGGAAAGATACGCGGTACTTTTTATATTTGGCTCTCTCACGCGTCACCTTATTAGTCATTTTGTCGTAAAGCTTGCTTTAACCATATTTTATCACGGGAAATGTCAGTGAAAAGTATTAACGATTCATAAGTTTCATGACGATTTACAGAAACTGCTCCCAAAATGCAGTGTAAATATTTTGTTATTCTTAACCAGCACAATGATAATAAAGTCACGTAGCCAATCCAATTCATAAAGACAGGGATGTTCACCAAATGAAATATATATTCGTACAGCCCATACGACCCGAGAGTAGGCGGATGCTAACGATCGTAAAACACATAAAATACAGAACGATAATGTGCGATTTCGCGAACATAAGTCGATCCCGGAACGAACAAATCTAAAGCTAAATCATAAAAAACCAGTTTCAGTGTCTAGATGAGGATTTATTTGATTCAGGCACTTTAATTTTATTTATTACCTCAATATACGTTACATATTTGTTAAAGACATTTGCGTTACACATTAGGGACGTGATATTTTATAACCTTTATTTATTGCCCGAAGATTCTACAGGGATTTGAGCTATATGTGCGATCGCTTTAGTGCCATTATACGAAAAGCTTTTTGATGCCCTGGACATCACGTTTCCCCGGATAATGCCATCGTTATCTTGTGATATTAATCGCAGGTCTTACGTACTTACGTATCACAGATTTAGCAGACAAATTGGTGATATAATATGTCAGTCGCGGCTATTGTTTTTTTTCGGATCGAATAGTAGTGCACGATTGCAATGCCGAGTATATTTTTACATGTTGATGGAATATTTTTATCCATGGTCCTCCAGGTTTCCTGTTGTTGGTACTTTGAAAATACTTACTTATATTATACCTATTTTATACAAAACACCACCAACGTAACAGACGATGAAAATACGTGAAATAGCAATGAGTATGAATAGGTTCTCTTTTAACAAGACGCAATTAAATATTTACAAAAATTCTTCACCGTCGACTTACGGATAATGTACTTCACAGCTATCAAATGTTTGCTTTAAAAATAGCATTTATTTGTTTTAAGATATCATTGATCACGGATTTCCTGTAGCATACTGCTTGATACACCTAGCTCAGGGCAAGTTTTCTTCAAGAGCAGATATCCTAACTAATATTATAAATGCGAAAGTAACTGTGTCTGTCTGTCTGTCTGTCTGTCTGTCTGTCTGTTACTCTTTCACGCCAAAACTACTGAACGGATTTGAATGAAATTTGGTATACATATGGTATAGACCCTGGGAAAGAACATAGGCTACTTTTTATCCCGGAATTCCCACGGGAAAACTTTTTAAGGCGAAGCGAAGCTCGCGGGCACAGCTAGTAATATTATATATTAAATCAGTAGTAAAACTAAAAAGTGCCAAGGGGTAGTCAGAGGTGACTCGCAAACGAGCCACCCGCTTTTCGCTGTATATGTCTTGTATACTCACGTGATAGGTCGCGAGTTGTATCGCAATTTTTACCCGACTGCCGAAGGAGGAGGGTAATGTTTTTCGATTGTATGTATGTATGTATGTATGTATGTATGTCTGTTTCTTTGTTCCCTCCTGTAGCCTAAACGGCTTGATAGATTTTGATGTATGAGGTATCGTTAGAAGCGTATTAATTTATTTATTTATTTATTTGAAGACAAACAAATGATACACTTGTTACATACATCAAGGGTAAATAAATAAAATACTCAATAAAGTGATCACTTAATTATAGGTACTTACAGCTATCTTTATAATGAAGAAACATTTTACTAAGTTAAGTGATAACTTACTAAGTTAAGTGATAACATAATTGCGCGATGGTTATAGGCTATGTGATGTTACATTAAAATGTATATAGCGCCCTCTAGAGGACATAAAGTGATGATCGAAAAAATAATATTTTTCCAACTGTGCCGTGATGGATATCAAATGAAAGGGCTTGATTAGCACATTACAAAAATATGCATATTGTAGGTATTTAAATTACAACACCAAAATTATTGAATAAAAAAATGTTCATAAACTAAATCTATGACATAAAATTTCATAAAATAAAAACAACTAAAAAGTTACAAATAAAAAAATATAATTATAAACAAACAAAGATTTGGCCATACCATTATTAGGCTAAACAAGATTATGCGAAATAACTTTTTACCAAAAGAGATTTATGCCATACGATTTTCGGCGAAACGAGACTTTGACCAAACGTTACTATGCAATATGAGATTAGGCAAATAAATCTTAGGCCAAAAAAGGTAGAACCCAGGCTGGGACCAACTTGACCGCCACACAAGGTACCTATAGATCTACCTATCTAAGTAACATTCAGCTAAATGGTGAACCCTCTGCTGGTCCCCGCCTGCGATACTTTCCATTAACACTGGGGCTTGTTTTCATCTTTTTAGCGTGCAGTCGGGTTTTTTGTTTACCGCGCGCTTCGCTTCGCCTTAAAAAGTTTTCCCGTGGGAATTCCGGGATAAAAAGTAGCCTATGTTCTTTCCCAGGGTCTAGACCGTATGTATACCAAATTTCATTCAAATCCGTTCAGTAGTTTTTGCGTGAAAGAGTAACAGACAGACAGACAGACAGACAGACAGACACAGTTACTTTCGCATTTATAATATTAGTTAGGATTATATTTTTTATTTAATGAATACAATGCACTAGGGTACCCCGTACTCCGTACTCATCTAGACTACGCGCCTAGACTAGACTCACGTGCAGTTACCTCACGACGTTTTCCTTTAAAAGTGCATTTTACATAATATATTATGTTTTTTTTATATCATTGTTAGGTTATTTTTTATTCATATAAGTTGGAATTCTGAGCAGATGCAGCTAACAAATTGGCATTATTAATGAAATTAAAAACGTTACCTTGCTGATGAAAGTAGTCGCCATCTCTAGAGCATTCAGTGCCGACAACTTTACAAAAGAAACGGAAGCAAAGTCACCACTGCAAGGGCTCTCGCCTAGCTAATGAACCAATCAGATTATCTTCATTTTACACTTCTTTTAAGTATACAATTAAACCACCTAATGATGGAAATTCTTGCACGAGGTAGGAATTTACATGTTTGCTCTATACCTTTGGGACATTGTACTTGCAACTTAAACTAAAAGTTTTGCAATAACGTTTCGGTACGTGTACTATAAAAGCAAGGCAGCAATAGTCTTCAGTCATTTCATTTATATTTAGGTATATTCGATTCGCTAGCTTGGCATATGAAAAACATTGAATAATTTTACAAATTTCATAATTGTTCAAGTATTAAGTAACTGGAGGTATTAACGAAACAGGTGTTAAATCCCCGAATTGAAAGGTTCTTTATTTGCGAATGAATGAGCATGAATCTTTAAAATATTAATGGCTTTAACGGTCGTGTAAGGATATTTCGTGAAAGCTACCAAAATATGTAAGAAGTATAATTCGTAGAAGAAAATTAATACTGAATATATTTATATGTTATTTACAAATGTAGGAACTTACGTATTCATAAGGTTAAGGCGGATTGCACGTTGTATGTGATGTTTAGATTGAAATTAAAGCTCTACATTTTAGTGTATTATTTGCATCAAACTAGCGAGATGCGATGCACGTTTATTCTGAAAGTCATTCGTTCACCGAAAGGTTGCAGGAAATGATCCTTTTAGCGGGCGCCTTTTGTATTAATTCAAGTTTAAAATTTTGATTCGTTTATCTGTATTTTTATTTATTATAAAGTTGTATTGTATTAATACACAAAAATGCAACAAATGTAAACGTATCTTAAAACTTACGTCCGACGTAGCCGGTGGCCAGTCTTCATATCGATTGTGCGATGTTTCGAAAAACTTGGTTTCTGTAACTCTTTCTTTAAAATCTTTAACAAACGTTTGCGAAATGCTTATGTATGACTAAATTAAATAAGTTTATAATCGTCTGCGACTCTCGTCTCATTTGTTTAGTGAAATGTTTACATGATTCAATATTAGAATTAATTGACTGTCTTTTGTTGCAGGTGTACACATGAGAGGTCGATGAACGAGTTTACAACTTTACAATTATAATTAATATTGATGGAGTTAGCTAGTAGGTACTGTATTTAATTATTAATTTCACGAAGTAGGGTATACAGTGTTGTAAAAATGTGTATGTATCTGTAAATATTTAAAACTTATTAATTTTGCTAAAAAGTGTTAACCCCAATTTTGTTCCTAAAGGAACTTGAGCCCTATTGAGGTGAATACTTTTTTGAAACTTGTAAATAAACTGAAATGTAACTTTTAAACAATTCCTGTAATTGAATGTGTTGATAGATATTCTGTAACTCGATTTCTGTAAATTAGACTAAACTTATTTTTCTATATGTAAAGCTTTAATTAGTCAAAATATAGTCAATGACAAGAAATGTGTGCAATTGTTATAGGATACCTATCTGAATTAAAGCGGTGATAACATAAAATATGATTTATTTGTTATTTTAAAATTATTTATTTTTAATTTATTACATAAGAAAATGCGGCATATCGTCTCATAAGTCTCTCTCAATAATAATACCGAAAAAATGTTCAACTAAATTAAATCTACCTTACATTACATTTAATTATTATTATAGGAATAGGCTTTCTGATAAACATGAGCTCTGAGTCTCTCTTACATATTAAGATTTTACGAAGAAATATTACTTACGCATCTTCAATTTCATTCCTTACAAATATTTCATGAAGGTAGTCTGTCAGTTTCACACCTGAGAAAATTAATTTAACCAGAACTTAAGTATGGATTGCAGCGTTGTGATTGCCTGAATTGTTGTAGAATAGCACTTACTAAAAGTCATTCAAAAGTACATTATATTATATCAATTTTAAAATGTGTTCCATCAGTATCAGCTGTTACATTTATAGAGTACCTCTAACCTTCCTAGTAGTTTAGTACAAAGTACAACTCAAACAGATGCACATGTGACAACGGGCAGGATACCCTAAAGTTGTGCCGCACACACGACTAATTGGATAAGTTATGTTTGCCCACAATCTACCGACTCCAGACACTGGAGAGAGCAAACATATTTGAACCCAGCGACTAACACTGACCCAGTATTTAAAATAGTATAAGTATCTACTTTCGTGGTCAATAAGAAAGTTCCACTTGCTAATCCTGACCCCAAATTACACAAAAAATATTTTGGTAATATTCTGATGCGCTGTGAAATATTCTTCAACACTGCAAACGGTCTTTTAAAAACTGCAACTTTTTCAATGCTCGCGACAGATTAAAGGGTGGTTGAAAATGGTGTCCACACTTGTATGTAGCTTGACTTCATTTGGAACACGTCCTTTGAGAGCAAGCAGCCGGGTTCGGCGAAATACTATTAAAAATGCAGGATAAAATATATTATTATGATCACAGAGGAATCAATCATCATAATCTAGCCTATACGCAGAGTACATTTCACATTTATTTCATATAGCTGTTCCCGCGCGCTTCGCTTAAAAAGTTTTCCCGTGGGAATTCCGGGATAAAAAGTAGCCTATGTTCTTTCCCAGGGTCTAGACCGTATGTATACCAAATTTCATTCAAATCCGTTCAGTAGTTTTGCCGTGAAAGAGTAACAGACAGACAGACAGACAGACACAGTTACTTTCGCATTTATAATATTAGTTAGGATTAGGACTAGCTGTGCCCGCGAGCTTCGCTTCGCCTTAAAAAGATTTTCCCGTGGGAATTCCGGGATAAAAAGTAGCCTATGTTCTTTCTCAGGGTCTAGACCATATGTATACCAAATTTCATTCAAATCCGTTCAGTAGTTTTGGCGTGAAAGAGTAACAGACAGACAGACAGACAGACACAGTTACTTTCGCATTTATAATATTAGTTAGGATTAGGATTAGGATTCTTATTCATGAAAGAGCGGTATACTCCATGCTATACTTCTTCTATTGCAGTGGAAATTTCGAAAAATTTGGAAACCCAAGATTTAACTGTCGGCTGGAATTTTTCAGTTATTGCCCGAGTAAGTTTAAGAAATCTTTATACATGTACACTTGTCCAAAATTAATAATGCACATGCAGATCTTCACAACCGAATCATTAAATCGTAAGAGCCTTAAAAAAACACTTGCATTTTGCACCTTGTTCGAAAGAAATAGGAGTCAATATCATGTGTCACATAATCGAAAACAACCGATCTGTCAAAGATTTCTATGCGCATTATCAATTTTGGAGCACTGTACTTATACCTACTTACCTGCCTACTATTGGAGTGAAATAATAAAATAATGTTAACAAAATAAACCGAATACGCTGAGAAGATTTAATTTACGGATAGCGCATGTCTGAACATTCTGATCCGGATAATGTTGGCATTCAGCGACCAGCCCCTGAATACCCCGCCACACAATAGGCACATAATCAGCTGATCTTTTTTCATAAGAAACGAGCACAAAAGTGAAATCAACATCAAGATAACATGGGAACAAAAATACACCCCCCGCTTTTTATAAAACGTTTAGAATCTTTCTACAGGTGAGTAACCACTCAAGTACATATTTTTAAAGGTGGCGACTGACAGTTGCAGCTAGATTTTATCACACTCAAGAAACAGAGTGCGTTAGCTGAAAAGTTTTATCTACGCTCTACAAAATAAAACACAATAAGTACAGCAAACGTTAAAATTGTTTAACTTTTCCGCTAACATATTTTTCTAGCTAGCAGTTTCAATAATGTTACCTTAAGAGATAACTGCAAAATGCAGTCTACGCAGTTACACATAAAAATCAATGTTATCATACCTAAACTAAATCGGCATCTGAAACAATCTCGAGGTGACGAAATATTGAACTCTGCAAGGCAACAGTTCATTCCACTCCTAGTTCTATAAAGGCTATTATTTTCACTTTTAGTGCTTGTGAGGCATCCCTACAGAGCGTCTTTAAGGTAAGTTAAAACAATATTAAGTTAACAGTCGGTAAATTTTCCAAAGGCCGTTAAAGTAAGTATTACCGGTGTTTTATTTTCAATGGGGTTTATAGTTTGTTTTATTTTCAATGGGGTTTATAGTTGGTTTTATTTTTCACAGGTTAGTACTTTGTAGAGGCCTTATACTATGTCGTTTACGATTCCGCACTATCATGATTAACGACCATTGCTGTTAGTTGTAAACCTATAATGTGGCAAGTTACTTGGCGACCCTCCTTGCGGGGTGTAAGAAGTGGCGGGGGCGAGGTAGCACGACATGCTACACACGTAGAAAAGTGTGCCCGGATTAATCTCGCGATAGCTTGTAACTATTTCTGACGTAAGAAAAATTTTATTCTATGAGTGTTCCCGTAAATGTCATATTTAGCTTAAAATTTATAGTTTGACAGCATTAAAATTTGGATGTTTACCTTCAGAATATCTACCAATTTGAATTTATTTATGTAAGAGTGTTTTATTTTATAAATCAATTTCCATGTCACTTTCATGTTCACTCTCTGTTTGAACTTGTTCATTGTCGTCGTCATCCTAATCTTCATCATCGTTTTCATTAACTTCAATTATAAATCTAAGACAAAAACCAAAAAACATTATACCTACTTTGAAATACTCTACTAGAGTACGCCAGTCATATTAGTTCAGTGTACACCTATAATATTTTATGTTTAATTTACATTAAATTATAAATAAACCATAACATACCTGTCCAATACATCGTCAAATACTCTATCAGATTTATAATATTCGTCTTAATTTTTTATGACATGGTCGTCACAATTTCTCCACTTTTCAGGCGAATAATTAGAGAAAAGCAACTCTAAGGGCGTCTTGCACAACAAAGTTAAATAAAATTAAATAGATTTAGTCTTTTATCTCTTTATCTAAGTTAGAGTCAATCGACGTTCTTGCGAGCTCGCCTTTCACGTACTGCCACACAAGTTCAATAGGATTTAATTCCAGGTGGTATGGGGGTAGGCGAAGCACGATATGACCATTTCCTTTCAAAATTTCATCAATTTTGTAATTTTTCTCTGTGTTTTGCTCATTAATTACTTTCATTAAATCACATAAATTTTGGTTGCTTTCCTAGTTACAAGAACTGACAACTGACGCACTGTCATATGGACTCTTCGTCTTTGTTGTTTACTTTTTCGTATCTGACTGCGCAGTACCAACCTTTAGCCGCGTAGCATGACTGATCCGGTGCGCTGTTCTACAAGAAGCCCCTATATTGATACATTATACGATTTGTTGTTTTTAACGTTATTTTGTTGACGAATTATAGATACCTAATAATAATATAATGATAATATTAAAAAGGCCTCAACACTCATCCTAAGACTAATGGTCTCAGGATCAATGATCTCATGTGGGTCGAACTCAAATTATGACAGATTATATAAGACATGTGGCCGCCTCGGCTGCGCGGCCGAGACTGCCGTAACAATGACATGCACTTCACGCGTTGCCCTTCCCCGCTACCCGCTGTCGTCTTGGGTACCTCGTCCCCTCCGCGTCTTTCACCCCGCAAGGAGGGTCGCCAAGCAACTTGCCAATCTATAGAGTCTATTATTTTAGCTTACCTCAGATACCACCTTGACATTTTCACTTGTCAATTTAGTATTTCAGATAAAAAATAGACATTAATTAGGTTATGTAGGTATGACTGAAAGTATAAATCATTACACACATATAGAACAACGAGGACTTGGGTGTACCCTCTACTCAAGTAGAAGATCCCTAAATGATTAACGAAAACGATGATGTTAGCGAGAAGACGGCAGATGGACCAAGGCAGTGTCGGAGTGGTGGCCAAGGGAGGGGCGACGATCAATCGGTAGACCCCCACCCGTTGGTCCGATGATATTAAGAGAATAACTAGACCAAACTGGATGAGTGTAGCATACCGACTTGGCATAACATGGAGGAGGCCTATACCCTGCAGTGGTTTGACATAGGCTGATGATGAGGATGGTGAAAGGTATAATACTAAATAAGAAATCGATTTTATAGGGTTGTAAATTTTAGCATTTCATTAGAGATTCCGAATTGAAATATCGAGATAGAATCATAAAAATAAATGACGAGTTTCAGGATTATAAATTAGAATTAAGTACAGGAGCTGACTGCTTCATAATAGATATATACCTACATTATTAATTTATTGTACCTTGTAAAACGCACAAGTTAAAATGTGAAAAATATCATATTTTTTATGAAACATAATCAGGATAAGCGGATGGTTCAGTTTTTTCGTGATATGCAAACAGTTTGAAAAAATGTTCATTTGTCTAATCTCATAAGTGTCTTAACTTAAAACCATAACTCTAAAATATAATAATACCAGCATAATACCAGTAAATTTATAAAGCAAATAATAAATACCCTTGCCTTACCTTACCTTTAGTGAATTAACGTGTTAGCTGTCCACTAACTAGAAGAACAAACTGTGGAATTTATTATGTATTCACTTTATAAAGTTTATTTATCTCAAGTATTCTGAGAGGAACAGCGCGGTAAGAAAATAACATTCTACACTTTTATTATTAAATCTATGCTAATGAAATAAGGACCAGTCCGCTGAATTTGTTTTTAGGGTCCCGCACCTCAAAACGGAAGCGTTTTAATTATATTTAGGTCAGTTTCGTGCCTTCTTTTAACATAATTATTGCATTGCATAATTTGTGCAATAAAGTATTAAATAAATAATTATTATGTAGAATTTTAAAAATTAATTAATAAATAACATTTTTTAATCACTGCACATACTTAAATAAAGTATGGACTTGTGTGTAAACAACTCACCTGGATACAAATTGACAAAGGATATACAAAAAATATACACTGCGAACACAGTAAAAAGGCGGTACGCTCAGCAAATGCTGCATGTTATGGCTAATTAAAGTTTTCTACTAAGTACGTATTACAGATAAAGTCTTAGCTTTCTACTTATGAGTACTACTACCATTGATTTGAAAAGGAAGGATATGGCCGTCAGAACGTTTTGTCAAATGAAAATGACACCCGCGCGCTGGCCCTAATTCATACAAATTATGACAGATTTATGAGATTTTAGGGCCAATGCGAGGGTGTCATTTTCTAGAGCAGTTGGGTTTGTCCTTGCGCTAGTAATAAGTCAATGACTACTACCTATTAATGCATTCGTATTAGCGGCAGTTTTATGGAGCTGAAGCTCAAGTGAAGGTGAAGGCTGGCCGCCGCGCCGCCGCCGGTGCTCAGGGCTAGCACTTTAGCTGTCATCTACAGACGGATACAGGCACAGATAAATGTTACACAGTTTCCTGGAATATCTTCCGGCCAACGCTCTTCGCAGACATGTCAACTCGCCATCGTCGCCTTCTTCGAACCAGGTAAGGTCACTCTAGATTACGGAAAACGAAGTTTCAAAGCGCTGTTGCGGTAACCCTTAACCGGAGTCTTACCTCTCATAGTAATAAACGTACCTGATTTTGTTAGTTACTTTTTTATCAAGCTAGAGTAACCCTCGAAAGCACTAGTCATGTTCAGTGCTATGGACCCGTACATGCGAAGATACGATGCAATAAATTAAGCTTCGATGACACTGGGCTAGTCTCATCACGACCCATTACGTCCCCACTGCTGGGGCACGGGTCTCCTTCCAATGAAGGAAGGGTTTAGGCCTAGTCCACCACGCTGGCCAAGTGCGGGTTGGTGGACCCCAACACAAGCAAGCTTGTGCTGAGAGAGTTGTCGGGTAAGTGGGCAACCCGACTGTCAGATGTTTTCAAGCCGCCCGAAGGCCTCTGACTAGGCTTAACGACTGCTGCCGAAGCAGCAACCGGGACCCACGGCTTAACGTGCCGTCCGAAGCACGGAAGCGTCCAGAAAAGCACCACTTGAAATTGGTCACCCATCCAATGGCTGACCGTGTCAGTTGTTGCTTAACCTCAGCGATCAGTTACGATCACTGAGGCCCGCTCGACTACGGACGCTTCTGGGCTAGTCTACTGACTGTTAATCGATGAGTTCGCGAGTAGCTGTATACTCGCTTCGTAGCATTGAGCTTTTAACTGTCTGTTTTTAACTATACTTAGTTATTATAAACAGGGATGAAATTCGAAAAACAAGAGTTCTTGTACACATTTTAACTCAATCCAAATCAAACAGATAAATAGACAAACATAACTTTGCACTCTTTCATCTCACTCGACAACTATCCAGCCAACTATAATTACGTACTAATGGAAAACATACAACACAGATTAATATTGAACGGTGGCCGTGTCTGGGGGATCACTACAGAAATCGCACAAACGAACGAACGAACGAGAGCTGTCACGCAATTATGTTAATGCAACGAAATAGAGTCGTGGTTTCAGCAGTTTCTTTTTGACTAAGCTTCAAGGCGATGCGTCAACCACGGCTCTATCTTGTTGTATTTTTCGTGCCGATTGAATGACAGCTCTCGTTCGTTCAATTTCCGTAGTGATCCCCCTCCTGTGCTATTAGCATCTAAGTACTCGTGCATAGAGATTACGTAAACAGCCATTATCCTCGATCCTTCAGTGAGGGCCCGAGGCGATCCCAACATAAGTATTTGTACATATAACATAGTCCATATACCTTAACGCTAGCCGATACAAATACATAATACATACCACTTCGAAAGTATGTTTGTCAGTTAACCGCTGAATCGACCTTTTTGGGAGCAAATAACGAAGGGTAATTTTATTGGAGGACTACCTTTGGCTGCGAGCTTCTCTTCACCATTAAGAACCTTCATGTGATAAATAAACACACCAAAAAAGAATTTGCGAATAGCATTTTACTCGTGTATGTAGTGATACCGTGACCAAGGGATTTATGGATTACGGCCGAAGTACCGGACAGTACCTCATCTACTTACCTGTAAACTCACTTAACGTGTTGTAATGTAGGTACCTACCTATCTATTTTCTGAGTGCCGTGATAAAAAATCATCGGTTACAATCGTGCACGAATTTTACCTGTGATTACTTTTTTTCAATCTTACAGAAATAAAAACCGGCCAAGTGCGAGTCGGGCTCGCGCACAAAGGGTTCCGTAGCAGCAAAATTACAGTTAAATCAACCTATCTCAAAAACTATAAGAGATACTTTGATCAAACCAAAAATCGTTGAAAGAGTTAATTAGCATGCATCACCTCTATTTTTTTTAGAATTTTATACCCCGTAGTTATAAAAATAGAGGGGGGGGGACATACTTTTTACGACTTTGAGAGCTGATATCTCAAAAACCGTTCACTTTAAGAAAAATGTTTTTTAGAAAACTTTATATCATTTTAAAAGACCTTTCCATTGATACCCCACACGGGTATGTACATCGAAAAAAAAAATTTTATCCCTCAGTTACATGTATGGGGGGCCCCACCCCCAATTCTTTTTTTTACTATTTAGTGTCATATTTTTGTAGCGGTTCATACAACACATATTCCCATCAAATTTCATCACTGTAGTACTTATAGTTTCCGAGTAAATCGGCTGTGACAGACGGACAGACGGACAGACGGACAGACGGACATGACGAAACTATAAGGGTTCCGTTTTTGCCATTTTGGCTACGGAACCCTAAAAATGTGTGTTTTGTAAAACACGAGTCGCCTTCGATTCGATTTATCAAATAATCCTATGACTCACTTATGTATAAAATATGGTATCCAAGTCAGTGCCCTGGGGACTCTTTTCCAGTACGCTAGCACACTACCCCGCTGGTCACCAGACTCAGGGTGATCACTCTAAATAGACAAACACACGAACGAGAATCGTCACGCAATCGGCACGCTCCCGCGGATAGTCGCGCGTGGGTCGAAAAGACCCAGCACTCTATTTATACCACGATAACTTTTAAAATATTTGATATTACTAATTTGCGTGCCTAGTACCTTTAAGTAACCATATAGGCTAGCCGCACTCCCCACCCCGACCAGATTGCCCGCGGCACTTGGGCAGGATGGATATTCAAAGTGAGTATGGGTCTTTTCGACCCATGAGCGACGCTTTGTGTCAGTATAATTTTTTTGATATTTTTTTTATTTTATTATTTTTTCTTTTCAGAAATGTCACGTAACCTTTTAGACGATCTTTGTAGAGATCACACTGCATTTTTATGCATTAATTGTAATCCGAATATGTGAAAATACCGAAGAAAATACCTAATTATATACTTAATCAATACAAGGAAGAAGTAATTTTGTATGTAAATTTATGTTAACTTTGAAGGCTGATTGTTGATTATTTTTTTATATAAAAAGTTAATTATTTTTTTGTTACTGAGAAGAATGGTTATTAGTTTAGATAAAACTAAGTTTTTTTTATTGGTAAATATAAAATTAATAAAAATAAGCTGTCATTTATGTTCCTATGTAGATAAATAAGAACATGAAGCATTGTACTTTTGAAACTGTCAAAACATATTTTTTTATCCATAAATTCATAAATAATTTTGATTTGAATATAGATTTATTACTAACCTTACGTTTGATGTACAATAATATCTAAATTTTCTTTTTTTTTTCGAGAAAATAGATCAATTTACTTTCGGGTCTAAAAGACCCACATGCGACTGTTTGTGTCACGAAATTTGACGCGAGCACTGGCGGGTTAATACAACGAGACAGAGCCGTGGATCGCGCAGCGTTCCGATGTTTCGTTAAAACAAAACTGCATCGCTAAACACAACTCTATGTTGTTGTGCAAAGCGTACCGATTGCGTGACAGTTATAGTTCGTTCGTTCGTCTCGATCAGAGAGTGACCCCCAGGCGCTGGCGGAAGTGTGCCCTGACTCGTTTGCGAGCCTGTCGGGATCTCTAACAAGTATTGCATCCGGCCCCATGGCCCGAAATGTAACTAGTTTATTACCCTCGAAGTCCTCACCATGTCTATCCCACGCACAGCGTTGTGATCCCACGTCACGTCATATACACAGAAAGCGGGTGAGAAACGTGGGGATAAGTGTGAGGCACCATTGGTGCATTGTGTCGCGTAGTCGTGAAAAAGGAAATATCATTTAAAAAAACGATTCTTAACTCGATGCAATACGCGGGGGGTATAAGGGGTTAATTTTTAACGAATACGCAAAAACGATGTACGAAAGTTGTTTAGAATCATTTTACCCTTTCGACTTACTAAAACACTTTTGCAACAACTCGTATGGAAGGCAAAAATAAACGAAATGCATTTGCATGCTCGGCATTTTTGATTGAATGGTGAGTAAACTGTTCGTATATGTAAAAAATCTTACATTTTTTAGTTCCGATTTTTTTCGATCGCTTTCACCACTATTGAAATCGTAAGGTTCTACTGTTACGAGTCAACAATCCTTTAGCTGGTCAAATTTATGCTTCTAAAAATTGTACCCCCTTTATTTGTGTAATAGGGTAGGTCATTTCCAAGGTATAAAAATCTAAATTTTGTTTAGTCCGTATGAGACTAAACAAATGCTATTGAAAAATAGCAGACCTTCATAAAAATATATAAATAAGTATATTATGTGTAGAGCATTATTGATCACTGTTTTATGAACAGGTTGGTTCTGCTACATTAATACGAAGTCCATTAATTATTTATTTATCAATTCGTCAGTGTCACAGTGATGAAATGAAATATTTTTAGGTGCTGCTGAATAAAGTATTTCTCCTTTTTCTTATAGTTCTTGCGTCTTTTACTATAGATTTCGAAATATAGTATGGTCTAGTTCCTCAAACAACGGATCTATCTGCTGATTGTTAGTCTCGCATTTAGCATGGATTATTTAAGAATAATACTATCAGCCGGTAGGAAAATTGTTCTTTGCTAAGAAGATCAAAATAAAGTCAAAATATGAGTCAGATAGAAGTTATACCTAAGTATAAGTATACAATACAATGATGTCAATTCTGAAGGTAGAAATTCTAAATTTAGAGCTGTCAAAACCTTAATTTCTTTGTTTGAAATTGGACTCTATGATTGTTTCCGTAAATTTCATTTTATGGGAGCAAATTTTTAGTTTGACAGCGTTAAAATTAGAATTTCTGCCTTCAGAATCGACATCAATAATAATACAATTTTCAGATTCATTCGGTTTGAGGTGTTCATTGTTCGTCACTGTCTTACCATACTAAAGAAATATTTTTTTATATATAATAATATCGATTGTTTTTGTTGCTTAAACTTGAAACACATGGCGGCGCACAGTGGACGGCGAGCTGCGAGCGCAAGGCCTGAGCTGGACGGAGGCCAGAGCGGTTACTGAGGACAGAACGGCGTGGCGCACGCTTGTAAAGGCCCTCTGTACCACTGGGGTACCATAGGACAGCAACAAACTTGAAAAATGTATATAGTCAAATAATATTATAAAAGTTAATCTGCAAGTGGCAAGTTTGGGAAAGCGGAAACGATCGGATGTGGCTTGGTTCGTCCGGAAATAACCTCAGTATAGGTGCAGTGCGGGAAAACTGGATATTTTTATCAACTTTTATATTTATACATTGTATTTATACATATATACTCAAAGTGTTTTACAATGTTTAAAAATGTAAGCAAGTTAATTTAACTTAATATTCGAACCATCATCATCACGACCCATCAAGTCCCCATTGCTGGGGCATGGGTGTCCTTCCAATGAAGGAAAGGTTTAGGCCTACTCGTTTAGTTTATTTGTTATCCGTTCGTTCATCTGCCTGTCAAGAAGGCCCATTATCTCGGGAATGCGTGGAGATATCGGTTTGAAATTTTTACCATATATTCAAGTCTATAATCCCTTGAGAAAACATCAATCTTCCATGTGAACGTAAAAAAATATACAAAATATTTATGCTTGAAATGCCTATTTTGAAGCTCTCATGTAAATAAAATTCATAGGGTATTCCTGTAAAATTTGGCAACTATAGTACTGTCGAAAATGTTTGTATTTAGATTTTCTGACTAGTTGAACAAGGTATTATTTAAGGTAAGCAATAAGTGTATTATTTTATGTAAGTATACAATAGGTATATACTTATATACAATATGTGCACCTTTAAATTATATAAGAAAGTTATCCCAGCTTTTTCAATTTAATTACAAATACCTAAATACGACGAATGAAAAACAATAGCTTAGCTAGGTACCAAAAGTTTGACAGCAACAACATTGAAATGCTTTCACCGTACGAAAATACACGAAACAGTTTAGAAAGTTCGACAAACTCAAACACAAACTGCTAACAGCTGACTTACGAATGTAATTGTGTAAAGTAAATGAGTAGGTACATAGTAACCCTTCATGGAAAGGTGAGCCGAGGGTAGAATTTTCAGAACCTTTGAAATCATTGACAAGACTGCTAACTATGCAATTAAAGTTTAGGAGCTAGTGTTGGAAAATAATAAGAACTGATAGCGATAGCTTAGATTAAATTGTTAATAGTACAACACAACCTTCTTACAAAAAGCCGTTCATAAATTAAAGAAGAACGGAAGGAGGAAAAATCGGCCCGATTATCTGTCTGGGCCCGAAGTCTGTAGACACATTGAGACTGGCCCCCTATCGCGAACTTTTTTGACAACGAATTTCGGATGCAATTTGTATTAAATTTGACACTAATCACTTTGTAAATGTTACTTCGTTTTGACTTCGCGTTAGGGCTCCAATCGTCAATGACTATGAATCTATTGACATCCATTAGGATTAGCAGACTTGTGAGTTGTCGTACAAAAATTATGACGAGGGCGAGCAGCCTAAATTAAATATTTTGAAACAGTAAACAGTTGGTATAACATGGTAATGATATTTTTACCGCACTGCAATGAAGTCTGTAGCCCACATTAAGCTCTAGGAGTGCTTCATCTCGACTTTATTAAAGACACAGGGTGTGTCTTGAATAGAGAATTAGTCGCGATACCATCTACTGCTATACAGAGTGTTCTATTAAACATCATCAAAACTTCTTATATTATTTAGTTCACAATCGGTCATCGAAGAAGACTAGTGATATTTGACATAATCTATATATATCGGTACCGTAAGTATCAAACGATACGGGCATTCATACATACATAATATATTATGGAGAAACGGCGTCGGCGGTGCCGATGAAATGGACGCACTTGTGTAAATTTCTATGAAAAGAATACTGGATGCGATGCGTCCGTTGTGTACCTACGATGCCAAAAAGTGGACAATTACCATAAAAATTATAGTCGATGTCGATAAGTCACTCGCGGAAGCTTCTTCCATGCATCCCATATGCATTACTAGGATTAGTTTTAGCAATATTTCAAATTGGTTTGACTACTCGATTTATGTAGAATCGAACAATTTTTATTATCGCACAAACAAATCCGCCTGTATAAGTCGGAATACGGAATTGCAATTTGTCTGTACATTTGCAATCTGCAATTCGGTTCGCTCTAATACTAAATAATTAATTTATAGCTACCCGACTATGTTGGAGCCGTTGTTGTCGTTTCATTTATTTAGATCGTTTACTCCTCGTATACAATCACTGAGAGAGTTTCTAAAAACTGGAAACTACTTCGATATCCTTTGTATAAAGCGGGATTTCATCAGTATGGTCATAGTGAGGCCGACTCTAAACATTTTCAATGCTATCGAACAACATATAGCCTAATCGAATTTCTGGGAATAACAATAGTTGTCTATCGAGATATATTGTCATTGGGTGCTACTCGAAGCGACTTTTTTAAACCTAACTTATTAGTAGTTGCTGCAATCCTATGGCACCCCATAGGTGCAGAGGGTCTCCACTAAAGTCTGCCACTTCCGCGTATCTTCCGCTGTACTTTTGGCCTCGCTCCAGCTTAGTCCAGCGGCTCGCAGCTCGTTTTCGACGCTTCAGCGCCATGTTTGGACAGGGCGTCCGCGGGAGCTCTTGCCATTTGGTGGCCTCCAGTGAACCACTATATTGGCGGCAATCGTAGATCCTCTTCGTGTGCCTATTAGTATTACTAATTAGTAGTAACATGCATAATTATTGTGATATTTATTTTATTTTATTTTATTGTATTACTTAAAAACCCATAGACTGATTGTAAAACTACGAAGCTAACTGATACAGCAACATGAAATAAAAACAGGTAATTTTAGTTTGTCTCTGTTCTACTATTTATCATCACAATGCGCTAATAAGGAAAAAAGAACAGCCGACATCCGGTATTTTCATTTGAAGCAAAACCAGCTCAGATTTCCACAGGGAATATGCTCTAATGCGTGGAAATAAGAAATGTTTTTGATTGTAATAAATTTAATGAATTTATGCCGTATTCGCGCAATGTGGATTGGTTTTTAATTTAAATTCATGAGATTGATCATAATTTGATAATAATAATATAATCAACACTGTCATTGCATACCGCGTTTATACATGTATACCAAACAAAACACAAATCACTTATTTAAAATGTAAGTATGCATTTGAATTAGATTATTATTATATTATTATCTCATATTATTATTATCTCTTCTGAACAACTTTTTGATGGATGAGTATCGGGCGTATTTAAGAATGCACTTAATTATGTCATAACAAAACGAGTTTGGTTGTCCCCGATCCCGAAGTTTTTACTTGAACCCAAAAATGCCGAAGAAGCAAGGAGCCTTTACTTACTTAATTACCGAATATCAAATGCTTTATCTCAAATCGAAAATCAAATTCCAAGTAAAACGTAATCGACACCATGAAAAATCTGCCTGCCTGCAGTCATACCGTGATTGTTACATCTATCCCTATCCATTTAAATAAATCTTACAGGATTTTCGGGTAGGTAGAGTTCATCCGAATAATAATGGCCGCGCTTTGCACTTTTGAACTTTTTCTCCATGGGAAAATAATTTTGAGAACTACTGCTTGCAAATCTGCACAAAACCTACAATATTTTTAGGAAAAGCCACCTACTTTGTTTCGTTTTTAAAAAAAAAAGGAATTTGTCCTTTCATTAAAATGAGCTAACTTGAAAGTTGAAGGTATTTTCCCTCCAGACTGCAGGTACGCAGCATAATAAGTTTATGATAGTTCCTATCACATTGAAAGTGATCGCGGCAGATGTCACCACTCACCGCTCAACAAGTTAGCTGACTAGCTGACTCACTGTGGCTCGATCAATCACGCATGGCCCTCCACCGCGCTATCACTTACAAATTGATGACCGCAATCCGTCGTAGGCTTCGTCGTATGATGTGTCATTCTAGCTTACTTATTTATTTATTAAATATGGAACGCCAGCAGTTTACTCACACTCTACACATACAAAAATAACTGTCTTATTCATTAATTATTGTTAATTCCGTTGCGAAAACCATTTACATATACACATAACAGGCGTAGAATTTTTATGAATTCGTTATACTTTACAAATAACGAAATAACGGAAGCTGGGACTGGCTGGTACGTTTAAAAACAACGAGATAAGAGTCGTGGGTAGCGCAACTGCGTAACAACGCACCGAAACTTTATTTTCGTAAGGTAGAGTGACCTCCCAGGTTAGTAACAAAAAACCAAGTTTCGTGGCTCGACAGCTCCGTTCGTTAGTTTTTATGTAAATATAGACGACCGGATGGCGCAGCGGTTAGCAACGCTGACTCTTGTGCCGAAGGTCCCGGGTTCGATTCCCGGCCGGGGCAGATATTTGATTAAACACAGATATTTGTTCTCGGGTCTTGGATGTGCCCGTAAAATGTCAATAGGCCCGCCCCCTATTACATTGGGACTAACATAAACACTGGCGAAAAGTGGGTGCAGCAATGCACCTCTACCTACACCGCGAGGGAGTAGGTACATTAGTACAAGGTGTGAGTGTTTATATTATTTTTATATTATATAGACTACGTCTCTTGAAACTAAAAATATCTAGTAGGTGTTGGCACATCCAACACCCGAGAACAACAATAATCGATATTTTTGATCCTTCTTACCTAGTAAAATGAGACAAAAAGATTGAGAAATAAAAACGTATTCTGTTCCGGTCAGCGGATGCACTTCTGTCTGTCTACCCCGTAAGGGATTTCAGCGGTGACTTTTTACTATGTTTTTTCTAAGTTGTAATCCCAAGGGTCGTATACGTATAACAAATAGCAATGATTACCGTTTAAAACTTTTCCCTTCGGAACTATGTGACAGCGCGTAAACTTCGGATATGAGTGGTCCCGAATAGTTGGCGGGTTCGCGCCATGAATATTGTATTATTCTCTGTAACATCAGACTCTACACTGGGTTCTTTTTCTTTCTTATACCGAGAAGGAAAATGATTTGTTTTCAACAGGATTCGAGTAAACATGGCACTTCTATTTTTCATTATGTTTGTGTGTTTCTTGTCTATCTGTGAAATCGAAACGAACGTTGACCTTTTAAGTATGGCTCGATTGTTTGATCTATATGATTTAAATGACATGACACGAGTAGGTATGTAGTAAACATACAGTCCGTTGCGGACTCAAGCTATACTTGAACTAACCATCACAGCCTGTAAAAATATTTGTATTTAATTAAGTGCACTAAAGCTGCTTAAGTTAACTTAAATAAAGTTGTTTTTAATTAAGCTGCCGGAAAGTTGGTGCTACTGATTAAACAGGATATAAACGAAAAGAGATATCAATTCTATATTAAGACTATATAACTATTACCAAGGATGGACGTTCAACTTATGTATAATAATATGTGATGATGTTTAAATGACCTCTACTTATCATAGCCAATTCTGCCGGCTTTCGTGCGGCTTTTGGTTTGCGTAGTACCTACCACTTTAAAATAAGTTTTGAATTCCTTTAATAAGCTGTGTTCAATATGATGGGAGCGAGATTAATAAGAGAGAAATATATAGGTTAGGTAATGTTTTCATTTTAACCAACCAGCAGACACCAAATATTGAGCCGTGAGTTTTTTCGCGTGTAAGTGAAATTTATTATGTACAATGTGGTCTTATTCGGATGGTCGGATTCACACACCTTGACATTGACAGATGCTTACTCGTGTCGTTACAGATATCCTCCGGGATGTATGAAGGATGAGGATGCGAAATGTTGCAAAAAACTTTACGATTTCTTAGAAAAGAGGCTGAGTGTGGGTGTTGAGTAAAATCTTGTAGTTATTTATTTATACTGAGGTCTACTGACAGCGTGATATGCATTTATAAAATAGGAATTCAAAGGGCTTTTATTTGTGTTAGTCCCAACCTACAAACTCAAATTCAAATATCTGGTACTTTTAGAACTATGTAGACTTTGATTTTTTTTCCATTTTTTGTGTTTCATAAGGATAAAGCCAAAAATAGAGTTAAACTTTACCAACACTGGCCATAGTGGCCATATGAAACTAACTAAAAATAAGCAAAAGTGGCACCATCAACTTAAAAACTCAGACTCAGTTGTTTATGTCATGAAACTTGAATGAATCTTGCTAAATAACTTGCAGTTTTATGCACAGGGGTTTATTTGCTTACGGAAACTAAATAAGTTCTTACTATTTTATTTTTCGATGACACACAATGGCTAGACTAGGATTTATCAAAGTGATGAAAGGATTAGCCATTCAGATTAGCGTCAGTCACTGACTGCCCAGGGTGCGCCGGACGTATACAGGGTGTCCCAAAAGTCAACGTCATCCCTTAAAGGGCTGATAGGTCAGCTCATGAGAGGCCAGAATATCACAATATGACCTTAGTAAAAACTCGATAATTTTCGAGATATTGACACTTTTATAAATTTGCTGAAAATCGACACCTTGGATCAGTTTTTTGCGTGCCGCCGGTACAAAAATCCATATTGTTAGAATTTGTTTGGTGTTGCATCTTCCTGTATAGCTCTGCTATTGATCGCAGTCAAAAAAAATATCGAGTAATGCCGCATGTTTAAAAAAAACACGGTTTTCAAAGTCATAAAAGGTAATCGTATTTTTTTATAAACAACTTTGACTCTACATACTGTAAAAAAATATACCACGCAAACCTGGCACCTTATTTGAAAAGATTGCTTACTTAATGCAGTTTCCAAAATGGTATGAAACGTTGCTATTGTTTCAATTAACAAAAAAGTTATTGCTATTTTACTACAAAACGACCTCGATGTAAAATTGTTTGAAGGAAATTTATCTGACTGAATTTATTAAGGGTAAGTCATGTTGGAATGAGTAAAAGTAAAAAAGGTGGTGGGGTCAGCCGTGGCAACATAGATGACGCAAAAATAGCTAAGAAAAAACTTACCAAACTCTTATAAAACATATTTTGCGTTTTTTACACCTTATTTTAAAAAAACAAACATTTATTGACTTTAATTTATATTTCTCAAAATTATAACAACACATTATTATATTAAGTACATAATCAGCAAAAAATAATACTCATTAATGGTCATAATCATAATTTTGAGAGTTTTGTTTAACAATAACTTTAAAATAAATAACAAGTAATTAGAGGTAATGTTAATGACAAACTGATCTATCCCTTTTTTGGATACTGTGGGTGTACAATGTACATGTGTAAGCGTTTTGCTTGTACAATATCACACATTAGCACTACTCAGGAATGTACGTTACCATGCGCTACATTTATGGGGAATGTGGAGGTGCTATAGTCCACTTTTTTCGAGAAAGATATTCAAAATGCGTTTTTTTTAGTAACTGTGACAACGATGTCTCTTTTCCCACTCCCGGCCACACCACCTATTTTACTTTTACTCATTCCAACATGACTTACCCTTAATAAATTCAGTCAGATAAATTTCCTTCAAACAATTTTACGTCGAGGTCGTTTTGTAGTAAAATAGCAATAACTTTTTTGTTAATTGAAACAATAGCAACGTTTCATACCATTTTGGAAACTGCATTAAGTAAGCAATCTTTTCAAATAAGGTGCCAGGTTTGCGTAGTATATTTTTTTAGGGTTCCGTAGCCAAAATGGCAAAAACGGAACCCTTATAGTTTCGTCATGTCCGTCTGTCCGTCTGTCCGTCTGTCACAGCCGATTTACTCGGAAACTATAAGTACTACAGTGATGAAATTTGATGGGAATATGTGTTGTATGAACCGCTACAAAAATATGACACTAAATAGTAAAAAAAAAAATTGGGGGTGGGGCCCCCCATACATGTAACTGAGGGATGAAATTTTTTTTTTCGATGTACATACCCGTGTGGGGTATCAATGGAAAGGTCTTTTAAAATGATATAAAGTTTTCTAAAATACATTTTTCTTAAAGTGAACGGTTTTTGAGATATCAGCTCTCAAAGTCGTAAAAAGTATGTCCCCCCCCTCTATTTTTATAACTACGGGGTATAAAATTCTAAAAAAAATTGAGGTGATGCATGCTAATTAACTCTTTCAACGATTTTTGGTTTGATCAAAGTATCTCTTATAGTTTTTGAGATAGGTTGATTTAATTGCTGCTACGGAACCCTTTGTGCGCGAGCCCGACTCGCACTTGGCCGGTTTTTTTTACAGTATGTAGAGTCAAAGTTGTTTATAAAAAAATACGATTACCTTTTATGATTTTGAAAACCGTGTTTTTATTAAACATACAGCATTACTCGATATTTTTTTTGACTGCGATCAATAGCAGGGCTATACAGGATGATGCAACACCAAACAAATTCTAACAATATGGATTTTTGTACCGGCGGCACGCAAAAACTGATCCAAGGTGTCGATTTTCAGCAATATATATAATATTTATAATATATAATATTTATAAAAGTGTCAATATCTCGAAAATTATCGAGTTTTTACTAAGGTCATATTGTGATATTCTGGCCTCTCATGAGCTGACCTATCAGCCCTTTAAGGGATGACGTTGACTTTTGGGACACCCTGTATAATTGTATAATGAACAGTTGCCCGAGCACAAGTTTCGATCCTCCGTTAACGTTGCGTATCGTTGAATCTATGCGATACCTAATTCGAATCTACAGTCGAAATCGATAGCATTGAATGCTAGCGTTGGCTAGGAGATTCGAAGGTTCGTTTAGAAACTGCTGTCTTAACCTTATTATATCCTAAATTTCGCATTTTTTTTGTTTTTATTATGAAAATATTGTTGAAATAAGTGCTATTATTTAATATTATTTAATTAAATAAATAAACAAAGTGAAATTAAAATAATTCTATCAATTATTTTTAAAAGTTGTTTTAATTTTATATCGTATTATCATGGAAGTAATAATACAACAGGAATGCGCACTCACCAAAATGCTGCAAACAAAAATAGACCTAACGAATTCACCTTAAGATTTATATTTGAAGTGAAAGAGGCCGCGAGCCGATAGAGAGGGTTACCACAGAGCCCTTCCTCTCTTTCTAACAATTGCCAGGATTTAGTTGTGTAAACTTTGGTAGATTTTGTACGAAGAGAGTTATGCAAAAAAAATATTAAATTAACTCATAGACTACTGTATATCATATCATTTTCAAAAACAAATTTATAATAAATCAGTATAAACATGTAATTTTAATGAAATATTTGGTATTTGTTTGAATAATAATTTCATAAAAAATATTGGTAGTTTTTCTAAATACTTTACGACAAGACCGAAGTTGTCAAGATGACGGATGACATTTATACTGTTGTGAGAGATGTTATGGTTAGGGTGACCATTCATTCGTACTTTTGAATCACTTTCCATTAATTAGGACCTGTTTCATTGAACTTTTTGTTCAGCTTTCCTTCCAATGAAGAAACATAGCAAAGGTGGTTCCAAGTAATTCCCACAAATTTTCATCATTTTAAACCCGATGATAAATCCCGATTCATCGCAAATGTTTATTATCGTTACAGTCGAACTATAAAGTCCATCTTAGTAGAATTTGGTAAAAAGACAGATTGTTGTTGCTAGTTCAAACCTTGGGAATATCTAATTGATATGGAAAAAAACATATCAATATTACATTGCAGTTTGCGCTGCAACAACACATCTATACAAATTTTACCTTCACCCCATTTGTTTACTCAATTGTCATATCACCAAAATACATTCGTACCTACATTGCAATCGAATTATTCGAATAATAGGTGACTTTGAGACCATCGACACCTATTCGCGACATGATAGATTAGAAGTGATGTCTCATGAATTACCTAAAATTATGGTCACCAAAAATAGAAAGAGATGGAGGGCTCCGTGCTGACTATCTCTGTCGGCTCGTTTTTTTGGTGCAGTGCGCATTCCTGTTGTATTATTACTTCCATGCGTATTATGAACAAATATGGACGTTTGTGATTGTGAAACCAATTTGACGTATAGATTCAAACAAAAACGCTAGCGATAAAATTTCGTTCGAATCTATGCGTCAAATGAGGCGTTTGTTAAAAAAAAAAAAAGTTCCTTTTTGGAGAAATAGATGGCGTTGTCTGGGGTTGTACCAACTTTCAAACCCTCAGAACGTGAATGAAAATCACTTGGTATGAAATGATCCGAACACAACCATGAATGTTTTCGCAGTTTCCAATCAATTTTTCGCACATTTATCCGAGTCGCCTTAATCCATTGTTGCGCCTGGCTTTCATCATTTGGAAATTTATGATGTCCTTTATTTTTACAAGTTGCGACGGCACACATTCTCATCTTGTCTTGTAAGTATTTCTTTGGGATCTTATTCAGGATCATACAATAAATAAAAATAGAAAATCAGTTCTCGCACGCAGCACCCGTTCAAACGGCGCGCATAGAGAAAAGAACACTACGTGACGGCGCGGGTAGAACTATTCACAGAATACTTAGCACTATCCCAAGCCACATGCAGTCTGAGCCTCGGAAGGATGGCTCGCGCTACCACCCGACATTTAATCACAACTAGTGAGTTCTTATTCTGAGTTTAGTACTCTTTGCTCTCTATGTAATTTTTGACAGTTGGTACCCTGCGTTTTCACGCCATCTATCGGCTTACCCAAAAGCTCAACTGACAGCTGTCAAGGAAAACGGCTCATTGGGTTCGTAATCGCTAAAATGTCAAATTTATATGGGCAAAGAATTTCGAATACGTTTTCGATACCATAGTCGATAGGTGAATGAATTTCGAATCTATACGCTTTCGATACCATAGTCGATTTCCATGTGTTTGTGTAGTATCGAAAATTAGTATCGAATCCTGTGCTCGCCCTACTGGATACGTCACTCGAAGAGAAAATTCAGCACTTTCATAAAAGGATATTAAATTCAGTTTTTCACGTAATGATAACGATGGTAGCTTTCGTTTTGGCATTTTAAAATTAAAAAATCTGTATGATAGTAAAGCGAAACTAAAACTGTAGGTAATTGATTAATAAATACATTGAACTGAACTGAACTGAAGCTCAAATTACGTACTTGGAATTACGTGTGGAATTTGTGGGTAGAATAAGAATGAGTAATACAAACAATGTTATCTCAGTTACAGAGGTTTATGTATATAAAATTTACTCGCTGTCTCAGTTATAGAGGTAACTATTATGATAAATCGAAAGAACAAATCCCCGTTATAGAGGCTCCGTCCCACTAACAGAGAGGTAATTCAGTGCCAAAGTGTTGGGACCTCAGCATGAGTTCCAGCTATGGAGGTTTCTCACTTATCCAGGTCCCACTTAACCAGGTTTCACTGTATATAGATTTTATTGTCGAGTAACTATACCAATGTCAATTTCTACTCCTGATATCCTGCGCCAAACAGAAGCTCTTGGGGAATAACTAAAATGCAATAAAGCTGTTACTTTCATAGCTAATGTAAACAATGAAAATTTACTTCCACTCGTGAAAAATAAACTTGTGTGACAGAGACAGAAGATTGATCTTCTGCTTTCGTCCTGGAGTAGATATTTCCACTTGTCTCGCGATGGCATATCGCGCCGCGCCGCATCTTGATAGTGATAGATTATTCCTAATAGCTCTTACTTTATATTTAGGTTACATTAACACGGTTACAATGTCAAATCAAATAACTATAGATTGGCAAGTTGCTTGGCGACCCTCCTTGCGGGGTGAAAGACGCGGAGGGGACGAGGTACCCAAGACGACAGCGGGAAGCGGGAGGGTAGCGGGGAAGGGCAACGCGTGCATTGAATGTCATTGTTACGGCAGTCTCGGCCGCGCAGCCGAGGCGGCCACATGTCTTATATAGTCTGTCATAATTTGAGTGCGACCCACATGAGATCATTGATCCTGAGACCATTAGTCTTAGGATGAGTGTTGAGGCCTTTTTAATATTATCATTATATTATTATTAGGTATCTATAATTCGTCAACAAAATAACGTTAAAAACAACAAATCGTATAATGTCTCAATATAGGGGCTTCTTGTAGAACAGCGTACCGGATCAGTCATGCTACGCGGCTAAAGGTTGGTACTGCGCAGTCAGATACGAAAAAGTAAACAACAAAGACGAAGAGTCCATATGACAGTGCGTCAGTTGTCAGTTCTTGTAACTAGGAAAGCAACCAAAATTTATGTGATTTAATGAAAGTAATTAATGAGCAAAACACAGAGAAAAATTACAAAATTGATGAAATTTTGAAAGAAAATGGTCATATCGTGCTTCGCCTACCCCCATACCACCCGGAATTAAATCCTATTGAACTTGTGTGGCGGTACGTGAAAGACGAGCTCGCAAGAACGTCGATTGACTCTAACTTAGATAAAGAGATAAAAGACTTAGAGTTGCTTTTCTCTAATTATTCGCCTGAAAAGTGGAGAAATTGTGACGACCATGTCATAAAAAATTAAGACGAATATTATAAATGTGATACAGTATTTGACGATGTATTGGACAGGTATGTTATTGTTTATTTATAATTTAATGTAAATTAAACATAAATTGGTTTTTGTCTTAGATTTATAATTGAAGTTAATGAAAACGATGATGAAGATGCGGATGACGACGATGATGAACAAGTTCAAACAGAGAGTGAACATGAAAGTGACATGGAAATTGATTTATAAAATAAAACACTTTTACATAAATAAATTCAAATTGGTAGATATTCTGAAGGTAAACATCCAAATTTTAATGCTGTCAAACTATAAATTTTAAGCTAAATATGACATTTACGGGAACACTCATAGAATAAAATTTTACTTACGTCAGAAATAGTTACAAGCTATCGCGAGATTAATCCGGGCACACTTTTCTACGTGTGTAGCATGTCGTGCTACCTCGCCCCCGCCACTTCTTTCACCCCGCAAGGAGGGTCGCCAAGTAACTTGCCGCATTAGGTAGAGCAGGCTACAGAAGACGCTTTTGCGTTTTAACGATTATACGTAATATTTATTTACTACCTATATAAAGGTATACATTATACACGTATACCTATGTTGGTATTTTTAAGCGTTAAAATATTTACTTACTATGTTATATTTTCTAGGATTCGCTTAAATTAAAATCATGAAGCCATGCGCAATTTATGCTTGAGAACAAGATCACAGATTAGACAGCCTATGTACTATAGTACAGATAGGTATCTGCCATAGAACAGTCCGGTCGTTAGTGAGCTTGTACACCCCACCCTGGATGACAGATGTCAGTTTTAAGCCCTCACATTGAAATGATTGCATTATATACTCTTTGTTTTATTTTTTTTACGGTGGCCGCTAGATGGCTCTGTTTCAGTTTTTATTATACCCAGTAATAAAACAAAGCTGTAAATCTCCTGTAAATGAAACGAAAGTAGGTACAACTTATACAACAATTTATTATAAATAATATAACAAATGTTACTATCACTACATGAATAAGTGTTACAAAAGGAACAAAAATATATAACTTTTCTTTGTACAAGAGGGTACATAATTAACTTATCAATATTCTATACAATAATAAAATAAGCGTTGTGGTATTATTTTGTACAATAAGGTTAAAACAGTTAATAAAACAATGATTACATAGGTATATTAAAGATCCATAGTGCAATTTACCTAAATTAAATTTATTAATAGAGCAAGTACAAAAATACAGCTTTAAATTTAACTAAATATCGGTCACTTATGAATTAACAACTTAAGTAAACTAAAACAGTTTTAAAATAACTAAATTAATAGCACTTAAAATTAATTTACCACTTACAATGCACAAACAAAAATATACATCACCTAATTATAAAAAATACATTCTTCAGCGATTGCCAATATTTACCAAAATTTAATAAATACTTATGATTTGTGCTTGTACAAAAATAAAGCTTTAAAAACTGAATAAGTGCCTTTTACAATGAATTAACAACTTAAATATATTATATGTTATTCAAAATAGTAAGTAAACAAAAATACAGTTAAGACATTAACAAAGTCACTTAAAATTAATTTACAACTTCAAATTCATTAACATAATAACAGCTAATTAATCATTAACTTATTATTAAAAAAATACAATTCATGTTAAATAAGTGAATTAAAAATAATAACAATGTAAAATCTTATAAAATATATCAACTAACTAATACTGCTAGGCGATCTGAAACAAAAAATACGATTTAACAATGATTATAAAGTCAACCTACTTTTTAACTCTTAACGTAGTATATTTTTTAAATGCAATTTCTTGCATAGGGGTCATAGATGATGATGACATTTTGCCTAAAAATGACCCTTTCATAATTTTATTGATACAATTGCACCAATTGTGAATTTGAACTCGGCACACCAGACTGACAAACATATCTAGTAGTTCTCGACAATGCTGACTACATCCCAACCAGCTTACATCTGCTGATTTTAGAAATTCTACTTTAATATATTTTACTACACTCTTTTGGTGACTATGATATTCTAAATATTGATTAATGCAAGTTACTAATTTCCGGAACAAAATGATAAATTTAGTATTTGGATACTTTAAGTTTCTTCCCTTTAAAAGCCTACGCTCTCTTTGTGTAACCCAGTCATGTACATCAGTAATTTCGGTAGTCAACATTGTTTTTCGACAATCAGTGCAAGGTATCTTTTTAATAAGTTGGCGTGATACAAATCCGGCAGTGAAGGCAGAAGAGCGGACGTTCTGCGTCTCCTCGCGCGCCTGCTGCAGCAGCGACGGCGACGGAGATGCTCGCGGCTCACGGGAAGGGCCTGCAACAGGCAAACTAGCTGGAGCACCATGGACTTCGAACATTAATCCCTTATTAAAGATAGCCTCCCCCATATCCTCCTCGCAATTAGAGTTCGGAGAATGTGGGCCGAGGACATCAGTCACTAACAGAGACTTAAAGGAGCAGATGAACGAATAAGGGTCAGGATTAACATTCCTATAATTAAGTGCGCGTATTCGGCCAAAAAAATTCTCTAACGGGTCCTGATTTAAATTACGAGTGTAAAAAAAGCTTACACCCATATCTTTAAGCTCAACCCACAAATTTATAAAACTTTCTAATGTTGTTATCCAGTTTTTTACACTGGGTACCCTTTTTCGATCACCAACATTAGTATCTACATAGTATAGATCCTGCAAAACTCTAATACTCTCCTTCCAAAAGTCCAGATGTTTGCACTCTCCATTTATTTCTTTAACCGGTCCTCGCATCTTGCCGGGAGCCGAGCCACCACGGGACCTGTAATTTATCAAATTTTACTTACATATTTATTCTCGAAAATATTTGAAGTGTAGGTATTGTTCAGATAAATATCAAAACTATATCCATGTACATGATTCATGAAATTTTGACGCTCTACCTTACCTATGAATTTTTTCCACGTGGGCAAAGAGGAAAACACCATGAGGAAACTTGTAATTGGTATGATCATATATTTTTTATTCGCGCAAAATAATATTTGAAGTTAAAGCAATACAAAAGCAATGTTATGATATATTTTCGATATCTATAATAGTTTTAGCGATATAGGTTTTTAAATGTTTCCTGTTTCACAATGTCTGATAATGGCTACCTGTCGGTTAAAATACAAGCTGTCACACTCTATCATTATTTTTTAGACAGTGACAGCATGTCTTTTAACCGATAGGTTAAAAGACAGGCCATTATCCAGACATTGTGAAACAGGCCCTTATTACTATAGCATTTTTAATATTTATATAGGTATTTACCCGTTCACGCTGTCAAATACTCGATCAAAAAATAGGACTGCTTCCGCAGTATTCTTCATGGTTGAACTAACCAACGAACCATCTGCATGCGTGCCTGAGGGAAAAAATATAATTTAATTAGTATGCTATTAATCGTAACATATTAATAGCGCTCCTAAAGTAGCTCAGAGTGCTATGGAGACAGCTATGCTTGGGGTTTCTCTGATGGATCGTATCAGAAATGAGGTTATCCGTTAGAGGACTAAGGTTACCGATATAGCTGTCAAATATGCAATCTGAAGTCTGCTGGTCATATCTGCCGAAAAACCGATAACCGTTAGGGTATACGAGTTCTCGAGTGGAGACCAGGAACAGGCAAATGCAGCGTGGGACGCCCTCCTACCAGCTGGACCGACGACCTTAGGCGGGTAGCCGGTAGTGGCTGGATGCGGAAGGCCGGGGACAGAGTGTTTTGGCGCTCCTTGGGAGAGGTCTATGTCCAGCAGTGGATTAGCTGACGATGATGATGACATTATGCCCTCTAAAGCATCCATCACAGCACTACCGAGGTGCATATAATGATACCTGATCTTCATACAGTGAAATTAGGGCCTCCCCGAAAATAACCCAATTTTCGTGGTCCATACGCTTGGCGGGCGCGTTAGAGAAATTACTTAACATTAATTATAAAATGATTTTTTAAACAAATATGTACCCCTGCCGGTCGAACTCAGAACCCTTGGCACAGCGGTCAAAAGTTAGAAACCAATGCGCATCAGGTCGTCATCTCCGGCACGGGTCTCATTCCAATGAAGGAAGGGTTTAGGCCTAATGCACCACGCTGGCCTAGTGCGGGTTGGTAATTGTGCTGAGAGAGTTACAGGGTAAGTGGGCAACCAGATGTTTTCAAGCTGCCCAAAGGCCTTCTCTGACTAGGTTTAATGATCTGCCTATTATCTTACACTAATAATAACCATTTAGCACTAGAATAATATTTGAAAAATAGCCTATAGTAGACAACAACACTTTTTATTGCAGATATTTGATCGACGTGATGAAAATAACAAGTCTTTAGTAGTTTAATAAACGAAAATATACAAACCATAATTGGATGTAAACAAGAGCATTGCAGCGGTTCGCTCGCTGAGGACTTGTGTACAGTTTTTAACTTTCATTTTCCTTATTTTATCTGGGATGACATGTTCATCTGTTAATTTATGAAGCATTCTAATTTCTCCTACGTGGCAGTCATTTTTGTACACTTCGACAATGTCACTCCATCTAGCTATATTTCCTTTAAACATCATATCTTTGTTTAAAAAGTTATTCCGTATCCCTTTAATGAGGTGCGGAGGGTCGAAAATTATGTTCAGCGCATGACCATCAATCTCCACTTTGTTATCTGAAAAAGACATAGGATTTTTTATAGTTAAAGTGTAGGAACATCTCACACACAGCCATTCATCTAAACTAGGGAGAGACTGTAATATAGGTATCGAACAGCTGATATATCTAAACAGATACATGGGTACATATTAACTCCCAAGACCAGAGTATCTGACATTAAAACAAATTACCGGCCCGGTCTGTAATCGAACTTAGGACCTTCGGGATAGCAATCAGGGTCACTAACTACTACAGCAAAGTTTCAAAATCCCACTTTAAAACAGAGTTGTCGCTCACTCTCAATATTAACAATTATGGAATAAGAGAGGTTATCGCGAGTTAGTACCCTACATCTATATTCTTGCTAGATATTGTACACCCTTCATGTGGCATCGAGGCCGTAAGACACCTGTGTATAGTCATATTTTGGACAGTTAGGAATTCCAGGTACTTACTTGGGGGATCATTACGGAGCAATTGACATCTGCGAGTATCTGCTCGCATACTGTTCATGCAGGATTGAAACGTCGACCCTTGGTCGCATACTAGCGCTTTTGGAAGAAGTCCCGTTTGAGAGACAGCAGTTACTACTTCCTGCAATATTGGAAACATATTTATTTATAAATGGCAGTAATGTTTTTAAATATTACAACTTAAAGTTGTATCTTCATATCCCTGATTGTTACAATACATAATTTTAACAGGGCGGAAAGATTGAACGGGTTGGAGAGAAACTACCTTAAATGTTAATTTAACCTTGATGTCATTTAATTAAATTAAAATTTAATTTAATTAAAAATACTAAAGATTAAACTTCAAAATAAATACGTAAGTACCTTTAAAATGTTTTTCAACTTAATAGTTGGAGTTGTTCCTTCACATAAATAATAAGCTATGGGCTGTCTCCATGAAGTGCATATACCTCGAACCATAAAAACAAGGGCATGATCGCATAGTTTCCTTTCCACTTCGGCACCAAAATTCACAAAACCGTCAATGCGATCTTCAGATTCTAAGAATGTCAAATGAGGTGTCAACGCCACTTCATCAAACACAATGGAACAGCACTTTTTTTTGTCATCCCAATTCCGAACTGACTCCTTTAGTTGTGTAAATATGTTTTCATTTATTCCCGGTGCAAGAGAAATATGATGAGTAAATTTTCTTAGAGTGCGCCTGCTAGGCAAGATAAATATCTTGTGCAGCAATTTATATCCTTTCGGACTTTGCTTTTGGAGTGATAGAGCCAAGAGTTTCTGTTCAGTTGTGAACCTCCGTCTTTTTATGTGTTTATTGGCGAGCGTGACCTGCATTTTAAGGAATGTCTTGGCTTGAGGAGTCAGTTTCTCTACAAGCTCAGAAAAAGATTTGTTCTGATTTAGTTTTTCAGCTTTTTCTATTCGCTCCTGGTATGACTGAACTATACGGCGACGGGATTTCAGTATAGTCGAGCATTTTTGGTACATTTTCTTGCATCTGGGGGTTAATTGTTGTACACTTTTTATAAGTCTTTTCCTTGCCGTCTTGGTTTCTGAAAAGTAGAAAATAAAATATTTTAGTATTTTACTTAAAATAATAAATACCTTTAGATAGTATTATTCGAACTAAGAACTAATAATAGGCGGATTTATAGCTTAAAAAAAAAACGATACCCTACCTGGACCTTAAATTGAAAGAGTATTTTTGATTAAATTGGGGAGTGTTTTTTTCTAATAAATAAATATAATACACTAACTTCTCCGCCAGCTTCGCTTCTGGGATAAAAAGTGCATAAAAACTTAAATCACTCTACGTCGTAGGCTTACCTAATGTCACATTGGACCTTCTTGAACAGCTAGGAGATATGACTTCCGGAATACGAACAGTACATTCTGCGGTCGTAATATCATCAGGAATGGTTCCTGAAACTGAAAACAGTGATTTTCAGAAGTAATAGAGTTAAATCTCTCTTTTGGGAAGAAATAAATTGTTCAATTCGACAGAAGTAGAATGTCGAATTCCAAATTTTAATGTAGGATTTTCGAAACAAAGCTCTTGGGCAAAACCTAGAATAGTTGCAGTTGAGTTGAATCAATAGTTTAATTATCAAATATGAAATTGGCAATACCTAAAAAAAAAATGTAATGAACTACTTACTGTCTGTTGCTGCGGATATGTTAAAATTATCTAACTCTCTCTGCGAGTTAGAACCACACGAGCCATTAGTGTCGTTACCATCTAAAATTAGAAATAGTTTTTTTTAATTAAGATTATAATAATAGGTTTTTTCTAAAATGTCATCAAAATAATAGGTTTGTTCTATCTAACATAAGTCTTTTGCTAAAAACTATTGCTACAACTAATATTTTTTTTAAAATCTCGGATACTGATTTGTCGGTTCATCAATGATTCAAATTCTGAACGGTTCATCAACAGCCGATTGTCCTGCCGATATGTCACCGAACGAACGATATTTCACCTGAACTTAGTATCCGAGATTAAAAAACAGGTTTCTAAAACTTTCTAAGGTACTTTAGTTTTCTTTCAGTGCATATACTTTATATTATACTTGCTACTATTATAGTGTGACCATTACCGCTGTGCACTGCGGGGGATGTGCGGGGCGGGGCCGCCACGAGCGTGCCAGACGAAGTAGCCGATTTCTCCTACCGTCTCGCCGCGCGCATGCCTTAGGGCGGTAATGGTCATACTAACTATAATACTACACTACTGTATGCACTGCTTACTACAATAACTATCATACAATAATACATTCGATTGCACGGATTGCACCATACTTTGATTGTGTCTTTTAATCAAAATATTATTAAACAAGTACTCTACATTAAAATAAATGGTTAAATACGAAATTAATCATTTTTGCTAGTAAGTATTCCATTGTTTGTTATGTTTCATTTTAAAACCTAATTTTTAAATAAATTCTAATAAAAAGACACACTAAGATTGTTTACCTTTAGTGCCAAGTAAGGACAAATGGATTATACTAGAAATATATACATACACACAATAAAATAACAACTACTAGGTAATTATAATTAAAGTGAAGTACCAGTATTAAACTTCTTTTTTTTATTGGGTGGCAGTGCATATGAATGCTCAAGGTTCACTGTATTTAACACTTTTATAATGTCTTCCACTGTAATATAAACAATTACTTAACAAAAATTCAAATTAAGATAGGGTATGTCTTAGATAATAATTAGGTATAATGTAAGTAATAAATAGTATGTTACGAGTACATACGTTCTGATCCTGACAGATGTCTTTTGGTAGTTTCCAGAGGTGCATTGAGAGGTATTTTCTTTGCATAATCGTGATCCCATTTAGCATGCATGGAGTGGAAATCTATAAAATAAAATGTAAAACAATGATAATTATAATAATCATTCAATAGGAAACAAGATTCAACATAGTTTATAAAATCTACAACTGCATTGGTGGTATGCTCTATAAAGAAATACTGGTAAATGTAGTATGTGACACCCTCAAGCCTGAAATTTTTACAAGTAGGGTATGATAATGAAGGAAGAATCATAGGAAGTGATGAATGAGGAGCTCCTTGAAAGTGAGTGGCATATGGGCAACTATTACATTAACCAAAACTTGAGTTTTTTTTTAATGTTGGCAGACTGATGCTGTGAGTCATTTTATTATTTTAACTAAACAATTTCACTCTAATTGACTCTATATTAGTAAGTAGGTTACTACTACTTACTTTCATATTTTGGCTTGCCAGATGAAATTTCCTCAGCTGTAAATAAAGATGGTACAGCCATGTAGTGCCTCCTTCCTCTTGTGAAACTTTTGGGTTCAAAATGCTTCAAACACACCTGAAATTTTCAATCATGTTAGACATAAGTATTACACATAAAAATTGATTGTATCCAAGGGTGATGTACCAACTGAATGTTAAATAAATGTATCCATGCCATCTAGAACACCCTGGGCAGTCAGTGACAACATATTATCTGACTGGCTAATCCTTTCACCCCGGGGACATGTGACACTAACACCAAAACCAGTATGAAATGTATCTTACTGATATACCTAAAAGATAAGGAGTGATGGTAGCTCAATCCGGTAAGCGCCCACTTCTCACACCAGAGATGTGGGTTCAAATCCAATAGGTATAGGTAGGTAAGTACCAATGAGTTCTTTGAATTTCAATACAATGTATAATCTTATGGCGAAGGAAAACACTGTGAGGAATCCTGTATAATATGTCTAGATTGTGTACCCTAAGTACATTGTAGTCATTCAAAGACGGCTATTTAGTACAAATATTCAGCGAAAAGCGGGTGGCTCGCTTTCGAGTCACCTCTGACTACACCTTTGGGGACTACAGTCATCAGCATATTGTGTAAGTATGAATATACATTATATATTGTATAAGATAAGTAGATAATAAGCCTCATGTGTTATATTAGGTACTGATAAGAATGCAAACTTACAACTTTTTCCCTGAGACGATATCTAGGTAGGCCCATCAACCCGGAACAATATGGTTTGAGAGTGTCCAACCAAACATCTGAAACTCGAGGGTCATGCGGCCACCGGGAGGTTTTAGATCCCACATCAGATTTGCAGCCATCTACGACGCACTTGCGAATCCGAATCATGTCAGACAGCTGAAAGACAATCAAAGATAAGAATCAAGAATACATACAAAGGTTACTTAAACTTATGAGGGTATTGTTTACTTGGTGATAACTTACGGAAAAGTGGAAATTATTGGAGGTGTAAGACTGGTCACAAGGCTGATGATGGCTGAGGGAAGACGCAGGTCACAAACGGAGGGAAAACCTTAACACGCTGACTTTGGACGAAGTTCTGTAATCAGTCACAAAAAACAACAAGCAAAACAAATAGATTAGTAGCAAAAGAACAGTGTCCTTTCAATGATAAAAAGAATTAAAATTTGCATCAATAAGTGAATATTGTAAGCAAATTGTAATTTTTTCGTAAAGTCTCCGCTATAGAAATAGTGAGACAAAACAAAATGGCGGGAAAGCCAGGAAAATTCAAGCGTCAGTCAGATAGAAAAATAACGGCGAAAATTTGATTTTGTACACAGAACAAATTAAAGAAAGTATGTTCTCGATGCAGTCGTATAAATAACTTACAAGATTGAATAAATTATTTTCACTTACAAAAATAACTTAACAATTATATTGTAATATTATAACTTACCTAACTTATTATTTAATCATGTATTTTTTTAATACATTATATTTTATGGGATCGATTCTGATCTTTCAACTGATATCAAAATACACCGTTTTAAGTTTAAATAGGATGAAAAGTTAGGACATTTTCAACAGTTGAAAATCAAAAGGTCTTTTAGCTTGAAAAATTGATAAAACAGAAAAAATATTTTATATTAAAAAAAAAAAAAAATTGTTTTTGGTTCTATCATTTCCACTCGAATTACAAGTAGCCAATGGGAGCGGAGCCGTTTTCGTCTAGCCAATCAGCATGCTAAGGTTTTTTTTTTTTTTAATTGACTAAGATAAAGGATTTATACAGCCAGAGTCCCCCCCGTGAACAAGATGCCGGTAAACGTCAGAAAACGCTCAGTCCATAGACAAGACATGTCATAGACAACTTTCTTCTATTCTGTGCTATTCCTCGAGATAAGAGTGCGGCCACAAAGCTGTTGTGAATAATTCCTTCTAACAGTATGTAAATATATCATAGGAGCATTTTATAACATTCACATGTGCATTCTGCATACGACTTACCTCAAATCGTAGATTACCTTTGCGCTTTACTTTTGTTTGCTTTCGCCTGCCGTCTACTGTAATACTGTTACTGACTTCTTGAAGAACCGGCTTCGTAGCAAAGTTAACATTATTCCATTTAGCCATTTGCAGAAACTTTGACAGTATTATAGTCCCTACTCGCTGGCCAACATGCTTTATTACTTAAACACATTAAAACATACGTAAACGACTTGCTATGTAGGGCATGGATAACCCTAGGGATAAAACTTTATCAATTTCATTAACCCTTTAATGACAAAATATGATTGTTATTAACTATTTGTTGGCTTCTATGACATTATTATGGGAAGGGACCAATTCGAAGGCGCGCTTTTGTTAAAATGTAATTTCATATTTCTATTTTTACTCGCAGGTAGTTAGCAAGTTAATAATTAATATCCTCGTTTAGATAGCTCTACCAATCAGAAACCTCAAAATAGACATAGTCTTTTTAAATTATTTCTCAGAGAGCTGAGGTTAATCAGGTAAGTACCTACTTTATTTCACATAATAGATTTAGCAAGTGCTAAGCAATATTAGACTCTACATAAACTTGTTCGAATAAGGGAACTTTTTTTTATGAAATACAACGAAGGCATACTTACCTTTAAGAATTTCCTCGACAAATCGCAAAAACAGGACTCTATATTTTAGATCTCGACAGACATCGTAAGCTCTTCCATTTGTCAGTCGTAGAATGAGATCCTTGTGAATGATCATTGGTTTTTATCGGAGGTCCTCGGGTCAAGCGTAAAGCAGAAATTGGATGAATCGACATAACTGATACAGTCAGTGGTTGACGCACCCTTTCACTCTATAAACTCGGGTTAGTATCTGTTGAAATACATATATGTTTGATGGTTTCATTTATTCTTTTGTGAACTCAGGATACGAAGTTGGTTTTCAAGATCCATATTTATTTTGTTATCATTTTCTTTTCTACGTGTAATTTATATCATATTATATTGTTAATGATACTTCATATTCACAACGTACTCGTAATGCACTAAAATGCCCTTATATTTCAACCTTTAATGGGATAATAGTCAATGTTGTATCAAATCAATTAAACAACAGTTACATTGAATTCATTTTACAAAAGTGTTAAAGCGAATCGCAAGAACCTTGAATTTAAGTATCCTTGGATTCAAACCAATATATGACCAGGGGATCTCCAAAAATAGTAACATTGTGATTTTGCTCTAGAAGTCTGATTGCACCGCTCGCGACTCGCTGTAACTGAAATTTGCAACTATGTCGCGCTCGTATTTGTTTGTCTTTGTAATTGTTTTCGTGGTTTGTGTATCTTTTAGTGGAGTTTTGACACAAATCTGTGAGGATTCGGACTCAGATGAAATTGTAAGTGTCTTTCTTTAACAAGTTTTATGTCTAGTAGACTGGACTAGGCCTAAACCCTTCCTTCATTGGAAGGAGACCCGAGCCCCAGCAGTGGGGACGTAATGGTTCGTGAATCGATGTCTCGTAGAATTTTGGTTACAAGGTAATTTTTCGTACATTTCCTTTGTTTGGACTGGTGCTAACAAGGGTTCAGATGGTATACCTAAGTGACGGTAAAATAGTGCATTTAGAACAATGATGCTAATACATTTTACAATTTATGTGTTTCCGTCACACAAACAATGCCATTCATTTGTGTCTACTGAAGTAAATCTTATGACCGACTTAAAATGACCTCTCCCAGTGTGTATCATGAAATCTTGGGACAATTTCAGACGTTTTTCTATGGATATTTTTCTACTTATATCTTTTTCAGTATGAAAATAAATGTCTTGAAATATTTTGTATAAGTGTATATTTTTTTACTATAATGTATTTTTTTTATTGAATATGTTATCCACCACATCGAATATTATTAACAGTATCAACCCAACAAAAAAATATGGAGTTTGGAATTTTTAAATCGGACTAAGTTTTAGGTCGGTCGGTAAGTGGTACTCTTGATTTTTGTAATTTCATATGAATGACGTTTTTTGAGTTAGGTCATTACTGTACTAAAGGTGCCACATACATACGTACGAAGGGTCCCAGCTATGCTGGTCAGTGTGTGTGCTATATCGGTCACAATGTGCGAGGCCGCTGCGCGCGCGCAGGTGTAGGATATGGGCTATTGGCTCCTCTCAACTCGACATGTTTACATTATGTACTTTACGGAATGGCAATTCACACTGTGGCTGTATGTTAAATATTGTTTAAACTTGTCGATAGGTTATTCGGTAGGCAGTTTACGGGAATTTATATGAGAGAGAGATAACATTGGGAAGTAATTAAATGCGTTTAATTAATTTTATGCGTTTTAATCCCGTAGAATCCCGCCTTTAAAATAACCTATCGATATTATCAATGAGACATAATTCCCTGTGTCTTAAATACGATGGCACACCACCGCGACGCCGTCGTTGCCTCGATATCGCTTCGACTCTAGCAGAGGACGGAGAGCCTTAAAATAAAATTTTCAAAGAGCTTAATTAGAAAAATGTTGAATTAAGAGACCAACCATGAAATCGTCATGCGTGATAAACAGTGTGCATTCACCTTTAACAGTGCCATATCTGACCACGACTGCGAGAGATCATCTAGTTAATATAAAATCAGAAAGACCATTTATTTTCCATGACAAGAAACTTAATGAAAATACCTGAAAATGTTGAAATGTTTGGTTTTATTAAGTGCTGTGATTGCTTGTTCCATCTCGCAGGATTGTAAAGTTGGAGGGAAACGGGTATGATATTTTAATTTCAAATCAAATTAAGTAAAAACACTGAAAGTATCAGACTAAAATCCGTTTTTATATATTTGTCTTTATTTCTTTTAAACGATCTAAGTACAAGCTATTTTTTACTTTGTATGAATTAAGCGTGCGCACGTGTTTTTTCGCCGATATGAAATATGAAGTAGTCAGCAGCATATGTATTCACAAATTAATCTCCAAATAAACAATGATTAAAACTAACAGCGTTATCAAGTAACACACACTTACCTACAAACTTAATTATTATAAATAACTAGCTGTTCCCGCGAGCTTCGCTTCGCCTTAAAAAGTTTTCCCGTGGGAATCCCGGGATAAAAAGTAGCCTTTGTTCTTTCTCAGGGTCTAGACCATATGTATACCAAATTTCATTCAAATCCGTTCAGTAATTTTGGCGTGAAAGAGTAACAGACAGACAGACAGACACATTTACTTTCGCATTTATAATATTAGTTAGGATAGGATTAGGATGTAAGTACGTAATCAGAGATTGGATTCTAATCTTTTTTTCTAGTTTTTTTATTGTTCATTATGTTGTACAAAAATGAATCCACAGGGTGTTTTAATTAAAAGAGTTTCTTCGATGGTTAACAAAATAGCGCCGCGCAGCTTACAGCAATCTCTCCACAGACTGCCCTCGGGCCGAGTTATTTTAGTAATGACTTTTTTCCTTTGTTGTTATTGTTACAAGCCAGGGTCCCACAGTAATACCTTTAACTGTCGGGACGTATCAAAAGTGCTCTAGGACGGAAAATTGTGGCCATTTGTGGCCATTAATTTACATTTGTGGCCGTCCTAGTCGCCTCGGTGACTAAATTGAGGACAGTTCCAGAGGCAATGGCAGCGTTTATGATGCTAACGGATTGGAAATTGTAAATTATTGATATGTGTAAATGATTTCCTAAACTGTACTGCAAGGAATTTGATCACTGATTAAGTTAAAGTTTAATTGTTGGTTCCCAGAGGTGTGGATGACTAGAGGATGGATCCAACTAATATTAAAAACTCGAAAGGATGTTTGTTACTCGTAGACTCTTTCAAGTGAAAACTAGAGAACGGATTTCCTGGAAATATCACAATGCGTTGAATGGATAAGTCCTTTGAATGGTAAATATTACTAAATATACACATCATAACGATCGTCTGTAATGTGTCTGTAATTCACTGTATGACATAGGCATTAGGCATCCTCCAAGATTATGACCATGATCTCCACGCTTGGCAGGCGAGTGTTATGTTAGTCCCAATGTAATAGGGGGCGGGCCTATTGCCATTTTACGGGCACATCCAAGACCCGAGAACAAATATCTGTGTTTAAACAAATATCTGCCCCAGCCGGCAATCGAACCCGGGACCATCGGCTCAGTAGTCAGGGTCACTAACCACTACGCCATTCGGTCGTCTAGACTAAACGTCTAAAAGTTATTAAACTAGATGAATAATTAAAATTAATTATGTAATATAATTATTTTTTTCCAGTGTGTCGACCACGAGCAGTGCTGCGGAGGCTGCTGTTTCGATGGAGAATGCATTGACAGTACGTTTTTTTAAGCATAATTTTGTTTCCATTCGTAAATACTTTTTCATACCGAAAGACTATATTAGCACACCAGGGCAATTCTATGCGGTATGCTACAAGGGCTAAAGTTACTTGATTAACCATATCAACGACCCTTGTGACTACCCCTATCAGCCCCTTTCCCCGCTACCTTTTGAGACTCCCTGTATACAGGGCTGTTAAAATAAAGAGCAGCGCAAATGTTGATCAGAAATGCCACTACTAATTCAACACCCTATATTTTGTGTTAAATTTAAATATAATAATTCGTAAATAAAAGTTTTTACAAGGTATATTCTCATAAAGATCCGCCTCAATATCCTAATTCTTGCTACCATTTAGTTAACCCCATAGTTTTATCTACATGTGGGTCCGTAATGTGAAAATGTTTTGACGCCACGGCCGGGAATTTCTTGCTCATTTTCCGGACTACTGGGCTATGATGACGGCGCCTATTCTATTTGTTTTACGGGGTTTATCTTGTTTTACGGGGTCTGTATAAGTCTATATACAGGGTGGCCCAAAGAGTGACGTCCAAAGGAAAATGTTTGATTCCTTAGGTCAAGGGGTAGCCAAATCACCCCCATGTATGTTCAGCAATTTTAGTAGTTTAGGAGTTATGATTTTTTTAACTAATTTTCTACGAAAATCGACCTCAGTGGATCAATTATGTTTTATTATTTTTTTGGGTAACTTTTTGAAATATTTTTTTATTTTTGTGTCATCCTCTTATGTTGTTATTTTAACCATAACAGTTTCAGCTTCCTAGCTGTAATGTAAGTTAGTTATTTTTATATAGAAAGTTCAAATTATATCATCGAGCTAGACTGCTCTGAATTTTCAACTTGAAATTAAAAATAGAAATAGATATTCTCATGGTCCCTTATTAATTTTAAAAACTCCGCAAGGTTCCAAAATAACATAAAAATAAACTATTGCTTAATGGGGTATTATTTGCAGAAAACAGCCTTCAAAGGTACTTAGGTGGAAATTACCTAATTAGTAAATTGTTTCAGAAAGTTGAAAGATTCCTGTTATGTCATTACTAAGGACTAATTCAGTTAGAAAAAGTATCAAATTTAAGGGAAAATAAAATTATTTACTATTTTTTTTTATTTAAGTTACATTTTTGAATGTAAATTCTCAGTAAAATGTTTAAGTCTGAGTTGTAAGATTTATGAGATAATTGTATTATACTAACGAAATAAACTCAAATAATTATAGAAAGAGTAGAGAATATTAAAAATTTTCTTTAAGTCGCTTCTCTGTTTCATTCAGATGTCACTTTTTGACAGATGTCACATTTTTGAGAAAAGTTGTTTTTTGACATGTTTAACTTTTTGACAGATGTCATATTTTTTACATTTGTCACTTTTTTGACTTAAAGAAAATTTCTTGCGTAGATGTAGGTAGAGTATTGCTGTGGTAGTCGCCATTTTGAAAATTTATTGTGAGTAAATTTGTAAAAGAATTATTTGAGTTTATTTATTTATTATTAATAATACAATTATCTCATAAATCTTACAACTCAGGCATAAACATTTTACTGAGAAATTACATTCAAAAATGTAACTTAAATAAATAAAAATAGTAAATAATTTTATTTTCCCTTTAATTTGATACTTTTTCTAACTGAATTAGTCCTTAGTAATGACATAACAGGAATCTTTCAACTTTCTGAAACAATTTACTAATTAGGTAATTTCCACCCAAGTACCTTTGAAGGCTGTTTTCTGCAAATAATACCCCATTAAGCAATAGTTTATTTTTATATTTATGTTATTTTGGAACCTTGCGGAGTTTTTAAAATTAATAAGGGACCATGAGAATATCTATTTCTATTTTTAATTTCAAGTTGAAAGTTCAGAGCAGTCTAGCTTGATGATATAATTTGAACTTTCGATATAAAAATAACTAACTTACATTACAGCTAGGAAGCTGAAACTGTTATGGTTAAAATAACAACTTAAGAGGATGACACAAAAATAAAAAAATATTTCAAAAAGTTACCCAAAAAAATAATAAAACATAATTGATCCACTGAGGTCGATTTTCGTAGAAAATTAGTTAAAAAAATCATAACTCCTAAAGTACTAAAAATTGCTGAACATACATGGGGGTGATTTGGCTACCCCTTGACCTAAGGAATCAAACATTTTCCTTTGGACGTCACTCTTTGGGCCACCCTGTATATATATATATATAGGTACTTATGTCCTTCATTCAACATTCGTAAGTTTTTTAACTTTAAAGTATTTAATTGTACAACATACGCTTATAATGAGGATCGAATACGCCCTGATGCGGTACATGCAGTCAAAGAATTAAATTACATAAGTCGGTAAAATTGTGTGAGATATTAAGACTTCGTGTCTTGCGGATTTATAAGACCTTTTACAAACGTTTTTGAGTTTGTCGATATTTATTTGTACCTAGTAAAACTTATTTTTAGGTATTTAATATTGAAATTGTTGAAGTAACTACACGTCTTATCATCAACATAATTTAAATTTAACATGGGGAATTAAAGGGGTAAGACACTACAATATGGCTGTTTGAAGTGCAGTGCAACAAAACTTGTAAAAGCTATGCCAACGTTCTAGTATCTACTAGGGTTATTGTTTAGTCAGCAATGATGCTACAAAGCCTTTAACCTTTAACACGGCAGTAAAACAGAGCTTAGCTCCAATTAATTCGCTAATGCCATCGGCACGACAGTAACGCAGCTACATAAGTCTGGCACTCCAATTTCAAAAAGGAAACGGCCCCATTTCCGTTTTATGCCATTTGTCTATGGCTTCTAATGTTCCGTTACGCTTCACGCTATAGACGCATTTTGTGAGAACAAACCTATGCTGAAAAAAGGGGTGTTGTAACGTTTCGCCCTACCGCCTGCCTACTTAACTCCTACCTATTGGATTTACTAAGAAGATATTTGAAACTACAACAAAACTTACTTGAGTGAAATAAAAGTGAAACAAATACTGATTTAGATTGGCCATGAAACATCCAGGGAAACCCTACGTTGTGTTGTAACCCAATAAACGAAAGAATAGTGAATTAAATAAAACTATGACCTAGAACTGATTACATACATCCTACCTGTCTATAATTATTGACCTATATACTACAACTTTAATGTATAACTTTTATTTGTACGATAAATACATATTTACAGGTAAGTACATAAAGATAATAATATAGATAATAATGTTTTTTGGAGTTGGTTAATAAGGGAAGCCCCTCCATACGCTTTGTAGGCCTTGATCACTACACCCGATTGAATCAATATATAAGACTCTAAAATAGATAAATAATAGCAAATATTCAATCAGAGCCCTCGTGGAACACAACCATTGACTTGGACATTCCTCCGACCAACTTATTAATCACTTCCCTTGCTCCTAACCTTATATATTTACATGTTTTCTTTTTATTTCATGTAAATAATTCAACATGAGTACATGTTGTCAAAGCTAAGGGGACAATCATATTTATAATCATAAAGTAACTGAAACTAGAATAGTTCAATAATTTATAGTATAGTAACTTTATTAAATCATGAATTTTCATTATAGATAAGTATTTGAAAATATAATAATATGACTCTAATTTTGTAGCCAAGTGGGAAGTGATTTAGGTATTATTTTAAAAGATTAAATATATAATATGAAATAGTGAATATTCTTTGATCTTATTGGAATATAGGATAATTGTTATGAAATAGTGAATATAATATAATCTTATTCAAATATATTATAAATAGTTGTAATAAATATATCCTACTTTATTCTTTGAATAATTACTATAGCATAGATTCTATAGAAGTATTTATTTACCTAATGAAAAATCAATAATTTGAACAAAGAACCATAGAACAAATTTGAAGGTAGGTGTATATTTTTTATTTGATAAGAATTTATTATTTTTGAAGTGAGATCTATTGTCAGGTTTTAGTTATTTGATAATCATCATCATCATCATCACCAGCCCGCTTCTGCCTATTTGTATCTATCCAGAAGTCCCTATTCTAAACTAAAATAAGTTGAACCAAAGCTAAAATAAGGGAATGTGTAATGTGTAGGTTTTTCTCTAGCTAGCTAAATACTGAATGAGCGAGTTAGAAGACCTTTAGTGTACCTATCTAATCCCTATACCAGTGTGATGGAAATTGCAGCCGTGGGTTAGCGTCCTTCAAGAAATAAAGTGTAGGTATAACTTCTCAATCATATACGAGAGACAAAAAGTAAATACGAGTAGAAAGGTGACTTAGCTTCGCACACGGTGTTCCGCCTCGGCTCCACGCGCCTGGTCCTCAAGCTCCCACGGCACCGATCACTCCCTCCATCTGACCGTCTGCTCACCACGGCTGCTCACAAAAAAGTCAAAAGTGCCCACGCGTTTTAGTGTAAAGTGTATTTGTTTTTCGTCATGATCAACTTTTGGTATGTAGGTATTTTTCTAAGCAAATTGTTTCAAAGTAATTGTATTTTTTTTTTGTGTAAAGTGTAGTGTGTCGTGTGGAGTCTGTAAAAGGTACTTTGTATAAACATCTATAGCCTGTATAGACGTCTTATGTGTTAATGCGTGCATAGCTAACTTAAATAATAAATCGACTAAAGCACTTGTACACGTTTGTGCCCGTGTAGAACCGCCTTTCTTCGCCAATTTACTACAAAAGCAAGACTAAGAGTGTATGGTGTGTATAGTGCCACAATCTTATCTGTTCCGGTGGTCAAAATGTGCAACAACGAGACGTCATTGTCAAACGTCATTTCATACTCTGTGCGTTATTTGAGTTGTCAATTTCTTCGAAGAAGCTGACGCTACGTTATTTAATTTGTTTTGTGATTTTCTAGGTGAAATACTGCCAAAAGCGCTGTAATGTGATGCAAGAAAAGTAGTACTATATATGTTGGCTTTTATACAGGAAGAATAACGTATTCAGGCGCTTTTAATTCCGTTTGAAAAATTGGAAGATCGAGTTGCAGCGGCTACAGGTTAGTGTTGCCAAATATGACGAATAATTTTACCCATATACTCACATGTAATTTTATGAAATATTTTCCCGAGAGGCCCGTGCCCCAGCAGTGGGGACGGGATGGGTCGTGATACTCGTGATGAAAAGTGTATAATCTTTATTTTTCTTTGATTACAGGTGTGAGAACGTGACATGATACTTTAAATCTTAGGCAATATACCAAGAAGAATTTCGCGCACCTGCAGCGATTTTAGACGAAATAATGATGATTTATGACATGTCATTGTTTTCCCAACCTATCAAGAGTTGGTTGAAAGAAATTGCTTTTTGGCAATTAGCCTTTGGAAGGAGACCCGTGCTGATGATGATGATGAATTAGCCTTTGCACACTGTCTGAATTTCTTTTTATTGTATGCTCTTGTTTCTTGTTACTTTAGAAAATGTAAAATAAAGTGTTCAAAAATAATACTTAATTAATAGTTTTTTTTAAGTCTATCTATCTCGTTATTCCCACGACCCACATATATTACTTATACCATTGTAATCTAGATTTAATCTCCTATATCAGAAGTAGAACATAATCAGAACTAATTTTATTTCTGTTCGCCGTGCACATATTTTCCATAGGTACAACAAATGTCGTTTGATATATTATATCCACTTTCATTTACTATGAACCCCATATTTTGATTTGTTTATGCTTATGAATGTACCTAATTAAAACAATAGGTAATAGCAGAAATGCATTGTCGTTTAAACCAGAAATAGGCAAAATTTTATCGATGGCATCACTGGATTCGATCTCTGCGACGTCGCCACCGGAACAGATAAGATTGTGGCACTATAAATTACTTGAACCAATTTGCACACTACTAACTGACGGTCCGATACCCATATTGCAGGCTCTGCCTAATGTAGGGTCGGATGGCCGTGTGTGAGATGTCCCCACATATTATTAAGTTAGTAGTTTTAAAATGAAATTAACTATTTTTTATAAAAATATTATATTTTTTTTTCTTATAAAATTTTACTCAATATTATTATTTTTAAATTTTTATTAAAATACTTATTACATAAGTAGCAATAGTTCTTGTATCTACATTAGTTGATCATTTGGAAAATATTTGTGAAATAAAGGTAACTTTTGGAATAAATTTCTTTTTTTTTTTAGCTAAATAAGTACCTATATAATAGGTAACTCAATCAAGTTTTACAGAAACAATATACCAAAGTTTCCCTTATAAATGTGTGTGTGTGAGTCTGAACGAAGTATCAATAAACCCTTCATTTCCCAGTTGTATTTGTCATGATTATAAATCGCACTCAATATTAAATAAGTAAAACTTCATTCTTCATCATCCTTTAATCAACTATGTAAGACCTGGCCAGGTACCTTTAACATTCTTATCATTCAGACTTTAAAATGACGTTTAAAGTAGTTTTCTTCATTCCACATTCTTTGCCCTTTCAATTTTTCGAAACATTATAATCACGACATAATCCCCGGGAAATGGCTATGTAAATACCCTACCCTTTTGTTTTCTCTGTAAAAGAAAATTATATCAGATCAATTTTACCAAAATTGAAAGTTCCTACTCTCATGTAACAGACAAATCCACCCCAATATTCCATCGATACCAAAACATTAAAATACCGCCATCTAGTTTTTTTTCTACAACCTATTACACTAATACTAATACTATAAATAGTTTTATTTTATCAAATATGTCTAACTACTACTTCTACTTCAACCATTTTCTACCCTCAGTAACTACCTAAGTCGAAAATAATGTTACTAGGTAACTAAAAATATTTCTGAGATTTACAACTCTCCTTCACAACCCCTATTTTAAAAACACGGTCTCCATTATCCTTATTCTAGGCTGTTTGTGTAAATGTGCCTTACCTGTCTAACTGTCAAATTTATTAAAACTAAACTGTCAATGTCAACCTGACATAACCTTAACCTGTTTGGCTGTTTTTTTTTTCCGCACTAATCAAAACAAAAGCATGCGTCGTTGTGTTCAACAACACGATCGCACGAAGAAATCTAAAGTTTACCCGATTAAACTTACGAAACTCTAAAATAATGAGTGAATCTTACAGGTAAGCGTCATTATTCTTTCAAATACCCTGTATACATGCTACTAAACTAAGTCCTCATGCCCAAATTATCGTGATTCAAAATAAACAACCTCTGAATTGTTAGTCATTTATACATACAATAGCTCTGTTTTACGGATCTTGTGTTTATAATAGACCTATTGTTATAAAAATCTAACTCAATTAAATATCTCCCATAGAGTTTTTAATTGATACTGACAAGACTAACCAACATATTTTAACTTATTGTCAACCCCTCACCTTTTAAATAAGTACCTATCCTAATCATTTGGTCTCGAACTCCTATATTTACATAATTTTATTTGAATTATACCTATATCATTATTTGTTTTATTTCAGGACCAAACATAACAATGCAAACCCAACTACACTCTTTGTTAAACTAAAACCCATGATAAACCACTGATCAAACCATCCACTGTGACAAAACATTCACAATCCCTCACTACTTATATACCAAAGTTACTATTCTACAATAAGTAAGTACCTATTTCTTTTCTACATATGTTGTAATCCAATTTTAATTATACTACCCTGTACTTAGATTTTGTTAGATTGCTATGAAAATCATACCCCTGTAGATCCAATATTGATTACCATTCATAAAACCATTCCCTAAATGTATTATCCTATTAGTCTACTTAAGTTATATTGAAATAAATAGTAATTTCCTGAATTTTTATAATAGGGACTATGCTTAATTTTTTTTAATACTTTTATTGGATAGTTTTACATCACTTTATTATAGTAAAAAAAAATTCAACGCCAAAATAATTAATTTAAGGTATTTTAAAGAAAGTTAAAAAATTACAACCATCACGACCACTTTGAAATTCCCGTCAGGATGGCGGGCTGGTGTGACGTCACAATCTTTTAATTTCACGGCTCAGAATAATGAGTCCCGTCAGTCGGCATAGATTTTTTACCTAATCAAGTAATCACAGAGTACTTTTGTATTTTCAACAAACCAATGTTGTCATGGTAACAAACGAAAAAGGAAGTGTATAAAGTGTGATCAGTGGCTGTTTTGTAATGGTAATAAAGTGTGACCAGTGGCTGTTTTGTAATGGGAGCTCGTAAATAGCTACTAGTAGCTCTTTTGAAATGGGAGCGCGCAAACCAGATGACCTTTGTACACAATATTACGCTATTATGGCAATATGAATATAAAGTAACATTTGAATTGTATGTAAGTACTTACTGTAACTTTGGTTCTCAGTAAAAGAGACTAGGGTTAGTGGGTCATTCTATTCTATTATCTGCGGGGGCGCAAGAACCCGCACCCGGCTCCCCCGAACGGAACCACCGCGCATATCTCAAAGGTCCAAACCCCCCTCCCAAGCCCGGACCACCTCCCACCACGCCGGCCCACCGCGGATCGGCGGGCTCACACATCCAAATGTGCCTAATCCAAATACTGAGGCCTCCTCACGATGCTTTCCTTCACATGCTACATGATTATCCCCGAATTTAATTGTTCATGTCATAATACTTACAATACAAATTTAATTTTATTGTGTTGCAATATGGAGCATATTTGAGTGGCTCGTTGACTAGCGAATGGCTGTTTACGCCTCATTACAATAGAACAACTAGTAGCAGCCCATACACTACCAACAAAAAATGTAAAAAGTGCTAAACTTTGCAAACAAACAAGCATATCAAACAAGAAGTGGAGAGGTTATAGGAGGCTAGGATCTATTGGAAGATTTTTTATGTGATCCATCGTATCTGATCACAACGAGCATCACAAACACTCGGTGACATTAACATTTCTTTGTTTACACTTGACATTTATTTAACTTCCGCCGTAAACGCAAAGAAGTTACTATTCTGAGATTGATATATAAAGAATTTTGACGTCACATCCGCCCTAAGAAAATGGGTGACGTTTCTCTGAAGTTAGAATTTACCGAAGTTTTTTTGTACTTTTCAACTTCATTTACTTGCTCAAAAATAAATTATAACCAAAAATATTGATGGAGTCGTAGTTATGAAATAACAAAGTTTATTATAAATAATATTTGACCTTTATTTGAACCACTTGCATATTCCCTATTATGTAAATCATCACAATACTTAGCTTTTCTAATTAAATTCTATTCTTCTTTTCAGGATATGACATACTTTTTGAATGCTGATGATGATGATGATGTTCTTTATTTGACAACCAAACTCTGAGATTATATACTATGAAGTAAACATCCTGACTCAGATGAAGAAGTGAATTGCAACCGCGCTCAAAATAGGAACAACTAAACTACCCACATAGTTCTTAACTTACAAACAATATATTGACACTAAATGAGGTCCTAGCCTACTTCACCTGGTCTAACACTTAATCAAGAACAGTAACTTGCTACACATTAATTGTTTTCTAAATTTATTGTTATGTCGGACCGCTACCTTTTCATCGCAATTTTTTTTTCAAATGAGATTATTGTTAAATTTTCTTTTCTTTATTGACTGTAACTCATACTTGTATTTGTTTAGGGAAATGTCCGATAACATCTGCTACTAATTGGCTCTCTGGAATTTGATAATTAGACATTTGGGCTTTTCCGGTTACTCTAAGTTAGGATGATAGCATAGATAGTGTTACAGTTCTATTCCAACTCCTATGATCAATGTTGTATAATATATCTACTCTTTCAGACATTCAAGTATAATAATTAAGAGCCTAGTTAAAGTAGCCTAGTCGATGACGAGCAAAGATCCGATCCAGAAGCACAAACAACCACATTAACAAACCAAAGAACCCGCACAACAAAACTCATACAATCAATACCAAACCGAACCAACCCAGCCAAAAGGACAATTAATAATTATAGACTAGTTGCTATAACTACCGATTCCCCCTCCAACCAGGCCAGTCCAGCCCAGCAATAATCATACAAGCTCCGCCACGCAAACTCCTCGATCCACCGATGCAGCCGATCGCACCTCCAGACCAAAATCCCCACCCCTCATCTACCTCGGCCAGAATTTCTTTATCTATTCTAATCATTTAAGGTTGTTCATAAGGACTAAAATTCGCCGCGTTTTCGTTACATTTGTTTTTTTTTTAAATATAATTTTTGATTTTAATAAATGTTTTACTGCTTTTACCTAAAATAAAACCATATCATTATTTTACCTACAACCCCTATTCACTTATAATTCCCTAATCAGCTACATAATCAGAGGAACCGTTCATAGTGATTCAGAGCAACACTAATTATGACCTACATACTATGTTTTATGTTATTCTATTTAAAGGTAAGTAGGTACCTACCTTAAGTAACCTATTAAATTTTATAGATAATGTCCTGAATAAGAATCCATTATATTATACAACTTCTGATGATTATATCCTCTAACTCCACGAGAAACATAGTCTTATACACAAACAACCCCTGATGATGATAATGATTATTTCCCCTTACTCCACGAGGAGCATATCTTAAATACCTACATATACAACCCCTGCTGATGATGATTATTATTTCCTCTCCATGAGGAGCATAGCCACATACAACCCCTAATATTTTGTAATTTTTTAATGAGCTACATAACATTACTACAACCCCTACTTATTAAGTACATTTTAATAAATGTATTATTTCCATTTCCTCATCCTAACTTTATCAACTACCTACCTATCTTCACAAATGCTTCCTTATTACGTTCCGTTCCAATACAAAACCTAGTCTCTTGCGCTTCCTATTAAATTTCTTTCGTTTATAAGTTCGATCACTCCACGGCAACAAATTGTGATTATATCCAGGATATAATCACTTTCCTACCCCTAGTATGTAACAAATCATTACGAACAAAACGCAAGAGACTTATTATAATGTAAACATATTGAAAGTATTAGTAAAGTTAAAAATTATAACTTGCAGTGATTTTGTCATGAACGTAAAATAATGCACACTGCCATATTATACCAGAGTTTTACTTAGTCTGTGAACGCAATGAAAGTTACTCTGTAAAAAAAAAACTTTTGTCTATATATTGTTTATGGTGCAATGCTGTATAATGTATAAAGTTTTTCCAACAAAAAACAAACTTTTGGAACTTTCTTCTAGCCGTAACATTAATTAAAAGAAATGCCTTTATGTAAAAACCACCATAACAAGTAAATATTTACTTACTAATCGCAAGGCAAACAACAAAACTTAATGTTTTTTCGAGACAAACGTAAGTTACCTATATACTATGCAAAAGAGTGTTCAATATTGTGATTTATTTGTAAATAAGTACTATGTTAATCAAATTTTCTTGTAAAATTTCAGATAAAAGAACAGAAAACTAGCTGCCTGACACCTAAAATGAAGAGATGAAATATCCTGGTCACGGCACCAAATTGTAACGTTTCGCCCTACCGCCTGCCTACTTAACTCCTACCTATTGGATTTACTAAGAAGATATTTGAAACTACAACAAAACTTACTTGAGTGAAATAAAAGTGAAACAAATACTGATTTAGATTGGCCATGAAACATCCAGGGAAACCCTACGTTGTGTTGTAACCCAATAAACGAAAGAATAGTGAATTAAATAAAACTATGACCTAGAACTGATTACATACATCCTACCTGTCTATAATTATTGACCTATATACTACAACTTTAATGTATAACTTTTATTTGTACGATAAATACATATTTACAGGTAAGTACATAAATATAATAATATAGATAATAATGTTTTTTGGAGTTGGTTAATAAGGGAAGCCCCTCCATACGCTTTGTAGGCCTTTATCACTACACCCGATTGAATCAATATATAAGACTCTAAAATAGATAAATAATAGCAAATATTCAATCAGAGCCCTCGTGGAACACAACCATTGACTTGGACATTCCTCCGACCAACTTATTAATCACTTCCCTTGCTCCTAACCTTATATATTTACATGTTTTCTTTTTATTTCATGTAAATAATTCAACATGAGTACATGTTGTCAAAGCTAAGGGGACAATCATATTTATAATCATAAAGTAACTGAAACTAGAATAGTTCAATAATTTATAGTATAGTAACTTTATTAAATCATGAATTTTCATTATAGATAAGTATTTGAAAATATAATAATATGACTCTAATTTTGTAGCCAAGTGGGAAGTGATTTAGGTATTATTTTAAAAGATTAAATATATAATATGAAATAGTGAATATTCTTTGATCTTATTGGAATATAGGATAATTGTTATGAAATAGTGAATATCATCATCACGACCCATTACGTCCCCACTGCTGGGGCACGGGTCTCCTTCCAATGAAGGAAGGGTTTAGGCCTAGTCCACCACGCTGGCCAAGTGCGGGTTGGTGGACCCCAACACAAGCAAGCTTGTGCTGAGAGAGTTGTCGGGTAAGTGGGCAACCCGACTGTCAGATGTTTTCAAGCCGCCCGAAGGCCTCTGACTAGGCTTAACGACTGCTGCCGAAGCTGCAACCGGGACCCACGGCTTAACGTGCCGTCCGAAGCACGGAAGCGTCCAGAAAAGCACCACTTGAAATTGGTCACCCATTGAAACAACCGCTAGTTACGATGACTCGTTTATTACTGCCAAACTCAATACAGGTTGGGTGGAAGTACTTGTACACTGCACTCCTTCCCCTTTAATTTTCAGATCTGTAAGAACAAACAAAAAAAAACTTACTTACATAGCTAGCTATGACTAACTAAAAGCTAGGTAGGTATAACCAGATGGCATAAGTTAACAAATATCATCATTCACCCATATAAGTCTATACATATAGAACTATTTATGTAGGTAGGTGAGTATGAGTATATAAACTTAGGTATCTACAGCAATTTATTCAAGTTTACTGATATAACCATGTACTTAAATGCATGCATGATTTTAATAACAAATACCTACTTGCTTACTTTGTCTTTATATGTGCATGTACTTATCTCTTTCTATATTCTAATATTAATTATTTACATAGTAATTAACAACACAAAAAAAAACTAAGAACTAACATTATATACATATTACATATTGATATCCTAATACAAATAAAATAACTAGTACCTATCTACTCTTTATAATTACGATTACGGCGCGGGCGCAAGTTGTAGCGGGGCTCGGTCAACGCTCCACTCGAATTATTATTATCTAAGTCATCAGCTGATAGCAAATTCGAATGATCCGTATCTGTCCCTACACAAGGTCGAGACTCCGGCTCCGTGTGAACTGTGGCGGGGGCTACTACGTCATCTGATTCACACTCAAAAAAATCATCGTTTATAATTTCAGGAATTTGTGTTTCTGTCATATCTATTTGTGCATTGGAAGAGGAAGTGGATGGGATGTTCTGCTCACTGTCCTGCAGAGGCTGTGAATGACACGAAGGTTGTGCCACGGGCAGAACATCTTCATAAAATGGTCTTATCTGATCTACATGACGCCTGCACGTACCGTGATCTTCGATAATAACATTAAACATTCGGGTTCCCAATTTACCTACGATCGTTCCTGGTAACCAAACCGGTTTTCTAGATACATAACATCGCGTCAACACCTTCTGATTGATAACGAAGTTGCGAGCCGCTATTGTTCCTAATGCGTCGACCTCTGGCGATTTACTTGGTAAAATTAAGTCTAACCTGCCACGTAATTCACGGCCAAACATTAATTTGGCGGGAGACTCACCAGTCGCGCAATGTTTACAATTACGATATTCATACAAAAACATATCTAAAGCCTCATGCATTTGTTCGGATGACAAATGCGCGTTAGATTCGACTATACTTTTCAACATTTTTTTTGCAAGATTTTACGGAATTTTCCGCTTGACCGTTGCTAATTGGGTGATATATCGGTGACGTAATATGTTTAATCCCGTTCGACTTACAAAATATGTCGAACTCTTCGTTTAATATTTTGGGATCATTATCTGAAACCAATAAACGGGGTAAACCAAACATACAAAATATTTTATTTAATTTTTGTATTAGTGATTTAGTTGATAAACCCGCCGTCATCGGAATACATTCAACCCATTTAGTGAAACTATCAACAACAACTAAATACACTTTCTGACCAAACTGCATATAATCAATGTGGATGCGCTCCCAGGGCTGGCGCGCGCGCGGCCAGGGCGCGGGCGGGGCGCGCGGGGGCGCGGCGCGCAGGGCGCTGCACGAGGGGCAGCCCAGCACGCAGCGCTCGATGTCCGCGTCTATCCCGGGGTACCACATCTTGCTCCGGGCCAGACTCTTAGTCTTCACGACTCCCAAATGTCCTTTATGTAATTCCTGTATCATACGATTCCTAAATACGGCTGGAATTACGATGCGGTGACCACGCATTACGCAACCGTCTTCGACGTCTATCTCACTTTTACATCTAAAATACGGAAGAATATTTTTACACGTTATTTTTCGTGGCCAACCGTTTTTCACATATTTTATAACTGTTTGCAAAACTTTATCTTTAGAGACCTCTTGTTTTATATCATGAAATGATACCGGTAACATGTCATTATCAATGAAATTGAGATAAGAACCCCCTTCGCAACATTCCGGCTCACTCGGATTGTTTGTTATGGACGCTCTTGAGAAATAGTCGGCTACTGCATTCTTTTCACTACTTAGGTATTGGATTTCGTAATTGTATGCCGATAGAAATATAGCATATCGCTGCAACCTCGAAGCTGCCATCACAGACACCCCATTTTTATTACCAAATATGGCTAGCAATGGCCGGTGGTCTGTTTTTAGAATGAATGGTACATCCCGGCCAAATAAATATTGGTGAAAATGCTTAACCCCAAAAATTATAGCAACGGCCTCTTTGTGAATTTGGCTATAATTTTTTTCGCTAGCCATTAACGACCTTGACGCGTAAGCAATTGGTCTTTCGCATCCCTCTTCCCCCTGCGATAGCACCGCGCCGAGCCCTGTGGGACTCGCGTCTACGCTCAGCACTAATCGTGCTGTCGGGTCAAAGTGAGTCAATATCCTATCGGAAACCAGCTCGCGCTTTACTTTATTAAATGCCTGCTCATGCCGCTCTGACCATTCCCACGGGGCGTCTTTGCACAGTAATTCATACAATGGACTCAGGACGGTAGCAGCCATAGGTATAAACTGTCTATAATAATTAATAATACCTAAAAATCGCTTTACATCCTGAATATTTTGTGGCCTCTGTGAATTAACTATGGCTTCAATTTTCTTTGGACAGGTTTGTATTCCGCTTTTACTTATGACGTATCCTAAGTATGTAACGCTCGGTTGGAAAAACTCACACTTATCTCTTTGGAGCTTGAGGCCGGCGTCCCTAAGTCTAGTCAAGACCTCCCTCAGCCTACATAAGTGAATTTCGCGATTAGGACCTGTCACACAGACGTCATCAATCCAACAGCTCACTCCATCAATACCCGATAGCAGAGTTTCCATTGTTCTTTGAAATATTGCCGGGGCATTGGCCAGGCCATAGACCAAGCGCGTATATTTAAATAAGCCCTTCGACGTATTGATGGTCGTGAGCTCCTGCGACTCCTCATCCAGTAAAAACTGGTTATAGGCATTGGATAGATCCAATTTCGTATAAGCCTCCCCACCACCTATCCTAGAAAACACTTCTTCGATTCGCGGCATCGGATATTTATCGATTAATAAATCTTTATTTAATGTAACCGAGTAGTCACCTGCAATTTTTATTTTACCATTATCTTTCAAAATCGGTACGATTGGCGTGGCATAGTTTGAAAAAGTTATCGGAACCAATATACCTAACTTGGCTAATCTATCGATTTCTCCCTCCACTTTCTCTTTCAAAGCAAACGGTACAGTCCTAGCTTTAAAAAATTTTGGTTCGACATTTTCTTTTAATCGCAATTTAATTTTAAATTGGTTAAACTCGCCTAATTCCTCCTTCCATAACTCAGGAAAATCGTTATGCAATGTTTGAATTTCTTTTACATATTCTTTTGAAATATCAATGCTATTATTATTTACTGAGACAAAACTTATACCAAATTTAGACATAAAATCACGCCCCAACAACGGCGGACCGCCATTTTGAATGACGTAAAATGATAATGGTTTACTTTTGTTCTCGTAACATACATTAATAGTAAAATATCCGAGAGGTGTGATTTTGTGTCCTTTGTAAACACACATTTTAATTGTACATTTAGACAACGTTATGGATGAAAAGTTTTCTTTATAATATGCCTCAGATATAACGGAGATTCCAGAGCCGGAGTCTAGCTCCATACAATAACACCTATCAAGTATTTTAACTGACAAAGTAATAGGAGCATAAGTACTATACCTCATATTGTACAATGAGCATTCTTTACAATCAAAACTGCCAGCATCGGAATCTTCTTCCTCGGTATTTAAATTATTCACTCGCACTGGGCACACTTTACGTAAATGGCCTTTTATACCGCACTTTTGGCACTTAAAGGTTTTAAACCTGCACTTTTCGGCACTATGATTTTTTAAGCCACAGACTCGACAACGGGAACCTGGATCGCCGTGGTCACCGGCGGCGGCGGAGGCGGCGGCGGCGCGGGGAGCCGCGCGGCGCGCCCACGTGGCCTCGCCCGCCGCCCGGTACACCGGCTCCTGCTTGATGATGACGCCTGCTCCGTTGGTGACCATAGCCTTGGCCTCCCTCGCACTCTCTGCCTGTCCTGCCAGCTCCAACGCCCTCGTCAGCGTTAGAGTGTTGACGTCCGCTTCGAAGAGTTTGTCTCTCTCGGGGCCTGCCCCCAAGCCCAGAACAAAACGATCACGAAGATTCATATCCAACGCTGTACCAAATTCACAGAAGCTGGCCAAGCCTCGCAGTCGAGCTGCCCAATCTCCTAAGGATTCGCTCGGTCCCCTTGTAGCTCCATAGAATTTAGCTTTGTCCACAAATGAACACTGCGCTGGTTTGAAATGTTCGTCGAGTACAGAAACGAGATCTTTATACTTCTGCTCCTCGATATTCTTAGGATGCAGTAGATTTCGCAACAAGCGGTAGGTATCGTCAGATAGGTGTGTGATTAGTAACGCACTTTTCCTATCTTCTTCCACTTTATTTAGCAACAGGAACTGATTTAATCGTCCTTTAAATATCGACCAATCACCATTTTTATAATCGAAGTTTGAAATATTGCCGAGAAAAGACATTTTAACACTTTTAATTAAATTTTAGTTAATTAACAAAATGCGCGGGTACTTTTAGATCCTCGTTAGCCAATGTAGTAAATGAAACAACCGCTAGTTACGATGACTCGTTTATTACTGCCAAACTCAATACAGGTTGGGTGGAAGTACTTGTACACTGCACCCATCCAATGGCTGACCGTGTCAGTTGTTGCTTAACCTCAGCGATCAGTTACGATCACTGAGGCCCGCTCGACTACGGACGCTTCCGTAATAATAGTGAATATAATATAATCTTATTCAAATATATTATAAATAGTTGTAATAAATATATCCTAGCTAACTTTATTCCTACTATATCCGTGCTATCTTTATTTACATTAGAATTTATTGATTTAACAAGGAAACAAACACTTCTATGGGTAAGAATTTACATAACTTTCTGAAAATATGCAAATTGGACAGGAATCTGATCTACCTTCAAGCCATTTGTATTTATTGAGCAATATAGGACCAGAAATGATTTAGTTTAAGTATCTAGAACCCTTATTTGTGATATCTTGACACTTATTAGAGTAAATTTCTCCGTCAATCAATTCTTTCCCTGCGCTGTTACTTGTTTTTAAACTCAAAGTCAAATAATCTTCTCTGCCATATAGATACTACAATAAATCATCTTTGAAAAGTTTATTTAAGTATGTATCTACTTTATTCTTTGAATAATTACTATAGCATAGATTCTATAGAAGTATTTATTTACCTAATGAAAAATCAATAATTTGAACAAAGAACCATAGAACAAATTTGAAGGTAGGTGTATATTTTTTATTTGATAAGAATTTATTATTTTTGAAGTGAGATCTATTGTCAGGTTTTAGTTATTTGATAATCATCATCATCATCATCACCAGCCCGCTTCTGCCTATTTGTATCTATCCAGAAGTCCCTATTCTAAACTAAAATAAGTTGAACCAAAGCTAAAATAAGGGAATGTGTAATGTGTAGGTTTTTCTCTAGCTAGCTAAATACTGAATGAGCGAGTTAGAAGACCTTTAGTGTACCTATCTAATCCCTATACCAGTGTGATGGAAATTGCAGCCGTGGGTTAGCGTCCTTCAAGAAATAAAGTGTAGGTATAACTTCTCAATCATATACGAGAGACAAAAAGTAAATACGAGTAGAAAGGTGACTTAGCTTCGCACACGGTGTTCCGCCTCGGCTCCACGCGCCTGGTCCTCAAGCTCCCACGGCACCGATCACTCCCTCCATCTGACCGTCTGCTCACCACGGCTGCTCACAAAAAAGTCAAAAGTGCCCACGCGCTGCTCGCTTACGTGGATATTATCCTCTACCCTCAACTCGCCGATATCAATATTAAGGCTCACCTACACTCAGAATAATTATCTTGATTATTCTGTGATCCGAAATCGGTACAACGAAGCTTGGCACGAAGTTAGCCGACACCCTGAATGATTTAATAGACAACTTTTCCAAAAATCCCACGGGAAAACCCTTCCAAAGCGCAACAAATCCCTCGGAACATCCAGTCGTAGTTTAAATTCATTATTTGCGAAATAGTTAATGTTTCGGCATCGATGGAACATTACAGTGTTACCTATTTTTACCGACTTTGAAAGAAGGAGGAGGTTCTCAATTTGTATGTATGTCGGTATGTGTTTTTTGTAGCGTATCTAGCCGAGTCGGCGCAACTATAGCTGAATGCTGACCGATTTTATATCGAAGCAATACCAACGTGTTACCATAGAATATTGGTTCGTGATGGTACATGGCGAGCCGCTATTACTGGTGATTTTATTGGTTCTATTTAGTTCTTTTCAGATACGTCACAAAATAATAGTTTACTAAATAGTGACGTAAAGTTATAAGTAGGTACATTCCTTTTGACTTCGCTGAGGTAGGTTAATACACACACGTACTTGCATGAAACCCAATTAATTGTCGGCAACTAATCCGCCAACAAAGCCGAGAGGCAATCGTATTACAATTATTATTTTTGATGTGTGGCTATTATTTATACAGGGATTTCATAAGAGCTTAAATCGATCTCTATGTTCCTTATACTTAGTAAACATGCCGGGTGTATGAAAAAAGCCTCTCGAGCAGCGTAAATTGAGGTAAACCTACAACCGTTGGCACTCAAAATAACGCCCGGAGGACCCTGGACAGTGGCCAACTAAAGTGAGGTTTTCATGAAAATAGAGCGTGATCCTAGTGAGCCCATTGGCTATCGCTGTCCGAGACTATTCGGATCACGCGTATACACTGTCACGAGTGGCATCCGAACAATAGCTAAAACGGAGCATACTCTTAACGTGGAAACTTGGAATAACTAGCTAATTTTAATAACTGTGTTCATTGCAAGTCTTGTTGAACCAATCATGTTAGATTATCATTATCGCGTTCAGTTATGAGTATCTACTGTTGTGGATATATTGATAATTAGTATAATTACACCATATAATAATTTATAATTGTAGTACTTATTGTATATTTATAAGTCTTGTATATTGTATGTTTTCCTAGCAATAAACAAAAGAGTATTATAAACAACGAACTGAATAAAAAAATCATTAAACTTATGGTACTGCATACTCATATTTATAACTAAAAATAAACGTTTAGACTTACCCCTCCACTTTTTGCGCAGCAATTTAAGATTTACTAGAGGTGAACCAGAAAGTCTATCAAAGTTCATTCTTTATGGTCTAGCTTATACTTAGCATTCACGTCACGACACTTTGTGAAGAAGCCCATAGTAGGTAATATCGATAAGAGATAGATGGATGCGTGAGATGCAATTATTCCAGAGTCCCAGAGCACGGCATCGGCATCAATATCTATAATACCTACACAGTACACACGTCTCACTAATCTCATGTCTATGCTAAAAGCAAATCGTGACAGATAAACATCTTACGAGGGCTAAAGCCGAAAATTTTCTATGACCGACATTTGATGCGACTCCTTGGTGAAAGGATTAACTAGGCAGCTCGCTAGGGTGCGCCGGACGTCTACAAGCAACAGGTGAAATGTCACTCGAGAAGGCTCTTTTAGGGCCTGATTCACAATGTCTGAATAATGGTAACTATTCTGAAGGCAGAAAATTGTATTTTTTCCGCTGGGAAGCTAAAATTTTACTTACAAAAAATGGCATTCATAGAGTCGAAAGAAATTAACGTTTTGACAGCTCTATAATTGGAATTTCTGCCTTCAGAATCGACATCAATGGCTTCATGCGGGCTTTGATTATATGTGGGATAAAGTAAAAGACATACTTTCACTGTCTAAAACACAATTACAGAGAGTGACCGCATGTCTTTTATCCCATAGGCATATCCAGACATTGTTAAACAGACCCTTAATTTACCCCACCGTACATTCCCCTGATATAGTCACTAACTCATACTCTCCTGTTCCAGCGGCCAGATCCTGCCTGCAGTCGCTGGACGTGTGCTCGACGCACGCGTGTGTCGGCGGGCAGGTGTGCTCGGCGTTCCTGCCGCCGCACTGCCCCGGCTGCGAGCCCGTGCCGCTGTGCGTCGACGATGTCTTGTGAGGAAGAAAATGTGTTGTGAGGTGTGCGTCGACAATGTGTTGTGAGGAGTGAGGAGGAGGGAAATAAACGGATTGTTATGTTGAAATATGTGTTTCATTTCTCTTGAGAGTACTAAAATTAAGGAGATAAGTTTACCGCAAATATTTCACCTGTGATTTAGAAAAATCCTCTTTTGAATTCAAAAAACTACAAGGTTTTACTACAGTGGTAGAACAAAACAACATTTGATGAGAATGACCCCCTGAGTCATCCCGACTCATCCCCAACCCTTACTATATAATAGCAGTAAATACTTTTCAAACCAATAAATATTATTCTCCCATTGACGATTTCAACACGTGGCATGATAACAAGATGCGTGGAAATGTTTACTACGTACAACTAAACGAACAATACGATTTAGACACTTTTATAAACACTTGCGACCTACAAATGAATACCTTAGGCTTTATATTCACACTTGTGACCTACAAATAAATACATTATGCGCTAGGCACAATAAACATACGGCGACGTCGCGCCACGCACAACTTGTAGACCTGACATCAATGGAATAAATTGCATTCGAAGCTAAGGAAATGAGATTAGTTTCACAACACTCCCATTCGACACCTACAGTGCTTTTACTTTCATTCGAACGTGCACCTTATTGTCATGATTTAAAGGGGTTTTCCAGATTGAAGGAAGAATAATATGGTCAATGCACTCAAGCCTGTTACAAGGAATACATTGGATATCCAAAGGCAAAGCCACTGCGAATATGTATCATATTTTACAATGCACATTGTGTAGTGGTTTTCATGCGTAGATCTCTTGCTTTATGAAAATAATATTGAGTAACATAATTACAGTAACATAATATATTATGTATTATTACTCTTCGTAGTTGCGGATGCGTCATAGAAAGGTACAAAATCATCAGCCATCTTTCAAATTTTCAAATCAGACTTTACCGGTCCTGAGCAGCAGCTTTAAGCCACTATGCCTTTCCGCAATGGTGACGATGCCGTGTGACCACCTGAAAAATACATTACATAGAGAATTATACATATATATTTAAAAAAGTATACTTATGTATATGTATAACACATGCGAAGCTTATAGGAAAGAGGGTGTCCCACGCTCTAATGGATATGCTGCACAGTGTCTCCAGAAATCCCTGGTTGTCAACTGAAACCAATAGAGCCAACTTAAAAAGTTAGGGCAACTCAAAAATCCACAAACTTATTACTAAAGAATCTAAAAATTCCGAACACATCGTCCGTCTGGCAGCAGACAGGGCCTCCCACGCCCACGAAGCGCAGCGGTGTATTCGCTAACTTCGTTTGCAATCTTAACTTTGAAGAACGTATCTGAGTGTGTGTGATTGAATCTGCTCGTCGAAAGTTCTAGACGTAAATTTACCTGACAAACGGCACCGCGTTTGCAAAGGACTCGTGTGCAGATCCAACTCAGTTGCAGGTAAAAGGCATTGAAATGTATGCTGCTATAAATGCATGTACAATTTTAGAAGGGTTCATTGTCGTGTTTTAACAAGAGGTAGAGCATACTATTGGGGTGAACATTTACATACCTAACCTGCTCTTTGTATTAAAATAAGTTTGTAGTCTAGGTACTGTAGGTATGTGTGTTTATTGTGTATGGCTTCCTTTTTATGTGTTAGGTACACTATGCCTTTGGTATAATTAATTATAGGTGAGCTATTTTATTTCTATGAAACATTTATGAGGACATAATGAGCAACATTTAGGAGAGGATTGTTGATCCGACAAATATTTTTTAGTTAGGGTTAAAGCAGTTGTAGTTACAGTTGACCAATAACAAAATACGGGCAGGAGGCCAAATAAAACGAGTAAGTGTAAGCAATTTCCAAATAGGTAGGTAGGAGGTATAATATGAATAAACTACCACTACCGACCAAAGTAGAGATACTTTGGTCGGTATAATGTACAGGTGTCTGAGCAAACTTTTCTCGTTCCAAAGTTTCAATCTGAAAAAAATATACATTTACAACTAAGTACTTACCTAAGTACAACAAAGTTAAGGCAACGATCGTGGTCGTGACGGGGAAAAATAACGTGCACTTATAAAACTAACTTGAGATTTACCTACATTTTAACTTGCTCTGGAAAACTTTCATACGCGAGGGATGAGTTGCGTTCGCTGGGCTATATCCGTGGCTCATCTTACTCAGATCTTACAAAAAACATGGAAAATAATAACTATAGGTATAAATATAATTACTTACTTATAATATACTTAATTATATTGTAATACTTATAGAAGGCCAAAGGTGGTAGTAGGCATAAGTGACAAAAGTGAACTTTGGTTCTTAAAAAATGCCTTTTTAATAGTATTTTTATGGTCACGGGATACCTGCTAATATATGGTAAGTTGATTGGTTTTTACGAATTTTTAAAAGTTTTTTAGAGCACCCTGAGTTATCTCTTTTCAGCTTATAATAGCGCTTTTGCAACATCCTGTATGAATAAATTTAAAGTAAGTACCTACCTGGTCAGACACTACCAGATGTGCTGTTAAAAAGAACAATAAAAAGAACACATAACATTATCATTAACACAAAATCTCTCTCAACAGAGAACATAAAGCAGAAAAATCTAATGTTTTGGAGCTTCTTTTATCTTCCCGTAAGCCTATAAAGGTTGTTAACTTATTTTGCCGGAGGCGCTAAGTTTGTTATATACTTACCTACCTTATATACCTAATATATATCATTATGTGTTCTATCAAGGGCTCTCGTGTGCCAGCGCCACATTACTTAATGACTTTCCGAGCAAGAGGCTGAAATTAATGGCGGTAAACGCCCTTTCTACTTGGGGGCACGGAATGGGCTACGCGAAATAGAAATAAGTTATGATATTATAATAATCTCTACAATATGTCTTGTAATTACTACATGTAGTGACAAGGAGGAAAACGCGATTTTTTATGGCGCAGAAAAGCTGCTACCCGGTACATGCGCTACACTAGCGCGGCATTCAAATTTACGTCGAGTAGTGCTCCCGTTGTTAAATAGTAGTCTTTGGAGTAGTGACAGTAGTGTAATAGTCATCAATGCTGGGTTGGTTAACAAAAACCTCTAGACCGACGGATCACGTTAGTTTGTCTGTTGACGTCGGTGAGTAGAGCCGGCTACTCGCGCACACCAAAAAAGTGTCTTGATAATAAAATTGGTCTTTGAAATACATCTCTTCGATACTCATTTATGATTGGATGCAGAAAGCTAAAAATCGCATCCAGTGGCGTGCTTTGGGAGAGGCCTACGTCCAGCAGTGGACTGCTATAGGCTAATTATTATGATACTCATTTACACCCCCGTGTACTATGAGTTACCTTCTTCAATAAACAATTCCGGTATCCGACCATTTCCTAGCCTGAAATTGGCAGTGGTACAACACGGCTCTAAATATTAGTTCGGAAGCGGTTGGTGTGAACAATGTGGAAAATTGGTTTAACACTACGACCTCCTACCGACGGCGGCGCTAGATATCGCCCAGCTGATATGTGTTTCAGACAGAGTCAAGAGTATCAACATACACGCCTTAGGCTCAGACATAAGAACAGATATAATATACAGGATGTTGCAAAAACTGAAATCAGAATTTCAAAATTCTGAATTCAGATTCGGGCTTAGATATAACATGCTACGCATGCTGATTTCGGCTTAGACATAAGAACAGATAAAATATATCCCTTTTTGCAACACCCTGTATCATGTCTGAAAGACCAGAGGCTGTTTAGGTTTAAATGTATTTCAAAGTTACGTAACTTTGATGCCTTTCAGAGATAAATTCGCAATGAACGTTGTTCCTTTCTTGGAAGTACTTAACTACCTATTGTTTTCATTTTTCCAACTACTGCTACAAACAACCTGTTCGCAGAACTAAAAAACAGATATATTTTAAATAAAAAAAATGTCGCTTTTCAAATAAAATGAGTTTAAATTTAAATACGTTTAGCTTTTTCTAAGACAACCGATACGAAAATATCAAAATTATTCCCAAGATTTTAGGTATATTAAAAAAATAAAACCGGCCAAGTGCGAGTCGGGCTCGCGCACAAAGGGTTCCGTAGCTTAAATCAACCTATCTCAAAAACTATAAGAGATACTTTGATCAAACCAAAAATCGTTGAAAGAGTTAATTAGCATGCATCACCTCTATTTTTTTTAGAATTTTATACCCCGTAGTTATAAAAATAGAGGGGGGGGGACATACTTTTTACGACTTTGAGAGCTGATATCTCAAAAACCGTTCACTTTAAGAAAAATGTTTTTTAGAAAACTTTATATCATTTTAAAAGACCTTTCCATTGATACCCCACACGGGTATGTACATCGAAAAAAAAAATTTCATCCCTCAGTTACATGTATGGGGGGCCCCACCCCCAATTCTTTTTTTTACTATTTAGTGTCATATTTTTGTAGCGGTTCATACAACACATATTCCCATCAAATTTCATCACTGTAGTACTTATAGTTTCCGAGTAAATCGGCTGTGACAGACGGACAGACGGACAGACGGACAGACGGACATGACGAAACTATAAGGGTTCCGTTTTTGCCATTTTGGCTACGGAACCCTAAAAACAGCTCTAAATCAGAGAAGTAATCTATTCTATAACTCGAAGTACAAAGGTAACACCAAAGCTACGTACGTAACTGACAAAGCACTTGACTTTTACCCATCATCAGTACAAACAGAAGCCGCTGGTCTATCACGTCGATGCACCAATCTCCGGCGGACAAACAGCTGATGTGTGCACGCAACACGCCCGGGGCATACAGACAAGCGGTTTTATAAACGCCCGATTTAAATACTTAATTCTCTGAACTATACCTGGATCTTTAATTCGACGGAATTCTGACATTTCAAAAGTGATGCTACTTAAAAAGCTCTTAACCGAAAAAAAGAAAAATTTGGATCCATTTCTGGGCAATAAAAAAATAAAATGGCAGATAATGTATCGAATTCATATTAATTACTTTATTTTATTCTTTAGCTGGCATCACTTCTTACTAAATTCAGGGATAGTAAACCTTTTTAATCAATTTCAAAAAAAAGATTCTCTATTCGGTACATACTCGTATGTACTTATGTAAGATTATTGGAACTGCACAACAAACAAATATATTTCCAAAATTTTATAGATGTAGGTATGTTTATAATGTTTGTCCACGCATATCTCCGAAACGATTGAACCGATTGCCACTATTTTTTTTTTAATGGCTTACATTGAGCAGTCTCAGTTTCATCATAATCGGTTAGTATTAATAATGATTAGATATTCTATTCTATTCTCTTTGGGGATGTAAGTACCTGCACCTGGCTCTCTCGAGTGGAACCTTTGTGCATATCTCCAAGGTCTAAACTGCCTTCCTAAGCTTGGACCATTTCCCACCACGCTGGTCCACTGCGGGTTGGTGGGTTCACTGGGTTCACATTATCTACATGTGCTAAATCTAGATATGCAGGTTTCTTCACGATGTTTTCCTTCACCGTAAGAGCGATGGTATACATTGTACTTAAGTTAAAAGAACTCATTGGTACATGTCAGCGCCGGGATTTGAACCCGCATCTCTTGCGTGAGAAGCGGGCGCTTACCCGACTGAGCTACCACCGCTCTTATTATTATTTAATAATCGATTAGATATTTTAATAATCAATTATATTTTTTATTTATTTATTAATTTATACTTTAATTAAGTATATTATTTTTGTGATGTAAAGGGACGTAATTATTACTTACCGTAGGTAAATCCCCTTTTAATTTGGAGCACCGCACTTAATAAAATGGATACATTCACTAACAAATAAAATGTATAGAGTAGTTTAGACTTAGATGTTCAGGGGGGTCACTCTCTAAATCGACGAACAAACGAACAAGAATTGTCACGCAATTGGCACGCTTAATACAACGAGATAGAGCCGAGCTCTTGTTCGTTCGTTCGATTTTGGTAGTGGCCCTCCAGACTCGTATTGAAAAAAGGGCTCAGCCAAAAAAGGTTTGTGATCTCTGACATGTCAAAAGTAGATAACTGTCAGAATTCCGCCGAATTAAAGATCAAGGTATAATTTTAATGGTGTTCATTTTATTTACGAAGAGATGCAGAGAATAATTCCGGTGGGCAAGTGTGAATTGAGGATATTGATAGATTATAATCTATCAATAATATATTCTATGTAAAAAGTATCTGGAAAAGATCAATAAACACAAAATGTTTGTTATTCATCCAAATTTATTTTATCACCTTCAAACTATGCTCCTTCAGAAACGATACACATACGCCATCGAATTATCCAATCATCACAAGATTTTTTAAGTGCTGTTTCCAAATTTGGGTTTAGTACTCGCGGCGATTTTCTTTATTGTCTAAAGTCTAATAAACTTATGTAAGGAAAACACAGATCATAAAACTAAAAGAACACCTTCTAAAGCTTAATCGCAAACACGTGTATTATGCCTAGACTTTCTCGTGGTCATTGACCGAACATCAGAATTCCATAAACACAAGGTTCGTCAGCGAGCGATGGCAAAAGCATTCAAAGCAAAAGCTGATGCGAAAAAAACGTTTATTGTAGTCACAAAGGCGGTTTAAACGCTAGTTTGTGGTGCCCACGCCAATAAGCAAACAAACACGTCAGCTAAACACCCGCGCTCATTTGTGCAGCGTATTTTAACTTGAAGCTCACATCACACACATCCGAGCGTGTGTGGGGTATAAGGCCTTGGTCTCCTATTTACGCCGCAGGTCGCGTCCAACGTCACGCCGTAGGCCGCGTCACGATGCTCACTATAGAAATGTACTGATGCGGTCTCCCTCACACGCCGACGTTTGGCGCGTAGATGTATGAGCATCGCGTCGCGGCCTACGGCGGTGACACTTGACGCGACCTACGGAGTAAATAGGAGACCCGGGCCTTACTGGGTGGAGTGGCAACACTGCACAACTGCACACATTGCTCCAACCTGCAACTGGTGTTTCCCTATATTATTATTTATGTAAGTACTTGCTTTTATCTCTGAAATGTTATTATTTTTAAATTAAATCGAAGGAGCTTAAAGCTCGTCGCAAGGAGGATTACAAAATAGTCCAATTACGGGTTTACTGAAGAATACATGCATAGTAAAATGGCTCATGCCAAGGAGAAAATTTATATTTTTTTATGATAGTGATTTTATTATAGTTTCATTTGCGCTCACAACGAGTCGTGCTCATAAAATATAACCCCTTTCCGTCTTTATGTGTTACATCTTCATTGCAACGGGCCATGCGACACTTTATGACAAGAAGGTCGGATATCGATGGTGATGGATCAGGAAGACTATAGATACTACTAAATCCAGGCCCACATTGGTATATCATTTCCCAGTACCAGATATCCGTATCGTAGTGTCGGCGCGTATAATCGCTAATTTGACGTCATTTTGGCGTCCAGATATCTCATACGGAAAAAAAATATTAAAATGTGGACCCGGCTTAAGTAAATCAAAGGTACTACAGTTGTACGTATATATTTGGCTTCATTCAAAATAAGGACTCTCAGTTCGTCAAATGACTCCTGTGCAATCCAGCTATGCATTTCAGTAAAGTTTACTGGGTAGTTGCGTACTAGCTTTTGATTTTGTAGTGATTTTATACTGTATCACGTCTAGTACATATTATAATCACCCCTGAATGGAAAGGGGTTCAATTTCACAATGTTATTTCATGTGACAGTACACCGTAAATCCTCTCAACCTTTGAAACCAAAGTATAAACATACCTAACATAAGTTCTCGTAAGCTCTCAAAGAAACACAGCTCATCCACGATCAAAGGCTTTTTGACTGTGCCTGCCCAAAGTTCATTACAGAAATACTGAATTTACTCATTATGAATTTATTAAAGGAAAACTAAAAATCTGATTATAAATAAATTATTACATTAAAATTTGTCTAAAATTAATAAAAATAAATTCAGGTAAGTAATATACTAGCTTACCCGTGGCTCATCTTGACTACGCGTCACGGAGTCAGAAAATAAGTACCTCAACTCTTTTAAAACCATTACTTTACAGTAATCGTGTAATTAAACAATGAGGTTTGTGTATTTGTTTAACAATGTATAACTAGTCAGGTACAATACGGTCTATGAATTCGGGGGTAAATATCTTCAAAATAAGTGATATGTATATGCTATCATACTGAAACCGTTTTAAAATATTCGAGGCAAACAGTATCAAAGAACTCATCAATAAAACATTAAGGTCCGATGATATCGTCTCGAGATACAGTCTCGGACTGATATGATTTAAATTTTAAATCGACGACCGAAGATTGAAAGTTTTGTATCTAAAACAGATTTTACAGATAATCTTTACAATACGAAAGTGGGCGATACTTCCTTTTTAGATGATCAATAAGGTATTTTTAAAATACAACGGCGAAAAGATTAATTTTCTTACTACGATAAGCGACTGACGCTCGCTAGTTACCTCTGAGTCCTCTAACTACCTCTTTGGAGATTACACTCGTGTCACTCGTTTCTTTAATTGCTATTGCTACCATTACCTTATAATACCTACACACATGCTAAAACAACATAAATGATGAAACCGAGAGCGGCTTGCATCCTTGCGCAATTATTCGTGCACCGCGGCGGGCCTCACAAATACCGTTTAATTATTCAGAAGCGGCCTCTAATTTCGGATGAAATATACATTGGATCGCTGCATCGACCGGTTTTGGGCTAATAAGCGCGTTACGCGAATTAGTGATGGTGTTTCTGCCATTTCGCTGTTCGACTGTCGACCGGATAAATTAGAAATCACACCGTGCAGCTACAATCAGAAAGTGCGGCTAGCTTTACGCCGCCTAGTAATCATCATAACTTATATGTAGCCTAGTTCAATAACTTATTTTTACTACTTCTAGCTTGACGATGGACGAAGTTTCGGATTAGTGTCATGCAATTTCATGAGTCGTGGCTATTTTGTGGCATGACTCGCAATCGCATCTAAACATTAATATAATTCACGCTATTGCAACTTTAAATTAGAACTTTTCTTTAAATACCTATAACTAAGTTGAATAATAACTTCTGAAAGCCGGCGGTAGACCGATTTTAATAGCACTTCGGAGGCTGTTTAATTCCGTCATACTCGAAGGCACAAGCCCGGAGGCATGGAGCAGAAGTGTAGTGACTTTGTTCTTCAAGAAAGGCAACAAAGCCCTATTGAAGAATTATAGACCCATTGCACTTCTGAGCCATGTGTACAAGCTGTTTTCGAGAGTTATTACGAATCGTCTCGAGCAAAGACTCGACGACTTCCAGCCACCCGAACAAGCCGGGTTCCGAAAAGGCTATAGTACCATAGATCATATACACACGCTTCGGCAGGTTATACAGAAGACCGAGGAGTATAATCTACCTTTATGTCTAGCGTTTGTGGACTATGAGAAAGCCTTTGATTCTATTGAGCTCTGGGCGATGCTTCAATCCCTTCAGCGGTGCCATATAGACTATCGCTATATCGAGGTGTTGAGATGTATGTACAATGCTGCCACAATGTCAGTTCGATTACACGAACATAGCACAAAACCGATCCAGTTGCAAAGGGGCGTGAGACAGGGAGATGTTATTTCTCCGAAACTGTTCACCTGTGCACTGGAAGATGTTTTTAAGCTTGTAGAGTGGAAAAGACTAGGCATTAACGTCAATGGCGAATATATCTCTCATCTACGATTTGCTGATGACATAGTTATTATGGCGGAAACGCTGGAGGAGTTAGGCGAAATGCTCACAGACCTCAATGATGCCTCTAAACAAGTTGGGCTGAAAATGAACATGGACAAGACAAAGGTCATGTCGAACGAACATGTTTCATCATCGCCCGTAACTGTAGGAGGTGTCACCATCGAAGTTGTCGATCAGTATCCCTACCTAGGACAAGTGATCCGATTAGGTAAATCCAACTTCGATAAAGAGGTAGCTCGTAGAATCCAACTCGGATGGGCAGCGTTCGGGAAATTACGACACATCTTCACTGAAAACATACCTCAGTGTCTGAAAACAAAAGTTTTCAATCAGTGCGTGTTGCCAGTGATGACTTACGGAGCCGAGACGTGGTGCTTCACCAAAGGGCTTATCCACAAGCTCAGAGTTGCTCAGCGTGCTATGGAAAGGGCTATGTTAGGCGTGTCCCTGCGAGATAGGATTCGTAATGAAGAAATCCGCAAGAGAACTAAAGTTACCGACATAGCCAAAAGGATTAGCACGCTGAAGTGGCAATGGGCTGGCCACGTAGCCCGCAGAGCCGACGACCGCTGGAGTAGAAAGGTTCTGGAGTGGAGACCCCGTGTCGGCAAACGGCGTGTCGGTCGCCCCCCAACCCGTTGGTCTGATGATCTGCGGAAGGTAGCGGGAAGCCGCTGGATGCAGATGGCGGGTGACCGTTTGGGGTGGCGATCGTTAGGAGAGGCCTATGTCCAACAGTGGACTACAGAAGGCTGAGAGAGAGAAGTTGAATTAAAACGTAAGGAAAATTTCATGGAAAAGCTATATAGATAATTTTCATTGATAAAATATTTAACATAATATTATGCCCTAAAGCAGCAATATTAACTGTTTGATGAAAAAAAGAACCTAATAAGTACGTATGTACTCGTATATTTCTTCCAATTGAAAATTTCCGATCGAGCCGCAAGCAATATCCTGTAAATCAATAAATATTATTAAAATCGTATCAATCACTTGATTGCTTCGAATTCGTGAAAGTAAATTGCTTTTTGCATGGACGGTAAAAATGTGTCAGTCTATACTCGTACGAGTATAGCACCTACTTTTATGCTTTATGAAATAGCTAAGAAAAGCTATAATGGAATTAAATAATTAGCTTATTTTACCAAACAACTGATTTTCGCTCAGATGGCCTAAATTGAGCTACCGAATTTCGAAAGACAGACAAGTATTCCCGCGGGAAAATATAAGCACATCGCTCTGGGGAAAACTTCATTTGCATGTCTGACGATTGTAATTTGTGGCGCATTCAGCATCTGGGACTCATGCGACTGCGTGATATGCAATTGTACCCTGCTCGTAATTTCATTGGTAGTCAATCACCGCGGATATTTCATCCGGACTAATTGATTTCTGCCATTGTTTTTCAGGGATAAATTCATTTTGTTGTTTCACTGGTTTTACTATGTATACGCAGATGTATACCTACGATGCAGACTGAAAGCAACCGACGAATTCATCGAGGGTGACCAGAGATGGTGACCCAAAGAAAGCTACCATCGGCCTGTCAAAGGTCGTCGGTCCAGACCAGTACACCGAATTCTCGTTGTAGGTACCCGAAACCACGTTGTTCTATGTGCAGAAGATTGACGCTACGTTCCGTTACGCCATAATATCAAATCAAATCATATTTATTAGACAGAGGCACAGGTATACTCGCCAACAAGCAAAATGGTCGAATAAGGGCCCATTTATAGAACTTAAAATCGAATAAATATCGATTAATGGCTGAAATTTTACTAGATTGTGCTATAAAAGTGGTCCAGCTATTAATAAGCATTTTTATCTAAATTGCGCAGTAACAATGTGGAATACGCATCTACTCGACCAATATTCGACCTATATAGCCCGTTTATTCGACATTTCTATAAAAGCTAGTTTATTTTTATTAACGCACACATTAGTGCTGAAAAAGAGCTATAGGAGTTATTAATTCGCTTATTGATTGTTCAGGTTGCTATTATAGAACTATTACTCATCATTGTATTATTTGGATCTAATTAGCTGAATAAAAGATTTTATTTCACTATACTGCATCATTGTAACTCTTATAGCTTCATTAATCGACATTTCGAATAAAAGCTCTCAAATAACTGTAATAGCTCAATATTCTATTTGAAATGCTATTGTGGCACATTAATTCGATAAATAATTCAGTAATAGCATTTTGGTTACGTTTATAGAAGAAATGAAAACTAAAGGTCAAACAAAGTATTTGTCTCAAAATTCGTCAAGTGCGATGGCCGAAACGTCAAGTGGTTCCGACTTCCGTTGCTCCACAGAAAACAACTGAAGAAATCGAATGTCTGCACAATTTTATTCTGCTTTATTTAATTAGTATGCATGCTTGCTTTGCAATCAATAAATCACTCTTAATTGTTTAATCAATTCACCATTTTAATGACCTATGTTTGCTATAATATTCTATTCTGAAAATCAATATAATATTTTTTTATCGTGTAAAGAAAATAAAATTTTTATTGTAATATATTTTTATTTTTAAAGGCAAATAAGAAAGACGACTGATTTAGGAAGGTGTAATAAGCCAGCACGATAACATTGTGCGGCATGGCTTTTAAGGAGTCTACACACCAAACCCGCCGACCCGCCGACACAGCCCGGCGGCTTGGTGTCGGCGACCCAAACCCGCCAACCCGCCAACATGTGTCATGGTGAGTTAGTCGGCGGCAAGAAATCAGTACAACTTTTTTAGTTAGTGATGGCAGTGTCTACGAACGTGGAGTGTCGGCGGGCAACTAGGCGTGCGCGTACGCAAGTCGCCGGCCATGCCGCCGACTTGCACGCGCGGGTACGAGTCGCCGGCATGATTCTTGAAACTAAGTCGCCGACACCAAGCCGCCGGGCTGTGTCGGCGGGTCGGCGGGTTTGGTGTGTAGACTCCTTTAGGTTGATTCGAGTTTCGAAACTACAGTGTCATTTAGGTAGTTGCGCTCGCGTTCGATGAAGATGATCTACCCCGAGATTTTTATCTGGGACATATCACATAGGATACTTTTTTTCCGATATTACCACGGGAACGGAACTTTGCGATATATAACCGACTTATGGGAACATTAGTAGTTCATTTCATTATCATTAAGTATTATATGAAGCAAATATGTATGTATAATTAACCAAACGGTAATTAAATTACATTTAATAATAGACATCGAATGAGATTAATCCCAACTCGGGTTAGTCAAGTTAAGGGTTTTACATTGAGGAACCCTAAATTTATTTAATGATGGCTGCTTGCTATGCTATAAGTGCAACATTGTAACTATTATTCTATCAAAAATCTATTAACAGTGCTGTAATAGCAATATACGAACAAAGATGGCTATGATTTTATTTTTATAAATTATTTAATAAATTTTGATCAAATTTACTATTTTTTCAGAAAGATTTAACATAGCCCTTAAACATATGTTAAGGAATTCATATTACTTTATCGATAAAGTTAAATGCGTTTAAGATTTTTCGTATACGAATGTGTAAAATGCAACCAAAGAAATTGCACTCGAAATAACTCATTTAGTAAAAAATAAAGATAATATGCTTTTGGAATCGGTTATATCTATCTCTTTCAAATGATAGAGAAGACACAATCCACAGTTTTAGTTCCTTATATTTTTCTGCAACAGCGTGGCTAAAATATAGCTAAATAGTAGGGAGAAAGTAATTTTGTTGCATTTATCGCACAAGAATGAAGAGTTGTAGCAACTCGGCAGCTATAATTCTATTTATTTGTCGATTAATGAGCACCACATCGCTGTAACTGCACCCTTAGTGTAGAAGCTGCAACAAAATTGCTATGACAGCCCTAAATTGGGTGCAGTTTACTTTTACTCGACTTTTAACCTACTATTTAAGCTTCTTGGTCACAATTACTCGACTGTCTTAGCACTGAATTGCTGTATAATTTGTGCCCTTTTCGCGTCGAGACAGCGCTGCCGCGACCATAATCCGACTAATTACGGGACCTTTACAGCACATGATAGCAAAACAGGAACGTGGCCGTTACCTTTATTGCACATATTTTTGCTACATATATACAAGTAATAAACAGTAGGTAGGTAGGTAGGTAGTAGTGGGGATAATAATTGAAGTAGGTAAGTAAGAGTGAGAAGGTATCTCGGAATAGGAGCATAATAGGTATGTAGGTGTATTCACAAAATAGAACTATGATTAACTTAGAGCTATTTTAAACTAGATTGTTCCTCATATTCTAATTGAGCAGTAGGCGCCAGCAGTCACTCCCGCGCGCATCTGGCGTTAATTCGGTTCCGTTATTTTATTATGCACTCTCTTCCTGTTTTTAAATGAAATTATTAAAAAATATTTGGGTTCAGTTCTCAAAGAAATCATAAAGATATTGATTTTCTTTATACAGACTATCCCGCTTCGATTTTAGAATGTAATGTTCATAATATATTTCATTCCAAAACTACAGCAGTGGACTGTAAAAGGCAAAAAACATGAATCTAATAATTAGTTTACGTAATTCCTTAGAAATATTACTAGAATTTTAAAAACCTACCTATACATACCTACAGTGGCCTGTGTGACCTAGTTATACAGGGTTGACAATAATGACGGGCGGTTATCGTTAGTCACTGAAAATGAAAAATGAAATTGCCCGTGTCTGCAATATGCCACTGATTGCACATTCCTCGTGTGCACAATGCACAATATGCACATCGCTTTTGCTCATTAACTTATTGCCTTTGGTGCTGCAACGTGGCTATGTCGGCTTTCATAGCCTCGATGTATAGAATTTACCTTATAAGGTAATATTGGAGCAATACTTTATGTACATTGTACAATAGGAAAAAATACCCGTTTTAGTTTTGCTAACTTTTGTGAGCACGAAGGTGGTTTTGCCATGTTCATACCATTAGTTGAAGTGTACGTCCAATGGTGGACTTTAATATTTTGAGAAGTATGTGTTTTGGTATAATTAATACGGTGTCCTTATTGGAAGTGAAATTTAGCAATAAGAAAAGGAATGGGAAACTTTAGTCTATAGGTCAATTATCAAAGCTTTTGAAAAACATATTTAACAGAACACTGTAATCATGAGACATAAGGTTTTAACTAGAACAAAAAAAAGATTACAGTAACAATCTTTATTAACATTAATAAACAACAGATGTACGTAAGAAGATTTCGTTACTTATACAGCTAACAAACTTCGCCTACAAACGCCAACTAGTTATAACCTTCTCAATAATTCGGCGGCAAATGCTCAACTTTGAGCTTTTGGCTTAAAGGTGAACTGGCTTTGGCTTTGGGTTGGCTGAGCACCGCAACTACACTGGCAGTATAGAGCATAACACACTTGCATCCGATAATAACTAAAGTGATCCATCATGTAGAAAGCACTTCGTGCATGGCCGCTTTCCGGACTAATAACTGTGGCGTTTCGTTTATTAATTTACTTCAGTTGAGCAAGTGACGACCAGTTGGTGCGTTTAGCAACGTACATCGTACAGTAATCGTGGTCCTTAGGGTATCAGCACATATAAGCATAACGTTTAGGTATCACCATGCGTTCGCGAGCTCGCGTTCTGATAGAAGAAAAAGAGGCGATCCCTTTCGATACGCTTATATGTGAAGTGACCTTTAACGTACACCTTATCTGACGATACTCGGGGAGGCTGCGGAGGTGATGAGTGTACGGTTGTCTGATGATGTTGTGTTTGCAGGTCTTGGGACTTAAATACCCATCTACACTCCTCACAATATGAGAGGACCGAAAGTTACTTATGGCTAGTTTACACAGTGCGAGCTAGCGTACGAGTCAGACTTCCGAGTAGCTGGACTGCAGTAACTCGCACTGTTTGGACGTAACTTACGAGTAACTCGTACGTGCGAGTTGGTCAGTAGCTCGCATCAGCCCGTTGACACAGTGCGAGCTAGCGTACGAGTCAGCCTTCCGAGTAGCTACACTGCAGTAACCCGCACTGTTTGGACGTTACTTACGAGTCACTCGTACGTGCGAGTTGGTCAGTAGCTCGCATGCGAGTTACTTCAACATTTTTTGTTTTCACTCGCCTCGCCCGACAGCAACTCGCCCATGACAGCAGCTCGGCCGTCGCTTAATGGCTAGTTTACACAGTGCGAGCTAGCGTACGAGTCAGCCTTCCGAGTAGCTGCACTGCAGTAACTCGCACTGTTTGGAAGTAACTTACGAGTAACTCGTACGTGCGAGTTGGTCAGTAGCTCGCATCCGAGTTACTTCAACATTTTTTGTTTTCACTCGTCTGCTCGCCCGGCAGCTACTCGCCCATGACAGCGGCTCGGCCGTCGCTCGCATCGTTTGGACGCGTTCGGCAGTAGCTTGCCAGTGCCAGCCGGACAGTTGTCAGTGGAACCCGTGTTTTTTGTGTACTACGCCGCGACTCGACTCGGCATGGGACTGGGTGTCGTGTAGACAGCAAAGGCGAGCAGAGCTACTGGCGTACGAGTACACAAACCGAGTAGCTGTCTACTGGCCAGGCAGCAGCTCGCACTGTGTCAACGAGCCTTTATTCACTCACGAGCGATGAAAAAGTTCCATCTGATTGACGTTCCATTATGCCTGGAACTTTTTCATTGCTCGTAAGTGTATTTTTTTTATTTCATGCTATAAAAACTGGCCTATTATTTTGCGACAGGTCTTATAAGTGTTGATGTAGTGTTAATTCGGTGCGTAGGTCGCTAGTCGCTATTCGCTTAGTCTTGGCAGATTCCTTCATTTAAAAATTTTCTTTCAAAGATCCATGGTTCTCCATAAAATTCCTGGGTTATGATTTGACTGACTGAATTCGTACTTAAATTTTGCAAACACCCTATTTATAAAGCATATTATTTTGTTTTGAATTTCTTGTGAAAATAATAAAGTAATGTTTAAATTTTGGGTAGATACTCGCTACTTTATTAAAATTAAGGGTTGCTGAAACAAGCGTATTTAGCCAAATTTGGAGGAGCTGAGGTTATTTAGAAAATGTCACCCTTAGCCCTCGGGCCAATTGCGGCTATAAAGTGAAATCCAAATAAGTCCACCGCGGGGTCAGTGCCGGGCCGAATCTGGCCGAATCTCTAGGGTCATGAGACGGATTTCGGCCAGAAATTTCACTGGACTTCGATTATTTTTTAAGTATTAATTTATTAAATACAGGGTGGGAATGTTTTGGCTACATAGCAGCACTTACAGTTAGTTATTGTGTGAAATAAATTTAAAAAAATCTTCTCTGTTAACGTAAATACCTGCCAAATGCTGGTAAGTATACCAGCATTTGGCAGGTATTTACGCAGAATCATCTCCACGATAACTTTTCCATTTGTGTTTAAAACGTTTGCATTGTATCGTTACCGGTATGAAAATATCAAATTCCATTAAATATTATTTTTCTTAATCAAGCATCAAGCGTCTACCAATGTATCGCTTAGTTAGCCGAACCTCTTCGTCTGCTACATCCTCGTGGAGGACCACCTCTCTACAAACTGCCCCGCTCAGGGTCGTCAGCCCGCGGCGAGAGGCTCCAACAGATTTTATTACATCGCACGAACAACCGCGGATCTCGGGTTAACCCCCGGACGGACGATAAAGCCTGCGTTGAGGAAACCTTAACACGTCGTCTGAGACGAACGTTTAATAAAGTTTATCAGCTATCCCTTAAACTACTGCACTGATAAAAATAGGTCAGAAATCTTAAATGGGTGAATTCATCTCAATAAAAATAAAATATAAATGCAAAATCCATTTAGTAGGCACCAGGAGCTTTCATTTTGGAAGTAGACAAAACCAAATGCTATACTATAAACCTATTGTTTAAATGTACATTTTCCCAGCTTACACCCAACGTTTTTGTAAGCATATGCCAGAAGCACTTTGCAGGAAAACACAATCTAATTTCTAAATTAGTCACAAAAGCTCCGTAAGACTCTGTGTTAGTATAGTTAGCAAGAATAGCGCTACACAATACACCGGGGACAAACAAACATGTGCTTTAATCTAATTCACGTTTTCATTGAAGCAACTAATGTTTTTAGCTTGCTGAAACTGATAAAAGCTTTGCATTTACTTTTACTGGCTATTATTTAAAAAAAATAACTTTATAGGTAGAGCCAAAACGCTGCAAAATTCAATTCAATGCTCATATTGTAGACTTAGTAACACAAATGAATCATATTATATTTTCCCCGCACAATTCCATTCGCCACAAAACGAACAGAGTTGAAGATAGATATTAATAACCTCATAAAAAGGTAATAAAAATCTCTTTTATCACGGAGCTTCATAACCGTGCAAAACCTTAATTAAATGTCACCCTACCTCCGTTGTCCCCATTAGACCATAGAACTCGACCCCTGATACATAATTGAGCCAGAGGAACATAGAGTGTAGGAACTCGTTAGTACTTTTAAACCTTGTTAATATGTACGACGTAAGGGTAAAGTACAGTAAAAAGTTCAGTTTTCGAGTGTGGTCTATACTCTATCTACAAGGTGTTGCAAAAAGTTATAGTAAGCAAAGGGAGTGAATAGCCAATATTATAAAAATCACAGTACAAAGTTGTTCAGAATGACCCCCTGGCACACTCCCTTTCGGCTTACTATGCCCTTAATTAACAGCCTATATATCTGAACAGAAGAGTAGGTGTAGTGTGACAATACATAAGCCTTTATCCTCTATCCTCGCAAATTGTGCGTAATGGTTCAGATTAGGGGTTGTAACCTGAGGGTCGGCCGTGTCTGTAGCCTGAAGGTAATTGGTGGCCATCTTTCAATATTACTAATTATAGATTAGATTAAATATGCGTTAATGTAGGCGGAACATTAACTTCTTAACTGCTTCAATTACTTGGAGAACAGTTTTTGCTTATGATTATAATATTATTATTGTATATTTTAGGTTTCGTCAAAATAATAACTTACTTAAATAAGTAAACATTATTATAAATAGAAACCGTATTTTGGAACATAAAACCACATTAAAATAATGAGCCTGTCGACGAGGATATTAACGAGTTGTAAGCAGCTTTTCATTTATCCGTGATACATAATATATTTTATATTTAGTAATTAACTAGCGACTGGTCCCGGCTTCGCATGGACTCAATTATAATAAATTATTCTTTTCTCGAATCAATTCTTCCATTTATAAAAAAGCTGATCAAAATACATTTTGTAAATTCAAAAATAAATCAAAGCACACTAACCTACTTGCTGCATATAAGTAATAAATGTACTTATGTAGATTGGTACAGCTAGCGGGAAGTGGTTTAGCTTTATAATATTTGAAGTAGGTAGTTATACCTATCTTTAAAGTGTAAAAAATTCGTCCGTGGCAATAAAGTGTAGTGTTTCAAGTATTATGTATTCTAAGAAATGAAAACGGCACTCCAAATATTTTTACAACGTTTTGTGCTTACGCCGATAGACCCTAGTTAAACACCTGACCTACTTCTGTAGTGAACTTTTTAGTACAGTCGGTTAATTCAATCCCTTGGGATTGTCTCGAATTTAGATTAACTACTTTCTCTAGAGGTCGTTCTGACAGGGATCTGCTGCTATTACCTTAATTTGCGGAAGAACTGATAACTGGGCACACTGTTTCCTATTAACACTCAAAACAAAAATTATATATATATATATATATGTAGTAGCTAGGTACATTTTTTTATGTTGTTGTTTATCATTTAACGAAATGAAGGTCGTAATAGAACACAAATAACTCTCATATTAATCTTATGCATTGAAGCCCTACTTATATCCATGTCAATTATTGTACACTTAAAATAAGCGTCAACTTTTGTTTGGCAGTTAAGGTAGTCCTGTAGGTACTCTACCTAAACTAGGAATAAAATAAGCCCAACGTAATCCACAATTACCCTAATTGTCCAAAACCGTTTACGAATGCCATTTAATCATCAAGTCAAGGAGAGGTCAAGTAGGCTTCGTGTCCTGTTGTTTTAAAACGAATTCCCTAATAACTTTGTAAATGATTAAAAAATAACTTATACTTATGGCATCATTTTTATCATACACAATTAATCTTTTTTGCGGTAGATAGACGTGGGATCCATTGATGTCCTTATAACATTTGCCATAATCTTCGAAAAGTCCGTAAACAACACTTTATAAAGTACCTACGCATAGTAGCGAGATTTTTAGGATAAAGTTAAAACTCAGCGAAAGCACATAAAAGTCATATTAAAAGAAGTATTTAAGTTAATGGCAAGAAATTTATTAAATGTGGCGCAGCCAATTTCCACTGAACTGAATGATGAACTTCCTTCTTCAAATTGGAGGAGAAAATATGGTGTGGTGCGATTTATCCAAAATATTTTTTTTATACCTACAGGTTTACCCCCTTATTCATAGAGAAGTTACAAAACGTTTTAACTAATAAACTGTTTTGTCCCTCTCCAACAAAGAACAATTTGTTCTTTGACAGAGAGGGACAAAACAGTTTATCAGTTAAAACGTTTTGTAACTTCTCTATGAATAAGGGGGTTAGTATATAAACAAAAGTTTTTCCGCGTGAGCATCGTACAGTGAAACTATAAAGTCCTGAAATTAATGTTTGAGGAACTAAAATTTTCAGGAGCCTGGCACCATTAGAAAAGAAACATAAAAGTCATAACAATTGTTTATGTCAATAGGCGGTTGGCTGTTTTTTTGAATTTTCTTATTAATTATAAGGATAATCTAGATAAAAGCAACAATTTACGCTTGGTTGCAATTAGGAAGATGAAGAAAAAAATTCGAAGTCAAGCTAGTGAAGTTATTTATCGAGTTTTAATACAATGTTTAGCGGAACATCAAGCTGGACACATTTTGTCGAATTTGGAGGATGTTTACGCTCGTACAGCGTCTATGACGGGTATGTAGCATTGTACAAACTCATTTTTTATTAGTACCAACGCTTCATTTATCGATAAACCTAGGTTTAGAGCCCAAGTCGAACATTGTTTACATACCACTGATTGTAGGTTTCATCTGGTTTCAGTTGAGTCAAACCTTAACATTTTGATACTTGAAGATATATGTTTGTTTACTGACTAAATTCACATTGTGTGAATTTGTGGGGCATTGTGTAACTCAAAAAGATTTTTTTATTTTATTTTATAGTTATATCGGACCAGCGTGCCAAAGAGGGCAAAATATGGAATATTTCTAACTCCTGGAAGAAACAGAATTGGCCGTCCAAAAAGAGAAATTGATGTCTTTACTATGTGTGCCCTTCGTCAACAGATCCAGTTTTTTTATACAGTTAAATAACGTTATCTAAATAAATATTTATTGGTTTCACTATTAGCCTTCATATTAACACCTTCTAGCTTGTATAAGAGCTTTTTTGTGGTTGGTAAGTTGTTTTTAAATACATAAATAGGTAGAAAGTTAACAGGCAAAATTTCAAGTATCAAAGTCAGTTATGTTTCGCTATATAGGGTTGCTACATGAAAGATAGCAGTGCCCTCATTTAATTTCAGGACTTTATAGTTTCACTGTACCAACATGTCACACACGTGTACAAATAAGTTACATAAATATAGATAGTATTTAAAATTTATATTTCATTGGCATTTTTTTGATTTTTACCGTAATAATTGGGTTAAAAGGTTTTCTTTACATAATTATGCACACACAAAACTTATGTATTAAACAGATTTGGCACAGACTTGCTCTAGCCTCCTGACCCCGAGAGGTATAAATGTATAAATTGTTTAAGGGATAGGTACTTTATAAAACTTTAAAGGAATAACAGGGATACTCCATAAAACTTTTAATATTGGTATTTTTAAACTATATATTATATTTTTTTTCAATGTCCTACTCATAGCACGCCAGGTGTCAGGAGGCTAGAACATTAATGCCTAGAAGTAAAAAGTGTTTGCATAAATTTTACTAACAATATAAATGACTACCACTGTAATTCAGAGACGCCCTATTTTTTACTGAAATAAATAGCAGAGCCGCAAAGTTCAAGTTTGAGTAATGTTTGACCAGATTTTCTGCCAAGTTTTGGGTTTAGTTTTGTAACACAAGAAACTTGGGTTCTTTGACTATAGAAACTAGTAGTTTAGATGAAGCTATGAATCACCTAATAATAAATTTGAGTAGCTATTATAGCTAAGGGTCCACTGTTCCGAATTTGAATATTATCATCAATATATGTATATTATTGATTTAAATTTTATAATAACGAAAACTCTATCATTTTTAATGTCCACTGCTGCATAATATTTTCAACAAAACCGTGTATGAAGTATAAAATTAACGTGATTTAAAGTGTTTTCAGTATTGACTACGACGTGCTACGGTCATGCCTACGACGCGTCGTAGCGCGCGTAGCCTGCTACGAATATGCTACGCGGCTACAAATAATTGCTACGCATACATCGTAACCTTCTTCTTCTTCTAAGTATACAAAGTTTTACGTACCATTTTTAATTTTAAAAATGTAACTAGCCACTTATTAAGTAACTAGACGTTTGCATTAGCTAGAAAAATATCACTTAAACGAACCGAGTCAACTACTAAATGGTAAATAAATATTGTAATAGAGATTTGCATTAGGTAATTCATTTCATGAATGCTTGAGTTGCGATTCGATTCCCCAGTACCGACCCTTAAGATACCTTATTAACCATTTATTTATCAAAAAATACATCTTATCTAAGTAATAGCTAAATATATTATATAAATGTACGGCAGGATTACAATTATAATTATTGTATTAAGACTATTCGTATATCAAGACACCGCACCAAGTCCAACAATGACCTTAACACCTTTCTCAAATATTTCAAGAGTGCGCGGATTTTTTTTTTTTCAATATTGTATCGGGCCATCGTGATGTAATGCTATCCATTTATTCTCGTTTCGCCTATCGCGCGCTGAGCCGACTTTGGTTTTCATTTATATCCGTTACTCTCAGACATCGACTGCCTATCTGACACGAAAATCTGTTAAAATATAACTTATTTATTACACACCAGAGGCGGTCAATTTTGCTTTATTTTGGCAAGCTTTATCTGTTTATTAAGCTGTTGCTCGATATTATAATCTCATTATTATGATAAAAGTGGAGCACCTCTTATAAAACTTCTGTACCAATAAACTTAGCCGTGTATCTGAGCTTTATGAAATTCGTTATTTCTGTTAATGTATCTTTCCAGATATTTACAAATTATAATATGTTTCTGTATGTTGAATTAGTATCCATTGGTAAAGCCTATCCGTATATAATGCGATATCGCAATAGTCTAACCATAGATACCGACTCAGCAGCACAACCGACGACGTTGACAGTGATATCGCTTAAGTCTGAACAGAGCTTTAAGCAGGTATCGTATTTCTCCAAAAAACATGTTTTTAATCTGCACGTAAACGTTATCAATCATGGCGACCGTCACGGGTGACGTCATCACTTTGGCTAATTAATTGGGTTTTGGCTCCGGCGCTTCATTAGTAAACGTTCTCACTTGTTTCGATTTCATCATGGGCGAGGCCTAGCACACACGATCCTTGGTTAGGTACTTTCAATATTAAAATCCTAAACTAAAATGTGTTGTTATGGCTTTTCAACATTTGTATAGAATACTTACAGGAAAACTTTACGATTAAACGTCTACTTCTCTTCAGGTGCCGAATTTTGATGCGAACGCATTACATTTCAACATTAAATTTTCAAGGCAACATTTGGCGATAAACGTTTGCCGGTAGCATTGCACTAAGAACTCACTTTGATTTATAAACTCCCATTAAATGTGTAAGCAGGCATACCTATGGCATACTACTTTAATCTTTGGGTGAATTCTACATTTTATCTGCAAGAAGGTATAGCTTTATTTGTTCTATGATAGTCATAATATGTGTCCACTACATCTAAATATCTCTACCATTACTGACTACTTACATCTCATTAACTTAAACGTCACTCTCAAACTGTAAATTAGCGTTCAAGTGAAAAGAAAATGTGCAATTATCTCCGACCCATTTCGCTTAGCACAGAAATTATGCAAACCTACTCTTGTTACATGAATATGTATGAATGACCGGCTAGTGCGCTGAAAAGTGCACCTCATTACAGCTTAAGAGGATTTTTTCAGGCTATTTACATTTGTATATGTTTTTTACCTATTTCCTGAAGAAACGCGCAAAAATTGTTCACGCCTAAGCGGTTTTAATGACGGCTCTGTCATAGTAATAAACGCAAGGTCGGAATAAACACCAGACACGTACAATATGTAATTTTCTTTTATTTCATACTTTAATGTCGACACTTTAACATTTTACTCACTCACTGGCGGAATAGCAGTCGCATCAGTTGGCATAGCAGCGACATCTGCATTCGACTTTATTACTTCTGTGGCTTCTCCAATACCTTTTGGCTCATTAATCGATTTACGAGAACTAGATTCTGGCAACGCCTTTATGGATTTTTGCGCTACAAGCAAAGCTTCATGTGAGGGTGGTTTTAGCTTTAGAGAAATATGGGATTCAGTAGGTAGTTTTGTCACGGTAGGCTGTCTCTCCGGAGCCAGCTCCAGTACACTCGGCGGGAGTGCGGCTCCCTCGGGAAGTAAACCGTCAGCTATCATCTTTAACCTCCTTGCTTCATCTTTTAATGCCTTAACAGCTAGCCGCTGATTCTCTTCCTCTTTTTCCTTCTGCGCTTTTGCCTGCGCTAGTGCTGCCAAAGTCTTCTGGTCCAACTTGAAATAGTTAATAGGTTCTTTCAGAAACTTATACGCTGCGTCTTTGGTGTTCATGTTATCTATAAACTTCTCATACAAGAAACTGCCAGTCTGAATGTCATACGTTTTGTCTCTTGTAGCCAATCTGATCCAATCACTGAACTCTACATCCGTTAATGGTTCTCCCCACTTTTGCAATTCTTCTTTTATTAGGTCTAAGTTGGTAACTTTGGCTTCTTGTTTATCATCGGCTAGAACGGCCATGGCTTGCATGACGACGTACTCAAAGTCGTCTCCCCAGTTCATTTTGGCCTCAATCATGAACAGAAACTCGTGGTACTCGACCGTGTCCACTAATTCGTCTTCGAGAAATTGCGCAAACAATTGTTGAATTTCCGCTCCTTTTGGGTTGAAGCCGAGTTTACGCAACATTACCGGAATGAGCTCTAGTGGGACCTGAAATGAAATATACCTACTATTTTAGATACGCCTTACACAAAAAAACCGCGGATAAAAATAATCAATCTTTTACTTAAATGTAGTTTTTGTACCGGATAAACCCCCATTTTTAAAACGCTCGTAACGGCCGGTGCACTATCACGTCTATAATACAGAAATATTATTTCTCATAAGGGCCTTTTAGAAACAATCTGAGAAAGCGTTGTCAATACTCGGGTTCCCCTCATCTCGCCTAATCTTTATTGCACTAAACTCGTTTGGCATAACTCGTAAGGTCTAAACTTTTTTGGTAGAATCATCACTACGCCAAGACTTATGTGGCATAAGACTCGTTTCGTCTAAAACTCTTTTGGCATATACTTGAAACACCTATGTCTCGTTTGCTCAAATTGTTCGTATTGGTATAATCTTGTTTCTCTTAATATTATCTTAATAAAATTATATTAAGTATGTTGTAAATGTACAAATTATGTCATTTTTCTCCTACATCCCGAAAATCACAATATTGAATGATCAAAATATCGAAAGTGAATGACCATTATAATGATTACAAACGCCATTAAACCCCATGGGATCGAAACCTAAAGATAGGTGCGACGACGAGCAAAGCGAGGAGGAGCGTGTTAGGTGCACATGTTCGTCAAAAGCAAAGCGGAGCGCAGCGAAGCGGAGCGGAGCGTTTTCCATATAGCGGCCACAATACAAGGCACCAGTTTGCGCTATGTAGGGAGACGCTCCATCAAAGTTAAAGCCAAACGAATATTATTATTTTGTATAACCTATGCCTTAGCATTATTAGGCTATTCAAGATTTGGCCATACCATTATTAGGCTAAACAAGATTATGCGAAATAACTTTTTACTAAAAGAGATTTATGCCATACGATTTTCGGCGAAACGAGACTTTGACCAAACTTTACTTTGCAATATGAGATTCGGCAAATAAATCTTAGACCAAAAAAGGTAGAACCTCAATACTCACTTTGCCCATATTCTCTTCATCATATAACTTGAAAAGATCCTTGAACCTGGCCAGGTCATCGGGGGTGAAGCATTTGGGGGGAGGGGGGATCTTCTTAGGCTTGGGCTTCGGCGTCTTGGCCAGCATCTGGGCTGCCAGCTCTTTACCCTTATTCTCTTTACCCTTTTTAAGTTTCCCTTTACCCTTACCCTTACCTTTAGGTGGCATTGTAAGTATTATATTGATTTAGAAAAAATATCCAAAATATAAATAAATAATGCTGTTATCCGAATCCTTATTTTAATCATTCATTTATTCTGTGAATAACCAGTGATTCCTTTTTCATACATTCATTGTTGTTGTTTTGAGATAGGTACGATACATAGACCTACGTACGATAGGGTACGATAGAACTCTAAAGAATAATCATTTTCCTTGCATATAATATGCCATGCCATGTTGCGGCTTCGGCTTTGATATAGGTATCTTCATTATCAGCTGGCAGTAATTAAATATATATACTTATAGTGCTCGACTGTCTAAAATACATCCTAACATTATTATATAATATTATTATAAATGTGAAAGTAACTGTGTCTGTCTGTCTGTTACTCTTTCACGCCAAAACTACTGAACGGATTTGAATGAAATTTGGTACCTATACATACTTTACGGTCTAGTCTAGACCCTGGGAAAGAACAAGGCTACTTTTTATCCCGGAATTCCCACTGGACAACTTTTTAAGGCGAAGCGAAGCGCGCGGGAACAGCTAGTGTTAATATAATAATATTATATGTAGCCTGTGTGTGACTACTAGCATCATCATGATCATCATCAACCCGTATTAATCTAATACCTGCTGTCTAGCTATCTAGCTAGTACATTAGGTATGCATCTTACTTACTAGACGAATATAATTAACATGTGCTTATACTAACTATGTTCAGCTGAACGTATGTTGTACTCACTTAATGGAAACATCGGCAGCGTTTCCACTACAAATTAAGATAAACAGAAACAGTATTTTAAATTACTTGTCATTAGAGTAAATACGGCGGAATACCGAACTAAGTATACAACTGAAATAACAATTGTATGGGCCTCTACAAACAAATACAGCGTTAATTGAGGCGCAGAGCTCATGTGTTGTTATAGCTACATAATATATATCCTCTACTATCTATATAATGCTTATTGCAAAAGTTAGTATTGAATACAGTGAAAAGTTTTATCAGTGAGCGACACGCGAGTAGGTTTGTGTTTCTGGACTACATGGTAAATAATTTAACTTAAGTTAAGAATGAAGAAATACCTAATAATATCGATTCTGTTTAGAAATATCGATACCTACGAAATATATCGTTATAATAATGTTTCGTTTCGAAGCGCACCGCGCCACAGACAACTTTTACATTCTTACATTTACTCATATACAAAATGAACGGATCCGTGCTGTGACGCCAATCAATTTTGACAGATGACGTCTAGACAATACGATACGATCGCGTCCGCATTTTAGTTATTTGCAAAAATCGTAATAATAATCGTTTTAAACGATAGTGTGCTTGATAATTCTTCAAAATGGTCGCTCGTGTGGCCGGTGTATTCGATGAGAAACTCACGGAAGCAATCGCCAATTCCAAAATACTGGTTGTCGGTGCCGGCGGCATCGGTTGTGAGATTCTGAAGAACCTGGTGCTTACCGGCTTCCCCCAGATTGAGATCGTAAGTAGTCTAATTATTTACTATTGACATCATCAGTAGCCAGCGCCCATGGATTACGTGAGATAAAGTTCTCCCAAGCAGCGCCACACCTCTCTCAGCCATTACCGGCTACCTGTCTGAGGTTTAAAACTACGTTGCGGAAGGAGCACTTTTGCATAAAACCGTGCTGACTCAACGAAAATTCTGCCCTAAAGTCGTTGTACAGCATTTACTAAACTTATATTTTATGAAAGACTGAACTTAATTATTATGTTTCCTTTTTTTTCAGATTGATCTCGATACTATTGATGTGAGCAACTTGAACCGTCAGTTCCTCTTCCACAAGGAGCACGTCGGAAAGTCCAAGGCGCAGGTGGCTAAAGACAGTGCACTCAGCTTCAACCCCAGTGTCAACATTGTGGCACACCATGACAGTGTTATCAGGTTTGTTCAACTTTTACTGGCGGCTTTGAGTTAACCTAATCATTAAAAATACATAAGCTGAATTGATGTATCAGTGATTTTTTTGTATCAGTATAGAATCTAATTTAGTTGTATAGTGGTTTGCAATGGAAACCAGCAATCATGTAAACAAACCAAATTGTCACGATTACTCCGTAATCACATACATTTTCGATCAATTTATGAACATAGTCTGATTTCAACGAACACACCATTGTTTTCACATTATCTTCAACACGATTTAACTTGTATTTATAAGTTAAATTTGTTAAAACATTTGCAACGTAAAAATTTCGAAGTATTTGACAAGCTGTCATCTTAGTTTTTTACTCATCGAACTCTATAACTCATTGAAAAGTTAGTGTTGTTTGTAATCTGAAGTTATCTTTTATTTTTAATTTAATAAATTATTTTAATTTAATATTATTAGAATACAATTTAAAAAAAATCAAGAGCTTAATATAATTAACCAAAACTAAAAAAGGAAGAGGAAGAAATGAAAAAGCTCGACGGCATTTTAGACATGGCAAGCGATGACATAGTGGTTCCATTTATAATTACGGTCACCGGCGACACTTCTGATAGTGATGATGACGAAGACGAAGATTTAAATTTGTTTTAATAAACACTTTTTTTATATATAATCAGTTTTATTTTATAGTCTATGGCTTATATATTTAATCTAATTAGAACACTATGACATCACTATGGGCATAAACAATACGCTGTCAATATCAGTCCGCCATATTTGTTTACATGATTGCTGGTTTCTATTGCAAACGACTGTAATTTAAGCCTTCTTTATAATAAAATAAACCAAACCACAACAAACAACAACAAAAACTCAGTGAAGGGTATAATATTGGATATTTATTGATTAATCCACTATATTTAATACATTTCAGCAATGACTACGGAGTGAACTACTTCAAGGAGTTCAACATAGTGATGAATGCGCTGGACAACCGCGTGGCGCGCAACCATGTGAACCGCATGTGCCTCGCCGCCAACGTGCCGCTCATCGAGACTGGCACCGCAGGATACTCTGGACAGGTATATTGGACTTAATTTCTTTAACAGTGCAGTCTGCTACATGATATTCAAGAAAAGAATATAACTTTTATGTGCGTAAAACATGGTGTGCATTGATGTTTTAAGATAAGGAGAGCTCATGTTAGCCAGTTCTACGCAATATAAAATTTATATGAAAATTAAGGTTTTTTTGCTATGTAGCTCCCATGATCACTAAATTAACTGTAGAGTTTTCAATATACTTACATTGAGAAATTTTACAAAATTACTGGTAAAAATTTCCATATTTTAACATGTAATTTATATTTTTAGGTTGAGCTGATCAAGAAAGGACTGACTCAGTGCTACGAGTGTCAGCCCAAGGCACCGCAGAAGACATTCCCGGGATGCACAATTCGTAACACACCATCTGAACCGATCCATTGCATAGTGTGGGCCAAACATCTGTTCAACCAGCTGTTTGGTGAAGAAGATCCTGACCAGGACGTGAGTCCGGACACCGCAGACCCTGAGGCAGCTGGAGACGCTGGCTCATCAGCTCTCACTTCCGAAGGCACCAGTGCTGGAAACGTAGAAAGGAAGAGCACAAGAACTTGGGCAGCAGAGACAAACTATGATGCTGAGAAGCTGTTCACAAAGTTGTTTGGAGATGACATACGCTATCTGCTGTCTATGGAGAATTTGTGGAAGAAGAGGAGGCCCCCGACCCCGCTGGTGTGGACCAACCTGCCCGGCAAGGACGACCCGCCCGCGCAGCACTCCGGACTGCCGGACCAACGAGTCTGGTCTGTGCATGAGTGTGCTCAGGTGAGATGAAGAGCTAATAATTATTCTAATCTAGTATAGATTTTAAACATAAGCTAATAATCATCACAAATGGATATAATGTGCCGTTTCCAATACGAGCCCAAACATGTTTAAAATTTATTTCGTGACATTGCACTTTGCACTACAGTGTGTAGGATTTTGCGAAAGTGTCATAGTGAGGAGATCTAGAAGCAACGAGACCCGAAATTGGCTTCTAAACAAGTTGACTACTTTTGCCAAGAACTTCCAGCTTATGATTACATCATAACTAATCCTTTATACCCCACCTCAAACTAACTAACCGTCAAAACTATCTCCATCCCCCTCAGGTGTTCTCGGACAGCTGCAAGGCGCTGCAAGCCGACCTCGCCTCGCGGCCGGCGGGGGACCACCTCGTGTGGGACAAGGACGACAAGAGCGCCATGGACTTCGTCACGGCTTGCGCCAACATACGCGCCCACGTGTTCAATATCGGAACTAAGTCGCGGTTTGAGATCAAATGTGAGTTGGTTCACTGCTGGTGGAAAGTTTAAAGATTGTTGCAGTTGAAGCTTGTCTGTATGTGGCACTTCAGGGCTTATTGCTTATCTTCTGGACCCATTATAAATGCCACTATCTTGTCTAATTAGAACTTACTACAGTTTTTGTAAAAGGATAGTAATCTTTTGGTTTTTTCTTAGATCAAGTGCCATAATATGAAGTGTTTTCCAGTCCAATTTAATTCGCTAACAGTGACATTACACTCTCGTTCCATATTCTGTATATATTCTGTACACAGGGTCTTGAAATTATGGAACAAATTCGCAAATTTCATTATTCAGTTTGACCCCTGAGTCACCCCTTTTCCGTTTATCTACTATTTTCAGCACACCCTGTATTATGACTTCATTACTATACAAATAAATAATCTCCATCCATTCACCCCACAGCAATGGCGGGCAACATAATCCCGGCCATAGCGACAGCGAACGCGATCGTGGCGGGGCTGGCCGTGCTGCGCGCGCAGGCCGCTCTCCGCGAGCAGCTCGACGCCTGCACCAGCGTGTACCTGCGCGCCAAGTTGAACCATAAGGGACAGCTGTTTGTGCCGGAGAAGAGTGAGTTGTTGTTACTTTCCTTCTTAGCACGATAGAGCAGGGCCCCAAGTCTGCTAAGGAATGGCCGCACAGTTGTGTGACGGCAGCATGGGTTTCGCAGCTGTAGGTATTCATTATCTGCGTTTAAGGAAATATTTATTGCATCTTTTTTAAATAACTAACGTTAATAAACAATAATAAGTGTTTCATATTTCACTACTTTGACTCACTAACCAAGAGAAAACGGATACCTAAAGTCGGAAAACCATTCAGAAGATACAGCATTGAGCCGCCATTCCTTAGCAGACTTGAGGCCCTGTAGGCCTATAGGGCTTTACTATAAATACTCAAAAAATTTGCCAACGCGCTGGCCTAACCACTGGCCTAATGTGTAAAAATAGGCTATGGCGCATTAACGGTAGGCTTGCCGTGCGGTGTCGGCAGCATCAAAGGATACCTGTCGCAAGCTTGACGCACCATCCACACATAGGCGACATAAAAACTAACAACTCTAACAAGTTGATATTGGCAAATGCGCTGGCCTATGTGAAGAGGCGGAATTAGAATAAAGACGTGGCGAAATTAATAGACCTTTATTGCTATGCAATAATATTGTGCTACTACTAATATTGTGCTGTACTATAAAGTTATAAAAGTAGGTACCTACTTACTTTTATAACTTTAAAATAATATATATTTTAATTAATATACCTATTATTAGTGTGTCTACTAAAAATGTGTATGACGATTGGACGATGTATTCATTTAAACATAATTATTTGAAATTATTAATACTATAATATTGTGGAGGTTCATGGAGGTTTGGACCTTAAGCCCACCGCGCTGGTCCAGTGCGTGTTGGTGGGTTTGCGTCAGAGCCTCGTTCGTTAGTCAGCAGAGTGTACCACGTGCAGACCACTTCGCGCAAAAATTAACTTCAACCTAAAAATACACCGAGCCAAATGTTTTGCTAACAATATTAAAAGATTAGACAAACTCACACTTATGAGTTATCAGGAACAGTTCAATATAGAGTTAAAAAATCAATTTAGTATTCTTCCCGACTATGAAAAAGGCGATGTTCAAACCAGCTATGACAATATTGTTAAAAGCATAAAAGTAGCATGTAAAAATATAAAACCTAAAAGACAAAAAAGTAACAAATTATCACAAGACACAATGAACTTAATTAAAAGTAGAGAACAGTTAGACAAATTTAGCGAAGGATACAGACAATTAGACAGACGAGTGAAACGCAGCATCAGAAGGGACCTAAGAGCATTTAACACCAAACTTGTTGAGATAGCCTTGCTGAAACACAGATCTCTTAGAGCAGCCAAACATGGTAATACTACAGGGAAGTCTTGGATTACAAGTTTGAAGGATAAAGATGGTCGAAAACATACTAACAGGCAGAAGATTGTGGAAATTTGTACAAGTTTCTATAAGGATTTATACGCCGATACAACCAGAGATGCAAACTCAAATGATGAATATACATTCCGTGATAATATTCCGCTCATCACAGGCTATGAAGTTCATGTAGCACTCAAAAGTATGCAATATGAAAAATGCCCTGGAGAAGACGGCGTCACAACGGAATCATTAAAAATAGGAGAGCCCACGTTATTACCCCATCTTGCCAACCTTTGCAATGACATATTAGTTTCAGGAAAATTTCCCCTTAAATTCTGTCATTCCAACATCATACTTCTTCATAAGAAAGGCGAAAAATCTGATATCGGAAACTACAGACCCGTTAGCCTAACATCACACATCTACAAATTATTTATAAAAATTATTCACAACCGCATTAGATCTCTGCTGGACCATCATCAACCACCAGAACAAGCCGGTTTCCGACCTGGTTATTCCACCACTGACCACTTACACACGCTCAATCAAATAATAGAGAAGACCAACGAGTTCAACACACCCCTTTACCTTGCGTTTATTGATTACACCAAAGCTTTTGATAGTCTCCACCACCAAGCAATATTTTCCGCTCTTGCAAATCAAAAAATAAACCCGACCTATATTGAACTCGTTGGTGCTATCTACAGGAACAGCACAGCTAACGTGAAACTGGAAAGGCCAGGTCCGGCGTTTCCAATTGAGAAGGGCGTCAAACAGGGCGACCCGCTGTCTCCTAACCTGTTCACAAGTTGCCTTGAGGAAGTCTTTAAGAAGTTGACGCAGTCATGGGAGAATAAGGGCATCGATATCGGAGGCCACAAATTGACAAACCTCCGGTTCGCTGACGATATTGTCCTATTCTCCCACTCAGCACCCGAGCTCCAACAAATGTTGCGAGAGCTATCCACGGCAAGCGTTGAAGTTGGACTGATGATGAACCGGTCGAAGACGAAAGTTATGACCAATAGCACGAAACGTAGGGTTGAGGTAGACGGGCAGGAAATACAATACGTCAATGAGTACATTTACTTGGGCCAGATAGCGTCCTTCGAAAACAGGCAGGACAAGGAAATTGATCGTAGGATTGAAAACGCCTGGAAGAGCTTCTGGTCCATGAAGTCGCTAATGAAGGGCAACCTACCTTTGTCCCTGAAGCGTAAACTCATTGACATGTGTATCCTGCCTGTCCTAACCTACGGTGCTCAAACATGGTCACTGACTGAGTCTCAAAAGTCCAAACTCAAGGTTTGTCAGAGAGCGATGGAGCGCAGTATTTTGGGAGTAAAGCGAACAGATCGCATTCGCAACACCGACCTGCGCTCCAAAACTCAAATAGCTGACGTGGGTGCCAAGACTGCTAAACTGAAGTGGGACTGGGCGGGGCATGTCTGCCGTATGCAGCCGGAGAGGTGGGCAAAAAATGCCACCAAATGGATACCCAACAACGGCCGCCGGCGCAGAGGCAGACCAAGAAAGAGATGGCGGGACGACTTGGACAATTTTAACACGGAATGGTGTGAGCAGGCCCAAGAAAGGGATAAGTGGAATGTTCAGGGAGAGACCTTTGCCCAGCAGTGGGACACTAGAGGTTAAAAAAAAAAAAAAAAAAAAAAAAAATATTGTGATAATTAATTTAATTTAATGTTAATTCTAATGACCTGTAATGCTTATTTATCAATAAATGAATATGAATATGAATATTGCCTTTCTAATGCCATATATTTTATCTTCACAGCCCTCACACCGCCAAACCCGAAATGCTACGTCTGCGCGCCGAAGCCCGAAGTAGGCCTCGCTTGCAATCTGAAACAGCTGACCCTGAAGGATCTGACGGTGGCCTTCAAGGACGGCCTCAACATGCAGGCTCCAGACGCCACCGTCGAAGGTAAAGGCCTCGTCGTGCTCTCATCGGAACCGGGAGAGACAGACCACAACAACGAGAAGACATTGGAGGAACTGGGTCTCAACGATGGATGCGCTTTACTGGTGGATGACTTCCTCCAGAACTACGAAGTTAGGGTCCGTCTCCAACAGGAGGACGAAGAGAAGTCGTGGCGTCTAGTTACTGGAGCTGATGAAGCCATGCCGGCTCCCAAAGAAGCTGAGAAGTCAACGAATGGGTCTAACGGTAACGGGTCAAATGAACCTAAGCCGGGCCCGTCCAAGCCTAAGGACGACAGTGACAGTGATATGGAGATTATTGAGGAGGACGACGGAGGAGAGCCCCCGGTGAAGCCCCCCAAGCGCAGGCGCGTGGAGACCAGCGATGAAGTGGTAGAGCTGTGCTAAATTGTCTCTGGTTTGTCAGAAAGGAAAATTTACTCGTAATTTGATAGTTGGTAATCACGGATTGACCAATCGCAATCTCTAGAAATTGCAGATCCTGTTTTGATGATTGATAGTAGAGAAATAACATAATAAGCCCCCCCGTTTTAATTAAAAATACTTCTCAGTAGAAAGTTATGTTGCATGTAAGAACAATTTTGATGTTAGACTAAGAACTGTTTCATCAGTATATTTTTTTTTATAATATTTTCTCAGTAATAAAGTAATTCTAAGCCTAATTGTAGTGTTCTTATTTTACATATAAGTAATTTTGTACTAATTTATACAAGGAAGTACAAGGAAGGTACAGTGAAAAACTTGTTTAGGAAAGGATTTAGGTTTATTTGTAAAACAATGACAGGTCTTTGAACAAAAATTAGAGCACCAATGAATAATTTAATGATTTATATGAAAAAATGCAACCGTATTTTCATGCACAATAATAATATGCTTTCAAACTTCTTAACCCAACTTTTTAAATCAGAGTACTTAAATAGATAAAAATTCAAACCACAATAACTTAATCTATTAGCATTGTATTGCTATGAGCCATTTGGATCAGCAGCAATCATAATAATATTAGAATCTACACTTAATTAAAATTTAATTTATTACTTTTTGGAAAATATTTGTAATTTAAAGTAAACCTTGAAACCCTTAATTATTCGGATCTGGCTTTGGCCCTCATATCTGAATTATTCATCAAGTCACAAACTTGCTACCTGGGTATCCTCAGGGTTCATTTATTATTAAATCCATTGTACTTTCTTGGATTAAACAGCTTTTGAGTTTCAATTCCTTTCTCTATAGATATCCTTAAAAAATGCTTAGTTACACATAGAATACATACTTATAAAACTCAATTACCTATTTTTAAAACCTTGAACACACTTTAATATTCTAAATTACTTCAAATATATAGTTGTAGTTTTAAGGCATTAATGTGATGTCAACCCCTATACCAAAATGCCATGTTATATTTAATGATACACACTAGGTATTTCTATGCTATACTATCTGTAATTTATAGTAGACAAAAACTATGAAACTATAAATAACTTTCTCATGTGATGAGAGTAGACTGATGATTGATTTCAACTTTCACAAAGTTTTCCTTTTAAGAATGCATAGTAATACTGATACATAATGCAATGAAAGTGAGACTAACAAAAACTATAATCTCAAGATTAATTTATGATTACATTATACACACACACACAAACATTTTCTAATTCTACCAGTAGTTGAATTCATGTATTAATCAGGTATGAAATTGAAATATTAGGTGGGCTTCTAAGATGATTCAGTTATCAATAAACAATCCAAACTAATCTTACTTACCTAAGGTACAAAAAATAAAAGAAGCTATTATTGGTCTATCCTGATGTCCTAATTTTCAGGTAGCAGTCCATACTCAATAAGGAATTTCTCCACATCAGTTGCAAAGAAGTCTGTTCCAAGCTCTGTTACCAGCTGAACAAAGTTGCCAACAATTTGTCCCCCTTTGTACACCAGCAGGGCCGGCACTCCATCCACACGGAAGTGCTTGCTGAGCCCTGTGATGTTTGCAGCGATCCTACAGAACTTCACAGTAGGATAATCTGCAGCCAGAATGTTGAGACACCCATCCATGCACTCACAAGCCACTTTCCTCTCATTGTAAATGTGAATTATCACTGTTACATTAGGATCTTCTTTATCAATAGCTTTCAAGAACTCTTCCCCATCATTCAGTGTTATCAGCTTACCAAATTTGGGAACCTTCTGTAAATGCGACAGCAGTTCTTGCATTCTCTGCTTTTGGTACTGTAACAAGAACTCTTCATCAAGTAGTTCACTCAGTTCATCCTCTAATTCCTCAGACTGTTTAGCCTCAGCTTCCTCCCTCTCTGTTCTGGTGGACAGTGTGAGTTTCTTGGCCAGCGCTATGCGTTCCTTTTCAAGTTCTTTCCGGTTTTCTGCTTCTAGTTGTTTGAATCTCCTCCAGTCTTCCAACACGCCCTTAGGGCCGGTGTTGCTGGCTGTTCCCGACCAGCTGTTGACGGGCGCGGGGGGCGGCGGCTCGGGGTCGGCCGCCTTGGAGCCGCCCGCGTCCTCGTCGCCGCTCCTGTCGTCGTCGTCAGACCCGCCCTCGTCCTCACTGCTACTGCAATAATTGTGCAGCTTCTCACCCAAAATCTTATCGTCAAGTGTGGCCATCGTTAAGGATTATCACACAAAAAGTAACTAATCACTTGCTTTAAAAGTGGAAGTAGTAAAATATGAATTTCTCACGCTTAGAAATCTAGTGTTCTTGGTAAATTAAAGCAAATTATCCCACGGTCTACAAATTAAAATCAACAAAGCAATAACCACTGATTCACAGAGAAAAAAATATGCCGTTATGACGTATACAATGTACTCTGTGATATTTTTATCATCCACCTTTCCTCAACAATCCCCAACGATAATGGGATAGAATATGCGAGATAAAATCTTCATATTGAAGGCTTCTTCAATGCTAAATAAATTTTGTTCATGTAAAAGTGTAAACCAAGTATGGAAGATAAGGCAAGATACAATGAACGCCTTATTCTAAAACTCCAAGAAACACAGATTAATTTACAAAACTGAGTTGACAGTTTTCTTGACATTGATAAGTTTTCACTTTTCAGTGGCCTGATTGGCCCTGAAAAATATCACATGGAGTCGGCAAAACCAAAGTTTACAAATTAAAATTATACTTACCTATATTTGATTATCTGGGTATAACTTCTAATAAAAATGAGTAGGTTTAACCATTATTACTTAGTAGTGATAACTTTTTAAACTTCAATTGGTTAGTTTCAAAGTGTTGCTGAGGTTATATTGATTTATGATTGCCATGTTTTCATTGTATCTTTCAGGTCAAATATTGAATAAAATCAGGGAGGTTGACCCCCATAACAGTGATGCAGTTAAAGATGTGTTATCCGTGTTCTTTCAAAACTTACCCAAACACATTGAAGTGGGCAGCAGTCAGTGGCTGAGAGCCCTAGAATATGTTATCAACAGGTACCAATTCATTTAACATGTATGTAATGTAGATAAACTCGTTGGTTTCAATTTTACACTGAAACTGTAAACCTTTTACTAGTTTAATTTTGGCTCTTTGAATGTTAAGAGATATTTGTTTAAACACAGACATTTTAACAAAGTTATCAGGTCTTTCAAAGGTCTGAATGATGCCCAGTACCCCAGTAGTTCAATCCCTTATGAGTTACAACTCATAAAACAACAGCTATAAATTTCAAAGAATCACCTGTCAAAAGAGCACCTCTGCCTGATAATATCACTGTACAACTTAGCATGCTGTAATGGAGTACATATAGCAGTATAATTCTGTACTTTCATGAAGTTATTACATCTTCCTCCTGCTTTAACAGTGCCCACAGTCCTTCATTACTCATAAGTACATGTTCTTGAATACCCCATGGTGACTCTTGGAATATACTTTGATTTCAGATTCCCAAAATATTGCATGACACATCGAAACACAATTGAGACATTCTTGACAAACTTTTTGGACACAAAAAATTATTACAATGTCATTGAAGCAGCCAAATGTGGACATGCTCTACAACAGGTAATATTCTTTTATTATCTTTAAAATACTTTGTTATGTTCCATATTGGTAGAGGAATTTGTTGCTGCATCTTTCTCACTTGTGTGGGACCTTTGCATAACTCCTATAGTTTAAATTTCTTGAACTTCTTTCCATGGGTATGACTTTGTAAAGATTCTTAGGACCTATAAAAGCACTACAGTCAAATTCATATAAACATATCTTTTAAAAGAGATACCTTTTGAGTCTATTGCCTCACTCCACATTATAATTATTAGTTATTCTTCTTGAGGTTTCCTTAACATGTCCCTCTAATATCAGGTGCGACCATCACAAGAAAAGACAGCTACTCCTAAGACTAGCTGGAGGGAACAGATGGAGCTGTTGTGCAGATCAGCTCACTCCCTCATTGGGGCAATATTTACCAATGATGTGCTGAAGAATGGGGGCTATTATCAGGTAAGATTTCATTTACTTATGAATAGGACAACTAGCTATTGAAAGTGGCTGCTCAGAGACTCTGTCCTCTGTCTGTACTATAATCTTACTGAGTTATTATTTTCCGGCCAAGGATAGTTTTATTGCTAACAATAATAACTACCTAAGAGTAAAACTGATGAACAAAATAGTTGGAATATATTCTTGATTGTACAAATAAAAAAACTGCTTACATTATAAAAAACCGACTTCAAAAAACCACTAAAATGTAAGAAATAATTTAAGGTTTACACAAATTCTACTCGTATGTGACAGTACAAATATACCTAAGCAGGAACTGTTCTTTTTTGATGTTGGTGCGGTGACAAAGTAATCTGAAGAAATATGGCACCAACTTCAAAAAAGAACAGTTCCTGCTTAGGTATATTTGTACTGTCACATACGAGTAGAATTTGTGTAAACCTTAAATTATTTCTTACATTTTAGTGGTTTTTTTAAAGTCGGTTTTTTAATTTTTTTAATTATTATTTTATTTTATAGTTTTTAGTTTATTTGCAATAATTTTCAATCAAAAGTAAGGTGCAAATGATACCAAAAAGTCCTACGAATCAATACGAATCATTCAAGCCTAAACACGAAGTAGTTGCTATATACCGTTGAGGAGTACCCCTGACTGCCTTCCGTTTCCATCATCAGATCAGCTCAAGGTCACCATCATATTTTTTTGTTATAATAACTATATTTACGTTCTTAATTTCATTAGAATCGGTTAACATGTGCCCAAAATGGAAATTCATACCCTGTTTTTACCCCTTTACACACCCTTGGGGGTGAGATAAAATTCTGAAAAAAAAATGGGACCACCTGGGAGCTCAACCCAATACAACAAAAAAAGAATTTTCAAAATCGGTTCATAAACGGCGGAGTAATCGGTGAACATACATAAAAAAAAATATAAAAAAAAAAAAAGATCCCGACGAATTGAGAACCTCCTCCTTTTTTTGAAGTCGGTTAAAAACAACTGTCCACAGCGCATCATATCTAAAGTTCAATAATATTAATAGTATTTATTAAGTCATTTTAAATAAATAAGTGTTTCCACTTTTGAATACTTAGTTGAAAAGTGGACTTTTCCCTAAACAAATAATATTTGCAACCTTATTGTTATAGAATGATTCAGACAGTGTGCCTCCAACATCGCCGCTGTCTGTAGCTCTGTCCAAGCTGAAGGATGTCTCGGCACACAGTCCCTCTACTGAGGAGAAGAACGAGCTGCTGTGCACGCGGCTCAGGAACGTGTTCGTGTTTATACAAGCTATGCTCGTGTGAGTATTGTTTTATTGTTCTTGTAGTGGTATATGAAGGGCTAGCACGGGGCGCAATTAAGACATGACAAAAGTTCTCCATCGTGCTCACTCTTGAGGCTGCTTGTGAGCGCGATGCTAAACTTTTGCATATCTTAAATGCGCCCCATGCTAGCCCTTCTGGTATGGTGGTCAATCAAATGTAAGTTATGTTAGTCACCAACATTTGAATATCCCATTATTCTAATTAAATTGCTGTGATTTTAATAAGTACTATCTTTGCCTTATTTATTAGGTATTACGAAGGTATGTTTTGTGAGAAGAATTAAATTATCTCCTTTACTAATTATTTTTAATTGTTTGTCCCACAGAGAAGTGTATCCAGTAGCAAAGCCAATCAGGCCACAAACAATATTTGATGTGACAGTCCGGGCCCTGACTGCATCTAGCGGCTCCAACCAAACCTTGTCTGGGACGCAGCTGGCACTGATCAAGACACAGGCTCTTAGGACTTTAGATGCTATGGCTGCTTGGTGAGTATTTATTATTTGTTGTGATTTATAGGTCGTAAAATGTTTATAAACTAAATATAAAGTTCTCTACTTAATTCGTTTCTTATCTTGAAAACCGCCATAATCCTACAGCGTAATGTATGTACTAAATATATATTTTTTTGCTTTCAGCTTGGGATCAAACCTGATTCCATTCTCTCCTTTGATGATCCGATTGGCGATGCAGACTATCAGGTGGACAGCTGAGAACCCGAGTGATGAGACTAGGTAAAATACTTTTCGCTTATCCTAATCCTAACTTCCTTTCCTTCCGTCTGTCTGTCTGTTTGTCTGTTACTCTTTCACGCCAAAACTACTGAACGGATTTGAATGAAATTTGGTATACATATGGTCTAGACCAGATGACCAGATGGTAGAGAAAGAACATGGGATACTTTTTATCCTGGAATTCCCACGGGAAAACTTTTTAAGGCGAAGCGAAGCTCGCGGGAACAGCTAGTGCCTAGCCTATATGCCTCTTGTGTAAACTTAAGTATGGTTTATGTCTTAGGTGGTGCACAGATACAACTCTTTCGTACAAACATACAGATAAATGTGATTTTTAAAATCCGATTCCAGCCAAGGGACAAACGATCAAAGCCTCGTACGTGCTACCAAGACAAATATAAAGTCAATTACCGTTTTTCACTATGTTAGGCGACTTCGCTTTAGTCGTAGTACATAATTTGATGTAACCTAATAATTTTACTCCTGTACTAACTCTTATACATTTTCCCCTCAACCTCAACCCAGGGAGATCCGTTGCCAAGCGTACAGGTCGCTGTCAAGCTGGCTGTCTCGCCTCAAGACACACAAGGCGTCAGGGACCTGGCCAGATGAGCTCGTCACCAGGGCGGTCGAAGATATCACCCCTACTGCCAAGACAATACAACTTACTGTGAGTACAGTCTGGTTTACAAATTCTGCTGAATGAGACATGAGACTGTAACAACCATATTGATCAAAGTGAAAAGCATTTTTCTCGGTTCAAGCAGTAAACGCTACATGACGACTCTACCGCGCCATACTAAAGATCACAGCACCTCGCTCGGGACAAGCTCGCGAACGCCGACGGCGCGGCGAGGTGAAAGGCGTTCCTTTTGCCTTAATGCGTTTACTGTTCGAATAGTAAAAAAACTGGCACTCCACCGGCAAATGAAAAAGGGTTCCTTTCTGATGTAGCTTGCCTTACAATATAAACTGTGTCAATTTCAGATGAGCAGTCAACCCACAAAGAACATGAGCAAAAAAGCGAAGAGGAAACTGGCCAACTCAATGCTGATGGACAGCAACATCGCCAGCCACATGCCGGGCGAGAAGAACAAGACCTTATTGTGAGTTACATTACGACTATTATCCCTTGTGCAGTCAATGTCTTCTTCTTAGATAGTAAAAATTGATTGATTAAAATATTGCGTTATAATTAAATTTTGTTGCTATTTTCAGATCTGATGAATCAGCGGACGAGGTGGCTATAGCGGCTTTAGAGTGTATTGAAATCTTCCTAACCGTATGTGGAACATTCTTGAAACCGTCTGCACATAAGGTCAGTGTTTCAGAATATTTTTAGCCCCTTCTATTAATTTTATAATCGCTATAATGCCGTCCACGACATGTTAAGAGTATAAACACATATAATAAAATATTCTTATGATTAAAAAGCAGAATGCAAGTCAGGTTGTATTCATGTAAGTTCGTAGCCATCGAAAAGTCGTTCCATAAAAAAAATATTCTCTAAAGTTCTAGGCAGAAATAGTTGGATAGTTCTTTTCTTAGTTTTAATTAAATGCATTCGTTGGTGCACTTCCAATTAAATAAAGTCTCTACTAACTCCCATTGTAACATTTGTCGAACATTTCACCCAACCTCAGCTCCTCCAAACCGCGCTAGTCCGGTGCAGCGCGGCCCTCTCGCAGCTGCCGTGTCGCCGCGGCGTGGCGCTGTGCCGCGCGCTGGACGCTGCCCGTATCGCCGCGCCGCCCACCGCGCCGCCCCCCACGCAGCACTGCCTGCAGATATACAGCGACGGGGTGCACTCGCCGCACGAGGAGGTGAGTAAAGGGGAAGATATTAAAGATGGGCTGGCTGTATGAGTGTATGTTCATAGCTTTGTCCAGAAAAGTTTTTAAAAACTATGAAAATTTTACTCTGTGAATTTATTTTTGGCGGGAACAGATACAGAACAGAACAATAATTTGGGTTGTAAATGGTCGAATTTTGGTATTTTTGGTGAATTGTTGGTTGATTTGTGTTAGTATACTTTGTGCTGCGACTTCTTACCGTTGTTGTATTTGTAAGTTATATAGAGCATGAGAAATGTATGTAAAAGCTCCTTGCCGCGCGCATGCTAAAAAGAAATCAACTTACGCCACAAGCGAACGCTTTTTCGAAGTATACGTACTACTTACCTATAAAAAATTGAAAACATAACCACACTAACAAAAACCGTCTCTCTCCAGATATCCCGCATCTGCTCGCAAGCGCTGCTCAACATCCGTCTGCACCTGCACTGCTCGCCTCCTTCCTTGAACTTCGCGATCGAGGCGCCCGCTGAGAGCAAGGAGCCGGCAGCGGTGAAGACCGTGTCGGAGCGGAATAGGGCAGCGTTGGAGGCGCTTTTGGGACCGGATAAGTGAGTTTTTGGAGTGAAAGTTCACGTATTTGTAGTGAATTGTAGGGTTTATGGGATTTAATGTGTTAGTGGCCTACAAGGTTGATGAGTATCATTTTGGCAACACTTGCATAAGCGACAGGGATTGCCTACAATCTACATTCAGATCAGAAAGATTAGGTTTATAATGGTTTACGTACATACATACATCCATCCTGACGTCTCTCGTTTAGACTGCCAAATAGAAATATTTTTTGTTGATATAACTCTCTCATAATGCAGTATTATGAATTATCCAACAATATTTCATCCTTTTTTTCAGAATGCCGCCTAATGGTGACGCAGAAGAAGTAATAACAATAGTGGATGAGCCTTCCAGGAAGAAAGCACGACTCTCAGAAGATGTTGACGACAAGATCAGCGTCAGTAGCCAAGACTCAGTGGAAATACGAGAGAACTCTGAGAGCAATGCTGAATCTACAGGCGAAGTAGCAGAGGTGGCCATAGAAGTTGATGACATTGATGGAAAATCAAACGAAAGCCCAGATATCAATGAAATTGATGTAGTAAATGGAGATATTAATGAAGAAATTGACCCTGCTGTAGCAGTAAACACTAGCAGTGCCATTTACGATGCAACAACGCAGTTACCAGTGGACGAGTCAGTCGAAACAATAGATGATGAAGCTAGTCCAAAATACTTAGAAGTAGCTTATGACTTTCCAAATACTGGGAAGAACAAAGTGACGGTCTTAGAGAAAATGGATGATGAGAACCTACCAAGCACTAATGAAACTGATGACATACACATAACTTGTGGACAACAGTTGAAGAGTTCTCAAGATGTTTCACAGAAGAAAAGTGAGGAAATTGAAGTAAAACTCTTTGAACCTAAACTTAATGGTATAGAAGAGGAAACAGAGGTAGTTTTAACAAATGGTCATGCTGACCCTAAAGAAAATATAGCAGAAAGTACAATCATTGTTAAAATTGCCGATGGTGATGAAGGCGTCACTGTTGAAGATATGTTGGCTGATTTTGTAGATGAGGTAAATGAAGAGGTGGTCAACGTAGACGCTTAAAGCATTTACACCATATTTAGACCTACTTATTATAAGCTTACAGTGCCAATAAAAATCCCATAATATTCAGATTAGTTTTATTTCTTATTAGTCGGTGCGACTGTACTTACGAAATAGCATCAAATATAAAATCTATTTGAAATAAATAATAATTATTAAAGCGCCACCCCTGTGAGTGCGCCGCGGCTATCGTGGTGCATAGAGAAAAACGTAAAGCCCCATCCATACGCTTGCTGTTTGCAAACAAAGTCACAAACACCAAACACAATCACCGAACACAAACAGCCATCCACATGCTCGGCGAACGCTCATAAAATTCCGAACCGGCAAACACGGCGGACGACGAGCTATTACTTTCGGGTTGACATATTTCTATTATATAAATTAAAGCAAGAGAAAGAAAAAAGGAAAATAAGAAAGCAAAGATGCTGGTGGGATAATAACAATAATTAAAAAAAATAAAAACCGACTTCTTCTTTTTAATTATTATTTTATAGTTTTTAGTTTTTATAGTTTTAGTAAGATGCAAATGATACCAAAACGTCCTACTAATCAATACGAATCATTCAAGCCCAAACACGAGGTAGTTGCTATATACCGTTGAGGAGTTCCCTTGACTGACTTCCGTTTCCATCATCAGATCAGCTCAAGGTCACCATCATATTTTTTTGTTATAAAAACTATATTTACGTTCTTAATTTCATTAGACGACCGAATGGCGTAGTGGTTAGTGACCCTGACTACTGAGCCGATGGTCCCGGGTTCGATTCCCGGCTGGGGCAGATATTTGTTTAAACACAGATATTTGTTCTCGGGTCTTGGATGTGCCCGTAAAATGGCAATAGGCCCGCCCCCTATTACATTGGGACTAACATAACACTCTGGCGAAAAGTGGGTGCAGCAATGCACCTCTGCCTACCCCGCAAGGGAGTACATTAGTACAAGGCGTGAGTGTGTGTGTGTGTAATTTCATTAGAATCGGTTAATATGTGTCCAAAATGGAAATTCATACCCTGTTTTTACCCCTTTACCCACCCTTAGGGGTGAGATAAAATTCTGAAATAAATGGGACCACCTGGGAGCTTAACCCAATACAACAAAAAAAGAATTTTCAAAATCGGTTCATAAACGGCGGAGTAATCGGTGAACATACATAAAAAAAAACCCGACGAATTGAGAACCTCCTCCTTTTATTGAAGTCGGTTAAAAATACATAGAAATCGTACAATGTACTGCTTTATTTGGGCTTTAATTTGTTTCATATTTTTATTTTGATAAGCCTCCAAAAATTACAGAATCGTAGCGCATTTTTACGCTTTGCGCGCCAACGAAAAAGTGTAGCAAGTTGATACGTCCGCCTCCCACAATGCTAGCGCGCATACTGACCGCTGCCAGACGTGTGGATACGTAGGAAACTGTTTGCCGAACATCCTTTGATCTGGCAAGAAAAACCGACACCGATGCCGAACACTGGCGAACACAAACACAAACAGGCAAACAACGACAAACACCCATCCACACGTCAGTGTTTGCTGTTTGCCATTGTTCGCCGAGCGTGTGGATGGGGTATAATGGGTTGGTGTGGCAGAAATATTGATCCTTCATTTTGTTAATCTTCCATTAGATTAGATAATTTATTACGCCCGAGACCGCATTGTTCTATGGTTGAATTTCACCATTGGGCCCACTCAGCCACCCTCTTCTTTGGATAAAGTTTTCTTCTTTTATACCTCAGAAGAATAAAAATCATTCTTAGAATATTTTACTCTGTGGGTTTTCCATTGACATTTCCCATAGACTATAGTTGATATTTCCGTTTCCGGCTATTTTATTTGTAAACACAACAAATCTTCAACAAATATTTTAGTTTTTTTTAAATTAAAGTCCATTTCAGGATGGTTATAGCGATCGGATTTGAAGGAAGTGCAAATAAACTTGGTATTGGGATAGTCAAAGATGGTGAAATTCTGGCCAATTGCAGGAGAACATACATAACCCCACCCGGAGAAGGTTTGTATGTTTTTTGCTTATTTACGTGAATATATTACATTACATATTCTACCGCATACTATTTATAGCATTTAGCTTTACTTTTATACAATATTGAATGACAATATTGTTGCATAAAAGCCTCAATTTTCCCTTTTTTGTTATGAAATAAAATATGAGGTTAATTAGAACCAATTCAATACAAATTACAGGGTTTCTTCCCAGAGAAACAGCTGAGCACCATCAGCAAAACATTCATAATGTGCTTCAAGAGGCGCTGGAACAGTCGGGGATCTCTCCACAAGAGATTGATGTTGTTTGCTACACAAAAGGCCCGGGAATGGGGGCCCCGTTATCCGTCTGTGCTATTGTAGCTCGGACATGTGCTAAACTATGGAATAAACCAATTCTCGGCGTTAACCATTGCATTGGACGTATCCTTTAAAATACTATTGATATATTGATGTAGGGTATATTTCCTGCACTCAGATTGTAGTGCTGCTGTATTTGGGTGGAAGTTTTTTGACTGATGATCAGCAGCCAAAAATTGCATACTTAGTATTATTATTATTAGATAGCTTGTGGTGAATCACTAACAAAACAAAAGCGATATTTCCCTTAAAAAGTATTCAGATATAGAAATGGGAAGGCTAATAACAAAAGCAAACAATCCAACAGTATTGTATGTGAGTGGAGGAAACACCCAGGTCATTGCATACTCCAGACAGAGATACAGGATATTTGGAGAAACTATAGATATTGCAGTGGGGAACTGTCTTGACAGGTGAGCATAGTATATTGTAAAAAAAAATTATACAATAAGTACCTAATTGTAACTAATAAGTAATGCAAACTGCCTAAAAATTTGTGTGAAATAAAAGGTTTCCAGTGAAGGGATATAAAATATATATAAATATATAAATATAACTGACTCTTGTGTTCACTATTGCACAAAATATCCAATAAACACCATTGGCATTTACTTTAATTTTGCAATTATTTGTTTTTTTTAGATTTGCAAGAGTGTTAAAGCTGTCCAACGCACCCAGCCCCGGCTACAACATTGAGCAAGCTGCTAAAAAAGGAAACAAATATCTTCAGTTACCTTACTGTGTCAAAGGTATCATCCGTTTAGTCATAAATGGATAAGGATAGTGAAAGGAGCTATAGTGGATTCATCTGAATCCTGGGTTTTGAGTTAGAACTCTAGCATAGAAAAGGAGAATCTGACTAAATAGATATCTTTTTAATAAGTATACATATTAAATCTAAGTACTTTAAAGTTTGAATAGGAAATTTAATGAGTGCTATCATTAAACCTAAGTTGGTAAACTTGGTAAATGATTTAAATGTTGTATGGTTTTCAGGCATGGATGTGAGTTTCTCTGGCATCCTTTCTTACATGGAGGACAAGATCGACGACTTACTCAAAGACTACTCCCCCGAGGACCTGTGCTTCTCTCTGCAGGAGACATTGTTCGCCATGCTCATCGAGATCACCGAGCGGGCCATGGCGCACTGCGGCTCTGATGAGGTACTTGCGTTGAGATAATACGTAATTAAGTTGCAGAAAGGAACTTTAAGCTGATGTCGACCTTAAACGTAATGCTGTCTTGCTTTGTTAGTATACAGACAGACCTTTCTGCAATTCAACGTTGACTGAAATAAGTACTTACTAAGTACCTACCTATAGTAATTTAATTTATTTATGGCCTAGTCATCATTCACTTAGTTTAAAACATTATAGAAGTTCCTTCTACTGATTAGCTGGAAGGCCGAGGTGCATTGCTTTATCACAAGCTTAAACCCTCTGGCCCTTTGTGTTAATTATGAATAGTCGGAATCTTTAGTCAGTCGTTTTAATAGATCTCTACAAAAAGTACCTCTTAATTTATAAGAGATCTGTATCAGTGGATCAAAGTCCCTCGTCTGCGCTGGCTATTAGTGGCAACGGCAACCTTTCTTAGGCAACTGTTCTAATTCCGCCACAGTAATCATAACAACCAATTTATATTTCCAGGTGCTAATAGTCGGCGGAGTGGGCTGCAACGAGCGCCTCCAAGCCATGATGGGCGTGATGTGCGAGGAGCGCGGCGCCAAACTGTTCGCCACCGACGAGCGGTTCTGCATCGACAACGGCGTCATGATCGCGCACGCCGGCGCGCTGGCCCACGCCGCCGGGACCAGAATGGACTTCGCAGATGCTACAATCACGCAGAGATATCGCACGGACGACGTTTTGGTCACGTGGCGGGATGATTGAGATTGTGGTGATTGGCTGTTTATTGACGGATGGGGGTTTTGGATACTAAAAAAAAAAAAAACACACACACACGCACTCACGCCTTGTACTAATGTACTCCCTTGCGGGGTAGGCAGAGGTGCATTGCTGCACCCACTTTTCGCCAGAGTGTTATGTTAGTCCCAATGTAATAGGGGGCGGGCCTATTGCCATTTTACGGGCACATCCAAGACCTGAGAACAAATATCTGTGTTTAAACAAATATCTGCCCCAGCCGGGATTTTGGATTTTGGATACTAAAAATTTTATATAAGGCAGTTATCACACTGCAACCCATCACGATGCTTATTCTGTGTTGGACTGGACGTGTTTTCTTTACTAATGGACTAACTTTCGGAGAAGCAACATGTAGCATAGTGTATAATAATAATAATAATAATATATCTTTATTTCAGGTGTAAAAAGCCCATATCATATCCTAATTACATTTACATTTACATGTATAGCAGTGTGACAACCGCCTAAAATGAAAACGCAATGTTTGTAAATTAAATAAAACGTTTTATTTAAAAATTATTCCATTCTAGTATTTGTTCTAAAATTGAACCTTATTCAATATTCTTAGGATTGTAGGTTATGCAAGTTTGATTATTTCATTTCAGTTCATTGGTAAATATAATGTTCACTTGTAACAGTGTTTTTAACTAATGGACTATCCAACTAGCTCAAATTAAAATACCTTTTTACTGACTATACATCTATACTCTATACGATAGTGATATTAATTTATTTTGGTATAAATGAATTCATGTCCACCCAATTTTTTGATGACAACAATGTGTTATATTATGTACATTATCATTATCTTAAAATGATAATACACAATGTAAGGCTAACAGAGTTATTGCTTCTGTTTCTTAAATATTGATCCAACACAAACATTGCATTCACACAAAGGCCAGTAGGGCAGGTTTCATTAAGACAAATACCAGATTATAGAATCTTGCCTTAATCGCAATCAGGCGATTTAGTAAACATAACAAAAAATGTGTTTGTAGTAATATTTTAAAATAATTTAAACAATATATTATTATGATAGGCATCAACACAACATGTTTCTATATAAAAAAAAACTCACAAACAGGGTCTGACACACTTTACAAATACTATAATATGTTAAGAAATTGCCATACCATCCATATTTGTAAAGCTAGTGACTAAAATTAAAAACGAAACACTCCGTTTGTACTAACACTTGGCAGTATAGGATTTATCTTCATTTCGTTAGCCTATTTCACTACTTTGAGCCTCATAATAAGCTGCCTGAGTGGAGACCTGTGTACATTATTATCCATGTGACCTGAAAGAACAAATAAAAAAGATAATGAAATGGTATATTATGTAGGTATAATGTATATTAATTCATTACAGTTACTCACTAGCCAACTTAGCCACATGTACTAATTTGATGAAGTAAAAAACCTATAATAGTATAAAACTATTGCTCATCACTTCACCTATCCGTAAATCAGTTAGTATATAATTCAAAGAAAAGATCATATTTCAGAAGTATTGTTATCTTAAAAACCACAATCACTTTCAGGTTAAGAAATTCTTATTGTGAAATAAGATAAGATAAGAAACTTGATACAATGCTCATAATAATTTAACACCAAGGATAGTCAACCATATTAATTTTTTGAATATGACATTTTAGGGCCAGTTGCATGAAGGAACTTTAAACTAAGGAAGGTAAGGTATTTCACTTTCTGTCCATATACAGTCAAAGCAATGCAGCAATATTTGTACATAAGTGAAAGTGGGCATTAGAAATTTGGTTTCACTTTATTGTTATAATAATGTAAACTCTTACCAAAAAGCCAGCAAATGAAGTCATGAAGCCTTCTTTAGTGATTTCCCACATCCCTCCGTATTCCTCTTCATCTATATTCTGGAAGTTGCTCACATACACGTAAATTACTGCTGCATTCACTAACACAAACCTGAAAATAAATAATTTAAAGATAAGTAAATTTATGTTAACATGATTTACACTCAAGAGTGTGGAGTACTATGCATGTAAAACTCATTACTCAGGATAATTAGGTGAGCTGCACTTGTACAACTTTACAGAAGTATTATCTATTTTAATTAACTAATAAATACTAATTAATTCTTAGGATACCTATCAAAAAAGAAAAGCTGCCTACAAATAAATAAGTATTTATGACAATATTAGCCTTTTCAGTTGGGAACTGTATATTGTGTAAAATTGCACATACATAACATATATGTATGTTAAGTAATGTAGAAGTTTTTTTAACGTCTGATGTCCAAAAGAAATCAGTCATCAAGTGGAAAAGATTACAATACTTACAGAACTAAGCCGAAGAAACCCTTCAGAGGCAATAAACCCCAGCAGAGACCCAAAATTATGCCAATTATCTGTCGCATCCAGTAAATTACATCCAGAAACTCTTCCTGGAAAATATAAGAATATTCAATCATTACAGGGCAAGCTTAGTTGTTTTAGGTTAATTTAAAAAAAAAATAGGTTATTTTAAACAATTTTTTTTATAAAGTTATAACAAATCAGTTATAACAGTCTGTAGAAGGATTATGAGGAAGAAAACTTGATTATAATGTAAATTATACAAGAAAATCTCGATACAGTCCGAAACTAACCTTATCGTCCCATTCTTCGTTAGCAATGAACGCCCTTTTCCATAAAGATACGCTGCTTTTACCTTTATTGGCAATGTCAGACGATTTGTTCTTGGCTGACATATTTAAAACAATAAGAATAGCTTATTATATTCACAAATATCATTCATAAACCTGAATTGAAATCAATAAAATTTCGCTGAAATAACGCTAAATTGAAACATCACTTCACTTACACGTCACTATGACATTGACATTAGATTTTTGTGGGTTACCACTACCAAAAATTCAGAAGCACACATATCCATCCACATCTCAGAATAATAATGACAAAAGCTCAGATTTATGAAGTTACTTACCGGCCGTACAGTACATAATATAGTTGATACCTTGATGAGGCACCTATCATGCACCCATCAATGGATCTTTGATGACCCCCAGACACTGGCAGAGTTGACAAGTTACAGTAGTACTATCCTAACTAATATTATAAATGCGAAAGTAACTGTGTCTGTCTGTTACTCTTTCACGCCAAAACTACTGAACGGATTTGAATGAAATTTGGTATACATACAGTCCTGACCCTGGGAAAGAACATAGGCTACTTTTTATCCCGGAATTCCCACGGGAAAACTTTTTAAGGCGAAGCGAAGCGCGCGGGAACAGCTAGTTTCTAATAAATGATCAAATATTTACGGGCTATCCATTTGTACGACGCCACGCTACATTTCTGGTGCAAGAGCATGTGTTTATATCATTATCGTCACCCCACTGCTGGCCATATACCTCTCCCAAGGAGCGCTAAAACACTTTGATATCGGCATTCCTCATCCAACCACTCATTTAATCAAACTGTAAATATCTATGTACACAATACAATCTAAATAACTTATTCTAAACTTAAGAAAAATTATGACTAAAGGTACCTAGCCTAACTATAAACAAAAAAAAGAAGAAAAAAATAAAATAAATAAAAAATAATCCTAACTAATATTATAAATGCGAAAGTAACTGTGTCTGTCTGTCTGTCTGTCTGTCTGTCTGTTACTCTTTCACGCCAAAACTACTGAACGGATTTGAATGAAATTTGGTATACATACGGTCTAGACCCTGGGAAAGAACATAGGCTACTTTTTATCCCGGAATTCCCACGGGAAAACTTTTTAAGGCGAAGCGAAGCGCGCGGGAACAGCTAGTAATAAATAAAACTAACTAACTAAACTAACTCATCCAACCACTATATGTATAAGGGCTACTTGACCAAGGTCAAGCAAACCGGAGGGTGTCCTAATCTACGGTCTCTAGTTAGTGGTCTCCACTCAAGAACTCCACCCCACCATGGCATCTATCGGTTCTTCGGCAATGTGTGTGCAACTCGTTTATCAGAATGTTAGCGCCTGGAGGGTATACTTATCTATCTTGTTGTCTTCACAAGGCATATAAATACTAACTAAAACAAAACAAAATCTAGACACAACAGTAAAAAATATTTAATACATACATACAATAAAAACTTAAACTTGTAATGTGGCAACCCTATTCTTCACTCTCTCTATTCTTTCTTGCTCCATCTTCTTTGTGAGGTCCCAGCATTCCTTGTTCAAAGTGTCGTACCCTCGAGAGAGGCTGACCAGCCGTGCTAGCACCAGTAATCTGTGGAGATCGTCTGCTGTCACCGGATTCTGTTCTGTGGACGCGCTTCGCATGGCTATGAAGTCTTCTTCGACGAACTGCGAGACAAAGAAATAGCTGAGTATGATTAATTAGCTCCAGGAGGCAACGTATAATAGAGCACGCGGCCGTGGCATCTTTATTTACGTAAACTCAAACCAATACCAATCAGTGATGTTTATCTTCGTCGATAAACATGCCATGCAGCCGGGACAGGATGCATAGCTCAGATCGTCTGACAAGCTGTGACAGAAAAATATATCCCGCTCGCTCTCAACTCATATCTCGATAAGCAAGCAAAACAGAATTCTGATAAGATTTTTGCGCTTATGTTACACAAGGTATATTTGAATGAGTTCATTCAAGTATCCTGCAAACACGAGCTTTTATCTGGAATTAGTGGGGATAGCGTTACCTTTAAATCATCATTTATCGTATATTTCACCATCTTCATGTTAGTGAGGAAAGTTCTGATGAGATTCATGATGTCTTCTTTGAGGTAGTATGTAGCGGCCTCGACGATGGCATCGAAGATTTTCAGCGAGGATTCTTCAGGCCGCAATGGTATGTGGTAGTCGCACTGAAATAAAAATACACTTTGAAAAAAACATCAATAGTTATAAACTTACCCCCTTATTCATAGAGAAGTTACAAGACGTTTTAACTAATAAACTGTTTTGTCCCTCTCTGTCAAAGAACAAATTGATCCCTGTCGGAGAGGGACAAAACAGTTTATTAGTTAAAACGTTTTGTAACTTTTCTATGAATAAGGGGGTTAGAATAAGGAATCTGAAAACCAGCTCCCGCTGCACGTGTCCGATATCAACGTCAAACGTCACTTTATCGCGATTCATAGTAAATACGGCGCTGTGATAGGACGAGTTTATCGACGTCATTAAGAGACCAAGCATGGTTGGCACGATAAGTTTTAATTATGATCATACCATAGTAGGTAGTAGACCGTAATCTTAGTTAACCTCTAGAAGAACTACTAATATGCAAAAATTAAGCTATACTTACAGGCAACAAAGACTTCCCTTCCGACAAAATGAGTATGCAAACATCGCAATCAAAGTCCATCTTGTAATACTTGAAGTCGTACTGCACTTTCTGCGTCTGTATGAGGTTGCCGAGAGCGGCGATGTTGTTCACGCCGGTCGCGTCCAGACGGCCCTGCTCCATCTTGGTCTCGTCGAGCACTAGGTTCGTGTCTTTACTGAGCTGTAGCACGCCGCTCGTTAGGCGGTTGCATTCGTAGTCTTTTCTGGAATATATTGTATGTTTTGTTATGTTATTTTGGAGCTGTTTGGTAAAACGTCGGGTGAATAGTACTTCTGCTTGCTTTATTTATTTGTTAGTAAGTATTTATGTTGCATCCCAAATCAACTCATATTATAAAGATATAAAAAAAGTATCTATAGGTATCTTCTACAAGGTTGATCATCTCCAACAAGATAACTTTATATAAGATTATACTTACTTGGGCAAAAGCGACATAGTGTTCATATTATCAATAGTCAGCGGCAGGTAGTAGCTCTTGGTGACGAACTGTTTGATGATATTGTACAGTTGCTGAGCGTAGTCCGGGTACCTCTGTGTAGGCAGGTTGGAGATGTTGAGGCAGAACTGGCCCAGTGTGAGGGTGTCTTGACGAAGGTACCTGGTAAATGAAGATCATTATCATCATGTTGATAAGAATGTTCACACTTCTGTAATGGCTCAAATACATCTCAAGTTAAATCACCATAGCTCGATATATCATGGCAAAACACAATAATGCCAAGAATTAGAACGTTGAAAAAAATTATAGCCAGGTGCAATTGCATTTTGCAGGGCTTATAGTATAAGCCTTATACCATATTTACGTGTATTATGTATATTCTGGTGGTACACTATTTGATATTAATATTTTAATGGAATATGTAATTCATCTAAATAACACTTACACACTGGCAATAAGGTGGCATATCAAATACTCCGCTGCAAGCTCATCACCCAGCAGCAGCTCCTTGAGGGCTTTCTGTAGATGGTCCCGTGCTGTCTGAGCCTCTCTTAATACTGCACCTTAAAATAGAGGCGAGAAGGTTTAGAGTTAGACTTAGAAAGGAAGGGTTTAGGCCTAGTCCAGGTCAAGGAGCGGTGGTAGCTCAGTCGGGTAAGCGCCCGCTTCTCACGCAAGAGATGCGGGTTCGAATCCCGGCGCTGACATGTACCAATGAGTTCTTTTAACTTAAGTACAATGTATACCATCGCTCTTACGGTGAAGGAAAACATCGTGAGGAAACCTGCATATCTAGATTTAGCACATCTAGATATGTGAACCCACCAACCCGCAGTGGACCGGCGTGGTGGGAAAATGGTCCAAGCTTAGGAAGGCAGTTTAGACCTTGGGGATATGCACAAAGGTTCCACTCGAGAGAGCCAGGTGCAGGTACTTACACCCCCACAGAGAATAGAATAGAATAGAATAGAATAGGCCTAGTCCACCACGTATTCTATGTATATATATTTTTTCCTTTTACTCAATAAAAAAAAGGTATGACAATCTCCATCTGTTTGACTATTTAATGAATAAGTGATTTATACGCAACACATATTTTTTATGAGATATTTCAAATGAAAAGTAAGATGATTACACATACCTTGATCAAATTCATCTTTCAGCAGTGGGTTACAGTGGTCCAACTTCTTGACATAAACAGCGTGAACTCTCGGCACTAAGCTTGGTGGTGGATTGTGTGTGATGAGCTCGGCCTCACTCTCTACATTAGGTTCCACTAGCGCATTGTTTTCGGGCTGGAACTCTCCGCTAAGAGCCGGGTCTACAGAGAGGAAGCCAATCACTTCTACCATTTCATTCAGTTTCAGTGCTGCATCTTCATTGTAAATCTGTAAATAGAATACATAACATTTAGTAGATGGTATACCCAAGACTGACTAGAACATGCATAAAGATCATACAAGTCGCCTGTATGTAAGTGATAAAGGAAGGGATAAAGATTTAATGGAAATATCCAACCTAAAGCTAAACCATAAAGCTAATCAGATATTTAAAAATGATCACCTTGACAATACATGATTTGCTTGAGACACCTGGTAAAGGGAAATTTAATAAATGCTCTCTAGAAACCACATTCCCCCCATTATTGACATGTTCACTAGTTCTAGCCTCCTTGGTTTCATTCTCAACCACTTCCATATCCATATCATCTTCAGTATCATTGTAACTGCGTTTCAGTTTGGTTGCGGAGCTCTGTGCGCAACGTCTGGACGTGTTTGGTTGGTGTTCCAGGTGCTTCAAGTGATTCTGTTGGTTTTCCACTGTCTGCGCCCAGTCACTTAAACCTGGCATGGATACAACTACCATAGTTTGACGTTGAGAGCTTTTTAAGTTTTCTGTGTAGTTTATTTTCTCATGTTCCTGCAAGAATTTCATGGAATTAAAATCTCAAATTACTTTAGAGCACATGAAAATTATAAACAATAGATTTTTCCATTCCCTATTATACTATGTAACATAAAATTGGTAACGTGATATAGGTAATTGAGATTCATACCAGCACATCAGCAGTATCCCTGTACTTTCCAGATTTGATTTTGCACTCATTTGTAGCGGTGTTGAATACTTCAAAGCTTTCAAAGAAGAACTCTGGGTTGTGCATGTCCTGGATCATACCCCTGAACCGTACGAGCGCGCCATCCGACAAGTTGTGCGAAGCATTCGAGTTTATCAAAGGAATCTGTAAGGTTATACAAAGGTCAATCAATCGACCGCTGGTTATACTCAAATAAAACAGTCTGTTAGTCTGAGATTATACATACCCGTAGCCAATTTGGTAATTTGAGTAGCTTTTCTAAATATTCTTTCTCATTGTTCGTCCACAAATCCGGTGTAACTGTCTCAAACTCGGCAAAAAGGTCATGCATTGTTGTTCTATTTTCACTTGAACTAGTAAAGTTCTTTCCGTAAGAAACAAACGATGAAAGAATTATTTCACTTGGCAAAGGTTAAAATATCGGGTGGAAAATCCAGCTAAATCCGAGAGATACTTAATTTAAATTGAATTTTATAACTTAGCTAAATAAAATGAGATAAAAATTTGATAGGTACGATTCGTTTAGTGCATAGACCTACTACCTCGTTTAGTGCATTAGTGATAGTGTGACAGTAATTTCAGCGCGGACATTTCGCGATTTTATTGTTTGCTCTGTGATAACAAAAATATTTTTCAGTGTTACCAGTTTATACTAAGACCAAGTTGTGCAGATACTGTAGAACCACGCATCTTTGCACAACTTATAAACTGGTCCCACTGTAGAATCTTTTGCTTTATATAGGTACCACCACCACCCTACTATATTATTCGTATATTTGCATATTTGGCAAAACTGCATTGTGTCGTCAGTATATTCACCAACATAATTTTTGGTATTACAGTATGTGTGTATGTATACAATGTACGTTTGTTACTTCTTCACGTCAAAACGGCTGAACCGATTGTAATGAAATTTGTTATGGAGTTAGCTGACACCCTGGATTAACACATGGGCGGAATTTATCGCGCGGGAATAGCTACTTTAATAACACAGACAATAACAAAGTCCAAAAATAATAATTACGTAAGTATGGATAATAAGTGCAATAAAAGTAGGTATGTTTTTTGCGAAATGTTTAATGAAAATTACCAATTAGATACATGCTTTACTAACTAGTAATGTGGTAAGTACCTAACACTTAAATAGTAGGTTTAACTATAAGAAAAAGGCATAGGTACACACACCCCTTACCTTACAAAATACAAATTAGAACAACTTTATTTTTGCATGACATTCAAGACTATTACTGTTAATCCAACAGTTACTTTACTTTGTAGGCATTAAAACATGTTGATTTTCTATTACCCCAGCCTCAATTTTTTTTTCTTAGTGTTAAGTTACTTTAAGTTAACTATAAAATCACTTAGGTAAATAACAAAGGCCCAGTTTTTCACTTCAGCTAATCTAACTGAGAATAAACTTTTGTTTTTAATCAATGACAATATACCCAGTTACAGTCATAAAACTGCATGACTCGAGATGGGCAGAGGGTTTAACCTGTAATCTACCTTTAAATCTTAAAACCCAAAAGTGGGTTTAAACCCGGGAGATTGCCCATCGCTATGCATGACACATAGGTACTTTAGTTCAGCTTAACTTAACGTTCACAGATTGTGAAACGGGACAAACTGCACCTGCGACTTACCTACGTAATTAAACCTAATCCGTAACATGTTTTCGCCCAACCCTGCCGATAATACATTACGTAGTACATAAACACAATGGCTGTGTGTTTTTGTTTCTATGAAAGTAGGATCATCAAGAACATATTTTCATAATCATCTTACGCATTGAGCACCGACGACACAAGAACAAAATAATATTAATATTTGTGTTTGGATAAACCAACAAATAAGTAGTCCGTAGTCGAGCTAGTTTCAGTGATTGTAACTGATAAATCAGAAACAACTCATGGCACAGTTACTCATTGAATGGGTGACTGATTTCAAGTGGTTGTTTTCTTGACACTTCCATGCTTCGGAATGGGTTCCGGTTTCGGCAGCAGTCGTGAAACCTAGTCAGAGGCCTTCGGGAAGCTTGTAAACATGTTAAGTCATTCGGGTTGACCACTTACCCGACCACTCTCTCGGCACAAGCTTGCTTGTGTTGGGGTCCACAAATCCGCATTGCGCCCGTGGGCATATTCAATGCTGCAGTAGGCTCAGACTCGATTCGTGACCCTATATACTAGACTCAGATATGGATATATCCATCATGCTCGATTCACAACACATTGACTACCAAAACTGCGTGTTGTTTTGAGCGTAGTAGTTAGGTACATACCTTTACAAAATACAATAAGTATCTTTCTGAAACTTTTGCAGATAATCGACGGTGCAGGATTAGACTTTTGTGGTCCATAATATGTAGTCCAATGGCCACTGAACCAATCAATCAGATCTGCATTTCAGTCGTTTTATCTACAATAAGTCTCGAGCATCAAACTTCACTCTTCTTCCCCATTTTATAACAGCATTATAGGTTATCACCCAAAGATTATGTCCTGAGACTGACGCATTTACCATTCTTCATAAAATAAATGCTATGAAATCAACTGTATCAATGTTACATCAGATAATCATAAATATTGGATCATCAGTTAAATCTTAATAACAGTCCTACAAATAAGAATATTAGATAATTATTGGGAAAAAATATAGGCAATGGAACTGAATCTCAGGTAATCATCCCTGTATCCAGAATAAAGGCTTACCCAAATCTATGCTTTAGCCGCCTTAGTCCCTTTTGGGTTGGGTCCCTTTTGGGTTGGGTCCCTTTTGATTTGGTTCAGTTCCCTTTGGTTTGGGTCCTGATCCCTTTGGATTGGGTCCAGGACCTTTTGGCTTGGGCCCCGCGTTGGGTCCTGGGCCTTTACTGTTTGGCTTGTTTTGATTGCCTTCATTCGACTTGTTTTCATCCGGATTATTCTCTTTGTTGCTTTTAGGAGCGAACGGCATCTTTTTGATGAAAAAGCGGAATCCGATTTTTTTGTCTTTAACGAAGTGGGCAAAAGTTTCGAGGGGAAGAATAGCGCATTTTCCCATACGGAAGACTTCATCTGCCTTGATTGAGTCATTGAAGCAGTGGTCGGTGAAGACCACCTTGCGCCGGGCGTCCAGCTGGCTGGTGAGATGGATCTCGTACACATGTTGCTGGGCGGCTTTCTTCGAGCCGATGTGTTGAACGGTCCAATAGGCCATGTTCTGCAAGGTGTCTAACTTCACAGTCATGATGAAGACGAGCTTGCCCTGCGCCAACAGGTACACGAAGCGGTCGTCCTCCTTAATGTTGATGTTCTTCAGCACCACTTCAGCGTCGGACGTGACGTTGCAGTTTTCCGGGTGGCGTTGGCTGAAGTGGTCCATCATTTCCTTGAGTTGACCTGAAGAGACATTAGGTAGTTATTATAGGAAGCTATTATTCATGTAAATACATAGTGACATTGTATGGAACGCTCAAGGCACATGCTCTACTATAATAATTATTATAGAATAGAATAGAATATTGCTTTATTGAACACCACATAAATCACACATACAAAAAAAACATACTTATAGACTAGAACTAATGTACAATAGGCGGCCTTATCGCTGAGGGCGATCTCTTACAGGCAACCTTATATATAGCGGAAACAAAGTGACAATTTAGAGGGCGGTGTACCAACAATAACAAAATAATAATATAACTAACTATGTACCTACTTATAATAGCCTAATATAAACCTATAATACTGTAATACATACCATAAACAATACATACTATACATAATATAGTAATGTAATACATACATATTATACAAACATACATATATACTTAGTTAATTAAATAACATTATTATACTATACAAATTACAAAAGACATATAATACAGACACGGACTACTTACAATGATAGATAATGATTTTTTACCAGTGTTTTAAAGGTTTGCGGTGATTTGGAGCTACGCACATTAAGTGGCAGAGAGTTCCACAGCTCAATTGCCCGAACCGTAAAGGAGTGGCTGTAAAATTTTGTAGAATGCGCCGGATATTCCAGTAGAATTATGTCCCTGAATTCCTTTTGCCTTTACAAGTAAACGGAGCTCTCTGGCCCAAACAAGGTACTTATTAGATCTAATTTTTTACTCAAGTAATTAACTAATTACCTACGGATTGTAATCTGCCACATTAAAATGAGTATTACCATTCCATGAGCACTTTCCGAAGACGACCCCTAGCGGGCAGTCCATTGATCTGAAGATGCACTCCTTGAGATGATCTTCCACATCCATGGTCTTCGTTACGTAGATACAGCCACGCGACTTGTTAGGACACGGCACTTGAGCCTGCAAAGTAAATTAAATGTAGGCAGGTATTTATATCATAACGAGTAGGTATATTATTATTAAATTAATGATACAGCTCATAGGTAAGTACCTACCTATAACATACACTTACAAGCAAATAAAATGTCGAGACATTTCAAAACATTTAATTTAGAATTTGATCAATGATTATTCTGATGGGCTGTTAAATGTACTTCAATATTGAAGACGGCTTCGTTGAGCTAGTCTTTTCCGTTTAGGAGCAATTTTGTGCTATTGTTACTGGAACTTCTTCATTGCTTGTCAGTGTATTAAATTAAAGATACAGCTAAACCTATATACTACATATAAACGCCCGAACCTTATTGAGTATCTCCTCAAGCTGCCAGTTCCTCATCTGGGTCATGTCTTCGCGACAGATGGGGCACACCGGCGGGCGCAGGTTGCTGGTGCACGTGTGGCACAGGCTGTGCCCCACCTTGCACTGGAAGATGGGGGCACACATCGCCTCCATGCACACCGGGCATTCCGGCAGTGCGGCCGCTGCAGCTGCTCTGGGGGAATACAGAGGGCCTATTTTAGGTTTACCAACGTAAAGAAAATTAATGAAGAATAGAAATAGACAGTTCAGGTGCTCGAGTGCGAGTTTTTTCGCCTTTCGAGAACCGGACAGTAAACGTGAATTTGTATGGCGCTGGAGACATGCCACCTAGCGGTAAGTAGCTGTACTAGCTCCACGCCATACAAATTTGCGTTTTCGATTTCACTTCGCGATCGGTGAAAAAACTCGCACGCGAGTGAGTTTGTAGTTTTCCACGAAGTAGGAAGGTATCTACTTCATTTAGTTTGCTTGAGATTGAGACATTAACAATCTGTAGTAAATTAAAGTGCCCATTAGTAAGTACCTACTTATACATAGCTATTACTTATCAAATGTAAAACACTCACTTTTTACTGATAGTAGCCATCTTTAATCTTCTATTCTGAGAACTTGAGTCTGCTTTGTAAGTCGAACTTGCAGGTTACCTGTAATTGTTACAGTAATAAATTAACATATTGGAAGTTAGTTAATTTAAGAAAGATTAGCTTCATCATTTGTTATCCTTAGCTCTTCCAGGTTTTCTAAAGCTTGTATAAAAATACCTAAATAGCTTGCATAATTTACTTGCATGACCCAACATACATAAATTGACAAAATACGGACATGTATCCAACTCACTCACTCAACCTATCGGAATAACCCTCCTGCACCTTATATTATAGAACGAATAAAAATATCAATGAATTAAAACCACATTGCTTTTTGAAATATGCTAATATATTATATAACAAATGTTTTTTTTGCGTGCGGCATGATGTCCCTTGTTATTATTACCATAGAATAACAAGTAGGAACATTCACTGAGGAACAACAGAAAATGAAAATACAACAATATTCTTCTTACCTTGTCTTATAACAGGGAGCTCAGAGGTTACTCAGTGATTTTGGTTTATTCAGCGCAGCTAGATTTAGAATCACAAAGGGAGTTTCAGTCCGGGGGAGGAGTCCATAAATTCTCTAGTAGATTGCACAGGAAAAAAAACACTATACGCGTTGTGGTGGAGTGAACGTGACGTGGCTCGGCTCGGACTCGGACTGCTGAACTTTTCTTTATCTCAATCACTTTTGTCCATGCCGTAGTTTGTAGGGGGATTCCCAGGGAAAGATGAATATTTGAAAAGTGTTGCAAGTATTAAAAATAACATAATGTAGTCTGTGTTTGGGACAATGTAGGCGAGCTCTCAGAATAATAACGGTCTATCGAGTTGGCAGCTACAGTGGCAGCTGACTTGAGTTGACATGTCTAATGAAATGACATGAGTGACATGACTGACATGGTGACATGTGATTGCTTCAATGACGAATTGCTTGCTTTCAAAATCAAAATACGAAAAACGTGCGTGTTTTTATTTCACAAATTAATTAGTTTAGTTTCAGTGAGCTGCAAGAAATAAATACCTATTAATTGAAAGAAAATATTTGATATTATCTCACAATGGGCAAAAAAAATAAAGAAGGTTTAGGGAGATCTCTTATAAAAGACAGGTTTTCGAAGAATCGTCACCGTAAACATGTTGAGGACAATACAATGGTAAGACTTTCATTAATTTAGACTGTACCAAGCTTTAATTATTCTTTATCTTGGGCAGTCACGTGTGTGCCACTCAAAGAATTCCCTACTTTTACCTAGTTCAACAATATCCATACCTGCAATTCTAACCTCCTTCCAATTCAGTAACTATTGCTCTTGCACAGATGTTGTAAACCATAATTCTATTTTCCAGCTGCACACCACGGAGGTGAATGATGGGTTCGACTGGGGCCGGCTGAACCTGCAGTCAGTGACTGCGGAGTCCTCTCTGCAGGAGTTTCTGTCAACTGCCGAGCTCGCTCAGCGTGAGTTCACAGCGGAGAAGCTCAATGTTAGATATGTGAAGTCCACTCCCAGTGCTGTGGACATTGTGACGTCACAGCCTGACTTTGATGAGCCATTGACTGTGCCAAGGAGGTAAGCTTCTTGGAATATTTTTATATGTAAATGAGCTATTGAAAAATTGAGGTATTTTTAGGTTTCTGTCTAAGTGAAAAAATAACTGTACTACTACAAAAAACTTTAAACACTGTTTAACAAGTGTTTAAAACGAAATTTGACAGATTTTGTAGGCGTTTGATAGTGCTAAACACCTGTTAAACACTGTCAAAGTTTTTGTGGTAAGGCCCTAAATGTTTTTTTTTATTGTTGATTCTTAAATTTAGGTTGGGAAACTTCATTCTTAACACACTTGATATCAGTTTTTTTATAAATTAAAGTATTAAGGAAGTTATTAATCCATCCCTAATACATTTAAAACTTATTTATACTTATGTTTTAGACCTCCGTGGGCTCCTGGAGTGACAGCAGAAGAGCAGCTGTTGAAAGAAAGAGATGCTTTCTTAGACTGGCGTCGACATCTGAATGAGTTACAGGTACCTCAATTGAGACTTCTTTAGATAAATATAATTCTTAACAACTAAAATAGAGGGATGAGGAGTATGAGGACTCAGTTTCTGAATTGATTATAACCTAAAATCTGTACTGAACCACAGAATAATAACTAGTACCAGGTACAGAAGTCCATCTTCGCAATGGCTTGCAAAGAAATATGACTCCATCCCATAAGCAATAAGTTCTAATTTAGATCGCGTTCCAGCAGCACACGTTTTCATTTACTTACCTAACAATTAATTTTTGAGGGAATATGCGCCTTATTTCACTGGACTATGGTGCATTATAAGTTATACGTGGTTATATGCATTGAAAAAGAAGCCACCTTAGGGTTGCCTCAGCACCACAGACTACAACGTTTACTAAGCAACGGACTGACTTTGTAAAAAGAATGTCATGTTTTAAAACAAAATTAATTTGAATTTAGAATACAAAGCTATTCCAAACTTTTTTTCTATTGGAAATAACCAGTAAAAACAATAACAATTTCATAGTTAAGATATTTTGAAGTACATAAAATATGTATGAATCTAAGTAGGTAAAGCCAAACCAGGAATATAAAAACCCTGCATTAAGTGCGCCACATTCGCGTTGAGGACTGCAACACTAAGTACAGTCATACCAATGTGAATTGGCCATGCTCAAATGTATAATTGTATTTTTTTATGATTTATTTGGAAAAGAGTGTCAGTAGCTCAGTGAGAGGATATATCCTATTTTATATATCGTTTTTTGGAACTTAAGTAACATTTGTACAAATTTGGAAAACATCGTGAGGAAACCCACATTTAGATTACAGTTGTGTAGGTATTTACCTTGTAGGTACTCATTAACGGCAATTTCAAAATAGAGAAATTGACCTAAAGGCATATTTGCTGAAATGGTTTTAAGCATTCAAAAGCCATCCTCGAGTTCGAGATAAGGAATTCGAGATAAACTACATCTTAGTCTCGTACAGGTTTGCATGCAAAACTATGTAATAAGAAAGTTAAACCCATTGCCTGGATAAAGTATGTGTAGGTATGATCAGTGGCGGCTGCACCTTAAGTGCGCCCGTGCGACGCACTACCATTTAAAAACCTTCTAAATATGTACCTTCCTTCTTCCTATACCATACTAGATACCTACATCTAAAAAAAAACTTCACAAAAAATACCAATATTATAACAACCGTAATACCTACCCTAAACAGAAATTACATAAATCTGATTATCGTTACGAGTTAAATTAAATCGAGCTAGGCTATTTTGATTTCTACTGCGAAAGAATTAGATCTTATTTTTGCTTAAACAAAAACGGCCCCGTGCGCTCGGATTGTCGCACGGAGCGAGCTCCTACATGTAGTATGAAACAGGATGGAAATCGCCCGGCGCGTGAGACGGAAGATGCTCAGTACAAACTGTATGCAGTTCTAGGATAAATTCGTGCGCCGCACGCGACCGGAAATTGCCGAAATAATACGAATGACGCCTCGGGAGGCGCAGGCGGCGGCCTTGACCGGTGGCGTGACCAACGAACGATGCACTTGTCATGTCATTGTCACAGTTTCACCTTTCGCGCGCGAATACGTAATTAATTTGTTACTTATTAACTAAGAAAGTAGTAAAGATTTCGTGAGTGTGTATGTGTGTGTGTGAGTGAAAATGAGTGCAAAATACAATATTGACTTCATAAAAAGCAATAGGACATTTTTCATAATAGACTGGACATTAAATCTGCTGGGCATCGGCCTTTTCTCATTTTAAAACAGGAGTGCAAAACAAAAAATTTAACTTAAGTACCTGAATTTTCAAAAGTGAAATGTATAATAAAAAGAAATGGTTATGTGGATGTGAGAGACTAAATGCTTTATTTTGCTTTCCGTGTGTTGTTTTCGTTTCGGCGGAGAAGCAATTTCGCGTCAAAAAGGAACGCAGAATTGATTTAAAATATAAATAAGGTAAAATATACTTATAATTTTGTTACTTCTAGGTAATTGTAATAATCTATTTTTCTTCCAAAATTTACTAAATCCATAAAGTGCACCACCGGGTATCTGAGGCACCAGCCGCCACTGGGTATGATCAGTCAAAATTATAACCTAAATATTCAACCGATTCATATAATAAATGTTATGGTCAGATTGTGCCAATGGTTGAATTTCAGATGTCTCGGATTCGCTGTCGCTTTCACTGCCACCAACATAATAATATTTTTTTCAATTTCTGTTTCAATTATTCTTCTGCTTCTGTAATTTTCTTCTATTTTGTCTTTTTATACCTTAAAAAAACAGTAGTTAATAAAAACTACAGTAATAGTTTACAAATTTGCCAAATTCATTTGCTCTTACTATACTCTATACCTACCAGTCATTTTGACAATAGTATCAGTTATGTTATCAAGAGAAATAAAGTCCAATCCCACGTCCTTTTTCTCCGACAAATACTTGTGTATGTGGTAAATTAGTTTCCTTTCACGGCTATGGATAGTTTTCGGCATCAGATATAATAAACCCTACGCATTGACAGCACCACAGTTTGACAGCAATAGACAAATGACATTTTGAGTTAATGATACCAGTGCAAGAAAAAAGTTCTATTGCTTTTCCGCAATATGGCGAGGGTTTTTATATTCCTGGTTTGGCTATACCTAAAACATTCAATTTTGTGAAAAAATGTTTTTTTTCGTTATAATTTATATTATGGATATAATTTATATTATGATACAGAACGTGTTAGTTTCGTTAAGCACTAATCCTACTCAGCGCACATTTTATAATCGATTCATTAATACATTTTGAAGGTAGTTGTGTCTGTAAATTTAATACTTTAACGAAAACAAAATTGGAATAGACTTTGTTCAACATGGAGAAAAAAGGGTTTGTATTAATTTCATGTAGTTCAGATTAATTTCATTTCAAATAAGGAACGTAGTAGAAATCAATAAAATACTTAGATTAGTTTTACCTGTCAGCATCTTTTGGTGAGAAAAAAAGGGTTTGTATTAATTTCATGTAGTTCGGATTAATTTCATTTCAAATAAGGAACGTAGAAGAAATCAATAAAATACTTAGATTAGTTTTACCTGTCAGCATCTTTTGGTAATCTAAAAAAAAATTAGGATCACGATCCGGCACAGTATTTTTTTGCTGCTTTTTTTCTTTTTATGTCCATCTTTTTATTCATAAATTTTAATAAATACCTAAATACGAAATTTATAAACTAGTACGAAATAGGAACAAATAGCGCGCGCGTGTATCGTCTTCCGCTTGCGGCAGCCGACTAGATTCGCCCCCTCGAGGCGGCAGGCGCCAGGCTGGCGCCTGCGCCGCCCATGCGCGGAGTGACACAGGCCTGACTGAACTGATAAGGTCCTACTCAGTGGCAATCATTATGATAGTTTCCTTTTTTCTGCTTTGTAAAGATGAAAGACTAAATTTTTATGAGAATTTTAAACTGAAAATGTGAAATTATTTTCTATCACACCTTTATAAAATAGAATGAAATGCCAGTTGCATTCATTTTTAATGCTATTAAGATTATCTCGCCTTATAACAGAATCTAGTGAGACCTAGTTGAGACCTAGTTGCATAAAATTATATTTGTATTGATAATATTATGATTTATTCTCAGGCGAAACTTGGCGCAGCTTTGACTCCATATGAAAGAAACTTGGAACTTTGGAAGCAACTGTGGAGAACCCTGGAGAAGTCGGACATTGTTCTCATTCTGTTAGACTCCAGAAATCCATTGCTCTTTCGGTAAGCTATAGCATATTATTCCAAATTTAAAACTGTGTTAGACTATTTCAAGGCGAAAAGGTTATTAAATAGGCAAACAGATTAAAGCCTTTGATGTCCAGAGTTTGATTCTTAGCTGGGTTAGGTTAGGTTAGTTTTTGTTTTGTTTAAAAACAGACAATGCTTAAAAGTTTTCTAAATGTTCTCATATTACATAAAGACTCAAATAGAAACTGCACCTCTGCCTGCCTACCACAACAAAGTCATGTGTGTTTGTAGGTGTTCATGAATATAGTTCTCAACCTTACCGATTAATTTCTTTCACAGCTGTGCTGACTTGGAGAAGTATGCTGCAGAACAAAAATGCCAGTGCATATTATTGTTAAACAAGGCTGATTTGACCACAGAGTATGAAAGGAAATGTTGGGCAGAATATTTTAACAAAGAGGTAAATATTACATAACATATTTACCTCTTTGTTACTTTATATTACATAACATATTAAAATACCACCATCTCAGTAAAATTGTCTGTTTTGAAGGGCATGGATATGACTCAAAGCTAGCTTCTATCATGATCAGCCACATAAATTCACCAACATAAGAACAAATTACCATGCTATTGATAATGATGATCTTAAATGCCTTTACATATCTGTGTAATAATATCAAAAAAATGTCTGTACCCTTCCAGAAAGTTCGCGTCATATTCTTTTCAGCTGCCAAAGAAACAGCTAAGGAGAGGAAAATATCAGAGGAGACTGAACCAAGCAATGACGCAGGAGACTCAGATTCCGACACAGAGTCCGCAACCTCTAGTATCCCCGACGACAGTGGCGAAGAAAAAGAAGCCATAAAGTCAACAGAAGAAGACATAGAAATGTTCAAAAAGCAACTAGGCGATTTAGACGCGGCCGTGTCCACCACTGCCAATAAGTTAGATAGAATACAAGATGCGTTAGACAAGGTCCTTGAAAATTTGAGACTAGGCACACCGGTGGAACCTTTCCACAGTGACGAGGCTAGTGCAAAGGTTGACGAAGATGTGGGTACTGAAGACGTGTTGAATTCGCATGAAATATTCGACAGGGATCAGTTGCTGGCTGTGTTGAAATCTCAGAAGTTGAGGAGACTTAAGAACCCGCCGCGGATTACCTTCGGCATGATCGGGTATCCGAACGTCGGCAAGTCGAGTACTGTCAATATCATTATGCAAACTAAAAAGGTGAGTTTTATAGGTCACATTCTTGATGATTCTCGATGATGTGCATGTAAGAGTCACAACACCGTATTCGGCCATGTCTATTCTATTACCGTTCATTTTCACAAAGAAAGGCAAATTCTGCAAATATTTCTTATCTTCCCGTGCAAAACCATTTTAATCTGATCTGTCCATTTATGTCCCACTCATTGGCAATTAAAAGCGTCCGCTGTGGTATACTTACCTAAGACAGATTACCGCCCGATTTCTCGGAATAGCCTTAATCTTCAATGCAGAAATCGGGCCCTAGAAGTATTATTGAGAAGCCTAAATAGCATGTTCTGATTGTTACGTCCACCCTTCTTTTGATTTAACTTACTACATTAACAACCTTCTTTCTCACCAACACCCTAACCCCTCAGGTATCAGTCAGCTCCATGCCAGGTCACACGCGGCACATCCAGTCTCTACTAGTGGACGAGCGGCTCGAGGTGCTGGACTGCCCCGGGCTGGTGCTGCCCGCGTACGCCGTCGCGCCGGACCTGTTGCTCACAGCCGTGCTGCCCATCGACCAGGTCAGTTGTGCACATATATACAGGGTGTTGCAGAATTGGTATACTAAGCCGAAACCAAAATGTGCAGCATGTTATATCTAAGCCCGAAACTGAAATCGGATTTTCAAAATTCGCGAAAAAATATTTTCATAGAAACTTTGTTGGTCACGTGACTTTTTACTACGGAGAATGAATATTTTTTTTCGCGAATTTTGAAAATCCGATTTCGGCTTAGTATACCCTTTTTGCAACACCCTGTATACAGTGTCAGTGACCTCCATGCCGGGCCACACTCGGCACATCCAGTCGCTGCTGGTGGACGAGCAGCTCGAGGTGCTGGACTGCCCCGGGCTGGTGCTGCCCGCGTACGCCGTCGCGCCGGACCTGTTGCTCACTGCCGTGCTGCCCATCGACCAGGTCAGTTGTGCACACGTCCACAGTGTCAGTGAGCTGTTGCCCGAGCACAGGATTCGATACCTCCGTTTACGTTGCGTATCGTCAACTGTCACTGTCAAAATGTAAGGTAAATTTGTTAGTTCCATAAGTGGCATTTGTTTTTTCCATGTTAGGTGGAATTTCACCAAACGCTAAACGTATTTAGTAGCCTGTCATACGTCTATCAGTTAGTACAAAATGTATTTAAAATTTGATTTGAATACGTTTAGCGTTTGGTAAAAGTGACCCTTCGTGTAGATTCGAAAATAGTATCGAATCCTATGCTCGGGCCTCTGGATGCCGGGCCACACACGCCACATCCAGTCTCTACTAGTGGACGAGGGGCTCGAGGTGCTGGACTGCCCCGGGCTGGTGCTGCCCGCGTACGCCGTCGCGCCGGACCTCAAACTCAAACTCAAAACTCAAATTTTTTTATTCATCGTACAAATATAAAATTTTCTGATGAACGTCAATTTTTACAAATTACTCTCCGTTCGGATAAGGGGGGGCTCTTTCTGTCTAAGGAGAAGAACGGAGGCAAGAAACTCCTGAGCCATCTTTTCAAAAAAAGACTTAAAACTAGTTGGTATACAATACATATAAGCTTAATAATTATTATTATAATAATATGAGCAGAGCTAACTACTTATCACAGCCATGCATTAACGTCCTCTAAGTAATCATCAATTTTATAATAAGCTTTTTTACTGAGTTTCTCTTTAATGTAACACTTAAACTTATTATCTGGCATTTGAGCAACTTCTGCTGGAAGCTTATTATAAAATCTAATACAGTACCCTAAAAACGATTTATTAACTTTCGCCAGACGCATCGCTGGAAAAGCCAGCTTATGCTTGTTCCTAGTATTAATGTCATGATTACTGCCAATTGTATCAAAAGTTGAAATATTCTTTCGTACATACATTAAATTGGAAAAAATGAACTGACATGGAACTGTAAGGATGTTAATTTCTTTAAATAGTTCTCTCAATGAATCCCTGGAACCAAGTTTGTATATAGAGCGGATGGCTCTTTTCTGTAATACAAATATAGTTTCAATATCAGCTGCTCTACCCCAAAGCAAAATGCCATACGATAATAAGCTGTGGAAATAACTAAAGTAAACTAATCTGGCGGTTTCAACGTCGGTCAGCTGTCTAATTTTCCGTACAGCAAAAGCTGCGGAGCTCAACCTTCCAGACAATTTTTCAATGTGAGGTCCCCACTGTAACTTTGACCTGTTGCTCACTGCCGTGCTGCCCATCGACCAGGTCAGTTCATGCCGACATTTCATTAATGAATAACTAGCTGTTCTCGCGAGCTTCGCGTCGGCTTAAAAAGTTTTCCCGTGGGAATTCCGTGATAAAAAGTAGTTGTATTAATATATCTAGGTTCTAGGGTGTCAGCTAACTCCATACCAAACTTCGTAAAAATCGGTTCAGCCGTTTTTACGTGAAGAAGTAACAATCTTAAACACCCACAAACTTTAGCATGCAGGTAGGTTAGTATCTGTATCTGTCATAGTAGCTGTAGGTTAGTATTACCACTGTAGGGCAAGGCGTGCACTGTGAATTTACTTTTTACGCGTGGTATCGTAGTGCGCGCCTAGCTTAAGCACCCAATCAGAAGCCAGTACTCAGGAAATGGAAAGATATGCAGGTTGATCATGTCGGGGTCACCAATTTAGGTATTGCCAATAGTACACTGCCCTACCGCTGATGTTAACATAATGAATTTCGTATATTGTGAATTTTGTTGTAGTGTTTTTTATTATCCTACACCTAAACCCCTCTTAAACCCACAGATGCGTTCGCACGACGCGGCGATGGCGCGCCTCTGCGAGCTGGTGGGGCGAGGCACGTTCCAGCAGAAGTACGGGCTGCTGCTGCCCGAGGCCAATAACGACCAGATGGACTACAAGCAGATACTCACTGCGCATGCGTGTGAGTTGTAGTTGGGTATTGAATGAGGGTAGGATTCGAGTGAGAATAAAGTTTGGTGGCTAATAGCAGCTTATATTTCGTCGCCTTGAAGGTCAATTAGCCAACCCACAATTTTTTTTGAGGCTTAGGATGATTGGCTACCGTAGACTTTAATCGATTCTGAATCGTTTGGTATACCTAACTCATTTATTCACAAAGTGGGTTGTATGTATGTATGTTAGACTAGTTGACCTCCAAGGCGACGATTTGTTGCGCTGGTGAGGCGAGGCACGTTCCAGCAGAAGTACGGGCTGCTGCTGCCCGAGGCCAATAACGACCAGATGGACTACAAGCAGATACTCACTGCGCATGCGTGTGAGTTGTGGTTGGGTATTGAATGCGGGTAGGGTTGGAAGTGAGAACAAATGCCGCTAGCTAATAATAGCAGCTTATAGTTATTTCCACTATCTGTTAATGTTTTGATCTATTGTAGCTAGGGCATGAATACTACACAGGGGACTGAAATCGATAACATACAGGAATTAAAAATATAAGTAGCGCCTTTATTTCCTTTATTTACATTAATTAGCTTAACAGTAGAAAAACTTTAGCACTACATAGATGCACTATTACCTAAGTATAAGAATTAAAAACTAGGACATCCATTCTATTTCACCTCGTTCACAAAATTCCAGTATCTATCCGCACACATATCTACTTAACGTTCCTATACAGACATCTAAACTCGCTATACATAATTATAATAACTACATTAATAATAAATAAATAATAAATATGTGGGGACATCTCACACACGGCCATCCGACCCCAAGCTAGGCAGAACCTGTGTTATGGGTGTCGGACAGCTGATATATCTACACAAATACATAGATAGATAGATACTAAATATAAATATCAACACCCAAGACCCGAGTACCAATATCTGTCTTTAAAACAAATATGTGCCCCAGCCGGGAATCGAACCCGGGACCTTCGGCTCAGTAGTCAGGGTCACTAACCACTACGCCATTCGGTCGTCATTATCCTCATTATCGTCATTATCCTTCTACAGTCAACCGCGGCTTCATGACGGCGGCCGGGCAGCCAGACTCGTCGCGCTCCGCCCGCCTCCTGCTCAAGGACGCGGCGAGCGGGCGCCTGCGCTGGGCCGCGCTGCCGCCGGGCGCCGCGCCGCCGCCCGCCCCGGCTGTTGCCAGCCAGACTAGGAGGCCCACGCCCAGGGAGGCTAGAGCTGTTGAAGTAAGTAAAAACTAAGGCTATAGACAAGAAGGAAGCGCGTCAAAATGGGTTATAGGTACAAGTTTCGCCGACGCAGACGTGCCTCCAGATTCCTCCAGTGACAATAATAAGGCTACTCTAGGTAGCTAGCTAGATAAATTGGACGAATGCGAATGTACATCGCGCTCACAAAGGTACCAGGATAGCATAAATGCGGTAGGTATAAAGCCCGCGGCGTTTGCTCAAGGATGCGGCGAGCGGGCGCCTGCGCTGCCTCCGGGTGCCGCGGCGCCGCCCGCCCCGGCTGTTGCCAGCCAGACTAGGAGACCTACGCCCAGGGAGGCTAGAACTGTAGAGGTATGTACTTACGTATTAGGCTATAGAAGAAAAGGAGACGCGACGAATATTGAGTGCTAAAGGTGCAAATTTGAACGACGCAGACAGCCATGCCTTCTGATCTGATACCTCCTAGGCTATATTATTATCCATAGTGAGATTAGATTGATTCAAGATGGCGTCCACATAATATGTACCTAGTAGCTACTGGGTACGAATATATAGGGATTTCACCACCACCGGAGCCCCTCCTGATGCCTGCCGGGCTCAATCTACTATAAGGCTGTATTGTCTTAACAAATACTCAATAAAACAATCACCATAGCTTTTGTTAAACAATGTGATATTTCCAGGGCTGGCTGAACAAATCATCTGAACTGGACAAAGCGTTCTTCGCCATGAACAAGAGCACGGCACACGCCAAAGGAAAACCAGTCTTAGGGTAAGTTATGATAATAATGTAAGGATTATATACAGTATTTCAATTTCCACAGCTCAGATAAAAGTTCATGGAACATAAAAACACAAATGCTTAGTTCAGAATAAAATTTCAAAAACATTAAAAAATCTACTTTACCTACACATATATTTATCATAAAGATTCAACCGTTATTAGTATGTACTTTTATTTTCAATTTAGAACAGTTTGCCTCGTATCAGAATGTAGAATCTAAACACTCTATGAAGAGTATATTTACATATTCCTTGGGGAAAAATTCCGCAATCTCTTAAAGTACGTATTTTAGTCGAGGAATTTGAGAAGGAATGTAAATACTTACGCCGAGATGCTATAACTATAACTTACACATACTGTAGGAATGTTATACCCATGCTATTTTTATTTGTAACAAACTTACATTTTTTTGTCGAGGGGACTGGCTTAACTTTTGTACTTCTATGTGCTTCTATGTATACCATACTTACCTAAATATTATGAACGAAATATTAACTTACGACTAAAATAGTTCCTTAAAACTCTTATAAGTATCTCCATACAAGCTACATGACATAGTAAGCTACTTATTTCACACTATTTTAAAACCATAAAACATATAGGGCCTTACCACAAAAACTTAGACAGTATTTAACAGGTGTTTAGCGCTGTCAAACGCCTACAAAATCTGTCAATTTTCGTTTTAAACACTAGTTAAACAGTGTTTAAAGTTTTTTGTGCACAGATAGAGTATATAAAACATTCAAAAGTAAACAAAGCAGTTCAGCTTTCTGCAAATCTTTTATCATCGTACAGATTTACATTAATCTCTCGCTACAAATTTTGCACAATAAAGAGAACAAAGTTTACAAACTGAAATTTACGAGGAAATTGACACAAAAACTGCAGCAGGTGAAGACATAAATAAAATTAGTTTCTACACGTTTTCATAAATCTAGTAAAAATGTAACATTAAAAAAGATTTGCAAATTAAAATAGCGTTTATGGCTCCGTGAGATGAAAGACGGGATCGGACGAACATTAATTACAGACGCGAAGGAAATCTAAATAAACTCTCCCAAGAGCTGTCGCCATTTATATCGGCTATTGGGATTATCCTTGAATTAGTTTGTCTATGGATTTAGGCGTTAGGGGAATAAATTGGTGTGTTTATTTTAGACATGTCCTTCTCAAATCTCATCATTATTTAAGGTAACTATTCGTGGTCATACAACTCATGGAAGGTATCTTATCATTCACAAGCTCAGTTATTCCATCGCCATCATTGAAAAACAATAATGATGTACTAGAATAGTCAGATATTGCGTATCAAGAAATACGTTTGTGTGTGTTTGGCTTTAATTTTCTCGGCGTCAGTCATAAATTGTACGTTTCACTCACATTCCCGGCACTTCCATCGTAAAGGTCGAGATATTATATTAGAAATGAAGTGAAGGAAGTGCAACAAAGTCTGTAATTGATTGCAGGGCGCACCTCTAACGAAATACTTACTCGGATAGCGCAAGTGGGCGGGCAGCCAAGTTTTAATTCACAAAACTCAAGAGTAGTCAACTGTGCGTGTGGATTAGGGTTAACCATTTTGAGTTTATTTATCAGTGTTTATTATGTGCGACTATTCTGGACCGCCTCACGCGCGGTTGTTAGGCGGACTACTTGAAAGTTTTAATTTGTCGCCATTTGTAAAACGTCGTCGCCGTGCCGAGTTTCCGCATTCTATTTCACTCTTAGTGATTCTTATGAAATGCACGAAGTATATACTTATATTAAAAATACACCCGTGATTCATAGTCACCCTCTTCCGAAAGCGTAACAAAATTAATCATGTTTTTAATCCTTTGGTTGACAGGCATATTTTTCTTCTCGCTTTCCACTTATGTATCTGTAAATTCCTTTTACACGAGTCGTAACGTTAGAAGATGAGATATCCATCGTCTGTTGGTAGAGGCGCAGGAAAGAAGTCTCATCTAAATCACGTCATTGACTATTGGACTATGAGGCAAGTCGGCTCCCAACAACGGCAACGTAGCTTGTTTCCTTTTTATACCATATATCAATTATGAATATATTTATTTATTTATTTCAGGATCGTAGGAGCTCAAGCAGCCGAAGGGCAGGAGATGTTGGCTAAACCCTGGAAGAAGGAAAAGAGGCACGCGAATAAAAATAAGAAAGAAAAGTTGAGACGGGTATACTCGCACCTTGACGAGCACTGATGTTAGACAGAGATGGAAGAACCTTGTGAGTGCTGCTTATATTATTCTGTGAAACCAGTTTTCATTTTCTCAGGTGCTGATAGATTTGCTTCACAGCGGCTGAGCTTAAAAAGTTCTTGTTTGCTGAGGGAATATATGAGTAAATGAGACTTTGAAAACATATAGGATAGTATAGTAGCGGTCATTTGTTTCCTAATAGCATTTTCTAAACGACCAATACATACAGTACAGTAGGGTGACCATTCTGTGTTACACCTGAGCATATTACTTCTTCATAAATTCAGTCGAACTGTGTTCCATTACTTCTCATTTTGGGGTATTTAAATGTGACATATTAATAGGACAACTGAATTAACGAGGATTTAATATGCCTATAGGATTATAGGGAGTAGAAATGTATGTTTATTTATGTATTTTATAGTCGCACTTTGAGTGCGTGCGTGATTCATACTTTGTGAATTTTATCATCTTTTTGCATTCACATCTGTGTGTGGAGTGACTATGTTACATTTAAAATTTCACATAAGTCAGTATAATTGTAAGATTTTAATCGAGCAGTAAAGTGCAGCGATATTAATTTCCAAAATGAGGTTCACTTAAATACCATACATAATGAAATAGTCTATTTAAAATATATAACGTATTCATTTTCATTCATCCATGATCAAGATCATCGTTGCTTAAATTGACTATTTATAAAAAAGGATGTTAATTGCATCTAAATCTTGATAAACGATTAGCTAGACGTCAATGTTACCAGTTAACCCACTTTTGTAAATAAACGCAACAACCTATATTTTCGAAATATTTGTATTTCTTCACCATTTTACAGATTTAAACCCTCAATTTCCGGCTATAAGATATGTAATCTGTGCTATAAGTCTGTCCTGAATTCGACTAATTTATGATGTAAATATAACGAAATATGATCGAGCTGTCCATAACGACTGGAGCCGCCAAAATAATGTATATAGGTTAGATAAAATTGAACTTTATTTCTTTAGTCGTAAAATAGTAAATTTATGAGATATTAGCCATGGTCGGTTGATGCTGCTTTACTGCCGACGGTTATTACTTATTATGTACTGAGGCTAGTCAGAATTTAGACAATGCTTCATCGACGCAGGCTGTAGGTAAGTTGATATTTCTCTCGTACGGTCCCAAAACCAAAATTTATAGATATAATGCGAAGTTAAAATTAAATCGGTCTTGGAGTGCTGTCAATGCTGCACAAACGACGACTATATCTCCTATCGGTTGCATGACAGCTCTAGGTTTTTAGTTTTTTTGTAAAGCTTCCTCAAAGAGTTACCTCCGACGAAATGAAAAAGAAGGAAGGTGCTCGGTGATAGGACTGCCTCATCATCTACTCTAACCACTCAGCTACTGACATCCACAGGAGTCAAAGCGCCCAGTATAAGTTCTTTTATCTGTCATCTGAAAGGATTAAAAGATGATAGAGCCACAAAATAATCTGGATTCAGAGTGAAACTTCGGCGTCGCCGGTTGTATAAATATAAGAGTAGTAGCTACCTTAAAGTGTCTTAACATTCGGGTAGACATCAGTAATGTAGGTATAGCACCACATTCCATAGAAAAACAAATACTACCTGATCTAAAAGTAGAGCACTTACTTTCGACTTTACGATCACTCTGCCATTCAAAACAGCGTAACAGACAGTTTATTACCAAAGCTTTATGAATAATACGAATATCTAGTCTCGGTAGCATTAAAACTAAGACGGTTGAATTTTATAATTGCAGTAAATCTTCGTTCTTCCTTATTCCTTCTTCTTGAAAGGCGATGGTTCTCATAAAGGAGACCTTTTCACTTTGCTGTTGACACGAACTAAATCAGCAGCAAAGCGGAAAAAGACAAATTTATGCAGAACTCCTTTTCGCATGGCATCAGTCAGTCGGTCATTCTGGGATGTGGCTTCCATCTTGGCGGTCGCATGAGGTAGCAAATGTCATCCAAGTAGTCGAGAAGCTTCGCAGATTTTCTCCACTGGAACAAAAACTTTCCACTTAGGTAACACCTAAAAATAATGCATTAATAAAAATTAAATCTACAGAAGTACCTAATTCATAAAGCTAAAGCACTTGACCTAGACTTTTCTTGATTCGGAAAGGGATCAACAATGTCGCGTGTCGATAACCGATGGAGTAAATCGACGTTGGACGACAAGCGACACTGAACTGAAGTTTTTCCTCTACCTACCTTACCTATCGAGTTTATGGCAAACTTGTGGAAATTAATATAACACACACAGATAGACAGACAGACAGCATTTTCATTTTCTTTAGAACTTTATAATTGCAGCGTTACTACATTTGGCTCTAGCAACCAACAGGTAACTGAGTAAGTAACTAACTAACTAATGTGTGAAAGTCCTGCGTTTGTGCTCAAAATAGACATTTATGGGAAGCCAAATGTACTGTTAATGAGGGGCTACGAGCAATACGAAACGAACTATAGAGGCAGTTGTAAACTTAACTGCATTGCTGTTTGATTGCTTTGAGGCAGTCCACCGATGCGAATTTCTAACCACATAGAGTTGAACACGCTAAAGCGTGTTCAACTCTATGTGGTTAGAAATTCTTCCTGTAAACATTGCACCCAACGTTTAGGCATTCTGAAATACAGCTAGGCACTAGTGTTATTAATTTATATTTTAGTAAACCCGTTATAACAATAAATTACAGCATTTCCTTTCCTGGAACACACGCAGCGAAAGCGAGCTGGCTACATAATAATAAATTTCTAACAAATAGGTCATCCGGTCAAGTCGTTTCAACAACAGCTCGGGGTTAGTTTCCTGTGGACGTGCACAGACAGATAAACAAACAGACGCTGGCGCGGGTCCAGTTCGGGAACAATGGCTGGAGCAGCCATCCATTATCATTTGACATCTGTGTCGAGCTAGCAAGTGGCATACCGACATGCCGATATATTGTGAGAAGATCTTGTTCCTGTATAGTGGACAAAGGAGCTATTTAAAGTGTATATAGCTTCCAGAGTATCGTGACGAGTACATGCAGATGGCGTGCACCTGAGTGACGTGCCAACAGCAGACACCTGACATACCTATGAACGTCCTGCGTACCCTAAGCAACTAGCAGCTGACAACTGCTTATCTGACTAGCTAATTCCATGGTGACTAACTCTTCACCCGCTCTATTGTCGCCGACGCCGATACGCTAAGAAGTCGGTAATCGTAGGAGTAGTCAGAGATGCAAGCTAACTTCCTTTTTACGCCAAACACCTACATCAGTTAGTCTTTGGAGCCTCTAGTTAAATAAAAGCATAAAGTAAATTATAATTATTTTACAAACGTTTAATATACCTACCTAGTTCAGGTGTTTCCGCTTGCAGAATATGGACCGGATAAACGTGTGTGTGTGTTTCCGGTGACCAACATCGCAACATCCCAAATTCCACACCACACATTGTTGCTTAAATCTCATATAATAAAGCGTGGCATTCACGACCTATTAATAACAATTAATGTGACATTTTATCTTCACAAGAAATGCTATAAAACTGTGTCTTCCACACCGGTGCAGATTAAAGAAAAAGTTTTGGTCACTTTCATTGAAAAAGATTTCCCGAAGCTGAGCGTTTAACAATCAACAACAACAAGAAACAACCACTGTTTTCTTCGATAACTGCCAATGAGAGTATTATAGGTACAATATTTACGGTTATCGGTCAGCTTCATTAGTATCTGAGGGCCTATCGCGGGCTAACGTGGCAATTCGATACTATTTTCGATACTAAACAAACATATGGACGATCAGTCGGACTAAGTAGTCGGACCAAGTGTTCAGAGGGTATTTAGAATACCGTCAATGTTTGAATGACAAGAAGGTTTGTTACTTTGACATGGTACAAAAGTGTGTAACTACTAATGAAGCTGACCGTAGGTACTGTACCTACCTAATAATATTTTCTAAGCCGCTCTGGATAATCCCCTAGCAACAGGGTTATCAAACTGGCAGCGATCCATCGCTTCTTACATACATCTACAGGTGCTGGCGAGTAATTCGGATTTTTATTAGTTCATTTTAAAATTAAGGTGAAAAGTTTATTTTGCGTGTCCGATCGTAGACTGAAATAACGCAAGGACGCTCCATCTCCCAAAATAATCCACGACCACCCGAAAGCGCTAAGCTTCTAGATTGAGTGTTACTGAAACAAACTAGGTAATGTATAATTCATTCTAGATATCATTATTTATATTCAGATCAGACGAAAGTTATTAGAGCATGATGTTATACTTACATAATTATAATTTAAATATAACTAGACTAAATATGTAAGGACTTGTAAAATGCGGACAAGCCTAAAATTAAGATTTACTTTAGTTACTAACTAAGAGTAATTTATTAAAACCATCATCATGGGGTAACCTCTAGTTCTGGATTTTTGTGTCACTAAATTGTATTTTACCACCGAACTCCTGAAATTACGGCTGAAGGTGTAGCTGCAGTTTGTAACGTCAGTCGCTAGATATATATTAGCGTCAATTCAGACGTACCACAACCACACCACGTCGCAGCGACATAATGTGGTCAAGCTGTGGTTACGTGTGAATAGTGTGGCAGCGGCTTTTTGCAGTTGCGTTGTGGTAGCGACAAAACGTCGATATGGTTGCGCTGTCGGTGTCGTTACGATGTGGTAACCACGTGGTCGTATGCAGTTAATAGGGAGAGGAGGTGGCCGCGTTGCCGCCGCCGCGTGGTGGCTTTGCCGTCGCGATGTGGTTGCGATGTAGTCGTATTACACATGTGGACCAGGTGGTCGATAACAACGACAAAATGTGGCACGTGTGAATTGGATTATTAATTTTCAATACAAAATATACGCCCGCGCCCGACCACACGGCATCGTTGTGGTGTGGTTGTGGCTGTGGTGTGGTTGTGGTACGTCTGAATTGACCCTTACAACTGATAATTACGTAGGTACTTGGATCATAGCCCTAATACTATAATTTAGTACCTAAGGTACCATGATAACACAAACCAACAGCCCCTCCAATCAACCTGTCGTACTTATAAATACCTATTATAAGGAGGGTTGTATGAGTTTAACTTTAATACTTACCTGTATTTAGGAACATACTTACTTAGTATTGATAACGAGATAAGCATATTTAAATTAGATGAGTTCACGAAAGTAAAATGTCATGAAAATTGTTACAATGTCGACCGGATTGTAATTTTCAATTAAAACGGCTGTTTGATTTTAAATATGATAGACTTGTGTGTCTCTATTTCGGATAAAGATTTTCCACTTCTGTACGTCACTCGCAACCTTGTGTGGCGACCACGACCAACGCAATTTTAGATTCTTAAATACTTTGATTTATAAATGTTGTACCTACCCACATAGTACGTAGAGAAGGTATGTAGGTATTACAAGAGTCAACGTCCGCATAGTTGATATAAATATGTGTAGGTGGGTGGTTGGTTCAGTACAAGCATAGATAGAGCTTAGCTGAAAAATAGAGATACGTTTTATACGTACCTTACCTACATTATATTAGCAGACATTTTTTTTATCGCAATTTAGCTAAACGTACTAGATTTAACGTAGGTAAGCAAATTATTATGAGTAAGCAGAACAAACTTTGTAAGTACCTATCTACCTATTTAATTATATCGGATTGAAACCTAATCATACAACAACACCTCTTCTATCTGTATTAACTACAATGTATGTAGAATCTAAATTAGGACGCAAAATAAGCAAAAGAAGGGCCGAGAATTCATAGCACATGCAAAGGTGGGAGTGTAGCAGACGGAAGAGGAAATACCAAGGAACATATTTATGGCGCGAAGTTAGCGTGTAAGCGGTTATTTTGGGACAAAGTTTATAAGGGTATCGCCCTTCTTTCAGAATTAACTCCACGGGTCGCGGCTCGCAGGAGGGGCATGGTTCAGGTTACAATCGGATTCTTTTCATTATGTGATAGAAGATACTTGATTACTGGCTCATTATTTGAGAACCCAACAACTTACCTACTGAAACAAAATCTGGCAATTATAATAAGATATCGGTCAGGGAGAATAGTAAAATAGATGTCGCAGTTAAATGCCGCTGACGAGGTATCCTTATAGAATCCATATACCTAATCATTTGTCTATGAGCCTGAGCTATGCCGTCTACGACGTGACGGAGCTATAATTTAGGTTTAGCTCTTTAAAAACCACCGCGTACCATTCCTCGGATCATACATAGCATCTATATTCTAACGTTATATGTACCGGCTTTAAGATAAACCAATATAAACACCACCAACACTCCTTAACACCACAAGAAACGGTGTCGAGAGTGGCAGGAAATGTGACTTCATTAATCTTAACGTTGTTTTTGCATTTGGCTCGTGGATATCTAATCTAACCAAACAATAATTTACGTCACATTTAACCTATTTATTTAATTAGTCCCTTCCTCCGTATTTCATAATAATTAGTGTGCAAGTATTGCTAAACGGTGAGGCGGTTTTCAGCTTACTCTGGCTTCAGCTAGTGTCTAAAATACACACGGCTGAAGTTGATCTTTGCCGTCATTAATAGTCATTATGGGTTTCCTACTCGTACTGCTACAGAATACTCTAGAAAGGGCACGCATTAAAGTTAAGCTCATGTGCGTCACAATGTCCAGGATAAAATTGTAGTCTAAAATGCACGCTGCACTTTGGTATCCCTTGTAAGGAATGCTGAAAGGTAAATAAAAACCTAGTTAATTGGAGATGTCTGTATGTCCAGCAGCAGCAGGATGGACGTTTCGTGTGACATATTTTAAATCCTACTATGCTTACTTCCTATTTCTCCTACACTCTGTGTGCTGGGTAGGTTAATAGTGGGTAGGTAGGGTAGTACTGTCGGCTCCTACCGGTCATCGCACGCGTTTCTGAAACTTCTAGTTTTTTTTCTGAAGCCGGCTGAGGAGTTGCTTAGCTCTGTAACTATATCATACATACATTTGGCAAACGTGGCTAGCTGAATCCGCTTTTACGACTACGGAAACGTTTTTAAAATAGACGAGCAAAATAATCTCTATGTTATATTTTATTGATATATAGCTAGAGTCAGACCACGCTAACTTTGCAACAGAGACATTCGTGTTAAATAATTTCAGTGGCAGTAATCGGAACAGTCCAGTCCAGCACATACAGGAAATGGGTACTAACTACCTACCCAAATGATCCCTATACGGAAATCTATATGTAAATAAGTAGGAACCGATCAAATGTTGCGGCGTACGCCTCTGAAACTGGAATGTTTACAGCAGCTCGCGCGCCCCACTTCGCTACAACATAAACGAATAATAAAGAGGTGAAAAATTGGCTGCTGAAATTCTGATCGCATCCATCGGCCTGGACGAGCTCTCGACGGATCGGGAAGTGCGAATGTGTACGTTAAAGCTGTATCGTCTGTTATCGGTTGGGTAATGCGTGTCTGCATTTATTTCGAGCGGACTTCAAAAAGGAAGTTTCTGTGGAAATCGACCCCATTTGTTTTGAGAGGTGAGGATATTGAAGCGGATGAAATTCATATGCTATAGCTCGTATAGATTAGATAGTACACGTACGAAGTAAAGTCGGCATCTATGATCAGTATTTAAAGATGGCAGGAAGTAGGTAGCAGTGTGGAAGCAGCACCACTTTTCCTAAAAAAATAAGTTATAATGCTCTTCCACTATAAAGTTATTTAAACCCATGTAAGGAGCCATTAGGAACATGTTGAACATGAAAGGGTTGATGTCAGAATCTTTATCAAGGGAAGGTGTTGCCACTGCAACACTACAGTGTAGGTATTGAAAAATTGTTTTTTTCAGTTCCTACTGCAACTTTAACAGCTGCCCCGCAATTTTTAAAATATTTTGTATGTAAATTGAGAGTCTAATACTGTTTTGTCCTCTGTCCCACTCTCAAGAAGAAGATATGCAAAGATAAAGTGTGCTTTAAAAATTACACGGTTCCTCTTTTATGTTTTACTCACTTTTATTTTAGCGACCACAGGAGGTTTCTCTGAAGAATCGCATCGGAATTGAGATAAGTAGTTAAAGGATCATTCGTCAGAGATCTAATCAAAAGCTGAAGTGATAGCGGTCTGCTAACTCTACTACGACGGATGGGCAAAGAAATCGGCTAAGGTCGGATAGCCTTTAGGGAAAGGAGTTCTTGAATGGAAGCAAACATAGTGTACGATGTTCTCCAGCCCGCTGGATCAACGACCCTTTAATTGGGTATATCATAATCAAAGCAACGACCTTACACAGGTGGCCGGTAGTGGTTGAATGAAGAAGTCAAAGTGGACGACAGATGACGTTCCTTGGTAGGGGCGCATATACGATTTGTGCAATAGTGGAGAATCAAAACGTTCCTTTAGGTAGCTACCTACTTAATCAAAGGTTGGTTATCAACTGCTGAAAGAAGTCTAGGTGTAAGTGCACTTTAAGGCGCAATAGTGGTGATCGCAGTGAACCACACCTTTGATTCTGTTCAGTAGTAAATACCTACCTTATATTCATGATTATGATTAATGATAGGTATCATGCGGAGACGTTTGACTAGATGTACAGAGGTACCTACACCGGGCATACAGTCGGAAAAGCGATAGGTGATCCTCATCATCATGAGATCCTGATTGCGGCAGATTCAGGTCTTTCAGCTTAATTTATGATCATCGAAAAAATTAAACTACCTAAGCAACTAGCTAACGATCATATTTTTATATTTAGCAGGACACCGTTATTTGTACTTTTCTTGCTTTAATGTATTAAGTATTATGAAAAGTTGTGGATTCAAATTTACTTATTTTTACATAATGTACGTAACGTTTATCAAGTACTTACCTAGTTAGTTAATTGTAATTTATTGCTTAATTTTTTCAGAAGATGAAGAAAAGCTTCATGAAAAGTATCAGTTGGAAACATACCTGTTGTGGATCCTCATTTTCCCTGAGCAGCTTTACATAGCGCCACATAAATACAAAACTTACTTCAAAGTACCTAACAACAAGCACACTAAGAGTTTCTCACAAAGACACAACTGCCGCCAAAAACTAAAAAGCTCGCGAAACGGATCGACAATATCGATAAGTATTAATATTTTAGGATCGAACGCGTGCGCGGGCGTCAGCGCACAGTCTGACTCTACACCATTGACGCATTCAGACTAATTTCGGTGCACCCACAATTCCGTGTTTCTGTAAACATCGCAGGCGGTTACAGCGGACCAGTAACCCAAGACCCTCCCCCCTGATCGCCCCACCAACGTCCCACAGCTCATCTAACACTGGGCCGTTACTCATTCTTACAAATATAAAACTGCGATCCCACTGAACTTTAACGCAAAGTGGGAAGAGCTATAATGGGGGGAAAAGAGCAAGAAAAGTTGGTTAAAATAAGTTCTGTTTCGGGATACGTTCGTCTTGTGAGTCAGAGAGATGAGGAAATGCGTACAAAAGTTATAGTTTGAGGCACGGACTTACCGAATACATACCTACTTTGTGGATTTTTATACAATATACTGAGGTATATTCTGAAACTAAAATTTAATGGATAATCCGTACTTACTTATACCTTTTTTATTTGAGAAAAAAAGTATTGTTCCTTTGGGATAAAGTCTATTTTTGTGGTACACGCGTGTTTTAAAGTTTATAGCTCGTAAATATGGCACGGTTGGTGGCCGACTTTGTTGAATGCTTTTCTAAATCTCAAGGGAATGTTTCAGTTGAAATTCTAAGCATGAAATTCGTTAAGCATATTTACAGTTCACACTATAGCGTTGAGTCTTTCTTCCCGACATCAAAGATCAAACTAAATACAAGATTATATCTCATGTCATAACTTCATAAATGCCTCATGGGCTACGCTACACCATTGAATAAATTATAGGAGTATGATGGTGCTAAACACAGGAAGGACATTCTTTCTTTCATCTTGAAAATGAATAGAAATCTGTATATTTTATTTTTCACACTATTTCACACTATATCATCTGCATGTCTCCAAGTACAAGTTTCTACTTCTTGATTAGGAATTATTACGATTTTTAAATCATAACACTTTTAATTGATGTCAAAAAATCTTATATTTCTAATTTCCATTAATTCAAACATTACACTTATGCTTTTAACGTTTCACACGCCTCCATAAGCTCTAAACCTTCCATGATGTAGAGCAGATTTTCCACTGACGCGTCTTCATCATCATCGAACCACAGCTGCAGCATGTTCTTGGCTCTGGCTGGCTCCGTTGGGTTTTCAGTCTCGAAGTATTGTATTTCGTCGGGCTTAAAGCCGAGTTTCGTGGCCAGTTTCTTCCAGTCAGCCGTCAGTTTGTCGCAGAGCGCGTCTAGCTGTTCTGGGGTAATCATCGTCACTCGCGATTGCGTTTTGTTTTCAAAGTCTGCGTCCGTAGAGTCCGGTACCTGTCGGGAAAAATATAAGTAAAGTACCTATATGCTGGCTATGGTGGCGACAGGATACTGTAGGTTCCGTATTTTATTAATGTATATTTTTACTGCTATACACATCTATAAACCTCGCAAATGATTGAGCGTTATGTAATTAGATGCCTGCTTTTATTATTTTTCATAATCTGATTTTTTTAAAAATATGCAAGATACACATATTATTTACAATATTACACCCTCGAAATCCCCAAAACTTAATTCGTCTCACCTGCTCGATGTCATTGGTGTCTCCTTCTTTTATTAAATCAGCTTCGATCTGCTCCTCAGTAATCTCTTCCTCTCCAGTTTCCTGTCAATATAAAAACTTTTAGTACCTAAATGAGAATAAATAATTGGTGATACAATAGAAATAAACGTTTAAAAATACGATTAGATATATTGTAATGTACATTACGGAGCCGGATTCAATATGCTGAAAGAAATAAATATATTTGTAAATATAACTCTACATCTTTACAATTTAGGGACCAGGGTTTGTCATCATGTTGAAAGTATATTAATGCCATTCAGATTGGCATCAGTCGCTGACTGCCCAGAATGCGCCAGATGTATAGTTACAATCTGGGGCAAAGAATCCTGACCCCTGTTGGAGTGACAACACTACCAGATAGGGGTTAGTTTTTTTTGCCCTAGACTGGTACCTACATACAGTTCATAACACCGAACTCAATAGACTCCATATTATTGCTCGACGACTAAAGTAATTTCGTGAGGTTCGCTCTGTAATTCATCTCCACTCTTTGATTTCGCTTTACCTGCTTCGCCTAGCATAGGGCGCAAGACGTGACAAAAGTTTACCGTCACGCTCGCTCTAAAAAACTTTTGTCATGTCTTGACGACGGCGTCTTGCACCCCGTGCTAGGCCTTCTGTAGTATATTAACAAATAAGAAGGTAACTCACGGTCTTAGCCTTGTCTCCGTTGGTGGCGGGCGCCGGCGCCTCCTCCGCGCCCTCCGCCGCCGCCGCCTCGCGCGTCACGCGCTTCACCTGCACACAGATTAGATTAATTATTAACATGTATCATGCCGTTGGGGTAGACGAGTTCTCTAGTGGAAACCACGAACAGGCAAACGCAGCGTGGGACGCCCTCCTGCCCGCTGGACTGACGACCTTAGGCGGGTGGCGGGTAGTGGTTGGATGAGGAAGGCCGATGACCGAGTGTTGTGGCGCTCCTTGGAAGAGGCCTATGTCCAGCAGTGGATGATTATTGGCTGATAATGATGATGATGTATTATGCAGAGCTACTACAAAGGCATGATCCAAGGCTTGCCCGAAAATGTATCCAACAGCACAGATAATATTTATTTACATAAGCCAGCAATCGTTCAATGCTGATGCTGGAAATAAGGTACTTCACACAAAATGAGACACAACAGCCTAGTTTCTGGCTTCTTCATGCAAACCACAACCAGATACAGGCTGGAGGATAGTGTCTAGAGAACGCATCCGGATATCACACATGTTGCACATTATTAGGCTAAATACAAATTCAATTAATTAAAAAAAGAATTATATTATAGTTTCAAATAAATCACACACATATGCAAGACAAAAAAATTAAATATGCCTTTGGTTGATTTTCATGATGCTTCGGATCGGATGTTGAAGCGCCTGAATTCACGCACCGAGCACATACTAACATAGGCTAATTAGATGATTTAATTGTATTAGGTACTAACACTTCACTTGCGGTTCTATTCATTGCAATACAGTTATCATATCGTCAGCTCCCGTTTTTTATTAATAAACCTCCCGGATACTCCCGAACATGGTCCAAGATCATCGCCGGATGTGAAATTTGCATTGTTCTACGTGAATATATAAGAAGAAGTGACGTGCAATCAATTAAAAGCGGAGTTAATTAAAAATAACAACTGATTGGAGGTTACCGGCAACGTGGAAGTTGGACAAATTTTGGATTTACGTGGTGTTAAGTCTGGACTTATGAGTGATTATCACCCAACACTCTCATTTAAGGTATAAGTATAAGTGTTAATCACTGGACTTAAAAGGTTGGTTGAATTATATAACTTTTGTTAAATTTCTTTCGAGTTAGAATTGTACCTATCGCATCGTTAGTTAACAATAGCAAATATAACATAAATTTGCAGTAATATAGTCTCATTATCGTATTCATAAGAATATAGTTAGCTTAGCTACATCAGTTTGACCTATATTACATTAATTGTTACATTCCTATCAGCGAGATTAGCGAGGTAATTCATTAACAAAAGGTTCAATGTCAATGCACTCATGGTCAAGGTTAATTTAAACTTCAGACTTATTTATTTACAACCGTAACTGTAAATTTACACCATAATAATATCAATACAACACTTGTTATCTACGTAAACATATTAAAATATTGTTGTCAAATCATTAAAATATGTACAGGTTGTATTGATTAATTAATTTCCAATTTACTGTTTAGAACATTAGTAATTAAACATCAGGTAATTTGCTACAGTAATAAAAGTATTTACATTACAACATAATATCGAGAAGTTATTAAGACAAAATAAAAGTTATTACATAATAAAATTTAGTATAAGTACACAAAGATTAAAACAGGGAATATAATTATTAAATAACATTATATAAAACTTAAGTTAACAGCTGTTTTATCTCAATTCCAGGTTGATACTCTCGTCTGCCAAAATGACCACCGAAGAGAAGCTAGTTAAGAAACGGAGCAGCTACAAAGGCCGCTTAACTATGTTTATTAGTTACCTAGACACGGTAGAAAGTTTAAAAAATTCCGATATTGCTGAATTGCAATTGCGTATAGGTAAGGTGGAATCATTGTACGCGCAATATGACGAGGTGCAGTTGCAACTTGAATGTGCAGCTGATGACATGCAATCCCAGTTAAATGAGCGATCTATGTTCGAGTCACAATATTACAAAGCGTTGGCCAGAGCTCAGAATTTATTAACTAAATATAATAAAAGTAATAACGATGATGCTTGTAGTGAGAATGTTACCCGAGCTAGCAATCATAGGCTTGTTAAATTACCTACCATACAACTGCCAAAGTTTAGTGGATCGTACGAGAACTGGTTGGAGTTTCATGACACCTTCAGTAGTCTAATTCACACTAATGATGAGATTGACGAGATTAACAAGTTTCATTATCTACGTGCCTCTCTGGGGGGATCTGCTGCTGTGGTAATTCAATCATTTGAATTTTCGGCTAGTAATTATGCTGTAGCTTGGAAGGTGCTATGTGAGCGTTTTGATAACAAGCGGCTGCTGATACAAAATCACGTTTCAGCATTATTTAATATTGACCCGATCTCAAGGGAATCATCTGTCGTTTTGAAACGTTTGATAGACAACTTGAACAAAAACCTGCGAGCGTTAGAATCATTAGGTGAGCCAGTTAAACAATGGGACACACTTTTAATCCATATTGTTACGCATAAATTGGATCAAAAAACTTACCGTGAGTGGGAGGAGTGTAAAGGACGTTTAGACCAGAATAGCTCCATCACGTTTGATTTGTTTATCCAATTTGTGCGTGGCAGGGCTGACTTAATCGAGACTTTAGAGATGTCCCGTAACTTGAATTCGACGTCACATAAATCGAGTTCTAAACTAAAGGCGATGGTTTCCGTACAGCACACTAACAACAACAATAACTCCAACACAGACTCAATTAAAAATGTTTGCCCAAAATGCAATGGTGACCATAATTTATCTAATTGCACACAATTTCTTGCACTAAGTAACGAGGCTAGGTATAACTCACTGCCAAATTATAAGGTCTGCTATAATTGTTTTAAAATAGGTCACTACGCGAACCACTGCAAGAAGCCAGGTTGCAAACTGTGTAAACGTAAGCACAACACTCTCGTCCACGTCTCAGAGCCAAAAGTAAGTAATGCAGTGGCAACTGACAACATCTGTCAAAGGACCGAAAAACGGTCTGTATTTGAACCTTCGACGTCTGTTGCTGCCACTGCACCTGCTAGCATAAATAATGTAGCTTTATCTGCAAACATCGGTCATCAACAGCAAGATGTGCTATTATCAACCGCATTAGTGATATTGCTTGATTGCAACAATGTCGAACACGTCGCGCGCGCAGTTTTAGACAGCGGAAGCACATCCAGCTTTATGACCGAAGAGTTGCACACGCGACTAAATCTAGATGTCGCTCAGATAGATAGGTCAATTATGGGAATTAATAACGTGACTTCTCACGTAGGCAAAAGGTGTCGTGTACACTTAAAATCTTTAGATAAATCTTATTCTACAGATCTTCATTGTTTCGTTTTGCCATCAATTACGAGTAATGTCCCCGGCCGCGAGCTAGATCTATCTACTTTACAACTGCCTTCTCATATTTGTCTGGCTGACCCTACATTTTATAAGCCTGCCGAAGTCGATATTTTAATCGGGGCTGATCTCTTTTGGGATTTGTTAGGGTCGCAAAGGATTAAGTTAGGAACTGGTAGGCCTGTTCTTTGTGAAACTAGGTTAGGATGGATTGTTTCAGGTCCTAACACTAGTAATTAAGCCTCTTTGATTTCAAGCGAAATCAAATGTAACTTCGCTAAAACTGAATCACATTTTACTGGTGAGATGGATGACATTAGACAGGACTTGACGCGGTTCTGGCAGCTAGAGGAAATTAATTCCAAGTCATCGTCATCACATTACTCGCCCGAGGAGAAGTTATGCGAAGATCATTTTGTTCAAAATACGTCTCGTCTTCCTGATGGACGATTCTGCGTTCGGATACCTCTTAAGAACGACCCTGAGTTGTTAGGTGACTCTCTTAAAAGAGCTACACAGTGTCTGTTTTCTTTAGAACGTAGTTTGAAGCGTAAACCTGAGACAAGTCAAATGTACCACGACTTTCTCACTGAATATCAGTTGTTAGGCCATATGTCTGAATGTGAGGGACCTCATTCCTGCGCTGGAGCCTACTTTATTCCGCATCACGGAGTGTTACGTGAGAGCAGCTCCACGACAAAGCTACGCGTCGTGTTCAACGCAAGCAGTCCTACAACTTCAGGCATTTCATTTAATGATCTTATGCGTAGCATACGCAGACGATGCGACGTGAGTCATACGCGCGGCGGCATTCCAGAGCCGCATTCTTCGCATACCACAGCGCGGCGTGATGACTCATCGGCCAAGCGCGCCCTGCGCGCTCTCCTCGCGGTGCCGCCGACGACCCGATGCCCGCTGCTCTGCTCGACGTCCGCTTCCCACGACGACGGGCGCTCCACTGACTGCGCGCCCGCGCCAGCTGTTTATATATCAGCCGCGACCAGCGCAGGCCTACACCACCGTACAGCGCTGGGGCCGCGCATGCGCAGTAGTTAAGAGTGTCCTAAATCCTAGCTATATAAGAACGACTGATTCAATGAATAAATGAGTATTGTGAACTTGTAATTCGTCTTTAACTCATCTCCCTGCTAGTACCCGAGCTGTTACAGTGGTGACCCTCCGACTTTAAGAACACCTGAAGATGGAAAAATCTGAAGACCTGATCAAAGATGCCACACCGGTACTGGCACCTTCACCTGCGTCGACGAGCAATCAGCAAGCGGAGCTAGCTGCAATCTCCGTGCAGTCGCGACTACTCCCGTTCTGGCGTGAAATTCCTCGCGCCTGGTTCCTACAGTTCGAAGCTGTCGTCGACCCACTGAAGACTTCAGATGACCAGAAGTTCCGCTACGTGCTGCAACAACTGCAGCCAGTGGACCTTCAACATGTCACGGATATTTTGTACCGACCGCCCGAGACAGGAAAATACGCGGCGATTAAGCAAAGATTGCTCACCGTGTATGAGAAATCCGAGGTGAAGAACTTCCAGCAGCTCATAAGAGGACTAGAGCTGGGAGATCAGAAACCTTCTCAGCATCTGCGGAAAATGCGCGAGCTCAGCAACGGCCTTATAACTGAAGAAGGCTTGCGCATCGAATGGTTGGACCACCTACCGGCTCAGCTACGTGTCGTGCTGTCCGTGAACTCCGAGTCGTCACTGGACACCCTAGCTGCGATGGCGGACAAGATGCTGGAGTACTCAGAGCCCACAACGATAGCCGCAGTACAGAGTAGTCACACGACTTACACGCCAAATACAGCCGACGTCACAGTCTCGGCGCAACTATGCGTACTTAGCAAGCAGTTAGAAAAACTGTCGCTGGAAGTAGCGGAATTGCGAGGCCGGCAACAGGAGCGCAGACCCTACCGAGGACGTCCCAGGTCCCGATCCAGGTCATGGTCACGGCAACGGCAAGCCCCACGACCGGGAACTGATACGTGGGAATGCAAATACCACTGGCAGTTCGGCGACAGGGCAACGCGCTGCGAATCCCCGTGCTGCAAGAGGAAGAAAATGTCGGAAAACTAGAGCCGACACCGACCGTGGCGGAGGTCGGTGTTGCCAGCGGAAGCAACCGCCTGTGTGTCTTCGATCGCAACACTAGAGAGCGTTTCCTCGTCGACACAGGCGCCGACATCTCCGTGTTAGCCGCCACCAACAAGAAAACGCAAGTCAACAGCGCCTACAAGTTGTACGCGGCAAATGATACGCCGATCAACACCTATGGAGAGCGAACACTACGACTGGACCTAGGACTCAGGCGCTGCTTCCAGTGGACATTCATAGTGGCGGATGTGAAAACGTCGATTCTCGGTGCCGACTTCCTGCGCAACTTCAAGCTGCTGGTAGACCTGCACAAGAAAAAACTAGTGGACAGAATAACGGAGCTCGCAGTGGACACCATCGAAGTTCGTACCAGTGAAGAGTCCATCCACGTCATCAGCTCCGACCAAGTGTACCACAGCATCCTGACGAAGTTCCCGGACATCCTGCGACCGATGTCACTCAAGGCGCCGGCTAAGCATGACGTCATACACCACATAGAGACGACTGGCCCACCGGTGTATGCGAAACCGCGACCCCTGCCGCCCGATAAATACAAGGTGGCAAAAGAAGAGTTCGAGCGCATGATCGAGATGGGCATCTGCAAACCGTCGAAGAGCCCCTGGGCAAGCCCGCTGCACATCGTGAAAAAGAAGGATGGCGGCCTACGCGTCTGTGGAGACTACAGGCGGCTCAACTCAGTCACTCTACCCGACCGCTACCCGATTCCACGAATTCAGGACTTCACGTACCAGCTGAACAAAAGCAGAGTGTTTTCGAAGCTCGACCTGAAGATGGCGTACTACTGGATCCCACTGAGTAAGGAAGACGCAGAGAAGACGGCCATCACGACGCCCTTCGGACTGTTCGAGTTCAACTGCATGACGTTCGGACTACGTAACGCGAGTCAGACGTTCCAGCGGTTCATGCACGAGGTCCTACGAGGCATAGAAGGCTGCTTCTGTTTCGTTGACGACATTCTGCTGCATTCAGAAGACGAAGAACAGCACAGAGCGCTTCTAGAACGAGTCCTGGAACGTCTTGACAAGTATGGAGTGACGCTGAACGTGAACAAGTGCGAATTTGGTCAAGAGAAACTGAACTTCCTGGGCTACGAAGTATCAGCTGAAGGAATACGACCTACAGAAGAGAGGATAAAGGCAATCTCTACTTTCCCGAAACCGAAGACGGTAGTAGAGTTGCGACGTTTTCTCGGAATCCTCAACTTCTACAGAGAGTGCCTGCCTCGCCAAGCTGAGCAACAAAGCGCGCTGAATAAACACCTACACAACCGGAAGAAAAATGATAAGACGCCGATTGAATGGACGCCGGAGTCGGACTCGGCCTTCGAAAAATGCCGCCAAAGCATTTTGGAAGCCACCACGCTCTCATACCCAGTTCACGGCAGCTCACTGGGACTCATGACCGACGCATCTGACCTCAGCCTCGGAGCGGTGCTGCAGCAACGCGTCAACGGAGTCTGGAGACCGCTGGCATTCTTTTCAAAAGCGATGAGCGAGACGCAGCGACGCTACAGTGTGTACGACCGCGAACTGCTAGCCATGTACACAGCCGTGAAGCACTTCAGACGGCTAATAGAGGGATGTGACGTCACCATCTACACAGACCACAAGCCACTCACCTACGCAATGAGCAGACCGGCAAGCAGTAGTGACACACCCCGGCGAGAGCGGCAACTCCACTTCGTGAGCCAATTCTGCACGAAGATAGAGTACGTGAAGGGGGAAGACAATGCAGTGGCAGACTCTCTATCACGTATAGAGGAGATAGCATGTCCATCGGCCATCGACTACAACAAACTGGCCGCAGATCAATCGTCGGACGAGGAACTAAGAAAACTAAGATCACAATCCAATCTTATGTTCACAGATATCGCACTGCCGGGGCTGAGTCACACTATCACCTGCGAGACGTCTACAGCGACGCCCAGACCGTACCTGCCGCCGGCATACCGTGGTGCTGCATTCAAAGCGCAACACGACCTGTGCCACCCGGGGATACGAGCGACCAAGAAGCAGATGGCAGCAAAGTTCTTCTGGCCATCGATGAACAAGGACGTAGGCGAATGGACGAGGACGTGCATCAGCTGCCAGCGTGCGAAGGTACATCGGCATGTCGTCACCCCACTCGGCGAGTTCCCGCCATCCGCACGGTTCGAGCACGTCCACATCGACATCGTCGGGCCGCTACAACCGTCAAACGGATACCGCTACTGTGTAACCATGATCGACCGCTGCACAAGTTGGCCTGAAGCAGTACCAGTAAGCGAAATCACAGCGGAAGCCGTAGCCAAGGCCTTCTACGAGAACTGGCTGGTTCGGTTTGGAATGCCAATCCGGTGTACAACCGACCAGGGCCGGCAATTTGAGTCCTCGCTGTTCAGCACACTGATGAAGAGATTCGGCATCAACAAGATCCACACCACTGCATTCCACCCGCAAGCAAACGGCAAGGTAGAGCGATGGCACCGCACCTTCAAGGCAGCGCTAATGGCGAGAGGCGCTACCGTGACATGGAGCGACGAACTACCTACGGTGCTACTCGGCTTGCGCACGGCGATACGCGAGAACGCGCTATGTCCCGCGCAGATGACCTACGGAGCGACTCTACGAGTACCATCTGATTTTTTTGTACCTACACAGTCCAAAATTGAAGATGCAGACTACGTGCGGCGACTGACGGACACCATGGCCGCGATATCACCTGTGCAGAAGGCACGAGCAACGAGAGAGCGACCATTCATCTACAAGGACCTACGAACATGCTCACACGTCTTCGTGCGCAACGACACGGTCAGAAAACCGCTCACACCTCCCTACGACGGCCCGTACGAAGTATTGGAACGGAGCGAAAAATACTTCAAGTTACGGTTGCCTCTACGCACGGCAGTGATGTCACTGGACCGCCTCAAGCCAGCTTATATAAGCAAAGAAGCAGACGAGTCGGCAGCAGTACCTACAGCTACATCTACAAGCTACACAACACGGTCAGGACGGACCGTAAAGCAAACCGTACGCTTCGCTTGAGGGGGAGTACTATGCGTAGCATACGCAGACGATGCGACGTGAGTCATACGCGCGGCGGCATTCCAGAGCCGCATTCTTCGCATACCACAGCGCGGCGTGATGACTCATCGGCCAAGCGCGCCCTGCGCGCTCTCCTCGCGGTGCCGCCGACGACCCGATGCCCGCTGCTCTGCTCGACGTCCGCTTCCCACGACGACGGGCGCTCCACTGACTGCGCGCCCGCGCCAGCTGTTTATATATCAGCCGCGACCAGCGCAGGCCTACACCACCGTACAGCGCTGGGGCCGCGCATGCGCAGTAGTTAAGAGTGTCCTAAATCCTAGCTATATAAGAACGACTGATTCAATGAATAAATGAGTATTGTGAACTTGTAATTCGTCTTTAACTCATCTCCCTGCTAGTACCCGAGCTGTAACAATCTACAGATGGTTGGCCCGGTAGTCCAGGATGATTTGCTGTCTATTTTACTTCGTTTCAGGCAGCATAAATACATTTTATCAGCTGATGTGGCGAAAATGTACAGATGCATAGAAGTACATCCTGATGACAGAAATCTACAGCAGATTGTCTGGCGTGTTAATTCTAGTGATCCCATCACAGCCTTTAAGTTGAATACTGTCACCTATGGTACAGCCAGTGCTCCGTTCCTTGCTACGCGCTGCCTTAAACAACTTGGCCTTGAATGTAACGACAAGAAGACAGCTGAAATCATATTGCATGACTTCTACGTCGATGACTTGCTCACAGGCAGCGATGATTTGGAGGAAGCCAAGGCAATACGTGAAAGCGTTACCACGGTGCTAGCATCCGCAGGTATGCCATTGAGAAAGTGGAGGTCAAATGAACCCGAATTGCTTTCAGAGATTTCTGAGACATCACTTGATCTTAACATTGGTTCTCAAGAGCCGAACAAGTTGTTAGGTCTTGGTTGGCATTCGGATTCAGATGACCTCTGCTTTCCATTAAATTCATTGGTAACTGATGGCAATACCAAACGTGAATTGCTTTCTGTTATTGCTCAGGTGTTTGACCCCTTGGGTCTTTTAGCTCCATGTATTATTACCATGAAAATGCTCATGCAAGGTTTATGGTTGGACAAGCTTTCATGGGATGAACCGTTGCCTTCGGAGATTAAGAAGCGATGGAATGAGATCACCAAATCTTTATCCCTTTTAAATGCCGTTCGCTGTCCACGAATCATGGTTTGTGACGCACATAAAACTGTGCAGTTGCATATATTTTCAGATGCATCTGAGCGCGCATATGGTGCATGCGCGTATGTTCGCAGCGTTGATAGTACAGGAGATGTCACGGTTCGATTATTGATAGCCAAAAGTCGTGTAGCACCGATTAAGCCAGCGACAATACCGCGTTTGGAGTTGTGCGGTGCTTTAATGGGTGCGCGACTTTTTGAGAAGGTGGTCGATTCACTTCGGATCAAGATTGATCAGATCTTCTTTTGGTCAGACTCCACAATTGTCTTGGGATGGTTAAGAATGTTGCCTTGTAAACTTCAGCCCTTTGTGCGTAACCGCGTAGCTGAAATATTAGAAAAGGCTGGTAACCATACGTGGAGACACGTTCCCACAGATTTAAATCCAGCAGACCCAATATCTCGTGGTGTGGATATTGGTAACCTGCTTGGTCTGAAGTTGTGGTGGTCTGGTCCTGAATTCTTGAAGAATGATCTGTCGGAGTGGCCTTCTCAGCCCAAGCATGTCGGCCCTTTACCGGAGACACGTCCTGACGCTGATGTATCTTTGAATGCAACTATTTCTGAAGGAAAAGCATTCGTTGACTTTAGCCGCTTTTCAAATCATTCACGGCTTATCCGTGCAGTGGCTTATGCTTTGCGTTTTATTAAACATTGCAGGAAGCAAATTTCTGAGACTGACTATTTGACAGACGAAGAATTACGTAAAGCATCAAATCTATTAATTTCAAAATGTCAAGAGGATTCTTTTCCTGAGTATAAATTACTATTAAATAAAGAGAGTTTGCCTAAAAAAAAGTCCATTGCTTAAATTTAACGTTTTTATTGACGACTAGCTGTTGCCCGCGAGCTTCGCTTCGCCTTAAAATTATTTTGCCGTGGACGACTCCCGAACTACCTACCCAATAACATGCCATGGTGGTATTAAATTAGATGAAAGTTGACAAATAAGTACGAAGATACTTGACTAAAAATTATTTTCATGACTTCATTGCGCAAAGACTTGTATAGCAATGGCAGAATAGTATTTTATAAATGTTTAATTTCAAGCATCTAACTTATGCAGTTTTGGTTTTTTTCATACTACTTATTTTTTTTCACTTTAACTCCCATTTTTCAAAACAAAACCATAACTTTACTAAGGTGTGCAGACATGTTAGATTGATAACATCTAGGTATCTTGCTATATCCTATTGTAACTAAGCTTTACGGCTGTTTTAACAGCATGCAAATTTCATCACGCACGTGGGATAGCACGCCATTTTCCCGCATCTCGTGTGCATATTCCACGCGTTACAATGAATACTTGTATGAACGCGTGCGGGGAAATCCCGCGTGCGTGATCAAATCCGCATGCTGTTAAAAACAGCCTAAGTTAATGCCGAATTTCAACCGCTAACTCCGGTTTTTGTGGGAAAATACGGTACCTAAGCTACGTCCCTTCCAAATTTCAAGTGCCTACGCTACGTTTAGCCTGTGCGTGTCAGTCATGGGAATTCCGTATAGAAAATCTCTGTACATTTTTCCTAAAACACCTTCGTAATAAGTTTCATGGTTTTATGTTCAAAAATGACGCATAAGAACCAAATGACAATGAATGAAACCTCGTATTGAAAAGTACAGTCGTTTATTGTGTTGTTTTCGAGGACCTTAGAAACTTACTGCAAATAAATACAAACTATAAGTACATTAGCTAAAATCAAACCATACCGCGATCTATATCCGATCCGACAACGCCATCTAGGAGCGGACATAGCTACTATATAAATTAAACTTCTAAAACTCAACACCCATAAAACCTTCAACCCCTATATTACACCCCCACACTGGGTTTTTTTTAAATGCTAATTATTATTTTTTTGTGATTATGTAGTGCCTAAATACAAAATATAATGTTATTATCTTCAAAAATGACGAACTTCATACAAAATATGAAACCCTATTTCATCCACTCACACATCGAAGTTTCAAAAACGCTAGAACAAAATGTTTAATTATTGCTCATCAAGTGCTTAAATAAAAAGTTTATTTAAAAAAAGATCTACCCCGGCCGAGAATCGAACCCGGGACCTTCGGCATAGCAGTCAGGGTCACTAACCACTACGCTAGATTTTTATCTTTTAAAATCAAGTATTCGCATACAACTTTTAACCCCCCCTTTTAACCCCTTACAACCTCCGTTTCGCAATAAAAAGTAGCCTAAGTTCTTTCTCAGGGTCTAGACCATATGTATACCAAATTTCATTCAAATCCGTTCAGTAGTTTTGGCGTGAAAGAGTAACAGACAGACAGACAGACAGACAGTTCCGGATATAACCAACAGATGGCACTAAAAGCGCAATACAGAGAGCTTGTATGGAACCGAGGCCATTTAATATGAAGATCCTACATCGCAGTATTAAAGTTTTTCAGTTGTCTGAAATAAATACAAAACCTAATATGTTAAATCTATTCTATAGTAGGAGAGTCAGACAGTGACTTTCGCATTTATAATATTAGTTAGGATGACCACATCATGCGTGTTGGAGGTCGTCTTGATAACTCAAATTTTTCGTATGATAAAAGGCATCCTATATTACTACAGTCCACTCATTTGTTTACACAACTATTATTTACCTATCAACACAAAAGGTTGATGCATGCCGGTCCACAGTTGTTACTGGCATGCATTAGGGAAACTTATTGGCCAATAGGAGGTCGTAACTTAGCGAAGGCCTGCTATCACAAGTGTGTACTATGTCAACGCATGAAGGGTAAAGTAGTGACTCCTTTGATGGGAAACTTACCTCAGCAGCGTCTCCTTCCAGGTGGTTTTCCTTTTGAAAGTGTGGGTGTTGATTACGCCGGTCCCATCATGAGTGCATCTCGTCAAGGTCGCGGGTGTAGGCTTGTTAAGGTGTATATCTGCATATTTGTCTGTTTCACTACCAAGGCAATTCATTTAGAGTTGGTAGGTGATTTAACAAGTAATACCTATTTATTAGCAATTCGCAGGTTCATTGCACGTAGGGGAAAGCCTCTCCATATATTCTCTGACAACGGTACGTCGTTTGTTGGTGCGTGCAATGATATTTCCGCCTTCCTAAAAAGCAATTGCAATTTTTTGAGCGAAAATATGGCCAATGGCAACATAAATTTCCATTTTATTCCGGCTTATACGCCTCATTTCGGTGGTCTTTGGGAGGCGGGTGTCAAGTCAACCAAGTATCATTTACGGAGAGTGTTGGGAAATTGTAACCTAACTTACGAGGAGCTTAACACCACCCTCACCCAGATTGAAGCAATTTTGAACTCCAGGCCGCTTACTCCACTATCATCAGAGCCTTCAGATTGCACCCCACTGAGGCCGGGACACCTGCTCATCGGACGTGCCCTGACTTCCTTGCCGCAGCCAGACTATCAGGATCACTCCACTCCTCTTTTGACCCGCTTCAAACGCATTGAGCAACTTCGCCAACACTTTTGGGAAAGATGGAGCAAAGAGTATGTCTCGGAGCTGCAGCAGCGTGTAAAATGGCGTTCATGCAAGGATGGTCTGAAGCTGGACACCTTGGTCGTTGTGAAGGAGGATAACCTTCCCCCCCTGAAGTGGAGAATGGGGAGAGTCGTCGCCGTTCATCCGGGCCCTGACGGAATCGCTCGGGTTGCTGACATAAGGACCAGCACTGGGGTCATCAGACGGGCCTTCAGTAGGATATGTCCACTGCCAGTCGCACCTTCTTCTTGTTGAAAGCGATCCTTTCAACGCCCGGGGATATGTTGAAGCGCCTGAATTCACGCACCGAGCACATACTAACATAGGCTAATTAGATGATTTAATTGTATTAGGTACTAACACTTCACTTGCGGTTCTATTCATTGCAATACAGTTATCATATCGTCAGCTCCCGTTTTTAGGGTTCCGTAGCCAAAATGGCAAAAACGGAACCCTTATAGTTTCGTCATGTCCGTCTGTCCGTCTGTCCGTCTGTCACAGCCGATTTACTCGGAAACTATAAGTACTACAGTGATGAAATTTGATGGGAATATGTGTTGTATGAACCGCTACAAAAATATGACACTAAATAGTAAAAAAAAGAATTGGGGGTGGGGCCCCCCATACATGTAACTGAGGGATGAAATTTTTTTTTCGATGTACATACCCGTGTGGGGTATCAATGGAAAGGTCTTTTAAAATGATATAAAGTTTTCTAAAAAACATTTTTCTTAAAGTGAACGGTTTTTGAGATATCAGCTCTCAAAGTCGTAAAAAGTATGTCCCCCCCCCCTCTATTTTTATAACTACGGGGTATAAAATTCTAAAAAAAATAGAGGTGATGCATGCTAATTAACTCTTTCAACGATTTTTGGTTTGATCAAAGTATCTCTTATAGTTTTTGAGATAGGTTGATTTAACTGTAATTTTGCTGCTACGGAACCCTTTGTGCGCGAGCCCGACTCGCACTTGGCCGGTTTTTTTATTAATAAACCTCCCGGATACTCCCGAACATCGGATTATTTGATCAACAAACAATCCGAACCAACCACCCAGACCACATGTTTGACCCTCCTAGTGGCTCTTACCATATCATCCAAATAGTCCGGCAGTCTCCCAATAGGATTATTCGTGTGTATGAAGAAGTGCGGCCCGCGACGCGCCAGCAGCCGCAGCGCGCGACAGCCCCAGCCGCCCTCGCCCGTGCGCCGCCGCCCCGAGCCCGGCTCTAGGGCCTCACATGAATCATCATCTACAGCACATAAACTTACATACGGAGTGAGCTAACTGTCTTAGGTCGACGATATTGTATGCTAGTCCACAAATAACCTAATAATTTTATTGGTCGCTGCTTTCAAAACCTTCCAACCCCTTCTCCAACTACATGACTCTCAAGCGACATGACTGCGACGCAACCCATGATCGCATATAAAATTGCATGTGAAACACTGATACATATACCTAATAACCCGGGTGAGAATACCAATCCCGCTTACCTATATCATTACAAAGAGACTAACATTATCACCGTCACTCACCATATCATCCAGATAGTCAGGCAGTCTCCCAATCGGATTATTCGTGTGTATGAAGAAGTGCGGCTCGCGGCGCGCCAGCAGCCGCAGCGCGCGCCAGCCCCAGCCGCCCTCGCCCGTGCGCCGCCGCCCCGTGCTTGTCTCTAGGGCCGATGACATGAATGTCTCTGTGGAAGAGTAAAGAGCGTCAGTTTGTACATGTGGGTATCGCAGTTTGCGTTTCAAACGGCGATTTAAGTTATATACCTACGAGTTTTTACATGTAATTAAAAAGATACATTGCGGTCAGGACCTATAAGGTTGACTAATGAAATAACTATACTGAAATAAGTCTTCAATCCACTCGATCTTATCTCGGTACTATTGGAATAACTAAACTTGGAGAAACATGCATTGGTTCAGTCACCATTTTCTTCCCAATAATGTAATTGATCAGAGCAGAAGTTTCAGTTAGCACATTATGTAGTAAATAACTATAAAAAGAATACTCACTAAGTGGTGGCATGAAGTCCCGTTTCTTGGTCTTGCAAGCGGCAAGGTTGTCCGGACAGAGGTTCCACAACTTCGTCAGCTCATTGCTGGAACAATTATGTCATTTAAAACTATTGCTGACGACGATTTTACCTCCCGCGACTAATATAATATAGAACAACCATGTATTATAGGAGTTTGTCACAACACAACCAAATTTCAATTTCTTATTACGAAGCCAAGATAGGTGTAAAAAAATACGCCTTCATTGAAACCAGTATCGTACAACGATTTTTATTTTTTTCATATTTTGTTTGCCAACTTGCAATCGGTTTAATATAACCATATAAGCAGTTCATTTCATTGTTTATTTGGCTTTGCAGGCATACCCTCCCATTGTCAGGTTGCCTTCTTAATGTATTATAGGTCTATGTTATCCCAGATATTTTATCTTTTTAGTCTTCTGGTGGGTACATTACTGGTAAGGTCAGTGGCCAGTTTGTTTGGGTGATTTACAATCCTGTCTCGGTATGTTCTTGTTAGTTTTACAACCTCCTCTCTCACGGTAGGCATTTTCAAATATTCATGCACCTCATCCATTCTGGTGAACCGTATCGTACAACGATAACTCTTCGATTGATACTGGTTTCGATCATGGCCTACTAACCAATCGATGGGATTAAAATGCTGCAATGTGAGTATGTGCTTACTTCCCCATGTAGATCTTCCCGCTACCCTCGTATTCCTTGACAATGTCCCCGACCAGCCGGCGTCGCTTGCGCGTGCGCCGCGTGTCGTCCTCCGTCGCCGCCGCCGCTGCAGCTGGCTTGGGCTTCTGGAACTCTGAGGAAGAGGGGGGAGATGAGGTTGGATAGTGATGAAGGTAATAACTATGTATGATGATGAACAATACAACAATCGTGTACGTTATACAAGATTAAGAAGGAGTACTGGCAGGAGAATAGGGCGAGATAGCTTAATTTCAATAAGAGCCGTTTTATCTGTTAATTAGCCAATGAAAATCACAATAAGTTACAGAGCTACTGCCAAATAAAGCAATAGTGATCTGATCTGCACTGGAAACCTCTTGAGCTTCAACAGTAACCTATACATAGAGTTCTATGTGTAATCAAGAGACTTATGTCCAGGAGTAGAATATAGTTGGCAATGGTCATGGAAATTGTATTTTCAATTACCTGGGCATCCATCGTTCTTCCAGTTGTTCCAGTGTTCTTCTCTCTTAAGAATACTCTTCACACACTCAGCAAAGGTCTTTCCATCGGGAGGTGTTTCGGCCAGAAGCCGGTATACTAATGCTATGGTTTCTTTCACCCATTCTGCTTGATCTGACTTCAGCTCTTGAGATTCCCTGGGGAAGTAGGTAGCATTTAAGGTAGAGTAAATTATTATTAATGTGGTTATTATGTCAAAATTAAGATTGACTTTAGTTTATGTACTACCACAACATTTCAAACTATCTTCCATCCAAAGATTGTTGGTAGAGAATCCCAAGTAAAGGATACATTTTATTAATACTTACATTTTAAACTTAACTGAAGAAGTTAAGTACTGGAACAGAATCAAAAACTGTATGAGCACACATCTCCTGAAGTTTGAATCTGATAACTGCAGTTCTAGAAGCTTCTGATTGGTCAAGAATTTTGCAAAGTAATGTTGCTCCTTGCTGGCCTCCTGCATGTCAACATCAGTGCCAACTGCCTTCAGTCTGTTCAGCTTAGACGTCTGTAGAGTGACAGCTTCTAACTTGTATGATGAGAACGCTGACAGAACACTGCCTGAATGCTGGAAAAAAGCAAATGTGTTGTAATATTTTGTTAAAGTTCTCAGATTTGTTTTCAGGCACATATTGTATGTTGTTGCTATACATAAAATTACTATCATATTGTATGCTGTTGCTATACATAAAATTACTATCATATTGATTCTTACCGCAACAAAAGTCTTCCATTGTATTTTATTATAACAAGTATTGGGATTCCTGAAGAAATCTTGTAAACTCCAAAACTTGCAATACAAGTTATAATCTATGACAAGTTTGTTCTTTTCATCATCCACCACCATCTCTTCATCCAGAGCCTCCTTCAGGTTGGTGTTGTCTCCACCAAACTCTGTCACATTTTCCAAGTTGAATTCCGAAACAATGTTCAAGCCGGACCTCTCGGAGAATGGAAAGAATTTCGCCAGAAACAGTAATATTCTCCCACAGAAAACTGTGTTCTGTGAACGCGAGAGACGGCGCAGCAAATCGTTACACATTCTCAACAGGTTGTTCTTGCAGGCGACGAAAAACAGCTCCTCCTTCCAAATATTAACGCCGTTTTCGACGTAAGTGAACATTTTCTCGCACTTGTTCAGCGTTAAAGCGTCAAATATGTCCCCGAGCAGTACTACGGGCATCGTGGGCGTTACCATCTGCCGCCTACACGACTCTATGCAGAAACAGACGTAGTTCTCGAGCGTGGTCGGTTCTTCGACCAGCAGATCCAGGAGCTTGTCCCGGAACGCCTGATCCATAGCCGCCTTCCGATCCGACTCATTGGCGTTCGATTTCGAAAAGGAATCGAGCAAATCGATATTGTTGGTGGTAAATGCCTTGGATAAGACATCCTAGAATAGAAAATGAGTAATTTTATAATTTTAATGGCATATTGCTCAGAGAAAATGAACACTAAACTAACAGAGAGAGCTATTTTAGGTTATGATACGCTACCTTATATTTTGATCTTAGTTCCTCAAAGCCTAATTTTTCAGACATTGTTACGACTAAGATAACTTTAAGTTAAACCATCTGAGAACAAAATCACAATATAGTCGTGGTTTTTGATAATTTTATGGGAAAATAACAAAAAACAAAAACGAAGCAAAGTTTTGTTTTTTGCTAATACTTTTTAAAATGATGTTTCACAGATTAAATAAAATATTATCTTTGCTGTTGAGCTGGCCTACTCCGATATTACGATTGCGAAGTACACAGTGAAACACGACACAGACTAGAAATAAAAAAAACGCAGTGACAGTTTAAATGTCAAAACAAAACTTGATTTTCGAGTTCGAGGTTAGGTTCGGAAAAAACGCATGGATGACGAGAAAAGTATTTAATTTTTAAATAAGTGGCTAGTGAAAAGTGCTTAAAAATGGTGCGACATAATAATCAGTTGCCCAACAACTTGACGCAATTGCAAAACTTGATCAAGAGAGATCCAGATTCATACAAAGAAGAGTTTCAGCAGCAGTATGCGCACTTTGAGACTACGTTGGAGATATTTAACTTGAACCCCACACAATATAATAAAAAACTTGATGAACAGGCAATGTTTCTTGCCCAAGTGGCTCAGTGCTATCTAAAGGATATGACCGCATTTCCCCAAAAAATCGTGGACGTATTGAAAACGCATAACACAATTTTGCACAATGATATGAGATTGGCTCTATGCAAATGCTTGATTTTACTCAGAAACAAGAACTTTGTAACTCCATTTGACTTACTGGAGCTCTTCTTCCAGTTGCTAAGGTGTCAAGACAAAAATTTAAGAGAATTTCTTAAGACACACATAATAACTGATATCAAGAATATGAATATGAAACACAAGGACATGAAGTTAAATTCTACATTGCAAAACTTTATGTTCTCTGTACTGAGAGATACCAATGCGAAGGCTGCCAAGCTATCTGTGGATATTTTAATTGAACTGTATCATAAGAACCTGTGGAATGACAGTAAGACTGTAAATATCATTGCTGAGGTTGGCTGCTTCTCCAAGATAACTAAGGTCATGGTGGCTTCTCTAAAATTCTTCCTTGGACGAGATGAAGCAGAGAAAGAGGAAAACTCTGACAGTGAGGATGAGATTGACCCACGGGATACAATGATATCCAATAAGTTCAACAAGAAGACCAGAAAAAGGGAAAAGATGGTTGAAAAGGTAAAGAAAATAGCCAAGAAGAAGAAAAAGAAGGACAAAGCCCCCGCATTCAGCTTTTCTGCCCTCCACCTCATCAACAACCCTCAGGGTTTTGCAGAGAAACTGTTTAAGCAAGTAGAGTCATCAAATGAAAGATTTGAGGTTAAACTTATGGGATTGGATGTGGTGTCTAGACTTATTGGATTACACAGTTTGTTCCTGTTTAATTTCTATCCCTTTGTGGCAAGGCTTCTGTTACCCCATCAAAGAGAAGTGACCAGAATACTGCAGTTTGCAGCTCAGGCATCACATGAGCTGGTACCACCAGAAGTGATTGAGCCAGTGATGAAAGCTATTGCCAATAACTTCATCACTGAAAGAAATTCTACTGATGTGATGGCTGTTGGGCTCAATGCAGTGAGGGAAATATGTGGCAGATGCCCCCTCGCTATAACTGAGGACTTGCTGAGAGATTTGGTGCAATACAAGAGCTATAAAGAAAAATCTGTGATGATGGCAGCAAGATCCCTTATCCAACTATTCAGACAGACCATGCCTGATATTCTACACAAAAAGGACAGAGGCAGACCAACAGAAGCATCTGAACAACTCACTTCAAAGAAATATGGTGAAATTGATATAAAAGACTATATTCCAGGGTCTGAAGCACTGTTAGAGAAAGAAGAAATTAAAGATACTCGAAAACAGGTGAAGGGCAAAAAAAGAAAGAACCAAAATGATTCTGACAGTGATGACTGGGTGGATGTAGGTTCATCAGACTCAGAGGTGAATATATCTGACAGTGATGAGAGTGAGGAAGAGGAGGTATCAGAAGAGGAAGAAGAGGAGGCAGAAGAGGGAGATGAAGATGAAGAAGCAGCAGATGAGGAAAGTAAGGAGAAAGAACCGAAACCGACAGATGAAAATAAAGAACAAAGGAAAGTGCTGAAAGCTAAGAGAAAACTCACTAAAGAAGAAATGGCTGAAAAAATTAATACTGCTAGAGAAATAGCAATGGAGAAAATATTTGATGATGAAGATTTCAAAAGAATAGAAAAAGCGCAACTAAAGAAACATATTACAGGAGTTAAAAGAAGTAAAGCAGTTGTTGATGAGGACGAAGAACAGAATGGTGAGCTGGTTGAGCTGTCTGCTATTGAAAATATCCATAAGAAGAGGAAACACGATAAGAATGCGCGTTTGGAATCAGTCATGAAAGGCAGAGAAGAGAGGGACAAGTTCGGTTACAAAGATCGCAGGAAGAACATCCACTGCTCTAAAACCAACAGAGAGAAAAGGAAAACCAAGAACTACCAGATGGTGAAACACAAGGCCAAGGGCAAAATAAAGAGGTCCTTCAAAGACAAACAAATAGCGTTTAGAAACTATTTGATAAAACAAAAGAAAATGAAATAAAAACACTGTTGTTGCAAGATTGCCTTGTAAAATAAAGAGGTTTTCAAAATATCAAATGTTTTTCAATTTCTCAAGTCACAAAATTGCTTTTTCAATATTATGTAGGTACTATCATTTAAATTAAATATAAAGTTACGGATAATTAGGTAGAGTAATAATAAAACAATGGTCTATTCACAATACTTAACTTTATTCATAGAGCTATGATTTACAACTAACAAGACAGCACTAGACTTAACTCTAAATGCATTGTGTCTATAAAAGGCCTTCCATTTCTCTCATGAACTGCATATACGCATCGTCTTTCGTGGGTGCTTGTTTGGGCATTTCTGGTCGGTGCAGAGGCCCATGTTTGACTGTAGACTTGATCTTCTTGTTGTCTTCTCTCTTGACTCGCAACGCTGAGGGGACAAATCTGGTCACGTCCGCTGAGAGATTCCTGATTTGAGGCTTCGCGCTTATCGTTGCTCCTGGAAGGGCAGACGGGTGTGAGGTTAGTTTGAGTGCAATATATAGGTAAGTATTGGGTACGACCTTTGATACACAATGTTAATCAAACGATACACAGTTAGGCCCGGGTCTCCTATTTACGCCGTAGTTCGCGTCCAGCGTCACGCCGTAGGCCGCGTCACGATGCTCATTATAGAAATGTACTGATGCGGTCTCCCTCACACGCCGACGTTGGCGCGTAGACGCCGTAGGTAGGCCGTAGGACGTTGATCGAAACGTTTACGCCAAAGTCAGACGCCGCATATAGCATAAAATAGGAGACCCAGGCCTTAGTTTTCAAATTACGTCGCAGATTGATCGAAATTTTCAAAGCTTGATAGGTATCAATGCTTTCAGATGGGCATGTCGGCATGTCAAACAGTCAGTCGGTCCTATATCTATGTTTATGAGAGTAATATACTCATAACCCTATAATGTACTCCCCTACACATTGATCTCATTGAAATAGGACGCCGAGGTCAAAATTCCCAGGAGAATTATCATTATTTTGTTTTGCTGTTATGTCTACGTAACCTTCTTATATAGCTGCACAATGCAAATCTTACCTTGTGGTCCATCCTTCTTGGGCAGCAGTATGGGCGCGGCGGTCAGCACGGAGGGCGGCAGGTGCTTGGGCGGCGGCGGCGGCCGCAGCAGCCGCGGCGCGCCCGGCGGCGGACCTGTGAGGGAATAAGTATTAGAGCAGGGTTGCTTGGAGTGTGGTCCATATGAATGTTGTGAGGGTACGCAGCATGACTATGAGGGGTGTTAAAAAGGGTATAGTAAGCCCTAATATTCATCATTGGGGGAGGCCTATGTTCAGCAGTGGACGTCCTATGGCTGAGATGATGATGATGATGATGATGAAGCCCTAAGGGAATGATTGAGAGGGTCATTCTAAACAGCTTTTAAAATCCACGAATAAAAAATAGCTTCTCCATAGAAACTTAGTTGTTAAGACTTTTTGCTTTAAAGAATAGTTTTTTTTTTAATTTCCAACAGTCGTTCCGTATGGCAACCCAACCACCCCAAGTTTGAAAGAATCTGAGTATGCCAGTTACCTCATTCAACATTATTTTGCATTGTTTACATTACTGACTGATTCGAAGGACAAAATCATAAAGTTCAATGATGAATGTGATGATAAGTAAGTACTTATAGCCATAATAAGCATCCCATATAACAACGGTAATATTGATTACATCTACAGAGTTTAGTGGCCGAGACAGTATCCGAGCAGTCATTCGTCGAGGATCGGCCGAGGTCACAGTCTCACCACTCTACTTGGTAGGTGTAACAAAGCTATGTAGGTATAATAAGTACCTGGTGGCCTGGGCGGCGGTCCGGGCGGGCGCGGCGGCGGGCCGGGCGGGCGCAGCGCGCGCGCCCCCACCAGCAGCGGCGGCGGCATGGCGCGCAGCGGCGGGGGGCGCATACCTGTCGTGCCAAGTATTATAGTTAATAAATTTACACCTATTTAAATTAGATTAGTAAATTAATGTTTAACACCTATGTAAAACTTTAGAAATAATTAATCTATTTTTCTTTCTGCTCTTACGATTAAAGTATCTATTCTATTCTATTCTATTCTCTGTGGGGGTGTAAGTACCTGCACCTGGCTCTCTCTTTAATTTTCGATAAAAGTATCTAAATGAATGAAATTAGATTATTTATTTATAAAAGTTAGAATATACGTTCCATGTAACCATGTAAGTAATACTTCTAGACTGCTACCAAAGGTATGCTACTGAATACCTTGCATCTTATAGTTAGTTGTAGTACGTTCCACACTATGTTTTAGACGAAACATTATACTATAAACGTTAACGAAGTATGATGTAAAGTATCATTTTCACTCCTTCATTGAGCGTTATTTGTTTCAATATTATTGTTTCATGATAGTAATAAATTCTTTTCTCTTTTATAATCTCACCAGCCGGCAGCATGATATGCATGGTCGGCGGCACGGGGTGCGCGGGCGGCAGGCCGGCGGCGAGCGGCGGGGGCACGTTCACTGGGGGCACGGCGACTGGGGGCACGGTGCCGGGGGCGCACGTGCCGGGGGGCACGGGCTCCGGCTCCGCCTCGCCGCCCGAGCTCTCCGAGTCACTGTCGCGGCGGCCGCGGCGCTTTAGTGCTGTTAGTCTGTAAACAAGTTTGATAGTTGTTTTGTGGAATAGAAGTTTGAGTTAAAAGGTACAAATAGATATTTTTGCCTTGTGAATAATATAAAATTTATACAATAGTCACATTAAACTATCTCTAGGTATAAATGTGTCAAACATACGCTATCATCGCTTACAAAAATTACTGAATTCAGAAAACATGACTTAGGTTTTACAGTAAAACCAAAAGTAAGGAGAAATTCACTTTCTGCCTGCACTTTCACAAGTCATTAGTCTAGTTAGTCTTTGGTAGTAAGATCAGTGGCATCCCCCGATTCCTTTGTGAAGCCTTCTAATATTTTTTCCACTCAGATATACCACTTTTGCAAATACTCTGTGTACATATTCACCCTGTTATGGATATTATTACCATAAATTAAATAATATAATTTGCCTCTTACCTGGCATTAAGATCAGCCGCGCGGTCCCGCTCCCGCTTCTTATGAACCTCTTCCATTTCCTTCATGAAGTCGTCAATGTTCTGTCCACTGAGCGCGAGCATCCGTTGCTGCAGCGAGGTGGGCTTGGGCGCGGGCGCGGCGGGGGTATCGCCAGCGCCGTCGTGGTCCATCGCCTCGCCGTCGAGGTTCTCTGGGGGCTCGGGGATGGCTTGGGCCTGCAAGAGGTTAAAAGAATGTGAGTAATGTAATAAGGTGTCTGTCTGTGCTGCATGGCAGGGGGTAGTGGGATGGTTTGGGTCTGTGGGTGGAAGGTGAACAGAAAAACTGTATATTTTTCATTAAACGTCATAAATAACTCAAAAACCCACTTACATTACACTATTATGTTTGCGGCACGAGGCACGACGACGTCATCAGGCGCGGTAAACCGGATGGTCTTCTTCACGGGCAGGTGTATGGAGATCTTGGCGTGACCACACAACATACCCACCATAATATAGTTACTATAGGCCTACCCCATAAAACGGCCTAACTCAAAAACCACAAAATTCCACTTACACTAGTAACCTCACTCGGCGGTGCCACTTCATCAGGTGCATTAAACCAGATGGTCTTCTTGACGGGCAGGTGTATAGAGATCTGGCGTGAGCACACATCACAGTCTACAATGCGGTTATGGATTACGCCATAAAACGACCTAACTCAAAAAATACAAAATTCCACTTACACTAGTAACCTCACTCGGCGGTGCCACTTCATCGGGTGCGGTAAACCGGATAGTCTTCTTCACGGGCAGGTGTATGGAGATCTTGGCGTGACCACACAACACATCCACCATAACATAGTTACTATAAGAATACGCCATAAAACGACCTAACTCAAAAAACTCAAAATTCCACTTACACTAGTAACCTCACTCGGCGGTGAAACTTCATCAGGCGCAGTGAACCGGATCCTCTTCTTCACGGGCAGGTGTACGGAGATGGCGTGAGCACACATCACAGTCTACCAGGTAGTAATACACACCACATCCACCATCCATCATATAGTAATAGCCTACGCCATAAAACGACCTAACTCAAAAACGTCCAAATTCCACTTACACTAGCTTCAGTTTGCGGCACGACGACCTCGTCAGGGGCAGTAAACCGGATGGTCTTCTTGACGGGCAGGTGTATGGAGATCTTGGCATGAGCACACAGCACGTCCACCAGGTCGGGCGGCGGCCCGGGCGGCACGCCGGGGGGCTCCACGCCCGCGGGACGCTCCTGGGAAGAAATTGGGAAGTTTAGAAAAACTATGTAGGTAATTTATGTAGCTTCATTGTTAATGTATGCGAGTAAAAAATTTCACAGGAAAAGTCGGTGGCTCGCCTTAAAGAGGCACCTCTGACTAGCCCTTAGGGGATTACAGTTGTCTGCATATGTACCTATGTATTATGAATAATAAATACAATACAATGCAATTAAAACCTAGCATAATGTTAGGAGCTTACTGGACATTCTATTCTATGTGATTGTATACCACAGACATTTACAATGCTCCAAAAAAAATGTATACATATATGTTCTGCTGACTTCTGCTGAAACTAAGGGTGGTTTGGTGGTTGGTTTTTGGAACTTACTTTGTAAGCAGAGTCTTTCTTCAGTATGGGTTTGACGGGCGCCTCGGGGTCGGTCGGCAGCGGGATCGCGTGCGACGGCATGTTGGCGTAGATCAGATTCTCTGGGATCTACAATGTGAAATAACCTTTAGTTTTATCTTTGCATGAGAAGTACCTACACTACTTACCTAGTTAGTTCAACTGTGAATGTGAAGTGTGTTGACAATGATATGCAAAAAGTAGGGACTATTTATTGAAGGAAATGATTATGGAGTCTGAATCTTTTCATTTGATTTAAAGAGGTGGTAATAAATCTTGATATAAATTTTATTCAAAACCAAAAAAATATTGCAATCCTTGGAGAGGCCAAGTATGCAACAATTAAGGACTTATGATGATGATACAAATAGTAATGTACTAATGAAATTTAAACATTCTTTTAAACAGATACTCTATCTGCCAATCTTACCTGTATAGCAGGCAGTGGAATATCATCCACTTGCACAGACTGTGCATGCTTCACCGACTCGTAGTAGGACATTAGATGTGCCCGCCGCTTCTCGTACTCCATCTCTTGACGCTTCAGGTCCACCCACTTCTCCGGCTCGTCTTTGTCCTGGAATGAGATCATTTAATTTAGAATTTTAGTCTGTAATTGTTATACTCAAGCAGTATGACTGGATAATAAAATAAAGAATAGAGTTTATTCTGATAAAAAAACGAAGATTTGTATGGGTTTCTTCATCATAATGTATGGCTGACAGCCAGCATGATTGGAATAATCAATTTTCTAATACATAGATTTGATTCATGAGACACAGTCACACACCAAATACATTATGATTATGTATTAAGCTTGATACTTTGTAGGCTATCTGCCCGAACCACCTGTATTAAAATGACCCTTATCCATATTTGCTAACTAACAAAATATAGATATGTAGTAGATATTATTAAGTACTTACATACATCTTGAGGACTCTATCAAATGTCTCTTTCAGTTTCTTTCTCTTTTCCTTCAACACCTTTTCATTGAGGGGTGATGGTTGCAATACATTAAACTCTGAAATTATAGACAGAAAGAATATAGTTTAGCCTCCCTTTATTACAGAAGTATAAGGCCACAGCCGCACAGGCAGCCAGTTATGAGTTAATGCTAGGACAGGCAGTCTGTTGATGATTCCCATTGACCATTGGCTATTTTGAAATAAAATTTAAAATGTGTAAGTATTTTACTTACCCATTTCGTCTATTTTCTGCAGTTCTTCTAATATTTGGTTAGGATCTTTCATTTTCAATACAGCTGCTCTAACCATTTGCCTTTGTCGTTTGTTCTTTTTGAGTTCTTTCTTTCTTGCCTCCTTTCCTGTAGAAACGTAAATGTTATGAGGATTTCTTATAATACTCAGAAATATTGATAAAATAAGGACTGAAATGATACATACTTGCTTGATCTGTTGGATTCATGTATTTTCCACTTTTCGTGGTATTTATTGATCGGCGACCCATTTTGATAGCGCTTGCTAACTACTACACTTGGTATTATAATGCTTTAATATCTAAATTTACTGTAAAAATAGTCTAATTCATGAAATTTTAACAATAACTCGACTCTCGCTCGGCTTCATGTCATAAATTTGACATATAGGGATGTGAAATTATTCTTTTGTCAAAGTTATAACATAATCGATTACTTATTTTAGTACTCAATAGTTTTTTTTAATACCTAATCTCATTTATTTTATATAATAATATTCAATAGTTTAAAAAATACTTTTTTAGTAAATTTACGCATAAATTATTGTATTGAGATATTTTTTGTGAGATTTTAATTTGATTATTTTTTCTCTTCGATTTATTATTTCATTGCTACAGCAACTTTCTTAAGCCCCGTACGTACCGTGAAAGTTTTTACAGTTATTTTCCCTTTTCAGTTCAGATTTAAGCAACATTGTAGTCATAGTTACCTACATAGTATTTAGCGACTCTTGACTTTATAACTTTTTGTCATATAGAAACTCATTCTTTGTGAAGACTACCAAGACTAGATATTCACATAAAATATTTACATTCGACCTTTTACACAAAATATCAAGATTTTATTCTACTGTACTGTATCCTACCCGGCAGTTTTTAGTTTAGGTAGTTTTCATTATTTCGTTATTATTAATAATAATTTATGCTATAATATGACTGAAAGTTTAATTTTAGCAATGTAAAATAAGATTTAATCTAATTTATTATTTACAGTCGTCGAAATATAATAGGCCCGTTTGGACAGCTACACAAATTTGCTATTTACTCTTGATTTACTTGATGAAATGCATAAAAAGACACATAATTTGGCTTATTATTTAATGGCCGCATGAATAAAGATCTTTTAAAGCACCAAAAGTTACTTATTGTTTAGATTTTTTATGATTTAGGTTTGACACCAGCTGTCATCCCATACATTTTGGAGCTGTCCAATTGGGCCTATTATATTTCGACGACTGTAAGAGTATAATTATTATTATAAAATAACATTGTCATTTTTAAATCGATTATTTCATAGTAGATGACTTTATTTTTGGTTTTCAATGTCACATCACTACAGGCATATTTTTTAATGTTTTTTTTTGTAAGTGTTGCCTGCCTGTTTTTGTCAAAAACATAGTATCATCATACATAACTCAGAATAATAACGGCCTATAATGTAGAGCAAGGCTTGCTCTACATTAGCAAGGAAGTAGGCACCTACTTCTCTAACGAGAAAATGTAGTGCCGCTGTGCCACTGGTGGAGCCGACATCGATTTTTAGTGACTCTTCAAATTCTCCCATAGTACAGACTTTGTTAGATCTAAATATATTAATTTTATGCTGCACTAATGCATGCTTCACCAATGCGAAACAGGTCCACTTGTCTTACTACTGAGAGGGTACAGATCTGCGTACTGCGTACATCGTTAGAGAAGTACCCAAAACCAAACCACGGTGTGATCTCCTCTATTCTGGTTCCGAGCTGTCAGCTGTCAAAATAGTTTCATTTCATTTTTTACGCGCGAAATTTATTTTTGTGATGTGTTTTGGTGTTGTTTATTTTCAACTGTATTATTTATACTTATCTACCTCCTGCTTATGTAGCTTGTGCACGTACATACTTAGTTATTATTTGTATACCTACGAGTACATATGTAATTTTAGGTGGTATAACTACTTATCTATCTACCTCAGGTAAGTACCTACCTGCTGACTACCTAGTCTACCTACGAGTATAGTATGTAGCTAAGTACTGTTGTATAGTAAGTACATACCTATACTTGCAAATAACGATGAAGAATTTCAAGTACAGGACCTACCTACTTAAAAACTTTCATAAACCAACCGCCTGATGATAACAGCTTGTAAAGAAGGTGTGCAGGCAGAGTCGTTTTAGTATTAGCATAGACTAATATTAGGTAGTAGTAATAGGTATTATAGAAATACACAAAAAAACTAACCAAACCTACCTAGTTATAATAGGTAAGTACTGGAATATCATCAGGCAGTTGATTTAAGAATGTTTTTAAGTAGGTAGATAGTTACTTGAAATTCTTCATCGTTATTTGCACGAAAAAAAGCAATTCTTACATCTAACTATCTAACTAAGTAAACTTAAGTACTTTCAGAGCATGAGTCATGAAAAATATCTACATTCCGTATTCATCCACTGGGACTGTGTCTTATGCCTCTCCCATGGAGCGCCAAAAATAACAAAACCTCTATCGTAGGTCTTCTCCGTCCGGCCACTACCATCCTGTCTAAGATCACCTGATTAGGCCAGCGGATTGGAGGGCATCCCACGCTATGTTTCCCCGTGGTCTCCACTCGGGAACTCTTTCAATCTAGTGTTTACGTAACTAGTTTAGGTAGTCCAAAGGATTCTGCAGGAGACCCGGCCACTGCAGCTTCAGATTGCTGATTTTCCGCCTCGGCCGAAAATCGAACCCAAAATAACCGGTATAGGTAACTAGAGTACTTACATAGTATACCTACTAGTATACTACAGTATGTTGCAAATATAGTAAGCCGAAAGGAAAAGACCTCAGAGGGTCATTCTAAATAACTACCCCGAGTTGAGCAACGACTTTTGAGTAAAAAAACCTTGCGACTCCTTAGAAAAATATAGTAAGAAGTGACTGATCGGCACTGACTTTAGTTTTTACTAAAGGAAGTACTTAGGTACCACATACCTACCTACTTTTCGGGTTACTATACCCCCCGTGTAGCATCAACGCGTTAGTGACTTAATTGTTAATTAAATTGAAATTTTTGGTTACGCAGTTTACAAAGAAGGGTGCCGTGACTGTCCACGTATGAAACCTACAATGAGTCATCATCATAAAGGGTGAGTATAATGTAGGTAAGTACATTATTATAGGACGTACCCCTTCCCACCCCCTTCGAATCGGGACAATTAGAGAGCATTAGTCATAGTGCTTTCCCAGCTTTCCTGTATGGTTGGTTTTAGTCATACGTAAATACTGTATTATGTATCGCACCTACAGAATGTAGTACCTACTGCTACCTAGTTAAAAGAGGGTGACTCGAAGGGGTTATTGTAAACAACTTCTGATATAAATTTTGAAAATTCACTACTGAGTACTGCATAAATTTTTCTATTATGGGAAGCTGAATTTTATGTTCACCAATTTCCAAATATCGTAGAAATAAAATAGTTTCACGGGGATAATCCCCTGAGTCATCCCCTTTGCGGCTTACTACACCACTTTTGCAACACTCTGTATATCACGTATATTATTATGATGAATGACTAATATAATATTGGCTGTCCACGACACAGGCCTAGCCTAGTGTGGTAGCCATTGCTATATCACCACCTTTAAATTGTTACCAAACACTGCAACCTATACTTTTTGTATCATAATCTTAAATTTAAATAAATATTTTTAATTTTTTTTTTTCAATATCACTGTACTGATTATAAAATATAGCTAATATATAAGTATAGCCGTTTTGGGTAACTACTAACTACCTAGGCAAAATCAAATTTAAAAAACACAAAACAATTTCAACCGTTTATTCACAAATTAAATATTTTATGTACTTATACATAAGTATACTTACGTCAAGTTTTAATAAGTGATCCTAAATATTAAAACTAACTCATTTTTCGTAACTAGGGATGGGGCCCCATCATGGGGCAAATATACTTAGGACCTTACATAATGTGGGGCAAAGTAGTAAGTATAGATGATTGAAGGGCAAAGTAATAAAATATTTTTACCCTCAAATTCATAGAGAGTATTGTAAATTGTAATTTACTTGAAACACACGAGTTTCGACTTTTTACGTCAATCAAGCGCATTAGCGTCAAGGGAGGGCATATATTTAGTATTTAGAAATTGTTAATATCTAGAACTCATCTTCATTTACTGTTTTTATACTTCAATAGTCTAAAGTGGACCACTTTTACTATGCATGCTTCACAATTCTGCTCTACATTGTCACTTGTCATAGTATTTACGCGAGACGGGAGCTCTTGTATCGCGTACTACGTCGACACACAGACATAAACAACTTTACAATTTACGAGTATTCTACGCACACAACTGACTAAGTTTCATTCATGTACCGAAACTGGACCTTTTTCCCTATCTCTTTCATCCTCCATGGCGTAGGGGCTTTAGAGCAGGATAGGAGATTCCACTGAAATGGCGTTTGTTGAACCGCGTAGAGTCGCGTCGGTCGAAGTCTCGCTCCCTCGCGCAGCGGCAGAGAACGCGTTGTTCGACTTTCGAGGCGACGTACGCTAGAGTATACATGTCTTCATTATTGATGCAAAACTTCCACGATGGTTGATCATAACGAGAGATTGTTATTGGAGTTACTCAAGAAAAGTGGAAATAATGTGTGTGCCGATTGTGGAGCTGAAGGTATGTACACTCTACATTTTATCGATAGTGAATTCCCAGTGTAGCGTGGTATTTCCATGGGGAGTAAAGGCGGGGGGCGTAAAACGCTTCCATGCTTTATTGAAGTTCACTGACCTCGGAGTAACATGCATTCAATCAAAACAAATCATCAATACATATTGAATATCCTTAATTTGATCATAGTAGTGAAATAACAGAAATATGGTGATGCCAATAAATTGGTTCATCTTACTAGCCTGAAAATAGAATTTGTTTGTATGACAATATCTCAATGGCGCAATGCCTATGGCTGTATTTATTTTGCAAAAAAACAGTTATATCGTTAATTTACACAACTTTATTAGTTTACATCACTATCATTTGAATAATGCACGAGTAAGAATATATATTACAAATGTCATAGTACATATTTTTTAAGAAAAATATATATTTTTTGTAAGAAAAACAACATACGTAGTATGTAGATAGGCAGGCCTCAATAGTAGATAAAAATATGCAATCTAGTTAATAGATGTCATAAGATTGTTCTTTGTGTTTGTGGTGGTGATTATTACACAACTATTAAGATCAAAACATACTGCTGTGTGTTATTTAGGTTATTTACGAGTGGCTGAGTGGCGCAGAGGCCACATTTACTTGTGTGTGTAGTTGTGTACGTTTAGCTTGTGACGACGAGACGTCACTGTGTACCTGCTACTGTCGTAAACACGGATGTGTACTAACTACAAAACAATATATAGTATAGCAAACCTCCAATATTTAGTTGTCAAGTAGATATATTCTGTAAACATAAAACATCTCTACATTTTAAGTTTCGTTGTTGTTATGAACTCAATAAGTTAATTTAATCACTTAGTGGGAGACATTGCTGCCTATTTTAGAATTATAAAACCGTCTAGATAATTCTGGGTAGCATCGCCAACATGGATTTTTGTATATTGCCTTGACAAAGAGTATACTTAATTAAATCATGCAGCCGACCGAAACTTGGGAAATCGGTACCTTTAGCCGCTGGTACCGATTTTCACGAATTTGGCAGGATAGGGGGGATTGGGGTATTGATATTCGTAGATTCTGGGCAATGGGCATGTTAAATCCTCACGAATGAGAGCTGAGACCTTATCCGTTACTCCACCACAACTCCGATAGGCATTTTATCAACAATTTTAATGGTGACGGTCGCGTGTTCCTGTCACCTAACTACGATCAAATTAATCGGTTACGAGGTAGATATTTTTATCCAAATCTAATCGGGATGTTGCAGCAATAGGTAGTATACCTGATTGTTCTTGAAACCATAGAAGTACACGTAACCAGAGTGAAATATATAGAACCGGCAGGAATATACTACACAGAAAAGTTAAATAGTAACAAAAATAGGTCCTAGATTGAATCCTTGGGGTACGCCTGCCTTCTTTTACTCAAGGTGTGACATCGTTCCTATTATCTTTGGAAACTATTGTATGAACTAACGAAAACTACAATTTAAAGAAACTATAGAACTACATAACTATAAAATTTTCAAAAGAAACCTTATTTTTCAGGATTGGTGCAATTAAGTTGATGTTAATTGTTATAATTATATTAAAGTGCGGCAAGCTCAATCAAAGATACTTTTGTCGTCACCTCCCCTCTGTCGTTAGACCAACTGCATAATTGTGTAAGCCAAATAGAGCATTGTAAGGGTTTGCCAAATTACTGATGGTGCCCGGTTAGGTTCCGACAGAGATTTTAAACACTCATAATGTTATTAGGTCTGCTTTTGGTAAAAAAAATGGCTTCATTGTCATTTGCCTCGTATGTACCTAAATAGCACGGGCCAAAAGCGGGTTTGACAATATTGATAATGCCACTCTGCTTACCCCGCAAGAGAGTGGGTATAAATGTATAGGGCGTGAGTGTTACGTTAAACTAAGGGCCCATTTATCTCTATAATTTCAATTCTATGTATTGGCTTTTCTTACATACTTATTTCATACAACATAATACAAACATATAGGGATTGATAATATTATTAATCACCTCAGTAGAGAGAACAAATTTAACGTTTAATATTTCTTCATTCAGTGTACTTATATCTAAGAATTTATGATTACGTAGTTGTTTGTGGAATGTAATGGTTATCATTACAACCCATTTAATGATAAAGGTTTGTTTTGGAAGACCAAAGCTACGGGAAACATTGCTCACAATCATTCATAAACAATGTGAACAAAGTTAATTATAAGTGGAGAGTCAAGTTATTAATAATATTGTATTAAAATCTGACCACTACATCGCACGCAGGGGTTCCGCTCATCTGGCATAATCTTTATTGACCAAAACTCATTTCGCATAACTCGTATGGTCTAAACTTTTTTGGCCGAACCATCACTTTGCCAAGACTTATGTGGCATAAGGCTCGTTTCGTCTAAAACTCTTTAGGCACAATCTTTAAACACCTAAGTTTCGTTTGCTCAAATTTATGTTCGTCTATACCTATGTATAATCTTGTTTCTCCTAATGTTATCTTAATAAATAATATATTAAGTATGTAGTAAATGTACAAATTGTGGTATTTTTCTCCTACATCCCGAAAATCACGATATTGTATGTTAAAAAATCGAAAGTTAACGACCAATATAATTATTACAAACCCCATGAGATCGAAACCAAAAAATAGGTGCGACGACGAGCAAAGCGAGGAGGAGCGTGTTAGGTGCACATGTTCATCAAAACCAAAGCGAAAGCGCAGCGAAGCGGAGCGGAGCGTTTTCCAAACAGCGGAAACAATACAAGGCACCAGTTTGCGCTATGTAGGGAGACGCTCCGTCAAAGTTAAAGCCAAACGAATGTTATTACTTTGTATAAACCTATGCCATAGCATTATTAGGCTATTCAAGATTTGGCCATACCATTATTAGGCTAAACAATGTTATGCGAAATAACTTTTTACTAAACGAGATTTATGCCATACGATTTTCGGCGAAACGAGACTTTGACCAAACGTTACTATGCAATACGAGATTAGGCAAAAAAATCTTATGCCAAAAAAGGTAGAACCCAGACCGTTAAACTTCCAATATGTATAATTACATATTATCGCCGTCCGATTTTGGATAGGTAGCTTAAAAATAATGACAGTTTTAACACTCCCGACTCGAGACATGCTTAAAGTTGGAACAAAAGTTATGCGAGGTTTTTTTTAATGATGTAGTAGAACCGAGTCACAGTGAAGGCATATACCTAAGTTCTTAACATATAATAAAATTATAATACCCATAAAATCACCCAAATAAATATTACGGGTAACGCTGAGCTCAATTTTATTTATTTAGGCAAGTTCAACACATAATTTTTTTATGAAATTGCCCTAGTAGAAAGAGGGAAAATATTAGGTACTACTTACAATATTTTTATTCGAATCGAATTACTATCGGTGCCTTGCTGCACTAATTTTTTGTCTGAAACGTTAATCCACAGTTGATTGAACCACAGTCATCCACAGTGAACGGTCAACCCTTAGAATGTTTCGCCCAAGTGTAACGTTTCGCCCTACCACCTGCCTAATATCTAATGGAATTTACTAAGAAGATATTTGAAAACACCCAACAAAACTAACCTGAGTGAAATAAGAGTGAAACAAATACTGCTTTGAATTGGCCATGAAACATCCAGGGAAACCCTACGTTGTGTTGTAACCCAATAAACGAAAGAATAGTGAATTAAATAAAACTATGACCTAGAATTGATTACATACATCCTACCTGCCTATAATTATTGACCTATATACTACAACTTTAATGTACAACTTTTATTTGTACGATAAATACATATTTACAGGTAAGTACATAAAGATAATAATATAGATAATAATGTTTTTTGGTGTTGGTTAATAAGGGAAGCCCCTCCATACGCTTTGTAGGCCTTGATCACTACACCCGATTGAATCAATATATAAGACTAAAATAGATAAATAATAGCAAATATTCAATCGGAGCCCTCGTGGAACACAACCATTGACTTGGACATTCCTCCGACCAACTTATTAATCACTTCCCTTGCTCCTAACCTTATATATTTACATGTTTTATATTTATTTCATGTAAATAAATCAACATGAATACATGTTGTCAAAGCTAAAGGGGACAATTTTATTTATAATCATAAATTAACTGAAACTAGAATAGTTCAATAATTTACAGTATAGTAACTTTATTAAATCATGAATTTCATAATAGATAAGTATTTGAAAATATAATAATATGACTCTAATTTTGTAGCCAAGTGGGAAGTGATTTATTATTTTAAAAGATTAAATATATAATATGAAATAGTGAATATTCTTTGATCTTATTAGAATATAGGATAATTGTTATGATATAGTGAATATTATATAATCTTATTCAAATATATTATAAATAGTTGTAATAAATATATCCTAGCTAACTTTATTCCTACTATGTCCTTGCTATCCTTTTTTACATAAGAATTTATTGCTTTAACAAGGAAACAAATACTTTTGTTGGTTAGAATTTACATAACTTTCTGAAAATATGGAAATTGGACAGGAATCTGATCTATCTTCAAGCCATTTGTATTTATTGAGTAATATAGGATCAGAAATGATTTAGTTTAAGTATCTAGAACCCTTATTTGTGATATCTTGACACTTTTAGAATAAATTTCTCCGTCAATCAATTCTTTCCCTGCGCTGTTACTTGTTTTTAAACTCAAAGTCAAATAATCTTCTCTGCCATATAGATACTACAATAAATCTTCTTTGAAAAGTTTATTTAAGTATGTATCTACTTTATTCTTTGAATAATTACTATAGCATAGATTCTATAGAAGTATTTATTTACCTAATGAAAAATCAATAATTTGAACAAAGAACCATAGAACAAATTTGAAGGTAGGTGTATATTTTTTATTTGATAAGAATTTATTATTTTTGAAGTGAGATCTATTGTCAGGATTTAGACATTTGATAATCATCATCATCACCATCATCAGCCCGCACCTGCTCACCGCTGGGTATAAGCCTCAGATATTATTTAGTTTATTATTTATGATAAAGTAACTACTTTCCCCATCCTAAACATGAAGTTACCTGCCTATTTGTGTCCATCCAGAAGTCCCTATTCTAAACAAAAATACGCTGAACCAAAGCTAGGGAATCAATCCTACATTTACATTTAATTGTGTGGTGTAGGTTTTCTCTAGCTAGCTAAATACTGAATGAGCAAGGTAGGAGACTTTTAGTGTAAGTACCTATCTAATCCCTATACCAGTGTGATGGGAATTGCACCCGTGGGTTAGGTTATAAAATAGGCATAACTTCTCAATCATATACGAGAGACAAAAAGTAAATAGAAAGGTGACTTAGCTTCGCACACGGTGTTCCGCCTCGGCTCCACGCGCCTGGTCCTCAAGCTCCCACGGCACCGATCACTCCCTCCATCTGACCGTCTGCTCACCACGGCTGCTCACACAAAAGTCCCAAGTGCCCACGCGCTCCTCGCTTACGTGGATATCCTCCTCTACCCTCAGCTCGCCGATATCAATATTAAGGCTCACCTACACTCAGAATAATTATCTTGATTATTCTGTGAATCGCAATCGGTACAACAAAGCTTGGCACTAAGTTAGCCGACACCCTGAATGATTTCATAGACTACTTTTTCAAAAATCCCACGGGAAAACCCCTCCAAGGCGCAACAAATCCCACGGGAACATCCAGTCGTAGTTTAAATTCATTATTTGCGAAATAGTTAATGTTTCGGCATTGATGGAACATTACACAAGTAACGTTTCGCCCTCGTTAATTTTTTTGGGCAAAACGTTCGTTACACGAAATACTCTACATAGGTAGAAATATAAAGTGTGTTCACCATTCTGTACTATTATTTCTATGCTCAGTACCTACTCACAGCCACAATTGCCCACGGCTATTTCTATGCCCAGTACCTACTCACAGATACATTTGCCCACAGACCCGGACTGGGCGTCGTACAACCTGGGCATCTTCATCTGCATGCGCTGCGCCAGCATCCACCGCAGCATGGGCGCCCACATCAGTAAGGTATGTTGTGTTGTTGGTTCGAGTATGGAAATGTAAGTATTTAACCAAAGTTAAAGTTAAAAGTTGACTTTGAGTCAAATGTTTTATTCATCGTATAAATATAGATTTTTCTGTTGAACGTAAATTTTTACCAACTACTCTCTACTCTCACCTCTTACTACCTACCTATGCATATAGCACAAGTAAGCCGAAGGGGGTGGCCCAGGGCGTCATTCTGGACATCTTTTGTTCTACAACATTTGTAAATTCAAACGTATCCTTTTATTTAGTATCTTTAAGCTTGTTTTTTCTTATGTATTTTACCTATAATTAAATAAATAATAAAATAAATTTAAGTATAAGTACATCTAATATAGCCATTTTTTCACGAATTTAAAAATATCCTTGACTAAAGGTTTCCCATATATACAGAAACATAAAACAACGCGGACTCGGCAATATACCTACCAACCCTTTTTAATTTCTCCATCTAGTAAGTATATACGGTGACCACTTACGACTTCCCCCCTTCTCATCCAAGGTGAAGCACCTGAAGCTGGACCGCTGGGAGGACTCCCAAGTGCAGCGCATGAAGGAGGTGGGCAACTCGCAGGCCAAGGCCAAGTACGAGTACCGCGTGCCGCCCTGCTACCGGCGCCCGGTGCGGAACGACCCGCAGTAAGTATGAGATGAGGCTGATGGTGGGCTCTCCTTTCAGTGGGATCAGCCAATTTCTGGGTTAAACTTGACACATACACATAATATACTTAGGGTGACTTGCATAACAAAGTTAATCAAATTTAAACAGTTTGCCTCTTGCTCTGACATTATACTGTCAGAGCAAGAGATAAACTATTTAATTTTATTTAACTTTGTTATGCAAGACGCCCTTAATGATTAGGAGCTACTAATGTTTCTTTTTACCAACACTCGTTATTAGAAAAGCAATGGTCGCGCTCGGGACAATAGATGATAGAGTCCTCGTTACCACTGAAGTCCGATAGACGCAGCGCTGCACAGGACTAAGGGTTAGATAAGGTTAGATCGTATGAATACGTGGTGGTGCGGACACAAGTTATATTATTATTATTATGTTGTGTCTTTACCATCTCGGGACCATGGGGTCCCGGGCATTTGGAAGGCGTGCATGGGGCCGAAGCCAACATGTAGAGGCCCGTTTGACAACATTAATCTATATGAAATGTGACACCAACCGACGATTTTCCCTGTGCAGACTATAGAAGTAAACCCAAGGAAAATCCCCGGTTAGTGCAGGACTATTGTAGGATATGGAGAAAACTAATAACAGGGTTATGGAAGGGGGTGCTAAATGGACTGGGTAACTGGGACTATGGAAGGACTATGGCCCCTGCCTGACCTATATGTTTCACACACGGATAAAAAGGCAGGGGATGACTCGCACACACATAAAAGGGGCCCCCCAAAACAGTTATTATTAAATTCTTTATTGCACATAAATTAATTTGTACATAGGCGAACTTAATGCTAAAAGCATTCTCTTCCAGTTAACCTTGGGCGTTGTGGAGAAAGTGATAGGTAGTGCGAAAGACAATGAGAACAGTTTAATTTTGTTTAATATCTATATTGTTTAACACTAGAATATATACTTACTTACCTTAGTTATATGTAGATACTAATGAGGAGATAGACCTTAAACGTGATTCTTACACATATCGACATTCTAATTCCAAACAATCCACCAACCTCTACCATAATAAAATTCTAACCCTCCCCTTACAGAGTACTAATCGAGCAGTGGATCCGCGCGAAGTACGAACGCGAAGAGTTCTGCCACCCGGAGCGGCAGAGCTACGTGTCCGGCACCATGGAGGGGTTCCTCATGAAGCGAGGCAAGGAGGACAGCCGCTACCAGCTGCGCAAGTTCATACTCAACGAGACTGACGACACGCTCAAGTGAGTTTCTGCGTAGCTGTGGGGTTACCACCACTGAACATTAGCAATAAACAATCGCTAAGCATCTCTATCCACCAACCCGCACTTGGCCAGCGTGGTGGACTAGGCCTACACCCTTCATTCATTAGAAGGAGATCCTTGCCCCAGCAGTGGGGACGTAATGGGTCGTGATGACGATGATGAAAGCATCTCTGCTCGCTTGTGTAAAGTATGGAGATCTGAGAGATGTTTGACAGACGAGCGACGCTGCTTATGTAGTGGCGGAACGGTAGCTGTATGCGAGGTTTTACTCCGTTCGAGCAGTAAAAAGTTATGGTGTGGAAGCGCGAAATATATGGTGTAGGGAGTAGGGAGAAGATAATATACCTATGGAGAAGAGTCGCCATCGGAATCGTGATCGCCAATGAGAAACAATTTAATTTGTCCCACAGGTGATATTCTTTGATAACTTCTTGATACTTAGGCACCTATAGCATCACCTGGAGGGAGTTCTTCATTTGACTAGTTGTGTGGGCATCGTAGTAAGAATAATTAAAATATTATTTCGATAAAGAGAAGTGAAATGTGGTAAGGTACCGGTTTCATAACAACGTCACATCGAAAGTCGTTACTTCGAAAATGATTCATCGATGAGTCATTGCATTGCTCTGTAGTCAGTAGGTGCTGGTATGTCACTACATAAATTATGGCTTTCTGACCTACAAAAACATGACCTATAGGTAAGTGGATAGGATTATAAAACCTCTCGAAAAACCCACTGTTCACTGTCCTATTTGATTGGAGATTAGATAGATAAGAATGTGCGTAACTAAACTCAACATCTGCTATGACGTGTAACGTGATGATTATTAGTAAAACTTCCACACCTCCCATGCACGTCACAGTATCCGCAAACTCAAGTAAATACCTCTACCTACGTAGGGCCACATAGTCTTAAGATTGTTATCATTATTTATTATCTTTCTACGTAGGTACCTACCTACCTAATTCGCTTATCACAATTTTGTGAAATAGAGATTTGTAAGTACTTACTTACTTATTTCTTCCTTCAAATATTTATTTGTTCCTTGTCTTATTGCACCAACTTGACAAAATGTGCTGTTATATTTTATCCCACAGTCATAGACTATGCCCACAGTTAACCTTTAGTAAAAATGAGATCTAAAAATACCCAGGTGGCTACCAGGAAGTTGGTGACCTTACAAGTAAATGAGTAATTTATGGTGAATATTGAGGTTTACCATTCTGAGTATACTTGCTTACTATATGAGCAGATATTGCTAATCCATTGATAAAGGGGGAAATAAATCATATTTTATCCTTTTAATACTTACCTAAATCATGGAAGTAGAACTTCCATGACCTAAACCATAAAACAACCTTACATCACTAACAACATAAACCCCAATCTCCTTCCAGATACCACGTAAAGGAGCACAAAGAGCCCAAGGGCATCCTGAAGCTTTCCGAGCTGAACGTTGCGTTCGCGCCGCAGAAGATCGGGCACATGAACTCCATGCAGCTGACCTTCCTCAAGGACGGCACCACGCGGCACATCTACGTGTACCACGAGGACCCGGAGGTCATTAATTGCTGGTTAGTTGACGTTTTATACATTCAGAGTAAGACTGACCATGCTACCTAAGAGGGGTCAGGCTTCTTTGTCCCAGTCTGTTAACACGTTCACGGACAATTGATGGTTGGATAAAGTTTTTGATATGACACCTAAAAATCCCATACATTTTATCGTTCCGCCTTGAAACGTATTGCCGTATCTCAACATATTTTATTTACGTAATGTGACAGTTACGGCCATAGACGGTATCGTCTACAAGCGGTCCGCCACATCATGCATATCCAACAATGCGTATAGTGACATCTACGGCTACAGGCGGCAGCCGCCAGTTTTTTTCAAGGACCGAATCATTTTCAAATAGGTTTGGACGTTTTTCAGATACAAAGTTCCACTTTTAGCATGCTATTTACAATAAATAAAGCTGATATAGTAAGATTAAACAAAGGGGTTCATAGACAAAAGCTAAAATTTTCTAGTTCCTCATTACAGTTATATCTTCGCTTTTCTATGTTCCATTTAAGTAATTATAGTATTTGAATCGAATAGGTAGGTATCCTATATGCAAAACAGTATGATATTTATCGATTTATTATTAATTTACCTCGTAATTTGCCACAAAAATTACCAGACTACCACCCGTTCTACACAACATTTCCGCGACGCGCGCGCCGTGACACTAACTTCTGGAAGGTTATTTTTATTTGTAACGGTTACGGCGACAGACGGTATGTCACTATAAAGTTCACTTATGTGTGTGCAAAAGAAACCCCGACAAGTTCTTTGTTATGACACCTAGAAACAAATGAATTAGCACAATACGACACTAAATCATGCATCTCCTGTTAAGAATACGGAAATGATACGGCTGTTGACGGTTCGTCGGTTTCAATCAATAGAAGTTGGACGGCCACAGGCGCGTAGTCATATTACAAGGATACATAATTACGGCCCTCAACGGATTGTCCGTGAACGTGTTAAATAGCCTTTTTAAGCCCTATATCTAGGGCTTAAAAAGGCTATTTAACAGACTTACTATCGACGACTTTTCTATCGAAAAAGAGTCGAAATAAATAGGGGCGCTGGTAGCTCAGTCGGGTAAGCGCCCGCTTCTCACACAAGAGATGCTGGTTCGAATCCCGGCGCTGCCATGTACCAATGAGTGCTTTTCACTTAAGTACAATGTATACCATCGCTCTTACGGTGAAGGAAAACATCGTGAGGAAACCTGCACATATCTAGATTTAGCACATCTAGATATGTGAACCCACCAACCCGCAGTGGACCAGCGTGGTGGGAAATGGTCCAAGCTTAGGAAGGCAGTTTAGACCCTGGGGATATGTACAAAGGTTCCACTCGAGAGAGCCAGTTGCAGGTACTTACACCCCCACAGAGAATAGAATAGAATAGAATAGGGGCGCTACTTATCTCAGTACACGGGCAACCAAGTAACTTTGCCTAAGTAAACAAGGCTTCAGCCCCAATAAAAAAAATACTTACCTTTTTTTACACTAGCTGGCCAGGCTGGATGGACTACTTTGGATGATAAACATAACTTGCCATACGTAGGTATTTTGGTCATTTTACTTACCGTGTCCTAATTAATTACCCCCAGGTACATGGCGATACGATGCGCCAAGCTCCACCAGCTGCAAGTGGCTTTCCCCGCCGCGTCAGAGTCAGAGTTACTCTTACGGCTTCCCAAAGACTTCGCGAGAGAAGGCTGGCTGTGGAAGACCGGGCCTAGAGCGTCTGACGCGCATAGGAGAAGATGGTTCACGCTCGATAACAGAAAACTCATGTACCATGATGAGCCATTAGATGCGTACCCGAAAGGAGAAATTTATTTGGGTGAGTGTTTGAATTGGTTAGGTTTATGATAGTGCAGTAGGTACACATAACATACGTTGGACGTAAGGACGTGAATTTTCCTTTAGAATACCCGATGCATCATTCCTTTAAAATACAAGCAATGCTACGTATACATGGGTGAATTTCCCGCGGCCAAAAATTGCGTGGCATCAATGTAATTGGTACTAAAAAACAAAGTTCGAATTTTCTACTATTTTTTTCCGGTTAAGTGAAATAGTAATCTATGTGGAGCCTTAAATGTTTTATTAATAGGATTAATAGATACGTTAAAAAAAATTATGAAACCTCCAAATCTTTCATTGCCGTGTTTGTCCCCAGGTCATCTCGTTTTGTATTATTCTTCATTGATGAAAAAATATTGAGTATTTAGATTAAAACATAGTTTCATTTCATACCTTAATAGTTAAAGTATTGTTATGGAATACATTTATTCAAATAAATAAAGAATATAACGAACGGTAAGTGAAAATTCATGTGTCCCAGAACTACATTTCATCGCCGTGTCCTAAACATGATCAAGGATATTGTTTTACCTATGAACTTTGGTACCCCCCTCGGTGCGCTAATCGTTTCTTACAAGTTTGGCATAACTGCTCGACGTAGAAAGAGGTACACAGGTGCCCGCGTTTTCGCCCTATACTGAAAGTCATATTTGTTTTTGATGACTGGACATTTTTTCTTTCATCGCCGTGGATAGATATAACTTCTGTAAAATTAAGTTTGTCTTCTTGAGTAAGCATTCAAAATAAAGCATTTTGAAAATATTTACCTTATAAAGGATTTGTTTTTGCGAATTGTTATTACTTTTTTTGTTATTTATATTTAATGCCTTGATTTTCATCGCCATGCTTTCATTTCCGTGGTTTCCATGGCCAAAATTTGCTATGGAAATGAAAAAAAAGTCACGGTAATGAAAAAAATTTCATCGCCATGTCTTGTAAAATTATTTGTATTCATTGCCGTGGCCTTGTTATTCATTTCCGTGGCCAGGATATTCATTTCCGTGGCCAGGTTATTCATTTCCGTGACATATGTTTTCATTGCCAGGTACAGGTACTTACACCCCCAGCAGATAATAGAATAGCATAGAACATACATCTCTGCAGGAACTCAGCTGGACGCTAAGTGGCCTAAATGCTGCTTGCCAACGTGTAGGCCTCAGTATGAAGTTGGGCAAGACGAAAGTCATGTAGAATGTTCACATCAAGTCGGAGCCGGTGATCGTTGGTGAGACAACTATATTATGTCTACCTCAAGCAGACTATTTGGCTAGGGCAGAAGCAACTTTGACAAAGAGGCTAAAAAGCGCATCCAACTGTGTTGGGCTGCATTTGGGAATCATCGCTACATATTATGCTCCTCGGCCATTCCTCAGAGCCTGAAGACAACGGTCTTGAACCAGTGCGCCCTGCCAGTAATGACGTAAGGTGCAGAGACGTGGTCACTGACGGTGGGACTGGTCCACTGATTTAAAGTCACTCAGCGTGCTATGGAGAGAGCTACGCTTGGGGTTTATCTAATGGATTGTATGTATAAGAAAAGAGGTTGTCCGTCAGAGGACTAAGGTCAAAATATGCAGGCTTAGGCAGGTAGCAGGTAGTGGTTGGAATAGGAAGGCCGAGGACCGAGTAATGTGGCGCTCCTTGGGGAAAGGCCTATGACCATTAGTGGATGATTATAGGCTGATGATGATAACATACATTTCATATTTATTATTATAACAATTAAAATAAACTATCATTTAGCATAAGTTCATAAAATATTCTATCCCCCATCAAAACCTCTAGCACCAAAACCTAAAGATATGAGCGATAACGCGAAAAGCGAGCAGGAGCGGTTAGGTGCACATGTTCGTCAAAAGCCAAGCAGTTCACAGCTAAGCGGAGCGGAGCGTCTCCCCATATAGTGCTATTCTATTATATTCTCTGTGGGGGTGTAAGAACCTGCACCTGGCTCTCTCGAGTGGAACCTTTGTGCATATCCCCAAGATCTAAACTGCATTCCTAAGCTTGGACCATTTTCCCACCACGCTGGTCCACTGCGGGTTGGTGGGTTCACATATCTAGATGTGCTAAATCTAGATATGCAGTCTAGATATGATATATTCTATCTATCTATCTATATGCAGGTTTCCTCAAGATGTTTTTCTTCACCAAAAGAGCATTCATATACATTGTACTTAAGTTAAAAGAACTCATTGGTACATGTCAGCGCCAGGATTCGAACCCGCATCGCTTGCGTGAGAAGCGGGCGCTTACCCGACTGACCAGCGCTCTTACATGGGCAGACGCTTCGCTCCTCCTCACTTTGCTCGTCGTAGGGTTTAGGTTTTGGTGCTATGTGGGGAGACGCATAACTGCGCCCCGCTTTTCTGTTCATGAACAGCTGCACCTAACTGCACCTATCTTTAGGTTTTGGTGCTAGGGGTTTTGCCGGTGTTATTTAATTCAGCACAGATTATGTCATTATATGATAGTATATTTTTATGAATTTTACATAAAATGAACAGTACATATACGAATTGAATATGATACTTAATGAAAATATAGATTTTATAGGTAAGGTTAATTATATGTTGTGAACGTTGCGTTTACCTTACATTCTTTATTATTTTATACATAATGTCGTTCTAATCATTAATAATGAGTTTCAAAGTCTCTGCCTACCCCTCTGGAAGACAGGCGAGAGTATATGTATGTATGTCGTTCTTTTTTCGTTCCAATATCTATCTAAATATTATTTCTACCTTACATAGTAGGTATGTCTAAGTTTGCGTTTCCCTCACAGATACTTCTTTAAAAATTGCAGTGACTTGATTCTTTCATTGCCGTGGTCGTTTGTTTCATTGCCGTGGACGTTTGTTTCATTGCCGTGGACGCTTGTTTCATTGCCGTGAACGCATGTTTCATCGCCGTGGCACGAAATTTTTAACCATCTGTATCTCGTTAAGTTTTTAACTTATCTGCTAGCCATTAAGTTAGAACACTAACAGTAACAAAAACTTTAATAAAAGCGTTGATTTGATATTAAAAACCTAAAGATAAAAATGTCCACGGAAATGAAGATTTTTTAGGACTTGTTGAAATCCACCCACATATTCTGGTAATAATGTACTTACCTCATAATTAACTCGGGAGTTCAATGTATACCTACACTGTTTTTGCAAGAAAAGCTGAAGCATTTGCACACATTGTTCAACTTATCCCTATTTTATACTTATTTAGAGTCCTTCAATGCATTTCAGGTCACGAATCGAACGGCTACCTAATAAAGGTGTCCAACACCGGCAACGGCTGCAAGGAGGCGCGCTTCCCCTTCCACGTGGTGACCCCGGAGCGGACGTACTGCCTCGCCGCCATGACGCACGAGGACCGCGCCGGCTGGCTCGCCGTCATACAGCAGACGCTCAAGCGACCGCTCACACCGCAAGACTCTACCAGTAAGTACCTTCCACGTGGTGACCCCGGAGCGGACGTACTGCCTCGCCGCCATGACGCACGAGGACCGCGCCGGCTGGCTCGCCGTCATACAGCAGACGCTCAAGCGACCGCTCACACCGCAAGACTCTACCAGTAAGTACCTTCCACGTGGTGACCCCGGAGCGGACGTACTGCCTCGCCGCCATGACGCACGAGGACCGCGCCGGCTGGCTCGCCGTCATACAGCAGACGCTCAAGCGACCGCTCACACCGCAAGACTCTACCAGTAAGTACCTTCCACGTGGTGACCCCGGAGCGGACGTACTGCCTCGCCGCCATGACGCACGAGGACCGCGCCGGCTGGCTCGCTGTCATACAGCAGACGCTCAAGCGACCGCTCACACCGCAAGACTCTACCAGTAAGTACCTTCCACGTGGTGACCCCGGAGCGGACGTACTGCCTCGCCGCCATGACGCACGAGGACCGCGCCGGCTGGCTCGCCGTCATACAGCAGACGCTCAAGCGACCGCTCACACCGCAAGACTCTACCAGTAAGTACCTTCCACGTGGTGACCCCGGAGCGGACGTACTGCCTCGCCGCCATGACGCACGAGGACCGCGCCGGCTGGCTCGCCGTCATACAGCAGACGCTCAAGCGACCGCTCACACCGCAAGACTCTACCAGTAAGTACCTTCCACGTGGTGACCCCGGAGCGGACGTACTGCCTCGCCGCCATGACGCACGAGGACCGCGCCGGCTGGCTCGCCGTCATACAGCAGACGCTCAAGCGACCGCTCACACCGCAAGACTCTACCAGTAAGTACCTTCCACGTGGTGACCCCGGAGCGGACGTACTGCCTCGCCGCCATGACGCACGAGGACCGCGCCGGCTGGCTCGCCGTCATACAGCAGACGCTCAAGCGACCGCTCACACCGCAAGACTCTACCAGTAAGTACCTTCCACGTGGTGACCCCGGAGCGGACGTACTGCCTCGCCGCCATGACGCACGAGGACCGCGCCGGCTGGCTCGCCGTCATACAGCAGACGCTCAAGCGACCGCTCACACCGCAAGACTCTACCAGTAAGTACCTTCCACGTGGTGACCCCGGAGCGGACGTACTGGCTCGCCGCCATGACGCACGAGGACCGCGCCGGCTGGCTCGCCGTCATACAGCAGACGCTCAAGCGACCGCTCACACCGCAAGACTCTACCAGTAAGTACCTTCCACGTGGTGACCCCGGAGCGGACGTACTGCCTCGCCGCCATGACGCACGAGGACCGCGCCGGCTGGCTCGCCGTCATACAGCAGACGCTCAAGCGACCGCTCACACCGCAAGACTCTACCAGTAAGTACCTTCCACGTGGTGACCCCGGAGCGGACGTACTGCCTCGCCGCCAAGACTATCTTGGCTTGACTACCAGTGACTATCTTGTTTTTTGGCGACATACACTCACGGGCAATGAAAAAGTTCCACTCACAAAATGCCAAGACTAAAGAACCAAAATTGTTTCAAACATTTAATTTGAAATTTGAACACAATATTATCGTATTTTATTAGTTGGTAATATCCTGACGCTCTGTTAAATGTACTTCAATGTTGCACATAAGGCGTCATTTTCTGTTTAGGAGTAATCTGGTGCTTTTCTATGTGGAACCTTTTCATTGCCCGTGAGATAATTAGCTAATTTCTGATACTCTTCTTTTCTATTTACTTCTCATTCACTTTGAATGGTTGCTACAATCCGAACATTAACAAAATGTAGGTAAATACATTTCGCCGAAAATACTTTTGTCGAATTTACTTCGGTGAAATATATTTTTTGTGTAGGTATGTGTCTATGGTTTATGTTCGAAATTTAAAAAGTTTTTCATTTGTTTCAGTGGAAGCCACCCTCGTCAGAAAGCGGACAACGTCAAATTCAATAAGCATATTCTCAGGAAGGTAGTTGTTGTTTTGGCTTAGAGCAAACTTAAATTTTATTAGGATTACATTATTCAAGTAAGTAGAATTTACATTAAAATAATGCCAATCATTAATTATATCGCCTTAGCGCCATCGCAACGCTGCTATTTTACCACATATTTTAATAAATTCTTGTAATTATAATATACCTAAATGATATCACTAGCGCATATTAGAAATAAACTTATTTCAGTGTATTAGATAATTATGAATTGAAGTTAAAACATACAATTTACTTTACTTATTTTTATTTATACTTACCTAATACTTATATAAATGTATCTAAGCATGAATTTAAAATCAAATATTTATACGTAGGCAAAGGTAAAGGGGAGTAAACTCATTGATAAGTATACTTACATACATATTTTAAAATATTGTATTTTTTGCTTAAAATGGACTAAGGACCTAAGTACTTTTATTTCAAAAAATATCTATCAATCTATTATATATATTATGTAATGAATTTTACAAACAGATAATCCAGTTGACACAACTGCCCGACAGTGTAGTTTTAAGTGTAAATAATTTATTGTATTTAAAGTTAAAATTATGGAATAATTTGCTTTTAAAGTATTTTAGCTGGTAGAGCTATTTATTGTTATCATAATTTTTCAGATATTGCTTAGATCGTCGATAAATTAATATAATTAAATCTATACATATACAGGGAACTCATATGCACTAATAACATTTCAAAATTTTCCTACTTTAAAATACATAGGTACGATACCTAGCAACCATTTTTATGAGTAATAAACATATTTAAGCATTGGTTGATCTACATAAAGGTTCTGTGTAATGTACTTATGTAATAAATAAGTATGAGCATCTTTACAGAATATAAGCAATATACTTGCCTAATTACTTATGATGATCAAATATGTATTTCTTTTAATACCTACTACTTATAAGTAGGTATGAGACAACCTACATTGAACTAAAAATATGCCTGGGTCCTAATTTATACGAAGATCTTAGCATTTTATACATAGAATAAGTATAAGCAGTGCCGAGTGGTACAATTTATGCAAATAACAATGCAATAATAAAAATAAAGTAGGTAAACACGCTGTGAAACAGCTGTAAGAATGCTTTTGTAAATAGGTAATTTAGTCTAAAATCTTAGTGCATGCTTTAAAATATTTTATACTGATTTAGGTGTTGTATAATGTAGGTATCCAAATATCCAAGAAAATATTCAGATGTTTTACCTTTGTATTTTTTAAAAGTTTCTCATCTTATATTAGGTACCTACCAACAGCCATTTTATGTTTGCAAAATCTCTAATTACCTAGTACGTACCTTAATAAAGATACCATATAAAGCTACCCATACTATTACAAACAAATATGTAATTTCATAACTAATATAAATGTACTTATCCATAAATATAGCTTCTAAAACAAACAAATGTATCGAAACAAAAATGGAATATAAATTGAATACCTATCTATTTATTTAAGTCAAAAATCTTTCGATGTACGAAAATTCGGTGAAACTAATCACATAGTTAATCCCAGTAGTCGTTTTCCAATATACCAGTGCTAATGTAACCGCTCATTAAAATTTCTTAGGTATGTAGGTAGTATGTATGAATGTAGAAGTACCCTAGTCATTTGTTCTACGACTTTTTCGATTCGATGTTGTTTTAAAAATTAAAATATCTTGATAGATTATTCGTTTTTTCTGACGAATTTGTGAAAATTGTTTTTTAAAAGCAGCTCGAAGCATGATTAACCTACCTACATGCAGCTGCTTATTGCCTGTTTATAGCATACCTACTTAAGTACCTACCTACCACGTTTGCTACCCTGCTGTATAATGAAAGGTATTATTAGGTATAACCACCTCATATACCTTTTCAGCCAATGTAATGAATACATTATTATTATTACCTATATATCTAATTGTAATCAAATTACAACACTAGTTGGTAAAAGTATATTATGAATGTAAGTAAGTAATTAAATTAATTTGGGTTATGATCATGTGTGTAGAGATTTTTTACAATGATTTTAGTACGATTACGATATAGGATAATTTTATCTACCTACCTAATCAAGTAATAATAACTTCGTAGCATACATAGGTAGTGGATAATGAGTTTAGTTTTTAAACTTAGACCACTGAATTTCCCATCAATGTAAAATAGCATTAAATGATATCATAAACATATATTTGTTTTTGTACTTATTGGTACTTTCTTATCAGTACATAGATAAGTATGCAAACAAATCCGTTAGCAATAATTGTTAAATTAAGTTATTACTAGTTATAATTTTGACTAGATAGCTATACCTATACATATTAAGATTTATTTAAACAAATTTACCAAATCATTGCCTCGCTTAAGTTAAATTAATGATATCGATTCTGAAGGCAGAAATTTTAAATTTAGCGATGTCAAAACCTTAATTTCTTTGTTTAAAATTCGACTCTATGATTGTTTCCGTAAATGTCATTTTATGCTAGCATTTTTTTTAGTTTGACAGCGTTAAAATTAGAATTTCTGCCTTCAGAATCAACATCAATATCTATCTAATCTTTGAAATTATTTTGTAATGTGCTCTGGCATAATACCAACATGAAATACTTACGTGTAAAATAAATATCTTTCACCGGCTGAGATATATATTTTTTATTTTCTCACTTTCCTACCACACATATTTTGCACGGGTCTCAGAATGGTAACTAGTACCAACCCACGGGTAAAAGTTAAATACGGAACATGAAGTATTCAAGCTATTGAACACAAACATTGTAGATACACACTTGGTAAACTTTTGATTACTACTTAATAAGGGGATGCTTTAACTAATGGATTAACAGAAATGAATTACTTAGGTATACCAAAAAGTTCCCAGCCCTTAAAATTAAAAATAGTTACGTAAGTAGGTAGGTATGTATTTTTTGCATACTTTCTTACATCCTATTTGTGTTTGTTTATTCAGGCGAGAGCTGTGTCTCCGGTTGAATGACATCCACTTTGTTAGACTATCCGATTACCAATTCCGCTTGACAGATCTTCGCACCTCTGACAAACCAAGTCAAAAGAGCATGTCGGTAGATGCGTGGTAGATTCATTAAATTTACGTGTCATTAGTTAGTTACTCATTAGAAAAATAAAACAAACGTGTTAAATATAGGAAATTAATCGTTTAAATTTTATTTAATCCTAATCTTTGGCAACATTTTCAAAAAATAGTTTATAAATACGTATAGGTATCTAAACAGTGTTTTTTTTTCAATTACTTCATAACCATTTGAATTCTACTAATTGGTAGTATTCATTAGGCTTCCCGAACCGTATGTAGGTCTTATTTCGCAGTACGTGTCCTTGTATCCGTAGTTACAGAATTGCATCGTCGAAGGGCAGTTGTCGGTAAGCATATTTCTGTCTTCGTGACATCGGCTTTCGTATTCTTGATCGAAGTTCTTCGAGTATTGTTCAGCACTGAAGGGCCGATGGTCTGGTTGTGATTGGCTGGTGTGGTTCTGTGTAGGTACTTCCCGTGACAAGGTGTTTGGGTTCCACCTCGGTGATATGGGGCAGTTGATAGAGCCTCCATGTTGGAAAGCAAACGGCCACGCCTGAAACAAAATATGATATAAGTACTTAACACAACTAGGATCTAGGATGAAGCAGATGGCACCTAAAACTATCTTTCCTATCATCAACAGCGGATCAATAGCGACAGCGCACATCAAATAGTTTGTTAGTCCGAAATAAATAAAACAGCTAATGTCGAGGTTTTGTAGCAAAAATTATTACGTTCGGTGAAACTGGATAGGTGAGGTAGGTGGACAATTATTTCGGTCAAGTGACTTTCTAACATTTAGCGGTCATACCTTTATTTACCCTACAAATCTAGTTAGGTAAGTAAATGGCACATGCATGGGGCATAATTATACTGTTGAAATAACCATCAAATCTAACTAAATGTCGCGACCCCCCAGAATCCTAAGACACCATCACCATATTCATATTTTATCGAAGGACTTAATTTATTGTTTACATCTTTGACCGCACTTTTTATGTTCGGCCAAATGTTGAGAAACGAAAAAAAATGGTTTCAGCTACTTCGCACTTCATGTTCTTTGATTAGTTCATGTTATGGTAAAGTTGCATGCATTACTTTACAAGTTTACAGTAAGTATACAGTTAAGTAGAGTAGCACTTATATGTATACGAGGACGATACGTAGATTTGTAGATTACTAAGAGGCAGTCATTGAAACAATAAACTGAAACTTGTTGAGAACGTCCGGAGATAAGTTTTATTTATACCGCCAACAGCTGCAAACTTTTGGTCAGCCTCGACTCCAACTGTGGAACGTAAAACAGTAAAACTGGTGTTTGTTGATACAACCATTTTGTTTCCATCTTTTTTAGCTTCACTCTTCTTTCGTTGTTATGATCGGCGGAAGGGTCCGACAAGTGCATGTTTATGTTGTAGATACGAATTTTTGGGACACACAAGATGAATTTGACAAAAAATGTACGCGTGTTTTTTTTATTTTACAAGATCATAATAAATATGGTAAGTATATATGTCCTTCACCCTCTAGACTGCATTTGATACGAAACGAACAACTTATGATTAACTTTCAGGAGAAAAGTGCCTGTAAGTGCCTCTTGCACCTGCCTAACTGTATGTAGGTACCTAGGCAATATTTAATATTATGGTTGCATTTCCTAAATGTGGCATTCAGAATCTGCTAATCCGTCCATCGATCAAGTCATCCGACCTTCGTGGAACGCTCCATGTTAATCCTCTGACGACAGGGGCGCTTTGCTAACCAGACACTTTCACACTTGTCACATGACCTCTAGCTCGTTGTCATAAGGTTTAGTTTAGTTTGTTAAGCTGGCTGAAGACAGGCAATGTAGACGTTTGATTCATTGCAAAGCCGTGGCCGGAGCGTGCCGCGGTTCACGGATGAATTAGGGGATGACAAGTGTGACAGGAAATAAATTATGAACAATCATGTCTTGTGGTTGGTGTGGGCAAAATGATGAACCCAGGCAGGCGCTGACAAAAGGCTTGACTGTGTAGGTACTCTGCTTTGTTTGCAGTTATAACGTTGCACATTAGTACAGTAAGTACTTATAAGACGTCTCTCGGAAGCATTGTTACTATGAGAGCTGTCAGGTTTCTCTACACATGACCGTACCTAGTTTTTTTGTGTACTTATTGGTTTATAAAACAGTTAAATCCTTAGAAGGACTATATTTGATGGTCAAAAGCGGCACGGCCCGGGCTCGCACAGCGGGATCCTCAGGTGCGACTGGTACGCCCTGCCAGCTGCAGGTATCATCTTACTTTACTCTTAAACCTAGAGTGACTTCCTCGTGATATAAACCAAGCTGAGTGGATGCTCCCGCGCCGCGGCGCCGGGTTCTCTCAGCAGGGTCCTCAGATGCACGATGTAGGACGCTGTCCACCACAGCTATATTTTATCTATCTTACTGATCTTACTCCTAAGTCTAGAGTTGCCTCGTGGTACAAACTAACCAAGTTGAGTGGGTGCTCCCTTGCCGCGGCGCCGGGCTCGCGCAGCAGGGTCCTCAGGTGCGCGATGTATGACGCCGCCAGCCGCAGTGTGTCCAGCTTCGACAGCTTGGTGTCCGCCGGCACCCACGGGAGAGTCGTCTTTAATCTGCCGGGTTATGATGATGGTGAAGGAGTTGAAGACATATAGAGTACCTACGTGGACAATAAACCACACACATAACTACACAGACCGTGGTGGGCTATCTACTGCAGGACATGGGGCTCTAATAAACAACCTAAAGTAAGTATGTTTATGTGAAGTAGTTATGTTTTTTAACCTCCAACCGAAAATCTAGAGGTGTTATACGTTTAATGTACTTAAGTACCTACTTATCTGTGTTCTTTGTTTCTTCTAATAGGTTCAGCCGATCAAAGGCTGGCTGGTATATGCTGGTATGCAACCAATTTATTAACTCTATTAACGGCGGAAGTTTGTAACTTCGGTCAATATTATTGTTACAAAAACTACCTAACTCTAGCACACTAGCACATATGTAATAACTATGCTGTTGCAAAAGTGGTACATATTAGTACTTAAAGTAAGCCGCAAGGGTAGCAGGTGTGACCATAGGAAGACTCAGGCGTTTTTTTTGGCTTGGTAACCTTTTGTACAATAAACTTTTGGAAATTCGTAAAACTATCGTAGGTCAGAATGAGCCCTGAGCCCTGAGTAACCTCCTTTCCTTATGATACCCATTTTGCAACACCCTGTAGATACAAACTGACCTGCAGAACGCCTTGGAGAGCACCCTCATGCGCGCGCGCTCCCGTGCGTTGGCCGCGTTGCGGTGCACCGGCTCGTTGGAGCTGCGACCTGTGGGCAACACACACCCATTATCATCTACTAGCTGTTCCCACGAGCTTCGCTTCACCCTTAAAAGATTTCCCGGGGGAATACCACGATAAAAAGTAGCTAACTCCATACCAAATTTCATTAAAATCGGTTCAGCAGTTTTGATGTGAAGAAGTTCCTACCTAACAAACATATATGTTTGAATATATGTTTGTATTATAATACAAACTATCGCCTTTGTAATATTCTAGTAGGATTCTATTCTATTCTGAGGGGGCATTGAACCTCCAGTACGTAGCTCTCTCGAGTGGAACCTTTGTACTTTGGGAATATTCCCCTCATTTCAGCTCAGCCAGCTTAGCTCCCGTTTTTTCAGGTTTTTCTAACCGTTAGTTACCGGCAATCTACCGACATGAAATAGTCATATATAGTTAAAATGAAATAGTTAAATGAGGTAAAATATATAGGGGGTCGCATTCTGTACCCACTATACTACTCTGTGTAAAAAGTATCGGGACTGGATCAATCCTAACTAATATTATAAATGCGAAAGTAACTGTGTCTGTCTGTCTGTCTGTCTGTCTGTTACTCTTTCTTACTTACTTACTTTACTTATTCCCAATCTCCGCTGGGGAGCAAAGGGCCGAAGTTACTCTTTCACGCCAAACCTACTGAACGGATTTGAATGAAATTTGGTATACATACGGTCTAGACCCTGGGAAAGAACATAGGCTACTTTTTATCCCGGAATTCCCACGGGAAAACTTTTTAAGGCGAAGCGAAGCGCGCGTGAACAGCTAGTAATCAATAAAACACAAATTGTTTGTTATTCATCCAAATTTAAATTGGATAATTCATTGGCGTATGTGTATCGTTTCTGAAGGAGCCTACTTTGAAGGTAATAAAATAAATTTGTATGAATAACAAACATTTTGAGTTTTATTGATCCAGTCGCGATACTTTTTACACAGAATGTATACCCAACAAACATTTTACCCTCAGTTACAGCTATTTCTATAACTTTAACCTGTATAACTGTGTTATAGTTATCTCAGTTCTAACATAAAGCGATAAAGATGAGTTAAAAAATGAAATTAGTGTTAACTGCAGGTTTAAGTGTTAAAATGGTATTAGTCAAAGCAATTATAATTAAGATGTTATAGGTTTAAACTGTTTCTAGAACCTAAAGCTATACAAGAGTGCTCACTGACACCTGTTAACACTTATGGTTGTTAAGTGGTTTCCTTTAATACTCATATAAATCTTTAGGTGTCATATTGCATTTAGGCTGCAGGAATTGGTTATATAAGAGATTTTGTCAAGAGCGCAGTAAGACAAGATTCTTACAGTGTTGGAAAACTCAACAATGCAGTTTTAATCTTTAAGGTTAACTTAACTTACGCTTATTTCGTTAGGCAAGTAGACTGTAAAAGTAACGGTGTTAAGCAAGACTGTGCGGATTGACTAAGACTGCATAATACCCTTGGCTAAGGGTGTTCTATTTCAAAAAGTGTAATAGATGACTTAGGTGAGTCTATATGTCTTAAATGTAAGTTCGCCATTTGCATTGGCGACCTAACCTATAAATTACTGGAATAAACAATATTTTGCTTTAAAATACTTACCTATTTATGTGAATTTTGTCATTCCAGTCATGCCAATCGATTTATGAAACTAATGGACATACAGCAAGGATACAAAAAAATACAAAATTGAATCGTCTATTTTATATTTACTTATGTTTCATTTGAAATCCTTAATAAATTCGGAGCGCATTAAAATTGAGGTGGGAAATATGGTATACATTACAGTAAAATTACAATGGCATATTATTTTCAATTCACAAAACATGTAAAGTCAAGTTAATGTATTATATTTACAGTTATATAGTATTAATCAATACTGTCGCGTATGATTGCTGTTGACACTATTATTTTCAAACACATACAACTTGTATGGTAAAAGTGTATTCGAAAAACGGTAACATACTCACTTAACCCTTTTTTACCAAACAAATAAGAGTCAGGGTGTCAAATAACCATTCTACAACTACAACTATACCAGTAAAAGTTCTAGCTGAGAGTGATTAAACGCTCTTCTATAGTAACTTTAGCACTTCAATGACACCGTTCTACAGGCTTTCTATAACTTAAACACTTCAATGACACCGTTTTACAGACTTTCTAAAGCCTTTACTCTCAAAATCGTGGGCCTCTTTCGTGGTTATAAGTGAGTTAGAGCACTCTCCTACACTCTTATACAGCTATGTCTTAACACTTTAATTTTCGAATGGAACCATTATACAAGTTATATGAGAGTTTTTTTAACGCTAAGATGTTAGTTGGGTAACTACTTAGTTAAATAAGTACCTAATTTAAGTGCTTACCTGAATTAGACTGACTATCATCGAAAAAGAAGTCGTCATCCTCTGCATCAGATTTTCTTTCAGGCGGCGATCTAGCCCTTTTTCGTGGCATTTTGTCACTTAACACTGGCCACTTCAGTCACATTTTAGAAAAAGTAAATAATTAAAAGCAAATTTTGAATTTGGAAGTGCAATCGTTTAGATCAAAAGGAGTTCATTCCCGCAGATGTTACTGGTTGGTTTGAAATTTTGAATGTGGAAGCGCGCCCGCGCAGTGTGGGCGGGCGGCGCGGTCGTTGGGCGGCGCTTGCGCTCGCCCCACCCGCTGGTAAGTAGAAGAGTGCCTTAAAAAAGGTTATAAGTAGGTAGTTAGTAATGTTATTCGAAATGTGATTTCAGTAAAGTATTATGATATGATAGTAATATATTTTTTTACATAAACAAAGGTATAATAAATATTTATAGATTCATTTCATACTAAGTAATCAAAAGTGATGTAAGTAGGTACCTACTTATTTCGGATGGAGCTTTGAACTTAACTACTTAACAGGAAGCCTGAAACTTTTGGTTAGGTACTTTTGTATATGTACAAGTACCTACATACATAAATTTTCTTGTTAGCACCTACGAGGTACCACTACCACCTATGTCTCGCTGTCTAACTATAATATACATTGGTAGGGAATAGTTATTATTGATAGGGTTGTCTATTTTTCAGTTGAGGTAGCAATATAACCATAAATCGAAACCAACGGAAATAGAGTGAGTAACCTACCCATCATGTTGAATATAACGTCTGTGCAATGTCTACAATCCTCGTTGTCTAGAAATAAATGTGGGTAAGTACCTAGAACCTATACGTACTAGTATTACGTACTACGTACTTCAATAAATCAGAGTTCTATTTACTTACCTACCTACATCTCAATGGAGAGATTGCAATAGGTGAAGAACGGCAGCGAAACGGTGGCAAAATGGCAACCAGTATAATGCAAAGACTTTGTATTATACAATGTCCTTTTGATGTTTAGTACTTACCTCACTTTTTAAGTAACTATTGAGAAGCAACTTTTTTTCGCCTCTCTGTGAATCAAGTCCTATAAAAATAAAGATTAAAAAAAAAAAACTTTTTTTCGCGTTTTTTTAAAGTTTGTAAAACAGAAGCCTTTTAGGTTGTCTCCATGTTGTCTCCCTGAGTTACTCCCTTTTGGCTTATTTATACCACTTTTGAATGAACCAAAACTCTGTCATGCATCATGCCATGCATGACATTTCTATTTGCATACTTACCACTTTTGTACACTATGTAGGTATGTATGTATGTAGGTAACTATAGTAATTAGTAAAGTAAGTACCTAAATTTAACCCGTGCTGCCGCTCTGGTGGCAACCCTGGCAGCGTGGCGCCAGGTGCGGCTCGTCAGGACGTGGAGTGCGCGTGTCTCGGCAGCAATCCGTTTTAGCGCCATCAGAAATTACACTGTTTTCTTTACAAATATTGTTTTAGTTATGTTGAACTGATTTTCTATTTTAATGGCTGGAATTAATAATCTGTAGGTAGGCTTATCATTCAAATTAGGGTAGCAACTATTGTATTGTAGGCATTTAGGCCATTTAGGTATTCATTCACATTAATTTTTTGATTGGGATATATTTCACGGAAAGCAGAAAGCTACAGAACGCACTGAGTGGCATGCTTTGGGCGGTTCCCGAATACTGTTCTGAGAGCCCAGGGTTCCGTGAGGCACGGGGAGTGCGAGTTTTTACTTCGTTCGAGTATCTAACGAGTAGTTAGTGCCGTGCAAACTCGTACGGAGTTAACACTCACAACTCTGCTGGGAGGAGATGAGAGGATCTCATGATCTCAGGCTGATGGGAAGAGGAGGTTTTACTATGTTATGAACTTCTGGTTACAGAAGTAGGTACTTATGTTCCTTTGTTATGAAACTTATGAACAAGGATGAAGGAACATACTGAAATGGTTTATTTTGTATTTTGATGTGGTACGCAACAGTACGCAACGCAACATAGACTAATCGTGTCAAGCACTGTCAACTGTCAGTAGGTATATGTAACTGTCATTGTTGTTGTCAAAATAAACTGTCATCTTCTTGTCAATCTTGTCAGATTTTCATAGTTATTTTTATTTATTTTCAAGTTTCTGAAATAATACTTTGAAAACATTACTTTATTTACATTAAAATATGAAAATATAATAATTAGCAGCTAAAATTTGTATTGAAGAAGAAACTAGCACCCTGTACCGCTTATCTAGTATTACAAAGTGCAATGTTACCTGGTATAGGAGTGTTTGGAACAGGAGCAATAGCAAAAGTTTTAGTTCCATTTCTGAGAGAGAAAGGATTCTCTGTTGAAGCAATATGGGGGGTCACTTTACAAGAAGCAGAAACAGTGGCAAAGGAGCTTAAAATTCCATTCTTCACAAACAAAATCGATGACGTTCTATTGAAGAAAAATGTCAATCTCGTTTTCATTGTTTGTGCTCCAAATTTACATGCACAGATATCGGTCAAAGCTCTTGGTATTGGAAAACATGTAGTCTGTGATAAACCTGCTGGACTATGCCAGGCAGAAGCACTGAAGATGGTTAGAGCAGCTCAGTATTATCCTACACTAATTTCTATAATAAATCATTCTTTAAGATTTTTACCTGCCTTCAGTCAAATGAGGAAGTCCATCCAAGATGGCTATCTCGGTAATCCTGATGAGTTGACCTTAATAGATGTGAGAGTACAGATGGGCTCCCTGCTGGGGGACAGTTACAACTGGCTGTGTGATGACACCATGGGGGGAGGCACACTCACTCTGGTTGGCAGCCATGTCATTGACCTGGTCACATACCTCACTGGCCAGAAAGTCTCCAGAGTGCATGGTGTTTTAAAAACATTTGTTGAAGAAACTCCCAAAGTTAATGGAATCAGAAAAGTCACTGCCCCAGATTTTTGCACATTCCAACTAGAAATGGAGAAAGGTTTACTAGTTACTGCCACTTTAAACAATCATTTACCTGGCCCATGTTTCAATCAGGAGATTTATGTTTGTAGCAAGAAAGGATACTTAGTTGTGAGAGGTGGTGACTTGTATGGGCGGCTGAATAGGCCAAACTCAAGTAAGATCTGCCCAGAAGAAGATACAAAAAGACCTCATGATAAGGAAGATGTTATTTATGTTGACATTGAAGATCTGAGTTGTGCATCTAGTGTAGTGCCAAAGCCATATGTGAAGGGTTTGTGCAAGATGATCAGTGCACTGAAGGAGGCCTTCCTCCCTGTGAAGGAGCAGATGGACTGGGTGAAAGAGCCAGTGCTAGCTGCGGCAACATTTGAAGATGGTCAAAGAGTACAAGCTACTATGGAAGCCCTGCGCCAGTCCAGTGAGGATGGATGCTGGACGACGGTGCAGCTCCTCACCGAGCCCCCGGACCCAAACCCAGCCTTGTCAGCAGCAGTAAGGCGCACTGCTATCTCTCTACAGTAGATTAAATAACATGAAATACAAGTATTTTATTATGCCATCATCATGTGTACCTTTAAGATTAAGAATAATTAATAATGTATTTTTATGTGGCTTAGGTATTATGTTTATTTTAGGAGCTTAATTTATATCACATTGCATTCCATCATATTATTTTAATTATGTAATACCTGATTATTGGTCAGTAATAATGTAACTTGCCATAAAGATTTTATAAAATATCAACTTTGGTTTCAGAAATTGTTAAGTACCTATGTAGAGCTTCAAGTTAAAATTGTACAAATTTGAATAAATTTACATAAGAGGCTACTGATTTTTTATGTTTTGTCTAACTGTGTCCATCTATTCATTATTCATAAACCTACTTAGATACACCTCAGTAATTGTTATGATATGCCTTACCTAAAATTCCTTCAAACTTTAGCTACAGTCCACACTAAGGCTACCAGTCCTGCATATTTATCTATAGTGTAAAACCTACCTCTCTAGTAAACAGATAATGAAAATATGAAGAAGATAACAAGTCCAAAGGGTCATTGTGCCTTGCACATAACCTCAAAATTCAAGTATAACTTGAATGTACCAAAGAATAATGAATAAATAACTAAAATTGGGAATAAAACACAAAATTTATAACAATATTATAATTAGAAATGCAACGGACTTAACATTTGTTCAGACATCCAACATATTACACAATCAAATCATGTTCATACACTATAAACTACTAAAGTAGAACTAAAATTATCAGAATCGCACAAAATTAAAGCTAGCACTAGGTTTTACTGGTTGATCTTCGCCAGAATGTCCGATTCCCTGAATAGATGGTACTCGTCGTCTGTTTCGAGGCTGACTTTGGTGCCGCCGTACTCCGGCAGAAGTACCTTGTCTCCGACTTTCACGAGAAGGGGGATGAAGTCTCCGTTCTCCTTCCTGGCGCCAGGCCCGACCGCCACCACCTCGCCGTGGAGCACCTTGGACTGCGCCTTCTCAGGGATCACAATACCTCCCGCAGTCTTCGTAACCGCCTCGGCCCTCTTGATGAGGACGCGGTCCAGCAGTGGAATCAACTTCTTCATAGCGTTTGCCATTTTATGAGTGATTTTCTGTGCTGTTCACTGAGGTAAACTGGTAAATGGCGAGTTATATCTTGCCTTGGACTTTTTTATCTATCAAATCTAGAATATTCGCAAGCCGGCACCGAAACCGTAGAATACGGAATTTCGGAAAATGTCCATGTGTTTCAAGTGTTGCTATAATTAAATATATTCTCTATTGATATAGAACCATTGTTCTGAGACCCATTGTTTATTGTCTTCTGCCCTATTTATAATTTTAAGAAATACTGGATTGATATTAAAATTCGATAGTCAATCACAGTTCAAATTAACAAAATAAATCGATATTTTATAATCGTAGCGTTTTTAATCTTATATACTATCGGTAGTGCCACCTAGCGGTAAGTAGCACGTGATAAAAAAACTACTGCCCTCTATTATTGAGTAGCAAAATCAAAATTACCCATGAATGAATTGTACTGGTTCTGCTCAAACTACTAGATGGCGCTTGACATGGTGTAGTGGTTAGTAATCCTGACTGATATGCCGAAAGGTCCCGGGTTCGATTCCCTGCCGGGGCAGATAATTTTTTTAAAGACTTTAATATTTGCTCTCGGTTCTTGAGGTCTACGGCCTGCAGCGGATTATTACTGTTTATGTGTGTAAAATTAAAATCCCTTTTTTTAATAATACACATACATATGTATACTCGGACTTGTGGGAGTCATATTAATTAAAACTGAAACCTTTAAAGACGTTATCCAAAAAAAATCTAATAAAATTATTGGCAGTTTGCTCAACGGTTCAGTTACTATAAGAACTTTGCTACTTCTTGCTCTATGGCACCCACGACAAAGAAATCAGCTATGTCCACTGTGCGGTGTGCAGACCAAAGCGCCACCGTCGCCGCCGTGACGCCCGTGACTATACGAAGTAGGAACTAGGTATGTATTGTACCATTAGGTACTCCGTGGTTGGTGACCGGCCGTGGAATGTGCGCCGGCGCCGGTCAGTCTGCGACACACCTGCGCGCGCAGCCTCACACACACACACATACACTATACACACCCACTCATGCTATTTATATCTACATAGGTTTAGTAGACGCGGAAGTATGTACTTAGGCCAATAATAAGTAATGGACTCAGTTGGCCACGGCCACAGGTGACCATCACAGAACGAACTGAATGATCCTGAAGGAAAGGCTTTTGCCAAACTCGTTCGGCTCGTCTTTATTTTTACTTAACTTTTGGTCTAGACATAAATTCCATATAAGTACTTACTTAACTAGTCCTATAAATAAACTATTGTAAGTAAATATACTTCAGTAAAATGGGAAGTAAGTAAGTACTAAATGAATTAAGCATCCCGTACCACGTACCACCCGTAGTTCTAATGGCATTTTACAAAAACTACAATAAAACCTTGATCTAAACGAGATCAAAACACAAAACGACAATAAAGGCTGTAAAGAGGCGAGGTTCACACGGACTCTGTAAAGGCCCAATTTTGCAAACATTTCACGTGTGGATCAAACACAGGGTGACCATGATGTACTTAAATCATAAGAAATTATAATCACTATGAAAGTGAGATACTTACCTACATTACTTCCAAAGAAAATACTTAGGTTAGTAGGTACTAAACAAACTCTAAAAAAGTTGCTAAGCAATGTAAGATTTTTAGCGTCTGAATTTATCGGAGGCAGATCATGCGGGAGTTCCCTTCCTTGTACGAAACTTTGTAACTTTTGTAATACCTAGCTAACCTCCAAACTTCCTGCAGGTTGTTTGGTAGAAAATTATTTATTTCTACTTGACAGGTATATTCAACATTATCATTAGCCAAAAATCGACCATTGCTGGATATGGTAGGTAATTAGGTAGCAGCACAGCACTCAGTCCTCTGCCTTCCTCATCCGGCAACTTTAAACCGGCTAGTTGTTTAAGTTATTTAAGTTAAATAAATTAAAAGTATAATAAACAAGATAACTCTTTAAGTATTTAATTTAAAAATCGGAACGTAAATGTTGGTTCCTCTATTTCATAAAAAGCTGCAATGCGATAATAGCCGGCCGCGAAGAGACGGCGAAGAATCAAAGAAACAAACATGGACTCAATCGTGTATTGAATCTGTATTGTCAACCACCGAACACTTGGTATATTTACAATAGCCTTTCAGCACTTCTAATAAGACTCACACTTGTGCATAAAAATCCCATCAAACCGATCACCTCGTAGGTTTTATCGTCGTCAAATAAGGTTCACATTGGCATAAGAAGTGTTTTTTGGTTAGTGGAATCGGTTATTTGGATATTTCTCACGAGTGCAGGTGCGTATCCGGCTATCGGATCAGATTTTGGCGCGGCTGTTGTTGAATACAAATAAATGCCCTAATTTTATTGGCGAAACAAGATCTGAGAACAATTTGTAAAGCTACTTTACAAGGTACTCGGACGTAACTACCTAAAGAGTTGTTTACTACGGTTTAATTCGGCTAAGTGCTTACAGCTAACTAGAAGTTGTAAAAACCAGAAAAACAACATTGTTTTCGATTTGATTAGTGTTAGACACCTACAGGACACAAATCTAGACAAAGCAGCACTTAGGTCAAGCAATGTACCTAAGTATGTACGATAGCTTCTAGGAAAGATCTCGAAGAGAGCCGATCGATACCGTATACATTATTATAAAAGTAGGTACCTAGTGTTAGGTACAAACTGCCTCCACACAGCCACAAAACCTCCCACAGCATATAAAGCTGACGTGACATAAACTAATGTTCCTCATTTAAAAAATCACAACGTTCGAAATTTAAAAAACGACTCCGTAGATGATAAAATGCGTGTCCGCTCCGCATTCCCACGTGGGTGCGCAGGTGCGTCCGCCGAGCCTCATCTCTCGGATGCTGGCCGCGGCTCGGGAAGCCTCACTAGTCGTGTCTTGCCACGGTCACTGCTCCCTGTCGCACCCTGTATATCAACCGTTGAAAAAGGATTTAATGAAGCCGATTTTTTTACATGAGTTACCTACTTACTTGCCGGATGCGGAAACATTTGCAAATTTCAGCAATATATACGTAAATTAGGCGGCTTTTCTCATCGCTTCCACAAATATTTACCATACGTGCATGGAGCTCGAGCTAGGTTGACATATCCCTGATTGAGCTTCATCGGATTATCTTATCATAGCTTATTAGGCTGTTCGGCACATATATCTGCTTCGGCTGGGGTTCGAATCCGGTACTATGGGTACAGCAGTCAGGTACTATAACCACTGCGCCATTTTTTAGAAGTTCTCCTTCCTCTTGATATAGAAGAAATATATAGAAATAGCATTTATCTCCATCTATCCGATAGTGTCGGTACTACGTTCAACGATCGTCGGACATGGCGCTAACCACACGGTTTGTGTGGTAAACTGGTGAACGATAGCAAACGCTCAAACTCACTCGCCGAACCACGACCTTTAGTCAATAAGTTAAAATTAATCACGCTAGACAGTAAACAATACGCTTAGCCGCTTGCCGTGACAGAAAACTAACTATACATAGGAAAACATGTAAGTTTGGCACACTTCGTCAGTATTTATTTACTCTATTCTAATAAAAAGTCTTTTGAAATGTTAAAAATGTATAAATTGTCTTGCTGTGTCTTTCGTAGATCATTCAGCGTTAAAAACTGTGCAATGAGCAGCTCCAAACCGATTGTCAAAGTGAAAGAGGGAAGTTTGCAAGGGACGCTGTGCGATGGTGAAGACAACTCAAAGTTTTATTCATTCAAAGGGATCCCTTTTGCTCGGCCACCAGTCGGTGATTTACGATTTCGGGTAAGCAATTTAATAAGTTTTTAACTCTTCTCGTGTGTAAACCCAAATGCCATACACGTTCATAATAGGGTACATGGCGGGTTAATCGTTTAAATATGTCGTTTGCAATTAAATACTCATCAAGTCATCATCATTAACTCGCAAAATGCTTACATGAATATTTTTCTTCAGATTCCTGAGCCTCCTACCCCTTGGGAAGGAGTTCGCGATGCAACCAAAGAATGCACTTTTATTTCGGCCCAGATGGACCACGCCACCGGGTCGGTGAAGGGCGGAGAGGACTGCCTGTATCTGAACGTGCACACGCCAGCATTGGGAGGGAACTGCCTCCTCCCCGTCATGGTTTACATCCACGGAGGAGGGTTCATCTATGGTCGTGGAACAGAAGACTCCGGGCACGGACCAGATTTCCTCATAAACAAAGGCGTAGTGGTCGTCAACATCAATTACAGACTGGGAATACTTGGATTTCTTAATTTAAACCTCAAAGAAGCGCCAGGGAACATGGGGCTACGCGATCAAGTGATGGCTCTGAGGTGGGTCCAACAAAATATTGCACAGTTCAATGGAGATCCAAACAATGTGACCATATTCGGAGCAAGCGCGGGTGCAGCCTCCGTAGAGTATCTGGTTTTGTCTAAGATGACAAAGGGATTGTTCCATAAAGCTATTTCCCAGGCCGGCTCCTCACTTATCCCATGGGCTCTGAACAGGAATCCAATGGAGCTAGCTTTTAAGGTGTCCACGAAAATGGGTAAAAACTTTCAATCAACGGAGGAATTGTTGAAACACTTTCAAAATTGTAAGCTGGACGATCTTATTAAAGTTTCAGAAGATGTGATCACATCTGAGGAGTGGAAAGGGGGTATATACTTCGGATTTGTGCCCACCGTTGAAACACCAGGTGATTGGGAGCCGTTTTTGGGTGAATCTCCCGAATTGCTGCTGAAACAAGGAGATTTCAATAAGGTTCCCTATCTTGCTGGTTGTTGTTCACAAGAAGGACTTCTTATGCTGTACGCGCGTCCTCAGGTTTTTGAATCATTAGCAACTAGCAAGAATTTTCTAGACTTCCTGACTTTCAACATCGACGATGAACACAGATCCAATGTAAAAGACAAGTTGAAAGAAGTATATTTGACTCACGATGGAACCGATGACTTTGCGGTTAACTTTTTCACCGATGTGGACTTTTTAGGTGGCACTTATTACGCCCTCTCATTGATGTCAAGGGCTGTTTCTCCTGTATACATGTACCATTTTTGCCATGAGGGTGAACTGAATATCTTGAAGAAGAAGTTGAACATAACTCGTGCAGGAGTCTGCCACAGCGACGACGGAGGGTACATCATGAGGGATGACTTGTTGACGAAATCTCCTCCAGAAATAGACCGCTTGGTTCGGGACCGAATGACCGAGATGTGGACCAACTTCGCGAAATATGGGTAAGTTTATTTATTTATTATTATGCATGCCTACCTATCTATATGGGTATTTTCTCATCTAAACCAAATACGCCCGGTAGCTAAAGTACAGTTTGACAATTTTTTTAGTTAGGTGATTTTTTGACATTTTTATTGTGTTTGTTTCAGAAATCCAACCCCGGAAATTAATGAAAAGATAACGACGAAATGGGAGCCCTTCGTCGAAGATCACCCGGTGTACCTGCGGATAACCGACCAACTGAAATTAGAAGAAAACCTATTGCCAGAAAGAATCAAACTGTTCCGAGAACTATATGAAAAATATTACCCATAGCTACATACTTTACTACTTACATACATACATTAGTATGTAATGTTACTGTAAAATGTATATCGGTATGGTAAGAAATATAATACTGAACAAATAAAATAGTATCTTTCATTTGCTAACACTATATACGGAACTCGATTGTATTTAATAAAGAAATGACCAACTTTCCGATAACAATGTAAGTATATTGTTTTTTGTTTTCTCCATTTCACTAACTAAGTACCTATTACCTATAACAAAGTTTTCATCTTAAAAGCAAAAGCTCAGTTAGGCTGAGCACGGCTCTGATTCGTTTGTAGCACCGGCATTGTTCGTTCAATAGGCGATCGGAATGCGCTAATGCCATTACGGGCTATGACATGTACTGGAGGTATACCGGCGACGCGAGAGTGGGCGACCTCACGCAGACCGAGGAACTGGCAGAACTGGACGAACGATAATAACAATTACACGTTCTGGTGACAAAACACAAGGTTATATCCTCATTATTATAATCATCTGATAAATTCTCATGCATGACGCAGGTTTAGAGAGACAATTATTTGATTGGATCCTTTTATTGCTTATATCTAGATTGGAAGAAATAAAAAAAAAACATATTCAGCATGCCTTAAAATAAAGCATAAAAATGCTTGCAGTAAAACGCACAGGCTACTTAGAAAATTGTAAAATGTAACAATTCAGTAATGACGTTGACGATTTCATATGTGTATATTTGGATACCGCCAGTTATGTTATTTGACCATCTACCGAACCCCGAGACTGCAGACTTGAAGACAATATATACCATGATACCACCAAACCTTCTAATGTCCGGTCAACTCTAGCATTGAGTTAAGTCTGTGGACGCCGAGTCACAGACTGGCCGTCGGGCGCCAGCGAGTCGCCGTGTGAAATACTCAGGTGCATCCAAACCTGCCCGCCCGCCACATACAGGGTGCCTCAAATCACGGCCACGACTCAACGAGTTACGTATAGTATAGTATAGCTTAGTTATATCCTGGTCCATATTTGTATCCACAACGAGTGCCGTATAACAAAGAGCTGAACCTAGGTCCACATTTGTATAACTTCCCCTTGAAGTGTGTGATTATTGGCAATCGTTAAAATTGTTCATTAATTTATTTCATTTGTTAACAATCTATCGTTATACCAGAGAACGAAGACCGTTGAGCTATAGGTACTAAGTAAGTAAGTACTTATAATTCCACGACACAAAAAATTACCGGTACATTTCGCCAACATAACACAGCATAACCAGAGCACCCTGTATGTGCACGCGGAGTCGCAGGGACCTTTCACGGCTGCGCCTGCGCCGCTTCCCACAGAGCGAGGCTTTCGTTCTCATTCTCCGCTCTGTTGTGCTCACACGTCACGGTGAATAATGCAACCATTTGTTACTTCGGAGGGATTCTGGGCTTATGAAGTGAACTTATTGATACAATTAAACTTAAAACGTACCTATTAAGTACCACAAAAATCTATAAACACTGTTTAACAAGTATTTAAAAAGAAATTTGACAGATTTCGTAGGCGTTTGACAGCACTAAACATCTGTTAAATACTGTCTAAGTTTTTGTGGTAAGGCTAAGGCCAAGATTCAACGGTCATAGGTAAAATCTAAAGAAAATTGGTTGGTGAAAATGGTGAAACCTGCGTCCTGATACTCCTGATTTGTTGATGTTTGTTAAATTAAAGCTACTTAGCCCTTATCATTTTGTCTATGTCCTTATTAAAAAGTTGATGGAATTCTAGACGGGGAATGATGCGTGCGCGTGACTGGCATCTTTTTACGTTTGTCATCGGACTCATCGGTCACCTAGTACTAACTTATGTTTTATGCAAACAAATAATCTGTAACCTAGATCAGAACTTGCTATTTGTCACCAACACGCAAAGAAAAATTGCGTTACGGGAAGGTGCAAACCTACCAATCTCGCGGTTATAACAATTTGTCACAAATTGATACTTGTAACTTTGAGGTGCACTTACAACTATTCAACATTTTATAGACCCCAATTATCCAATAGGCGACATTTGGCTCGTTCAGGCCACTTGGCTCGCCAAATGCCGCATTGTGTTGCGTTGTGCCCATATTTGTTAACAACGGCCCCTCTGTATTGACATCTGTGGGTCTTCAATGGCAGGGATACAAATGCTACTTATTCATACGCATTTTGAATGCAATCGCAAGGATATAATCGTAATATCTAGAGCTTTAAAAGTAGACTTAATTACTTGTTCATAAAGTCGATATTATTTGAAATGCGACCAAATGCTAAATACGGGTATTTTGCCACTTGCTAGTGTCAATAATGTAAAGATGAATCGGGTTCGAGGAGATTTGTCATTTGCTCAGGAAGTCAGGATTAAATAAATATAAAATTATCTATTAACCTTATCAAGAGCTTAGGACTTTGTCCCGATACATCTACTACTAGGTACTCGTCTAAGATCATTATCATCTCATCACTATTGAGTAAATAGGAAAAGATACCAGTATTATACACAAATAAAAATAATTCTAAAAGTTAGTTAATGTCTTTGGAAATATCTTACGGTATCACAAATTAAAATTACAGTACCCGCTTTATTATAATATGACTTGTCGTTTATGTACTTGTAGATAACAAGGTTAAGAACAAAAAATGTTGTTGACTGCGAACGATAATAATTATGTACCTGGAGGGTTACTTTATACTAACGAAAAACCAACGAACGAGAGCTGTCGTGCAATCGTACAACGAAATAGAGTCGTGGATGGCGCACCAGCGCACAGAAACTACGTTTTCCGTGGTATAGGGTAACCCCATTGTGATATCTATGTGTCATACATACACACGCCCGGTACTCGGGCATTCGATGTGTACTCTGTATTATGATTACGTTTATTGGTTTTTATCTGAACACTTGTTACGTGTTGTTGTCGGCCGTATTCGACTCGTGCCATGCGCCACTACCAGTCGACCCTCGCGAGCATTTAAAGGACACAGCAATCATGGATCTGCATCAGTGTACGACCGACTATTCGTCAAATAATAAGTGCTACTACATACGAAAAAAATATGTCGACCATTGACGGAGTTATTGACGGAGTTCATAATGAAGTGAAGGCTTCTGCCCTGGAGCTGATCGGCAACACGCCGCTGGTGGCGCTGGACCGCCTGCACCCCGGGCCCGGCCGCCTGCTGGTCAAGTGCGAGTTCATGAACCCCGGCGCCTCGCTCAAGGACCGCTCGTCGCTGCACATGATCCAGGACGCGCGCGCCGAGGGCCGCCTGGCGCCCGGCGCGCCCGTGGTGGAGATCACGTCCGGCAACCAGGGCTGCGGGCTGGCCGTGGTGTGCGCCGTGCTGGGCCACCCGCTCACGCTCACCATGTCGGCCGGCAACAGCGTGCAGCGCGCGCTGCACATGGAGGCGCTGGGCGCGCGCTGCGTGCGCGTGCCGCAGGTCGAGGGCCGCTACGGCAGCGTCACCTTCGCCGACGTGGAGGTCTGCGAGAAGGAGGGCCACAAGATCGTCGAGGAGACCGGCGCCTTCCTTGTCAACCAGTTCCACAACCCGTCCAACTCGCTGTCGCACTACAAGATGATGGGCCCCGAGATATGGAGACAGACCGGGGGGCGCGTGGACGGCTTCGTGGCGACGATGGGCACGGGCGGCGTGTTCACCGGCACGAGCAGGTTCCTGAAGGAGCAGAACAAGGACGTGAAGACATACGTGGTGGAGCCGGCGGGCGCGGAGGTGATCAAGGGGGACGCGATCACGAAGCCGCTGCACCTGCTGCAGGGCTCGGGCTACGGCTACGTGCCGAGCCTGTTCGACCGCTCGCTGCTGGACGGCACGCTGGCCGTGACGGACGAGGAGACGCTGGAGTACCGCCGCCTCATCGGGGAGAAGGAGGGGCTGTTCGTGGGCTACACCAGCGCGGCCAACGTGGCGGCGGCGGCGCGCCTGCTGCGCTCCGGCCAGCTGCCGCCCGACGCCTGGGTCGTCACCATCCTGTGCGACACCGGCCTCAAGTACTGCTAGTGCCGACTGCTCTCGCCACGGTGACCGACGCTAGCTCAGTTCCAGTGTTTGTTACTGCCACATTCAGTGATATTCTAATAGATGTGCATATCGCTTATTTAACTTTTCACGTAAGTTAGCCTATGAACTTCCATGTTTTTTTTGGCATTTCAATTATAAATGATAGATCTTCATAGGCAAGCAGCATGTGTAAAGTTAAATAATCTGTTAGTGTTTATAGTCATATATAAATAAATATAAATAATAAGACTATTGTTAGGTATTGACTACTTTTATATGTTCTCTGATGTTACCTATTTTAAGTTTTATTTATTTTTTAATTTTTTTGTGTTAAATAAAATTATTTATAACTTAACATATTTCTTGTTTATATTTTATAACCATTGTGATACATTATGCTACATAAGTATATATGTTTTAGTCATACTCTACCAATTAGGTAATTTAACATGTTGAAGATAGTATCTAATACAGTATAAGTAGTGTGATATGTGCCCTGTAGGTCAGAAATATATTAGGTAGTAAGAAAACAATAAAAAATACTCTGACCTAAATCAAGTTGGCCTTAAAATAAAACAATTATAATATATTCTAAGCGCAAAACACCGAAATCTTATTTAGTTTTTGCGAGGTATCCAATTAAAGGAACAGAAAACACCTGCCCCAAAAAAATGGGATAAGTTCAGCCTTGGAGCTGTCACTATAAGAACCTAAACTAAATTGTCTTTGGCGGCTATTCTTAGATGCCCTAAAATGGAGATGGGGTTTGAATAAATTATGGGGCTTACTCAAAACAAAATATATTTTTTGTTGTTGAAAATAATTCAGCTTGGGTCAGCTAAATAATAAAGTTTTAGGTAAGTATATTGGCATTGCATCATCCTGAAATGGATGAACAATGACTTATTGAGGATTATGATGATGCAAGCACTTAGTGTACTGTAGAGGTTTATGAGTACTTAAATAATTAGGACTGTTCCGTAATGATATAAGAAAATTTACTACAGAATAGAAATCTGGTTCTTTAAATCCCTGAAAAGTTTTAACGCAAAATTTACTACATAGTTTTTGATCAGGTAAAGATAAGTATTTATAATTTGCGTGTAGGTGTGAATTGCATAATCTATCTATCGACAAAGGTGCTTATAAACGATAAAAAAAACTGAAATACGCCTTGAATAAATATTGCTTCTTGATAAGATACTGTGAATCTGGGGGCACGGCATCGGTAGTACAAAACAATCATAAATATAAGTATCATATAGTTTCACACATGAGAACTTAAACTTAAGCAAAAATTCAGTATGTAATGCAGCCATGTGATGGACCTCCATGCTCGGGGTTTTTTAGACGAACGACATCAGAAATTAGATAATTCGTAAGAGAACTCAAGTAAGTACAGTAGGCAAAGCGGGCCTGCTATGTATGCCGCAGAACCAATAGTAGGTGGGGTAACCGAGTTACCGAGTGGAGACCACGAACAGGCAGGCGTAGCGTAGGCATGGCGTTCGGTACGCTGGACTGGAGACCTTAGAAAGGTAGCTGGTAGTGGCTGGATGAGGCAGGCCGAGGAATTAGTGTGCCTTGGAAAAGTTATTTGTCCAGCGTGAGCGTCCAGACGAATATTGTCGAGGGTGATGATCATGACGAAGTTGAGTCCTAAATACTCAACAACAAATAAAGCGCTGCATTCTTTATTCAAGTTCTGCTGGACAGCATAGTGAGTTAATTAATTTTAAAGAAATTATGTAAGAACAGTAAGTACGTATTTGAACCTATATGTAGTATAAAATTTATTTATCTCGTTGGTATCAAAGTCAAGGGATAATAGCTTGCATTGCTTTTATTCCCTCATTATAAATCAATTCGGTCGGACTTTATGTCTATTCGAAATTGTAAATCACGAGTCATTGGATTCAGCTGTCGGCAGATTCAAGATGGTTAGAGGGGCGTACACACATGTATTATTTCGCGATGGAAACTTCTAGAAGGTTGTGGTTAGTGATGCCATTTGTGCATTTGGCGGCGTTTTTTTACCACTCGTCCCCTCTAGGCGAGAAACCGCGAAAAAAACTTAATTGGCGCGATCTCGCTAATTTGCACAGACAGACCCTTTCGTGGAACTGACCAAACCTTTTTTGGTACCTATTCAAAGGTGTTTTTGGCAACAGGTGAAAAAATAAGCACCTTTATGCGGCAATAAAACTGTGCCGACGATATCAAGAAAACTTTTGTTCATCTATCTAGTCGGAACAATGGGTGTAGCCAAAATATTTGCTTTGGAATTAGCAATGGGTCATACAAAGATAGATGATGTTTGTATTGAGCTCTAATAGAGTTATTTGCGGAGATTTTGTGTGCTTGAGTGTTTGAAGACGTGCCCGAGGATCATTGCCGAGGATTGTGCAGTCTCATCGCCGTATTACTCAGTATCTAATTTATTGTACAAATATTATCTGTTTCCTTCATTGATATCCACAATCAGATTGGAAACATGGTGAAATAATCAGTTGATTGTTGAATTTTTCCATAAATTCGCCATAGCTACACTTATCAATAAATAGGAGAGATTAAATTTTATGACTAATAATGTTATTTTTGTAGGTGAGTATGTAAGTAACTAAGCACTTATGTAAGTAGGTATATGCATATGGTATGTTCGTAAAAAATCTGTCACCATACAAATGGATGCAATACAGCAATACACTAATAAGTATCCTTAAGTGGCATTATATGCTATCTTAGGTAACTTACGTACTTACCTAAATATACTTAACCAAAAACGAGCTTTTACGTTCAGCTTTGTTGCGATACCTGGAGGGTACAGGCCACTACAGGCATAGACATTGGTATAATAGTCTATGGTACAGGTACACTTCCGACTTTGCAGTCAAGCTTCCGCAGTGTTGGCAGCAAAGCCACAGCCCCGCTTGATGCCGTGGATAATGCCCTTATGGAACAGGATAAAGGCCGGAGTACAATATCCTCCTATATGTATATCCTACTAGCTGTTCCCGCGCGCTTCGCTTCGCCTTAAAAAGTTTTCCCGTGGGAATTCCGGGATAAAAAGTAGCCTATGTTCTTTCCCAGGGTCTAGACCGTATGTATACCAAATTTCATTCAAATCCGTTCAGTAGTTTTGGCGTGAAAGAGTAACAGACAGACAGACAGACAGACACAGTTACTTTCACATTTATAATATTAGTTAGGATTAGGATTAGGATTAGGATATAACAAAATCCTATTTGAATATCCAGGGCCTTTGAATTCTTAAATGTGTCCCTGCAAGACGTATGGCATCGGTGCAGTGGTTTGGTTGCTATTCAAAGGCTTATCGGTAGTAGGTCTACGTAGGGCAGAATATGGTAGCACTATACTATGACTATACTATCCATACCACGACCGCTAACCAGAGGAGTCCCGCAGGGCTCAATATTGGGACCTGTACTGTTATTTATGATATTGTATCGTCGGTGGAACACTGTCTTTCGTATGATGGTGGTAATTATGATACAACGAAAGGTGAAATAATGGCTAAGTGCTGAATCCCGGTTAATTCAAGTTCCTGGTCTTCGGAATAACTCTCGATATATCAAAGAGAGCAGTTTCTTAATGTACCAATAGACCCATTATGAAACTGAACATTGTGAAACTGCTACTCAGAAATTTCAAACTTTATTTTAAAATATTTTTAATATGGTTATGGTATCACCCTGGAGGAAAGGAGCGGTGGTAGCTCAGTCGGGTAAGCGCCCGCTTCTTACCCAAGAGATGCGGGTTCGAATCCCGGGGCTGACATGTACCAATGAGTTCTTTTAACTAAAGTACAATGTATACCATCGCTCTTACGGTGAAGGAAAACATCGTGAGGAAACCTGCATATCTAGATTTAGCACATGTAGATATGTGAACCCACCAACCCGCAGTGGACCAGCGTGGTGGGAAATGGTCCAAGCTTAGGAAGGCAGTTTAGACCTTGGGAATATGCACAAAGGTTCCACTCGAGAGAGCCAGGTGCAGGTTCTTACACCCCCACAAAGAATAGAATAGAATAGAATAGAATAGGTATCACCCTGTATAGTATAAAAGTATAGATAATTGAATGTCACTATGATCGTGTATAAAATAGTTAATTGTCATCATCAGTCAGCACTGGTGGTGACTCATGGGGATGAAGTCATCTACCGAAATTCATGACCGCTGCCACTGGACATACATGTATAGGCTCCTCACTGTATTATTCTATTCTATTCTGGTAGGGGGCGAAGTTCCTGTACGTGGCTCTCTCGAGTGGAACCTTTGTACATATCCCCTTGATTTCAGCTCTGCCAGCCTAGCTCCCGAGTAAACTGGAGTAGCAAGCCTGGGTGTTGCAATAGCTAAATGTATTATATTTAATATTAATTCTTAATAATTGATATTAATCCACGGAAATCCACTTCTAATAGCCTATCCAGGATCCTGAAGATCCTGAATCAGACAATATAAGCCTGTGTGTAGATTGTAGCAATTTTATACTAAAATAAAACGAACATCTTTAAACAGAAAGTTTTCTGGCACATAAATTGCATCCTATTTGCTTGAACATCGTCATCAGTCGATTAGCCCGTTATTGTCCACTGCTGGACATAGGCCTGTCCAATTCGCTTGCACTTTATTATCTTCACAAATACTTAGATACTAAAACCACATTTACTTAAGAGAATAAGCTCTAAGGCCTGGTGATATGGAGGCTGAGACCCTCAAAATTGATTTAATCTGAGTAAATATTGGCCGTGGACCCCGAGGTGTGCTCAGGTGGGCTCAGCTGTGTCATACAGGATGTTTAAGTTGACTTTCTTTGTGGGTTAGCATGTGACTCTTCACTTATCTAAGATTATCTCTCCTTTTGTTAAGGATTAGCTTAATTTGGGAATTCGACCACTGGCCTCACACTACACATTCAGTATTTATTTTGCCTAAAATCTTCTGGTACTGTTTTTTTCTAAAAAATAAGTACTAATTTTGAAATCTTGGAGTTATTTTATACCCACCACATAACAAATTGGAATAATTCTCCACTTCACGTTAGCACTTACCACAGATACAAACACAACAATTGGTCGTGTTTATTCTACTCTACCTAAGTACTCTGTAAGCATTATTGTAAACAATTAATTCTAATGTTCCTCGTAAATATTAAGTAAACCGACAATTATTGTAGTATTGTATCATTTACCTCGTTAAATATGCAGTTTAAGCCGCATTCCTAGACGCATAGATACTTAGCTCTAGACATTCCTAAACTGGATGACTGTGGATAGCATTGAATTAATTTGTACAGAATAATTTCAGAACAGAAAGTATCAAATGAAGGGAGGTCCTTTATTACCCGACTGCCGAAGGAGGGCGGGTAATGTTTTTTTAGGTTAATTTTTCAATTATATATTATTTTGGAACTTTTGTCATTAGGTGACGATGAAAATCCCATCGTACCTTCTATTTAACGTAAACACAAAACAATTATTAGGTACTTATAGTATATTGTGTTATAAATATGTTGGTGAATTAATGATATATATTCAGGTGTCACTGATGAAAAACAATCAAAAGAGTATTAAAAAATGGTTAGTTTTTTAAATATTTTGCTTTTAAACATAAATTTTGGGTAAAATCTAAAAAAACTTTAAACCTAAATAACTCAAAAATGGTTGACTTTCGGATAATGCATTATGGGGTTCAATCGACTGGAAATGCCTTCGTCTATGACCCATTAAGGAATACATCGACTTTCCAATCACCCTGTATTTAGGCCTTGTTTCACAATGTCTTACCTCTTCACTCTCTGTTATTATTTTTTTGACAGTGACAGCATGTCTAACCAGACCTTGTGATACAGGTACAGGGCCTTAATATTTATAATAAAAACTAAATGTGGCCGCGAACTCCGCTTCGCCTTAAAATTATACCCGCGAAGGATTGTCTCTTATACAGGGTCATTGGAAAGTTGATGTATTCCTTCAAATGGGTTATAGATGAAGGCATTTGCAGTCGATTGAACTCCATAATGCATTATCCGAAACTCAACCATTTCTGAGTTATTTAAGTTTTATGTTTTTTTTATAATTTTGCCAAAATTTATGTTTAAAAGCCAAATATAAAAAAAAACTAATTATTTTATTAATACTTTTTTGATTGTTTTGCATCAGTGACACCCTATTTAACTAATTATAGTCATTAAATTTGCAATATTCAACTCAATTTAGACACAGTGCTTCAAAATAATTAAAACATTAATAAAATGTTTCAAAAGGTGAAAACAAAAATGCTTAATTAAAAAAGAATTTCAGCTGAAGAATTTTCAGGCACTAGAACTTAAAAACATAGTCAATTTATAAGCTTTAAAATGACATATTACAATCTAAAATCGATTAAGGTATGACCAAGATATAGCCAAAGCAACTACATAGGCGGACAAATCTCACTAGGGAAACGAACAAGATTTGTTCAAATTTTAAGTTAAAATGTCTTATAACTGGACTTTGTAGAGCTCCGAACCGTTCACTAAAAAAAATTGTTCTCCTATATCGCGGTTCCTCAAAAGCACAGATCGACGACAAGGCTGCTTCACCGAAATAATGCTTGTCCGATAACACGGTTAGCCGAAAATACTTTTCGATGACGATAGGTTCAACGATAGAACGCTTTTTCGACTGCACAGCATGTGAAATTGTTTAACCGACATGTTTTCAGCGAATAAGCCGTCTTCGAACAGTAATTTTAAGGAACCGGGTTGTGAAGAATTATTTTGTATTACCAATCATAATTGAAAAGTACTTTTGGCTAACGTGTTATCGGACAAGCATTATTTCGGTGAAGCAACCTTGCCGCCGATCTGTGCTTTTGAGGAACCGCTCTATCGGAGAACAATAATTATTAAACGGTTCGGAGCTCTACAAAGTCCAGTTATAAGACATTTTAACTTAAAATTGGAACAAAATCTTGTTCGTTTCCCTACTGAGATTTGTCAGCCTATGCGGTTGTTTTGGCTATATCTTGGTCATACCTTTATCGATTTTAGATTGTAATATGTCATTTTAAAGCTTATAAATTGACTATGTTTTTAAGCTGTAGTGCCTGATTTTTTTCTATTTTGTGCCATTCTCTTGAGTGTGGCAGTGTCCTTTGATCCGGTCCATGTCTTTATATTTTCAAACCATGATGTTCTTGGCCTTCCTCTTCCTCTTTTCCCTTAAATTTTCCTTTCTATAATATTTTGAATATACAATGGTTCACTTACATAATATGTAATTTAAAAGCCAAAATTAGCAAAATCAGTCCCTTTCCCTTCCTCTCTGCTTCTACCCCCACCTCCTACATGGCATTCCTCTCATACTTACCTACTTCTCTAAAGAATTTTTGTTGGTTATGGGGAGAAAAATATTTTTTATCTCGAATGTCCAAAACTCATAGAAAAAAAATGTTCAGAGTGACGAGCTGAGTCATCCCCTTTTGGCGTACTTTTGTAACAACCTTTATTGAATTTTTCATGATGTGTAAAAAAGTATTTAAATAAATCTCTCTCTCTCTCTCTCTCTCTCTCTCTCAGCCTTCTGTAGTCCACTGTTGGACATAGGCCTCTCCTAACGATCGCCACCCCAAACGGTCACCCGCCATCTGCATCCAGCGGCTTCCCGCTACCTTCCGCAGATCATCAGACCAACGGGTTGGGGGGCGACCGACACGCCGTTTGCCGACACGGGGTCTCCACTCCAGGACCTTTCTACTCCAGCGGTCGTCGGCTCTGCGGGCTACGTGGCCAGCCCATTGCCACTTCAGCGTGCTAATCCTTTTGGCTATGTCGGTAACTTTAGTTCTCCTGCGGATTTCTTCATTACGAATCCTATCTCGCAGGGACACGCCTAACATAGCCCTTTCCATAGCACGCTGAGCAACTCTGAGCTTGTGGATAAGCCCTTTGGTGAAGCACCACGTCTCGGCTCCGTAAGTCATCACTGGCAACACGCACTGATTGAAAACGTTTGAAATCTACTGCGAGTTATTTATCAGTTAACATGATCAGACATATTTTCTCGAACTAGAACGAGCTCAGCGATCCCTCCTAAAGGTGATGTACTTTAAGCCGTATCGATTCCCCACACAAGAGCTCTATAATAATTCTAAACTACTATCTGTCAGAAAGCTATATTTACTGAATCTAATTCTCACAAAACATAAATCTATGCCTTACATCCCTATAAATAAAAGAAGAAAAGATATTGTCGATTCATACAGCGTTCGTACATCTTTTGCTCAACATCAATATAAGAAACAATCTGTCTTCATTTATAACAAAGTAAACAAACTATTAAAAATATACCCATTACTTTTAATTCAGTGCAAGAAAAAAGTCACTGAGTGGTTACTGACTCTTAATTATGATGAAGTGGAGGATCTATTTAAAGTTATTGTGTAATACTTAAAAAAAAGGTATAATTGCTCTTATGTATGTACTACATAATCATAGCAAAATATAGTGTACGTTCATATTATTGTGCAAGTTTTTATTAATGTATATATTTGAGTTTAACCATTAATAATCGTATCATATGCAATCTATTCTTTATAAAATATTTTTTGTATTCTTATTATTGCCTATAAATACACAACACAACACAACGCAACACAACACAACACAACACAACACAACACAACACAACACAACACAACACAACACAACACAACACAACACAACACAACACAACACAACACAACACAACACAACACAACACAACACAACACAACACAACACAACACAACACAACACAACACAACACAACACAACACAACACAACACAACACAACACAACACAACACAACACAACACAACACAACACAACACAACACAACACAAAACAAGGTCAGTTTAAATGTAAAATATTAATTCTCTCTCTCCTTACTTTAACTATAGTTGTTGTTGTTGTTGTTGTTCCTATGGCACCCCAGAGGTGCAGAGGGTCTCCACTAACGTCCGCCACTTCCGCCTATCTTCGGCTGTACTTTTGGCCTCGCTCCAGCTTAGTCCAGCGGCTCGCAGCTCGTTTTCGACGCTTCGGCGCCATGTCTGGACAGGGCGTCCACGGGAGCGCTTGCCATTTGGTGGCCTCCAGTCAAAAGCTACGTTTGCGGCATTCGTAGCTCCTCTTCGTACAGTGTGCCCAATCCATCTCCACTTTCGCTTCGCAATTTCCTTGCCGATGGGAGATTGTCGGCACAGCTTCCACAGATCTTCGTTACGTATTGTCTTCGGCCAGAAAACGCGCAGGATCGATCTTAGGGACTTATTGACGAACACTTGCAGTTTGTTCGTCAGCCCTTTCGTCACTCTCCACGTTTCGCAACCAAAGAGCAATACGGACTTCACGATGGAGTCGAAGAGGGAGATTTTTATCCGCCTTGTGAGCACATTTGAGTCCCAAACAGGTTTGAGCTGGGCAAACGCAGCCTTCGCCTTCTTGATCCTGCTCTCTATATCCTCATCTGCTCCTCCCTGACGGGTGACCGTGCTTCCGAGGTAAGTGAATGTATCGACCGAGTCCAAGCGTTGGTTATCGAGTATTAAGGCGTCCGAGGTTTTAGCCTTGATACGCATATCGACTGTTTTGCGTCGGTTTATTCGCAGACCCATTACTCTGGCTTCCTCCTGCAGGTGTACGAGTTTCTCTTGTAATAGGTCGAGAGTTGGCGAAATCAACACTATGTCGTCCGCGTAGTCTAGATCCTCTAAGACACCTGAAGCCCAGCTTATGCCTCTCGGGATAGCAACCACGTTCCTCATCACATCGTCAAGGAGAATAACAAATAGGAGCGGTGACAGGAGACATCCCTGCTTGACGCCAGCTGAAATGCGTATTGGGGCCCCAAGCTCTTTTTCATGTACGACCCTACATGTACTGCCCTCGTATAGCGAGCGTATAACTTGGATGATGCAGGCTGGTATGCCTCTGCGTTGTAGACTTGACCACAACGCGGTCCACTTCACGGTGTCGAAGGCTTTTTCGAAGTCTACAAAGGCCAGAAATAGCTCCGACTGCCATTCGACACATTGCTCAATAAGGACCCGTAGGGTGTTGGTGTGGTCAGTGCAGGAGCGTCCAGGGCGAAAACCAGCCTGCTCATCTCTGAGGGTCACTGCTACTTTCGGCGCGATGCGGTTTAGCAGGATCTTAGCTAAGACTTTGGCGGCAGCGGGCAGTAGTGTGATGCCGCGCCAGTTGTCGCATCGCGATGGGTCCCCCTTCTTTGGAACTTTCACCAGGAGTCCTTGTTTCCACTCGGCGGGTACTTGTCCGGCTTCCCAGATACGGGTCAACAGGGGGAACAGTATAGTAGCAGACATTGGAGCATCAGCCCTCAGCATATCTACATGGATGTTGTCGATACCTGGCGCCTTCCCTGGCTTCAGTGATTTCACAGCTGCAACTACTTCTTCGAAAGAGGGTGGCGCTGTTGGTATGTCCAGAAGAATGCTGTCGTTATCCATGCTGATGGGCTCTTGTTGGTCTGTGCCCTGGGCTTGCTCTAGGAGACTCGAAAAGTGCTCTGTCCATCAGTTAACTATAGTTATTAGGTATAATCTTTTATTTTTTAAGCAAAACAATATCTAACTTCTGGAAGAGCGGGGTGTCCTGGCACAGGTCTTTTTGTACTTAAAAGGATGCCTCAGCAACTGATTTGTATTGTATGTATGTTTTTGCATAATAAATATATTTTTCATTTTTCATTTCATTTCATATTTATGTATAAATACAAAACATTAAATTATAGGTAGGTATTATCATCACCTGTTCTTATCTAGGATCTTATCAGCTTATCACCTAATTATTAATCGACCATGGTTTTATACAGAATGAGACCGATAGCACGTTTATTTTTATACCTATTATGTACAGTGCTTACCATAGTTACCATGACCATGCAAATTTCCACCTTTTAAAAAACAACGCTTACGCAAATACTTAAACGAAAATTATCATTGTTTTCAATCTTGACAGTACATACCTACATTTACCAGTAGACCCTGTTTTTTGCTATTCTGTTATTTTAATATTAATTAATCATAGAATCTTATTGGCCTGCATATTTGCCTATGTATTAGCTGGTGCATTCTCTATAACAAATCTGCATACTTCATCTCGAGTGGGCGTGCTGGTCGAGAAAATTGTCATTTTCCTGCGGCAGGTGGCGCTGCTGTCTACGCCTAATGAGGCTGCACCTGGCTCCATTACCGCCTCTAAGCCTCGCGTACTGATTTTACACAGTTTTTGCAACGTAATGACAGCGCAAGGACTTCCTGTGCCATTAGACTAGCCCAGCCACTGACACGTACACAAAAAAGTAGACTCAATACTTTTAATTCAAGTTTCGTTCCATAATATGGGAATACTTAATGCACGCAGTCGGATTACATAACGCAATTACGCGTTACCGCCGCGGTAATAGATTAAAAACTGTATAATTGATGAGGTGTTGGTGTAATTGGTAGTGAGATTAGAGTGGTAATGTATGTCTGTATTGGAATGGTTATTTTATCGGGCGACAGGTGGCGGATGCGCGGCGGCCATTACTCCGGCACGTTTCCTATTAGAATCGTGTTAGAGAGAGCGTGTAGTAATGAGATGAGCCTGCAGGTGGCCGCAGCATGCGGAAGGCTGTATATGAGTTGTATGACAGTCGCATGTTACTCCTAATTCTAATTTAATAATAGGCAGGTGGCTAGCGAAGGCTTAGCTTGAGTCAGATTGGGAAGCTGGTATGGTCTGACTATTTTCAATAAGTACTTACCTACCTACTTATTTTAAATAAAACGATAGACTAGAGGTGTAACAAAGTATACTTACAAATATTTTCTGAACTAAAGTAGGGCTCTATTCTATCTAATGTCCATTCCCTCGCTTGAGAATGTCAAGTTTATCACAATTTAAATATGGAATGCAATAGCATTGGTTGAGATCGTTGAAAACAAAAGTTGTTCAGATTGGAGAGATAAGTCCTTTTCGGCTTACTACTTCCAATTTTGCAACACCCTATATTAAGTATGTTCCTCTATTTGAATAAATCACTGAATTTAATGTAAGTACTAAATAAATAAAAAGGCGCAGCTGTCAAGGGCTCCCAGGAATCTCTCCAGCTCTGGTCTAACGACGTTCTATCGCCGTCCTGCACCTGCCGCGTCTACTTGCTCTTTTTATTGTAATCTCTACACTCATTTACTATTCCTTGTATGTCCGAGCGCGTCTAGGATTACGCCATCGCTATTACACTCCACAGAGCTAGGAAATTAACGAAGGTGGGGTGGATGGTTCTGTAGTAGAGGGTGTGAAGGGTGTCAGCCTGCTGCACCGACGAGAGAAACAGTTCAGAGTGACCTCCTCAGCTTGAGTCACTCGACACCTTTAGGGTTACTGTACACTTTTTTTAAACCCTCTATAAGATATCTCTATACTAGTCTCTAATGCAGTTAGACATTTTACCACTTACTGGATAAATTTTGCGTTATTTTGCAACAAAGTATTCGTTGTCATCATGAATCCTCAGAAAAATCCGCTCCACCTTAAAATTACTGACATCGTGCACTGTCTAGATGCTATCTGTACCTATACTACGAGTACATAGGCAGCATACCCTACCCTACGTTAGATAGACTTATATTTATAAAACCTGTAGATATAGCATGGTACGTATAGCCTGTCACCTGCTCCTTCTAGCCGTGATTATAGCAGCACCTGTTACGTAATACACAGAGTCAAGCCCAGACATTATAGGATGTAGACCCCATGGGATACTGTCCGGTCTTTTTAGACCGGACAGAAATTGGTTATTATTATGAAGAATCCGTAGTTTTATTTTTTCGTAACTATCTCAGCACAAGCTTGCTTGTGTTGGGGTGCACTAGTCCGCTCTTGGCCCGCGTGGTGGACTAGGCCTAAGCCCTTCCTTCATTGGAAGGAAATCCGTGCCCAAGCCGTAGGGACGTGATGGGTTGTGAAGATGATGATTATTATGAAATGTCCTACGGTTACCGAAATAGTGAAGTAAAGCTTTCGCGAGTAGACAATACTATTGGAAAATTCTGTATATATGCAGAATATTTCAGTGCAATGCCACATTTAGAAGAAGTACCTTCCTTAAATGTAAACCCATAGAAGACTTTATTAATTATATAAAAATATTTACAAACTAGCTGTTCCCGCGCGCTTCGCTTCGCCTTAAAAAGTTTTCCCGTGGGAATTCCGGGATAAAAAGTAGCCTATGTTCTTTCCCAGGGTCTAGACCGTATGTATACCAAATTTCATTCAAATCCGTTCAGTAGTTTTGGCGTGAAAGAGTAACAGACAGACAGACAGACAGACACAGTTACTTTCACATTTATAATATTAGTTAGGATTAGGATTATTATCGCACCTGGAAATCAAACAAGTTCTTGACGAAAAAAAAAGTTACATTTCCCGTTTTACTGTTGTACCGTACTACCGATGTAAAAGTCAACTATGAAAAACTTTCAGTAAGTGTTGCAGACTTGTGCTATAGGTGTTTAATCAAACTAGCCAATCTAAATCAGTGGCAATATAAGGAAATATTTAAGAACTGAATGGTCAAGCCACGCACAGCCTTGTAAGGTAAACCAGAACTAGTATATCTACGAGCAGCAGAGAATGTTGGTTTAGATTTCAACACCGCCCGTCATGGTCATGGGTATAGGACCACTATGAAAACAGCAGTTGCTATGATAAAATAGATTACGTTTGGCTTTTAAAACTATGTAAAGTATTTATCTTATCTTATAGCTTTTCATCGCGATGTGAATCGCGTGTTAATAATCGGAGTGCGGAAATAATTCGAATCAAAAAGATTCCCGGTCAAAAATGTACACACATACCTACTTACATGTAGGTATATGTATTTTGTTCATGAGACATGGAATTTGCCCGCCTCCTATTATTTCATTGGGTCTACATAACACTGGCAAAAGTGCAATTGAGGCATTACTGACGCACTTAACGACCAAACCGGGAAATTGAATATTAGATCGAAACGCTGCAGTCTTCTTAGACGAATTGAATTTATTACATAGATACCTGGTTATGTCTGAAACCGGCAAGGCGGGTACCCACTATACTAGGACATTAAAATGCTTTCCTAGCAGGTGTTTCCTTTAAAAACACATTAAGTACACTAAAGGATGTTAGAAACGAGCAGGATTTAAGATTGGAAACATGAACCGGTATGACGAAGGTCTGCTCAAAGTTTTGATTTGCTTGCGTCCTGCATACGGCTACCCGTAATACCAAGCAATAGTGACTAGCCAAGTTATTTATTCATGGGTGATTCTGGAGTTATTTTCAAATTATGTATTAACTATTATGTATCTTGAATAAATCCCTAATTATTTTACGCAGAGTTGCTTGAATTAGACCCATTAATCGTATAATTAATCATGATCATACAACTTCTAATCTGTTTAAGATTTGCCATCACTCGAGCCGAATCTGTCTCTACAGTCACGAGTACCTAATGAAATGGTTCCAGTGACAATTAATAATAATGGAAAAGAATAGCTAAATGACGCTTTATGCAATATTGAAGTTAATTTAACATCGCATCAGAATATTACCAACCAAAAACATTTCGATCAAATTCTAAATTTAATGGTTTGTAAAATTTGGATCATTGTTATCGCAATTTTGTGACTATAATTTTTTCGTTGCTCGTCGTGACTCTTATGATTGTAAATGAAACGACTGAAAGCTCGTCTAGTTTATTTAAAAATATAAGTACATATTTAGATATAAGTAAATTATATACGGAAATAAACCAATACAGGGTGATGTGTCGCAAGAGTCGCAACCTCGTAACTGTCCGGGTCCGTGACACGCATGTAATGTGTCAGACACCTGCGAGTGACGTTTTATTGGGTGTCATAATAAAAAGCTGTCACTCCCAATAAGTTTCTCTCGACATTCCAACACAATAGTGTGAAGAACATTTTAAGTGGTTTTTTAAATCAGTTTCGTTGTCATTCTACAGTGTACCTTTCTTTTAAGAAAGTACGAAGATTATGAATTACTTTCTTACCATGGGCGTAGCGTGGTTTGAAACTATACAAGGCCAGAACGCACCCATAGTGTACTAGCACTGTATAGTTTCAAGTGAAAAAAATAAATATTTTACTTGAAAATATACACGATTTGTGCGTACTAATCGCGTATACTTTCAAGTTGGGATTTACTACTACACTTGAAAATATACATTGCTATTACGCATATTGCTTGATTGGCGTACTTGTCGCATATAATTTATACCTACATGCTGATTCTAATTTACTTAACTATTTCGGTAAATGTAAATGACTACAATTGACTTGGTCTGCCTGTCATACCTATAAAATGATAATAAATGAAGATGAACAAGCTCTAATTTGATTGGAGTCATTCGTCAAGTCGCGCGCCTTAGACTCGCGCGCCACGCGCGAGTTGCCCCTCCCGTATTTACCTACTTTTTTTGTCGTCAACTCGCTCGACTGTGAAAATATGTTAAGTTATAATTTATTATGCTTAAGGTAACTACTTAAAATGTATAGGGTATTTTATATGACTTTACTTTAAAATAAAATCAGTAATTAATCTCGCTTGGCAAACTGTTCTCTTCGAACACCTCTACCTAAACACAGGAACCATTTTTATTTGTTCTGTCTTTGTTATATATTTATAACCTGCACGAAGCAGTACCGACTTGGATGTTAAGATTTCATGTGCAGTTTTATTACTAGATGAACTTTCTGGAAGTAATTGTTACAGTTAGGTATCTGTCTCATTGACCAATGAAATAAACGAAATTTGTTTTAAATTTTAGTGCTAATTCGATATTTAATATAACTCAACGAAAACGTAACACTGTGTTTATATTACGGTAAAGTAGACTTGGTAATATAGTAAAGTTAATTTATTATAGGCTTACCCCCACAATACATCAAAATCAGTAATAACTGCCACATTTTAATATTTTTGCGCTGTACTGTAGACTGTAAGTAATGCACTGTACATCTCTGCTTCGAATTAGGAGTAACACTAAAACGACGTCACTAAAACAATGACGTTTTAGCCCTTTAAACCGGTTTTTGCAACAAAAACTTGAAGGACATAGCTATGACAGGTAAAATTTGCGCACGGGATGAGAGAGATAGCAAACTTGGGTATCATGCGTCATAGGTCACATCCCCTTTTGCCTCATTCCGCACTTCCAACATAGGCTTTATTGTATCTTTATTCCGAAACCAATGCATCTACTTTAATGGCGACTGTCTAGTCGGTACCTTCTTATGCTAATCGTAATCAGCCAGGGAGACAATATTTAACTATATTTTTTGTTTCAATTCGTTTGCATCTGACCGTACTTTACATGGGCACGCGAGTTGACGATATAAAAAAACAGAAGATGCCAACTCGCGTGGCGCGCGAGTCTAAGGCGCTAAATTGATATTTATAGCAATCATACTTGCAAGTAAGCATACCTACTAATATCTTATTATTTAAATGAATTAAGAGTAATACCTACTACACTCCTGAACGGATAAGACTAGCTTAATGACGCCGTCTAACCAATTAAATAGTAAACTTTGATAAAATTTTAAATTTAATGGTTTAAAAAAATTAGGGTCATTTGGTGTTGACTTTTTGCTACTTGGACTTATTCATTGCTCGTGAGTGTAGTAGGTATTACCCTATAGACCTATTATAGACATATTTTTCATCAAGTTTTAAATTCACCGTAATTGTCTTTTATGAATTGTTCTACACCCTCATATGAGATAATTTTTACTATTAACAACAGTTCTACAGTTTAATATCAATTTACTTTTTAAGTTACGGTGTAAACAAAAAACACGTTACGAAATTAATGCCAAGTGCGGAATGATGATGCAATGTTTAGAAAGCAATAGACTTATTACTATTTCGCATGAAAGAAAGAGAGAGCAACAATTCAAAAGGGCTACCTGGTAACTAATCACGTATAGTTTCAAGTGCTCGCATTGCCGCTTGGAACTTGAAAATATACACGATTAGTACGCAGTGGTAACTGCTGCAGTATATTTTCAAGCCATAATTTTGGCCCAACTTACTTGAAAATATATGCGATTAGTGCGTAATGGCCTTGTATACTTTCAAGTAAATCATGGCACCATTTTAATTTGAAAATATACGCGAGCAGTCCCAACCTCTGCGTTCTGGCCTTGTATAGTTTCAAAACACGCATGGGCGTATCAGCAGAAAAGTGCTGAAAATATTCAAACGCCTGTCGTAATACATGCGGCTTACTCACACCAAATTGCTTATTCAGCCTATAAATAAAACATAGCAACACTACAGCCATGTTAAAATAATAGTCTAAAAAATAATGTCTAGTAATCCTAACTAATATTATAAATGCGAAAGTAGCTGTGTCTGTCTGTCTGTCTGTCTGTCTGTCTGTCTGTCTGTCTGTCTGTCTGTTACTCTTTCACGCCAAAACTACTGAACGGATTTGAATGAAATTTGGTATACATACGGTCTAGACCCTGGGAAAGAACATAGGCTACTTTTTATCCCGGAATTCCCACGGGAAAACTTTTTAAGGCGAAGCGAAGCGCGCGGGAACAGCTAGTTAGTTTATAAAAATAAAATCAGACCTACATGTCGTCAAAAATTAAGGAAGTAGCTAAGTAGTCATTTCAAATATCAGTTTTTTTTAAATTCAGAATTAGTTTCATTGACTTATATTGTCGGCCTTTGTGTGTTCTTAATAATTATAAAGTGTGAGTTATACGTATTAAAATAACACAATAATTACACTTTTAGGTCCTACACCTACACTTAAAGGCGAACAATTAAATAAAGCCGCTCGGTCATGACTTCATGAGCAAATTAATATGAATACCGTATTTGTGAGAGAGGCGTCGCCCCGGCGGCCGAACACCTGCGCTTGCGCATCTCATGCCACACACACCATTATACACCTTATCCCATTTAATGTAAAGTCTAAGTTCAATTGTAATTTGCAAGTGTTGTCATTACCAATCAGTGCTGGTCGAGCACTGACAAAAAAACGACAAAGCTCTAACTGAGAAGATGTGAGATAAAGAGCCGCTTTAACTTAAAACTATTTGGTTATTAATTGACCGGTTGACAATTGTGCTCATGTGCTGTATTTGCCGTGTCTCAAAGACTATCAAGAAAAAAACTGGCTTGAGTAGCTTAGCAATCATGAAAATATAGCTATTGAATTTCCCAGTTTTCTATCTGTAAAAACTAAACTCAATTTTCAGGTTACCTAAGTAATAAGAAGTAGGGCTGAGTTGGTATAATATAAGGTCACACAACTCGAGATTATATCCAGCTCCATTTTATATTCCCCTAAAAATTTAACTTTCAAAAAGTTTCTTAATTTAAATAAAAGAGCTTCATAATTTGGCGAAAAACTCAATAGTTCCCACTCTTAAGTCTAGTCTAACCTCAAATAGGTAGGTACCTACAGCCTCAAGTATAAGTCAAACCGTGTGAGCTAACTGACAGTTAAAAGAATAATACGGACGCGGACGGGGTATCGTTATCGGTTGACAATGACACTGACATAAATACAGCTTTTTCTTGTTTTTTTTATTTATTCGGTTTAGTGTTCGTTACCACTACAAGATGGCGCTATTACATTAAAATATTTTCTACATTATTTTAAACATAATTTGGTCGTTTTATCACACTTTTAGACATTTTATAAGTCATAAAATTAAATCAGCAGTCCCAGTATAAATATAAAATATCAAAAAATATATGATAACAAACGTAAACACAACATGTCCTACATCGCGGTATCAACATTTTTTCGACCACTCACGTATATACAACCAAATTCAACGAGAGTGGGAGTTTCAACCAGTTCAACCGTCGGGGCTACATGCAGAGTCTACATGGCTCCCTTGCCCTGTGGAAAGTCCCCGGAGACGAGGCGGAAAGCGCCGCAGTGTGAGGCTGCAGGCCAGCCCGGCGCTTCAGGGGGGTTATACCTGTGTCGCGCCAGGCTGTAGCGTTGCTCAGAGCGAAGCTAATGTTGAAAGGCACTTGTGTCGAACCAAATGGGGCTTACTTGGTCATGGAACTTCTTCTTCTTTTGTTTTTGTGTATCTTTTTCAGGTTTTCAGGCGTTACCATTTCAAATTTACATCATACAAAATTAGACCATGTAAATATGTATTTAATTTTCATGTAAACTTCTGTTCAATTTTAGGTTTGATCCTGTAAATAATGGATGCATTCAAGTTATCTTTCAGAATCAGCCTCAATACCGCTATTATTTACCTAGATAAATAAAAAAAACATAATTATAAACAAACAAAAAACCCGACTGCACGCTAAAAAGATGAAAACAAGCCCCAATGTTAATGGAAAGTATCGCAGGCGGGGACCAGCAGAGGGTTCACCATTTAGCTGAATGTTACTTAGATAGGTTTTACTTAAATACTTGTCGTGTTGGTCATTAAAATGTATATAGCGCCCTCTAGAGGACACACTCTAGAGGGCGCTATATAGGTACATTTTAATGTAACATCACATAGCCTATACCTATAACGCCTAAATACACACATTATGTGTGTGAAAATTATAACACTCCCCTGAGTTACTCAATCCAGTAAGCATAAAATACGAAAGAAGTTAACTTTGTGGATAATTGTAACTTCGGATAAGTCAGGAAAGTGCCTATACTGTAAACTTTCTTTCTCCAAGTAATGCAATGCAGTGCAGGACACGAATGCGGTTCTTAAATAAGTACTATAAAAAGACACTCATGCCGTTAGTATTTTGCCTCCAGAGAGATTTGAACTCTCGACCCCTGGTTTACAAGACCAGTGCTCTAACCCCTGAGCTATGGAGGCTTCACAGCTGTAATAACTAATTGTTTAACTCCATTGAATATTTCAATGCTGAATATTTCACACTACGACTGCGTGTTAAGTAGCCATTTGATCAAACAGATGTGGTGTTTAATTAAAACAAACAGAACCACTGATCTTATTTATGGCCTGTTCGGTATTCCTGTTAAGTGGTTGTAGGAAAAGAGAGATTGGACGAGAGTTTATTGTGATTGGTGTATAGTTGTACACGATACTTAACATGCCCTATCCTATCATGTAGATATGTACCTAGGTAGTTACTTAGGTAGATGTCGATGACATCCTAATCCTAACTTCCTAAATATATATATATATATATATATTATAAATAATATATATAATTGCGAAAGTAACTGTGTCTGTCTGTCTGTTACTCTTTCACGCCAAAACTACTGAACGGATTTAAATGAAATTTGGTATACATATGGTATAGACCCTGGGAAAGAACATAGGTTACTTTTTATCCCGGAATTCCCACGGGAAAACTTTTTAAGGTGAAGCGAAGCTCGCGGGAACTGCTAGTTAAAAATAAAGTTTTTGCAGCTGTTTTTACAGTAGGTTTACGTTTGATTCAGAAAACACTTCAAATTAAAACCTTAAAAAGGCAAAGCGAAGTCCATACCTAGTTCCTCAGTAAAGCTCTACCTTAACAATTACAATACCTATGACATTCACGTACCTCGACATAATGAGGCTCCAGCGGCCGCCGGGCTGCGCCGGACGCGCCATAACCATAACCAGCTAACTGGAGCAGCTCCATGTTGGGGGCATTTGCATACCGCGCCAGGTGAGGGGGTCACACTAACTTACATTCTAACGACTCTATTTATCTGGTTGTAGGATTGTTGGTATGTCAAGGTAGAGTATCCCTCGAGACCCTGGCAGGACCTCTACTGCGACAACTTGGAGCAATCGTCTGGTGATCAAACGGTTGCTACAGAACGGTGTCTGTGAAAATTACGCATAGGGTCTCAATTTATATTAGTTATTTTCTGTGGCAGTCTTACCTTATGGTAACTGCTTTGTATGTATATGTAATGTAAGGAACCAAGTAATAAAATAAAATCGTATCACTAGTACCATAATTTACATCTCCGCTGACATTAAGTAACATTTTACGTGTGGGCGAATAAATTGGAACCAGAATCCACTTCTAAATTGGCCAAAAAATTACGCACACTATAATTGCAAATTGCCAATAAAAATAAAGCAATCGCCTGAATTACATTTGGTTAGAGGCAAATTGTGGTGCGAAGCGGCTACCTCAGTAGTCGCCGCAACCGCTCGCCTAAATTAGAGATGCGAGGGCCAACCTTCACATATTATCGATGTTATTTTACACGGGCTCTCATGTAAATAAATCCTCAAATACGTAACGTATTATAAATGTAAGTAGGTACTAGATCCAATAACTTAGTTTTTTTTCTCATTCCATATAAATACATAATACATAGCTATTCGATTTCAAAGTAGTTTTTTAATAGTTAATTTAGAAAGACGATATTTGCTGTGATCGAGACTCATCTTAGGCTAGGTAGGTGAGTCCCAAGCTCGGGTGTAAAAAGTTAGAGACCCCAACAGATTCATTCACAGAGACATTCAAAGGTATTTCAAAAACTCAAAATCTTACACGCAATTTTACAGTCAGTCATGTCGTCATGCACGATGCACCCAATTCAAATTTTTGGTTGCCAAAGGCATTGTCCGGAGTCACGCGCTGTGTGGAGTTGTGGACGTGGTCGCTGCATCAAGTTCGGAAATTGCCTATCATTACGGTCCAGTGCCAGATACGGCCAGCGTTCAGAAACAACCAACAATTTACTGTTACGCACGTACCGGTAATGTTCTGGTTGCTCTTGATTTTCGCCTTATTTTTTCCGAAAACGTTGCAACTTAATTGGAGGGCCGAATTTTTGAATGTTGGTTTCTGAACTGTCTCAATTACTGTGTTTAAGGCAGAGTAAACATTGCGTGTGCAACTGGTTTAAATGATCATGATAATTCTCATAATGTACCTACATTTTACAATGTTGTACGTAAGGCACAGAAAGCTCAACATTAAACTTACAAAGTGCTTATTACAAAAAAATTACTTACAAGTTTCACCATTGTTCGAATACTTTTTAAAGACTTCTGGCCTGTGGGGCTCGTATTCCGTCGCTATAGAGGCGAAACAGACGATTAAATACTTATTAAAACCGTTGAAAAAAGTTCTACTTTTTGTTATAAGTATGTATGCGACATCGATACCTGAAATAAAATGGATATTATTATATACAACCTTTGTTTAAAAAAATTAAAAGTAATCCAATTCAATTACTTACGTACTTAATTATCTACAATTTGACAACTCAAAACGTAACTCTACAAATACTAATGAAATCAATATTCCCTACTGTAAAATGTAAACCTTGTTTGTTCTTCGTTTGTAGTAAGATAAGCACTTATTTATTTTTGGGTAGAGTAAATAAATAAAAACTACAATATTTAGAGTCAATTTAAATCTACGAGAATGATTAAATACTTACCTAATATGTATATGAAGGAAGACTGGGAAGGAATCTTAACCACAACCACACCCTTCGGTACACTTAGCTATTTCCTTAGCTAAAGATGCTTAGCTAAATTGCTTGGTTAATATCCCTGTAATCAGATGTAATTATGACCGTACAGGTTATTACAAAGGAATAAAGCAATTTAAGTTATCGTCTTCAATCCAGCTTCGTTTACAGCAAAAACAGGAAGCGCTCTCGTTAATAAGGAAGTACATGTTTAGTAAGTACCATTTACTTGGCTATTACACTTAAGTCACACTATCCCTATCCCTAGGCACCGCCTCAGAACTAGATATAAACCACCACTTATAGAATAACGATAAAAAGAGTAATTTATAGATTGAAGTAAGTAAGTAGTTCTTAAATCTGAAATCAGTGTAAATAAATCCTCTATATTTTATAGATATTGATTGAAATGTAGCAATGAAAATAAACATACATTACCTACATATTTAAATTGTTGTAACTTTTTCAGAACTCAAACTATAAAATGATTGTAACTGGAAATTACCTGAAAAGATGTAGGTACAACACCACTTTGGATTGATTTTCAGTCTCAGTTTCATCGTCGTGAAGGCATAATCGTGCATCATGTAGCTAGGATTGGCCGACACGATATCTGGTTTGTTCAGCAATTAATGTAAATTACCGGGCATTAGCTACTGCGATTGCGTCGCTTCTGCGAGGTGCAGTCCGTTTAGTTTATGTTTATTGGACTGCCGATGCTGCCGTGCGGATCTAATGTTTTCAGGTAAGTATTGGTAAATTTATTCAGAAATTTAGTAAAATAACATCATAATTGAAAACAAATAGTTAGTATTCCAGTGGTTAATTTTTGAATTAATATTTCAGTTTATTTACCGTGGACCTCCTCACCGCCTCACGCCTACCATATGGAAAAGTTACTGGAGCAAAAGTGATGTCTCAATTTTGGTGGTGCCGCGACTTCGTCGGTCCAGCTCAAAGATTTTAATCGAGTCCGGGATTTATCCAGGCACAGTGTGATCCACATGGCAGCCATCTGCGCGGCACCTGGGCTATGTCCGCTCTGGTTCCTTCCGCTCCATCAGCCAACGCCAGTCGGCGGACCAGTCGCCTGACCAGTCGGCAAATCACACTCGGATTCGATTACATCCTATAAATACACCCACCGTCAAGATAAGCCTTAGGACATGTAGTTAAAGACTAATTTAGACGGACTAGCGGAAAAGTCCCCTTTGTCGGCTCCGTCTACGGATCAATTTACGAGTGGACGTGGTCGTTCGATTTCAAGCTGTCAGCTCGGGCGGTGTCGTGCTGAAGTATTGCACTTCTCGCTAACCTATAAAAAACACTTCTCGATGTTTAATTGGCGCGTATTCTTTGTTTCTTCTTTGTATTCCTTATGGTTGTCTCGACTGTTTATATACCACAGGCAGTGGATACTTAATTTGAATACCTGAGAGCCATCCCATCATTCACTGTCAGGACTCCGTAACATCTTTGTAAACAGTCTTTGGCTAGTTTTCCGCTAACGACTTGTCAAACGGGTCCAGGAGTCTTGCCAATCAATACAAAGCATAAAATACATTGGCAATACGAACATAAAGTTATTTTGGATTTCGCACAAAGACATCAAACGAACATGACATCAGTGAGAAATCGTAAAAGCGATCGATTGTTGTGTCTGTAAACACAAGTATTACGTCGCACCCACCGCAATGGTTGTGGGCAGTACCTACTGGCTGGTGTGTCATGTGTATATTATGTACTGTTAGAACTTCAAATTGTTCCATTATTTTGAAATTCGAATAGATTACACGCGTCACCGCCGCTTCCGGGCCTCATTCACACGGCGCACGACACCACCCCCAAAGAAATCAACAGTCATGGGATAGATTTTATGGTAATTTCCGATTGTGAATTCATAATCGTCGATTTGACTGTGTAATTTTAATTGTGGGGAAGCACACTTCCGCAATCAAAGCGCCGACCCGGCCATGTTTGACCAGGCTGTCCCGCGCTCTCGCATTTCACTTACAGTTATAGGATGCCTACGCGAATAAACAGAATAATTTATGGTTGTTCTCGTTACAGCCTACTCAATTTATCAGGGACATTAAAGGCTGCACTCGCAGGCTTAACGGCACTTGCATACTTGTTTTAATCGTAGAACAAGTTTGCGATTGTCGTGTCTGCGAGAGGGCGTGAGAATGGCGACTCTCGGGATATTCTCATGGTCACCTTGACGTCATCTTCGCACCTGCACAGCGGTCCCGACGTGGACCTCGTAGCGATACAGCTATACATTGTGTCCTGACTACCTAGTCGTGACTGGATAGCTGAGAACACAACCAATAAAATAACACTAAACGTCCCAAATGAATGCTGATCCATTAAAATATTGATTGCAAAGACAATTAAATTAAAAATTCACAGCACGTAGATTCGCAATCATCATCGAGCGACTGAAGGTAATGTTGTTTTAATCGATCGAGAACTCACGGAGTTTTGAACTGGGCCGACTTCCTCGCCCGGGGTGGTTCAATGGTGAATAATTATTGGGACTACCGCGCTTTTAGACGGTAATCAGTGATTATTACGGTCTAAAAGTGCTGTTTTCCGGAGGAGCACCCTCGTCTGATGGCATTTTAGTGGCGCGGAGAATCGGTCAGTAGCCGCTTCGGACGTGACTTCTGCGAACCAGGGGGGCTACTCTTTTTTCACGAAATACAAGGTTTCGAAGAGTTGTCACGGAATCGGTACGTCTATTGCAACGAGATAGAGGCAGTGGCAGCGCTCTGAAAAGATAGAGTGACCCTCTTTGGTCCTGTAAGCGGCGATACGGTACTACCTAAGTACACTTTACTGACGATGTCGATGTTTACCGGTTGGTTTTATTAAGATTTTACTGCACGTGCACTGTACCTAGGTATGATTGATTTACGAATCAATCTGATTTAACGAGAATTATAGGAACCTAATATAAGTAAGTACTTACCAAAGAAGGCTTTTTTCTTATTTTTGTAATTTACTATTTTTTAAAATCTTAATCAAGCAATAAATAGTCCATCAAGAATTACTTAGTTTAATCTCCATTATAATTTAAAACCAAGTTTTTGTACAAAAACTAGCCGTTCCCGTGTGATGATGACCATCAGGAGATGATAAGTAATTAGCCGGGACATATTGATAGCGCCACAAAAACCTGCTTCACCGCGACAATAAGAATACTGAAGGACGAAAGGCTCCCATCAATGTTGCCAGCTTAATCGCAATGACTACGCTAAGTAGGTAAACTAGACGTGTTTAATTACCTTGTGAAGTAAGCCTTGAAACATTGTTGTGGTCGTTTAGCAGAAATGAATGCAGAGTAGCTGAGTAATACAAAACCTAGAACAATCAAGTTTACGTACTTTAACATTTTATTTCTTCAGTACTAACATTATCAGTCCGGGCATAGACTTGATCTGAAACATAAGTAGGTAAGTGTAATTAAAGAAATTAGGGAACTTGTAAGGACGTCAAAACACGTAACTACTAACTACTTATAGATCAACTAAGTACAAAACATGATCTTTCAAAATTGTTGTTTCAATAGGACTACATTACTTATTGAAATTTTGCATCACCTTTGTGTCCACCTGGGTTTAGATCTCACGGCAGCGCCACAGGTGCTCAGCAGCAGACAAGAACAAGTCGGAACAAGTCAGTGTGAGCCAGGGTGCTTCGGGCGCTGCCGCTGAGGACGTGGGCTGTTCCTCTTGCATCTACGCAATGTGATTGCTATTCGGCCATTTAATATTGGAAGAGAGTTTCAGAATTCTTAACCCTCGGGAGATATACTATAACATACCTACTTGTCTTAATATAAAATTGGACCAGGACATGGCTTTCATTTTTCTTTTTATTTTTCGTCAAGCAAGAGCAGACCAGGTACTTACTAATTTTATAGCGATGAATAGCTTTGATAGCGCATCCACGACTCCATATCCGTGCTTTAAACGCAAATAAGTATATAATATTATGTTCACGGTAAATAGCGACCGACACCTCTCCGAAACTTGGTAAATGATAAGTTCGTCTTGCGCGAGTGGCCCTCGGGCGGCGGGCGTGGGAACCGCGGGCAGGTGTCCGCCGCCGCGCTACGCACCGCGACCTCATCGCCGAAACGAGTGACTCCACTCCACATACCAATCAGACCAATCAGCGCACCAGGATGTCAATGCGAAGTTTCGGTGGCAATTTTATGATATAACTACTTACTCGCGAGCAATGAGAAAGTTCCACTTACTAAACGATTCGTTTTTAGTTGGTTATATTCTGATGCGCTATTAAATTTACTTCGAAATTGCTTACGGCCTAAATTTTCCATTTAGGAGTAATTTGATGCTATTGTCTATCGAACTTTATCATTGCCGAAGTTAGGAGCGGATTTGCAATGTGATCTGAAAGTTTCATAATCATCAAGTTTGAGAATAACCAAATTGGAGATAAAAAAAAGTCGTATTGAACCATTGAACTAATATTTCTAGAGAAGTATTAATTCAATGTATGATGAATATGAATAGTATCAAAATGGTCCAATTCTGAATCCTTGTCTTTATACAAAGGCCATGGAATTTCAAGTATTTCAACAGTTGCATTGTCATGAGAGCACAGAAGTAATGAAGGATAATAAAAATAATACTAAATTAAAAGTTGTGGAGTGGAACTGTCTTGTCGCCTTTAATTTCATATAAATTTTAATATTTTACACGTAGGTACTTATACATCAGTAAAGGAATGACCTATTGTTTCAGACAGCAAAAAATGAATGCATTTAATTAATTTAAGACGTGAATATTTCGAGGGTGTCATTTATCACCCAAATAAGGGGAGGTATGCAACAATTTCGCTGGTGACAGCGTGATTATCAGACCCAATAAGCTAGTATTTTAATTATACCTTATAGTACCTTAAGGAACTTTATAAATGTCAAGTCTACACTTAAAAATACGCTAAAAACGGCTATAATGTTTAACAAAAACCAAGGTTTTCAAATTCCTTTGATGTTATCCACTTCAACCGATTCCATCGCCAAAAAAACTTAAATTCGATTTTAAATCCTATTGATGAACAGGTGTTTCGAGTACCACTTTAATTACTTAAACTCAAAGATTTAAGGTAGGTAGCAAATAAAATTAGTTTAACGATTACTAGAACATTAATTTAAACTATATCCGCTACCTATAATATGCATATACCCACAGATGGAGCACTACACAGTAGCAGCAAGAGCAGAGAGCAAGCAACTGCAAAAATAAAATGAGTGAAGTGTAATCAGTTGTGTTGTGGTACTTGTGGTACAAAAAGCGTGGTTTGTATTTACTTGCAGGGCTGTGGGAATGGGAACCGACGACAGGTGTTCGGGCTTCATCGGGAAACCTCGCCACCACTTCCGAACACCGGATTTGAAAATAGAAGACTTTGCGGAGAATGCTATTGGTTACTTCAATGGATTTGTTTTTCTTTAGAAAACGATTTGTTTGTGCTTCAAGAAAAATATGTACTTACTAGCATAAGACTAGCATAGTATTAGGCCCAAGCGCAATAGATAGTGAGAAGGTCTAAGGTTTCCTAATGAAAAAGTTTAGCCGGGCGTGTGCCTTTCTAAACTTTATAGGTTAAATAAAATAGGTTCTTATCAATACATGATTAAATCATAAAACAACGTATAAAGTAAATATAAACGAATTGGTAAGATTCAGTTTCAATGATTGATTAATTCTTACATAAGTAATAAGTGCAGTTACGTGCAATAAATTAATAACAAGATTTGTCATAATGAGCTGCCGAGTGCGTAATTCCGACAAGTTTTTTCACGAGTTTCCAGTCACAATCGACAGTGTATGATGTCAGTAATACTGGTCCAGATCACCATATTGATGTGAATCTGAGAAAAACTGTACGGGTTCCCATGATTGTGCTAGCATAAAACAAGAATAATTGTGAGAACCGGCGGCAGGTGCACGGGACGAATTGATTAATAAAATATTACAAACTTATATTTATCGCATACCGAAGGATTCTGTGCCGGCCACGGGAAGTGCCTTGTCATTATAACTTTGTACTCTTTGTAGCCACGCATTAAACAATTACCACAACTTTAAGGAAATTGTTTTATCGTAAACCTTATTGAATTTAATCCACGTCGCGGTGCTTTGCTAATTGAAGTGTCTTGTGTTCTTTAGATTATTCTGTGTTTTTAATTAAAAAAATTGTAGATCGTTCTGTGTTCATAAAATTTATGTATTAACAACATAATACTTAATTACTTAAGTACAGAAGTCTACTGTAACTTCACTTCGTAGTTTTATTTTTATTTTTCAACAGGCATTGGATTGAAAATTATGTAATGGTTTGAAAGTTAAACTTTGATTTATAAATACAGTAACAGAATTGATACCTCGTCTTTATTGATGGAACACGGCTAGTTGGGCTCTGCCAATACACACACCGCGCCAATGTAAACTAACCTCAATAAACAAATGCAACACTATGCATTAGCTCATTTTATTACTGAGTAAATCAGTAAGCCTTACCTACATTTCTATGTATAATGTTGGAATTAACTGAATCAGGCGTAGTTTTTCTCATTTTGAAGTAGACTCTTGGTAGTTACTTATTTTAAAATAACTAAAGGTACTGACATGATAGCATTGTTTTCGCTAAATATAATTCAGACAAATGTTACAGGTAAATCATAGTAATCCACTTTTATTTCACGGTGAATGTAAAATTTTAAAAGCTATAAATGTAAATGCAAGACTGAAATGCCTGCCATACACGAAGATTTTATACTTACTAAAATGTACGAAACTTTCTCGGTTTTGATCTGCGGCGCACTAAAAATATCCTGTTAAATATTTACATTGTAGTACAATGAAAATAAATATTTATACAGTTTGTATTGGTATGTTTTTTTTCGGAGATGTATATTTATATAAAAATTATGTTGTAAACAAGACTTAAAAAATATATCAAAATCATCATGCTCTTTTTTTCTATGTAGGAGAGATTTTTAAAGGTCCCCTAATGTAACAAATGTCTTTGTTTTATGACACACATATTATAAAATATACCTAAATACTTACAGTTAAAAAGTAAGATATAATCTATATTATAATATTTTTTAATTAATGCAGATTATTACATTAATGAATATTTCCTGCTACGAAGCTACGGCGTAGCGCGTAGCACGACTTATTTTTGCTAGGAACAGTGGGAACACGAAAATAATTTTAAGAATTCAATTAATTTATATTTTGATTCCATCTGCAACTTCTGTAAATCCTTTTCCTACCTTTTACCTCGAGCTCCGCAGGTTTTAAGGTTAAAATGTTTCACCCTTTAGATTTAGTGGCAAAGATGGTGTCTAAAACAGTTTTGTAAGTAAGCATCTAATTTAATCGAAAACTTCAATACGAGTAATAACCATCCATTAGAACAAATCATCCTGTTATGAAGGAATTGAACCAAATAAAAGCCAATAAGTGTCGGTGGAGCGCGGCGCGGATATCCTCCGCGGGACCACTCGCGCGGAAAACTGGACCACTGTGGGAAACTCAACAAAACTAATTAACTAATTAAAGTCTTTTTCGTTTTTTAATTAAGGGGAAAAGTAATTATAATGTCTTGTAGTAGTAATAACGTTAATACAAAACAAAAATATCTAGGTAATTGCTTATTTTCTTGAACGTATATCTGAAGCTCATAACAAAATAAGAGGTTTATCTTATTATACTTTTTCGATTATTTTACTATACTTATGACAGCACAGCATAAAATATAATAAGTAATGTATATATATTCTCGTGGTCAGACCAAATTGGTTGTTCATGTTGCTCCATAACTTTAGAGCTAACCTGAACATACGTTACATACATTGAGATCTTTTATCACAGTGAAGTTTATTAACTGCAAAGAGTTTACGAATGGCGGTGACAATACCAACCTCGGTGGCAATCGCGGGACAGCGCAGATGTCCGGGGCAGCTGCCCGGGGTCAGAGGTCCCGCCAGTCGCTGCAGCCCACCACACACCTGGCAAGTGCCAGGCATATCTGATATCTCTATCTATCCCAGGCCTCGGCTCTTTCGGCGAACAATTTTAGCAATAGCTTGGATAATCTCAGTTATCTGAATCTATGTTGATAAAAAAATAAGTAGTTTGTATACTTTTACTATCATTTTCAATGTTTTTATACTCTTTTGTATGTTTAATATTATATTACTTTATTAGTATACTTAATTATTTATTTAAGAATCGATATTTATGTACTATTTGAGGAAAATGTACAATAAACTGATTTATAAGGACTCCAACATTTATCGCTAATTGTAGCAGTTGCACTCACAAGCGTCAGATGTGCGCGCATCGGCGCCACATTTGTTCTCACTGATTCGAACATCAGGAAGCTGCTACAACAATGGCGATTATACAACGTTATTGTTATAATAATAAAAATCAATGTCAGCACCAACGTATTTTAGCATCTGGCATTAGCAGCCGCCGCTGACATGTGTGTCCTAAAACAATTTCTACCCCTCAGCGTATAGGGGTTGTGTGCGCTCCAGTCCAGGTGAGGCGCTCTCCATGTGTGGCCACGTGTTGGGGAACCCTGCTGCAGGTGTCCCCATGAATGAACTCATTGTTACGCTCCTCCATTGACAACTGTTTGACATTTTGGCGCGCAGTTTTGGCGCTCTCTCCCGTCACAAAGGGGTTGTTTACTGTCGGCGGCGGATTAGCCGTGTTGTTCGGGATCGCGGCCCATGCGCTGTTTGTTATTGTTGCACGTCGACGAGAAACAAATGAACATCAATGAATTTAACTCCTTGTTACGAGATTGCTGTTAGGTGATTGATTGACATTGATAAATTGACTTCGCCATACACTGACTCGCCGCAGTCAATTGTTTTATATTGATAACGGTTACGTAAAAGGTTAACTTTTTACCACTGTACTCATTAATTTATTCACGTGCAGACTATCATAAAAAATCGTAGAAAAGTCATTGGTCTACAGCTGCGAACCTCCCTTGCACTGTTCCGCACCCTTGCGATAAAGTTTATTCCCATGATGAGGTCGGGGGCAAGACGTTGGTTCCCGGCTGACAGACAGGTGTCTCAGATTAAGGTCAAGGAGTTCCCAGCGCCGGGTCAGTGCGCACGAAGGCGAAGTGGCCACCAGACCGGGGACAACCGTTGTTTCTATCTATGCTAATTCCTGCTACCCTAGTACTATTGCTTTCTTTCCGCATTAGCATAATTTTATTGGTGACCCAGTGTTGACAATGATGCATTGAAAATTCATTTCTTATTATAATGCTTACAGACATATATAATGACTGTGTGATTCGTGGTTCCTTAAAGTGTAACGGTCTTATTCATAAAAAGTTACGGGAAACCTATAGGCCTGCTATAAGCAAATGTCAAAAAAACTTTATTCATAAACGATCAATAGCGCTAAAGAACTCTCCAACTGATTCGTAAAACCTTGATATGCTACAGTTGGCTGGACCCTACTATACACCTTCCGTAAACCTCCTCTTGTACAAAAACATGGCGGCCGGTCAACAGCTGTTCTGCTTTATTGACGATTTGACATTTGTTGTGAGTTAATATTTGCTGAAAATAAGTTGCCATGCCATAACGTAAAAATTTAATTATTTTTTTGTGGGTATTGGCTTGGCCAACTGCGCCTTTAAGCCAACGTAAACTTTTTTAAGTGCCGCGCCGTGGCTAACATAGATAATAGAGATTGATAAATGAATGAAAGTTTTCGCTATTTTTGTTTATGGTTTCGTCGGACCGGCAACTTAATAGGGTAAATGTCAAAATGTTTGGTCTGTGAAATCTATTAGCATCACTATAGTTATTGAAGGTTTACGGAACTATTATGAATAGAGATTTTTACGAAACCTCAAATAGGCTTAATGTGTTCCGTAACTATTGAGCTCAGTAAACCTACTTTAAGGTTTTTTTATGAATAAGACCGTAAGTTTTGAAAAACATTCTGATTCACCAAGTAAACGCTGCTGAGTTGCTGTTGCTGACGCATATGAATATTATGAATCCATACATAGAAGCTTTCTTTCTATGAATCACCGACAACGATAATTTTATACAGGGGTTTTAATAGATGCTCTCATCCAGATAATTTACGCAAAAGTACTTAACATTTTACTGTGTAGGTAAGTATTATCAGCTAGTAAGTTCTTTAAGTTTCTCAAAATTATAAATTGGGTACTTATTATCTCAAATTGCGCTGTCACGTACTGATAGCAATAGACTTGGACAGGATACGCCCCCAACTGCGGTAATTGTTTCCTCATTATCGCCGGCTGTAATCGCTACTTCCTCTTCTATCCTTTATGTAACTAACTGCACTAATTATGGTATCGTTTATTAGAGACTAGATAGAGAAAGATATAGATAATTCATATAAGCTTTTTATGAAACAAGCTTTATATAATCCATATGTGGATTGGTGATTCATAGCCAAGTTATCTTTCCCTATGATTATGTTTATTGCATGTTGTGCCGAGAAAAGGCTCGGATAAAATAATATTGAAAGCTCGATTGCCTTCCTTACTTCTCAAAACGAGGAGTTTAAGAAGAAGATAGAATCTCTGGAGAGCAAAGCTAAAGAGGATAGAAAATACATCTGTTTACTTGAAGATAAAATCGAGGACATGCAGAGAGACTACAGAAAAACTAATTTTGAAATCAAGAATGTACCGAGACAAAACAGAGAATCAAAGGAAGACTTGATTGAAATGGTTATGTGTCTAGGGAAAAGCGTTGACTGTGCTATTCAAATATCAGACATAAAGGATGTTTATAGAGTACGTGGAAGAAACGAAAATGTACAAAACACGCCAATTATAATAGAAACAACATCAACCCTGGTAAAAACGAACATCCTCAAGATGGGTAAAAGTTTTAATATCAAGCACAAATCCAAGCTTTGTGCTAAGCACTTAGGGCTTCGCACTGCAGAAGACACACCCATTTTCATATCAGAACACCTCACTGCAAAGGGATCCAGGCTGCACTTTCTCGCACGCGATGTGGCTAAAACAAAGTCATACAAATTCTGCTGGACTTCTTACGGAAAAGTGTACCTGCGCAAAGATGAAAACTCGCCCATTATTCTGGTTAAGAATGAGACTCAAGCGCACCATCTTCTGACTCAGATATGACTAAGTTCCACGGCATACACGGCGAACGTAACGTACTCATCTATTCTTTCACTTATAATAATAATTATAATTGTTACTAAGCTAAGTTATATTAATTTGTTTACACACAGTATACACAAAACTACACACCTCAAAAACACTTATACAAATGAATTTAAACTCACATACCCTATCATTTCAAAAACACACTCTCATACATACCCATATACCCACACACACATTGGTATACCTATAAAGGTCATAATATATCTACCTACATCTAAAGCAAATAAAATACACATTTATCGAAAACTCGTGCACGTATTAATAAACAATGGATAGTGTATTAAGTAATATGAATGAGATAGACTCTGTTAAAATTGCACATGCTTTCACATGTGACATAGATAAATTAAATAAACACATTTTAGTTAAAAATAGTAACTTAACTATGATTTCACAAAATATTAGAAGTATTTATGCAAATTTTGATGACCTACAATTAACTTTGGCTAGTCTTGACTTTAATGTGGATATTCTTGTCTTAACGGAATGCCGACTCAGTGAAAACACTATCCCAAAACTAGATAATTACACATCCTACTATACAACCCATCGCTTAAACCAAAATGATGGAGTTGTTATTTATATTAACAGCCAATTAACAGCGACAGTGAAGGAAGTTAAACTAGTACAGGCATCCTGTCTACAAGTGGAACTAAAAAATATGACAGTACTTGGTATTTACCGCTCACCATCGAATAAAAATGCTGACTTATTTATAAATTCTCTAAGCTCACAACTAGACACTATAAAATCAAACAAAAATATAATAATTACAGGAGACATAAATATTAATATAATACCAAAACAAGTTGAAGATACATATGAAAGAAATAACAGAATTAATTACCTTGACATATTGTCTGTACATGGGCTGTTACCGGGACATCAAATCCCTACTAGGGAGAAAAATTGCCTCGATCACTTTATGCTAAAAATCGACAACTCTGCGTTTTCCGCAAAAATAGCAGTATTTAATACTACTATAACCGACCATGCTATGATATTTCTAAACTTAAGCAATTGCAAACCTCCTATATGTAATACTAAAACAAAAACAGTACTAAATTTTCCTGAAGCACTAAATACTTTAAAAAATCAAAATATTGGAAACTTGCTTTTTAGTGACAATCCGAACTTTATTGTAGAACAACTTATAAATAAAATAAATATTTCTGTTAATGACAATACTAAATTGATAAATATACCTAAATCAAAGCGCACCCTAAAACCATGGATGTCTCCCGGTATCCTAAGATGTATAAAAAATAGAAATAGAATGCAAAAAAACTTAAAAAAAGATAAAAATAATGAAATTTTAGATATAACATATAAAAGATACCGCAACTTTTGTAACAACCTTATTAAGAAAATTAAACGTAAATATGATAGGGATAAACTAGCGGCATCAAGTAAGTGTTCCAAAGCTCTCTGGAAAAACATAAAAAATATAACACATCTAACAAAGGATAAAAACAATAATGAACATCTTCTAAAAATTAAACAAACCCCCATTGAATCTATAAACTACGTTAACGATTTTTTCTCTAGTATAGGTAAGAGCTTGGCAGAAGACATGAACATAGGTGCTCCGTGCTATGATAACCCTTCTGTGTCTCCTAACTCTCTTTCTTCATTTGTCCTTCTTGATACCTCTGTTACTGAGGTCTATAATATACTCATGAACTTGAAAAATGACTGTGCCCCAGGCTGGGACAATGTTTCTACACAGTTTCTAAAGTTTTCTAAGGATGAGGTAATCCCGGTTATTTGTCATTTAATTAATGTTTGTCTTACAAAGGGAATTTTTCCAACTAACTTAAAACAATCTATAATAACACCTGTTTTCAAGGGAGGGGATAAAGCGGACGTAAATGATTACAGACCCATTTCAGTTTTACCTACAATATCAAAAATATTAGAAAAAATAATTAATAAAAGACTAATTAACTACTTGGATAAATTTAACATAATTTCAAAATCGCAATACGGATTCAGACAGGGGAAATCAACAGAGGATGCAGTTGCAGCGTTGAGTTCTTTGATAGTAAACAAACTTGACAACGGACTGAAGTGCCTCACGGTCTTTCTAGACTTAAAGAAAGCGTTCGATACCGTGTCTATACCCATCCTTTTAAAAAAACTGGAACAGATTGGCATTAGAGGAGTACCATTGAACCTATTAACAAGCTATCTTACAGATAGAAAACAATCCGTTAAGATAGGACAATATGTAAGCAATACTACTGATGTTGAATATGGCGTGCCGCAGGGTAGTGTGCTAGGCCCTACTTTGTTCCTAATCTATATAAACGAAATCTGTAACTTAATATTAAATAATGGACAGGTCTTTTCGTATGCTGATGATACAGCTTTAGTGTTTTATGCACATTCCTGGGATGAAGTCAAGAGAGTGAGTGAGATCGGACTGGCTCTTGTCTCTGAAAAACTTACATCTAACCTCCTTACACTAAATATTAAAAAAACGAATTACTTGTGCTTCTCAATATACAATAACTCGCAACCGGATAATAATTTTAACTTGAAAATACACAGATGCGGAAAAATCTGTTGTAACACTTGTGATTGCCTTTATATCAACAAGGTACACTCAGTAAAATATCTTGGTGTCGTTATAGACCAACGTTTATCCTGGTATTCTCAAATAGAGGCGGTAACTGTAAGATTACGGAAGATGATCTGGATTTTTAAGAAGTTAAGGCATGTTGCCACTCAAAAATTACTAACAGATGTTTACATCTCTCTGGCACAATCAGTTACAATGTATTGTATCTCAATATGGGGAGGTACATTTAAGACAAAATTTATTGAATTGGAGCGAGCCCAACGATCATTAATCAAGGTCATGTTTTTCAAACCCTACAGGTACTCAACTGAATTGTTATATTCCAACTCACATCTACTTACAGTCAGGAAGCTCTATGTTATCAATATCATTTTAAGATTTCACAAAACGCTTCACTTTAATCCTGAGTATCTAAATAAAAGAAGAAAAGATCTTATTATACCTGCAGTATTCAAAAATACTGTTTTTGCTAGTCGACAATATGAGACGCAATCTGCTCATATTTATAAACAGTTACAAAAAATATTAAATATATATCCTGTGTCCTTACGGGAATGTAAAAAAATTATGACGTCACACTTAGATAAACTTAATTATGATGAAACAGAAGATTTGCTGCAATACAAATGCTAAAAAAAAAAAAAAAAAAAAAAACATTAATAAAAATAATATATAGGTACTTCCAGGTTTGATGGCTTAATATCTACCGATCCCAAGAATTCATTCGTAGGGTCAAACAGGGCAATGTACTAACTACACACCCTGTTTGATGGTTTGATATTTACCGATCCCAAGATTATTATTTCTTCTTATTTCGTAGGGTCAAACCTGACAAACTACTACGTATACACCCTGTTTGATGTTTGATGACATGCCTATCCTATATTTGATGATCCTAAGACTAATACTTACTACATACCTACCTATAAACGTAGGTTCAAAAAAAAAAAAAACCGCGTTATACCTATACTTATACTAATCTTGTCCATTTTATAGGTGATATACCTACTTTATATTATGTATTACCTACCTACTTATATGCACTTTTGTCTAAAATGCAACAATCTAATATAAGCACACACACACACACACACACACACACACACACACACTCATGTGTCAGATTCACATAACTTGTTATATTGTTATCTTTGTTATCTTTAACTATCCTTAACTTAAAATCTTACACAGTTAAGCTTATGTTGCTTTCAATATTTTTAACCGTATGTTATTAAAAGAGCGGGGCCGTCTGTCACAGGTATTGTTTACTTACTAGGCGGTCCCAACCTTGTATGTAATCTAGGCTAAGCTTTAAACGAAATAAAAGTTATTTATTTATTTATTTATTTATTTATTTATTTATTTATTTATTTATTTATTTATTTATAAAAGTTCAAGCGACAAATCGTGAGTCGGCGGCGGCGGCGGCGGCGGCCAGGTGCGCTGCGCAATCTAATTGGCGCATACCGAGACGTTCCCTCGTAATTGGGCGTCATTTGCGCAGATTGTGCGCGATTGGACGATTTAAATGTCAGATAAGCGGGAAACGCACCGAGTGAAATCAAAAATGAAAGAGCCGTTTCTCCGATTGCCGTAATAACGTCGACCGTGTCTAGTAACCATGAATCCTGCCTTACGTAGGTACTTTAAAATCTCAACGGCCATTCACTAAAAGGCGCCGAAGGGTGACGAAGAAATGTGAATAAAGAGGTGCGGCGAGGAATCACGCTGCGTGGCCACCCTACAGGAGAGGAAGCGACTGTGACCGAGGAGACGGACTCCATAACGACCTGGAGGCCACTCCATATGACGAAAAACGAAGGTTCAGAGCGATCACTGTAATAAACGTGCCGATTGCACGACAGTTCTCATCTGTTCGTTTTTCGTCAGTATAGAGTAACCCCCCTGAGTCAGAGAAACAATTGAAGACGTTGGGGAGGAACTGCGCGCGGCCACCCTCGCAGGAAGTCCAATTTGTGTGATTGCACCAATCATGAGACAGATTTAACCACGATCGAGCGGATTCGAGCGTCTCCAGACATGAAAGCTCGTGTGTGGCCAGCACAGCCGATTATTGCAATTACCGAATACACTTCAGATCTTGGCCACGCTGGACACATCAAAGCCAAGGAGGTCTTGGTCTAAACGCTATGTTATTGTCCGTAAAGCATAATTTATTGCCAGTTTCCGTGATGTCCAAGTGACCTGACTGTTCTTTATGCTGCAGTTGGCGTTTAATGTGCTTAAACGCTCTATTAACACCAAAATTTTCATGCAAAATCACTATACTTGGTCTGGGGCTCAAAATATTCTAAAATGCATAACTTCAATCGCAAATTGTATAAATATGTGAGAACATCTCTAACACGGCCATCCGAGCCCAGCAGAGTCTGTAGTATGGGTGTCGTACATCTGATTTATCTACACAGATGCAAATATTAACACCCAAGACCTGAGTACAAATATCTGCCCCAGCCGGGAATCGAACCCTGCTGGATCTTTGGCATAACAGCCAGGGTCACTATAACACTCCACCATTCGATCATCATAATTATTATGCGATATAATCAGTTTCTTGTAAGGAACTGCGGTCACTACACATCGGGGCATTTGAATTTAGAAAAAACCATATTGTACCCCTTAACGACTTGGTCACGGGGTGCAGACACACTGATTGTGGTCGTCTCGTCCTGCATCAAACCATTTCCACCTTTACTGTACTGCTTTAGGTTCGCTTGTTTTTGCGTGGGGGCCACGGTAGTGGTTTCTTGCAGGGATCTTGTGTCGTTCCGCTGGTGCTCCGATGAGCACGACGGAGGCTCCGAGCGGACCCTCGCGTGTGAACGAGACCCACTACACCTGTCGCCGCCACCCACCCGTGACTTGCGGTTGCCCGCTCTACAATCATATAATCTAGATGTGAGAAGATTTAACTCCTAAATGAATAAAAAACGAATTCTTCCAAATTACAGAGAATCGCCGGATTAAACTCTAAAACCCCGTACATTTACCATTTACATCCCAAAATAAAAGAGTTGTCAGCTATTAAAATCGCATTTGAGAAGATTGAGCGGTTTGACAGATGTTAAAGGCGTGAGCTACAATTTCTGGAACATCATAATTTTGAGTTGTTAAACTCCGCATTAAAGTAATCGTAATGGAGATGGTGATGAATATAAATTATTCAAACAATAACATTTGTGATGAGCTGGGGTGGTCTTGTTAAATAAATATATTTTTTATGTTAAGCTGGGCGACAAGGAAGATCACCAAATGGAAAAACCTTTTAACGTGAGTGACTATGCAGTTTTGTAGCCCGGCCATCCATCGATGACACTACTACAAATTTAAGTCTGTAGCAAGGACAGCATAAGCATAACCTCCAGTCTTACAAGCCTTTACGTTAATCTGAACTGCCTTCCAAGTGTTGGCGCCCTTTCTTCAAAATACCTTTGATTGAAACAAACTGGGGTCCAGAGGGTCCCCGCGTTCGCGAGCGGTCAACAAACCAGTTCCACAGCGCGCGGTCACCGCGGGAATGCAACAAAACTAAAAACATTAAACCGAAACTGTCGACTTTAAGGCTGCTATCATCATCTCGAAATATGGCCTTAAAGCGATAGAATGGAGACAAAGAGAATATGCATGGTGAATGTCGTAGTAGGTATCGGACCGTTAAAAAGCAATGGATGGAATGTACTAACGTTACTTGTCTAAGACTAACGTTGTGGATGGTGCGATAACTATTTTATGAGTATTAGGGGACAATTTATACATTTACAGATCACCAATTATTATAGGGAAAAGCATTTAAAGTGTAATGAATATGGTTGAACAATTTAATGTAAAGTACTAAGTAAGAGATGAAGGGTTCCTATAAAGCTTGCTGGTAGCACGGCAGAACTGAATCGAAACAAAAGCCTTTGTTAGGTTCCAAGTATTCCCACTAACGTGTAGGATCGCGTTGCGAACAAAATTAAATAATCACCGTAGATTTCTCGAAAGCCGATTCAATTGTGAAGCCGATAATATCAAAATATTTTGCCGTTTCGTACAATGCACAGTATTAGAAGTATGGCACCAACTTATGTCGGCCTACACGTTCAAATACTTAACTTTTCTGCAACCTTTGTGGTAATACTATAATTAAATTTCTCTACCATTGACTTGTTAGTGGTATGGATACAAGAAATAAAGTTATAAATTTATAACAAACATAAATGCTGTAGAGACAGTATGATGTAAGACATCAATGATAAGTGCATCACAACAAACAGCTGTTCATTATCTCCACAGCTATAAAGTATGAATGGAGATCCGACGTGTATGACGACCGCGATATCTTCCGACTGAGTTTGTGGCGCTGCTGTAAGAAGTATTCATCTTGATGATAATAATATTATTTTTTATAACTAAGTGTCTTATTGAAGTATAGTATGAAATAATATTCGATGACCGTTGGGGTATTAGAGTTATCAAGTGGACACCACGAAAAAGAAAACTTAATACTGCGAGACAAGTGACCTAGGACAGATAGCCGGTAGTGGCTCGATGAGGAAGGCCGTGGACGTGGTGTGACGTTCATTGTCAAAAAAGTGAAAGAGAAAATAGTCCTGAGTCCCTGAACCCACATGTGCTAATTTGTAACATCCTGCATACTAATTTTTCATAACTATAATAAAGTATATGCATTTTACCAATGATCTATAGCTAGATTGATCCCTTTGGAAAACATGCAAAACTACACTCCCTACACTCATGATCATGACTATGAGCAATTAAAAAGTCTCAGTGACATATGGAAAGGCAGTTGAAACTTGGAACTTTTTCATTGCACGTGAGTTATTACTTTAGAATCCGCAGTCCAGGAGCAGCTAGTGCATATTATTGTATCATCGCAGGATGGTCTGTGGCTGGCGCCTCGCGGGTTATCGCGGGTCGCCGGCGCGACCACAGCTGGGCCAGTGCCTACAGTACCTACACTACATTGTGCCAACTAAGTACCTACAGTAATAGATGCAATGCGAAAAACAGCTCCGAGCTCTATATTACAGTATAGTAAATAAGGATAATTCATGTTATGTTTTTGTTCCCGCAGTCCTTCTCCGTGTAATGCTCGGGGGTTTAAGGATTTAATTCCTGATCTTGATTTAAGGTTTTAAATTTCTTAATCCATCAATCACCACGTCGGGCAATGGGTTATCACAACTGCCTCTGTGGTCTAGTGGTAGAAGCTTCGCTTCATGACCCAGAGGTCCCGGGTTCGATTCCCGGGTGGGACCATCAATTTGTGTTTCTAAATTATGGTTCTAAGTTTGGTTAGGACATAGTAGGCTGATCACCTGATGTCCGAAACAGTGAAACGATCCATGCTGTCGGATGGGCATGTAAAGCAGTCGGTCCTGCGCCTAGCTCTCTCCAGTCGTGTCGGTCAATCCGTCCCATTGGGCTATGAGAGTGATGGAACAGAGAGTGCTCCTGTGTACTGCGCACACACTTGGGCACTATAATCTACTCCTGCGTAGATGGCTGATCTCAATTGAGATTGGCCGCCGTGGTCGAAATTCGGCTAGGAGGACATTATCACAACTACACATAACAACATGTACACATAAAGAGGTCTTTTTCCACCAACCATCATTTGAGTATGTCATTTTACAGTATTTTAAAATGAACATCGCTTATCAATAGTGTACAGGATAATAGGATAACCACATTTGGTAACCGACACAGTTGTGTCACTAATCCCGGAACTTTGAATTTTAACCAGTAGTGTCATGTGGTTAGCTATCGGCTGGCTGGTCGCCCGGTGGTCACACCTGGCCAGCTATTGTAGTCAGCTGACATTTGCTGCGAACCGTACTATCAGACGTACATAATGAACTAGGTCCTTAGCTTTAGACACTGCAGAATGTAGAGATAAATATGCTATGCTGAAAGACAGATGAAGCCTTTTACTCTTAGGGTTGATTTTTCAATAGTCAGATAAAAGTTATCTGGGGAATAATTCTGATGCTGCCGCGTCTGAATGTTTGTATTAGATAGTGACAGCAACAATTTTATTCCTCAGATAACATTTATCTGACTATTGAAAAATCAGCCCTTAGAATTTTAGTACGGAATTTAAACTACACATTTTTCAAAATTATTAATTGTTATGGATAATAAAATATGTTATTCAAATGTGTACTGTATAAACCAAGTAAGTATAGATAAAATTGTACAGAAGAGGCTAATTAATGCAAAGAAAGGAGCACAAAACGTACAGAAATACCCGGAAAGGTCAACCACAGCTGATTATTTCCGATATGGACATAAACATCAATGTGATGGCGTCATCCCAGTAGGTCAGCTGCTTATTGAGCCTCGAGTGTCGAGTTTGAAGAGTAACTCTACATCACGACAAACATCAATCTTTTCGAACTATTTTAAGTTAAGTATACGTTTTGTTAGTAGGTTTTCATTCCTAAAACTAACCTAACACACTCAAGAATTTTATCAATTCTTATGCGACTAGAACTAAACTAATAGAGCATCATAATTCATAATAAAGTGTCTTTATTAATACGTCTCGGACCTACATATGTAGCTAATGTAGATAGAACTCTTACAGCTAAGGGCATACGGGCTCGAATCAATTAAAAGGCCAGTCATTAGTGCCGACATGGTAATAGTATGCATAATATCTATGTCAGCGAAGTACGCGGTCGAATCGACGTGACTTCGGAATTCCAGAATGATTATCCAATGAGGTGCTGAATAAGGAGGCGGCGCCGGCGCCGGCGCAGCTGCGGCGCTAGTGATGTAACTCAAATACGAATATTGATTTCGATTAAAACTCGTTAGGCGGATATCGTTTGGGGGATTTTGTCGTGGCTTTAGGCTGGCTGTAAAGTTTTGATTCGGAGTGGCCTGCCTTGTGAAGAAGAGACTGTAGGGACAGATAATGTTAATAATGGTTAGGTTAGGTTAGTTTAAGTTTAAAGTTATAAGGCTACTTATTTAAGTTGCACATATTACTTAATGTTAATTAAGGAAAATTTGTTATTGGCCTTACCACTCACTACTACAAATTATCTCATAAGAACCTTCTATAACGCTGTTATTTTTTCTGAATTAAATAAATAAATGGTGGTGGTGACTATCACAATTGTCCAAAATTATATTGAACTCAACGTCACAAATGCTGAACAGAATAATTGTAGCTGATAATAACTTTAACTAACGCTAATAAAATTTTACTCACAATAAAATAGGTACTTGCTTTTGTATTAAGTCAGGAGTGTACGATGTGTTAAGATAATACCTATAAGTATAATACTTCACCGATTAATGTACTGTAATGTTTAACCGTGAATGTATCGTAATATTGTACCTACTATATGTGTAAATTCATTTTAATGTGCCAAGACAAACCATTCCGGTTTAATGGCGCTGTCAAACAAAAATGTAATGTATATATGCCTGTTTTTATAAATAAATAAAAAAATAAAATAATAATAATAGTAATTTTCATACCATACTACTGCAAATCAGAGAAGACCTATTGGAACAAGTATGCACTTATAATCTGGACTATCTACAAACAATTATCTAGGTAAGTACTTCTCAATCGCAATCATTATTGTATTAAATATTTCCTAATGTATGCAAGTTGCAGCGGACGGAGGGCATCACTAGTGGGGTCACGTGACCCGCAGCCGCGCAGAATGTGAAACTAGAGAGTTCGTGAAACTTACCGCGAAAGTGTTGCCGATATAGATCTAGGCTACACACACCCAGTCACCCGGCCCGCCAGGGTGGTAAGCACTAACCACCTAGATAGGACAATACAAAATATAAAGGAATTCTCTAAAAATATATAAATACTTATATGAATCGTGATGGATGATGGAAAACTAGTTTTTTATACACGCGTTGGTAATAAATCATTTAACATCAACAATAAATACCTAACAACCAGTTTATTTTCAAACACCATTTTCCTGGTCTAGCAACAAACGACACAAAACAATAGTTGGTAGTTTTAAAGAATAAACAGCTAACCAGCCGCACATAGAATAGGTAAGTATTATAATGCTTGCAATAAGCGGGTCAAGATCCATCGGTGCCAAAACAATTGACAGCGCAGCTGCGCGCATATTTGAGGAAACAAACATGAAAGTCATGAAAACGTAGCGTTACGGCGGCCACGTGCAGAGCTGCGTGAGCCGAGCCAGTAACCTCGATGTCAGACCACGTCCTGGGTAAATTACTTGTCTTTATACCTATACATTATTCCGTGATTTATCCGATTTCCGATAGTATGGGCTGTATTGTAGTAGGGCTTGCTGGATATCGAGAGAAAAAGGCAACCAGCTATCAGGAGGCTGCAAAGATATCCTATATTCCTGTGCAAAGATAAAGTTAGTACTGGTCAGCAGTTTCGGTCGTCATTTTCCCTAGCTTTTCATTTGCCTTACTACTAACAGTGGGGATATGAATTAAGTACTTAAGTTATCTTTACCACTGTTTTTCAATATGGGTATAAATGCTTCATATAATATCATAAACTAACTTGCCAGTTTAGAATTATGTAGGTACCACCTATAACGATAGGCGTTTAATTATAGCAAATGGCTACTTGGCTAATTTTAAGTGTTTTGGATCGAATGACCTTGCTAAATATGTAACTGTTTTTAATGCTGGAATAACCCAACATGTTTTTATGGTAGTTATAGGATCAATAGCTTTTACAGCTGACAAGGCGCCTAAGAATGTTAACACGTTTATCTAATCAACGTCTTAAAGCTATAAATAATGGCGCTTAATCCAAAAAAGGCTTCATAGCAGGTTTTGATTTATTACTATTTCCAACGATAATACAGGGTGTCGAACAAAAAATTAAACTAAGTATTATAGTCTCATCAAAATTACCTTCAGAGCAAAAAAACGATAGTGGATGTAACAACGGATCCTATTGCATATGGATGGATCATGATTCGTACGATTATTCACTTGAGGCTATACAGTATATTAAAATACATATAAAGGCAGTACATAACGTTGTTAACTTGGTTTCCTGGTCTCGAGACGACCTTGCACCTGACGACTCTGATCTCGGTCAAGCGACAGTGACGTCATCCACTTCGACCCAAGATGCGCTCACGGACCAAGCAACTAACTATTTAAACACAAGCCTTTTAAAATCAAAAATAAAATGGAATGCCAACTGGACGACCTTCTCCTCTGGCGAACAGGATATGAAATGTATAATATATTCAAGAGAAAAAACTGCACGATTATCGCCAAAAAACAACAAAATAAAGCAGATACCAACACAGATGTTCTAATGTGCCCAAAGAATGTAGTCCATTGGAATTTCCGTGGTCATTATCATGATTTCTACATTTCTACACCAGTTATGTAACTCGTGATATTCGTGGGTTTATTGAAGGATTAAGTTATTAAGATGCTACAAAATGTCAGCGAAAATCCTTATGAAGCCTTTTTCTTAAATATTTTATTCCTGGTGCGACGAACTTTTTTATCGATACCAACAAAATTACAAAACTTCTTGTTTAACAAAGTGTTTACTTAAGTGGCTTCGTCACATTTGGAAGTGTAAACAATTTGTTTGACATCTGTCGAGATTATGGTCCTTTAAACCCGGATATTTATGGCAAAATATAGTGACTTTTAAACGGTTACCAGTTGGGACAGATTATTATCCATGGGTAAAAAATCTTTAGAGCAAAGCATAATAAAATTATTTTATGCATTGCTGAAGTAAGGTGAGTTAATTAATATGTAAGGGGGTTTCAAGTTAATTTTTATGTTCTCAACGTAGGTTAAGAGTTTATGTTTACACTAGAAATCAGTGTAAACTTCAAAAGAAATTTGAGTGAGTTCGTTATTAGTAGAACGAATTCCCTCATCTCCTATGTCCCACGGGCTCAGCACATAAACGCGGACAACAAAGACTGGTTCACAGTTCCCAAACGAATTCCAAGTGCTCTCCGAACTATCAAGCCGGCTTATTATTCATAGAGGAAACCGAGTAATTAGGCGTCACTCGTAAAACAGTCATCAAACTTGTGTCGGAGTGTGTCGACGTAAAACCCGACCGCTGCATAAATAATCCTGAGTGTGACAGGGCGGGCGCTCGCTGCTGCCTTTACGATCGCAAACATCTACACGTCCAACAGGGTCACCTATTCATCGTTGAGACTTTATAGCGCTCATATTATAGTTTTAACGCCAACCAACAATTTTAAAGCTCTAAAATTTCCTGGCTGGCAATATAAAATTGAAACCTGAGAGTCTACTACAATTTCTTTACAAAATGGGTAGGTTGAGCCGGAATATTACTTTGAAATCCATAAAACGTGCAGCACTAAAAACACTGTTGCTACATAGCCACTTAGAACACATGGGTAAAGTAGCAGATGTAAGTGTAGGGACTAGGTAGTTTACTTTACTATGCACTTTTTTATTTTATTACACTCACGGGCAATGAAAAAGTTCCACTTACAACATGTCGACATCAAAAGACCCCAATTATTTTATTAAAAGATTTAACAAAATATTATTGTATTTAGTTGGTAATATCCTGATACTCTGTTAAATGTACTTGAATGTTGCAGAAGCCGTCTTTAAGCCTTTTCCGTTTATCAGTAATTTTATGTTTTTCTCAGTGGAACCTTTTCATTGCCCGTGAGTGTATAATGTGTATGTAAGTTGGGTAACCTTTCACCGATTTTCGAGTCTAATACCTCACGGTGGCCATAGACAAATAGATCGAATGAATTAAGTGCAGCTGGGGCCCACGTGCGGGGGTCACGACTCCGCCGAAATGACGTGAGCGTGCGACACGTGACGTCACGATCACGACCTCGCCACCACCGCTAATTGCTGATGATAGAGGTAGCTAATTGCCACAGGTATGCCAATGTTATATTTTGTTCTAGCACACTAAGTTATTCTGGGTACTTACACATTTCTGAACCATACGTGATCCCTGGCAGGTTCGTCTTGCACTGATTAAAGACCTTTTGTCTTCAGACTTTGAGGAATGGTCAAGGGAAATCTATGTATGTCTCAAAGCTTCCCTGATGCAGCCAACAAGAGCTCATTCCAAACCGATGCTTCTTTTTAGTTTGATGATCCTGACTTTTGGCGTATACCATGTATGCTCTGCCGTATCTTATAAAAACCATTGTGGATTTATTATTTTGACGACTTTATCATTAAGTCTCATTATATCACCCCTATTTTTTATGTTAAAATTAAAAGCTTAATTACCACTGAGGATAAATATATGGCATTTGGTACTATCCAGGGATATGTCAATTGTCTAAGGTACTATCTAATGACGTTGCTATTTATGTGGTATGTCTCAGTAAAGTGAGACAGTGTGTGAGCTGCGCCTGCGCCGCCTCATCGCCCGCACGTGTCCCGACAGACGCCCCAACAGTAACCAGAACAACTATTTATACTGAGATCCGCCGAGATGATATGTTACAGCTCAACACTGACACACAACACGGCACTTGTCAGGAGTCGCGAGTGGTGTGCATCATTTACTGTTTTCTCAGACGAAAAAGCCAGCTATAGCTTTGTCTGGACAGTGATGATTTGCAAATTTTACTTCAGCGTCTCCGCAATAGACGTAGAAAACAAAAGACTGCGCAGTTTATTACCCCGAGTGTCCATCAAGCTGGTATGGTATGCTTATGAATTATGTAGTCGGCTGCTTTGCATGCCAAGTCCGGGCTCGCAGCCGGAAAGCCATGCGCGGTTTTGCATACATGGAACATGACAATGGTCAATCGTTGTCCATTTGATACGGCTCATTGATTCGATGAACAATTTCACGACGGTGACTTCATGATTTTGATTAAATCTTTTGTCGGCGTCGCTCACTAAAGAAAAATTTGTAATTAAATTTATGAACACAATCGTAAATAAATTTTTGTAAAGAATTTAAAAGTTGTGGATGCGTTGTAAAATTCTACGCTTCTTGTTAAATACAAGTTTAAGTTTACCGCATAAAATGTACTAAGTATAGATATTTAGTTAATAAGTAATTAAATGTCGGATTCGATTAATGTAATTAATTGTAATAAAGTTCGTATTTTAGTATGTAGCGTAAGGTTATAACTTAAATACTACATAGGTAGTAGTAGCCCAACCCAATCTTGCGTGAAATTAGCTATGGCTTCAGTAAATTAAAGTACAGAAATAAATAATGAGATTATACCTCTAAAATTATGACAATCATAAAAGATTATCTGTACAAGTACCTACCTAAGTACATTTTCGTCAGCTTGACGTCATCGGCATGACAGTTCGGCGCGCTACAAAGCGCGGTATCTCGAGATCTCTCTATTGCTGTGCGTGTTGTATCTACAATTCGTACCTCGTTAGAGACGTGCCCGCGATGGCGCTGATTGCCATTGTGCCTCCGAGTGACGTCACCAGCTGCCATCTGTTGCGAATTGCTGGTTGTCGTGGGCTTGGAATTTGGAAGTACTTAGTTACTTTGTCGCCTTTAGGTAAATCTAGCACATAAGATGTTAATGGTGTTCTTCTACTTCTCTTACTTACGTAAATTAGCAACTTAACTAATACAACAACCACCCTAAACAATCACATTAATGTTATTGATCAACAATTAACACTCTCTGGACGACTACATCATAAGTGGTCCATTAAAAATAATCATACAATCACTATATAAACAAATCGGGCGCGCTACAGGGGAATTACTCTGTATGACGAAAAACTAATTTTCGGAGCGCTGCTTGCTGCTGTCACGACTCTATCTCATTTTAAACGCGCCGATTCCACGACTTTCGTTCGTTAGTTTTTGTCAGTATAGATAGAGTAACCCTCCAGGGTATGTTTGAAACACGCCGATTTGCGCATATGTGCGTCAAATGTGCAGCGGACACAAGGCGGCATTCAGCGACGCATGTGCCGCGCAGGCGCAGGCGGCATCTGGGTGTAGCACTAGCAGCCCAATATTGTTCATGACCTAATCCTAATTTAACCTTCGTCTATGCGAAAAATTTCGACATAATAACGTGAGATTTTCGGTAGTTTGGCTTATGCACTGGTGCCGCACAGGAAGAAATTAGATGCCAAGAGCAAAATTATTTAGTATCTTTTTGTTGGTTAAGGGCTGTAAGTATACCTACTCAAAGGATATTGCAAACAATATATAAGTACTTAGAGAAAATACTCCAGTTAAAATCTTTATAAGTATTGTAAGTACATTTATATTGTAAAGTCCAGACAAGAAGAAAGAAGAAACTTTTCTTGAAACCTTTCTACAATCTGTTCCATATTTAACATTACATCCCACCGCACAGGTCTACAACCTACACCTTCCTTCCACTAGACATCAGCATAAATTAAGCCAGTTGGCGAACTACCTAGCTAACTCAGTGCGAAGACAAGTTGTATAATTGCTTCGTATCGCTTTGGAAATGCGTCAAACCGGCGATATACTCGTAATTGGCTAGGTGTCCAGAATATCCTGCCGCGGTACTGTCAACACCGTATCAACAACTGCCAGTTACGTTCTAATCTCTTATGTCGTAAGAGTTACATTCAAAGTGCAAGTGTGACGCGTTTCGTCGCTGATACGATAACTTGCTTGTATATTTTGCAAATGTGGACTGAATTATGCAAGCTTTACACGCAAGCGACTACCGGCGGATGTCGCATGCGCATTTGTATTGTAATTGTCTATTTTTAACCCTTTCGTGATCTTGTAACGCGTGGCTGAGATTGCCGTGATAAGTTGTCTGAGGTGTTCTAAAATTAGTTGAATGACGTGGTTTATTATACTGTAACTTATTTCACTCGATTTATAATATAAGTAGGATGTGTTGCGTTGCGCAACATTAACATAACTAGGTAATATTATTATGTACTTTTTGTGTCTTTGCAGTAAATGTTACAAGACACAGCTGCGATTGTTCTACTTTATCATATTACAAATAACGTCATCAAAATACGAGGCTTTATTTAACACATATTTATAATAACAGGCCACAAAACTCACTGTTATACCGAAATGAATTCATACATTGTGCCTTTTAGTCTTGATTCGTGATATTACGAAACCAAAGCATTTGGCGGCACAGATTTTTCGTTTCTACCAGATGACAACAACGACGATTGACTTGGCTTTACGTTGGTTAAATTAGTTGGACGTGGACGTAGGCCGAGCCGTCGAGTCGAGCCACTTCCTTGAAATTCAGACTCCGTGATGATACACCCGTCCGTCTGTCCATCTGTCTGTCTGTAGCAGTGACAGAAGTCCGGTTGAGATGTGAAAAATATCTCATATCTAATTATACTATAACCACGACAGTCACGACACCTTGTTAATAAAATATTTTGAATAGTTTCATTATAGCGTAAACGAAAGATGACCATTGACCAACATTATCTTTTTCTAAAAGTACGCATGTGCTTACCGAAATGTTCTGGGTTTTATAAAGTGCCATAACTTCATTAACAGTGAAGTAATTCTGGAAACGACATTGGGAGCCATCGCATGTGCAGGGCAGATTCTCCACCGGAGTTGCCGAAAACCCGCAGTCCACATGGCGGCAACGTGGGAACATGTCCACATTTGTTTCCTGAAGAAAGCGCAGTTTCTATGTTTTACGATACCATATTTTTATCCTCTAATTATCGGCTGCAACATATGGGGAGTGAGTCGGAGGGACGCTCAAAGAGCTTCCTGCTTTCTATTGTCTCGCTGAGTTGTAAAATCGCATTAGTTTATTGCCGTACATCTGTTTGACACGGCTTGCGTATTAGTAAAGTTTTCGTAATGATAATTACCTATTCTAAAATAGCCAGCAGCTGAATGTATTTTTTCACAAACAAAAGAAGTTTAAAGTTGTCCGGTGAACGGTGCAATGCAACATGCAAGTATACATAGTAAGTACTTTTTGTGTTGGTCATCTTCAGTAAAACTAACATGTCTCGAGTACGTATTCACTTATATATTTTGCTTTAACCACGTAAAAATAATACTTACACCATTTTCATGAAAAAAAATGCTGAAAGCATACCTAATTCAATCCCACGTGAGAGTCGAAATTAAAACACAGTATAATCGGAAACCTATAGTGCGGACTAAAATCCGTGTTGGTCTCACGCACGTGCACGCAGCTGCGGCCCCACGTGCGTGCGTCTGTGTGCGTGCGTGATGCGTGCGCGCAGATTATCTCACAGTTTATGCGCCTGGACGCGACTGCAACAAACAACGCATACAAAACGAACGGCCTTTGATTTCTTTCACATTTCTCACCGTCTTTTTACATTTAGGTGGACAACACATGTTATTTTTATACTTAAACCTCTTCCAACTGGTAACCAATATTTAAGTACCGCTGCAGTAGCCTTTAATATATGGCAAAATAACCACTTATGGCGTATGTAGATAAGGAATGTAATATATGATGGCTTATTCAAAATGCACTGACCATGTCCTAGCACTTCGCTGTGAAATCTCTCATTTGGCTGATAGCGTTATCTGAAGCACATCTGTCACTGTTGGGGCTGGCCACTAATCCTGCTGGCTTCATTATTGCGTATACTTCATAAGTTTAGTTAAACCTCATAGGTACATTACATGTATACGATGCAAGAGTAATAAGCTAACAGTTCACATCAATTCATGCATAAAATATGAATACTTACCTTCTGCGATAGGCTGCAACGTGATGCAGAATGTCCGTTATCAGAGAACCATATAAGCACCCCATACATATGAACCTTTTAAAGAACCGCCAGTTGATGTTTTTTCAGAGCCGCTAATAGCCGTCGGCTGATATCGACGGCGGGTCTATTAACAACATTTCGCGAGAGCTAGTCCGCTTCCTTGCACGTGCGCCCGCCGCCCGCCGGCCAGCGCACACGGAACATACAGCACATGACGTATGTGAAAACTGCTATCAGCGATCTGTTATGTTATGTCTGCTACAGTTTTGTTTTGTCTGTTTCATGGGTATGTTATGGTAAAAGATGAACAACGTCAGGTAAGTGCAATATGTAAATTCAAGTTTATAGAAAGAGAGCGGCGAGCAAATGTTAACATGTTAGGTAAGTAATAAACAAATCAGTGTGTCTGCAGACTGCAGCCGACATATGCGACGTAATTTTATTCGTAAGGTCAACTCAAGGCAGAAAGCGAAGAAAAAGCCGGTCGTTGACACGGCACCGCTCGACCCAATATTGTGAGGCAAAAGGAAAATGTATTGTACAAAAATAACAGGGCGCATTGTGGGAATGTGACGTAGACAAATGGACAGACAGACAGACAGACGCAGGCTCGCCAGACACCTGTAACGAGCTGCGCCGCCGCCTGACAAATCACTCCTCATGACGAATGATCCTCGCAGCTATCTAACTAGACTCTACCGACCGCCTCTATCACGGTGGGCTTAGGTCTGTTTCAGATTAGACAGCAATTGTCCATATCATTGCAGATCTCCGCCAGTGTTATTACAAGGTAATTTCGTCTTTATGTCTGAGCTAAACTTCAGTAATTTGTCACAAGAACAAGCCGCGGGTCTCGTCACCTCCAGCAGCTGTAATCATCGCGGTCGCAAGCATAGACTAGAATATTATAAATCGCAAGCACTAATACGGCTGGCGATAATCGTTACTGCAATAAAAGTAAAGCTCAAACGAAATGTCATCTGATATCCGTTCAGGTGGGAAAATGAGACGCATATAGATGACTATTCCTCACTTGAATCAGTACAGCATAGTTCTTAATGACCTGACTTCGTCAAAATGTCAAGCTGTTTTTGCCCCTGGGCTAATCAAAAGCTTTTAACAAAGAATGTACAATGTACTTAAATCCGGTTTCACACTGTATTACGTTCGTCCATTATGCAAAGTAATAAAATCCTATTCGGGTTTTTAACAAAGCAGTTCGTCTCGAGCACGCAATTTCTCAAAACATTGTCGCTTCATTTTTCATGGCGTCAATCAGGAAAACGCTGGTCCTTAAACTTTCAGGGTTGCTAATGTTTTAGATGAGTTTATATTCTTCTCTTTCATGTTTATATAAATTTTATACTCAAAAATATGAAAATAGAATTATCTGCAAAATATCATCAGTACTTATGAGGTTCTTTATTAAATTCAACATTTTAACTTCACATTTTAACGTTTCAACGTTTTAACCAACGACGGCAAAAAAATACAAAATATTATATTTTTTACAGTGTCTTGGTAGCCCTAGCTTCCTCTCGCAGGGCTGTCTCATCAACTGCTAAGCAGAGTGTGAGCTAATGAATATTTTTATTGACGCACCGAACCAGTTCAGCCTGCTATGACTCTTCACGACGGACGCGTCGTCTGCAATCAGCCCTGATTTCTTCACCACCACCAATTGAACGACAATCACCTTTATTCATAACTACTTAAGCTTCTTTTCCTTTCTCCAGGAAAGTTTATAGAGAGCTTTGAAAAACAAGGCTTACATAATCTACGCTCACGGTTTAGTTTGCTTTAAAGACTACAAAATAAAATGTATCAGAACTCAAACGTCATTAAAGTAATGGCTGCGAGTTGAGGTGATCAGCGGGACGATAAGTTTCTGAGTCGGGGGTTTCTTATGCAAATATTAGCACAATGTTGCCATCATTAATCAGCTGGTCTGTTGGGGGGTGACAAAGGTCGGCTGACGCTGAATGCCTCACGTGCAGTCATTTCGACGGGTGACATGGTCAGTCATACTCATCTCATCAATCAGACATGTTATAGCTCCTGTGCCGAGTGTGAAAGTTGAAACTACGCAAGTAGTAGAGAAGTAAACAGTCTTGAGAGATAGAGTCTTTGATGTTCATATTATTTTTATAATTTTTGAAAAATAATTGCGCACCTTATATGACACGATATTTTTTATGTTTTAGGTAATGTTGTTTGCTAAACAAAAACTGTTTCGGAAATGAGGCAAAATATTTACTTTTCTTATTTAAAAAAAGTTAAAGTAACACACAGATGCGTCACAGATTTCCTCCACATTGGTTCTGCTTGTAAACTGCAGATTGCGCGACCAGATGTGTCGCTGGGTGATTACGATTAGATGAAGCTATCTGCGCATATTGGTTAAGTATTAGGTATAAGGTATAAAACTATCATAGATTTTTCATTGATGTGCCATTCATGAAAAGAACCAGGAAATAAGTAGTAATAGTAAAAGTTAATCGAGCATTCTCCAATTTCCCATGCAATAAGAACGGTCCAAATAATTACTACACAATCATTATGTACCGTAGCCTTGTATCCTTGCAGAAATAGAATACATCCATAAACGAATGTCTTTTGTTTTGACGACAAGCGGTGATTGGGCGGCGCCCTCGCCTGGGCGCCAAATGGCACACACCTGGGACAGCCTGGGACACGTGTGCCGCAGTCTCATTGGCCCTTACTGTTCTGGGCAACATCTGGGCCTTAAAACAATTTAAAAATATATATTTCTCATTAAACAGTTTCATTGTTTGCTGGCCATTGGCGCTTTCTGGACATACCAGTGGTTAGACACGTGTTTCTAGATATTTTTATCAAGTTTCTAGATATTTTTTACGTTTATTTGTAGCTTTAGTATATAGGTACCTATAGAAATAATGAAATTCATTAAATTTCTTCATTAAAAAACCTAGATGTACTGGATCAGACTTTAAGTAGGTATGCCAAGCTACTGAAACTGAAATCAGTTGGCGCGACTCTTCAATGCAATATATGAGCGAATATATGTGCGACAAGCACAAGGGCGCATTGTCTCCGAAATAACTCGATATTCTACCACGTGCTCGGACTGCTCGGCACATGTATGTAGTGTCTATACTGCCTACTGTGTTCTGAAACTACTTGTAGTACTTACTTAATATGTACTCGTAACTATGGAAAAAGTTCGGTGGAACGTAAAATATTTCCCCGTAGATTTCCTTCAAATCCTAACTATTAATTAATTAATCCTAATCCTATCCTAACTAATATTATAAATGCGAAAGTAACTGTGTCTGTCTGTCTGTCTGTCTGTCTGTCTGTCTGTCTGTTACTCTTTCACGCCAAAACTACTGAACGGATTTGAATGAAATTTGGTATACATATGGTATAGACCCTGGGAAAGAACATAGGGTACTTTTTATCCCGGAATTCCCACGGGAAAACTTTTTAAGGCGAAGCGAAGCGCGCGGGAACAGCTAGTACCATATAAGTATCATGATGAGTATTCATTATGAATATCATGAATTCAAATGTTTAGAATTTTGTAATTTCACCTAAAGGGGAAGTACTCTTAATAATGTAGATAGTATAATGAAAATTTTACACAAAGAAAACATCCCTTTATTTTGGAAAAGAAGGACTGTGTAACCCTGTATAAAACTCTACCTATGCATAATATAAATTAAAGTCTCCAATTGAATTCATGAAAAACACTAATATAATCCCGAAAAATAAAAATAATTATACATATACTTAATCCGAATCCATATTTCATGAGTTTCAAAAAAGCTTACATATTTATTTACTTATTTGGTCACAAAATCCCACCTTTACAAACTGCAGGACCTAATTAAATTCCGCCCAAATGTATTGCCGAAATCTGTCGTTGCTACTCGTTACAATAGCTAATACGAGACATTTGGTAATAAAATAAAGTTTATTAGCGGCGTTTGCATAACTGCAGCTGTAAGGGCGAGTGTAGGCTGGCAGCTGCGAGCGTGTGTGAAAAACTCCGAGTTTCGATTCACATGTACACGAGCCCTTACGATATCGCGATTGCGACAGATTTTGTTAGGGGCCGCTCTCACTTCTAACACCTTGCGTTTTCGATCGATTTCGCTGCGCTGTATTTCGGGAGCTTTTAAATTTTTGGTAAAGAGATTTTCCCGTTTTTTTTAGGGTTCCGTAGCCAAAATGGCAAAAACGGAACCCTTATAGTTTCGTCATGTCCGTCTGTCCGTCTGTCCGTCTGTCACAGCCGATTTACTCGGAAACTATAAGTACTACAGTGATGAAATTTGATGGGAATATGTGTTGTATGAACCGCTACAAAAATATGACACTAAATAGTAAAAAAAAGAATTGGGGGTGGGGCCCCCCATACATGTAACTGAGGGATGAAATTTTTTTTTTCGATGTACATACCCGTGTGGGGTATCAATGGAAAGGTCTTTTAAAATGATATAAAGTTTTCTAAAAAACATTTTTCTTAAAGTGAACGGTTTTTGAGATATCAGCTCTCAAAGTCGTAAAAAGTATGTCCCCCCCCCTCTATTTTTATAACTACGGGGTATAAAATTCTAAAAAAAATAGAGGTGATGCATGCTAATTAACTCTTTCAACGATTTTTGGTTTGATCAAAGTATCTCTTATAGTTTTTGAGATAGGTTGATTTAACTGTAATTTTGCTGCTACGGAACCCTTTGTGCGCGAGCCCGACTCGCACTTGGCCGGTTTTTTTTTTAATATTGTATTCCTCTTTTCACTTTTTACTGGCAGAAAATCCGAGAAAATTATTTAAAATTAGACATAGGTAACTTATCCACAAACAATCCAAAAATATTTGTTTTGTGGGATTCTAGCAAAATAGTTTATAATATGCCTATTTAATTAATAAATAACAACCTCATATTAGCTCACTACTTGGCTTAACCCTTCCATACACACAAATGAGCTCTTTCCAAGCGACTGCTTAAAAACGCCTAAGATCAACCGAATAACAAATAAACCCAAAAAAAACATAACAAATAAAGTTTTAAAGTCATTGTTACAATAAGGCCCACATCGGAAGTGGTTGTGTCAGCTCACAATGCGGTCATATCGCATCATCTGCAATTAGGGTCACAAATAATATCGACAACAAAACAGCGACTTTCATAAAACCCTCATCACAAAACTAGTAACCTCCTATTGCAACGACATAGAGACGCAAAGCAAACAAACGATCTTAAAGTTGCTTGATAAAACTCTGAACCAGCATACACCTGGCCTTCTCCTCACCCCGGTAGTTCACTAAACAACCGTTTTTGATATCAAGATTATGTGTTCGATTTCTATGAAACTTTTTCCGTTTCATTTGTTCGCTGAATACGGCTGGAAGACTTGTGAATGTCGCTAATTGTACTTCGCAATTTTTTCGCAAACAACTGCCATATTGTTCGATATAAATCTGAATAGCGGTTTTTGTATTTAAATAAAACAGCAAGTTTGCAATCTTGATAATATCGGCGAGTCATTGATGTCATTGTTTAATGAAAACAATTGAACTGCTGAAAGTGGATTGAAACTGACCCCAATGTTGAATATTACTGGCCGTTATTAAAATTGCTTAGAAAAAAGCTTTATATTTAAGTATTTACTTATACTTAAATCTGAGAATATTTTAATAAGGTCGGAAAAAAATATGTGAATGAGCATTACAGTCAAAGCATAGTGTTAAAGTGTTGTACATAATGTAAATGATTCTTTATCAAATTATGAAAATCAAAACCGATAATTTCAGTGCCGTAACAAACATCTTCATAACAATCAATAGACTCACAAAAACAAAATTATAATCCCATAAATATAACTGCAGCCGTCCCCCAATCATGGCTGCGTATCATAATCCTGTGTCCTTTTGATCGGCTCGTGGAATGAGCTGAACGAATGCGGCTAATGGCTCTATAGTCCGCGACTCGTGTCGAGTTAAGTGTCCCGCTATACAGGCTGCTCCCACGCATGTCACAATAGGAACACCCCCTGTATAAGGATGTCACCAACTTAGCGTGACCCTCATACATATATGTAAAAAATGCACTATTTTATTCTTATTTTGGATTGATTGGATTCATATAATTACTTACTGATTTAGGAGTAAGAATTAGTAATTAATGATGTTTGTATGATACCTTACATAAGTTTTTATACGTATTATTTCTGTATAACAAGTAAGTACTTAAATCACCAATAATCAAGGTTTCCACAGAAGCAATCAATCGTATGCAGTCATATAAAAAATGACGGACAAAAATGTGATAAAATGTAAGTTTCTACTTAGTAAAATTTCTTACATCTTATGTTTTTAATGAAAAATATAGTGATTACTTAAGTTAAAGTTTTTTTTTCTAATCAGGAGAGGAGGGAGAGGGCCTAATAAAATGGTGTAAAAATCTCAGCTGACGTCACACGGTTCGCGGAGGGTGGGTGATTCAATCTGCATGCACCCTTATTTATCGTACAGACCAACCTTACGCATAATACCGATGGCGCTAGCATCTACGCCAAATTGGGCTTTACTACGGACAGATTTGTAATGCCATTTCTGGACGTTGCTAAACGAATGATTGTCCAATGCTATTGTATTGTAACTATTGTGGGAAAGTCGACACTACATAGTTTTTGTTATAAGTCCGTGGGAGGTTCGTTTTGACGTCGCGAGTTGCCAACTCTTTGTTTGAACACTTGCGGTGATGCGTTCAATAAATATTATGCGTTTGTCATTTGTCGCGATTGTTCTTTGTTGCTATACTTTTCACACGATGTGGCTTATGATTGTAAGGATAAGTCGATCATAATAATTATGGTCTTCCCGTTGTAACATATCACAACACACCGTGACAATTCAATTTACTACCACAGAAAAATAACTAGTAAGTAACTACTTATTACTATAAATTTAAAATACTTACCTAATAATATGATTTGAAATATTCGATGCTATAGCTCATGGAGTAACTGAAGTTGTTATATTATTATAATATGGTAAGTACTTACCTAAGTAGGTACTTATAGCTTGATTGAAAACGCAATCATACAACTTAAAATTAAACCACGACTTAATAATAATAAATAAAATAAACATAACAATCCCGCATAAAAGGGGTCAATTCTGAAACGAAAAACTTTCCTAATTACAAATTTCTACCAGGGCTACAGAGCCATACAACTGATCAGTCACGTGACCGCCGCGTGTCCCCCGCCCCCTCGCCCTCCCTTACCCCCCGCGCCTTCATTAAGCTGATAGATTGGACATAGAACTCTATACTAGATATTTGTTCCCGCACGCTTTCGCTATCACAGTATGCATTATTAAATGCCTTTTACGCTTATTGGGAGTTAACCTCCCCCTCAGAATCTTTAGGGGTTGTTATGTGAAACCCCTGAACGGGGAAAGGAAAGAGAGAAGTGAAATAGCCCTGAGTGTGGCCTTTTAAAACTATGCTCATTATGTGTACTTAACATAGTTAATAAATAATTATTAAATTAATAAATATAGTAATAATGTGTGTTCTTAAAGTTCTTATACGTTTGGATGAAAAATATAGAAATTCAATGTATATCTTACTCACACTGATTTGGAAATTAAAAGGTCGCTCGAAACAAAAGTTTCCGTAACTTTCCACCTAACCGCGGCGCATTGCAACCTCAAAGGATGACCATCGTGGGAGTGACGGAATTCCATTCCAAAAGTAAATCGTGGCATAATTGGAGATACAAATACGTGCGCGTGAGAAGCGAAGGTTCCTGTGTGAACAGCCGTGGGACGAGCCCGTGGGACGGCCCGGGACCCGCGGGTCAGGGGTCGCAGGCGCAGCAGACACCAACCATTACTTTCGTTTGCTCGTGTTTTGCTCATGTCTGAAACAGGAAAAAAACATTGGTTTGGTCATTTTTGCGATTGAATTTGAAGCCCAGCAGTGGGCGAATACGGGATAGTCAGTATATTATGATGATCATAATAATTATATTCTTCTTCTTCTTCCCTGCCTTATCCTTATTTAGGGTCTGCTTTGTTCGCCATGTCACGCCATTTTACCCTATGACGATAATATCTATCACTAACAATTAATTGGTTCTGTCTGTAGTCAACAGTAGTCAAGCTCTTTAGGTTTCGCTGCCAACTTTGCCATGTGTATTACCAGAGTTATACTGTGGTATTGCCATTATCACCGAATGGTCTTGAACTCCCCGAAACCAAGTTACAATGAGGCCTCCTAATGAAGCCCCTCGCGAGGTCCGCCAGTAATTACGGCTGACCCTCGACCCAGGGTCCCACGCCGCGCCGCCGCCGCCGCGTTCACGTGAGAAACTCTTCTTTCTCACCGGCTCTATCCTGCGAACATTCGCCAGATTCGGGCTCGCCAGACCGTGCCCACCTAATTGGAATTTAGGGTACTCAACCTTAGTCATTTCATGCACGCATTCGATTAGGAAACACAATTTGTAATCGAATAACACGATTATGCCTGAGCTCTATGCTTTCTTGCTGTAACACAATCCAGCGGAGATAGCCTAGGGCGGGCGGCACGTGTGTTCCAGCTAGCGTCCTACGAGTACAATAGACAAATCCATGGCTGCAACTATCTCCAGTATTCTGTGTCGATAAAGATCAATAGTAGGAGTGCGTGCGTGGCGTGGGTTCCGTGCGCGGTCACGCGGCCGCCACGCGTCGGCGTCGGGAGCGCGTAATGAGCCCGCACCTGCGTGGCTCGAATTATGGGATTTCTCGCGCCCTCCCGTGGGACCCAAACTGCAATATCGAACCGAGTTTACTCTGTCAATAAGTGCACACGTTGGGAAACCAATAACGGCTCCATTGGGGGGAGTTTATAGCTATATATAGCGAAGAAAAGCTGGGAAGGTGGGATCAAGAATGACAGAATTTCGTAAATTAAGATTACGGTTAAATTAAACTCAACTTACGATTTCACTTTACATAATTGGAATTCAGTGTTTATGTTTTTTTTTTATCTTTCATCAACCCAAACCCACTACACAAATTAGCCACGCGTAGTTTGATGGATTCTATAATTGATAAAAGCACAACTAAAGTTTCACACGCGACTCTTGTTGACGTTCGGCCCTCCAATAATCACGTCGCGGTGGACAATCGGGGTGCATTCAAACGTCATTAACGCATTGAGCCGGTCGCAATATCGGTGGAGATCGATGGCGCGATGGGAGCGGCACGCGCGCCGCACTCCCACGCACGCGCCGCGCCGCCCCGCGAGGGCGCAGTGTAAACGCTGTAATGCGACTGCTGAATATTGTATACACACAGACCCTAAACACTGAAAGGAAGAGGGTTATAGTTGTAGTGGATGAGAATTGAATCGGGGAGTAGGTAGAGAAAAAAATTCAAAATGAAGCCGAAATTAAGATCCGTGCAGGAATTGAGGAACGGAAATGTCTTGATATTGGCCCATGAGATAACTAAATAGAGAATGAGCCAATCTTAATTCCCATGAATGAAAAAATATTGAAAACCTCTCTAGATTCCCTTCCTGTAGAAACTTGCGATAGTAAATTAACAACAATCATGACAAAAACTCAAGAAATCACCAACACCGTAGGGGTTCCTTGTTGCAAAGTACGGAAAGCTTGCCTGTTTGCTTTTCTCATAGCGTCTGGTCAGGTGGTCAGGTAAAACAGACAGACTACCTTTCTATTCAGAGTTATGTCCACCTTTCTGTCAAAACGTGTCTTCGCGGCTACCTCAGAAATTAAGATTGTCTAGCTTGACGATTTATGTCGAGCGGAGGCCCATTGTGACTACACGTAGGAAACTATTGTCGACAGAATTACGAAAGGATATAAAGCACCTTGCAATGCAATTTGTTATGCTGTAATATTGTTTTAAGTGGACAGGTACTGTCTTTTGTGTTGGCGAGACAAGACAACTATGTAAAAAAGATCTCAATCTAAACATCCTAAGAGGATGCAAAGATTTCTTGAGGTGTTTTTATAGGCGTCATAAAGGAAAGCAAAAAGCCATAGCGAGACTTTGTCTTGCAGGTGCGTTGATTGTTATTTATGAGCGGCTTTCAGATAATTTAAGTGTGAAATTGTTAACGGCGAACATTTATTCAAGTATTGTAATGATTTTAAGAATATTTTTACGCGAAAATTTAATGGTTCTTGTTATTTTGAGGCTCTTTATATTGTAAGAAATATTTTTAATTAAGGAGTAACTACCTAGGTAGTTATTCAAGATTTCCAACAAGGCTCTGTTTGAAGTCGTTCTAACTAGTAATCACAGTATTTACTGTGAGGTTTAGCTCCAATTTCTCCATAGTCGGTTAGATCGTAACCAGGTTGATCAATTATACGTCATCTAGATATTAAATTCTTGACAGATGTGTCAAAAGTCAAGCAATAATCCCTGGTTATGCTCTAACCTACTATGGCGAAATTGGCACTTTAAGCCATTTACCTCACTATGGTGACCTACTTATGTTGGAACATATTATCTAGAGGTGCTGAATTGAATGTGTTCAAAATAGCTCAAATGAAGCGATTTACTACAGTTCTCAAAATATGAACAAAAAAGAGATAAGTAATAATAAATCTCGAAAAGTGGCGCCACCGTCTATATTTAATAGAGGTTCTTACCTGTTACTTCTGATGTCTCCTCTATTCATGTTTCTAAAATGTCATCGTAAAGAGTCAATGTCGGCAACATTTAAGTAACAGTATCGCATCAGCACATGACTTATAAAAATAATATAAGTACTTTTTAGTAAGCCTTAATTTTATTATGTGATAATTCATTATGTAAATTCAAATTTTAATAAAAAGGACTACTCAATACCCAAGATGCGTACTGTATGTAAATAAACAAACAAATACGTTTAAAGATAGTCTTTTTTAATAAGGGAAGTACTTATACTTACTAAAAATAAATTGCATGTATATAAATACTTAGGTCTTTAAAGAATATCTCTCATGATATCTGTGCATTTACTTTGAGCTGTCTGTAAGTGTAAACTTTATTTTTCCCCGCTCTCTTGGTTCGTTGTTCTGCCGCCATCGCCGTGGCCAGTCAGGTGAGTCTACACACTCGAAGGTGACTCTGAACTTTTTGCAGCCTTCGTTTTTTAACCGCGTTTATTATTACGATTGGACCTCTTTGTGTGGTCGGATCGGGACGTCTACCTTCTTTTGGTCTTGTAAAAGAATATTTTTTTTGGTGGTCAAGGCGGTTCGAGATAACGTTATTTTGTTTTGAAGTTAAAGTAGGCTTTGAAGATAGCCATTGTTAAAATTATAATGTTAGTAAACGCGATCAAACGTTATCTTCTGGACTTTTGATGGCAGATGAGATTTAAATTGTATTGATATATTTTCTATGATCTGAGATTTTTAACCATGACATAAGTAAATTACCTCATCATTATTTACGTGTAAAATTGTTGTAGAGTAGGTCCGTTTATTGGCATAAGTAAGTAAGAAAGTACTTAATTATGTGACAAAATATATGCAATAAACATAATCGACATAAACGATGTATGTATTATAGTTTCATACTTCATACTTATAAGAGAAAAATTACAAAGCACACAAATAGGCTTCGCAGGACCTGTCGCCATGGAAACGCGACAAGTGGATTCCGTCACGTCCGGGCCTTTGTTCCCCCCCGCCCCTGCCCCCCTCGCCGCCCGAGCCTCTCCCCCGCGGCGGCTGGACGCCATAGAGCCTGATTGTTCCACGTAAGGCACTGTGGGAAAAATTTACTCTATGGTCCTTAAAAAAACTTGAAGCTTTTTTGCTGTGGTTCGATCTGAGAGTCGGTTAAGTTCAGTAACTTCGTTTTTAAATAGGAAACGGTTTGAGTGGCTTTTTAGTGCAATTGGAATTTACTTAATAAATTTTAAAGGTTTTCGTTTCAGTACTTATCCAGAGACCTTAATGTTTTTGCAACTAAGGTAAAAAAGTAAAAACATACTGGGCCCATACCAAACATTTAGACATGTGCCAAAGTATCATTCAGGCACTAAAAAATTTGCAGAAGAGCTCATCGGTCCTAGGGGTGCCCAATGCCCACACTGCCCACTGCCTAGAGCCACAGCCAGCTCTACAGCATACAACGAGGCTTCCACGCGCCTCCCCCCGCCCGCCCCGCAAGCCCATTGGTCCCCGCAGGCCTCCGACCCGCCCCTCTCCCCCCCGCACCACATAAATACCGCGCAATCACCGCGAGCTCCTCATTCCCCACTCGCAACCCGTGTACGACGCACGTGTGACGCGCCCGCGTATTATCCATATCGAACCAGTGCTAGTATCGTGTGTGAATTATGAAGGCTATAACAGCAGTGTGCGCGACCGGCGCTTCCGTCCCCGCTATCGCTGGAGGCAGAATCCACAGACATCGGGATGGAGAAAACGCAGAAATCCAAATGTATCTGTCGAAGCTACAGGACCTGGTTCCTTTCATGCCGAAGAACAGGAAGATTTCCAAGTTGGAGGTGATCCAGCACGTTATCGACTACATCTGTGACTTGCAGTCAGCATTGGAGTCGCACCCTGCAGTGAGCCAGTTCGACGCGGAGACGGCGCTGGCGGCGGCCGCGCAGCTCCCGCCCGCCCCGCCGGCGCCGCGGCGGCAGCCCCTCGGGCCCCGCCCTGCGCCCAACACCATCCTCCGCAAATCTCCCGCCACCCCCACGGAACACAGGACTCATCCGACGGTAAGTTCCTACTTTTTATTTTCGACTGAAACTAATAAGTACCTACTTACATTTTAAGATTTCAATATAACCAATCCTACAATGTTCAACTGTGGCATTAGATACAGGTACAAATAATTTGAGTCAATGCACAAGATTTTCCTTATACCATACGTAATCATTCTGTATACCTAAGTACCTACTCATCAAACTTAGCATTAGGATACAATACTAAAACAGCAACTAATGCCTACTTGTTTATAATCCCACAAGAACCAGCGCGCATAGGCCGCTGTAAACTTAAAGTAGAGATTCGAGTTGTTGCACAAAAAGTAAATGATCTCTGGCTGGTTGGCGTTTTTATTGCGCGCACCTGCACAAGTTTCGCAAGCGAAGCGCGGGAATGTACAAGCGGAGATGAGTTTCACAATGCGCCGGCGATGCGTCGAACGCACCGTTTACTTTTTTATGGTAACCATAGGTTTTACTTTCAAAGACCGTACAAAAAATATAAAAGTAGGTATAATACCAAATGTTGGTCCAAATACAACAGCCACATATCTTTCCTTCTTTTTCATGAATACGACACTTTAAAAAGCTACACCTACTAATAGGAGCCTTAGAAGGTAGTGATTTCATAAAGTATGTTCAAACATTGTTCATAACTCTAAGTAAACATAAACTCGCAATCTAAACCGCTGCTCACGCATGCGTGACGGCTGTTTTGAATTTCAGCCTTGAGTAAGCCACCTGCGCCGGCGCCGCATAAACGACCATGTACCAACACACAATCTGAATATTCAACAACTATTTATGTAGAGACACTTAAAATTCCTCTTGACACCTGACTGTGATTAGCGTTTCGTCAACTCTATTAAGGTTAACAGCGTTTCAGAGGATTCCTCTTTTTCCTTCGTGCCAGCAAATAATTAATATATTTTTTGTAATTTTTATGTCAGTTATACAATGTAGATAGATATTTTATTGTACAGACATTTTAAGCCGTGACTTTATAAGTATGACCAGCAGGTGCGTCCCAAAGGATTTATGCATGAGCCGGTTCTCACAAGTGCGCCAGTTGTTAATACTTACGAGCGACACCTAAATTTTAATCACTGCCAGGAATGCCAAAGCGAGTTGTTTTTGCTATTTAAGTCCATTTCAAAACCAAATAATCTAAATTCTTTATGATCCATAAATGAATGTCATAGTATACTACAACAGATTCATTTTAATCATACATGATGTTACGCGATGACAAGATCATACGCATTTTTCTATTGATTGTTTAAATCATCAATCAGGAAAAAATGAGTTTACCCACATAAAATATTATGTTTCTGACAGAAGATCTGTACTGGCTGACGCAAACCCCAAGAGAACTAATAGGTCAAGCAAAATAACAAAAGTCATAGCCGCGGGCGCCGGCGATATCTTACTACCTTCAATAATATGCTTGTGGAATGTGGACCAAATTCTTGGAAAAAAGCGCAGAATTTCTCTGTAGGATATGGTTTCATCTATATTTAATAACCAAATTATGCATAATTTAAGAAATACCATATAGGCCTAAAATTTGATAAAAGTAATGCAGGTATATTTTTGGAATATCTGCAGTTTCTTAGTCTTGATACTCTCGATAGGTAAGTCGTGAGGCGGCATTTCACGGAATTATCGGGCTTGGCATCGGCGGGCTCTCGCGTTCCAGCCTCGACGGTCACGACCATACGCCACAACCGCTCGTGCACTAACCGACAGTAATTGTCGTGGCGCAGCTGCCGCCGCGGGCCTGGCGTCGATCACGACCCCGTGAGAGCTCTCTCTGTCTAATAAATACACGTACTAGATAACTGCTCTTCTTTAATGCCGAAGCGAGATTCACAATCGCTCCCACATATAGTTCAACTACAACTACACCGCGAGCATTGTTTCCTCGCTGCCCTTTCACCTTCACGACTGTAAATGCCAGTGCACTCATGAATGTTTGACTTTTCGCTTCGACCGTAATAAGCTGTTAAGTAGCATAATGAGTAAGGTTAGGCGTGTAATCCACCACGACACCCTATTATTTTCTGTATAAAGGGTCTCACCCCATTCATAATCATATCGCTTTTATCGTTGAGTTTATCTATGAACATTTATTTGTGTTCATTGTGCAGCGAGAGAAAGTCTCACGTACTTGATCTCATCTCAGCTTGTTAAATAACCTGTCAATATCACTCAGTCACCCAATTAGTAGCCCGCATACCGCCTTTTATATAGCATTTCAAAATTGATTGTGTCCAAAGATAGTTTATGTTTTTTTTTATGAATCAGTTATATTCTTTTTCCAACTCCAATAATAATCTCAATAGGAATATAATAAGTTGATAAAACATCGCGTGTATCGCGACAAGAAGCAACACTAACGAACCGTCGCCAGGTGTCCCTCACCCTCGCATTTGCTTCTCTCAATATCTTTGTCTCCGCAAAACACCTATATAAATTGAGTACGTGAAAGTTTTACGAGCGGCTTATGTTCTCGCTTCTTTGAACGAATAAAGCGAGTGCATGGTTGAGAGCGGCTATAGAAGGTTCCCAGCAATGTCCAACCTTCACCGCAAATGTCTCCGCACACGTGCAATGATTTCACCGATAGCTGCGATCGATGGATCGGCCGAGGGCATTGTGCGAGTAACGGTCGCTCACAGCTGCGCTGTATGAACATAAGACACGGCGCCGGTGGCCGGATAGCTAAATAAATGCGACGTATTCATTATCCATCCGACAATGCGTGCTTCATAAAGGGATTTCACGTGTGCGTTCTCGCGAAGTCCCGATCCGTTTCGGGACATGTGTGCGCTCCCTTTGATACGTATGTGTCCGTAAATAGGGTGTCCGCACGTGGCCGCGACGCTCAGCTGCGCGCCAGCCACGGATGTACCAGATTGGACGGGAAGCTCCGTGACGCTTAGTACATAGGTAGAGCCATTGGAGTACCGCCCCAACTCGACCGCATTGCCACATGTCACTGCAGCACCGGCAATTCGCTTAATCAAGCAATCTTTTGAGTTGCGTCCCATGCCACTTCCTAATTTAGGGTGATAAAACAACCGGTACATTGTTCGAGTACTAATGAATTAAAACTCTGTTGAAACAGAGCACATATGCGATGACAGATGGCCGGACGCGGGCAGGCGGGATGCGCATGTGCCACCCGATACTCTATTTGTCGCAATCACTAATAACTCGTTAAATGAAGAGGGGTGTCGAATACATTCAGCTACTGTCTAAAGTGAACATTGGGATGGTTTATTGTTATAATCTGATATAGCCAATAAAAAATAATATTAGCTCAAATTAGAACAGTTGTTTTAATCTAGAATCAGTAGTTGACATGGCATGTGCGCGCGCATCTGTGCCTTGATTGGTGCCTCCTACACCCTCTTCCCACTAACGGAGACTCGCCCTCTATTGTTTTGTTAAATTAAAACGTCCATTACGAAAATGGAACTGCCTTCTTCACTTTTACTGATCGATTCTTTTCTTTTGTTACAGACGCCTGAAAAACACATTGATCGGCCGATGTCGTGCTAAGCAGTGTTGAAAATTAAAAGGACAGTACAATTTTCGGTAATTGTTCAATGTACATGTAAAAAGCTGCTGCTATGAGAAGCACGGCAGAGTGAGTCCTCGGGAGTGGAGATGAAGAGATATCCAGTGTTATTCATCCTCGGAGATGATGTCCTAAGTACGATCTCGTTATGATCAATGTATCTTTATTTAATTGTATGAACTTGTGGCATTACATCAGAAGACTTGTGCATTACAATGCAATCGACGTCGTCGTTGTGATGACAGATTGTTTTGTTATCATGTTATGTAAAAAGCTTTATTAGTTTTTAATCCACTTGTAATTAGACATGTTTGTACATAATGTTGAGTGATTTGAGAACAACCTGTATGGACTGCCACCTTGTATTGCAGCTTGACTGTATTTTTCCATTTATTTTCTACGTTTGAACTTAAACCTTATTCTTTAGTTTCTAAAACAATGCTTCCATTTATATCAAAGATGTAAACCAATTATAAGTTGGTTTCAATAATTTTATTACTTTTTAAGTTAATTTCTTGAGTGTGATTTGTATAGCGACATGTTGCTATTAGAATAAATGTATGGAGTTTATTTTGTGAATTATGAACGCAATTTATTTCTAATTAATTTATAATTTGCGTCATCGAGAGTGATGTATGTAAATAATGTAAGTAATAAAGTGACTATAAAAATTAGTGAAAACTATCGATTTGAGACCTATATGATTTTTATTTTGAATATAAGGTGGAAATGCTTTAATTATCTTTTATGATTCTTATTACTTTATCGCGTAGTTTAATTTAAAATAGACTGTTATAGAATTAGTTATTGAGTATTGTGTTATTTTGATAATTGAAGTGATTGTTGATGGATGTGGAATGATATCTGAAGCAAATTATGAAATGTTACTTACAAACGCTGAGTGTCACAAACATGTAACTATGAACTAACAATTGTCAATGTGTTCCTTTTTTGTTTTAAAAAAATATCACATTTTCAAACATCTGGACACAAATAAACAACAAAATAAAATATTCTGATATATTGAAACCTCTGATTTTCCTTTTTTATATCCTAACCCTACCTATTACTGTAGAATCAAACAAAATTCAACTTAAAATGCATTTTAAAATGAAATACAAACATGGTAATATTAACCCGCCAGTGGTGACGTATATGTCTGTGAGACCGGGTGGTTTGAAAAAGTCGAATAACTTTCTTATTAGCCATCTATTTTTGTTGTGATTTCGGGTAGCTGCCTCATTTCCCATCCCCCATCGTCAGTCCACCCCGCGACGATGACTCGTGCGCAGGTTTCGGAGTTTTGGCGCCAACCCGGTGCGTGAGACCGGGGTCACCGACTATGTAAGTAAAATTTAAAGGTATTTTTTAAATTTTTCATTTATTTTTATATTTTTCTTTACTATATTTTTGTTTTGTTATTATATTTTTCATGATTGAACTATTTTTAATAGATATTTGTAGGTATATATACAAATATAAGTACTTTATAGATTTCAACAAGTTTTTATAGTAATATCAGCTAGTTTCAGCATGTCCTTGAAAATGAAGACGGAGACAGCTGGACCTTCAAGAAATGGTCAATGTTATGAATGTGGATGGTGAAATAAACAGAATAACAAAATACATTTGTCACAAAATGTAAGAAATATTTGTGTCACGAACATTTATAGTGCCGTCTTGCAGAGACTGTTTGGCTGTGGAGGAACAATGACTTTTAGTGTATTTTTTAATTATTTTTTTGGTAGAAGTATAACAATTTTTGTTATTTCTTATGAAGTTCGTAGTGTTATAAAACTATAAAAGGCAGATTTAGTTATAAAAAATTACATCATTGTTTTATTTTTAATTTTTTAAGATGATAGGTGAAAATTTATCTAAATATTAAGTGTTCTAAGTACCATCGTGAAAGGACTAATAAACGAGCCGTGATTTATGATAATGCTTTGTTTTATTGTCAAACAAATACTTATCTTTAAAATTAAACTAATTTTGGGTAGCATGTGTAGTTAATTATGTAAAAAAAATAAGTTTGAAAATCCCGGTGCGTGAGACCGGCGTCACCAACGATGTAAGTCAAATTGACGTCACCACTGGCGGGTTAATAACGAAGACATGATGATATCTAAAAAAGATTTTGAAAGATGTCTAGATGTGGTAGACACCTAGGCAACTTTCTAAAAGCTACATTCTCTAAATGAGACCTCATCTTAGTTAAAATCTTTTAAAAGCGTGATTACATCATGGGCAATTATCGTTGTCATAGAGTAAATAATTTGCAACGACAATATTTGATCAGCTGTGCGCTGTGCCTATATTAACAATTGAAAATTACGATTTAAACTTAACCATAACATGATACGATAAAGACTAAATTCCAATGAACAAGATAACCATGACTTGTGTAAACGAAACAACACCTTATGTTGTTGGCACAGAGTCAAAACGGGGTAGGGTAGGTACATGTGAAAGTAAATATGAAGAAGTTTGTGTTGTATGTAGGTAAACGCGAATAATTCATTGTATTGAACACGCACAAAGAGGTAAAATGATATGAAAATACATTAATACATAAATAAGTATCTGATGATGAGAATACAAAATAGAATCAAGTGTCAATCGTTTGTTTCATAAGCTACAATATTATTGTATAATGAAGTTAACTTCATGAACCAATTTAAGTACTTATAAAAAGAAAATATGATTATAATGGAATGAAAATTACAAAAAGATTTCGCGACCCTGCCAGGATTCGAACCTGGAATCTTCTGATCCGTAGTCAGACGCGTTATCCATTGCGCCACAGGGCCGGTTGAACGTGGGAGCCAATTATGCCGGTTCGTTCGCAGTCAATACAATCTACCCTATAAATAGTGGCTAGGCAGTTACACTACACTTGTTAGGGTGCTTTTCCACCAGAGATGTGCTATGGTACGATGCTATGGATGCGTTTGATATCCACCAATCATATTATTGGTGCACATAGCTTAGCACTGGTGGAAACGGATTCAACTAAGATATGTTTTTTGTATGGAATGATGCGTGCTATGGATGTGTGCTATGGATGCGTGCTATGGATATGTGCTATGGACCATCGCGAGTAGTGTAGCTATGTATGTGCAGAGCAGACCTACAGTATGCCCGCGTTTTTCACTGAAAGTAGACATGCCATCGTGGAAGCAAAAAGTTATTTTGTATCTCGCATGCGCATCTTTCTCGCACAGCTACTTTGCGGCGGCGCATCTTCGTAGCGCATCTTCCTCGCACAGCTACCTAGCGTAGTATTGGTGGAAACGGTCACATATTTTCGTAGCGTAGATATCACATCTTCGCAGCATAGCTGCATAGCACATCTCTGGTGGAAAAGCACCCTTATGCGTTTCGAAAACAAACAAGCACATCGGACTGCGACAAAAAATTTGGCAAGGCAAGATTGAAGGCTAGCGAGAATACGATCATCTCGGATAGACTAATCAGATCATTCGACTACGGTAGGTACGGTTCATTAATAATTAGAATATAGGTAGGTAAGTACTTGACAGTTGATCAAACTGTCTGAACTAGTTATAGTTATAGGCGGAAGACATCAGAGAAGGCTGGCTGCAAAGCGCATGCAACATTGTTGGGTCGTCTGTATTCGGAAAAATGTCTATCTATGTAACTTTTTATTCTTTTCCACTTCTATTGCTCTCTGGTATATATCTTTTCTCCTGGTCGTTCCGGATTGAGCCACACTCAAGCATTTCTCCGTTCACATCATTAAATGAGGTTTATCCCTCAGAGGGCTAAGGTAAAGGGTATCTCTGGTATAGTAGGTTATCGACGCATAGCCGTTAAGCTAGTCATATCTTAACTAATTATAGTGTAAGTAGTTAGTATAGTTTTCGATTCAATAGTTTACTTGACAGCTGTTGATACATTTTGATGATGTTTTGTACGAATTTGACCAACTGTCAAGTAAAATCATCCTTTAGTCATTCTAAAATAAAAATTTGAAGCGGTGGCGGAGATCTGCTGTAAATAATATAAGTGACTAAAGACATTTACTCACTTACATAGACTTAAAAACAGGCTTAGCATAAGTCTAACAGGAAATTCCATAGTGTTGGGTGGGCATATTTACAGTTGTTGTTAGTACACCGATAAGACGGGCAGGTGGCACACAGGTGGCGGAAAGCTCCGAGCGGCGGTGGGAAATTGTTTTTGGAAAACATAGGAAGTATATAATGTACTAAGTACCTGCTTGGGTTATATGCCATTGATATGGTGCTGTAGTGTTAGTGGGCCTTGTAGTGTTTGACTCACGTGAAACATTATTCGCTTAGACCTAGGTAGAAAAACAGAATCACACAAGAACTCTGGTTTTAAAAATAAGAACATCAAAACATTTAGGGAGTCATCCTCATTGATCAGGTCTTAATGAACATAATAAGAATAAGTTAAGAATATTAGTAAGAAGTCACACAATTAATTACAATAGTGATGCAACGATAAATTATGAACACGGTAAAATAATTGTAAGAATAATAGAAATAGCCTAGAATGTGGCATAGTACCGTATTACCTATTATATTTTTTTTTATAACCTAACCTTGGTGACATAGTAGTAAGTAGTGAATTTAACTAACGAAGGTGAATGAGAAAGTGGGTCTAGATCTAACCTAAAAACTCCGACGGTCAAAACAAATTAGAGCATAACAGAAATTCGTGAAATATGGTTAGGTACTTCGTAGAATACTTTCTATGAAGTCACCTCTCAGAAAACAAAACACAACAATATTCAATCGCATTTGTGGTCGGCGCTCCCTCATTATTTACTATAAGTACTTACTTAAATTTCGGAGGTGAGTAAAGTACCAACATGGTTTTCATAAAGCGTCATTCATATAATTCCATAGACATATACTAAGTCTATGACAGTCTATGTATAATTCTATGTTTAAGGTTCTGCGGGTTCTCAAGTGGGACGCCCTCCAGTCCGCCAGACTACTGGGTAGTATAAGAGGGGTTTTACTTGGAGGCGTTACTTGGGAGAGTCCTATATTGTGACTCTTCGTATATGCAGCACTGTCAAATAATTTACTGATCAACAACCAACAACTGAACAGCTGAACGTTTAGGTCAGGAAGATATGTTCTTTAATATTCCCCGTATAATAATTTATCGATAATGTTATCATCTTACGATGGCTATAAATGTATACGAGTAATGTATGCTATGCCACTCCTTTACGCCACCATCGAGTAAAAATAAGGTAAATATGTAGAGACAGGTGTCTGCACTTGTAGAAGCAGTGTATGTGTACCGACAAAGATAATGATAACTGTAAAAGGCTATAGCGATAACAAGTAAGTAGGCAGGTTCTAGTAGGTAGAGATCGTCACGGCTCAAAGGTGCCATTGCATTGGGCCAAAGATCAGTCGTTTGTCGGTTAGTTTTTGCACATATGCAATTATGCATGTCTATAACCATTGACCACGAATGTTAGCTCCAAAAAGGATAGACTCATTCGATTGTATTATTTAAGTAAGATTATAAATTAAATAAGTAGGTTTGTAACTTACTTAGCTTATTTGATATTTAAAAAAAAGTTGGAAAAAATATAGGCTATAAAATTGGTGGAAGACAATAAATTAAATAGTTGTTTTAGATACTTACCTATGTATTTTTACTTATTAACAATGAACTAGTTTTTTTCTTTTTTAATTTTTCGGGTTAGTCAGTCCAAGTCAGTCAAACCTTCGGATAGTCGTACTCTAGAAACCTAACTAAAAGTATTAAGCCAGATTCGAGGTATACAGCCGTAAATATTGATAGGTACCAAAATGCTGCATGATATATTAGGTTCAAAGTCCACAAGTAATATATATGCAATATCGTCTCCAAAGTAATTTAAGTACCTTTAGATTGGTTTTTTATAAAGTGAGAACTTTACATAAGTACTTACCACATCGGACGATACTAAGATAAGTATGGTACTTTAGTTAGGAGATTAAAAATCATCCAAGGAACTGCGTAAAAACTGTGTCAGGTGTTTGCACTTGCCGTTACCAGTACATATGTACTTAGGATTGATACAATGTGATAAAACAATACACGTAGCTAATATTTATAATGAGCACGATAAACTTTTAATCTATTCTTTTGAATCAACCGCACTGAAGTTTTCATACCTAGATGATTTATGCTCGTTACGAACAAACGGACAGACAGGTGTGAAAATTTATCACTGAACTTCCTGGAAGCAACTATTATTAGGCCTTACCTAAGCAAAGTTGCTTTGAGGAAGTTCAAACAACCAACCACCTATCAGCAGAAAAATATTCACGATAAAATTATGTAAATACTCTAAGTAAGTCAAAATACGAGTACCTACGTGGTTGGTTAAGGTTTAGGCACTGAAAATAACACATTATTGTGCTTTAATTTGTTTTGCTAAAACTGTAAACATGAGGCAGTTCAACTTCTCAACACAAAGCAACACAAAAGTGTGAGCCAGCACGGAAATCACACCTACTACACTCACGAGCCATGAAAAATTACCATTGAGAAAATCACCAAATTATGCCTAAATGGAAAAAACCAACTTAATGACACCTTCTGCAATATTTAAGTACATTTAACGGTGCATCAGAATATCACCAACTATTCGTAAATATTTTGTTAAATATTCCTTTCAAATCATTAGGGCCATTTGGTGTCTGAATTTTGAAAGTGGAACTGTTCTTTGCCCGTGACTGTATGTGGTAATATCTAGGCGATACTTTATACAAACAACTTAAACAAAAACAAAAAAAAAACAATAAGCATATGTTGGTACTTATGTAAGTGGTAACTAAAGGATTTAATACTTACTTACATACTAATATATGTACTTACACATATATACAGATGTCAGATGTAATTAGTTACTGAAACTATGTCAATTTTAGTAACATTACTGTAGCACGTTATAGTAGTAATGAATCCCTGTCAAGTGTTTTAAGGGTTTTCCTCGTATTTAGGTAAGTATTTAGTAGCTGGAGTTAGTTCACATTACAATAATTCAGTACATTAGGTACAATCTGAGTGCTGAACACCTGAACCTCCGGGTAGATAAGCCACCAACACTCATGGCTTCATCAGATAAACCTTGTAATTTAGATTTTAGATTTCTGTAGGCCTAGAATACATGTATTGATAGTTTGTATGAACTATGATAGTTTATGTTTTCTCGTATGCTCGTTCTTGTGGATATTATCTTAAAACGTCGGAAAACAGCACTTTTTGAGGTTAAGGCGGGATCAGATGGTTCATTCGAGTGAACATTACAAGAACACGAGTGAACGGTTCATTTTTGTTTGCACTCTTGTTTCATTTTGTGTTCACGTTCACACGTATCATTTCGAATGAAAGACAGAAATGAACGAAAAATGAACCGTCTGATCCCGCCTTTCGCGAAAAGGTGTCATACTAGATAGGTACTTACTCATATTTAATGGTTTTTTATTTATAAATATTATAAAGTAGCTGTTCCCGCGAGCTTCGCTTCGCCTTAAAAAGTTTTCCCCGTGGGAATTCCGGGATAAAAGTAGCCTATGTTCTTTCCCAGGGTCTAGATCATATGTATACCAAATTTCATTTAAATACGTTTAGTAGTTTTGGCGTAAAAGAGTAACAGACATACAGACAGACAGACAGACACAGTTACTTTCGCATTTATAATATTAGTTAGGATTAGGATAAAACAAAATCTACAACAAAAACTGAAATACTAACATTGTGATTGAAATGGAATTAAGTACTTATACCTAATTGCTTCTGACCTACCCCGGTACCCAGGTATAACCCTGTTAATTAAGACTCTAATTCGCGGATCCCTAATTCTATACTTAGGTACCACGAATAAACAAAATAGGCCATGATAAGAGGCAATCAGTAAAGTAAACAGCAATCTAAATTAAGTGGTTTATCTGATGTCAACGATGACTATGTAGACTTATCTACACTGAGGTTCAGGTGTTAAGCACCTAGATTGTACCTAATGCACTAAGCTCTTATCATTTCAATACGTAGAAAAGCATAGTAAAATACAATAGTATATAGGGGATTTTCCTTACGGGAAACTTTAAGATTTAAGTGCTTCTTGCACTGCTACGCGGCTACGAATGTGCTACGGTCAACTTCGTAGGCTTTCATAATTTTAAGCAGTGAGAGTGATCTTCTTTGACAAACACTAGAGGGTAGTAACCGTTGTAAAAGCATTGTGATATCAAATAAATGTATACCTTATATCCTTTAGTTACATTACGACTAGGTATAAGTACTTATTATAAACAATATTTGGGTCAGTCAACACATTACTAGTTTCCAGCATAACTATTTACCAGAGTAAATTTAATACGAAAGTGAAGTAAAAAGTAAAAATAGCATTTATTGCCAAAAACCAATGAAACCTACTACATAAATACTTAATTCTATAGTAAAAATTAACACATGACATTTTTAACAAGGACAGTAACTAGACTTAACATAAGAGTTATAAAATAGGTAAGTAGGTACTACAGTTCTGGAAAATGGCATCATGCTCAACAATGTCGACTGAAAGCTTGTTTCATAACGACGCTGTTTTTCAGCATGCTCCAGCTCCAATACCTACCTACTTCCGTTTGTTAAATAGTACTCTATCCCTCTTATTCATAAAAAACTTACAGAACGTTTTAGCTGATGCATAGCTAAAACGTTCTGTAACTTTTCTATGAGTAAGGGGGTATATGCCTACCGAAACCGCCATATTGAATAACTAAAAGCGAAACAAAGTTAAAATGTGAACATGACTACACTACAGCAGCACAAAGGTCGGGGGTGACGGCTGCCGAGGCTCCGAAGGGCAAGGCTTTAAATATTCAAAGGGTGTAAAGGGCAACACTCATAAGGAAATTTCCCCTGAGAACTCAAAATGTCTATAGCACCCTATGAATAATTTCGGGACGGGAAATGGGTAGACTATTGTTTTTGTTGGAAGTCAATATTATGTTTTGACTTTGTGAGAATTTACATATTTTTTGTCACTATCATGAATACCAAATTATAGTCACACTTTCCTCAAAATTATTTCGTCCAGAAAATGTCAAATCCATTTTATTTTCACTTTATTTTTCATCGATGCAGATATCGTACGATTCGTATGCATTCGACCCAAGGTTGCAGTGCAGTGTAGTGAATAAATTGATTGAAATTGAATCACGGCTAAATTCAGCTCGCGTCATTGTCTACTTGCATGTGTTGTTGTATACATAGAACAATGTCTGCCCACCAAGTCGAGCAAAAAGCGGCACGGCCGTAGCATCCTTTTCTCGAAGCAATTCAGGCCTTTTCCGTTTAGCAGTAATTTTGTGCTTAACATAAAGATGAGTGAGTATACCTAGAGTAATTACAACATTTTGTCGAGCATTTCTATGTAAATGTAAAGTTTTTACAGGCCAAAGACAGAGATAGTGGTTTACTTGTCTAAGGCCAAAGATGACTAAAAGTTCGTAAAAGCATGATACACTATCAGAGAGCGGCTCGTTGTTCTGTTACAAGTAAATGTTGTAGTCTATCTATAATCACCTCAAAAGTATTTACCTATATAGTACCTCTACGCAGTACGTACCTTCTACATGCATTGAGTATAGTGGTCTGAATCAGGGTGAGGTCACGGAGCGAGGCGGGACTGGAGGGCCGCTCCGCCGCCGCCGCGCCATTGTCCACGTCACGGCGGCTGCGTGTCATGGAATCCCTGCTACAATACAGTGAATGAATTTGACACACACCATGCTATTACGTGCATCCTACCTAGGTCAATATGAATGGGATATGATGCCCTTTGCATGAATTTGTCCTATTAATGATAAAATTTCTAAAATTATGTTGAGTAAGTAAGTACCTAAAAAAATATTTTTTTGAATCTAGACGTAAAATAAGACTGGGGCAGAATTTATAAACTGTAAGTAAGTAATAAGTACAAAAACTTACTTGTCATGTTTCAGTTTAATCTCGCGAATGTAGGGACGGGGATGGGTCCCTTAATGGGTCTTTGAACTGAACGACATTTTTCATAAACGACAATAAATAAGTCATAATTTGTGTCATCAACTTTTTAATTCAGCACATTACTGCCTAAAGTCTAAAAAGTAATATGATAGATAATTTCACCTCATTGAGCATGGCAGCCGTGGCCGAGCGGTTAAGGCGTCTGACTAGAAATCAGATTCCCTCTGGGAGCGTAGGTTCGAATCCTACCGGCTGCGAATCTTTTTGCAATTATTTATTTCATCAATAAAATAATTACATTTTGTTGTATTATTTTTTTATTATAATACATATTTCATACGAGGTTTCATTATTATAGTAGACAGGATACAAATTAGCCGAATCAGAAAAAATAATGAAGAAATATTTTATCTCCTCCATCGAAGTTGTCTGGAAGAAATTACTTTTAGTTGGATAACCGCCAATTGTAACATATATTTTTGTTTATAATCCTTAAATCCTAATGTGTATGCACGTGTGCAACAAAGACATCAGCCTATCTATGTATAATCTGGCACAATCCGTCGCGGGAAGATGAAGTGAAGGTGGTTGTCCGGAGACAGGGCCTCATTAAGAGAGTGCACGTGCAGCGCCCGCGGCCGGACTCAGACTTTTACCGCCCCCGCCCCCCGCTCCCCGCCGCGCCCCCCGCAGGGCTGCGACAAGCGAACGATCGCCGATCCGATAACGTAACACTTGCAAAACGAAGCGATATGATCACGAAAACTGACACTTTTGTTTTTAACAAGCATTTTGTGCTACGCGTAATGCCCTAGATTTTGTAAAACACAACAACGTGTCGGAGCAGTAAATTTTAAAGAGGTAAGTTTTTCAGGTATAAAAGAAAACAAATCCAGAGTAGAAGGGCTTTCAGTAACAACGTTACCTACATAGAACAACACAACAAATCGACTAAAACACAATTTGCGAATCCAAATGAAACACAAAACCGCATTAGCTCCGGCCAACTGGCACCCCTGCACTAACTTCTCGTCATGGGATTACGAGTGCGTACCAGGGATTTAAGGTTTCATTACTTTGCTTCTCCCCTCCGCACCCCTCCCCACCCCAGGCAGCGGGGGAGGGCATCCAGCCGAGACCTCTAATGTACAAATATTGCGGACGAAACAAAATATACGCTCCGGACCCTCCTCTAAAAGCGAACAAGTGCACGTTTTGATTAAGTTGTACAGTGTCACATAAAATCGCGATATGAATACGATATGACGTCGTAATTTGACAGATGGCCTGTAAATTCGTCGGTGTATGAACATGTCATTTCACTTCAGTAGTTTTATAAATATTGTGACACTTTACAAACATAACTTCAATTACTTAAATATATGTACAACATAGGTACTTACATGAATCGAATGCGAAATGGGTTTGATTTAACGAGGAAAGACAAAAGCCTTTAAAACGACATAAAAAAAATAAAACTCGTTTAAGAAACTGACCTACAGTAAAATATCTTTATCAAGGTGATTTATACGTGTAAGTACCTACTATAGGTATTTATCTGCCGACTAGTGCCGATACACCTTGTTATTCCATAATAATACTGAAACCTTATTTACCTCTTAAAGGTTTAATATCCCTACTCCACGGCATAATAAGGAGTATGTACCTACTAGCTACGCTACGACTTTTTTAAACGAGTTAATCATAGAACAACCCGGACACGTCCTCAACGGAGTTAACAAACAAATGCATCCAACTGTCGCAAAGTTAAAAACCATGTTTGTACAGAACATCGCCAGTTGCACTCCACCGAACCAATCTCGCGACCGGCCGTCCCAACAGACCTAACTCCTAATACTCCATATGGCGTAACACAATGTGCAATCCGTAAACAACCATCCCTCAGTACCCCTGAAATCTTCTGTAACCCTTACACGCCCGCTCATGAGCGAGGGTCAACAGAAAATGGTGATGGTCTATGCAGATAGCTATAGGGTGACTATGGTGCGGGCGACATATGCAAGCATTAGCCCTGATGAGACAGAGGACACCAGCGGGCTTAGCCACTTAATTTGGACAACTGCCGAGCGCCGCTATTGGATATGGCACGGTCAATGGTCATAAATGGTCAGTTGGCTATAAAACACGACACTCAATTCACTTATGATTATTATAATTGCTGGGTGGGTAAGCTGTACGCCTGCATAAATATCGCGCGGTGGTATACAGAACATCTACTTAGGTAGGTACTAATCTATCTATTGGTAAGTATCTGAAAATTACCGATGGATAGAGGCTAAAGGCTAGGAAAACTGGCAGTTAACATCGGTCGATGACTAAATTCGCTGAATTATTTCTTCATTAAAATCACACGCCAGATCGAATCAGTCTCCACTGTGGTCAGCAGTCTCCTGTGTCCACAATTCTTAGAAATATCAGGTGCTGGCGCCATCAACGATATAATGGCGGAACTCGACACCAAGTCGCATGCCGCATTCCTTCCGGGCGAATACATGAACTTTGATCCTTGTGGTCAAGACCAACGAATAATGCATGCTATTTCAAACCATTCTTAATCAAGCTGCAAGAGGATTCTAGATTGTTAGGTACTTATTATCTAGTTTTATTTTAACATTGAAATGAGTCTTACTTGTGCAGATAACTAAAATTTTAAAGACTTTACACCTACAAGTTTGTTAGGTACTTATTATCTAGTTTTATTTTAACATTGAAATGAGTCTTACTTGTGCAGATAACTAAAATTTTAAAGACTTTACACCTACAAGTACTAAAGGCTGAGGATAAAGACCTCATAAACTATACATGACATGCAGTCCTTGGAGCTTGGGCAATGGTCACCCAGTTGTGTTTGTGTTTCCCACGGCGCCCACGCACCGCGCTGACCCTTGATAAGCAAACACCAGCTATCAACCTCTAGCCGGCAATGCCGGACCTACCTATCCTATACCTATTATGATTGAAAACTTTTTGTTATGACTAATTGAGAAAACTGAACAGGAGAATGAATCGAGAATTAATTTTAAACAACGTTTATGCCGATAAAGGAAACTTTAGAAAATTTTGAATTTCGTACCACCCAATGTTACTTTCAAAATGTCAAAATGAATTCACAATACTATGGCTAATGTGCTTTTGTAATTATCAAAGCTAAAGCACCATGTACACTGTACAGGCATTTCCTTTTACAATGTTTATATTAGTCGACATTAGTTTACATCTCGCATGATGGATCTGCAAATTTCATTAACTCTGTAGCGTAGAGTTCATGATACTTAGCGGTTAGCGTAAACACTTCATCTCACAGCGCTGGAGCTCAGAAGAAGTGTGAAGTGTATATCTGTCATCGTGAACGCTCTATGAAGCTTGTTTATTAGATCTCAGAATACTGGAGTGGTTGGCGATGATATGCGCTTTTCGCGTTTATTTCAACGACTCGAGTCGTAAATAAACTTTGTTGTAATTTTTTAGTTCGGCCATGAATCGTTATAAAAATACTAAAATTTTTGTTTGTAAGAGGTAGGTATATTAATAAAATAAGACTACTCTAAATATGGTTGACTGATAGAAAATGCTTAAGTACTTTAGCATTTATCTTTGGTTCATATAAATAAATTAAACTGTATTTTGTGCACAGATCTTTTATGCAGTATAAAATATGTTTAAGTATATATAACTTTATAGGTATAGTGCAGATATGAGTATATTCTAGAGGTAGGTAGGTACTATCGGTAAGTACTAATAACTTTTTAGTTAAGTACCTACTTGCCAAAAATATTTAGCTATCTAAGAGAGATGAAAAGAACATAATAAGGTAACATGATATCAGCTTACCTAATTTAAATATTTTTTGGTAACATCGGAGGTTGAAACTTTTATCATAGTGATGTATGTATAGTGATGGCGCCAACTTGGCCTCCGATGAAATGCTAATGGCCTACCGTGAAATCTCAACTGCTAATTTATTCAAATTAGATTTAGTGAATGTTGTATAGGATGTAAAATATCCGTCAGTAAAGTTAAGATTTATCTGTTCATAAAGACTCTTGATAGTAGACGGAGCTTGGTGTTAAGTATATTTTTTCTTTCGCATATATTTTCTATAAGCATATAAATAGACGTAAACTATATAGTTATGCTGCATCATAAAAATAAACAACTATAAATATTCAAATTAAATCAGCATTACAGCAGTGGCAGCGTCGTAAATAACCAAAAAGCACGTACAAAACCTTCTAAATGGTGAACAATCAATAGCAAATTAGAAGTGCTTGCGCAGTAGCGCCGCCCCCGCTAGCGGCCGGAGCGTGTACTAATGAGCGCACGTGAGCTGCACGCGGCCGCGGCCTCTTTTATACTAATGGTTTTTATTGAGTACTATTGCACTAATTAGTTTAATGATCTCTATTGATCACAGCTGCAGCTGAACTACATTGTGTAACAAAACAATACAGTTTCGTTAAACTAAAGTAAATAAAGCCACGTGACAAAACTCTGTGTCGTAAATAAAGTTATGCGACTTTTCAGCATTTTGAGTCTGATGAAGATAAAACCATAAATTAGTGGAAAATTATACAATTATGTTGTACACATAAATTTTGACCCGATTACCAACTGGCCCTGTGGCGCAACGGATAACGCGTCTGACTACGGATCAGAAGATTCCAGGTTCGAATCCTGGCAGGGTCGCGATATTTCTTTTTTGTTATTATTCATAAAAAATTAAAATATATTCGTCACATTATTAAACTAATATTTTTTTAATCATAGGTAGATTCATTATAAATAATATGCTTTGCTAAACTTAGCAATATCTTATCTACCATATTTATAATAGTCCAAGTGGAGCAAAAAATCTACTCTTAACAAATCCACAACAAATCTTTCTTGTGTTGAAATTTTTATTGCTCTTGTTATCTCCTCCGCTCCTCAAATGTGTCAAAATATTGGAATAGCTCCATAATCTTTCAGATATATCGTAGCATGTATAAAAAACAGTGCTGTACCTAAATCAACCATAATAGTTATAAGTAGTATTTTTTTACATTAAAATTGTTATTTTGTTATCAATATAGTTATGTCAGCGTTATCGTGTAAAGGTCAAGACCACCATCCGCTCAGTCCGTCATGATGAACGTATAGATAACACCAACGTATGATATGACTAGTACCCATAGATGTTAATGTAAAAGGCCGTACTGCAGTATAATAATTTAACGATCAATTCTAAATAACTGCTATAATCATCTAGATTCAAGGCACAAATATAAATAAAGTATGATTTGAAATGAAAGATCTAATGATATCAGTATTCATTATTACAAAACTATTGGAAAATTAATTACCTAGTTATAGTTAAATTTTAAAATAACCCAATTAATTGTTTGTATGTAATAATAAAAGGTAAACTAGCAGGTATTTTATTTCAACAAGGACTGAATTTTGCTTTAACATTCTTACATATAGATACATACAGCATACAACATCCGAAAACAACATTCATTATTTGATTAATTTTAAACATTTTGTATTAATAACTTCAATCTAAGGAAGTTATCCTGTTTTACATATGTTTTACATGTGTACTTACCTAATACATACGAAGGAGATACAGGGGGGACCCTCTCTAAATCGTTGCAGTTTTGTTTTCACGAAGCTTCGGAGCGCTGCACTAACCAAGACTCTATCCTTCTATCTCGTTGTGCGGATTGAGTGACAATTCTCGTTCGTTCGTCGATTAAAGAGTGATCCCCAGCACCCTTGATCTTCACGCATAAATCTGACTTTAACCGAGAAGTTTGTAAAGTTTATCTTATTTAAAAATGAGTCTTTCAAATATTTCCGTAGGCTGTTAGCACACGGTTGTTGTTTGAGGTCAGAGCGGCAAACATCCTGCCACAAATATTGACGGCTCATCTCCAAGTCAACCTCCGTCGGATATCGCGGACACTCGCTAAACTAGTCAGTGTGAATGTGATAGAACATTACTAATGTATCACCATTCTCTTACCTGGTAGGGTCGTAGGTAGGTGAGTAGCATAGTGAGTAGGTACCTTAATCTGTCATTTTGAAGTTTAGAATTAGAAGTTTATCTAGAGAACTTCCAGCCAGTCAAAGTCGCCAGACTGACGCTACGAGTAACTTTAAAGTCCATCGTTTCACTAGACAACACTAGCATTAGTTTGTCACTGACACGCTTAGAAAAATTGTGACGATATATAAATAAATAAGATAGGTACTTACCTACATTATTATATGACAAAATATGTGTAAGTATAAACATACATAGATAAAGCTAAAACCATTAAGTTAAAAGCCTAGGATGTATAACATTCCGTATCGTGCGACCCTTGATAGAAGCCACGTGGCCACGACATTTCGCTTCCTAGCTCCTTATGAGTGTGGTAATAAGAGCTACAATAACGTGTAGGGTGAATTTTTTTTACATATCTTAATGCATGTCGTGTGGACACAGTAGGCGCGTGGCCGGCGGGTGACGGGGAAATGAACTTACAATATTAAATGCATTACAGGATGAATGGGTGACATGCCATTTTTAAACCACCCCGGAAAAAATAAGGGTGTTACAAGATACAAGTCTATCTGTCTGCGGCCTGCGGCAAATTTGTCTAAATTGGAGGAGCGGTTTACAATTTCATCGATTTTGATATTCATGGTTGTACAATAGTCATGAAACTATTATTTTTCAACTTCAAGAGTGTCTAACATGGATAAGTTAAGTAATTTACTCATAGAGACATCCCACAACTCACAACGAACGAGCCTTCAAAAGCCCACATACATACAGATTGGTGTTATACTTACATACAGTTATGACCAAAATATCGTAATACTATAAGTACCTAGGTACATAGGCATGTACCGCATAATACGCAAGCACAGAAACGTGGAAACGCATAGATTTCCATCACATTGAAAATGGTGGAAACTCACGTACTTCCGGCGGCGCACGCGCAGGCACATCCGGCCGACACGCGCCGGAAGTGACGGAGTCAGCGCCACCCTCCGCCGCTCCCCACGCGTGGGAAACTACATTTTCTACAAAACCAACTTTTAATATAGTTTTTGTAAGTACTTATCTTGATTTAAATCATTTAATCAAACTGTAAATATCTATGTACACAATACAATCTAAATAACTTATTCTAAACTTAAGAAAAACTTATGACTATAGGTACCTAGCCTAACTATAAACAAAACAAAAAAAAACTATATGTCTTCGCTCCGGAACGCATCCGACGCAAAGGGACCTAAGGCGCTGGCAGCGTTGCCTCGCTGTACAGCCAGAGAGATCCTCTGCATCTTGATTTTATATTTTGATGTAGGGAGTGTATAGGTACTTCAGCTACATATTTATGGGAAAAACTTTAAAAACCAGACAACCCGGCTATTAATATACTTCATGTGCCACCAGTATGACTTGATGGCGAGTAGTCCAGTGATAAAATTTCACCATGTAAATTGGTATCTATGATGTACCTAACTAAACTAGGTAAGTAACTAACAACTTTTTATAGTTATAGGGCATTGCCTTTTTGATATTCACCTGACTCTCTGTACAATAATTCGTCACTGAAGGTCGCGAGATGGTCACTTGACAACAAACAATGGGCAAATTTTGACTTATTGCGTTCATATTTTTTATGTAATTGTTCGTTTTAATGTTAATATTGCTAAGGTACTCAAACGTTGCGATAATTATTTAAAATTATGAACAATATATGGACAGCAGTCAATCACAATTCAAAGAGGAGGTAGGGGAAATTTTGCGTGTGGAGCCATGTAGATAAGTGCATAGATATCTGTGTACTTATTAGTTATTTATTTTGGGCCGAAGTTCTTGTGCTCTTTGCATACTCATGTTGTTGGGGTTTTTAAAGTGTCCATAAGTACACCCTATATGTATAACATTGGCACTATTAAAATAATCGCAGACGAAAATGTACTTAAAGCAATATAAGTACCTTTTATGCAGCTACAATTTAGTGATGACTTTATAACTTGTAATTTTTTATCATAGGCATTATTGTTTTCGATGGATGGTTGTTCGTCCCTAACAACCTCATGTGACAAGTGAGTACAATCACCTTAAAAATGACGCCATCAATGCAAAAATCTAATATAAAAACTTGAAATCTCCAAGTAAAATCATTCATTTCAGAAGAGTCACGCAAGTTACAGTGGTATTCAGCATCATGTGGAAGATAACTATTGTTTTATTCGCTCTGGCATTTTGTGTCTATGGTAAGAATACTTAAATTCAAATTAAGTATGATAAAGCCAATACTTGAGTTATTTCCAAAGGTATCATTGCGTCTATAAAAGGCACACTATCTAATAATGAATATTTTATTCCATTCTATGTAAAATATTTTATGTACTTTAAATATTTTTTCCAACCTAATCAAACATTTTTAATAGTTGTACTTATATCACGGATAACAAATCATTTATTATTTTCTCAGCTGAAGAGGCCGTTGCGGCAGCAGCTGCAGCGGTCGACGGTCCAGCTGATGCAGAAGTAGCACCGGGGCTCGACGATACTGGAGCTAAGCCTAATGATGAACCTACTGGCACAAGCGATGCCACAGTCGAAACCTCTAGTACAGTACCGGAGAATCCTGACGACAACGAAACAGACAACCTCGAAGACGCTAACACGACTGAACCTTCAGAAGTCAGTGAATCAACCGGATCTTCAGTAGCCTCTACTGTAGCCTCTTCAGTAGCCACTGAAGATCCGAGCGCCCCGGCTGATGCCACGGCTTCCGGAGACTCAGGCAACAAGGAGAATGGTACTGACAGCAAAAGGGACTCGGAGAACAAGTTCCCATTTAACCTCCTGAACCTGCCCTCGATGCCTTCGATGCCGACCATGCCTTTGATGCCAACCATGCCGCCCATGCCGTCGGTCGCTGATATCATTGCCAGTATGCCGACTATTGTAAGTACCTGCATTAATTATACTCGTACTTTTGCATAACAATACTTTTAGTGTCGACTTTTATTGAAGTTGTCGGTGAACTTGAGGTTTGAATACGGACCAGATGTACAGATTTTAGGTAACAAAAATCATTGTGTTTGTTAAATAATAACAAGCATTTACATATTTATACATTACAATATTTCATCCGTTTCAATGAGATTTTGCTGACATATTTGGGATGAAGTGCTCATATTTTCATTTTAACTAAATACTTCTAGAGCTCCTAGTTTTATTTACATACCTATTAACTACAGTCCACATGTATCCTATCCTACTAATATTAGGCAACAGCTAGTAAAACATAACAATAACAGAACATGAACCGCCAGACTCAAACCCCAACCTCCTCTTCCAGAAGCCCCTGACCCCCGAGGACATCGCCAACATGACGCCGGGCCCCGACGGGCAGGTGTACGGCGCCTCGTCCAGCATCAGCAAGAACGTGGTCATGGAGAACGGCAAGGAGGTGGTCCATGACGTCACCGGGTCCACCACCATCAACAACAACGGCAATGTCACTACTACCACCTTCTAATAAGGTGATTCAGTAATATTCAGTATACATTCCGCTCTATACTTACTTCTTTTCAGCTAAGATGATTCCTGTGACGTTTTGAGGTTTACGGTACAGTTATTAAAGTCTATCAACTTACTTGCAATATGTAATACAGGTACACAGCAATGATCTTATCCGAAAAGAACTAAAAACGAAAGCAAAAGCGAGCGTTTTTCTGGTACGACTGGAACGGTGGGAACAACTCACTGACCACATCCTCATTTGGACCTTATCTAACGTCATCTTGCGCTCTCATCTTCGCTTTCTTCTAGGGCGGAAAATTTTACTGAATTCCATAGCTGGTAGTAACTTTGTTCGAGCGGTGGAAGGGAACGACAAAGCCAAAGAGTTTCCAAATACATATCAAAACATATCTTCAATAGCAAAAAACTGATGATACTTACATACTACAGTGTACAGTTTTGAATAGTATTTTGTTTAAGTATTATTATCACAAATCCACATGTTTTTGTTTAAAAGTTGCCTACTTTTCAAGATTTCAGCACAGCGCACCATGTTTTTTTTCGTAAGACCTAATTGTTATTTCTATGATATGCACCACTATACTGTAATGCATTTAACTTATTCACTAGTATCTCTAAGCATAATTTTGTACATTAACTGTTTATATTTTCAAAAAAATAAAATGTTTTAATAACAACAAGTGCTTTGCCTATTTTATTCATTACAGTAGGTATTATCCTTCTCCAAGAAATAATGCACAGAAATTCGGTCCATTACCTACTGTAAAAACATACACCGTGGAGTAATAGAGTACCTATAACCACGGATATCCAACCAGATGAATAAAAAATACATGTCGAAGAGTCAATGACGCCTAGCATCGTCGGGGCGGGGCGGGGCGGGGCGCGGGGCGCGGGGGACAGCCCCCGGGGACCTCCACAGCAAGGGTTGCAAATCGTCCGAACAGACTGCGACTTTGCATAGAACAAATGTTCCGTAACAAACAACCCATCGAAACGAAGAATGAGATCGGTCCATCTGCCTAAATTGCCAGATATTTTATTATAGAAGATGAAATAGAAAATATGCGAATATATTGGTACGATAATGAGCATTGGGACTAACATAATACTCTGGCGAAAAGTGGGTGCAGCAATGCACCTCTGCCTACCCCGCAAGGGAGTACAAGGTGTGAGTGCGTGTTTTTTTTTTATAATGAGCATTATTAGGAAATTGAGGAATAACTATTCCTACAATTAAATTCATGGTTTCACATGCAAGAATTTAAATTTTGATCGGTAATTTCTGAATACACTGGTAGTGGTGGGTAATTGGGTAACTGACTTCATCTCATAAAACTTGTGGCATAAAACTCCTCAATATCTCGCCAACAAAAATTATTATCATTAAACGATCGAGTAAGGTTCACTCCGACCATTTGTGCTAAAGACCATAGTCGAAAGTGCGTGGTCATAACATTTTGACACGTTTAATTAAGTTCTTACTCAATGCCAGTTATAGCGGCATGGCCAATCTATGCCTTCACTTCGCTCATTATAATTTTAACTTTAACACTAGGGCGTACGGTATTATTTCGAAGATTTATTGTACGATCAGTAACATCAGCATCACCGTTGGCCATTGGCGCAGATGTTTTGAAGTGTTTTTTCTTCATCAATTTTGAGCATCAATGTAATGACCGTCCAGTACCCATATTCAGCACGAGTTGATCTCCCCTGGAGGCTGCACTGTGAAATATAATCATAACTGCTTGTTCACAGTATGAGGATACTGTGCAAAATACGTAAAATTTCTTTACTATAGTATCGCTACTGAACATGGATGCAACCACTAACCCTGTAAATACTAAACACCTTGGCAGTATAGCTAAAAAATATACAGACATCACTTAACTCGTACCATCGGAAACACATATAAACTTCATACGATAACCACAAAAGATAGGTGCATAAAATTCTTAATACCGTTGTAGTAGCGTTGCGTAAATTCCGCCTAGAAACTGCAAACAGAAAAACAGCTAGCTTACTTATACAATACAATACACAACCATATCGCGTATTATGAACTCTGACGACGCAACACTTTTATTTCCCTTACGAGAGGTGCACGTGCAATATTGGCATGAAGTCGTCTTACACCGTTTTCCACTTGCCTCGACGGAATTACCCGAAACGTGATCGGAATTCACAAATATCCCTCATCTCGGCTGGCGCCCCTCCCGGCGGTCGAGCGTAAAAATATTACGATAAACCATCGATGTATCGCACCGCAGTAAAAGCTGAATATTTTATGTCTGAAAAAGAGGTTCTCTAAACAGGACTAAATAATGTATTTGGTGCGATAGATTTTCCTAAAGCCGTAAACTTTTTTATGGACGCTTTATCCGACACAGAAATAGTAATAATAGCAGATGGTGGAGAATTTAATAACGAAACGAATGCACGCAAAAGTAAGTGATACACCAAACAAACGAATCTAATTTACGTAAAACGTCAATGGAATTAATCATACGGGCGAGCCCATACAAGTCGCCCAGCTGGCCGCCCCCGCCGCTCTAGCAATTTAATAAAAAGGTTTCCATCGAGATTAGTGCTGTACTTGCTAAGACCTGCCAATTTAGATGTATCGCCCAATAGATCTACTGGAACTCTATCGTGTTTGTCATAGGGACTATTTTCATATGGGGCACTACTTGTGTAAATTTGTCGAGGTGTAAATGAAGCTCCCTGCCACTGTACACGTGCGGTCGTATTAATGCTGTCGTCTGCGACTTTCTCTGGTTTCATTACTTTAGTTTAATTGATTTAGAAATGTAGTAGTGCCAAGTAAAATATACTTAAGTATGTTTAGTTATTTACGCTTGTTGTTGCCATTTTATGCATGAAAAGAGCCTAGAGGTATTAACTGTATCTTTACATTGTAGGTATCTTGTCAACCTTCAGTGTTTGCTACCGACATAACGTTGTTTTTTAATCGCTAACTCTTTTAAATATACTTCTTAAACTGTTTATTGTAAAACAACATACTTACTTACTTAAATGTAATACACACTAAATTGTCATATTCGTAGTCATCTGTTCTATTAGGTCCATGATAGGGGTTCTTAACGAAGGGTTCTGATTAAGTTACATGACATGGACTCGACAATTTGTATCACAAAGTGTTCACCCCGAGTCACAAACTCACAACCCTATAAGTTATAAAATCTTCATGCAAATATGAATTGTATCCCAAAAGAAATAAGGGTAAAGAATAGGGGTGTTAGAACATAAAACACTATAAACTAATTGCATTACCTTTTTATTTGTTTAGTAGTAAATTAAATTACCTATTTGCTAAAAGGGTGGTGAACTGCACTGTAAACCAGCTACGTACTAAAAACAGTATTAAATGAATAAATAAAATCCCATGTAAATCGGCTGCAAACGAAAATAATTCGCATAGATTTTTTTAAACACCAACATACAGTGAAACTATAAAGTCCTGAAATTAAATGAGGGCACTGCTATCTTTCATGTAGCAACCCTATATAGCGAAACATAACTGACTTTGATACTTGAAATTTTGCCTGTTAACTTCCTACCTATTTATGTATTTTAAAAACAACTTACCATCCACAAAAAAGCTCTTACTTACAAGCTAGAAAGTGTTAATATGAAGGCTAATAGTGAAACCAATAAATATTTATTTAGATAACGTTATTACAACTGTATAAAAAACTGGATCTGTTGACGAAGGGCACACATAGTAAAGACATCAATTTCTCTTTTTGGACGGCCAGTTCTGTTTCTTCCAGGAGTTAGAAATATTCCATATTTTGCCCTCTTTGGCACGCTGGTCCGATATAACTATAAAATAAAATAAAAAAATCTTTTTGAGTTACACAATGCCCCCCAAATTCACACAATGTGAATTTAGTGAGTAAACAAAAAATATATCTTCAAGTATCAAAAGGTTAAGGTTTGACTCAACTGAAACCAGATGAAACCTACAATCAGTGGTATGTAAACAATGTTCGACTTGGGCTCTAAACCTAGGTTTATCGATAAATGAAGCTTTGTTACTAATATAAAATGAGTTATTACAATTTGTACAATGCTACATACCCGTCATAGACGCTATACGAGCGTAAACATCCTCCAAATTCGACAAAATGTGTCCATCTTGATGTTCCGCTAAACATTGTATTAAAACTCGATAAATAACTTCACTAGCTTGACTACGAATATTTTTCTTCATCTTCCTAATCGCAACCAAGCGTAAATTGTTGCTTTTATCTAGATTATCCTTATAATTAATAAGAAAATTCAAAAAACAGCCAACCGCCTATTGACATAAACAATTATTATGACTTTTATGTTTCTTTTCTAATGGTGCCAGGCTCCTGAAAATTTTAGTTCTTCAAACATTAATTTCAGGACTTTATAGTTTCACTGTATGTTTTATCGCAACTTATTACGATACACAGTAAAAAAAGAAGAATCTGGAAAGGAAGCAGTGTACAATGGCTGCCAAAAACACACAGGCAAGTAGGTAAGTAACACTCTTTTAGCTCAAAACATACTAAGTTACCAAGATTTTCTTTCGAAAAACCTTAGCCCAGAGTCCGACTTATTTCTGCCGACAATTCTTTTTTCTCCTCAGCTTCCTTCCATCAAGACTTCCTTCCCCGATGTATATTTGGCCGGTCGGTTAGACAAACAGCGGGGCGGCGCCGGCGCAGCGGATTATGATCTCGCATGATTGATGGCGAATACACATCACCATCACCACGTGCACTAACTAGACCCGCTTGTTGTTAGAGAGTTAGAGATGCACAACGGATTATCCGTAATTATATTACACACTTTACCGTACTGGCAATAGTTCTTAGAGCTTCTAAGAGCATTCAAAACAGGAAAGAAGATCGCAGTTCCACAAAACGTGTGGCAGCAGCCCCGGTCAATAAAGCAGCAGACTGAAACGACGTTAAAATCATAAATTGAGACAATGAAATAAGACCGACCGGTGTTATAATTACCGTCTCATAACGAAAACTAGATTGCACATGTTTTGGTAGAATTTATGGATGCGAGTGGTTTAATAAAGTGAGTATATTTCATTAGAAGGCACCTATCGTTCCCACTTCGTTATGATAGTGGAGACGCGAGCGCATGTGCGGCGCCGGACGCGTCCAATAAATCACGGGGAGCGCCCGCGCGCCGCCACACTGCAGCGGGCGCATGCCTCGTACTGATGCACTCCTGAAAAGTCTGAAACGAGAGGAAATAAGAGTATATTTGCTATGTATTGAAAATCTGGATCCAAGTTGATTGTAATACAAATGGGAGGCTGTTTCTCAAACAACGGTAGTATTGTTAGAAAGATAGAACTTGCGTTAGAAAATCTTCCAAAATGTGAAGTACTAAGTCATAGAAGTCTCAAAAGGATGCGAATGCGATGTGCGACTGAAGACTGAAGTAAAAGTCAGAGTAATGCCATGAGCCCAGGCGTGCCTGCCGTGACGGACGCGTGCCAGTGGCGGACAGATGTCTCCAACTCGCCGCGTGACTCACTTACACCTCGACTAATTACGGACACCAACTGATGGACTCATCCGATATACGGTGCCAGATAACAAAACAGACATGGACGAAAACACAGCGGGTTTCAGCGTGGATGCAGAAAATGCTTTTCCAAGAATGACCAATGTGCAATGTGAAAACTTTTCCAGATGAAATTCTTGGAATGGCATGTTTATAACGGGGTTGATCCGAGCTAATCTGCGACCAGCCGGCAAGATTGATGAGTGCTTTATTTATAAACATTGACTATTAATTTGTTGTAATACAAAGCCGTGCAATTCCCGTGAGTAATGTCGGACAGCGGGTGTGACAGCCACTCTCGGTTACAAGTGGGTCGCAGCTGCGGCGGGATGCGCAGACAACAGTTGCGCGCGCGCATGAGCGCCGCTGTGTGCGCAGACTCAGCGGATCTAGAGCTACTTAGATAGTAGGATAACGGTTCTGACGGTACGGAAGACATAATATATAGGGTGTCCCAAAAGTCAACGTCATCCCTTAAAGGGCTGATAGGTCAGCTCATGAGAGGCCAGAATATCACAATATGACCTTAGTAAAAACTCGATAATTTTCGAGATATTGACACTTTTATAAATTTGCTGAAAATCGACACCTTGGATCAGTTTTTTGCGTGCCGCCGGTACAAAAACCATATTGTTAGAATTTGTTTGGTGTTGCATCACCCTGTATAGGCCTGCTATTGATCGCAGTCAAAAAAAATATCGTGTAATGCTGTATTTTTAAAAAAAACACGGTTTTCAAAGTCATAAAAGGTAATCGTATTTTTTTATAAACAACTTTGACTCTACATACTGTAAAAAAAAATATACCTCGCAAACCTGGCACCTTATTTGAAAAGATTGTTCATTTAATGCAGTTTCCAAAATGGTATAAAACGTTGCTATTGTTTCAATTAACAAAAAAGTTATTGCTATTTTAGTACAAAACGACCTCGATGTAAAATTGTTTGAAGGAAATTTATCTGACTGAATTTATTAAGGGTAAGTCATGTTGGAATGAGTAAAAGTAAAATAGGTGGTGTGGCCGGGAGTGGGAGAAGAGACAACGTTGTCACAGTTAATGAAAAAAACGCATTTTGAGTATCTTTCTCTAAAAAAGTGGACTATAGCAACTCCACATTCCCCATAAATGTAGCGCATGGTAACGTACATTCCTGGATAGTGCTAATGTGTGATATTGTACAAGTAAAACGCTTACACATGTACATTGTACACCCACAGTATCCAAAAAAGGGACAGATCAGTTTGTCATTAACATTACCTCTAATTACTTGTTATTTATATTAAAGTTATTTTTAAACAAAATCAAACTCTCAAAATTATGATTATGACCATTAATGAGTATTAGTTTTTGCTGATTATGTACTTAATATAATAATGTGGTGTTATAATATTTAGAAATAAAAATAAAAGTCAATAAATGTTTGTTTTTTTTCAATAAGGTGTAAAAAACGCAAAATATGTTTTATAAGAGTTTGGTAAGTTTTTTCTTAGCTATTTTTGCGTCATCTATGTTGCCACGGCTGACCCCACCACCTATTTTACTTTTACTCATTCCAACATCACTTACCCTTAATAAATTCAGTCAGATAAATTTCCTTCAAACAATTTTACATCGAGGTCGTTTTGTACTAAAATAGCAATAACTTTTTTGTTAATTGAAACAATAGCAACGTTTTATACCATTTTGGAAACTGCATTAAATGAGCAATCTTTTCAAATAAGGTGCCAGGTTTGCGTGGTATATTTTTTTTACATTATGTAGAGTCAAAGTTGTTTATACAAAAATACGATTACCTTTTATGACTTTGAAAACCGTGTTTTTTTTAAACATACAGCATTACACGATATTTTTTTTGACTGCGATCAATAGCAGGCCTATACAGGGTGATGCAACACCAAACAAATTCTAACAATATGGATTTTTGTACCGGCGGCACGCAAAAAACTGATCCAAGGTGTCGATTTTCAGCAAATTTATAAAAGTGTCAATATCTCGAAAATTATCGAGTTTTTACTAAGGTCATATTGTGATATTCTGGCCTCTCATAAGCTGACCTATCAGCCCTTTAAGGGATGACGTTGACTTTTGGGACACCCTGTATAAGGCACCATGGCCCCTACGTCCGTAACGTTCCGTTGGTAAGAAGACCATCGCAGTGTACGCAAAAGTGTACAAGAAGGGAACTTTCCAGGCCTTTCGGGGTACCGAAACTTCACTAAGATTCACTAAATAATGCAAGTCATTATTTACCACGCTTTGTACTCTTAAATAATTTTACTCATGGTTTTTAAGTTAGTATAAACTCTTTAGAAGAAATCTGCTTTGACAGCAAAGATCACAACGGTTTAAATTTCCACGACCCAGTAAGACATTTACGGTCACATAAATATTGTATTAATTTCTATAATAAATGTGTAACATTTGCTACAACAGCTGCTGACAGACAGACAGACGGCAGTTGTCGCGGATGTGGACCGCGCGAGTGTCTCTGCGCAACACTCCACCAATCAAACAACAGACGCCATTTTCCCGAGTGAAATTATTACAAAAAACAAAGGAAAAATTCTCCAGCTGAAGGCAACCTGAAGAATGTTCTTCGATTACGTAATACCTTAAAAAAAATGAATTATGTTGCAAATGAGGAGTCAGAAATTGAATAAAGGCTCATTTATAATGACTTTAATGACCGAGCCGAATGTGAGATGTTCAAGAAACTTGTCAGGAATTTCCCGTGGAAAGCCATTAGTAATGTTTATAAAAAATGTAGAGGTTGTCACACGCTGAGCAGTGGCCGCTCGGCCGCGGCGCCGACGACCATTCATTTGTTCTGGAATTCTTTTATGACAACTGTCAAATTGATATTTTAAATATTTCGATGCCGCTCACTTGTTCTCATTCCATTAACTTGTTAAAATTGTTTTATAAAGGTATGCGTGCACATCGCATTCAGTATTATTTGTATAGAAATTCACACAACTGCATATTGCTGACGCCGTTTCTTCATGAAAATCTGTTTAGTCCAATACGTACGATACCGATAGGTGGACGCTTACCTTAATATTTTGACACTTATTTTAGCATATCCGCGGCCAACTCTAGACCTGGACTAGTGTGCCGCAGTAGCCAGTTTTACAGAGTACACCGTTCATACGATCATACGCCTCTTATTAGCTAAAAAAACGCATTTATAAGTGCTGAAACATCCATCATTGTAATAATTCCAGATTGGTTGTACTTGTACGTACCTTTATAAATACCAGTGGAAGTAAAATACGTACAACACCATTACAAGTCATGAAAATCAATTAGCTAAATCCGATGAATAGTCGATAACAGTCAACAAAGCCATCAGTGTCGTACACAAGTTAGCCGGCGCTGGTGAAACATGGAGCTAATTGGCGGACGTCTGTAGCTGTCTCATTGGTCCTTCTAAATGCGGCGCGATGCGGCGCCCGCGCACCGCAGACACAATGAGGGGCCTGTCTGCTAAATTCCTAATGTTAACGAAAGAGTAACTAAATCTGTGGCGGTCTAGATAAGTGCCCAACAATAAATGTACCTTTGAGACATAAAATGTACTTACCTACCTTTTATTTCAATATAAGTATAAAGGCACCCCTTCTGTAGGACATTGGATTTAGAAAACATCGTTGGTATTTGGTTAATTATATACGGCTGTTGGGATTGTAGTTTATGAAACCAATACGAACAACTGCGACGTGTGGCATTCCTCTCGACTTGTTCCCAAACAATACGGATTCCTCAGAATCAAAACTGCTGCTAAAATGCCAACAAAATGTTTTCCATACAGTAAGTAGTTAAGTGTTAATTTTGTATTTCTTTCTTCAGATCCTTTGATCTTTTTCACAATATATTTAAAGCTCTCATTAATTATTCTTTGCGACCATAACCAGGGCTTAAAATATTATATTTTATTAACAACTATTATCAAGCATCCAAAATATAACAGCCGCAATCTCGGGAGATTTATTGTAATTCAGTTTATTCAGGGCGCAATGTAGCAAGCTGACTAAAAATATAGCTGGATAAACGCACAATGGTCGGGGCTAAAAACTGTGGTCCTCCCGTGATGGACTGCCGGCGCGGCTGGATGGCAGCGATAATGCGAAAATCGCTGCGCGCGCGCCGCCTCGCCGCCGCCGGCCGCCATCCATCACCGGTGAAACGCTCCGACTCCATGAAAATTGCTAGATGATTTGCATGTAACAGCGAACGATGAGAGATATACGCGGCCCACTACCCACTAGCGGCGTCGGTAATGGCCGGATTGATCGGCTGTGGAGCGCGCGCTGGAATTTCCGTCAACAAGCTGCGCGCATACGCTTTCCACCGGAAGCGCGTTACGCGGTGTATATCGGGCCATCGGGCGGGGGAGAAGGAAAAATGTCCAGATGAGCGCTGTATCTTGTGACATGAACGAAAATAATTTGACGCAGCCGGTGGTGGTGCGGCGACATACGGCGACACGTGGCCGCGATATATTACAGGCGGCCGCGCACTAAAAATATTGTGTTGGCAAATTAATGGGCATTCTGTTTGGTAGGAGGTGGGATGAAAGGAGATGGGTAAGTTCGTCGGCGGAGCAGCCGCCCGCACCTGCTCGGCGCGTCGCCGCCCGACCGCGGGCCCGGGCTGGGAGGGTCGCTGGAGCTTCATGAAAACGATAATATTTGTTGGAAAGCTTGCTATGCCATTTGTTTTAAGGTAATACGACGGGGTCGTGGTTAGCGCAGCAGAGAGTGACCCTCAAGTAGACCCATAAGCCCATAAGTAACGTATTGGGATTGCCGATTGGGATGATCATTCATCTGATCTCATTAATATTCTGGGCTAATGAGGTCTATTCTTGGATCCTAGGTCCAATAATAAGACAATTTATCATGGAGAAATAAATAACTGACTGAAATAACTGCATATTAGGTCTAGCAATATGATGTTCAATGGGTCGATTTGAACTTCTTATCTACAATAATTCACGATAATGTGATATCCCTTCCATTAGAGCAGTAGCTAGCAATAAGTTCCTAGTGGTAGCCCTATCATGAAGCTCGTTTTGTGCCCGGTTGTCACTAAACAAGACGTCTGCCGGTCTGCTGATGATAAATTAGCGGACTTTACATAGAAGCTGTCTTCATATAATTTCATGAATCGTGACATGTGTAATCATGACGATAAACAGGTAAATTGTATAGGTACGGTACTTATTTAATTTTATCTAACAAATCTTCTACTTTTTTTTTTGCATTACAGACACAGACTACCGGAGACCTCAGGCAGCCAGCAGCCAGGGATGTGTCAGCAATCCCATGGACCAACTGTTTGTTGAGTATCTCTTGGGAAGAGGCATATGTCCAACAGTGCACTAGTGTATTAGCTGCGATGATGATACATGGTGAATGTACAAGTACAAGAAGGCGAATCTGAGCCCTGCCTAAGTAGTGAGAGGGGCGTCGATCATCGTCCTGGTATAAATACGTAACATCGCACGTGCGCGGGCGCAGCTGCCGGCCACGTGGTCGCCTCTTTACGCGATCCACGTAAAAATAGATCATTGTCATTGTAAACCAGACGTCAGTACTACAACCAACAACTAAACCAACAGAACACAAGTAGATAACACCAGGAACGCCGGTAGCTCCCGCACTGCCGACCGCTTTACCCCGCATTGTCTTGAGCCACCGCGAACACGCCCACCAAACAGATAAAACATCAAACGTTGATAGTAAAAAGTCGGTTCATCCACCGGATTTGACGTTCCATTGTATGATCGTGATCACACGTGCAACAATGGAAATAGGAGAATGTTTTATTAGTTCAGTAGTCTGTCTAAAATTGTACGGTACTGGTAACGGATGTTATGGCAAACAAATTTGAATTTGGAGTTTGCTGTTTTTAAAACAATGAACGTGCCTGCATCGATGACTGATACGGAATAAAAAATATGGACATTGGTAGTGTTTTGGTACCGTTTCCAATGAGTAATTTACACACTTTCACTACCTTTGTAGGTAACTACTTACATCAAGTAACGACAATATTAATACTAATAGATAAAATATGTATGTAGCCACTAACCATTCATTGTGAAACAATAAGGCCTAAGTGTTTCATCTTTGAGCCATCGGTATACTATGCTGCTAGGTAGAGTTCGCTGGGCTGAGTGACACACGGCTACATTGTCCCGCGAAGTATCAACAAGGGGCAGGAGTCGACTCTACTTCCGCCACGGAACGAGGAAGCCAAGACAACGAAGAAGCGGAGAGGTCAAATGCCATATTGGGGTTCGTAGTCAGAAGATTTTACTAAAGATTTAAAACATAGAGACTATTTGAGATCTTTTTCATTACATGTACAGAAAATAAGCAGAGTGATAATATTTTCCAAATAAAGAAAAATGTATTCTTCGACACTTCGGTGTGTCTGCCTGTTCCTCTATGTAACTTTGCATCATAATAAAATTATAATCTACGTCCAGCCTACACTCGTGAATCACTACAACTTATCAAATTAATGTAGGTAGAAAAGATATGTAACATTCTCGTATAATGAGTCCATTGTTTTGTTCGGCGTGACATTTAGTGTCAGCCAATCAGGAGCTAACGCCGGAACATCTTCTAAATTCAAAAATACACACGCACGTGCGTCTGTGCGCCTATTGTTGCGTCGAGTAACGATTATTATGATACCATCGGGCTTTGTACATGTTATGCAGTCTTCACTGGAGAAAGACATTTGGTTTACAAATATACGTCTACGCTGACGACACTCATAACTCATTTCTGCTGAACTTTTGTGAATGGCAAGAAAGCCTCTTGCGTTTATGATTTTCAGTTTCAGAAAACATAATAATCTTCTACTAGGTATTCATTATGTAGAAAATTGCACTTTACTTTCAGGTAAAACCTAAACTATAATCTAAATACAATGATAAAATCATAGAAATACTTATATGTTCATAATATTGTGTATGGTAGCAGCGGTATCAACATTATGTCAGGTTCAACCTCGAGTCGACGTAACCAGAAATCCACTGAAAACGAGACGGGGTGGAAAACTGTGTCTATTGCGAAATTTTCGCCCCTCACCTTCGCTCCCTCCTACGCGGCGCGATCGATAGCCGCCGCCATCTTGAATTTTCCGACCAATGCGCGTCGTAGCCATGGAAAGCCGTTGCCTAGCAACCGCGTAGCCCCTGTCGCCTGAAGGGGTCGTGAATAGGGGAAGGTTCTATTTCTAAAAAGCGTTTGTTATCGTTGTAGGTGGATAGTGGCACCTACATTTAGATATACTTACTGCTGTTTGTGTTTATCTATGTACTTACGAAGTATGTAGATAAAAGTAAATAGGTTTGTCGGAAATTTTCATTTGACATCTGAATTTCTATCTGAATACAAACTGAATTTCTTCAGTTACGTTGGATCCTTCTTTCCCTGAATTACTTTATGTTTATGGAGGATACTGTCCTGACCTACCTACTGTTTATTTCTAGTAAACCCTTGTTAAATTTGATTTGATCGTATAGCATATAATATGTATGTATTGAAGATACAACTAAATTAAGTAAGTAGAAACATTTGTTCTTTTTTACATTTAAGATATAAAAGTAGACACCAGACTCCTTTTTATCTTCGGCCTAAGTGGCCATTGTCGACGAAACAATGGATAGTGATATCTACAAACACATAAATAGGCTTAGGGTCTGTATATAGCCTATACACCATCCTCTTCAAACATAGCGTAATATTGCTCCAACACTGTTACTTTACAATACTTACATCATAATTGAAATATCTCCGTTTCGCTAAATGAGAACAATGCACAACGAGCAACTTCCTCTCCTTTCATAGTAATCCTTTAACAAACCGCATCGGGCATTGATGCTTTATGGGTGCTCGACATTGTTTATTATTGGCTTGTTTACAATTGCGGAGGCCCTTGTTGCAGCGACACCTGCGACCCGCCAGTACCTGTAGTACGGGGAACCAGCGTCTCTCCGCCGACAGGACTTTACAGTTTCCTGCGTTTGTGAAGGAACAATGGCCAATAAGCGGCGCGGGCGCAGCGCTTGACAGCCGATGCGTATTGCATTCACACCGCCCGCCGCCGCCGCCGCCGCCGGCTCTCTCCGCATTGTCCCATTCACCATGTAACAAGAAACTCACCTGAGAATACCTCCATTGCAAAGTCTCCTTTATTATTTGCTAACAAACATAAATAGAAATGGCTGGAAACTTTTGAGAAATCCAAGTAGCCTTTCAACTCAATGAGCGCTTACAGTGTACTCTGTTGCGGGTGTCTCTTTATTACTGTAATACTTTAAGCTATACATGGTAAGCTATCTGTGCGCCTCATTGAGACACGGTAAAGCATAATGCCGGAGTAACGAACTACTATTAGCCACATTTCGCTCAAAGGCGTTGGCGTTGTTTGTAGAGCGCGCACAAAAGGCCAGACAAACTCTCTCACGCTCGCTCGCACATAGGTAAGTACCGTAATTACTGAACGGGACCAATTGTCTGCTACACGACTGCCAAATCAATCACCTCCGTGCTTGAAAGTCATGTTGGCCGTAATCAAACGATCAAGTAGAGTCATGATTTTATGGATTCGGTATTCAAAAGGTTACACCAGTTATTTTGACCGAATTCTAAAAAAAATTCTAATACATGTTACATAACAATCTGTTTACCGATATTGTAACTGTTACAAGTTCTTTTATTACGTTTTATTTTTGTATTTATTATTATTCTTGCCCACATTTGTGGCTCTACCTGGGTCTATCTTATCTGTGATCGTGTAAAGAATGAACAAAACTGAATTCCTATTGACGGCGTGTGCACGTGTGATGGTGGGAATGATGGGATCATTGTTAAACTTGTAAAATCAGTTTTTCAGTGTTTGCTTGCATAATGCTGGATGCGATCACACTTCCCAATATAGCTAATCTATCTATAGGTAGGTATTAAAAATATGTAAGTTAGTAAGTAAATATTTTTGTAAGTAGGTATTTAAATTTAAATCGAAACATTGTTTTCTGAATCAACAATTATCATCAATTAAGTTCTCTATCTTACTATGATCTTAACAATCCCACTCCTCCGGTGCAATTCAATTTATTTATCCAGCCGCATCGCAACAATAAATCCGAGTTTCAGTAAGAATAAAAATAAAGCAGAATCTCAAATGGAAGTAGCAGACCGCACAGGCCACACACGTGCAGCGCCGACGCAGGGGGGTCACTCTATGTATACGACGAAAAACTAACATTCGAAATGTGAGCCACGACTCTATCTCGTCGTGCGGCTTGCACGACAGGCTCTCTTTCGTTAGTTTTTCATCAGTATAGAGTGACCCTGCAGGAGCGTTGACTCTGCGCAGGTGCCTCCGCCCCCGCCCTGTGACGTCATCACGTGCATCGAGGCCTCTTGCTAGAGGTCTAGGGTTTCAGCCATGGAGCGGCGGGCGTGTCCGTGCAAACACTATACTGCTGGTATAGCGTTTGTCACCGTGTTTAAAGGATTACTTAGGCAGGCACGTTATGAACATGCTGCATGTTGTTGTCGCTGAATCCACAGAAATGAAAAGCCACAGAGAAAAATAACACTAGCGGTGATGAGAAAAATATATCTATTGAGTTAACAGTACATCTACTCGTATATCTAACAGGTACTACGGAATCTGGGTCTGTGTGTTAAAAGTGCCCAGCCATACAATGCTAATCTGGATCTGAAAGAAAACAAATAAGTACTTTTGCCGTGAACTTATATACAATAGCATTTTTTAACCACCATTAATCGAGAATAAATTCGGACAAATATGAACACACATAAATAAAACAGCAGGTAGTTAATAGGATCAATTATGTCAATTAAATCTTGATTCACTATACTTTATATGTAGCTGGGTAAAAAAACTCAACATAGTTTGCTCGTTTTCCTTTTAGACATGATCGGCCATATATTATGTATGCCTCGGCCATATACGGAGCAAGCATTCGCCCGCTTCAGGAGAGAACGCACTGATTTCTTTTACTACGCCCGTATAGTCAGTTGAGAGGAAACCTGCTTCATTAAAGTCACCTATATCATATCTATGTAGGGTCTGGTTCAGAAACAAGAAAATGTATCCATAGCTGAAGAATTATCATCATTATATTTAGTGCGGCATGAAAGAAAATTCACTGCGCTAGGAGATGTCCTTTAGTTTATACTAATACTTCTAAGCATACCGATATCCGAGATAACTGCCAATTTAAGGTAACATCAACTTTTCTTCTCAGGACCGAAGTAAAAACTCCAAGCAGGAGATACAAACATGGCTGTAGCACATCACGATTCACGATCACGCCAAAACAAGCTTACGAGAAAAAGTCTCGGCAATAAATCTAAACATCATGCTCCTTACGATCTCAGTCCTCCTTATTAAAACAAAACCTATACCAGGTTACCAGGTATGTATTTAACTGCAGGTTTAACCACGAACTCATGTAAGGTTTTTTTCTAGTAGTGGTTCAGTTTTTCAGCTCTTTTTTATGAAATCTGTTGTAAGGAAGAACTTCTAAGTTCATAAATTAATTTGCGTTTTTCACCGACATAGTTTGTCCCGTAAATGGTATAAAGATCTCAACCCAAGTAACCGGGGAAATATATGATGTGACATCATACACGGTTACATCACACATCAGTTATGCCGAACTGATTTAATATACATACGTATATCAGTCGGAGCCCGACCCACTGGCGCCTATACTTATCACTTGTCCCTCTAGCCACAGCTCATCAGTGCCGACATGGAATGCGTCGGTGACCGAGCCGACTGGCACGCAGCCGCGTCACCGCCGATAACTACACCCAGGAATAGTAAACAAAACGAACCATTGTTTACACTCACAGTAAGTTTATTCAATAGTTTTCTCTATGAAAGAAAGATTTCATTGATCCTGTCGCGAATATCAATCATGTGGTCATCATGAATGAAGGACATTAACTGAGACAGAATGTTTTTGTTTCTATTAATAAAATTAATAAATAAGGCATTACGAGCCTTTTACAAAAACGAACGACCCTAAAGATCCAATTTAGATTCCTCGACATAAACTGCCCCAAATTTATAACGACCCTGAATGACTAGTCGAAATTCACTTATTAACAAATCTTGGGAAACTTCTTGACGCTACAAAACCCTTAAAACATTACAAAAAAATCAAAAGTTTTTCTGTGCACCTGACAATGAAGGCGGGGACCGCTTAACTAATATGCCACTAATGTGACTGAGGCAACCACAGTCTCCTCCACCTACGATTCATTGAAGAGTATCTTAAAACAGTCTGTGACACCATCACACTAGAGCAGCAATGGTACTAGAACCGGAGAAATATTCGTGTAGTATCGATCTATTCGGCTGCTGAGGTGGGGCAGGTAGTGGAGTATAATTCGTTTAGTCCGGGGTGCGCCCACATTTTTTCCTAAGGCCCACACAGGTGCGTCTGGGTTCGATTCTCAGACGAGACATTCATATTTAATGGTCCTTTGTTGAACAGATTTCGTGGCCCGGATTCCTAATTTGGACAATTTATTTGGGGATTAACTCTGAGTTACTTTGGACACTTTAAGATAAGTTGTTAGATGCTTTAGAACTTCACTTTTAAAAGTATCTACCGTTTCATTACTTTGCAGACAACTTCTAGATGTGGTGGATCTTCTCTTCACAATTTTGCCAGGAGCCTTAATTGTGCCTAGTCACTGCCATCCAGTTGCTTTAAGACCTTCATTATCTGGTTACAAAAGACTTGATCGATTTACCGTCTCTTCGTGATCGGTGCATGTCGTGGCAGCCACGTGCGTCACGACTGCCTGCAGTCTAGCCCGGTCTACCTACTGTCCAGTTTTTACCACCGCTAACGACTTATTGTTTCCTACTGAGGAAAATTATGATTGACATGAAATTCGCGGGCGGCTTGCGAAACAGCTTCGAGCTCGTGTGTTTGTGTGGGCACGGCTGGGCAACGTTGGCGTTGCAAAGCAGTGCCCAGAATTTCGATTTTGTATGCTATGCTATTTTTAATTTATGAAAAGTTGGAGCAAGCATTTTCATTTCCCTGCTACCAGTTAGATACTTATGTAGTTGTTCCTTACGACATCAATAATTATCGCTGACAAAGACAATGCATGGTGGCACCTATACGGTTCGGAAAGCCTGTTTCTACGTTTTACTATTACATAAACATATTATAAAATCAAATGTTAATCATAACACGTACTGGCAAAGGAAGTATTTAATCGTACAAGTCAGGAGGCGATAGTCGGCTCTGTAATGCAATAAAACTGTGGCGCCATTTTGAATTCGTTTTGAATGCAATCGCATTGTCGCTGGGAGGTCCGCATCCGGCGCCATTTGCATTGGGCGCGACAGGAATCGATGATTAAATTAACTAAAATCGATTTCGAGTCGCCTCCAGCTAGCGGCGGCGGTGGCAGCGGCAGCGCGGCGGCGGCGGCGGCGGCGCTGCAACCGTGGCGTAATTTCCTAGTGGATTGTCGAAGTAGCGAGACACTTGGGTTGGTTGGAATTGGAATATTTTTCGAAACGATTTAGGAAATCCACGATTGGCAGAATGCATATATCTCAATGTCTTATATCTTTATCACTAGCGTCCTTTTGAAATCATTGTAAGCAGTATACTTGATGTTGTATGTTAGCGAATGCATCCCAGCAGTAGCTACGTCACTACCGGATGTACATTTTAATATTAGTAGGGATTTGAATTATTGTTTATATGTTGATCAAATTATTGTTAAGGTTTATAGAATATGATTTATATCTGAAATTATAAATATACAGTTATAAATAGCTTTATAATATTACATTATTTTCGCACTAGCGACAGTGGCGCCATTATACTACCGGAACAGTTAAATTAAGTATCAAGTTTTGTTATATATTTAAAAGAACCATTTTAAAAATATTATTAATATGTAGTAATTATAATCTAAATAATTAATGATTTTACGAGTTGTTTTGGATTATATAATTTTAATATTTAGAATATCCAGATACTGTAAGCGTTTCCATTTCCGTTTAGATTACGATACTTTTCAAATTGTTGGGAGTTCTTATAAAACTAGATGTAAGGGCCGAGAGAGCCTCACTCTTTACTGCACCGTCACCTAGACACCTAGTTAAGGGGAACCTCTGCCCGAAAATAAAATAAAGTGAAAGTGCCAGCCATCTTTATTTTTCGCCATCCTTCGCCACCTGTTATACCTCAGAAGTGGGATCAGCCCAAGATGTCCGGCCCATATGCTGCTGGTTTGGGCATGAGGAAGAGGACAATCAGCCACGTGTCCACCACCGACGACGAAGAAAACGAAGAAAATTTTTTTTCTTCCAACGACGCCATGCCTGCTCCGACGAAAAGACGGCGAGTCACGCATGCCGACGCTGAAGTAGTCCCAAAATTTCGACCAGAAGACAGCAACAGCAGCGTCAGTAGCTGGCTACACAAGATCGACCAGCTGGGAGACGTCTACGGATGGGACGCGACCGAGAAGCAGTTCGTGATGCAACTCCGCCTGCGAGGTTCAGCTCGACGTTGGTATGACGAGCTAGAAAACTACAATCTACGCTGGGAAGATTGGAAAAGTGCACTACGAACTGCATTTCCACGATCAACTGACTACGTGGATCGTCTTGAGGCCATGTTGTCGAGAACAAAAAGGGACACGGAAACCATGACAAACTATTTCCACGACAAAGTTTCACTCCTCAAAAAGTGTGAAATAGAAGGTGAAAGTGCAATCTCATGCATTATTCGTGGTCTGCCTGTGGAACTGCGCGCTAATGCTAAAGCGTATCAATGCGAAACACCTGAGCTTCTCTATTACGGCTACCTGTCGTCACTAGAAAACTACCGAAAAGTCGAAGCGGCCGCATCAACCAAGCGGTCAACATGGAGAAGAGGCGCGACTGACGTATATGTCGCAACATCACAGCCGTCTGGAGTGAAGCGGTGCTACGCGTGCCGACGAGTGGGACATGACGCACGGGACTGCCGGACTCAACAACGCTGCGACACCTGCCAGCGGGCCGGCCACACCTCTACCACCTGCTGGTTTGCATCCGCCCCAAGTTCATCTCGGGCACCGGTGCAGCAGGCGCCATCACGGGTGAGTCGTATTATGTTTACAACTATCAGTACCTGTCAGGACATCTATAAACGACTAGTTTACATTGGTGCGATTGTTCTATTGGCATTCATTGATACTGGCAGTAAATTGAATATACTTACATCAAAGCGGGCCAAAATGCTAGATCTTAATGTCGTTCCATCGGATATAGTAATGAGAGGATTTGGGGGTGCTCATATAAAATCGTTAGGCAGAACGCGCATAGATGTATCAATAGATGATATTTGCTTAAGTGGAGAAGTTGAAATTACTGATTACGATTTATCAGATATAGATCTAATCATAGGACAGTCTATGATCAATCAACCTGGTATTAGTCTAGTCACTACCACAAATACTGTAGAGTTCGTACAAACTAAGGAGGTAGAAAACTGTCTTATGAATTGTAAACTAGAGGACAATGATTTCAACTCAAAGTATTGTGTGTATCTCAAGTGTGATGTTAAAATACCAGCTCAAAGCGCCTGTTACATTAACGTATTTGTAGATATTGAAAGTAATGACAATAGTTGTTGTTTTCTGACTAATTCGATATATGTTCATAACGGTCAGATGTGCTATGCTATACCCGGGCGAGTTATCTGCATCGAGGGATATTTGAAATTCATTAACTTAAGTGATGAGGTCATATTTTTACCAGCCCATAAATTAGTGGCCCGAGCCGAGCTTGTTTCGCTGGTTCCTGATAATTTTCGCGACGTCATGGCTGTTGAATTACATACAAAGTCCACACGTAACGTGCCATTATTAGATCCTAACGAAATTGACATAGGTGAACTTTCAGGAGAAGATAATGATAAATTATTGACCTTGCTTAGTAAATATAGTCATATGTTTGCCAAAGATACGAAAGACTTAGGCTGCACAGATCTAATTAAGATGCAAATTCAGACAACGACTGACAAACCAGTTCATTTTAAGCCATACCGATTGTCACTGAAAACGTGTACCAAATAGATGAGTCTGATTGGCTTGTGACCCTTCAGTTACAGGATGATAATTTACAAAATATTATTACCCAATTACGAGAAAATACAACCAACCCAGATATAACCAACAATTATATTCTGAAAGAAAATCTTTTGTACCGAAAAACATTGCACGGAGAACGCTTTGTAATACCAAAATTAGCAAAATATGGCCTTTTACAAAAGTACCATGATCAAATAGGACATCCGGGGTTTGATAGGTGCGAGAAAACTATTAAGGAACAATTTTGGTTTCCGGGTATGACACGGTTTATCAGAAAATACTTGAATTCCTGTCTACAGTGCGCTTATGGCAAGTCAGAGTATGGTAGAGCGCAGGGTGAGCTATACCCAATCGAAAAACAACCGATCCCCATGCATACTTTGCATGCAGATCACTTAGGCCCCTTTACAAAAACTCGAAAAGGAAATACATACATCTTGGTGGTAATAGACTCTTTCACAAAGTTCGTGTTTGCAAGACCTGTCAGAAACTGCAGCTCTATAGAAACAGTAAAACACATGAAAGAAATTATTACAATGTTTGGAAATCCAAATAGAGTCATTACAGATCGAGGAAAGGCCTTTACGAGTCGTTATTTTAAGCAGTTCGCGGAAGAAACCCAATTTAAACACATTCTCAATGCTATAGCTAGTCCTAGGTCGAATGGCCAAGTTGAGCGTGTCAACCGCACTATCATAGATGGTCTCAATACAATGTGTGAGAGCGAGAGTACTTGGGACGATAAACTTGCTGATATTGTGTGGGGAATCAACAATACGCCTAATGCTACTACCTCATTCCCCCCATTCAAACTTATGTTCGGACACGAAAACTCCCGTTTGCCGGCCTACCCTACTAATAGGCCTACTTCTCAAGAGGAAGCTTTAAAAGATAGGAGAGAGAACGCAAAGTTACGTATTGATAGGAATATGACACTAATGAAAAGTCGATTCGATCGTTCCCGTAAGAAGTGCAAAAAATACACAGTAGGTCAATTAGTTTTGTGGAAAGGCGGCGCTAGTAGAGTAACGACAGCAAAAGTTTCACAAAAACTGAAAAGTCCGTACAGCGGGCCGTACAGGGTATGCAAGGCAGAACCAAACATAGATCGTTATACAATATGTAGTGTAAAAGGGATGAAAGGATATAAGAAATTCAGTGCAGTTGTTCGGGGTGAAGTATTAAGACCATATAAATCATGTGTTTCCGATGCAGATAGCTGTTCATCTAGTGATAAAGATGTGGATAGAGATGATTTAATAGACTTGCTAGAGAGTTAATGATGTATAAAATAAGTAAAGGTTAATCCTGTAAATAGACTGTTCATAATCAAAATAGAACTTCGCAAAATAATGTCGAATAATTACGATGTTATAGGCTTGATTCACTAACTATTAACTTATATCTTGTGTACGAGTATGAAATTAAAAGCAGGCCAAATAGTATGTTTAATAGAAATAATGATTTACAGAGTCTTGGTATTTTGAATATATGGTAAACAGTACAAACAATATTATGGATATAAGTAGGTACATTATCTGGCTGAATACTTGCAACTCCACGAAGATCTTCTTATGCGGTTAACTCGGTAAACTGCAATTAAAAACATATATAGCATTATTGATAACCGTTACCTAACCTAAGTCTATGTGACAAAACTAGTCTGTGTGACGTCATGGCGCCTTGCGAATTTTAAACATACTTAGCTCTTAAGGTCTATGTGACACGTAGAAGCAAGCACATGGTGTGTGATGATGTGTATAACATTTAGCTCTTAAGGTCTATGTGACACGTAGAAGCAAGCACATGGTGTGTGATGATGTGCATAACATAATAATGGGTCTATGTGACAATTCTAGGTGCAACAAAGTCTGTGTGACAATGCTAGGTGTTATTTAAAGTCTGTGTGACTGCCAATAAGTCCATGAGATCAAAAATGTCTGTGTGACATGTTTTAACAATGAGGGGTACTTACTAATAAAAAATAAGTCTGTGTGACTTGAACAAAATGTAGACATGAAAGCAATTGAATATACATATTATACTTTACTAACTTACCATTCGCTTGAGGAACGAGATGTTGCTTCACTTTCAATAATATAAGTATACTTCATCACTCCACTTTATATTTTATTCGACGACCAATTTTCTGCCTGAATTTATTATTTTTCAGATACAAAATGGAGGCAGCGGCAGCGGCAGCGGTGGAGACTCCGGGTGCAGCCCGAGCGACGTGGGACACGCGCTTTCCAGGATGGCCGAGTGTTAGCGAATGCATCCCAGCAGTAGCTACGTCACTACCGGATGTACATTTTAATATTAGTAGGGATTTGAATTATTGTTTATATGTTGATCAAATTATTGTTAAGGTTTATAGAATACTAGCTGTCCCCGCGCGCTTCGCTTCGCCTTAAAAAGTTTTCCCGTGGGAATTCCGGGATAAAAAGTAGCCTATGTTCTTTCCCAGGGTCTAGACCGTATGTATACCAAATTTCATTCAAATCCGTTCAGTAGTTTTGGCGTGAAAGAGTAACAGACAGACAGACAGACAGACAGACAGACAGACACAGTTACTTTCGCATTTATAATATTAGTTAGGATGATTTATATCTGAAATTATAAATATACAGTTATAAATAGCTTTATAATATTACATTATTTTCGCACTAGCGACAGTGGCGCCATTATACTACCGGAACAGTTAAATTAAGTATCAAGTTTTGTTATATATTTAAAAGAACCATTTTAAAAATATTATTAATATGTAGTAATTATAATCTAAATAATTAATGATTTTACGAGTTGTTTTGGATTATATAATTTTAATATTTAGAATATCCAGATACTGTAAGCGTTTCCATTTCCGTTTAGATTACGATACTTTTCAAATTGTTGGGAGTTCTTATAAAACTAGATGTAAGGGCCGAGAGAGCCTCACTCTTTACTGCACCGTCACCTAGACACCTAGTTAAGGGGAACCTCTGCCCGAAAATAAAATAAAGTGAAAGTGCCAGCCATCTTTATTTTTCGCCATCCTTCGCCACCTGTTATATGTACCAACAGTCCTAAACCTCACCTATTTTGGTAGTTCTCCGTATGATAGAAATCCAACCTCCAACAATAATCCACATCACCGCACCACTGACAAGAATTATAACATCTGACAACCGCTTGATCCCTTTCTTTGAAGGCTGCAATTACTCGCAGTGCTGTATTCATTTGCGGAGAGAACAAGTGCAGCATCGGACAGGTGGCCCCGCACGTGCCGACTCAGATATAACGCAATGAATGTCAAATGTCGCCTCCGACCTCCGACCAAACCGCGCCTAAACAAAAACAATCCACCTCCCAAAAGAACCCTCCGCCAAAAGTAATAAAACCCTATTCACACGCGCCGACGCCGTCGCTTCGGACCCTCTGTCACCGTCCACTTCGAAGATACTATCTGATTCTATATCATCCAAGTTATTACCAGATACGAGGCATCGTTTAATTTTAGCGACTCTGCTTTAGGTCATAAAACTTAGTTTCGCGGGCGCGAGGGGAGGGCACCCTCGCTGACTGCCTGACTTTTCATTATCGAGATGTTTTATTAAAGAAGGGCAACTGGTAGGAGGGAAGTTAGGGTTGTATTGCTAGTCTGGACAATTATATTAGCATTTAGGACTTTTATTGTTATGTTATATAGCTTTTTCTTCAAATTTAAGGCCTTGTTTTGTTCTTAAATATATTTTTCGTATATAGGTATATATAGCTAAGTTTAAATGGATTCCAAAACCAAAATTGTTAATAATTATAAATTAATTTTGACACCGCTATCATTTTGGCAACCCTAAATGCAAACTGGGGGTGGACGTGTACTGTGGTGTGGGCTTACACGAGGAATATTACATTCCTACACTCATAGATCGCGAGACTACCCCTTATTTTATCTTTTTACATTTCAGAATCACGTCAGACTATTAGCAAACTATCTTTGTCAGATGAACCACAAAACTCAAAATGGTATGAAACTTTCAGGAATTTTATTTTGGCCTTGCGCTAAATTATCGCATTCCTGAAGGCCAAGGCTTCAAGGGTATTATGTCGTAATAGCTATTACGTATGTCCTACTCACATTTATTGCCTTTTAGCTGCTAAGTCTACCTACTTTATTGCTACTGCATTAGATCTACTAAATCTGACAATGAAAATGTAAACTGCATTCAAGTCATGTTTGATCGTCGTGATCATGCGTGAGTCAACAACCAACGATCCATGTTCTAATAACATTCACTTGTTGTGCCACAAAACAAAGACCATTTCAGTGTTAATTAATTAATCAAATTCAGTGAATGCAAGACATGACATGCGACTACTTTTAAACAATAGCGAGTCATCGATATTATTCGATGTGAGTTTAACGATGCAATTAATACTTACTCCAAGAAATTACAATTATATGAATAAATAAACATTAAAGTATCATATCATAACAGGCAAACAGCTAATTATACCGTATATAAGTTTTTTTTTTCATTTAGTCTCGGTACCAGTACCTGTACCCAACGTGCCATATACAGATTTGGTACCGACTTATTCGACTTGTCTCTTATTATTTTCACTGCACTAATTTACCCGTAACTGGCATAAAACGGACTGTGCATAATAACGAGGCGTGCGGTAAATACTGGTTAAAATGTGCGAAGAGGCTGAATTATGCTGTACCTCATCAGTAAATCTGCATTTTGTGCAATAAACTTCATTAAGCACGTTGCACCGACAAATAAACGTATTTTTTTCCGGCACTCCTTAATTGGGCATCGAGCGCCCGACGCTTCGCACTATAAACATACTACGATTGGTATCAAAAATGTTGCACGCGTCGCATGTTACGCCATGAGGGCTGCTTTCATTTAGTTACTGGGCTTCTCGGGCTTTAAACGGGAGTATGGTATATATGTATAAGGCAAAGAGAAGTTTTTTTTTTACACACACTCACGCCTTGTACTAATGTACTCCCTTGCGGGGTAGGCAGAGGTGCATTGCTGCACCCACTTTTCGCCAAAGAGAAGAATATTATCAGAAAAATATCAAACCTTCAAAAATATCAAAAGTCATCATCCACCTTCTGTTTATGTTCGCCGATTAGGTACCTAACATCTTTAATTTTATTCAAAAACAAATGTGATTGTTGATATTCCCGGGTCCTTAGACACGCTGGATCACGTCATTAACAAAATGTTCCACGAACCAGATACGCACGCAAAAGTCCTACCAAAGCAGTAGTTAGCGTACTTCTTATAAAATTACGAGTTCCTCGCAGCCTCACGAGATGGCAGATTAAACTCGTTGCATTCATAATGCCCGGGAGCTGCCCGATATTGAAATTCAAAGACTTCTGTCCTGTCGCTTTGCATTTAAAGACCTTAGAAACCTGCAGCTTTGATCGTTTTCCGAGGATTTCGCACACAAAACTAACCGTTTAAGTTCTCGTATCCCATAGAATCGCAATGGCTTTAGAGCACTTTTGCGAAATGGCATATAACTTCACGACTTTCATTCGAACAGTCCCACGTCATATCGCAAATCGATGTGTCAAGAGTTGCGCCTCCCGTGCTCCGTCCGCTGCCATTAGCATTAATACAAAAAAAAAAAAAAAAAAAACACGCACTCACGCCTTGTACTAATGTACTCCCTTGCGGGGTAGGCAGAGGTGCATTGCTGCACCCACTTTTCGTATTAATACCTGCTGTCGATAAACCCGATGATAACTCCTGCCGACCACATAAGTATATCTGTCGGGTTTGCTCGAGAACGGCCAAGATGCATTATCCGGGCCCGGCTGTGGGCCGGCGTGGGCCGAGAGATACGGGCTGGCTGCACAGATAGCAATGATGCTAATAAATAGGCTGCTTGCTACCTATTGTGCTATTTGTTGGTAATAGGATAAGTTATGGTTATTCCTTGTAGTGGGAAAGTGGGTATGGATGGAGATTAGAGGTGACTCTCATTGATAATGATAAGTTTCTTTAAAATATAGTACCTTTGCTACTACGATGATAACTTAGAGAAGTAATCTGGATGAAAATGAATACATATACCAAGCTACTGTGGAAAATAAGCACGTGTTATGTCATGTCTATACCTATCTATCTATCCAATAAGGACCAATCTTTTGATTATTTTCATTTGGTGGTGGTCATCGGCGGCATCAAGGTGGATAAATGTATTTTTTTATTCACAATATTATAATAAGTAAGTACTTATTGAGTTTCGATTGTAAAGCAGTCTACAGCAGACGTAAAGCATAATGTCTAAGCAAGGACAGAAATACCAATCTTGGCATAACTTGGCTTCTCAGTTATGGCTGCCTTGTCTATTTGAAAATAATACGTTGTCAGAGTCGCGGTGACCGGTAGGTTGGCTTGTCGAATCGACCAGTCTATCTATACGATCGATGTCGGCTACCGGTGTTCGACTAATTGCTACGATTGGGCCGATTGGCCACGCTACAACTAAACAACGACACGGTTGCCTAGATAAATCTAGATAGGTATAGGTTTAGGATTGAGGCCGTCTGGGCAGCTGCAAACCTCTTAGCAAGAATCGTAACTAAGATCACCTAATAGCACTTAATATAATAGGTACTTAAGTATATACGAAATTTATTTAAAATTAATACAATATCGCTTTATTTTAAAAATACACATCATATGTTAGTATTTCAAAGTAAGAATAAGCACAATAGGCGGCCTTATAGCTCTCTTCCATCCAGGCAACCTTTGGACGAATGAAAGACACACTTGCTATAAATTACATCGTGGTAAGTACCAAGTATTCTCATATTTTCTCTGAATCGGAATAACATCGGCAGAGAGAACGCTTGACATTCGAGCTTTTATAATTTAGAGCCCACCAAACATGGCGATACTTTAAATGCCGAGCGCCATAAGTTTATCCTGAGAAATGTGGTGGAGATTTAAAGGAGGCGGCTTGACAAAGCCCACGGTCGAATACTCAGGTGCGCCTCGCTACAAACTACAATGTGCCGGTCGGAGGCGGCGGCCGCGACACAAAATAGAATTAAAAGACGCCGCGCCATCCCACAATGCAATGAACAGAACCGAAGCTCTTTCAATTTCAAAACCTGTGCACATGTAAGTATTATTGGAATTTTAAATACTTAGTTAATACTTAGCGCAAAACTTATACTATCTAATCAACATAAATTATGTAATATCTGCTACCATACCACCCCCAGTAAAATGAGAGTCTGAGGTGAATCCTAGATGAGGGCTGGGCTGATGAATTAGAGAGCTTTCATCTTATACAGGGTGTCACATAACTACGGCGATGCCATACGAAGGCCTTCATCAAGGGGAAGGGGATTTAACTTTTTAGTGTTAGCTTCACTATGTAGTGATGAACGCATATTATTTATATAAATATTATATATAAATTTGTAAAACAACACTATATGTATTGATATAATCATGAATGTGGCTGAGCCGGAAACCGGAAATCAAACCACCTCAATGAGTTAAAAAAAAACTTGCGTTTTTACATCTAGTTCTAGGTACTTACACGATTACGCAAACGGAGGTGTTAGCATTTTTGTGGGTCACCTTTAGACCATGGACTCTACACCACATTACTGTATTTTACTAAGGTATACTTATAATGGCATACATACTCCACACAAAATCTACGAATAACAAAATACATCCACCACTACCGTGATTCTGATCCAAATCACCATGTGCTGCCATCTAGGATTCGGAAAGTAAACTAATAAAATGTGCGTCATCTGTTGTTGAGTAGCAAAACTAATACAATGAGTACCATGCACAGAGGCGTGCCATTCAATATTTATGATAGATGCGCCATCTGTTATTGAGTAGCAAACTAATAAAGAGCACCATAGACATTCTATAGACAAGCCATAGACAGACTCAATTTTTTAACACTGGTAACCTTTGCATATAAAAGCGAACGCCATCTTTCAAAATTCTCTTTCGTGATTGGTCAGTGAAGAATAGAACAACTTGGTGTTCGTGAAACAAATCGAAATGGCAAAATTCGGCGCCATTTTGTGCCGGTATCAGCGTCGTTGTGAATGTGGTGTTCAAGAAAGAAATAATTTTATCGAGCCGCATAGCGGCCATCGGCCCTTCATTATAAACGGTAAGCTCTCCTGACTTCCTATTTTCAGTTTTCGTTACGGATTTCTCTATTATTTGCACTACATGGTATCTCCACAATGATTTTGTCCATAATTATCGTGGTCGTTATATTGGTGCAATACTAAAGTAAGCTCACCCATTCGGAAACACACTATTTCTTTCTGTTTTCGTTAGTTACGAGCCCAACATTGAATACAAATTGTAATCTGATCTGCCGAAATCTTGATAACCTCGTTCTCTACTAACCTCTTCAACCATTTTCCAGGTGTAGGATAAACCGATACAAAGATGTATTTGTATAACTTGACCCTTCAAGGCTCTACAGCCATTACCCATGCTGTCCATGGTAATTTTTCTGGGACCAAACAGCAAGAGATAGTGATATCACGTGGTAAAACTCTGGAGATGCTTCGGCCAGACCCTAACACCGGAAAAGTACACACGCTCATGAAAGTGGAGATCTTCGGCATCATAAGGTCCATGATGGCATTTCGACTTACCGGCGGAACTAAAGGTCAGTGAACTCTCATTTTAGTTTAACCTAACCTCTACGAGTACGTACCGCATGTCCCCAATATGCATTGTCTTGCTCCATGCGTCTTATAAAACGATAGTATGGGATAACTAGATGCATAGATTAAAGTAGCCATCGCGTCGCTCGTGGCAATTAATAACAAACATTGCCAGGTCTGAATGGTGTTTGGCACATTTGACCTAGTTTTAGGTATCTAGTATTATTTACGAAGGTAGGCTCTTTTCTAACTTGAGGAATTCTTTCAGATTACATCGTGATTGGATCAGACTCTGGACGGATAGTGATCTTGGAATACATTCCTGCTAAGAACATTCTAGAAAAGGTTCACCAAGAAACATTTGGGAAGTCTGGTTGCCGTAGAATTGTACCTGGACAGTATTTGTCCATTGATCCAAAAGGCCGGGCTGTAATGATTGGTAAGTTTATTTTTATGTTTATCATCTACATATTAAAAGACTACTACTTAATGATGCATAACCCTAGTCCTCCAATTTATCATAAGAAACCTTGATGCCAACAGCACCAGATCTGAATCTACTTTTTATGTTATAACTTGCAACCAACAGTATCTTACAAATTTTCATAAATTCTTTTTATTTTTAGGTGCAATTGAAAAGCAGAAGCTTGTTTACATTTTGAACAGAGATGCAGAGGCTCGCTTGACAATATCATCACCACTGGAGGCACATAAGTCCAACACACTGGTCTACCACATGGTCGGAGTAGATGTTGGCTTTGAGAACCCCATGTTTGCTTGTCTGGAAATAGACTATGAAGAGGCTGACTCCGATCCTACTGGTATGTACCTACCTATCTCCATTATTTTTATTTCACACTGTCAAATGATTATTTGAGGTCCGTGTTTCCGACTGGCAGTGATGTAAAATCCTCATTAACTTTTATGATGATTGTATTATATTAATATCCATTTATGAAGATATTGTATAAATATTAATTTATATTGTTTTTTCAGGTGAAGCTGCTCAAAAAACACAACAAACCCTCACATTTTATGAATTGGACTTGGGATTAAATCATGTTGTCCGAAAATATTCAGAACCTTTGGAAGAGCATGCCAATTTCCTTATCACAGTTCCAGGTGGCAATGACGGCCCATCTGGTGTACTTATTTGCTCAGAAAACTATTTAACTTACAAGAATCTTGGAGACCAGCATGACATCAGATGCCCCATACCTCGACGAAGAAATGACTTGGATGACCCTGAGAGAGGAATGATCTTTGTCTGCTCCGCTACTCACAAAACAAAATCCATGTTCTTCTTCCTAGCACAGACTGAACAGGGAGATATTTTCAAAATAACCATTGAAACTGATGAAGACATGGTGACAGAGATCAAACTGAAATACTTTGACACAGTACCTGTAGCTACATCTATGTGTGTTTTGAAGACTGGATTTTTGTTCGTAGCTTGTGAATTTGGAAACCAGTAAGTATTTGGTTTGTCTATTGATTAGCATGTGAGCCTGTGTGGTTAGATTTCCGTTTTATCAACACAGTTAATTTTATAAACATGCTTAAATTAGAAGTCTCTGAACCAAGGTCTCTCTTTAATTATGGAGAGAGTGCACACTGATATGAGACACACAAATGCTCCATGCTAAAAAAAAATACCATACGTAACCAACAGAACAGCCCATTTATTCTCTATTGTTTCTTTCCAGTTACTTGTATCAGATAGCTCACTTGGGAGATGATGATGATGAACCAGAATTCAGCTCTGCTATGCCCTTAGAAGAAGGAGACACATTCTTTTTCGCACCCAGACCATTGAGGAACTTAGTGCTGGTGGATGAATTGGACTCTCTTTCTCCAATATTATGTAAGTTAAAAATAACCAAAAAGGGACATATTAATGTTCGAAACTTGCCTTGAAATAGCTTATGATGAAAAACTTTTTTCTAACCATTCATATTTTGTTGTAGCTTGCCATGTTGCCGATCTGACTGGCGAAGACACCCCTCAAGTGTACTTGGCTTGCGGCCGAGGACCCAGGTCCTCCCTGAGGGCCTTGAGGCATGGTCTGGAAGTGGCTGAAATGGCTGTTTCTGAACTACCTGGCTCCCCTAATGCTGTGTGGACCGTTCGAAGACACAAAGATGGTGAGTTAACTAACCTATTGACCTCAACACCTTCAGCAACAGATTTAATTAGCAATACTAGTATTTGTTTATTAGATCCAGATTATAAGGAGCTTGATGATTATACAAATTGGTCCGTGTTACTGATATACTGTGACGTTACCAACAAACCACTTATGAATGCTCCTCCTTATAAACAAAATACTAATAAAACCCTGGTTGTTTGTCATACATAAACAGCAGTGGTTTTTCGTTTTAGAATCACCTATGCGGGGATGAACGAATTGAGACCTGGCCAATGGTGAACAGGTAGGCATCTCCAGACCAGTCATTACATCAATGGACACACCAGCATCTGTCGACTCTATACTTTAAATTACAGGACTTGACTTGTAGAACATACTTTACCATTGATTTTTTCTTTGGTTGCAGAGGAATTTGATTCTTACATCATAGTGTCATTCGTAAACGCCACCCTTGTACTGTCTATCGGTGAGACGGTGGAGGAGGTGACTGACTCGGGGTTCCTGGGCACGACGCCGACGCTCAGCTGCCACGCGCTCGGCAACGACGCGCTCGTGCAGGTGTACCCCGACGGCATCCGACACATCCGCGCTGACAAGAGGGTCAACGAGTGGAAGGCGCCCGGCAAGAAAACTATCGTCAAGTGCGCCGTCAACCAGAGACAAGTCGTCATCGCCTTGACGGGCGGCGAACTCGTCTATTTCGAAATGGACCCTGTAAGTTTCCACTTCCACTTACTGTTTATAATCACCGACGTGTTTGTGCGAGGCGTCTGCCTTCGGGTGGATGCTTCGTATGAGAGTGGTGCGTAGCTGCACCATGCAGTGATAAGCCCACAACGTCGCAGAGCATACTAATCTCCCATTTATTTGGTTGAGGTTAGAACTCGGCATATTCCATAGCCAAACTGGAGTCATTCAGACTGTGAAGGTGGCAAAACCATGCCGTGGACAAACTTATATACTTTACATTTAATTACAATAAATGTATAACAATAAATACTAATAACATTATTACGACTTTCCAGACTGGTCAACTAAATGAGTATACAGAAAGGAAGAAGTTGTCATCAGATGTATCCTGCATGGCATTGGGATCTGTAGCAGCAGGAGCTCAAAGGGCATGGTTTCTGGCTGTTGGCTTAAATGACAACACAGTCCGAATTATATCTTTGGATCCAGCGGTAAGAATCTTTCATGAGTTTATTTTTTATGCCAATTTTAATAAATAATTAAATATAGATTTTGAATGATGATAAAAGGACACCACTGATTTTTTGTGATTATAACAACCCAAAAATGCGTTATTCTTAAACAAATACTGACTTAGCGCTTACCCAATAATAAAATATTGGTTTTATATTCCTCTACTAATGACATAACACTTTCAGGACTGTCTGGCTCCGCGCTCCATGCAAGCTTTGCCGGCGGCTGCCGAGTCCCTATGCATTGTGGAACAACCATTTGAATCGGGAGCAAAGGCTGCCCTTCACCTCAACATTGGGCTGAGCAATGGAGTACTACTTAGAACCACACTAGACTCCGTCACCGGCGACTTGGCAGACACGAGGACAAGGTAACTACTCCTCATTGACTTAATACATTATGCTATCTATAAACTACCCAATGATGTAACAACTAGCTCCGTGTTTCATCTGAAATACATTGACGATTAATTAACCAGATCTGAGGTCCTTAAAAACACATAATTTTGTATGATACACATTTATTGTTACTATAGCCAAGTCATATTTCAGATACCTGGGATCGAGACCGGTCAAGCTGTTCAAAGTGCGCGTCCAGGCAGCCGAGGCTGTGCTGGCAGTGTCGTCGAGGACCTGGCTCGGATATCACTATCAAAATCGATTCCATTTAACTCCACTATCCTATGAATGCTTGGAATATGCTGCCGGTTTCAGTTCAGGTAAATATATTTAATTGTTATGATGTAGGTCTATGAATGCGGCAACACATTGAACACAATGATGACAAAAAATATCGCTCCTTTTATCACCGAATGTTTGTGACGATCCATTAACCAGAGCTGAGTTTAATACATAATATTTTTGATTTAGTACTTATATCTTGAAATATTCTAATCACTTCCATTTATTACAGAACAATGTGCGGAAGGTATCGTCGCCATCTCTTCAAACACGCTTCGGATTCTCGCACTAGAAAAGCTCGGCGCAGTTTTCAATCAGACCTGCATACCATTAGAATACACTCCCAGGAAGTTCGTTATCAACCCAGACACCAACCATATCATAATATTGGAAACTGACCATAACGCGTACACTGAGGAGATGAAGAAGCAGCGGCGCGTGCAGATGGCGCAGGAGATGCGCGAGGCGGCGGCGGGCGGCGGGCCCGACGAGCAGCAGCTAGCCAACGAAATGGCCGACGCCTTTGTATCTGACGTTCTCCCAGAAAACATATTCTGTTCACCTAAAGCTGGTGCAGGTAAATATCTCCCTCTTCTATTTCACTTAATTAATTCTTAGCCACGTTCTCTGGGCAAGAGCAGAACTTGTCAATGAGCATACTGTCTCTAATCGGATGTGGCAATATCATATCCCAGCGTTAATCCCAGATTACCTAATATAGGTTATTTGATTCTAGCTAGGGAAACATTTCACTTTCTTCATACTATAAATTTATTGTAATTTGGCAAGTTTTTAATTATTGATTTGTTGTGCAGGCATGTGGGCGTCGCAGATCCGCGTGGTGGAGCTGAGCGCGGGCGGCGCGGGCACGCTGTGCAAGCTGCCGCTGGAGCAGAACGAGGCGGCCGTGTCGCTGTGCGTGCTGCGCTGGGCCGCGCACGGGGACGCCGCCGCGCCGCACCTCGTCGTCGGCGTCGCCAAGGACATGATCCTGTCGCCGCGCTGCTGCACCGAGGGCAGCCTACACGTCTATAAGGTGAGATTAGGTACCAATCTAGTGAGATGACTGATGGTAGTTCACATGATGACAAAATTACACAAGTAACTGATTTTTGTGCGGATACTCCTGCAGTCCTGACTTATTTATCAAACACATTCATATTTACGGTATATAAGACCAGCATTACAATAGATTGTTCACTATTTCAGATCACACCTGGTGGTAAACTAGAGCTGGTGCACAAGACGCCGGTGGACGAGTACCCGGGCGCGCTGGCGGCCTTCCACGGCAAGCTGCTGGTGGGCGTGGGGCGCATGCTGCGGCTCTACGACATCGGCCGCCGCAAGCTGCTGCGCAAGTGCGAGAACCGACACGTGCCCAACCTCATCGCGGACATCAAGACCATCGGACAGAGAATATACGCATGCGATGTTCAAGAATCAGTATTTTGCGTCAAATATAAGAAGCGGGAAAACCAGCTGATTATATTTGCTGACGACACCAATCCCAGATGGATCACAAACAGTTGTATTCTGGACTATGATACAGTAGCCATGTCTGACAAATTTGGGAACATTGCTATTATAAGACTGCCGCACTCCATCAGCGATGACGTAGATGAAGACCCTACTGGAAACAAGGCTTTGTGGGATAGAGGTGAGGAAAACTCCTTTTTTTTTATTTTATACTTATTGGTAATAATACTATGATGATATCAAATTTTCACATGCTAGACTAATGAAATTCAATGATTATTTTTTCCGATCTGATGTTTACTTCCGTAAATACAATGCTATTTTTCAAAGTGATTTGTTCTAAACCCTAGTTTTCTTTACCAGGATTACTGAATGGAGCGTCACAAAAGGGTGAAATAATCGTAAACTTCCACATCGGGGAGACGGTGACCTCCCTGCAGCGGGCCACGCTGATCCCGGGCGGGTCGGAGGCGCTGCTGTACGCCACCGCCAGCGGCTCGCTCGGCGTGCTGCTGCCCTTCACCTCCAGGGAGGACCACGATTTCTTCCAGCACCTGGAGATGCACATGAGAAGTGAAAACTCGCCACTATGTGGTCGGGATCACTTGTCGTTTAGGAGCTACTATTATCCAGTCAAGGTAATTATAGCCGAATTACATGTTATAGGTATCCAAAGTTTGTCAACAACTGCATGCCAAGCGGCGGCAGCTGTGTTACACTGTTGGTAGAGCATGCGCCGGCTGCGGCCGCCGCGTGCTAGCCGTTATGGCGGGCCTCGGCGCGCTGCGGCCGGCGGGCCTTCCGGAGAGTCGGGCGCGTCGCTGTCGGCACTCCCGTAGTACTTGGAATGAACATTACCACCCACATCACTACATCATTATTATCAAATCAACCTCTTCACATGGATTTTAATGTTGTGTTATGTGATTGTTACAGAATGTGATAGACGGCGATCTCTGCGAGCAGTTCAACTCGCTCGAGCCGGCGAAGCAGAAGTCGATAGCGGGCGACCTCGAGAGGACTCCCGCCGAAGTGTCGAAAAAGCTAGAAGACATAAGAACACGATATGCGTTCTAGGATGATAGTGTGTGTGCTTTAGAATATAATTTAATTTAATAAATAAGGACTTAACTTTACAATTATTTCTCTTGTTCCTATTTACATCCTTAGTAAAATAATATCACTTACATCAGCTTAAGGCCTCTACACACCAAAGCCTTTACTCGTAATTATTACAAATATTGATTATTTATACGTGTGTAGATATTTGGGCAATTAGCCTTGACTCTTGACATCACGCAAGGTCATCGAAAACGAAGGATTGATGATAGCTCAGATAGGAGTAGGGAGGGGGGGTATAATTAGGCTGCCATGGTGGTGTAATCCATCTGTGCTTGATAAATCAAACACCTACTGTTGGACATAAAATTAGGGTGGAATTTTATCAGTTGATTTCCTGAAAGCTGACCCCGTAGTACCCAACGCATAAACTTCCAAAGGGACTAAATTCTAGTAAATTACTACCTACCTACGTAATCACGAGAAAAATCCGTTCATACTTCGGAGTAGGTATTCAAATTCATTTTGGTTTGTTCCATAAGCAGATAATAGGTAAGGGACTTAAGTCAGTCGAGATATTTTATGTTATGTTTAAAATTACGTGCGTCGGAACAATAAGAAATCCATTACATAGTTATTATCGACAGATTAAAGTTCCTTCGACAAACCATGGAAATTACATCTCATTGCTTTGGACCGATAAACCTATGAAAATTCAATTCATTACAATATAAACAAAGAACATTCTACTTTTGTTTCCGGATCGGGATTTAATCCCGGCCGGGGCGGGCCATCGACTCAATCAATAAAAATGTATACCTGGTAGTGATGTAACGAATATTCGCATTCGCGAATATTCGCATATTTTTGGATATTCGCATTCGCATTCGCAAAATTTTGTGCGAATGTTTTGCGAATATCAGTAGGTACTTTTTAGAAAAAACTATTTGAAAATAATGGTAGGTTAACAAAGTCAAAATCCATTGTCTACAACTTTTTAAATACAAGTTACCCTTTTAATCACATAACCAGTCTTACTTTATCATATTTAGTTTTATTTAGGTGATGGCAAAGATAGCCCTATTCCTTAGATAGAACGCCCGGATAAGTTAAAATTTCGCTCTAATGTTTGGTTAGTTCCATATAAAAATGGCCTACGATTTACAACCTCATGTTTACAAACTTTTTAGTATTTCTTTAAAACAACAAACTATTTTCGTTTTTTTTCCGATACAGACTTTAGTAGGTTCTGCATGTATTCTTTGTTCTTTTTTAATTAGTTCTTGTCGCCGTGAAAAGCTCCTATGAAGGCTAACCACCAAGATGCCAAGATGGCCTGGGCCTTATAGGACTGTACACTATACTATATCATTGTTTCTTTGGAAGATGAATGAGACAATGAGTGATTTCGGCTATATTTTTTATTATTATGTTTTATTCAAATATTTACACTAAACTTTAAGCGTAGTTAGGGTCTTTTAAGTACCTACTTTCCAATTTCAGTACATACTTATTAAATTAATAAAAAATCAAAAATATTTCTTTATAAACCCAATAAAGCCCACAAAAACATTGAAGCATTGTTTTTATTTTTATGAATTTGTAAAAAAATATTTTTACTTTAAAAAGTTGTTAGAATAACAGAAGAACATTTTTATTATTTTTCAAAAAAACGATAGTAATTGACTAATTAACCAAGGACAAAGAGGCTTATATTTTTGTTTATTTAAGTTTTACGTAAAAAACATGTTTTTTTTTTGATAGCATTTATAAATTATTTTATTAATTTCGGGCCATGATAAGTGCCTATGTTCCTAAGAATTAGAGGCCACATTAGAGGTTTTTGAAAATGATTTTTTCAGTAAAGAAGCTTGATTTAATCTGACGATTTATATGTTGATTAATATTCAAAAATAAATGGAGAAAATAGTAATCAATTTTATTTTCTTAAATTGTTTATTTTTTTATTTTTTGCAAAAATATAGGGGTCGTACATGTATACCTTACGTTTAAATGTTCCGTCTAAGTCGCCCTCAAAAACCGCATACAGTCGCAATATGTCGTTAAAGTTACGGAGCTAAATAAAAAAATTAAAAAAAAACTGCGACTAGTATTGGCTAGTCTGATTCGGAATGCGCCTAGAACGAAACGTACCTCTAGTTCAGTACGAGACTGCCACCAAACCATACAAATGGCGAAAAATTTGAACACAAACTGGATATTCGCATTCGCGAATGTCGATATCAGATATTCGCATTCGCGAATGTCCAAAAACACACATTCGTTACATCACTAATACCTAGTTAAAGTATGATGTCACACTCCCTATTATGATATCATTGTGCCTAGTCCATTTAACTTTCGTCTTCCGGTCATTTCACTCGTGCCGATAGACTGACTCTGAATACCAATAAGTGAATGTAGGCTGGAACTTTCCAGCAGTCCCCGGCGGCGGCGACCCTCTTTTGTAAATGTGTAGGTAGTTACAGCACAGCTACTCGTATTGTGGGTTAATAACTCTTGTACCCACTTAACCACAGTAATAATTACGCGTCACACCTCTTGGCCTGAAAGCCTGAAATGCAAATAAGAAAAAAGCTCGCGGCACGTGAAACAAACGTCGTCATGGCGACCGGGCTATCGACCGAAGGTTTTTCCGAGGCTTTCGTCTGAAAACGCTCGCATTCGCGTGACGCACGCTGAAACCACCACGCTGAAAATGGCTTGAGATTGTCGGCTCGATAAAGGAACTTAATATGGTGGTTCGTCTGGTGGTATATGAATTGGGTCATTATGTTTGTTCAGTCGGCGTCTGACCGGTGAAGCGATGTGTGGTGGCCGCTGTAACTGTACCTGCAACAGATGAGCCGCGTGTGTGTGCCGGGAGCAGCCGCCGCCGCCGCCGCCGCGCGGTCGAGCGCGACCGACCCCATACGGAGCCGCTCTCCGCTGCACCGTAACTGTCGCGGACCATAGAAACGCATCCAGTGTGCAGTGCGAGGCATTAGAAAGTGTAATGTATATTGGTGTAGTGCAATGTTGTCAGTGAGCAAGCCGGCGTCGCTCGTCCAGCAAAAGAAGCAGCAGTGGGCGCGGGAGAGAGGTGGGTAGCGGCAGTCCGCGTGCGCCGGCGCAGCCAGCATGACTCGCTGCAATACGCGCTCATTACGATTGTTGCAATAATTGTGATTTCACGTGTCCATTCCACTGTGTCTCCCTGATATGTTACTGCACGCATATCGCACTAGGATTTGTCATTTTTAATTGGATTTCCAATTGCATGTAAGTATAGTGATTTATCGTACCTTCTCATCGCGAAATCTGGTTACTTAGGCATTTTTAATAACTTGCCTAGCGCATTTTAAATATAAATATGTCACGTAAGTAATAAGTACACTTAGGTACTTATAAACTTGGAAAGTTCCAAGAGTACCTACCCACATCCTTCATATTTGCATACATACTTACACGTGAATTTCCATTTCCACCCACTATAGTACCAGCCACCCTGGCTTGGAGTGTGTGCATTCAGCGGGGTAATTCTTGACTCGACCACCCTCTGTCATAATAACGCAATAAAAATACTGTTTTTGCAATGAATTTCAACACCATCTAGGTACTTAGACTTGAGAGACAAGATATTCTCTAGAATAGGGTGGCCAAAAAGTTGGTGCGATTCGGACTCACCCATGAAGGGTCCTTTTTCTCCCGTTACAAGATAAGTATGAAACTGTTCTTTTGTGCTATATGTAAATGTAGGTTAACCTACTGGTTCAAAAAGATTAGAATAAATAAGTGGTAGAAGCTTACTCCGGGCCCACGAAACGCTATAATTTCAGCATTATTTAATTTATTTATACCTACGCCTATCTATGTGTGTAGGCAAGTCATCTGGAGAGTCGGTGACAAACCCAAGACGCTCTCTAGTGTTTGTCACCGTGGTGAAAGGATAGCAAGCCTAAAGATAGCAAGTCACAATAGCGTCATGCTGACTGCGCCGGTCGTAAGTAGTTATACTCGTAAATTAAGAACTTAATGTGATACGTCACTCAGAAGTCAGGAGGCTCCTTTCGTACCTACACCCTCATCCTAAATAAGAGGGTAGGTAGGTACATATTCTATTATTAGAAGTGTACGGCATGTAAAAATAAGCATCTGAATGAAGAACAATATGAATTTGAATAGCAACTCGGAACTGGCCAAGGATTTTCAGTGAAAGATTTGATGACTTTGTCGAAGCAGCAACAATGGTCGCCGAACGTGATTTATTATTAAACGTTCTTGGTTGTGTTTTCGTCGGACAGTGAAAGAACTTTTAACATAGAGTCTTCAGTTTTATCGATTCAACAATTTGGGGCTGATATAACACTGGCGGCTTCCCATGGTGTTGTGTAGAAACATAAGTATGTATACTTGTGGGCTGAAGGGTCTGACGACCTTTGACCTTGTTTGCTGGCCGACCCCGCGCTGAAACATTCAGAGCACGGCGGCAGCCTAAACACAATGATTGACGTTGTCATACGAGGTAGGTACTTACTTACTTTAAAATAACTACTTTTGCAGTTCACTGTACAGTCAGTTGAAAAAGACGTTTTTAAACAGATCCATCTGGCTTATTAAAGGTACACCTAGCTACCTTTTTTAAACACCCTGTAAGTATCTATATCTTACTATATTTAATACTTAGGTACTACATCCGTAGGTCGTAGGTACTTACTTCTTTCATCTGCTCTCAAATAAACTATAAATGTACTTAAGTAATAAATGTGTTCTACTTTTGAATCTAAATTACCAACGAAAATCTAAAGATATGAATCCAATTACTGCTGTTGTTTCCTAATTGCGTAAAACAAAGGATACAGTACCTACGGTATCCATTTACTTTACCTAGTTATCATAGCATGAAATAACAAATAAAATATTTTTATTTCATACGTTGCTTTAATTACCTAGAGCAGTGATTTTCAACCTGTGGGTCGCGACCCCCTGGGGGGTCGCGAAGATTCTGTAGGGGGTCGCCAGATTTCGAAAAAACATATTACATACATACATATTGCTCACAAATATACCTACCTACATAATTTTATTTGGCTCATTATAATTTTAGAAGTGCGCCCAACATCATGAAATTTGGAGAAAATCACTGAATTTTGCAAAATTTTTACAATAAATATCAACGTCTAATATTGTTAAGAGCTGTCTAGACTGTTATCACGTCAGCAAATGCCTAATTTTGAAACAATAAAACATTTTAATAATATTATTTTTTCTTTTTATGAAATTTGCCAATTTTTTTAATTTTTCATGATAAATAAACATAAAAACAACTAATCAGGCTTTTTTTATTTAACGTTTTAACATTAATTTGTAATATTAAATACTATTATTAAAATGTAATCAAGGTTTGAATTTTCTATTTTTCAATTAGGGGGCACCTCAAAACATCAATACAAGTAATCAATATTTTGTATGCTAAAATTGCTAAACCAACTTAAAAAATGCAACTTTGTATTGCTATTACATCGGAAAACAATGTAAAAACAATTTATTCATACATTATTACTCCACCCAATACACATACATACATGATAAAAAAAACCGAAGGGTCAAGGGGGTCGCGGAATAATTTTTTTATAAGAGGGGGGTCGCATCATGAAAAAGGTTGAAAAACACTGACCTAGAGCAAGAGAGCGTGACTAGTTTATCAAAATCTTTATGTGTCGGCGCCGGCCTCAGAATGCATTTTACATAAAGCTGGTAGTACGTTGCTAAAGTATGAAGATAATGTACAAAAGAAGCATTTTAGTTATTTACAAATCGTCATTGTTGGAAGGTAATTACTAAAGGAAGGTCATCACATGTCACGATACTATAAACATTCAAAGAAAAAACATTTCAAATAGCTACGAGTGCATTTGTGTTTTTATCATTTCAACTCATGATTTGTGTTCTCAATTATAAACAACAGATCAAGATAAATTCCAACATTAATCCGTGCATTCGTTACGGAAATACATAATACATGTACCTACCTAGTTATAAGTATAAATAACTCTTAACTAGGTAGTAAGTAAAGTAGTAAGTACTTAAGAAGGTCTGTGTACTTAATTGGAGCAAGGTACGAAAATACATACATTAGTACTTACATACCTACTACCACCCTTTCGTAAAGTATTTTAACTACTTTACGAAAGGGTGGTAGGATAGGTACTTATATAATATAAGTATATGTATGAAAGTACCTATTTTTTTTTTGTACCAACTTAATTTGGCATCTATTACTTTAGTTTTAATTATCATAATGTATTCATATTATAGCATTGTTGAGACAGTTTAAGTATACTTAGAAATTAGAGAGCAGGAAGATTATTATCACTGCTGGCTACATAATATATTAGTTATATACTTACCAACGCAGACTACAGAACGAGTGGATAGATAAGTACCTACTTATTGCGTAACTCAATTTAATTCAGTGGATAATCTATGCTACGGATTATCCCGACCCGAAGACTTTAAAAAAAGATCGAAGCTTAAACCGATCGTACCGTCCCGTGCAAGGCTTCCCACATGTGGCCGGGGAGGCTCGTATGTGGCCGCACGGTTTCTTTGCATGTCTTAACGATGCCTTATCGACTAAACTTCAAAACCCTTTATGAAAAAAACTAAGGGGGCAATTTTCTTCGTTTTTTATGAGCCGAATAGATAGGAGCCTCCGCATTATGAATTTTCAGTAGACCCGAATGGAGGGTTCAAGGCGGAAGCGTGTTTTGATAGAGTTTAATAATTTCGTTTCGCTTTCAGAGGAGATGTCACACTTGTACCTGCCGTGGGGCGGCGAGCGGAGCGGGCGGCGGCTGCGGGCGCGGGACCAGTTCGCGAGTTCTCTGGAGCTGCACGAGCGCGAGCCCGCGCCGCGCCAGCGCAGCCCCAGCCTGCCGCCCATCCGCCACGACCACGACGACACCACACGGACCAAGGAGGTCCTCAACAGGAACCTCTCCACCTCCAAGCGGTTCTCCTTCTACGATGAGGACGGCGAGGGCGACACCTCGGGCTACGGCAGCGAGACTGTCAACCACCGGACCAAGAGCGGCGCGTTCCACGACCTCACAGCCAACCACAACCCTGTGCTGGCGTGGCACAACAATCCTGATGATAACAGGTAACCATCTTACCTTAACCTATAATAGCATCGACGGTTAGGTTATGTCGATAAAGATGCTGTAGAATAAGGAGTACCTAATTTTCCTTGACATTAGGCATCTGAATCGCGCGATAGCTAACTATGTACGGAATTGCACCATAACATTAACATGTACCTATACTACCTAAATGTTAAGGAACCGTCCCACCAGCGGCGACAGGTCGCCTGGCGGCGGCGGCGGCTGGGCGGCGCGCAGTCCTCGCGGAGGCACGGCGGAGGAGGGACGCCCGCGCTGGGGCGACCGCGGCGTGGCCACCGGCCGCCTCTGGGAGCCCACCGAGCCCAACGAACGACTGCCCCAGGTACCTACTTAACTAACAAGAGCAACCTATTGAAAAAGTCATAAGTAACTCCTTATTAACCTTTTGATTTCCACTTAAATTAGGTACTTCCACCAAAATTAACAGTGATAGGATTCAAGAAGGATTGATTGCACATTGCACCACAGGACATATCGATCATGTTTATATAAACCTGCATGTATTTTTCAGATGCCGAACCAAAAGAAGGGAACCCCTTCGTGGGTAGAACGCGGGTTGAACATGATAGACAATACCGCAGAAGTTTTGGTCATCGACCAAACCAGTTCAAACAGCTCAGGGTTTGACTGTGACCGTTCGTCTTGTCACGGTAGCGACGAAGGAAGGTATGCAAGCCAACCAACGTTATTTATTTAAGTATGAACTTTCTAACAAAACACTGGGACTACGTATTAACTATTATGCTACTAATATTGAACTATCCTTTTTCAGAACATTTCTTAGAGGACAAAACGTTCCCCTAGAACCAGAAATAAAAGCTCAACGAGAAAATAAGAGGATAAAAGCATTAGAATTGCAAACAGCAATTATGAACCAGCTAGAGGATAGAGAAAAACGACGCCAAGAAGAACGAGAGAGAAAACTGAAAGAGGAAAAACTAGAAGAATTACGCATACAAAGAGAGCAGGAGCAAGACCGACTACGATTAGAGCACGAGAAGCGAAGGAGCCAGGAGAAACAACTACTTGAACAAAGGAAACTGGAAACATTGAAAAAAGCCCTTGAAGACGCTGAGAGAAATGCTCGATTAGAGAAAGAAAAAAGATTCAGTCTACATAAAACAAATGTGAAAAATAATATTCAGAATGAAATTAATTTCAAATCAGAAGAACACACCATGCCTATAGAGGATGATAACATTTCAAGAACTACTGAAACCATAAGTCCTACTAAAACAAGCAGAACGTATGAGGTCCACTCTGCCAAAAGCCAAACTGTACAAAGTAATAAGGATTTTAACTCACATCATACTACAGAATGTAGTTCACCGAGGTCCCTTGGCACAGGCAACTTGAACCTATTCATTCATAGTGTTCCTCCGATATCAATCACCGACAGTCAAAATCAATTCAGCATTGTTCCCCTCGGCATTAATGGAGAAATCATGAATCAGCAGAATGGAATACAACTAGCAGTTCTAGTCCCACAAACAATAGGCAACAGCATGTGTAGCGTGTCTTTGAATTCATTGAACACATTTACCGAATCGATGGAGAGCGGGAAAGTATTAACTCCTAGCAAATATCGCGCAACAAGAAACAACAAGGATGCATTTACTCAAACAGATTCAGTATTATTTAATTATTCAGTTAGTGATAAAGCGAATTCCACTGATGATATTCAGAGAAATATTGACAAAGATTATTCCAAAATTGATGAAAATGCGCCACAAGAAACTCACAACACGTTGAAGAAAGATAGACGTTTCCGGTCAGAGGAGAGGTTCAAGAAAGATATCGAGAACAGACCTAAATGGGGAGTCAACAGGCCCGCAGCTCAATATAAGAAGCAAAGCGAGAAGGATCCATTCTACAGCCAAAAGAGGAAAATGCGAACTAAACACCGGACTCAGACGCGGCAATACACGTCCAGTGAGGACAGCCGGTCGCCGAGCCCGCCGCCCGCCCGCCCTGACGTCGCCACTGACACCAACAAACATCGCAACTCCTTGAGCCAGTCCTACTGGAGGAACAAAAGGTCTAACCAAGAGGAGCTCAAACAAAGTGACCCAGATGGACAGTCCGAATTAAATTGCTCCCTAACTATTAACGAAATTGTCACGGATACAAAAAAATCTCCAACTAACAGCAAAATGTCCCCAAATAAAAGACTGACGTTATCTCAGAAGTTTATCAACGATAAATATGGCAACAGAAAATTATGGGTCGAGGATAGCAATAAAACTCATACTCTAGACAGCGATAATAGAAAGAAAATGCTGGACCAAATAAACACGGCCAAAAGGGACTATTTCATGAGCCACAATGAGGACCAAGAAAACATTGTCATTAGGACGAAATTTTAAATCTCCAACTCCTATATATCTACATTATTTATTCTACCGTGTTCGGCACAGTAGCTAGTCGTGCAATACCAATCCAAAATTAGGTTAACGTTAGTTAGTTACGTTAAGTTTTATTGATCTAACGGTTACTAGGATATGCCAAAACTTTGCTGGATCAATGATACGTAGTTTAGTTGTAAAGTAGTCGTGTGTACTTATCGCTGCTGTGAATATGTCTAAAATAGACGACCTATTCGACAAGAAGAAAGATGAAGCCCCTATGCTGGATTTATCTAAAACTGTCATCAACACTGCCGAAGAATATCGTGCTGTTTTGGATAAAGTGCCCGATTTCAAAACGAGACCAGAAAAGGTAACTTCAACTATCAATTGAAACATTTGAATTTCGAAAGACTGCCCAATGTCTAACGGCCTTTATAAACCCATAGGTGAAAGCGGAAGACGTGAAGATCCGTGACTCTCTCGAAGATCAGAAGACCAAGACGCCGCGCAAGGAGGTCCGAGCCTACGAGAAGCTGGGCACGCGGGGGTACGAGGAGAAGCACTTCACGTTCATGGACCCCGTGCCGGCCGAGATGCGCGGCCTGCAGTTCCACGAGCTGTGCGCTGTGCCCATCGAGTGGCGGATGCTCACCTCCATACGACCCAAGTCCAAGCTCGACGAGGAGTATTTTAACAGGTCAGTGTGTTAAAATAGATACTTGTACCAAGCGAGGATAGGTATATTTGTAGTTTTGTACCCTGTGTAGAGGGATGTTGTAACTAAGTTCCTGGTGTGTTTGTGTTGTGCGTTTATGCGGCATGTTCGTGGTCTATGTTTGTACTGTCTCATAAGTCAGAAAACAATGGACATTAGTATTGTTGGAAAATTCGTGACTTTTAATTCCATTGATTTAACCAATGTAGTTCAGTCTATAGGGATTTCCCAGTCATATCGCTCATCATCATCAATAATCACTACTTAACCAATAATCATCCACTGCTGGACATAGGCCTCTCCCAAGGTGCGAAACACTAGGTCCTCGGCCGTCCTCTTTCAGCCAATACCAGCTACCCGCCTAAGGTCGTCGGTCCAGCCGGCAGGAGGGCGACCCACGCTGCGTTTGCCTGTGTGTGGTCTCCACTCGAAATCTCCACTCCAGAACATATCCCTGTAGCCAGTTACAAATTATAACAGCATTTTGTAACCCCTCACCTACTGTCCTTCCAGACTGATAGAGCTAGGCAAGTCGGAGCTGCGCACACGGGCTCGGGACCGGCGCGAGGTGGCCAAGAACAGCATGGTGCGGCGCAGCAAGAACCGCGCCGGGGTCGCCGAGACCCGCCTCGTGGCTTGTACAGAGTGCGGGGAGGACTACTGCGACGGTCAGTACCAGCTAGGGGTCTCAATTATTTTTATACGATGTTTGATTGATTTGTCCAGGCAGCTTTTAGTGTAGATGAGATGATCAATCTGGAGCTGTCATATAGATAATATACTCACTCAGAAGGTAGGTACATTCAGTACTCAATAGATATTTAACTTACCTGTGTCACAATCGCAGTAAATAGCTACATGTAGTAACGATTGTAACCTTACATAATGCGCTGTTATATAAAACTGACATATCTGAGCTGGTAGCCACATTTATGTACTTAGGTATACGGCCTTATAATGTACAGCTAGTTATAACGACAGCAGGAAGATTTGAAACGCATGCAGGTTGGATACATGTCGGTAATTGATAAAAGCTCACCATCACAACACAACAGCAGGATGTATTCATGTTTAGTAAACAGGTATCCAACCGCATCGACTGTAATGCCAATGATAGTAATGTATGGAATCCATGCTGCTGCACTGATATGCTCATTTATTACCATGGGGAACGGGAATGGTGTTCAACAGACCATACAGTCAGAGTTATTTAAGTATAAAAGTTTGCTGATACTTACATCATGCATGGTCACTGTAGCGGAATGTTGGGAGTCACTCCTTCGGAACCGTTTTAATCTGCAATAGGAATAAAGTATACATGTTAATTCTTTTCTTTATAGTGATATCAGCTAGATATATGGAATGACCTCTTGTGTAAGGTGGTTGGATGCTGAAGATTTTGAATGCGGAATGCTATATACATAGATCGCATCCAGTGGGGTGCTTTGGGAGAGGCCTACGTTCAGCAGTGGACTGTTACAGGCTGAAGAAGTATACCCAGAACATAAAATTATTAACGAAATTACTTATAGATATCGATATCCGTAGCGTCTTCCTTTTAGCTATCAAATAACACCGTCATCAAAGTAAGCTAAAATCCTCAACACTAACCTTTATTTCAGGTAAGATGTGCACAATAACCAACTACGACATGTTTGTCCGCGTGAAGCTAGAAGTGGAGCCCAAGGCGCGGGCGGCGGCGGCGGCGCCTAGCGGCCGGATGAGGAAGCTGCGGCGGCGCGCGCGCAAGAAGCCACGCAGCAAGAGCGCCGCGCCTGCGCAGACGGTGTCGGCTGGCAAGAGCGGCGCCAAGAGTGACTCGGAGTTGTAGTCACTCTGTAGAGGGTCACTCAGAAGGGCTAGCACGGGCGCATTTAAAACGTGACAAAAGCTCAACAAAAGCGAGCACGACGAAAAACTTTTGTCACGTCTTAATTGCGCCCAGTGCTAGCCTTTCAGATTTCGCAAACGTTATTTAATTGCTCAGCGCTTGTGGTCACAAAGCCCCAATGATAACGTTGGTCAGGACTTAATTTTCACTTTTATTAAAAGTCTATCGCCGCTTTATTTATAACTAATTAATGGAACGATTGAATGATGACAGTGATGGTAGGGGTATCAGGGGCAATTGCATCATTTTAAACTACCTTCTTTAAAGTAATTTTTCCATCTAAATCTTACCTATACCTACAACATTGAATTACATAGGTAACTAATTATTTATAGTCATACCTATTTGCAGTCTTGCCGTTTACAATAATATAAGGTTCAAAGTCAATGTCAGTGATTCTTCCCTACGCAGTATTTAGCTCTTTTTGTAAATTGTACTATTCGGTGAGTAGAGTAGTCACCATTATTATCAATAGTACCTACATTATATCGTTATTGCATAACAAATATCTGCACAGTTTAGGTACTCTTAAGATTTTCTAGTTTACATAAATATACTCAAACTAAAGATGTATACCAAAGTTTCATACATAACTAGTGATTTGGCGTCCTATGCACTAGCACTCTAAGAATCATTTATACATAACGTAGTAAATCTCTGTTTTATATGACTTTTGATAGAATTTATTGTATAAAAGTGAGTAAATAAATAATGTGAAACTTACATTAAGGATTTCAATCAAACAATGAATCAATATCACCCTTTATTGGTTTAAAAAAATATATTACACATTCATTCATAGAGCCTATACAACAATAACATCTGTGTCCACATATGTGTGTGTGTGTGTGTGTGTGTCGCACACACCGACAACCGGATTACTACTACACTATCATATCAGTATGAAGCGAAATTACATTACATCTAATGTATTGTAGAACGTAATCGTATCCAACCCATCATTGATAAAGAAATTACAAGTCTGAAAAAAGGGTCTCCACTGGGGTAGGCCCTAAAGTGTAGTAATAATAAAATATTTCTTAAATACATTTAGAGCAACAAAAACTAAGGGAAAGTAAAAAAGCTATTACTATTCCTGTAAACTTAGAATACAAACGTAACAAAATAGTTCGAAGTAGAACTTGAATAGATTTCGAAATTACAGCCGACATTAGTCAGTCAAGAGTTTAGTCTTTTGAACTGTTTGGTTGAATGACACAAAACAGTAGAAAATAAGATGTTACAAGTTTACAAGTAAAGATTTCAGATGCTGGTTGGATGCTGGCAGCAATTTCAAACAGAAGTTTAGGAAAATTATTGTCATTCATTGAAACAAAATACACCTAACTTATAATTATGGAGCAAAATAGATGCACTCAGGGAATTCTTCTAGTATTGGCGGCGTTTCATACACCAGGTACACTCTGATATTGGCAATCACAATAAATATTACATATTATGCGAAAATCTAATAATTTTAATATTTTTTTAGAAAAAATATTTCTATTTTCAATGTTTCTAGATAGTTGATAGTCAATTATATCAGTAAAATATGAATAAAATATTTACACGGGTAAGCACTTGATGGTAAGATCTATCTATTTATGAGTACATTACTATATTATAATTTAGAATAATGTTTTTATTATTAGTCACAATGTATGTAACTTAACTTTTTAGTAGAATATCCTACTATGATTCTCCATTATCATAATATAAATCGATAAAGTAGGTAGTATTACAAGTAATTAAGCTAATCGAAGTCCAGTTGCAACACTACCAATTTTTATCTTTACAAGTGATAATCATGTATGATCAATAACAGGATCCTCTAAATTATACTTAACTCTAGGTTATTAAAAGGAATCTGCAATAAAAGTAGTAAATAAATAGGTTAGTGTTATCGAACCGTAGAAGTTAAGAAGGTATTTTATAGTTTCGATAATTTACCTACGCACGCTAAAAGATTAAGGAGTTTTGCAGAAATAGTGGGACCGAAAACTGCTACATCGGCAATGCCAACATATTATGATCTGCAGGATGCAACTAATTTAAGAAACATTTATTGGTCCAATTTCACGTCTCACCATATTTTATTCGTGGCGACTGAGTAACTCCGACATAATAAATAGTTAGTACATTGAGATTGAGATAATAATTAGACTACAACATAAAGAGATATGGAATGAAAGGGTCTTCCCGCTTGACTAAAAGCACCATTTAACTTTGGGAAATTATGAGACTTATGTTTTTCATTACCTATTTCAGTCTCAAATGAGGACCACAAATATGAAACTTTGACTACATTAGTTAGAAATATATTGCTCCTCGCCTACACAAACAGATAAATCCGTTAAGCATATTGCAGATTCCCAAACGTCGCTAATCTCCCGATACTTACACACGATTATAATCACTCCTACAAAATGAAAACAAATATTATGCTTAATTGAAAACAATCATTAAATTATTATGAAAAAAAACAAGTCAACATGAGCTAAATTTAAAATAAAATATGCAACTAAAAACATGGACGAAACTTGACTGAATGTGTTTGAACAGTTACAATAATAAAACTTAATATAAATAATTATCACACCCTGTAAACTACCACTCTCCGTTTAAGCAACTGTAGATTTATAAGAGTGTTGAATTTGAAGAAATAATTGAAAATACAACCCCTTGTGTCGGCTCTGTGTCTGTGGCGTTGTTTTTAGAAGGCACAGAGTAGCGGGGGCGGTCGCGAGCGTCCGTTGCAGTAGCACATTGAGCTAGCGACTAGTGGCGCCCTCATCATACACTCACTGGTCTTTGCGCACCTTTTTCTTGCTCTTCTTAGGGGCCTTGGCGTCTGTCCACGAGTCTGGAACAAACCACAGGTATTAAATTGTATTTGTGACAAACACGGACCACTGCAGGTACACACACTTTGGCACTTGTGCTCAAAATCACTATTGTCTATAATGTTAGATTATTAAACATAAAATCATCTATTTTTAAGATTGTGTCATGTATTCACTATCATTTTAGTTTTGTGTTCTGTTAATTTAATGTTTTATATCAATATTTATCTTAGATTTACTGAGCTTCCGTTTTTGACTAAAATAATGTATCAGTCTGTCATGATTAAGTTGTATTTCCGCCTAAATTTAGTGATATCTGTTTTCGTACTTCCGTTAAAAATATATTTAATTTAGACCTATTCCATTTCCGTTTCCGTGCACACCATTTTATTGATTGCTGTTTTGACTCCTTCCTGTTGAATTTAACTTAATATTGTGAGTTCGGAAACGGATATGCATCAGGGTGGAGATCGATTCAAGCTAGAAGCAAGTCTTTAAATAGACATTGCTGGCTGTGAATCGGGCTCATTCCTACTTTATCCACCGAACCATTCGGATACATGTATTTGCTTGAGTGAATATATCTTGAAAAGGACAAATATAGTGTTGTTTTATTCAGCGTTGGACTGAGAAAGTTTTTATCAGAAGTGCGCATTATCTATTCCCACACGATGTCCCGCTCGAGATCAAGATCAAGGCGCCGAAGAACACGAAGAGACCGTGGTGACAGCCACGCCACCTCCAGGAGAAGCCGCTCGACGGAGAGAAATCGAAGCCCGAGACGAAAACGGGCAAGAAGATCACCATCAACGTGTCGTGACCGCTCAAGAACGACACAGCGATCTTACCGTGAGGATGATTCTAGACGAAGTGATGCCACGGTCCGGAGATCGAGACGACGTGACCGCTCACATGAAGGTACTGCCCGGAGATCCAAGTGTCGTGATCGTTCGCCCACCACTGTTTCCCGGAGTGTCATACTTCCTGGTGGTGTTAATCGTCATCAACGCGATGGGCGACAAGGAAAATCCAAGGATATACCAAGGACTACTCACAACCACGTGGAAGCACAGGAGGTTCCAAAATGTAACCAGCTACCATCTGCGACCGGACGAGAGGACAGTGGAGTGCTGGCAGCCAATAAACAGCAGTATGCAGAACCAGGGGCCGCTACCCATCGAGAGGATCCAGTGAGTGCCTTGCCGGGTAGCAGCAGCGACGGTGCGTTGGAGCAGAATAGCCAGACAGTGAGTGGATGCAATCGACAAGGTCAGTCAGACAATAATTTATTACTTTCAAAGACATCTATCAATATTGGTGAATTAGCACAACTACTCACATTGTTAAAACCCGATTCATCATCTAAAATTAACTCCAGCGATAATATGATACCTGATTTTGACCCATCAATAAAAAATCACAAAATGGATCTATGGCTAGCTAAAGTAAATGAATGTGCCCAAATTTATGGTTGGGGGGAAACACATATTATGCATTATGCACTGCCAAAATTAAAGGGGCATGCCAAAAAATGGTACCAGAGCCTTACGTAGCTGGCAAGATTGGCAAGTGCTATTGCTTAAATCTTTTCCATGTGAAAGCAACTATGGTTCGCTTTTATCAGAGATGTTAGAGAGAAGGTTGCGATATGGGGAAAGCTTAGATGATTACTTTTATGAAAAAATGACATTAATTAACGCTTGTGAAATAACCGGAAAACGAGCTGTTGACTGTTTAGTTCACGGGATTGACGACCGAACTATACGTTCTGGTGCAGTGTCGGGTCAATTTAAACAGCCAGAAGACCTATTAAAGTTTTTAAAGGATGTTTGCAAGGATCAAAAAGATTCGTTTAAAATGATAACTAGAAATAGAAAGCAGGGTTTGATATGCAACAAATGTAACGAAGTCGGTCATAGGGCAATTAACTGTCGATCAAATAACATACAGTCAGGTCAATTTGTGCCCTCTTCCACAAACACAAGTTGCTTTAACTGTGGGGAAAAGGGCCACAGAGTGCACCAGTGTACTAAGCCTATAATTAAATGCGACGAATGCAAACTATTTGGTCATAAAAGTAGCGAATGCACAAACAAAAACAAACAAAAGGTTTCGGATAAACAAGTTCTTTTAATAGATAGTTCGAAATCAAACGGTAAAAAATATTATAAGCAAGCTTTACTGAACAAAGGAATCCTTTGTTTTGAATTGAATGTTTTGTTGACTTAGGAAGCGATTGTACCTTAATAAGAGAAGAGCAAGTCAAGAAATTCAATTTACGAATTACACATGACGAAATCCCTATTTTACGTGGATTAGCTAACAGTAGCGTATAGCCATTAGGAAAAACTACTTTTACGTTGCAAATTGACTCAGTTGAAGCAGAAATTACAGCGTACATCGTCAAAGATTTCCAATTGCATACCCCACTTTTAGTTGGGCAGAACTTCACGGAACTGCCGCAAGTTATTATCGCAAAAACCAACGAAACATTCACATTATTTTCTCGGACAATTGATGCAGAAAAAGAACAAAATAAAGAAGACCTGTATGTTAACAAACTAAAACTTTATGTTGAGTCTGACTCGGAAATAACCGGATTAGGATTAGTAAAATGCTATTGCCCCGAGGTTAAAGATGCGGATGTTTACATCAGACCTAGCTATCGAAACGTGAACGGAATTGAATACTGCATTCAAGAAGGATTATACAACATCAACGATAATAAGTGCCAACTTTATGTAGTGAGTTTCTCGGAACTGCCCATCTACCTTCAAAAAGATTTGACTATTGCCCGCGGTTATCTCATAAATGCAGATAAAAGTCCACAAGAACCACCTTTACATTGCCTGACAGTTCAAAGTGACTTACCTCCACTTGAGCAGTCTGATATTCTCGTTAATCCTTCCCTGACCGAAGAACAAAAGAATAAAGTCTACAATTTAGTAGCTGAGTATCGCGACTGTTTTGCGCAGAATCTTTCTGAACTAGGGTGCACTAATATCGCCGAATTAGAAATAAAACTTACTGACGATACCCCGGTTGTTTATAGGCCCTATAGATTAAGTCATACTGAAAAAGAGGTAGTCAGAGGAATGGTGAAGGAACTCGTTGATAACAATATAGTTGAAGAATCAGAGTCTTCATATGCAAGCCCCGTACTTCTTGTGTCAAAAAAGACAGGCGGATATAGACTGTGTGTTGATTATCGTGCCTTGAACAGGAAGACTGTAAGGGATCAATTTCCGCTTCCCCGCATTGACGATCAAATTGATCTACTAAGTGGAAATGAATACTTTACAAGCCTAGATATGGCCAGTGGCTATTACCAAATCCCTGTGAAAGACAGTTGTAAACATCTTACAGCTTTCATAACACCGGATGGTTTGTTTCAATTTCGTAGAGCTCCATTTGGTCTAGCCAACTGCCCAGCTGTTTTTCAAAGAACAATCAATAAAATACTATCTACACCTCGTAAAAATGACACTGGAAAAATAAATTCGGAGAAGTGTGCAATAGCATACATGGATGATATACTGATACCAGGAAAAACATTTGAAGAGGCTCTTACTAAATTAAAAACGACATTCCAATTGATCAGGGAGTCTGGTTTAACCCTAAATGTTAAAAAATGCAGATTTTTTGAGACAAATATCAATTACCTTGGTTTTGAAATATCTGCCGATGGTATTAGACCAGGTAAAGCGAAAATAATGGCAGTAGAATCTTTTCCGGAACCTAAGTCAGTCCATGAGGTAAGGCAATTTATTGGCCTTGCAAGTTACTTTAGGAAATTCATTTATGGTTTTGCGACCATTGCTAAACCACTCACCGACTTGACCAAACAGAATGTTCACTGGAAATGGGAGAAAGAACAACAAGAAGCATTTTCCTCATTAAAGGAAAAGTTGGTTCAAAGACCCATTCTAAGTTTATACAATCCAAACCACATTTTGGAATTACATTGCGATGCTTCCAAATTAGGGATAGCGGGTATTCTCTTTCAAAAAGAACATGACAAAGCAGACTTAAAACCAGTTGCATATTTCAGTCGAAAGACCACAAGCGATGAGGAAATAATGCACGCCTATGAACTCGAGACTCTTGCGGTGATAGCGTCTCTAAGTCGGTTTAGGGTATATTTGCTAGGCAAACCTTTTGCAATCGTATCTGACTGTAGTGCGTTGGGCACCACATTCGTCAAGCGAGATCTAATACCTCGTATAGCGAGATGGTGGGTTGCCCTACAGGAATACGACTGCACTATAATACACAAACCAGGGTGTTCTATGCGGCATGTAGACGCCCTTAGTCGCAATCCGAGTGACCATTGCACTGACGGTTCTGATAAATATGATCACTTATCTCGTGTATTAAACATAACACAAGATGACTGGTTGTTGAGCCTGCAACTATCCGATCCCAAAATACAACACATACGTTCTGTGCTAGAGGACCCTCAATACAATGATATAAGCGACATAAAACAAAATTTTGTGATAAAAAACAATCGCGTTTATCGAAAAATTGGAGAAGAGCTCAAGTGGGTTGTACCAAAAAGTGCTAGGTGGCAAATATGCCAACGCAATCATGACGAGATCGGTCATTTTGCATTGGAGAAGACCTTAAATAAAATAAAGAAGGACTTTTGGTTTCCCAAAATGAAAAGATTCATCTCCAAATATGTAAAGTCATGCATACATTGTGCTTTCGCTAAAGAACCCGCTGGTTCGAAAGAAGGTTACTTGCACAATATTCCGAAGATAGATGTACCATTCCATACGGTGCATGTGGATCATCTAGGACCATTTGTTAAAGGAGCAACTGGTAATCAATATCTCTTGGTTATAGTGGACGGATTTACAAAATTTTGTATATTAAAGCCACTTCGAGATACTAAATCCAAACCGACCATTAGGACTCTGAAGGAAGTGTTCTCAACGTTTGGCCACCCTCACCGATTGATTTCAGATAGAGGTACTTGTTTTACGTCGGCAGAGTTCAAGCGATTTTGTACAGAATACGAGTTTAAACACATACTCAACGCTGTATCCGCACCGAGAGCAAATGGTCAGGTTGAGCGATACAACCGAACAATTTTAGATGGTCTTCGGTCGTATACAGATAAATCAGGCGAAAACAAATGGGACCAAAAATTAGGTGACATGCAATGGGGATTAAATAACACCCTAAACAAAGGAATAGGAAAAACACCTGCTGAAGCACTTTTCGGAAAAAGATTATTAGGAAAAGGAGAGGGGGTATTAGCTGATGCAGTAGTAGAAACAAGACAAAATTCTAAAGACATTGATCAAATTAGGGCCGAGATAGTTGAGCATATTGACAAGGATCAAATGGGACAAAAACAAAGATTCGACAAAAATAGAAAGAGTGCCAAAATTTACAAGGTAGGGGATCTGGTAAAAATTTTGAAAAATACTCCTTCAAATGATGGAAAAAGTAGAAAATTGTTGCCAAAATATACGGGTCCATTCAAAATAAGTAAAGTCCTAGAAAACGATCGTTACGAGGTGTCGACTATTCCTGGGTCAACAATAACTAAGGGTCGTTACAGTAATATTTGGTCTGTGGATCGTATTCAACCGTGGATTACGATTCCGGAAAGTGAAAGTTCAGATGATGAATCGAGTAACAATTGATAAAATTTATGTATGTAACCACTGATTTAGTTAGTTATGAATTACTTAGTCTGAAAGATGATTGATGTTAAATTGAATTGTTTGTAAATTATATGAGGATAATTTAAGATATAAATATAAATTAGAAGAGGCGATGAATAGTAATTAGTAAATAATTTTAAGATTAATTAACATGAGCTGACTGATTTTATATTGAATTGAACCGAGAAAGTTATTGAGAGATTCACTATATGATTGGATTAATGATTGCATCTGGAAGGTGGTAACGACTTCAGAATTCAAAACAATATTATAATTACGTTTTTGATTCTGTTGTGAGGGTCCCACTGCAGATCGGTTAAGAAAGTCTGGAAGGTGATTACGATCACCAAAGTGGCGGTGCCGCTTGGTGATGAGGGAATCACTGCAGATGATATTGGAGAATTGAGTTTAACTAATCTGGAAGATGGTAACGGTTGAGGAGTTAAAGATTTATAGTCGTTAACTCTTTGATGAGGGTGCCATTGCAGATAGTATGTACCTATTGTTGATTTGATTTTGTTTAAGTTTGAGGACAAACTTAGAGCCAGGATGGCCGATTGTTAGATTATTAAACATAAAATCATCTATTTTTAAGATTGTGTCATGTATTCACTATCATTTTAGTTTTGTGTTCTGTTAATTTAATGTTTTATATCAATATTTATCTTAGATTTACTGAGCTTCCGTTTTTGACTAAAATAATGTATCAGTCTGTCATGATTAAGTTGTATTTCCGCCTAAATTTAGTGATATCTGTTTTCGTACTTCCGTTAAAAATATATTTAATTTAGACCTATTCCATTTCCGTTTCCGTGCACACCATTTTATTGATTGCTGTTTTGACTCCTTCCTGTTGAATTTAACTTAATATTGTGAGTTCGGAAACGGATATGCATCAGGGTGGAGATCGATTCAAGCTAGAAGCAAGTCTTTAAATAGACATTGCTGGCTGTGAATCGGGCTCATTCCTACTTTATCCACCGAACCATTCGGATACATGTATTTGCTTGAGTGAATATATCTTGAAAAGGACAAATATAGTGTTGTTTTATTCAGCGTTGGACTGAGAAAGTTTTTAATAACAAGTACCTTATCTCCTGCGGATTTGTTATGTCCACACTACTCTTCCTGGTCGGTGCCAATTTTCAGCATATAATTACACTGCCCAAAATTGGTGGGTACCTAGCAATTTCAAAGATGATGTCAAAATAAATAGTTCAGAAGTATTACCTCCTAGTTCATCGAATACGGGCGCGTTAGTTGCTTCTTCCTGCTTCTCGGAAGAGTCAGAGTTGTCCTTCTCCGGAGAGGGTTCAGGTTTGGGGGCAGTCTTGGCGCCGACAGTCTGAAATAACAAATAATGTGGTACAGTTATGAAATTAAAGTTTAAAGCATTACAGATTGAAAGAAATATTCTGCTCCTTTTCTAGATATCAGACTCTATGTAGGGTCGAATAAAAGTTACAGGCAGGGTGCAAACAGTGACGCGTTCTAGTAACAAGCTTATAAGTGCAACATACTGGGTACATATAGGTCCGTGGATGTGTTGTGTGATGTGTGGGCCAGTTTATTTGTGTTTGTTGTAAGTAGGTAATCTGCTTTATTTTAAACGCAGCTATATTTCCTCCATAATTGTACATTTATAATGATTGATGATAGAGACACTAATTTATTTTATGCATTAATAATTTAATTATGTCAGTGAGCAATCACTCCTGACAATGTCTCAAGGTTAAGTTAATGATAAGGTTAATATTATGTTGCATTAATTATATTCTAAACATACATTAATTTGCTAATTATTCAACTTTAGTCTAAACAATTCCACCTGCCAGTGTACGATTTTCTATGTCCTTGGATACTATTAATTCAATATTATGTACTACTCAACATCAATAATCGCGTACAGATCAAGCAAAAGAATGGTTCAAATATGTATTATGACTATTTGATTAAATAGAAGCAGAAAGATGAAAGGAAGATTGAGAAGTTTCTTTCACAATCATTTTCATTGACCAAGCTTTTTTTAAATAAAAGACAGAAAATTAAGAAAAAATCTAGTTTTACCACAAAAACTAGGCTATATTTTATGTTTGTGAAATAGTTTACCTCCTTCTTCTTCTGTTTCTCCTTGTTTTCCTTCTTCTTGTTGCTGCGCAGATCCTTCACGTCGGTGAGCTCCTCCACGGCAGCCTCCTCATCCTCCGCGGCATTCAGCCCACTGAGCACTGCCTGCTCACGACGCTCTGCCTGAAAAATTTATTTTAGAATTACTGATGAGAAAATAATAATAATATGATAAAAAAATATTAAAACTATGACTTAAATTTAGTACAAGATAGATTCTCTCCACATCAAGCTGACTTCAATAGTAAATGATAAATTTAAAATATTATTATAGTAAAAATACCCACCTCCTTCAAGATACGTTGCACTTCCTCAATCTGTGCCTGCAGGGCTCGGTCAGCCTCCTCGTCCACAACGGGGCCAGACACACTGATGATCTTCACTTTCTCCTCCACGGGAGCGGGCCGGGCTTCCTCCACCTCTACTTCCTTTCTTCCTTCCTTCTTGCCTTTCAGGGTCTTCTTCACTGGGCTGTCTTTCTCCTTCTTTTCCTCAGGAGTCCTCACAACCTTTTCCTTCTTCTTCTCACTCTTTTTAGGCACCTCCTGCCACAGACCCTCATCAAAGTCAGCGGGTTTCTCCGCTTCACCCACATTCTTGGCCTTCTTTCCCTTCTTGGGCTCAACGGTCTCCTTCTTCACGACCTTGGGCTCCACTGGCTTGGGCTTCTCGGCTTCCTTCACTTTCTCTTCTTTCTTCTCCTTGGCTGGGGACTTCTTGCTTTCGGACTTGGCCTTACCTTCCTCGTTCGCAGTGCGGTTGGGAGAAGACTTCTAAAAATAATATAAATCACATGTAACTAGGATAAACAGTATTTACAAACAACACGTGAACAGCCGCGGCATGTCCCGGTTAAACTATAAGCATATGCTTACAGGTTAAAAATAAAATGAGCTCCATCAGCTGAGCCGACCGTGAAGCTTTGGTTTGTTTTCGCTCACCTTGTCCTTAGTTTTCCTTTTTTTGTTGGCCGATTTACGATCGTCCACTATTATCGGTAGTTTATCAAACTGTGGCTGCTCAGCGGAGTGGAATCCGAAGACGAACACTAGAGCTGCACATATCAGCACAACAACCACAGCTGCTACAGGATACAAGACCTGCGAGGCCGTTGCGGTTCTTAATAATTCCATATTTTAATCGGAATGATATCAGATGTAATAGTTCACATAAAAAGGCAACGTTAAGTAATGATAATGTTGTACAATTTAATTTCCCCGTGATAAAACCAGACACGGAGACATGATGACGCGGCTGTGACGTGCCAAAAATTGCGAGATTTTTTATGTTGCAAGCATAGGGACTACAAAATCTACCATAAAAACGTATTAGTTTCTTCTTACAAGGCAGCAAGTACGTGATACACAGTGTCATATCTGTGGTGTCATATCTCACCACGATTTATTTATGATACCTTGAAGTTTTATACATATTACCATGCAATTCCCACTTAACCAATGTTTTTGGTTTGACTGTGGGTAAAAGATGACAGTTTCATAAAATATTAATTACATAGATAAATAAATGAATAAAAGACAAATTGTAATGTACATAATGATATGAATTTTAGAGAAAAGAGGAACTTTTTTGAAAACTCATCATTAAGTATAAAAATAACTAAATAAGTAGAGAGTTTGATACATAACTATAATACTTAACCCTGCTCGTCATTTCTGGCTTCCCTCCCTGTTCCTCTGAAGTTCCTCAACTGTTGTTGTCCTGAGAGACATGGAATACCACAGCATCTCTAGTTACCACAGCATCTCATGGCATCATGCCTGCTTGTTGTACATCGACTGTTTTGAGAGGCCCATTTAATGTATGTGCGAGTGCGAATCAACCACAACCTTTTATCTGTGTGTGAAATATAGTAGATCATAAGATAGTATATAGGCAGGAGGCATAGTCCCAGTTACCAATCCATTTAGCACCCCACTTCATAGGGTTAAGAAGTTAGTTATTAATTTTCTCCAAATCCTACAATACAATGGCGTAGGATAGCCGTGTGTAAGATGTCCCCACTTCTAATTATTGTATAACTATATTACAGAAAGCTCTCTTGAGAATTTTACATAAAATAAATCAGGGTTCGCCGTCGTATTTCTACAGTAACATAACTACATAATCAGTAGCTTTTTCCGAAGATGGTAACATTTTGAAAAAATGCGTTTCAAAATCATCTTTAGTGCCACGTTGCATAGGTTCCTTTGTAGAATTATTATTTTGGTACATAATAATTTTAACTAAATTAAGTTTTTATCAAATTATCTATCTCTATTTTAATCAAGTTAATTATGTAGAAAATAATAAAATAACGTAAAAAAACGCTTTTTTTTCGATAATCTGAAAAAGGTGGACTCCTCATTCTAAGCATTAGTCTTTCAAACTCTCTGTTTTTATTGTTTATGGTTAACCTGAAAATCAACTAAATTTAAATTCTGCCTATGCACATTTGCTGAATTAAAATGGCTAAAGGTAACAAAAAACGTAAGAATAATCGCCATAAGAAAAACAAACCTAACCACAAGGCAATCAAGCCGAACAGTGTAAAGAATGTAGATGAAAATACAGAAGATGACAAAGTTGAAGACACACCAGACGTGCAGAGTGAGGACTTGTCTAGAAAGAGGCAACTTAGTGACGATGACTCCGACACAGAAACTGCCCCTAAGAGAAAGAAGAAGAAGAAGCAGCCTGTAGCCACTGAATCAACGGACAAGAAGGGTAAAAAATCTATTAGGCAGATGAAGCGGGAAAAATATTTAGAGAGACAGGCAGAAGCCGAATCAGCTAACAAGGAACAGCTCAAGACACAGTGCCTCAGCTACATCTCACAGTGGAAGCACGATAAGGCCAACTGGAAGTTCATGAAAGCCAAACAAGTGTGGCTCACCAAGAACAAGTTCTCATCAATCATACCAGATGAATCCTGGCCACTACTTTTAGAGTATTTAGAGTCAACTCAAGGAAATGGCCGGAATATCCTCCTAGAAGATGCTAATAAGGTCATTAAGCAGATGGATGAATGGACAGAGAAGAACGGAGCCAACACTGATGGCGCAGAAGATGATGATGAGTCTACCAAACCAGATGAAACCACTTACAAAAGAGCTAGAGATTTAATTCAATGTTTACAGGAATAAATAATTTCATAAGCCAATGTGCTGTTTTTTAACGTCTTTTATGTAACTACAATATCATTATGTACCAGGCAACAAATTAATATATAGAATTAAAAAGCAAATGTTTAAGCTTTGGCTTCAGCTTCAGAAACTTCTGTGGTAACTCCTTCCACCCATTTGCGAAGTTTGTCCGTGTCTTGAAGTCCAACTAGGCGCTGAACTTGTTTACCATTCTTTATGACAACCAGCACCGGTACAGAGTTCACTTCATAATCCAATGCTAGGTCAGTTTGTTCATCAATATCGACTTTAGCAAGTACAATCTTACCCTTGTTCTCATTGATAATAGATTCAATTCTAGGGGTTAAAAGCCTGCAAGGATTGCACCATCTGAAAAATTAATACTCACTATTAATGAAATTGTTGCTGGGCCTTGATGATAAGATATCAAGTTGACGTAATTGTGTACCAAACTTACGTTGCAAAAAAGTCAACGACGACAGGGACTTTGCTGTTGATCACTTTTTGCTTGAAATCTTCAGCGCTCTGAATTTTAATAATCTCTCGTCGCGCTGTTGTGACGGAGAAACTGCGGCAACTGGGTCCATTGCCCAGAATTAAATTCCTGATGGTTAAATTGCTTAAACTTTTTGCAATCATTTTGTATTGTGTGTGAGTTTTGCACACGTAGGGAAGAATTAGGTACAAGAAGATGAAATAGAATCAGGGGTGGGTCAGTGCCTTAATGGCTGAACTTTTAGTAGAAGGTAGTGCCATCTCTTTATATTACTCTTACTACCAAAAAAGATGTAAGATGGCGTTATCAACAAGACCATAGAACAATAACAAGACACATAGATAAGTAGTATTTGAATGTTAACATTGTCATGATCTATGGCTTTTATGAAGAAATTGCGTGTCAGTGTCAGTTCAGTTGTCTTACAATGTCTCGCAAATAACATTTTTGTAATTTTTGTAAGCATATTTATCCGCAAAAAGTGTTTTATGAAATTCTTGTGACCTGACAGATTCCATATGGATCCAGGTTCCATGTGGTTCCACGGAAACCGAGCTGAAATGGCGGCACTGGCAAAGAGCGATCGACATCTTCATATCCGCTGAAGATTAAAATACTATGTGTACCAAACTGATAAATGTCGTCAAAGATTTGCCTCGCGAGGATAAATGATGCACTATTGGATGAAATGACTTTATCACCACAAGTGACAAGATTTGCTTCTCTTGGGAAACATAAACTAGCAAAACATGAATTGGTTTTCATGGTGAAAGGAATACACACACCCACTCGCATATTATTTTTCAAGTGACATGAACAAAACTGAACTGAAACATTGTTATATGCGAGGTAATAAAGAATTATATAATAATTTGTTTTTTATTTATTGTTGCATGTAGGTAGGTACATAAATAGATTGAACTTAAATTTAGCTGATAAATGTAATAACTGTTGTGTGGTGTAACTACGTTAACGCAAATATGTCTTATATCTTTATAGATTGAAGTTAATAGCTGGATCCCCACCAGACGATCCAACGCGATCCGATCGCGCGATCCAAGGAATCTTACATACTAAACTTCTTGGATCGGGCGATCGGATCGCATTGGATCGTTTGGTGGAGATCCGGCTATTAACTTGTGATAGCAATATCTATATATACAGAGTGTCCCAACAGGGCACCCTGTATATATATACAATGAGGTTGAGCAATATAAAGAGATGGCGTTGTAGGCTCAGTATGACGTATAGAGTATGACAAAAAACTCCTCGAGATGCCACTCTTTTCACAATTGTTTATTTTTTCTCTATGAATAGAATGAAAATTTTGCGAAATCGGCGCAGGAAGCAAGATTTTTGACAATAAAATTATACTCTGTTTACATGAAACTGTCATAAACAGCTGTGAATGAATAATATACTCTGTGGCCACGGTCAAAGGCTTAAAATAAGAAATCAGAAAAAGAAGTTGCTATAGAAATCTCAGAATAATAACAGCTTTGCTTATGTAAACTTATCTGGGGAAATTTTCTTAAAAAAAAACTAACCTAATTACTCTGTGTTATTTCTTTCGCTTCGCTCTTTTTGAAAGTGTGAGGTTATTTTTGCCAACAAAAACCTTTTTTATGGTTTAATTTGATGAAATCTTGTCAATAATGTATTCCAGTGACGATTATAACGAGGTATATTGTCATCAATTTAATATCGTAGTGATTAGCAAAGTTCTTGCAAGATAACCTTTTATTTCGTGTTTTTCAGGGTGGATACGAGTCCTATGGAGACTACGAACCTCACACAGGAGACCCTCAATATGACCTGGAATATGATAGATCTTACTATAAAATGCCGGATATGGTGAGTACATTATATTCACATAAAAAAACATACAGGACATTATCAAATTCATGCAAAAGTCGTTACCAAAACAAAATACTTAATGACTCGTGAATATGAATTTCAATAGCGATTTGCTTTTAGGCAGTCAGTGAAACTATGAATCTTGCATCTGTGTTATGCTATGCTATGTATTTAGTACGTAAAAATGTTTTAAATTTGGTTTGTTTGATTCTAGGTCAAGAAATTCCTTGTTTACTTCCGGAACATGATCAACGAGGGAGTAACATATGAAATACAAAACTTGTATGAAAACACCTTCCCCAAGCTTACCGAGCAGTATTTTGAAAACACTCCCTGGCCTGAAGAGTCTGAGGTTGGCCCCTTGGTGGACAATGACCATGTAAGTAATACTTTCTAGCTTTCTACATTCTGTATTGTATTGATTACTGACTAAGTCTGATCAGAAATCTAGAGAATCTGCTGCATCTGCTAGGATGGATTTGTTGATCCAGTATAATCATATTTGTCTTATTGTGTATATAGTTTGTTTTTTTACAATGTAAATAAAGCCTTTTGTAGTATCTATATGAAATCCAGGCTTATCCAGTACATACTAGTGATGTAACGAATGTGTGTTTTTGGACATTCGCGAATGCGAATGCGAATATCTGATATCGACATTCGCGAATGCGAATGCGAATATTCAGTTTGTGTTAAAATTTGGGGCCATTTGCATGGTTTGGTGACTATCTAGTGCTGGACGAGGTACATTCCGTTCTAGACACATTCCGAATCAGACTAGCCAATAATTGTCGCAGTTTTTTTTTTAAAGTACACTTTAGTTAGCCCCGTAACTGTTACGACACATTGCGACTGTGTGCGGTTTCTGAGGACGACTTACACGAAACATTTAAAATATTTAAATCTATGGCTGTCTTGCTCTGACACTTCAGGGTTATTGGTAAAGTAGACCTGATCCTTTCAAGAGGTGATAGAGGAAGACATTTTCAGTCGATTGAACCCTATAATGCATTGTCCGAAACTTAACCATTTCTAACATATTGAATATGTAAGTTTTTTATGTTTTTCAAAAAATTTAAGCTTAAAACTGAAAATAAAAATAAAACTATTTCAATAACTTTTTTGGTTGTTTTGCATAAATAAGTGACACCTAAAATTAAGTAATTAAAAAAATCAAATGTGCGTTAATTGACTTAAATTAGACACAATACCTCAAAATAGTTAAACATTAAAAAAAATATTCAAAACTTAAAAACCAATAAGTTAAATTAAAAAAGAATGGCCAAAACAACCAGAGAAATCGGAGAAAACTCAATAGAGGTTTCCATACTAAAGTCAACAGGACTGAAAACAATCACACTTTTTACCTTTAAATTGGGCTAATATTGTTAGTTTTCCTATTGAATTTTGTCCGCCTGTGCTGGTTGTTTTGGCCATATGTTGGTGATACCTAAATCAATTTGATATTGAAATATCTTATTTGAAAGCTTATAAGTTGATAATGTTTTAAAGCTGAAGTGCGTAAAAAATTGTTGTATGATATTCTTTTTAAATTAAACTTTTTTTTACGTTGTGAATATTTAAAAAAAATGTTTAACTCTTTTGAGGTAAGTATTATGTCTAATTTAAGTCAATTAATGCACATTTGATTATTTTACACTTTTTTATGCAAAACAACAAAAAAAAATATTGAAATATGGCTAGTTTTTTTATATTTTCGGTGTTAAGCATAACAATTTGACAAAAAAATAAAAAAAACTTAAATATTAAATATTTTAGAAATGGTTTAGTTTTGGATAATGCAATATAGGGTTCAATCGACTGAAAAGGCCTTCCTCTATCACCTCCTGAAAGGATCAGGTCTACTTGCAAATAACCCTGTATACTGTCAAAATACGCTTTTTTATTATGTTTAGGTCTTATGAAACTATTAACTATAATATGTAAAGTTTCATTTCCCAAAGTAAATAAAAAATACCAAATGATAAAGTAAGACTGGAAATGTGATTAACAGGGTAACTTGTAATAAAAAGGTTATAGACGAATGGATTTAGATTTTGTTAACCTATCTACCATTATTTTTAAATAGTTTTTTTAAGTACTGATATTCGCAAACATTCGCACAAAATTTTGCGAATGCGAATGCGAATGCGAATATCCAAAAAAATGCGAATATTCGCGAATGCGAATGCGAATATTCGTTACATCACTAGTACATACATATATATTTTATATTTTGTACAAGTTTGTTTTGATTCAACTAGTACATAGAGATGCAATACTGTTTTGGTGTTCCTTAATATTAAACTCTGCAGTATCTCCAAATATCATAACTTTACTTGTGCCTTCCAGGTGTTCATGATCCTGTACAAAGAGTTGTACTTCCGCGACATCTACGCGCGCGTTCCCGGCGGCCCCAAGCCCGAGCAGCGCTTCCACTCGTTCTACAACTACTGCGACCTGTTCAACTACATCCTGTCTGCGGAGACGCCGGTCCCGCTGGAGCTGCCCGACCAGTGGCTGTGGGAGCTCATTGATGAGTTTGTCTACCAGTTCCAGTCATTCGCTCAGTACAGGTAACTAGTTAATCCATAATTAACACATTTTCGCTTTTACTACAAAACATAGTCCAATTTTAAGTCTATGTTTTATAATAAGGGGGTGGGGATGTTATATCCTTATAAGAGTGTGTATGTGTGCGTGTAGCTTGCAGCATTTAAATACTTAGATGTTGTAATAAATTTTTTGTTATGGTTATAATTTTTGTGTTAGGATAATGTGATTACTAGAGAGTAAATTACACTATTTTAGTTTAAAAATGCATTGGAAAACTAATGTAAGCTAAGCTTGCTAGTAAAAGCTAGAACCAGGGGAAAATTACAAGCTACTATGTACGGTGGCCTGCGCCTAAAAGTATGCAGGCGGAGTTTTTAAAATAGCGATCTCAAGCTCACATGCTGCTCAAGCACATCCACATAAACTCCACTGCTACACACATCACACACAACACGTCCCCGGATTTATAACAGATGTAGCTGGTCCCTTCATCATCAGGGATCGCTATTTTAAAAACTCCGCCTGTATACTTTTAGGCGCAGGCCACCGTACAAATATTTTTTTTCATAATTTCTATGTATACGCAATTTTAAATGGTTTTGCTCCCATTCTTCTTTAATAAGAATACACCCTTTACAAATATGATTGATATGTGTCATTTTTTCATAGATCGCGCACGTCCAAGCTGAGCCAGGCGGAGATCGACGCGCTGAACACGGAGAACAAGGCGTGGAACGTGCTGTGCATCCTCAACGTCCTGCACTCGCTCGTCGACAAGTCCAACATCAAGAAGCAACTCGAGGTATGGTGGCTTTATTGCTATTGTCATTATTGTCAGTCTATTATCGTTCATTGCTGGAATTAGGCCTTTCAGAAGGACACAATACTCTCTGTCTCTCTATCTACCTTATTCATTCAGCCATTGCCCAACCACGGCCTACGCTAAGGTCTCCTTACAGTTATTTTTTTCGTTACCATGGACAAGATGAATTATTAATGTATTTAAGGCTTGCTTTCACCGCGGTTACTTACCCTAGATAGTGTCTCTAGCACTTTGAGGAATGTATTGATAAAGTTGTTGTAATATTTACATTCTACCATCACTTTCTAGACAACACCAAAGATGAACTGGTAGAGAGAGAATGCTTGTAACATTAAGTTCAAATATTTATCCTGATTTGTTTTATGTAGGTACAATAAATAATTTTATTAATGTTGTCAGGTGTACGCGACGGGCGGCGACCCCGACTCGGTGGCGGGCGAGTTCGGGCGGCACTCGCTGTACAAGATGCTCGGCTACTTCTCGCTGGTCGGGCTGCTGCGCCTGCACTCGCTGCTCGGAGACTACTACCAGGCCATCAAGGTACGAGTGATACTCATCCCATGTATTACCGTCTAATTATAATAAAGTGTGGAATATTAGTCTGGCGTACATTGGGCAGTCAGCGACTGAAGCTTATCTTGCTAATCCTTTCACCACGCTGACAAACCCTAGACACGCTCTAGTCTCTCGGTTAGTTTTGTCACGTACCTACTACCTATTTGCTAAGAAGAAGACCGTGTGCTATCCCTTTCTTATTTGAAAACCTCAAGCTGAACTAAAGTATGGACTACAGTGACTGGCTTTAAACACTGCTCAGTCGTATTCGCATTGAAGAACATACCTTCTACACACTATAAAATTTAATGTATTCTGTGAGCTGCTGGTAACGTTAACGCCACGACATACGATTAAAATGATACAAACATGTATTCACTAACCTATATCCCCTCCACAGGTGCTAGAAAACATCGAGCTGCACAAGAAGTCTCAATACTCTCACGTGCCCGCGTGCCAGATCTCCACGTCCTACTACGTGGGCTTCGCCTACATGATGATGCGGCGCTACGCCGACGCCATCCGCACCCTGTCTTCAGCGCTTCTGTACATGCAGAGGACCAAACAGCTGTTCTCGTCCCGGTCCTACCAGAACGACCAGATTAACAAGCAGACGGACCAGATGTACCATCTGTTGGCGATCTGTCTGGTGCTGCATCCGCAGTGCGTTGATGAGAGTATTCAGCAGGTGGGTTGGGATGTTTTTATTGTTATTTATTATTTTATTAGCTTTAAATAAAACAAAATGGCAGTAAGATCAGTCTATCTGTTTTTATGCCATAGTGCCATATACATTTTAGAATGGAGTCATCTATTATCCACATTTAGCCTAGACTCTAGGCCTGCCTAGGTCTGCAGTGCCTGTATACATATACTAGCCTGACAATATTTCTTGTCGTATTCGACCATAGACTATAAACATAGAGCGTCTTGTTGCGCGCAGCGATATTTTGCGCTATAATTAAGCCTCGTATTCACTAGGCGACAAATTGTCGCAGAACCTGTCTAGGCACATGTCGTCTACGTGTCGCCGCGACGTCGCGCTCAGTTCTGCGACGTCGCACGCGACTATACAGCGACATCTACGTGTCGCAGAACAGGTTCCGTGTTTTGGCTCGCGAGACAGAACTTCCTGCGACATCAGTCTAGCGCATAGAGTATATTTTTTTTACTAGGTCTAGCGACCGCTGTTGCAGAGTGTGGACGCGTGCGCGACTTCTGTATCACGACATGTTACCAAAATGTTCTGAGAACACGCACCGTAGATGTTCTGTAACAGTCTCAGAACTCGTGCCCTAGTGAATTCGAGGCTATACTTACCGGTTTTGGCGAAGCGTATTTTGCCGTTAACGAAACCGCACAATAAATTATGCTAAACATGGTGTCCTCAGGTGCTCCGCGAGAAGAACTACCACGAGAAGATGTTCAAGATGCAGTACGGCGACCTCGGCGAGTTCGAGGCGAGCTTCACGTTCGCGTGCCCCAAGTTCCTGTCGGCCTGCCCGCCGCCCGTGGACGCCTCCGCCGGCTACGGCAGCCACGCCGTCAAGCACCAGACGCAGGTGTTCATGGATGAGGTACGCATCATGTGACATTGGCAATATGCAGGTTAATCAATGGTAATGGTAGATATTCGGAAAGCAGAAATTCTAACTAACGCTGTCAAATAATACAATTTGCTAGTAAAAATTACATTGACGGGAACACTCAAAGAGTCGAGTTTTAATTAAAGCAATTAAGATTTTGACAGCTCTAAAATTAAATTTTCTGCCTTCATAATCGACATCAATGTCTTTATTGAACAGCATTTAAAAGAAAATTACTAGTACTTGTGCAATATAATATATAATATGTGGGGACATCTCACACACGGCCATCCGACCCCAAGCTAGGCAGAGCCTGTGTTATGGGTATCGGACAGCTGATATATCTACACAAATACATAGATAGATAGATATTAAATATAAATATCAACACCCAAGACCCGAGAACAAATATCTGTCTTTAAACAAATATCTGCCCCAGCCGGGAATCGAACCCGGGACCTTCGGAATAGCAGTCAGGGCCACTAACCACTACGCCATTCGATCGTCAAAGATATATATAGATGAGCTTATACCGCTGGAGAGCAAAGTTAGCAAAGCTTGCGTCGTGTGGTCTTGAATAAAGTCAATAAAGTACCTACCTAGTTTCTAAGAACAACGAATAGAGAATTTCAGTTGTTATTTTATGAATCCGCTGAAAGAGACATCAGTAAAACACGTACAGTTTCAGACGTTTCCAAATCTACAGCCTTTTTACACCCTTTTCCTAACACCTTTATTATCCCCCCACAGGTCCGCCAGCAAAAAATGCTGCCAACTATCCGCTCGTACCTCAAACTCTACACCACGCTGCCGCTGGCCAAGCTGGCCGCCTTCATGTCGATGGCGCGCGGCGGCGAGCGCGACGCGGCTCGGGAGCACGCGGCGCTCGCGATACACCTGCTGTGCTTCAAGCACAAGATGAAGAACGTGGTGTGGTCCAAGGGGCCGAGCGGCTTGGATGGCAAGTTCCAGAGCGGCTCTGAGGTGAGGAACATTTAGGCAACAGTCACTGATTAGCTAGATAGTCTTTACTTATATGTATACAGGTCAGGAAGCATGCGTTGCGTCATGTCGTCAATGGGGCATTACATAAAAAAGATAATGGAAAACTACGCAACGCACTAGCGGGGTCTCGCCCTACAATAGATACTAAAGTAGCCACTCTTCTGGGGACAGTAGATATAGACATATAGGGTGTTAGGAGCCGCCTTCATGTCGATGGCGCGCGGCGGCGAGCGCGACGCGGCGCGGGAGCACGCGGCGCTCGCGATACACCTGCTGTGCTTCAAGCACAAGATGAAGAATGTGGTGTGGTCTAAGGGACCGAGCGGGTTGGATGGCAAGTTCCAGAGCGGCTCTGAGGTTAGTAGACTCCATTAAACGCTGATAGATAGGTATTCGTTACAGACACACTTCTGACTTCTTCACATACACAACAGGCCTCGCGACACAGGTATGATTATCGACAGCGTCATATTTATAGCGATCCATGGAGCAGTGGATCTAGCCGCTGCAGCGTATAGCCACCACAAGGAGAGTCGCCTCGCTAGGGACAGTAGATATGGAGTGTTAGTAGCCGCCTTCATGTCGATGGCGCGCGGCGGCGAGCGCGACGCGGCGCGCGAGCACGCGGCGCTCGCGATACACCTGCTGTGCTTCAAGCACAAGATGAAGAATGTGGTGTGGTCTAAGGGGCCGAGTGGCTTGGATGGCAAGTTCCAGAGTTGCTCTGAGGTTGGTATTATCGAGAGTGCATCAATAGGTGATTTGATGGTAATGTCAGTTCGAATCGCCTTCCACAAAATGTTTTCCTTTGGTGTTTGCCGTCCACCTGATGAGATCAATCACAGAAGAAGAATATGGTGTCGTCCTAGGTACCGAGTGGACTGGACTGTATTGTATTTTTGGTACCGCCAAATGTCCCATATATATGTATGAACGGAACACTATAGCAAGACAAGGCTTTGACACTGTGATGTACAGATTGGCCAGTCAGAGCGTCAGTAGCTGACTGGCCACGGTGCGCAGGACGTATACAAAACAGGTTATTGGTCACTGATCTTTCACCCTTTACAAGAATTAATCTACCAATATCTCGAAAGTTTCACTAAACTCTTATAACTTCAAAACAACATTCAAAATTGTTTATCTTAATTTCCAGCTGGACTTCTACATCGACAACGACATGGTGCACATCGCGGACACGAAGGTGGCGCACCGCTACGGAGACTTCTTCATCAGGAAGATCCTCAAGTTCGAGGAGCTCAACCGCAAACTGCACCACATCAAGATTTAAGCTGTCTCTGTCTATGTGCAGTTATATGTATGGGTCTTTTGTACACGCCCTTTTTGTGTATGGAAATAAAGGTGTAACTACTTATGTGTGGCGGGTTTTATTGGTTTAGTTAGAAGGTTTGTGAGTGGGCGACCTGAAAGTGGGCTAAAGTTATGCCATAGTACAAAAATGCCTTCATTTCGAGCACTTATAAAATTTGTATTTGATATATATTATTATGATTCTTCAGATAAGTAACTAATGTATGATAACGAACTAAAACCGATAATTTGAATTGAAAATAAAAGCATGGTAGGTAGGTCATCTATAAAACTTTATTCCAACTAAACAATCATCTTGGCGTATACGGCGGTACAAATCGTCGTTTCTTTCTAAAGAATCGTTTAGGTTCTTCAATAGTGATGTTTTGCCGCTGCAGTGTGGCCGGCTGCTCCTCAGAGAACTGTCTCCAGGGATGTTCCGCCTGCAAGGAGCCTTCAGCATCTACTTCCTTCAGCCACTCGCGGTACACTTTCAGGAAAGTCTTGCAGCGTGCCATGAACTTCTCTGGCTTGATATGCTCACCTTTTTCATGCTGAAACAAATGAAGACAAGGTCGTGAGCATGATTGAGGCTATGAGTCGATTTCATATAATTTACCACATGCGTTTTACAACTTACCATTTGAATTTCTTTTACACACTTATCAGCGAAGGCTTCTAAATGCTTGACGAATACTTCACTCACTCTGATCTTTTCATGTTTTACAATGTTCATGATGTAGATGACGTATCCAAACTGATTGTGAGCAATCCCTTGCCGTAGTAGAGCACCCAATATTGCAATGTTCACCCTGAAAATGACAATATTTTAGAAAGTCATCAGAAGTGCCGTGCCATAGAACTACACCACGCCGATTGTATTGTTGGCAGTTAAAGATGATGATAATCGGAACTTTTGGTGATAGAATAGATGTAGCTGTTCCCCGCAAGTAAGCCTATTTATTTAAGTTATAGGTAAACAAAATATTAAAAAGTAATACTTCAGTTGTTTTTCCTCCATCTCATGCAGCAGGGCCTCTGCATCTTCCTTGGTTTTGCAGGTCATGGCCAGCACCCCATATGACATGACGTTGAGCTGGAGTCTGTACTTCTTCTTCATTGAGTATCGCGCCTTTCGAAATTCATTTTCTTTTTTAATTATTTCTTTGACTTCCTGAAATAAATCATATTTGGTTACCTAAAATGTAATTACAGCATAAAAAAAATGTTATTACACACTGTTTGAAACTTACTTTTGCATCTTCATAATCAGACCTCATGCACCTCTTCTTGATCAGCATGTTATAGAAATCTATATCGGCTCTTACATTTGCGGATTTCATTTGCTCCAGAAGCTTTAGCTCTGCAGCTTTATTGTCATCCAATACCATTAACATTTGTGTAAATGTTTTAATATCTGGTTTAACTGAGTATACCGCCAACTCTTTTAAGAAGTCATCCTGTCCACCAATGATTGCAAATTTGTCTTGTACTGTACTGACTTGTTGTAATGATAATACCTCACCCATGTTAGGGCATTTAGACAACAAGTTGGGTACACTTCTCTCTTGCTCTGTAGTTACTAATTGATTTGAACAGTTTACTAGTTCAATCTTGACACTATCTTCTGCTGTAACTATGTCTGTGCTTTCCTGTTTTAGTACATTATCATCATCATTTTGTGTTTTTCTAGTATGTTGTGATTCTTTGATGGCATTGTTCTGGGCAGGAGCATCGGAACTGCTACCTGGAGCAGCTAGTGCTGGAGATTTACTTCCCTTCAACATAATTTTGGGCTTTTGAGGGGCAATCATTATTGTTTTCTGCACAACATCTATTAATTCTTGGATATCCTCTAGTGTACCTAAATTACAATCATTAACACATCTGAGCATTAAATTAAATGAATAAATATTAGGTTTTTCTCGTAATTGCAGTAATTTTCTCCAAACAATTAAAGCATGCCTCAACCCATTGTTTTTATCAGAGATACAAGCAGCAAGAAGATGGTTCAGTGTGTGGACTCTGAGACTTATGTTCTTTGATTTCATTTCATCAACTATTTGAAATGCAGTGGGCAGGTCCCCACAACGGCCAAATGCCTTTATCATGGCATTGTAATTAGTTAAATTTGGTTCAATGCCTTTCTCAAACATAAGTTGTCTCAAATGCTTAGCATTCTTTAACCCATCCACTGGCCAGGGACTGTTAGCGCAAGCTGTGAACAGGCAGGTGTAGGTGTCGCCTGTGGGCTTTAATCCGCGTCTCTTCATATCATTAAATAATTTGAAAGCTTTTTTTGTGTATCCCACATCAGCACATGCTCCAATAAGTATGTTGAAAATGTAGTTTTCTGGTTTAACTCTATCATCTTGAATCATTCTTACCTCTAGCACATTGATAGCTTCCTTTAAACGTTTATGTTTTAAGTATTGTTTGATCAGATCAGCATATTGTCTGGTAGTGAGTTTCTGAGACGGAAGGGGGATGTTTTGTGTATATTTTTCTTCTGTAACATCATCATCGTCTTCTGGGAGTTCTCTGTTAATAAGCTTATGAGATAACGTACCAAAAGTGTCGGGGTCTTCCAAGAATGTTAAATTGGCTTCGGTTTTGAACTTTGTTTTATTGTTTTGAATATTTTTATCAGGCAATGTGATGCTTGATGTTGTCCTTATATTGGAACATTTAAGACTTGTGTTCCGCAATATTTTAAGTATTTGAAGACCACGAAATGCCATTTTAAGTCATAATTCGACGGCAAATAATTAAAAGGACTTGTAAAGTCGTAAACAAACAAATTAAATTAACCTCAAATTCGCGTTCACGCACGCCTAACGTCACTTGTCATCTAAACAGCTGATTTTGACACTAAATACGTTTACAAAGTATGGCATAATTTTAGATAAATAAATATAAATCTCTTCATACATGCATAATTTTAAATATTTCATAAAATAATGTATTTATTTTGCAAAACATAATCTAATTTTATAAAATTTTTTTATCGTGTTGCAGTATTTTAACATTGTATAGTTCCTATTTCCTTACGTTATGGACCTTATATCGTTCTTTATAAACTTTTTTTAGCTGTCAATGTCACACTTTACAACTGTCAAAGTCAAAATATTCACTGCGCCGTCCCACGTGTTTGTATTTCCTAAAAATCTAAAGTTACGAATTATCCAGTAATGTCTAATGAAAACGAAGATATAATGGAGGCCAGCTCGGCTGAAAGTGAAGACGACAGCATGGACGAAGGCGAGGAGGGGGAAAACGAGGGTGGCGAAGAGGAGGCGCCCAAAACTTACCTTCCCGGTCAACCACTGAAAGAAGATGAGCACCTGGTGTGTGACCAGTCGGCCTACGTGATGCTGCACCAGGCGCAGACGGGCGCACCGTGCCTCAGCTTCGACATCGTGGACGACAACCTCGGGCCCAACCGGGACGCGTTCCCGATGACGGCGTACATGGTCGCCGGCACCCAGGCCTCTAGCACACATTTGAACAAGTAAGCTGCAATATCTTTGATTTATTAATCAACAGGTTTTTACTCACAGAAAGTTTCCATGTGCAATAATGGTCAATAACAAGAAACTATTTACTTTTCCATTCAAAATCTCTTCGTCACTCATTTTAACTCTATGTTTACTTATTTGCTTATAATTCTGTATCTTTTTCAGTTTGATAGTAATAAAAATGTCCAACCTGCATTCCACATCCAAACCGGAGAATGATGAGTCAGACTCAGAGGATGATGATGATGATGAAGAAGAGGATGAGGAAAAGAAGCCACAAATGTCCTTTGCTTTTGTGAAACATGCTGGCTGTGTCAACAGGATTAGGGTATGCTTTACTTATTTTCTATACTTTGATTGTTTGTCAAGTTCATTCACTATTATTAAGCTACATTATCTCTGTGGGTGCTATGAACTACTTTTTGCTTACCCCAAATTCCTACCCACCTCAAGCCTTCATATCTTTTCAAGGCAATGTGAAGCTTTAAATGAAAAGCTATTCATTCAAAGCTTCATATTGCCTTGAAAAGCATTTCATTGCAATATTATGAGGGGAGAATTAATTTTATATCAGGTTCTTACTGCTCTACATTATGTATTTTTTGATAATTATACATACATATTGATGTTGATTCTGAAGGCAGAAATTCTAATTTTAACGCTGTCAAACTAAAAAATTTGCTAGCATAAAATGACATTTACGGAAACAATCATAGAGTCGAATTTTAAACAAAGAAATTAAGGTTTTGACATCGCTAAATTTAAAATTTCTGCCTTCAGAATCGATATCATTATTATATTAACTTAAGATTTATCAATAATTTCAGGCTACAAACTACAAAAACTCAGTGCTAGCAGCGACCTGGTCGGAGCTTGGTCGAGTTGACATCTGGAACATCACCCAGCAGCTGCAAGCCGTGGACGATCCCACAGTGCTGGAGCGGTACAACCTAGATGTTGTCAAGAACCCAGTCAAGCCAATATACTCCTTTACGGGCCACCAGCAAGAAGGGTTTGGCATGGCCTGGTGTCCTACTGAACCAGGAGTGAGTAACATTTTAGATTAATTTTGATGTAACTCATTTTTTTAATTTTTATTGCCCTATTGCATCCTACTGCTTGAGCAAAGGTCTTATACTGCATCTACCACAAAAACCTACACATTCTAACTTCAGTTATTAATTTTATCTTACATTATGTATGGCGAATTGCTAAAATCTGTCTGAATTTAACAACCTCTAAAACCTATTCCAGTCTAGTTGTATTGTTAGCTTTAGTGTAAAAAGATGATGCAGCTACATACCTGTCAACAATTGTATCTACCATCACGAATTAATATTATCTTTGTATTTGATCAGGTGCTAGCAACTGGAGACTGCAGAAGAGACATCCACATCTGGAGGCCAAATGAGGCCGGCACCTGGGATGTGGACCAGAGACCTCTGGTGGGCCACACAAGCTCCGTAGAAGACATACAGTGGTCCCCAAATGAAAGGTAGTTTTATTTACAAACAAGCCTCGCCTCGCGCAATAGACATCCACGCGGCAAAATATTCTCACTGATCATGGGCCTGGTATTCATTATGCTCACCTTACGCATTGCGATTTTCGTATTTTACATTAAGGGATATCTCATGTCATACTATTGATCGCAAACTGTATGTATATTTTGTTTAATTTCTCACACGTTAATTTGTCTTGTTTCAGAAACGTGTTAGCATCCTGTTCCGTAGACAAAACAATCAGGATATGGGACACGCGCGCGGCGCCGCAGAAGGCGTGCATGCTCACTGCGGAGAATGCACACCAGAGCGACATCAACGTCATATCGTGGAATAACAAGGAACCTTTCATAGCTAGTGGTGAGTACCTACTATAAAAAATATGGATATTACAATTAAATTAAACCCCCAGTTACAGCAATCAACTGTAAAATGAAACCTTACAGAGTGTCCCTTCCAGATTCTAATTATCAAACAGCACTCTATTGTGATTTGAGCATTTGAATATCTGCTCAATAAGGCTTGCTTGCTTTATAAATATTGTAATATCTAAATGTGGCTATCAGTGCTGTTTTAGCACTTCTTGGTCGGTATATGCAATATATGGATCCTCATATCTCGGCGATGGTCATACATTATGCACGGGTATGAGTCCCATATATGTTTAGTTATTGAAATAGAACCCTTCCTCTCACATCATTTAATCCTATTAGTAGAATGTGTCGGTTGTACAATGATTTGTCTTTAAAACACCAAGAGCTAGATATCTTCGAAAGGAGACCTTCTGCATTTATTAAAATAATAAGGGAAATAATACCTGCCTAATGTCCTCAACAACATTTCAATTTCAACATTACATTTCAATTGTAACAATAATAGTATACTTACTTTTTTTTTTGTATAATTTTACGCATGTTAGAATAAGTATTTTTAAGATAGAATAAGAATAATTCTTAAAACTGTATAACTGTTAACGTCTAGATCTAGAACATTTATTTTTTATTATATATGTGCTTTCATACTTTGGTCTACAGGCCAGTACATAACTACTACATACATAATTATCTCATAAATTTGTCTGTAAACCGTTTTGTTAGCCAAATAAATAAATAAACATCCTGAGAAATCATAAACTGTAAAAAAATCTAGTGTTATTTTGCACGAATCGCCGGTAATCTATACTAAAATCTATCTCCCCCCACACAGGCGGCGACGACGGCTTCCTCCACATCTGGGACCTGCGTCAGTTCACCACCAGCACTCCTGTAGGCACATTCAAGCACCACACGGCGCCCGTCACCTCGGTGGAGTGGCACTGGACGGAGCCGAGCGTGCTCGCGTCTACTGGTGAAGACCACCAGGTGGCGCTGTGGGACCTCGCGGTCGAGAGGGACGAGGAGGAGGAGGTGGATGAGGAGTTGAAGGTGGGTGTTTTTTTATGGTTTAGGTGGGGAATAAGCTTTTGAGTGAGAGACAAAGTTTGTAGGTTAATAGGAGTGGAAAATTTAGTAAAAATAAAATTATAACAGACATGGGTTAGAAGCATTTTGGCTGTTACATTTTTTTTAAAAACTACTTTGCAGTGTATCGGTGACTAACACAAGGCGTCAGCACTACAGCGCGTGATGCGCATGAGTAGCTGACTGATGATGGTGTACAGTTGCTTCACTCTGGAAGCTCCTTTCGAGTGCCCTCTACATTATATACTACTGGTTGCTTAAAATGATTTTAACATATTGTTTCAGAATTTACCTCCACAACTGCTATTCATACATCAAGGACAGACGGACATCAAGGAACTGCACTGGCACAAACAACTACCCGGGGTCATCATTAGCACAGCACATTCTGGATTTAATATATTTAAAACAATAAGCGTATAGAATAAAAAACACTAAATATAAAACATTATTTTTATTGATCTAATAATACACTTATACTTAAACTATTTGTATTTATCACAATATTTTTCCATGATTAGTTTTGTTTTGCAATTAACAGATTTAAAAACATAATTTCCATTTACTCATCTTTTGTATGAACCATTGCTAAGTTGACCAAATGACGAATGGTAGGTCTCCCGTGAGGACAGTTCTGAAATGAAAATGAAGATATATTACTGTAAGTCGTGGATATGAGCAGCTAACGAGACAAATTACCATACGAGTATATTATTATGAAGGTTAATTTAAATTTGAAAAGATAAATCGATCAACTAATTAACTAAAACTAGTATGAACTCACACTTCATACGTACATTAGTAGTACTGAAATATGCAAGGGTTGCTACATCAGAAGCCGACACTGTTTGTGTTCTTACTCCTAACCATAAAGTAAGGGGTCCTATCGAGTAGATTAATGCACATTTTCCCCTTACCCAAGGTTTATCAATCTCCGCCATGTGGTCCACCAGCCTCTTCATATCGGCGCGGGCGAGCGCGGTGCCGATCATGACGGACTTGCGGCACGCGCGCGACGCGAACATGGCGCGGACGCGCGACGGACGGGCGTGCTGGGAGGAGGGCGACTCCTGCGGGTAGGTGAAGAATTATTATTACTCGTACTTTGGTTGAGGAATAGGCATTACTTGTAGAATAAGCATGGGAGGTCTTTATCTAAAAGTGGGACACATTATATTGTTTCATGTAATTAGTTGAGACGTACAACGTCCATCCTCCTGGGCCGACCCCTCCCGACTTCAGTTCTATTGTTTTTATGAAAAGGTCTTGATGACTGTGTATAGGATAGTTACTACTTTGGGGCAGATTCTTAACAATACCAACCCTTAACATAAACAGCAGCTCCTCAATGTCCTCTTTGCCGAATATCCAGTTCTTAGACATCGGTAGCGTGAGTAGTTTGACGCGTTTCGTCGGAAGCGCATTTTCATCGATGTCAAATGTGAAGCCATTCTTTTTGAATACCGGCAAGTTGTCCATTAATATTTGCTCATTTACACCAGTTAGTTCCAGTTGCTGTGGACTAAAATTGAATATTTAAATTGATGTAAGTGATAATGATAATATATTAATAATCAATAAAAAAAAATGATGCCTATAAGGTAATGTATAAGTGTATAACTTACATGACAAGCTTTTGGCTTGTGAGTTCTGTGGTTTTCTGTAATGTTTCAAAGTTGTATATCTCATCAGTAGCATGTTGATCAATAATGAAAAGATCATCATCCAATTTAGTAATAATAAATCCTAAATTAAATTGACCAATAATCTGCATTTCTTTGAAGGAATTCTTTGATATTTCTCTGCTCAACTCTTCTTCACATTTCTTATTAAAGACTGGGTTGATAGCACTGCGGAATTTCACTCTTTCAGGAGCTTCCCTACTCTTCTGATTATTGTATATTTCGGCCAAAGCTGTAACATGTTCTAATGAAGTTTTTAAAGTTACCGTTCTTCTATTGTGATTTCCTAAATCTTCTTTATCCGTTTTTACAGCCTTTGTTGTAGGAGCTAATATTTTTTCAGTTACTTTCTTTGGTGAATAATTTTGTTTAAGATTTTTATTTTTACAGACTGTTGTATGTGACTTCAGTACAATATCATCAAGTGTCCTAATTTGAGTTTCGGGTAGTTGATTTGTCCCTTCTAAGTAGAGGAAAGCACTAGTTTCTTTTTCTATTACATTCGTATTTTTTGTATCTTGATCTTCGTTTTTCTTTTGAACTGTTTCATTCACAATTTCAATGGTTTCATCTTTTGTATGTTTTTTCTCTAAGTTGTCTTTATTATCTTCCAATTTAATCTCGTCAATATCTATCAGACTGTCATCAAGATTTACAGCTACTTTATATTCTTCATGATTATTTTTATAGATAGGCTCCTCTTTATCATAACTATCATTTCTTTTAGCCTTGCTGGATACAAAATCTAGCATTGTTGTAGATTTTCTCTTCAATTCAGAACTGCTGTTTTGTAAATTTGTAATGGATTGTTTATTATTTTTACTACTACTTGCCTTACTAGAAAATCTTTGTAAAAACGAATTAAACACTCTAGGCTGATCCACATCTGGCTTAACTTCCTCTGTTGATCTTTGTGAAAGATTTTCTACCTTTAATGTTCTTGGTATGCTTTCAAAAAGTTTCAACATTGAGCACTTAACAACATCGATTATGATCTTTTCCTTTATTAGAAAAACTTGTCTTTTATCTGGTGTAACATTGACATCCACTGTAGACCTGTCTAGGTTGATGTTCAGGAATACAAATGGGTACTGGTTAGGGTTGTATTGTCTGTAGACCTCGTTAATAAGTTTGATTACTTTTTGTGGTTCACAAGGTCTAGAATTAACATAGTAGAATTGTCTATCAGTGCTGGAGCGTCCACTACCATGTGCACAAGATGATATTAAGCCAGTGAACTCTATAGGAACAGCGCCATTTCTATATCCTTGTGAGAGTGTGGATACTTGAGAACAAGTATCTTGTGTTAGTTTATCTGTACCTTCAGTCTCATTTGAATCTTCAGACAGGTCTATTTCAACATCTTCAATATTGACACTTTCTTCCGTTTCCTTCACTTCTCCAGACAATCCCTTCAGTATATTCTCTTTGATATTTGGCTCATACTCAGGTTTGATCTCAAGGAGGGAGAACAGTTGCTTTGCCCCAAACACACAAGCAATATTGTCCTTGTAAGTACCAGTGCCTTGTGTAGCCACTACTACGGATTTTGCATTTGAGCTTGTCTGATTGGTGCAGGTGATTCTGAAAAAACAATAAATATATGTATATTTGAATTAAATCTATATAGAATTTTAATAATAATGTGTAGCAGACATTTAGTACATTTTATACTTACTTAACTCCTAGTGAAATTAAGCAGTAAGCATACAGTAGTTGAGTCATTTTGTTGAATTCTCTTTTAGCATTTTTGTGGAACTCTTTCTGCCTAACTGGTAGTGAAGAGAAAAGATCAGTTAATGTCACCGTGGTTCCTACTTGCCGTGAACAGGGTGTCTTCTTCACAATATTTCCCTTGTGGTCATACTCTATTTTTGTAGCTGGAAAGATAGATGTATAGACTGAGTTAGAAATTGAATTTATAACATGAATACAAGAGAAAAATTGTTTAACCAGTTTTATTATTATTAATTCATATTATTATTTAGTTTCTGAATTTTTATATTTAACTAATATTACCTGAACAAATATTGCTAGCAAAATTATAACTTACCAAAATCTGAGCTATTATGCCTGGTGGTGACGGTGAGATTGGCTAGAGCACACAGTGAGCTCAGGGCCTCTCCCCGGAAACCAAAGCTGCTCACACCAAGCAGATCTGAGTATTCATTCAACTTGGATGTGTGATATTTCATTGCTTTAAAGTAAATAAATATGATTAAACAGAATTAAATTTAAATAATTTATTACAGCAAAAGGTACATAGAAATCTAAATTTTGCTTTAATTTATTATTTAAATAAAGGTTTATAAGAATTAACCGATGAAGGACTGAACAACTTACTAAGGGCAGAAAAATTATCTTCAGTGACTCCTGTGCCATTGTCAGATACTTCAATAAGGTCTATTCCATAGTTCTTTAACCTCACTTCAACATTAGTTGCTGCTGCATCCAAAGAGTTCTCCACCAGCTCCTTTACAGCAACGGCTAAACTGAGTACCACCTGCCGATAAATAAATAAGTTTATAAGAACTGAACTGTAAAGCTAAGTAACTATAAGTATCAAAACTAGAGTAGGAAATTCACTTACTTGACCGGAACATATTTTGTGGACTGTATCGCCGTTAATGGCTTTTATTGACTTGGATTCAGCGTTAGTTTCCAATTCTTTTAAACTCATAATTGAACAATTTGTACTTCCATAAATATATTTAAAATAATTCAAAAACACAACCAACGTAAACAACAACAAATGCGAATGAATGAAACTGACAAAACTGTCAAATTCCGCAACTCGAAACAAAACACAGACTATCTTCTCTACTAGGTTTAGGTTCGATTCACATGTTTACGTTTCAAGCTCTTCCAAGCTTTCAATCTAATAAGGGTAAAATATAGTTTGTTTTGTATTGTTACCATTATAGAACTTTGATGGTGCGCACAGACCGGCCCAACGAACGCCCAACGAAGAATATTTATCGTTCGCTAGCGTTGGCTTCCGCACGCTCGTTGGAGTTCGTTAATACGTCCAAATACATTTAGTGCTCGAACGAACGTTCCTTGGCTCTTGATTCCGGTTCTTTTCTCTTTCATTTGCAATTTAATCATGGAGGACGACAACATTACTCCATTCTTTGTTTTTCTCCATGATCTAAATGGCGGGAAATATCCAAAAATTGTATGTCTACACGCTACGCTCTCTTGCTTCAACTGAGCGTTCGTTCGTTGGCCTTATGGCCTTAGGCGACCGTCCAAACAGAGTTCGTTCAAATAGCTCGATTTCTTTGATGTTGCCGCCACGCTTCGGAGCGCCGGCACACGCCAACGAGCGATTGTTGGCATTCGCTAAGCCGTCCGTCTAAAAGCTGAAAGACAAAGAAAGACGTCCGAGAGCCATCTGGCACGAACTGTCCCAAAAGACCGTGCACACTATCAGTCGCGGCTGACAGCCGCGTCCGTAAGCCGCGTCCGCTTGTGTGTCGGCGCCTTTATCCTTGGTGCTCACAGACTTACCCCGTGCCCGTGATAGCCAACTTGTCACTGTAATTTCTATCAGCTGACAGCTGTCAGTGTCAATTGCTCTGGCAGCCATTGTGCAAACTGCGTCAGTGCGTCAACAAATCGAAATTTCTTGAAAATTCCTGTTTATTTATCATTGTGCAATAGAGTAAATCATAAAATAATTGATTTTACTGTTGGAACAACACCCCTGGTCCCTCAAAATGTCTTTAAATACGGCTCACGCCGACCATGGCGTATTGATCCATGCAGGAGAATGGTGAGTCATTTTCATTATCATGTTATCGTAGATTTTATACGTACTCACTATGTTTATTTCGATATTTTCCTTAAGCTTTTACATACTAAAGTCTAATTTATGCTTTGCAGCATCATTCTGTTTTCGGACAATGTAAGTGTCGAGTTCTATGGTAATGAGAAGCCGGAGTTCAAAAACGCGAAGAATGGTCGTATGTACCTGACCACTCACCGCATGATCTTCAACTCCAAGAGCAACTCGGACCCGCTGCGTTCATTCAGCTTCCCCTTTATTTCTCTCGAAGATGTAAGTACTATTTTTACACATAGGTACTGGAATAACATACAACAAAACATAACATCATGTATTTCATCATCTCATTATGTATTTTCTATGTTTAATCTGTATGTATCCATAGGTGAATGTGGAGCAACCAATGTTCTCAGCTAACTTTATAAAGGGTAAAGTGCGAGCTCAACCCAATGGCAATTTCATTGGAGAGGTGAAGTTCCGCCTCACATTCAAGTCCGGAGGTGCCATTGAGTTTGGAACCGCCATGCTGAAGGCTGCACACTTGGGTGAGTTTGATCAAAAACTGCCTTTGTTGTGTAGTGGTAAAAACTCTAACTCAACACCCTGAGTTTGTGGGTTTGACTCCTTTGTTCTATTTGAATGAAATAAATAAACATGAATCCTCACACATATGCTCTGCATATGGAAAGTTTAGGAGTTAATTAATATACAAAAGATTTATTCAAAAGAATAAAATACACTTGTTACTAAGACATGATAACTATTATTTCATTAGTGCTGGGGGGGATATAAGATAATCATATTTTTTTACTTTATTTAAATTGCTCAATCAATCACTCTGCTTCCATTAGACCAACAGCAAACAACATTCACCAATTTCCCCAAGACCTCATAAAATCACTAACCACTGTTACCTCCTCCACCTGCAGCCTCCCGCCACATGTCATCGGGCGCGCCGCCGCCGCCCTACTCGCCGCCCACCGGCCCGTGGTACGCCGCGCCGCCGCCCGCCTACCAGCCCGCGCAGCAGGGGTACTATGGATGGGTGCCGCCTTACTCTGTGAGTGTGATTCTTTTGTAAGCTAGTGGCGGGGAGCAGTTTATATCTGCTAAAGTAAGAAATAGAATAGTCTATGGATGGCAGTCATGAGCAATGAATTTAATTAATTAATGACTGCCATCCATAGTGGAGATGCCTCTAAACGCTGGATGACGAATGATGATAAATAGTTACATTTGCTAAACTGTATTACGTAAGCATACTGTAAGTACTAAGAGTCGTGATGGCGTAATGGACAAGGTCTCGGCTCTTATTCGTGGGCTGTGGGTTCGAATTCTGCCATGTTTCAATAATATCTTTAAAAATAAGGAATTTAGTGAAAGAAAATATTGTCACCTACACTACATCGAAAAGCCATCTCTGACTCTCTGACTACCCCATCGGGATTACAGGCGTAAGCGTATTTATGTATAAGTACAAAGTATGCATTAAGATTAATGTACATAACAGCAATACCATTTTACAATGTCGTTAAGATCGAATCATGGCCGGAAATTACTGAACTGAACAAATTATCTGTTTTAGATTTATCTAATGTAGCAACACTAACAGGCACCTCTGTCTACCTCCAGGCTTTCCCAGACCAGCCGCCACCGAACTCCGTCTTCGTGTCTCCTAGCCCGCCGCCCTACCCTGGCGTCGGCGGCGCCGGCTACCCCGCGTCCAATGGGGCTTCGGGTATGAACGGCGCTCCTCCCGGCTACCCCGGCTACCCGGGCGGCGCGGGTGGCTTCATGGGCGCCCCCGGCGGCGCCACCGCGCCCCCCGGCTACCCCGGCGGCTTCGCTGCCCCGGGAGCTCCGGCCGGAATGTCGAGCAATGGTGAGTTACTAATAAACATTGACTTACACTTTGTGCTAGGTAGAAAGGCTACACCTAAAACCCTTCCTTCAATGGAAGCAGACCTGTGCCCCAGCAGTAAGGACATGATGGGTCGTGATGAATAGAAATGCAATGAATGTATTGATCAAACAATAAAATTAACTTATGATTTTCCTTCAAGAAACGACATTAAATCTGGCCGGAGCTCCTGTGTGAGTAGGCTTAGAATAGTGTAGTTCATTGTTCAATTATAGTGAAAAATATTGAGTTTCAGTTTGTTGTACCTGTAACTAATAAATAATACATATTAGTTGTATCGATCGGTTCGAGTAAGTGTATGTATCTGTCGTTTAGATTGCGCATTAGTGGAGACGCGGTTTAAGCTGCAATAATTCTGATTCCATACAAATACAGTTGTATATTAACTATACACATTACGTTGAATAGTCGTTTTTAATGTAATGTACCTATAGTATGTTGTTTGCAGTAGTTATTGTACAATTTCCAGATGCTAAGGCTCGCGAGGCGGCCGCCAGCGCGTACTACGACCCCAACCGACCCCAGACAGCCTACGTGCCCCCGCCTTATGTGAGTACCTAGCTTACATAGGCAATGATAACTTTAAGTTGGAGATAAATAACATAAATTAGAATATACTTAAATTACTAGTTGAAGCTGCAGATTAATTACTTATCGTCATTGTTAGAAACATCTTTAAGATTTTGTTTCAATTATGAAGTCCCATATAACAAGCGATTGCAGATTTTAAGCGCTGTAAAGGACTTCTTATGTGGAACAAGTAGTTATAGTATTATAGACAGTTGGGTATTGGTATTAATTTACTTATGTATTTAGTTTTAGTAGACATTAAATAAACTTAGTCGTATAGTTAAGTAATTAATCGATGATCTTCTTCTGCTATCGACAGGACCAGCCCCCGACCTATCAGGAGTCTACTTCAAAGAAACAAAACTAGGCCCTTGTCCTCATTTCCAAATGCAACAAAAAGCTGAGGAAAGTAAACTGAGCAAGTAATATACGTTCTACATTTATTTTCTGTACGTATTATTATTTGTCAAATAGCACATCTACACCGTGTGATGTTTTAATTTACGTATTATAAGATACATTCCTTATCTAAACTCGGTCTTATATTCTATCCGAGACGAATAAAATAACAGAGTGTACTGAAGAAAGTTGACACTCATTTCTAAATTTAATAATGTTAGCGTACCAAGTAGCAAAGAAAGGCCATGCCCAGTGCCGGTTTTAGTATTACCAGCGCCCTGGGCGAGATTTCTACGGTGCCCCCTAACTGCAATTTAAACCCATACGAAAAAAGGCGAAGGATACTTACTTAATAATTTTGAAATAACCATTTACGAAAAGAAATAAACATAAAATTTATTAAAAATAATTATAATAAAATTTTACTTTTCTAGCCTTTCTATCGGCGAACTCTTTTATTTAATTATCAAAGTTGATGTTTTTAGCAATTTCATTTTCGATTGACAAAGTTGCCAAGTTTGTCAATCTTGATTGAGATATAATTGTTTTTATCAGCTTAAGCTTTGAAAAACTCATCTCTCCGCTAGCAACCGTTACGGGAATAGTTAATAATATTCGTAATGCTATCCAAACATTTGGATATAGTTCTTGTAAGTTGTGGTCTTTAACAAAAACAGTAGTAACCACTTTCTGATCAGGCAAAAACGATTTCAGACTTACGAGTTCATCGCACAACATACATCCATCTATATCTGATTTGGAATTTACATTTAATTTCAATTGAAGATCACTACACAGTTTTATAAGGTCGTGTTTTACTGGAATCTGTTTTAAATTGTACAAAAAAGACCAAGATTCCGAGTACTCACATAACTGTTCAAATCTTTCGTTGAGTGAAGTTAACGTAGTGTCCAAAAGACAGTTGAAAAATTCAACCTCAATTTTTTTTTCTGGAGAAGTTATAGGCTCATCTTGGGCAGTTTTACCAGCTTGGCACTTAACACGTCGAATTCTTGTTGTCGCTCTAAACACAGGTTGTATTTCTAACTCTTCAGCCAATTCCTTCGCAGTTAAAATGGCGCTTTTAAAGCCTGTATTTTTATATTCTTCCAAGAAATTTCAGCATTTTATCAACATGTCTGTGCATTTACCGAGATCCATGTCTATTGATTGTATAGAGATTTACTAACGACATTAATTTGAAAAAGTATGTCATACCAGACAACCAATGAAACTATGAAGCCGAAATCTTTTAGCTGTTCGGCTAGAGTAGTAGCCTCATGAGAGACTTGAACATCAGTTTGCTTCATTCTAGTGTTGCCAACACATCGTTTTTTTTTCGCTTACAGAGATAGGAATATAAAGGGGCGCCGCTTAACGGCGCCCCTTAAAGTCCGGCGCCCCTGGGCGGTCGCCCAACCGCGCCCTACCCTAACGCCGGTACTGGCCATGCCACATGTAATCGAAATAAAATAATTCTTATGCGAAATATACTTCTTAAATTAAGTAATGTAATGCGAAATTTGGAATTACGAAGATATAAATGGACTGAATCCTTAGTCGCAAGACTACTTGTTTGTTGATAAAACACAAAAAATATAAATTATAATTATTAATGAATTTATATTTAAATAAGAAGCTTTTTAGTATTAATTATTGCAATCTTTAGATAAATTGTAAAGCGCACTTCTTCAATATAACAAGCCCTACTTCCAGTAAAATAACATAATTTGTTTATTTTAACTTAATAATGGAGTCGCCAATCCGGCAAAAATCTGTCCAGGTCGTCCCGCCATCTCCGTGGGACACATTAAATGGCTACATAAAAAATAAATAAAAAATAATGGAGTCAACATAACAGTCGATATTTTTCTAATGATCTCTTCTAGATTTTGCGCACATTCATGACGGTAACCTATTTTTAGGGTTCCGTAGCCAAAATGGCAAAAACGGAACCCTTATAGTTTCGTCATGTCCGTCTGTCCGTCTGTCACAGCCGATTTACTCGGAAACTATAAGTACTACAGTGATGAAATTTGATGGGAATATGTGTTGTATGAACCGCTACAAAAATATGACACTAAATAGTAAAAAAAAGAATTGGGGGTGGGGCCCCCCATACATGTAACTGAGGGATGAAATTTTTTTTTTCGATGTACATACCCGTGTGGGGTATCAATGCAAAGGTCTTTTAAAATGATATAAAGTTTTCTAAAAAACATTTTTCTTAAAGTGAACGGTTTTTGAGATATCAGCTCTCAAAGTCGTAAAAAGTATGTCCCCCCCCCTCTATTTTTATAACTACGGGGTATAAAATTCTAAAAAAAATAGAGGTGATGCATGCTAATTAACTCTTTCAACGATTTTTGGTTTGATCAAAGTATCTCTTATAGTTTTTGAGATAGGTTGATTTAACTGTAATTTTGGTTAAGTTATTGTGCTTACTACGGAACCCTTTGTGCGCGAGCCCGACTCGCACTTGGCCGGTTTTTCAGTATTAAAATGAACCTGTTGTACCTAATAAGTAGATTTGTTATACTGAAAAAATGCATTCTAACTTCTGTTGTTGCTGTGTGTAGTTTTATTATTGCTTATAAAATTTGATATTTTAAGATGTATATTGTTATATAAAATAAATTATGCCTAGCGTAATAACTTTCTTTTAATTTACAATGAAGGAGGAAGGTCAGGTACAGTGTTGGTACCCTTTGGGAGGAATCTATGATATAATAGGAGTGAACTATGGAAAATATTGTTGGCTGATTGTTATCTAGTGTTGGTTGGTGCCCACCTCACTAATCAGTAGTACAATCTATTTATCCAATCCTGTGTATAATAGACGGTGCGTTTAAATCTCCATCTCAAGATGGCAATGAAATCAGCGAGAGCAAGGACTTTGTATGTATATATACAAAGTCCTTGAGCGAGAGTTTGAAGACCATTGAGTAGAGGGTACACCCGAGTCCGCGTTGTTCTATGTTGAAGACCATGGAATAAGAATCTTGTATACCATAGACATAACTGTAACATAGATAATGAATGAGATGGTGGATAAAACTCTTTCTATGAGCAGAAAAACTTGAAACAGAAGAATGTAAATGATAGATGTCAATCAATATTGAAATTAGAAAATAACAAAATTTATTATGGCACCAAAATAATTTTAAAAATTTCTTTACAAAATCAAAATGGACAAACAATACCAGTGAAAATTACAGTTTTCAGCAATCCAAACTTAAAAGCAACGATATGACTTCAAATGTATAGAAATATCGTAAGTTTTTTCTTCTTATCATAGTGACTAAGTGCGATTGTTATGTCTTATATCCTATCTATATCAGCTTTGTACAAATACGCTTGCTATATAGGTAGATGTAAAATTAAAATAATCGAGTCCATATAGAAGTCGGCTAGTGAGTGATTCAAATCATCTACCACTCACTGATTTTTCTTTACCTATCTATGATATAAAATATAATCAAAGCCCACTATATACTGAGTATCACTTTGATTATCAACAAGGTGCCTTATTTTATAATAATAAAGTGTTTGTTTGCTGAGGTATCTATGTAGAAGTTAGCAAGCATGCTGCACTTGTACAAAGTTGAGTATAGGTACATTTAATATTCCTAAACTTTTAAAATACTTAATGGCTTTCTGGAAATTCCGGGATAAACGCTAATACCCACAATAGATAACTTGAACCATCCTAGCATGATCTAGTGTCCGACAGAAACTGATTTAGCTACTAGAAGTCGTCTGGACTTCGGACACTAAACGGTTTCAACCGGTGGATCCTATCTCCTTAAATCAAAATTATTTTAAGTACCTATTTATTATCAAGAATGTCCAACTTATATGTTTTTTTAAGCCTGACAGGATGGATTCACTGGTTTCGGCTAAAGCCGATCATCATACCTTTATAGTTTTTTAACTGGCATCTCATAGAAAAGCAAGACGGAATGAGTATTGTGTGTGCGTGTATGAATGTTTTGTATTTTCGGATTGTGATTTTTTTTGCTGACACCGATTATTCGGTCGGACACTACATGATGTTAGATCATGTATTGTCAGGTAGGATCTTAATGTTTATTTTCCTTTTCTAATTTAGTGTTATAAACAGAAGCCACACAACCATCTGGGAATCCATATTGGAGTAGACAGCTATGGGTGAGTCTGACTTTATTAATATACTGAAACTAGAAACACAAGTTGAAATGGTTGAATGATTATCGGTGTACCTACGTAGATAAACTAGACAGGATTTACTTAGTACCTATATTATAATCGTCAAAATGTGAAGTGCGCCTAAAAGTCAGGGTGAGTGCCAGTACCGTTTGATTATTCTTCGGTGTGCTTATATGCAAATAATGCTTGATATGTATTTTAGTTTATCGCATTGCTTGTTGTTTTTAGATCGCACTGAAGTGGTGTCAAGTTACCACCGCTTCCGGCCTCCGCACGAGTCGAGCCGGCTGGCGGCCCCCGCCCCCCCGCACCGCTGCTACCCGCCGCTGCCGCCCTGCCAGAACCCGAAGAAATGTCTCGCCTCCGCCAAGAAAGGCTCGGAACCCTGCGCCAGTGCCGTGTCTATCCTAGGATCGAAGGGCCGACTGCCAAACACATACAATAAAGGGAAAAATCCTCTGGACTGCAGTTGTGGCGGAAAGGCAAAGAACCGAGAAAAGGCTTTGAAGAAGCTTGAGAAGAAGAAACAGAAGGCTATTAAGGAGTACCTGAAGTGCAAGGCGAAGGAGCGCGCGCTGTCGGCGGCGTCGGCGGCGGTGTGCGGCGGCCGCTGCCAGCCCGGCCCGCGCGACCGCCGCCCGCCCGGCCCGCGCGACCGCCGCCAAGCCCGCTGCCAGATATTGTAGATCAAACCATGTCATATAGCTATAAAACTTGCTCCGCTGCGTTGTTTTACTCTGGTATTCAAGCTAACAGTTTCCAGCTGATGTAAGGGTGATTATTTTTCGATGAAACAAACTGTATTCTTAACTTAAAAATTAAGTATAAATAAAATAACTATTGTTATTTATTGAGTTTTAATATAGGCCAGTGACTGATTCTATCGAACATAATAGCCTATCTTCAGGCAGGTACACCAAGGGGGTAGGTACACTAGGTAGTAGCAGCGGTTTATTTGACCTTTTCATCATATTCTTCCATAGCGGATACCGAATGTGCTTACGTGTAGGTAGGTACACCTATTTCCACATTCATCCAACCATTACAGCTTGTGGTTTCTAAGATGGAATATGAATGGCTCCTTTTCCGGAGGCTCGTCATCATAACAAAACATGAAATAAAGTTTCCAATGACCTACGCCCAATGTTGCCCCGTTGTTTACCCAGGTACCTGTGTGTTTCAGGTCAGAAAACCGTTATAGTTAAAAAGAAAGGCACATTGAAAGGCGCGCGCTTTTGTACGTCAGCGCCATCTTGTTTCCCGGTGCGTTCGAAGCACCGCGCGGACCCGTGCCCCAACCCGCAGGACTGCCACCGCAACTGCACCGGCAAGGAAAAAGAAGAAGAAGAGCCCGGCTGCAACAAGAATTGCGAAGGCAATAAACCTAAAAGCAAAGAGCTGAACTGCGACTGCATCCGCATCCAATCGACTCACTCCAGTAAGTTGACCTCCAATACGCAACGCCAGAGTTACTCGAGTAGTTTGTCGGAGGCGTATCGGAGTAAGCTGGGCGCTTGTCAGCGACGGACTGAGGAGAAGATCACGTGTCCCCCCGCCCCGGTCTGTCAACGCGATAATAAGAAGAAGAAGTGTCGATGTTGTGTTATTATTTAAAAACAAAACAAGCTCAAATACCTAGGCAGGTTAGTCTTTGTGGTTACTAGAAATGTATGCATGTGATGTGGCTGAGAGTCTTTGAGAGTGCATGCTTAGGGGATGGAAGTCCGAATTCTGATGAGCACTTTATAATTACCGTAACTTATTACCTAGATACAGCAAATACAATTCACAGCGTTTATCCCGGAACCGGATGTAGGTAGGTAGTTATTTTAATAAGTTAGGTACTTAACTATTTAGTATTATACCTATTATTTATGGTGAGCTATTACCCAGTTCTTATTCTAATAATTCCTTGTTAGTTTCAGGTAAAAAAGCGAAACCTATAGTCGTCAAAAGAAAAAGAAGTAATTCTCGAAAGTGTCCATCTGCGCCTTCATGCGTCGTCGCCAGGAAGAGCTCCACCCGGCAACAAGACCCGAACTCGCAACAACAGACCTCCGAATCACAAGAACCTAGAGACCAACCACAGTCAGGGACCGCTCAACCAATGGCAAGCAACGACCCGTCGAAGCCCACCCCCAGTCAGACGGAGTGTAGCGAAGCGTGCAAAGGGTACAAGAAGAAAATCGAATGCCCGAACCCGCACGAGTGCCACAAGAAGTGTAAGGGCTACAAAAAGAAGAAAGACAACTCGAAGGCGTTGTGCTGCCTGCCCCAGCCCGGGCCCTGCTTGTGCACGCAAAAGGCGGCCGAGCCCAGCCCGGCGGCGCCGCCGCCGCCCGACGCATCAGCCAAGAAGGGCGCAAACGGACAGTCAGGCCGGAAACCAAAGGGCAAAGGAAATGACAGCGCACCAGAAAACAATCAGCAGCCTCCTGTGGTGGTGAGCGTATGTCCATGTAAAAAAGAAGAACCGCCTGCCTGCCCTCAAAATCAAAAAGGAAAGAAAAAAAAGGGTTGTTGTACAATATTATAATCACACATAAATGAGCTAGCTACTTCTGTAAAGATATTGGTTATAACTACTGACAAGAAAACATTCCAGACATTATCCAGAGACCGTCTCGTAGACGCAATAAGTGACTCAAATAAGTAAAAGTCTGCTACGTGTTTTATCATAAACTTTTTGTAAGTTAGCCTACTACCAATAATGATAATATAATTCAATAAATCTATACCTATGTAACCAAAGTTAGTATCTGTATTCATTTTATAGCTTAGTAGGTACCTTGTAGGTACCTTCAATGATAATTATTCTTATATGAAAACCCTCTGCTCTGCCAAGACGTGGTGGTACAAGTACAATCAAGGTACAAGGGCCACCGGCCGCCATCAATACGTAGACGCTCTGATGGTGCATGTGGTAGGAATCTCAGACGATACAATACGATACGACACTCGGAATAATCTCTAGGCCTCTACCCTCTACATGATTTTTACTCGGAAAAGGGACTCTGGAATCCGTAGAGCAGTTATTATTCTGATATCTTATGTTTAGTTTATGTTTATAATGTCTACAAAAGTGACTTCGAGCGCTTCGAGCGATAGTGGCTGATTCGGGTAAGAGTAAGCTTACCGCACATATAAGCGTAACGTAAAAGGATCCATTTACGTTACGGTTAGACCCCCCGCAGACTGCAGTTCCTCTTAATCAGTATGGAGATGTATGGTAGTGCGCACATTCAACGATTATGTATAGGCCGATACTCCATACTGATTAAAAGCCCGACCAAACTATCGGCCGACTAAAAGTCTGCAGTCTGCGGGGGTCTTATAATAACATGTGCGATGACCATTAGAGAGTGAGAAGTGATAGGACTCACAATAGAGGTGCGGGTTGAAATCCCATCATTCATGACCATACTTAGGTACCCTACAAATAATTTAAGAGCTGCTTAAAAAGCTACCTACTTCATGGAACTGCTAACCCCTTATAAATTTATATTAACTATATTCATTTTTCAAATCCTAAATCAGATTAGTTACCTCTCGTCTGTGGCCGTGCGTTATTATTCTGAGAGTGTGACTAAAAATAATGCTCTGTGATCTGAGCGCTGCAGCAAAAAAGCTAAATGACACAGAATATATTTGTACGTCGTTCGGGCCGCAACTCGCTTTTTTATTATTTTCTAAATTAATTGTATTGTACATGTAGAAATGGACAGAACAGTGTTGGTTCAGTAATCAAATTAACATCGTAGCGCCGCCTTAAACTTAATTCAAGATAATGTTGTTACCGTAATAGTAGGAGACACCCCGAGTTGTATTCTCAATCAGCGTTTTTATTGACGTTTCATTCATTACTTTTCGTCCCGAGGATGGTGGGTATAGCAAATAAATAGACTGATCTTTACACTTGTAAAAGTAAATTGCTGTGTAAATACTAACGAAGTAAACGTGGTAAGACGCTTGGTGTTTAAAAGTGGTGTGTGTTGATAGTGATAGTGAGCATACCTACTTTGGATTGATGTGGCACACTGGATCAGCAGGCACCGGCAGAGGAAGTGGATATGTGATCAGCTCTTAAGGTTAGTACACTCCACAAAATACTACATACTACTCTAGACATACCTACTGTGCTAAAGTCTGTCCCAAAGTAAACTATAATAGTTGTGTTGTAATTGTAAATAAAACATCTGAATTACTGTGAGGTTTAAGTACACTTTTTACGTCATATGCGGGCATATTAACTATTAATTTGTACTTGTCACTAGCTTGTTATCTGCAGTCTAATTTGATTGTCTAATAAGACTCTCTGTCAAGACCAAGAATCACTTTGGTTCGCTCAACCAGCATCTCTCTTACCACTCCATTTTATCTCATCTGCATTTAAATTTCTTGTTGCCTACATATTTATGCTTTCAAGTATAACTTCTACCGTTAACAGTTTTATTGGTATATTCTTACTATGTTTTATGGTATATTTATGTCTAAAAGTTTTAAGGAAATTAATATTCCATATAGACAAATTTGGATAGTATTGTGAATGTACCTCATCATGCCAGTTGATGCAGGCCAGTTAAAAAAATAATTTAATGCACATTTGCAAGCATGTGTTTATACAATAATACAGTAGGGCCTTATTAATCTGGACCCCAGCATATTTAGTGATCACAGTAATCACCATGATGCGTTAACCAAGGGTCTGTTTTTTGCCAGTCCGATTAGCAACACCCTACTGTACTTAATTTATCCCTTTGTGAATGCTGACTACAATAAAAGGTACCATTGGCACTCAATGGGTTAAAATATAAAGTGTTAATACTGTTATGGACCTCCACCTCCATGTCCATATACCCATACAACATAGAATCTCTAAAAGGCCTGAGGTCTTCGGCAATCAGGAAATAATGGCTGAGTGGTTTTTTTTAAATGTAAAGAAGTCAATGTAGCATCTGGTGTGTGTAAAATAAACAAAGATAACAGGAAAGTGAAATTAGTGTAATATTTAAAATAAAACAATAATTTTTTTGTTTTTAGTGAAAATAAAATTTTCATACACTGTAATATTCATACAAGTGCTTACGATTGGTTACAATGTCCTCATGTTAGGACTCTGGGTCTCCAGAGGATAGGCCAAGCTTCTATTACCTATGGTTTAGACCTTGCCTTACATAAAATAGATTAAAAGGTACTAAAAAATAAGCAACACAAGTGTTCTTGTTTTACATTTAGTAGCCTATTGTTTGGAAATTTTCTCATATTACTGTGATCTTCACACTGTTTAGTAGGCATTATAGTTCACATTCAAGTGCCTCAGCAAAGATAATCTAATTAGATAACTTCAGTTATTCACAAGTTTGTAAAGCAACATAATAAAAACACAAGAAGACTCATTTCCTGGTGCTAAATCCATAAAATACACAATGAAAGACTGGCAAATCAGGACAATTCCAAATTTGTTTTTGTGTGATTGATAAAAGGAATCTCTCTCAAATTACCATGTTCTCCTTTTATCAATCACGCAAAAAATATTGTTCCTGTAGGCAAACACTTGCGTGCATAATCGAAAAAAAAAAACCTAGAAAATGAGTTAGGTAAGTATAATATATATATACTTAACATACTCCACTCCTCCGCCAACACCACTTCTCAAAGTATTGCTACGGTGAACGCAGTAGTTAGCTGTCGCTGCAGTTACGAAGAGGGTGCGGCGGTCGCGTGTCCAAGTGGCGCGGGCCGGCCGCACACACCCCTCTATCGGGAATCCGACGACCCTCGAGCCCCTCCACGCCTCTCAGCCTCGCATCGTTAGTAGCTAGCCTGAGCACCCCGTTTGTGAGATCAGCGGGGTGCCTACGTATGTAGTTCACGCCGAACGCTTAATGGGACTCGATGGGAGCACATTCGCACTCGGGAGATATTTATTCAAGTTAATTAATTGATTGAATGTGAAATAACTAAATTTCTAAATAATTTGTATTATATAGCCACCTGGTAGATAAGATCTGGCCTTCGATCAAAGATAACAATGTAAATGAGTCAGCGACCTTTGCCACCGGCCGGCCCTCCCCGCTACTACAGTAAAGTAATTAACTCTCGTACTACAGACATAAACAACGAAACAGGAAGCGGCGGAGAGACTCATTTCACTAATCAAATATGAATTATTCATCAAGTGCGTTATAGATAGACTAAATAATTCAATTCATTATTGTTGTAATGCATACCATATGTACCGTGAATGAGAGGATCGCGAAGTATGAAGATAGCGGCCGACGAACCGTTTATTCTTCCGTTAGCGCCTTGCGTGTGCACTTTCCTTTTATGGCGAGATAGCCGATTGATTAATTGATTCGTTCCACAGGCTCCTATAGGTTCTTTTGTATCCTTATGTCCTTCATAATAAAACCTACAATAACTAGGAGCTTTTAATTAAATGCCAATTAAATGAATGAAGGGTTATTACAGCCATTCGAGCAATTAGAATTGCCTTCGCTCTCCGTGATATCCAATTAGGTAATAATAAAAGCGCTGTTTCCGCCCTTGGTTCGATTGAACCAGCAAAATGCATGCGCCAATATCGCATAACAGCTGACCCATTGAATGTAGTTTAAGGTGTGTCGTGTGGTGGCGGGCGTGCACTCCGGCTTTACGAATACGATAATCGCTCGGAAGGGCAATGAAATGCTGATTTGTGGTTTAAGGGCAGTGTTTATAAACTCGATATTCGCAAAGCCGGAGTGTGGGCTGGTTGTGGAATGGTTGGCCTTGCGGCTTGGTGTGAGCAGTGGTAACTCTAGCCCTGTGTTGTTGTTCCAGATGGGTGAGCGGGGAGCGGGGGCAGGGGGTCGCCGGGCGTCGGGTGTCGAGCGCGGCCGGGCCTACCGCCCGTACCCACTAGTCCGGTGAGACAAGACGCGAAACTCCGACAGAAACCAGCCGCTTTCACACATGAGTGCATATTACTGCATAGTCCGCCCGACCGACAATGTTACATTTGAGTATTGTTGAGCGTGGAAGAGCCCGGGTTCGAATCCCCGTTGGGCTATTGTAAAATTGAAATAATCTTTCTACTGCACTAACTTGTACGCTACTATGTACTCACTGTTCTCTTTCTGGTAAAATCTGAGTCAGTACATTAATAAAAAAAATATTTCGATAACACCTGCGATGCGATAGCACATTGATAACACAGAGGCAGCGTTCCCACTACGCCGGACCGGCAGATCTGCCGAAAACCGGACACCGGACAGAGTGTTCACATTACATCGGATCCCGGAAGAAATTCAGACAGTCCTCAGTTGAATTTGGACCTGCGCTGTTTTCTTTCTTTTTCATCCAGTTCATCGAAGTTTGGTTTCAGTATTAAACATACTTCACGCCATGCTGCTAACTTTAAGTTTTTGTCTTTATAGACGTCTTCGGTCTTATCCACAGAACAGGTCTCTCTTGGACAAGCGTAATTAAAGTTTCTGCTTGAATATCCATGCTAAACGTCTACTTTTACCAGAACATGCGAGCCGAATGACGTGAGTGGAACACGGGCGGGGCGAGGGGAGCACGAACGGGGCGAGCGGGGGACAGATACCGGCACAAACTCGTTCACATTACTCCGGGCCCGGTCGTTCTACCGGCAATTCGTAGTGACAAAACGTTCGGTAGAAATGCCGGGCTCGGCAAAAATGCCGGACCCGGGATAATGTGAATAGCTTCATATAAATTGTACAGCCACTAGCTCTTCCGGCAGATTTACCGGAGCGGCAGATCTGCCGGTCCGGCGTAGTGGGAACGCTGCCAGACATGTAATCAACAATTAATCATCTTTATTTTTACATACAGTACAGAAAATATACCAACCAAACTATTTTTTAAGTTCTATTCCGACCTAAACTACATCATTGTCGACTCGGTAGCGATACCAAGTCAATACATCATCCGAGATATCGCCTAAAAATCTCGACTTGTTTGCGACAATGATATCGGTACAGTCGTTTAAGCGTAGTCGATGCAGTCGTCAGGCCAGGTGGCGGCATACGGGCTGGCCTGGTAGCCGTCGGAGTCCACGCAGTAGCGCTGCTCACCCGCCTGCTGCTTGGGGTCGTAGTTGCCGTTCGGCAGACACGACTGGCTGACAGACAGCCCGGCCGCGGGGTAGTGCACGGTGGTGTCCAGCGCGCAATCTGAAACGATGGGTTATGAATTTAAAAGGGAGGAAAAGGACGTAAATTTTACTAAGATCTATCTTGATGAACCTCTAGGTGCGTGTTATGACTTCGGTATTCGGTCTAGCTAGAGTATGATGCTTATACAAATACTGTATATCGAGTGTATGTAACAAAAAACGTATTTACATTGGGCCGATTTTTAATCCTTATGCGTGCAAAAATATCGTTTATTTCAAGTACATATTTAATGTGTCAGTATACGCAGAGAGAGACGGTTGGAAATTCCGCATTAGTTCAGGGTTAAGCCGCATTCAAACTGGCGAAGTTCATGGTTTCATATTCCTTTGTCTTGGCTAGAACAATAAGGAGTTTTTGCTAGAAAATCCCGAGTTTTATGGTGAAATATGATGCAGGAAAGCTTTGCGGTTTGAATTTGACTTGGTTTATTAAGATGCTGGTGGTTATGAGATTGTGGATTTATTTATTCATACTTTTATTGCACATTTACATAAAGGAATTATGAACAATTAGGTGGACTTAATGCTAAAAGCATTCTCAACCTGCAGGAGGTACTGGATATGTTTTAAGTATTTGTATTTGAATTTAAGGCCACGGTCAAGTTTAGCGGGACATTGCGCAGCTCGCCCACACAGTTCATTAGGAATGCAAAAGCATATATATAGAGGTATATAAAAATAATTCGAAAATCGCTTATGACCTAAAATGGATAAACCGGCTCTCGTTTGACGAATGCTTAGATCAGTGTTAATTTTATCTGACGGTAGATAAGTGACTGTATAGTTTGACCATATAAGTAACTAACTAACGTTGATTTCATATTCTATGGCTTTAGATAACACGTTGAGTTTATGAAGTGGCTAGGCAAACCCTTAATTGGCACTCAATTTTGGAACCGGATCCGTAAAGGCTAGGCTAAGGCACATGCACAATCATTATATATACTGTATGTGTATATAATATACATATATATGTACAGTGGTTGCACAAATTTAACGATCAAATCTATACGGTTTTCATGCGCGTCGAAGTGATGCTTTCTTTGTTTGTGAATTGTAGACTTATAAAATATTTTCTCCCCGACATTATCATTAAATAGAGCTATTAGAGTTTGAACAGTATTATGCACGTCCGTTGGTTTTCCTATTTACAAAAATGAGAAAATAGTTTTTGAGTAGAATTTTAATTAAATACCTACATCGAAGTAAACTTTTACATAGATACCGTGATTTTCCAAGCCATGGAAACGCCAGGAAAGCCCTGGCTAAAGTACCAGGACAACAGGAGCTGTGAAGGTGCGGCATCGTCCGGTGCTGTAACTGTCGCGGTCTCCGCATTCCTGGCGGCGAGGAGCCGCGTATCGGGGGCACGGTCACGGCCGACCGGTCCGAATTCTACCACCGACGGCACTTGCACTATCGGTCAAACATGCGAATCGAAATCATCGTGATATAGAAATGTCGTATTCACAACTGAGAAATTGAGTCTAAAATGTTTTAGGACTTATATGTTCATGCTTAGTTAGAATTACTCAAATACTGTGTCGCTCTAAGAAACCTAAGAAATACCTATGTTGGAGTTTATAAATGGCCTCTCTGTTTGTACCTACTTGGTTGTTCAAAGTATTTCCACCTGATTGTTTTCCTGAAAACATTGAAACTTCTAACTTTCCTAAAAAAACAAAGTTATAGAGGTTGGACTCGCTGGTTAACAAATCGATATGAGTTATTCGGTAAAACGCGACGAGTCTTATCGTGCGATCTGCACGGACGCGGCATGCGAAATGCGCATTCTTCGCGGGCTGACACGCCGATTATAAATCGCTCGATAACAAATGAAACCATTCATTATTAAAACATGTTTAAAATTATTGAAAAACCCGAAAAAAAATGTTTTATTGATATTAGCTGAAAAAACACACATTTTATAAAACAAACATATCTGTGTGCCTTTACTATAAAAATATAACGGTGAGAAGACCAGATATTCTCCTAGTGACCCGCCGACCGCCGAATCTGGTATTTTTATGCGTGGGCTAGCTTAATGTGGCGCCGTATTGTTTATTCTAACTAAAACGTGTGTGAATGTGATTATCACCTGCGATTTGGAGGAAAGCTGTGACTCAAAAATACTTATATGTATATATATATATATATATATATATATATATATATATATATATATATATATATATTATATATAATAGGCCCGCCCCCTTATTACATTACCCCTTATTACATAAACACTGGCGAAAAGTGGGTGCAGCAATGCACCTCTGCCTACCCCGCAAGGGAGTACATTAGTAGAAGGTGTGAGAGATTATATTATATATATAATATAATCTCTCACACCTTCTACTTATATATATAATTTTATTATATATATAATATAATCTCTCACACCTTCTACTAATGTACTCCCTTGCGGGGTAGGCAGAGGTGCATTGCTGCACCCACTTTTCGCCAGTGTTTATGTAATAAGGGGTAATGTAATAAGGGGGCGGGCCTATTGCCATTTTACGGGCACATCCAAGACCCGAGAACAAATATCTGTGTTTAAACAAATATCTGCCCCAGCCGGGAATCGAACCCGGGACCTTCGGCTCAGTAGTCAGGGTCACTAACCACTACGCCATTCGGTCGTCTAAAAATATATATCAGAAGAAAAGACGCTGCTGGTTGCTTTATCATAGTACTTACTGCAGTTCATGCCGGTCATTTCGCTCTGAGGGGTGCCCCAAGAACCCACGATATCGCCTTCTCGGTTTGTACAGTACGCACTGAAACAATCAATTAAGATTTATATCATGTAGAACTAGATCTGTTCAGTTAGTTTAAATTGTACCACTAAATATTTCTAATCTGATTTCCTGTAGCCATAAAATGTTTTCTCATATATCTTTTCCAGCTCAATAGCAGCACAATATTCTGATAGAGAGTGACAATGTATTCGACCAGTGAAAGTGCGTGTTTGTTTGCGTATACATTATAAATACATCGATGTGCGCTCACGCGTCTAGACGTTATATTTAAATGAGCAAACCAATTGAGACTACGCATTATGAGAAGATTGATGGTCACATTTATTCCATGTCACATGTTCCTTTTAATACAAAACTTGTTGTCGCGGTACTATTTTTCGTTTGCCTCTTTGGCCTTTTTCTTTTCATTATATTACTCGTAAGTAGCTGTGTAACTCGTAATAACCTAGTAGCCCTAAAGACCCATAATGCTCACAACAGTCATAAGCATATTCACAGTAATTATTTAACTTATGCTTTGTAATCAACCTCATCATCAGCCAATAATCGGCCTCTCCCAAGAAGCGCCAGAACTCTCGGTCCTCGACCTTTCTCATCCACGAACTACCGGCTACCCGCCTAAGCTCGTCAGTCCAGCGGGCAGAAGGGCCGCCCACGATGTTCGAAACCGTCTTAAAAATAAAATATAGATAACTTACATATTGTTTCTTATTTGGACAGGCCCGAAGCTGCCGTCGTAGTCGCAGAATATGACGGGGTTCCCCAGGAAGTTGGTCCCGTGTTCGATTTGTTCCCGCTGAATCACCGCCAAAGCGTGCACCACACTCTCGCACTTTCTCAGATAACTCTCGCCCATCTGAGTTTTGCTGTCTGAAAATTTATGTTAAAAAAATATGGGGAGTGTAAATCTTCTTCTTATACAGCCTATAACAGACCACTGCTGGACGTAGGCCTCTCCCAAGGCACGCCACTGGATGCCTTGTATAGCTTTTAAAATCAAATCATTACCAGCCACCTTTCGCAAGTCGTCACACCCCATATAGCCGGAGGGCATGTACAATATGACTATACATGTATGTAAACGTCATCAATATCCTAATTAAGAAAATAAATCAATATTCGGCTCCAAATGGGTCATCTACCTAATTGAACAGCTGACTAGTTAGTCATCTCGATATCACATCACATACTTGGTGAGACTTTGCGGCTTTTGCTCAAAGACTTTAAAACGTGTTTCATATCATAACATGGCAGGATTGTTGCAATTCTAATGCAAGGCACGAAAGTTTAGCGATCAATAGGCAAGGAGTCGGTGGCGGGCCCGCCGCCCGTGACGTCACAGCGACCCGTGCCCACGTTGCACCCATTTAACAAGTGAAAAACGACGACTGCGAATACTGGGTCATCGATAGAAAAGGTCGGCTACGTTTTTCTTTCACTACTATACTACCGTTCAGAAAAACTTCGAATGCTCGCTCGTAGCGTGCCTACATGTATTCGTTAACAGCTATGTAGTACGGCACGGCTACAAGTGCGCAAGGTTCAATTCAAACGGAGAAGAATTTCCTGAGGCGTGTTTGTTTTAATGAAAGAGTTTTATCCGTAGCGCGGTTGGTTCCTTTTATAGTGAAACAGAGCTTCAACCCTCTCTGTGTGTTGGTCGAAATGTTTGAACAAGTGAAAATCACGTTACAACACAATGGAGTGTCTGTATACAGCTGTCCATGATTCACTTGTGAACATTGACTGTATCCTGTCGTTGCATCTGCTTAATAAACTTGGAGCTGTTAGTATGTACATACGTATAAGTACTTTTGATAAATTCTAAGCCGGCTTAATTTGTCGTTTCTCCAGCTGCCTATAATACTTACCTGAAGATTCAAAAGTTTTTCATTAATAAAATATGGTTTCTAATCTTATTTCAGACATCTGCAACCTTATTCGTTTCCTTATCAATATCGTGTTTGCGCATTCTAACTTCACATTAATTGGTCTAGTTGATTAAAGTGGGTTTTAAACTAGCTTAGCGGCAGAGAATTTCGCGAAGGTACCGCGTATAGATACGATTCCCACTAAATGGATTGCTTCGGGATTAGCATCAGACTAATGCATGTTCCGGGATAAACCATATACATACACAGGATCGTGTGTTCACGAATCCTAATCCGTAAAGGGGTAGGTTTTCAGATTTGCGTTGCATTTGTACCCCAGGCTATATGAAGTGAAGATGACTTTATCTGGATTGATACTTAATATGGGAAAGCATTTTGTTCACCCTACTATTCTCAATACTTACAACAAAGCATATCATCACTGATCCTGATCTTCATCAGCAATGTTATGCAAGGAGACCAATTTCTCGCATCAAAGCACACACACAACAAGCAGCCCTACTCATCCTTACAACACGGCAGCCTGGTCATATCAGCCTCAGCCACGGGCGCGACGGTGGGCTGGCCGGTGCTTGGCTCGGCGCACCAGCAGACCCCGTCGTCGCACTGCAGCGGCTCGTAGTCCCCCTGCGCCGTGCAGTGCAGGGTCACGTCCGTGCGCCCCGCAGCCTCCAGGTCCGCGCGCTTGCGGCTGCAAGCTAAGTGGAGGGTTGTGCTTAAAGGAGTTGCAGATGTTATCTGCAGCAGGATAAAATCCTGGTAACATGACCCTCCGTGGTATGCTACTGCATTGTACACGTATAGTTCATGTTGGAATAAATGTGCGGGGAAAAGCGGATGGCATACTCATTTGAGTGTAGCCTCGGACTACCCCCTCGGGGATACACTCATGGGAATGTGTATGATGAAAGGAATTTCTAGTTGGGGTATGTTTACAGTGTTGTGAAGTATTACCCTCGGGATATTCTCACACAATGTTGGTGTTTGAATCGTCTATGTTTCAATACTTTTTAAGAGTTGCGGTTATGATTGCAATATGTGATGTGAAACCTGATAGGGAATCCTTATACAGTTGATACACATAGTATAGATACAAATCTAGTTATGTTGGGTTTTCCGTTCTCTAGTTTACGTATTCACATTCATGAAACCTGAATGTGATTTAGTTGGTGGTGGAATCTAAAGAGGCGTTGCTTACCACAAGTCATTTTGTCTGCATCGCTTCTCCACATTTGTCCAAATATACGTTTACCTTCCGCATTGGTACAGAAACATCTGCAACAAGTGATTTACTTACATAGTTGATAGCTAGAATATATTTTACGAACTCTAGGTAGAGATTGCGCACTGGGGTGGCATACATCTCTTTTGCTGACCATACAGTTAACTATTAATATTTTTATGAACTTTCCAACATATTCTCATTATTTTTTAAGCTAAGCATTAATTTCTTATGTATATGTATTCCATACCTTCCTAGAAAATTATCGCCCTTACACTGCACGGGCGCGTATGTTCCATCAGGCAGGCAGTTAGCTGTTGCCGGGCAGGGCGTCTCTGGATCAGGTTCTGAAAGTAGAAAGGGACGAAGTATGATTTTTCTGAATATATTTAACCTTCTGCGGCTTCAAAACTGACGAACACTAGATTTTAAAATCGAGGCCTTATAAATATGTTGGTTAGATTTATATTGTACTAGCTGTTCCCGCGCGCTTCGCTTCGCCTTAAAAAGTTTTCCCGTGGGAATTCCGGGATAAAAAGTAGCCTATGTTCTTTCTCAGGGTCTAGACCGTATGTATACCAAATTTCATTCAAATCCGTTCAGTAGTTTTGGCGTGAAATAGTAGCAGACAGACAGACACAGTTACAGTTCCCCAAAATTGATAATGCACATAGAAATCTTCGTCATTGTTCGGCAACGGTCGTATTCCCGAGCGTTAGAAAACTATTATGTATTTAGAGTGGTTAAGTGCATTTTCTTCATGAAATTTTAGTACAATTATGTAATTGGTGCTAAAAGAGATAATTGATTTATCAGTAACGAAATTTGATTCGATAATTATTCATAATATTCCATAATATTAAAATTTACTTCGAAAATGTTACAGTAGGTACTTTTCAAGTGTCTTACTGAAGCTGATGTAAAGATGGATGAAAGAAGGTTTGAATAACACAAGGTTTATATTTTAAGGAGAAATAGATTTCAAACACAGGTTTATATAAAAAAATTGAAATCTCAGTTCAAAAGTATTTACAGCACTGATTATTTCACATTAATAAAAATGTTTACATTAAAATCTCAGTTCAAAAGTATTTACAGCGCTGATCATTCACAATAATATTACAATTACAAAATTGGTCTTTTGGGTGTGGCTTTATTGGCAAAGTGAAGTCTATCAATGTGACGCATATTTTATTCTTAAATGTGCCTCATAATATGGCATCGTCAAAAATAATTAAAGTTGAAATTAAATTCACATTTGAAAAAAATAACAAGAACGATGTGTAATTGCAGCTCTTTATAATTCCACAAAAGTAATATTGATCTTGACCTTGAGACCCTTGACTGATCGGTGACAGCCACCAACCGCCCAAATTGTTTTCGATTATGTGTCACATGATATTGACTACTATTTCTTTCGAACAAGGATCAAAATGCAAGTGCTTTGTTTAAGGCACTGATTCGGGTGTTTCCGGGAATACGACAGTTTGCGAAGATTTGCATGCGCATTATTAATATGGGAGAACTGTACTTTCGCATTTATAATATTAGTTAGGATAGTTAGGATGTATTTCCAATTTTCAATTCTTTTACAACGGGCAATGCAATAAACTTCATTTGATAGTTGCATTATTTCCCGGAATCAATGTGAAATCATCACTCGGCCATCAATGCGAAGTGAAGATGCTGACGCTGATGTGTTGATATTGTTATAGAAAATATGTCGGATTACCAAGAACAATATACTTCTTATGATGCAGAAAAGCGGTAGAAAGCCAATGCGCTAACACAGTACAAAGAATAGACCAGTTAACTCGTCATTGTTTGTAATCATTCATTAGTTTCATTACCATTATGCATACATTGTTGACATGATCGAGCTTACGCTCCCATTACCACTCTTAGCTAGAACCGCTTCGCAGTACGTTGTTGCCGATGACCTACATTAGCTTGCGTATTATCTTACGTTTATCTCAAGTTAGTTTGCGAGAGAGCTCAGAGTCAAGTCTGGAGCATTTATTTAATTAGATCTCGAGCTTAGCCGGTGTGCGGTTTTAATTCGGTCGTTTGTTCAGTGCTTGCGGGCAGACATGACATGCAAACCGGATATAATTTTCTCCAAGGTAATGCCTCCTTTCCCGGTGACGGGGCTCGTCTGATTTAACGACATCTAGATCTTGCTTCCGACCACTCAATGTCGGCCGAGTGCGTGTGAAATTACATCTTTGGATGTGAAATACATCGCTCAGGTGAACAAGTAACGCCCAGTTAATTACCAGTTTCAGACATAGATTTAAAGTGACTGCAATTAATGTTTAACCAAATTGGGTTGATTGAAATCATGTAGCGTTATCTAATGGTTCGTAAGTGTGGTCGAATTTGGAGAACGTGCTAATTTCAGTAAGTGGACAACTTGGACAAGTAACCGTTTATAGACTTTATAGTATGTAACACGTTAATTAGCATATTGGGTAGGTACTTTGATTATAATATAATCAAAGATTGGGTAGTTCAGCAATACAGAACAGTGAAACTTTAAATTTCAGAATATTATAGAGGATTTGGGCATGAAAAACCATCATCGTATTGTATTACTTACCAGTGTCAAGGACGCAACGCGGGCAGCAGTTGAATATGTTTGAATTTGGCATCATCTTGTAGCCAGCGCCGCAGTCCTCGTCCGTCAGGTCCGTCACACACACCGCCGCCACCTCGCACTGGGAGTCGCCAGCCCCCGCACAGACATCTCCACACACAACCAACACGAACGCTACACCAAAACTATACCACCTCATATTGCACAAATGTTTCAAGTGCGATCCCGTAATAGTGTTTGCACGCTCAACCCTCGAGTGATAATTGAACTAATAATGGAACTGATTGAATTGTTATCATTTCCGTATCAATTATATCAGTATCATCTTATCTTTTAACAGGATATGCCGATGATTACCTCTGCAAATGTTATTGTTTTAATTCTACTTATTTGTTCGATCTCCATACGATAGTATGAAATGAATTGGTCATATTTTAATTTTTTATACATTATTAAAACGATATTGAAGAACATAATAATCCTTGTCCTACCTAAATATATCGGTCGTTATCTTGAATCTGACAATGTGGGTGTTCAATACCTATTTGATTTATTATTAAAACATCGATTTGGTGCCATCGATTGTTGGTTTGCAAAGTATGTTTTGGTGTTTCGATAGCTGAGTTTTTATTATTCAATAAAATAATTTGTTATCTAACAAGAATTAGCGTTATAAAACAAATGTTTTCGCTAATGGGTTAGTACGAACGTGACGCGGTCGCTCACATAGCTGTGTTATCAACGTTATCGCTATCGCAGGTGATTGTGCGCCACGCTCGCGCCAGTCGCGCTCCGAGCGCCCGCCGACCACCTCATCTGTTCTATCATTGATTATCTCCGTCCCCAGACAACCCGCGACTTCCACTCGTTCTACCGCGTCATAAACATTTGTGCACAATGCAGTCAACTGATTCCCTGCTTTATCTGTTCCACAGATCGGATTGAAGCGGGCGTCGAGCATGGAGGAGTGCAAGAAGCGAACTCATCCAGGCAATAAAGTTTCGAAAATAGCTAACCTATTCACCGCCATGCCGTCCCGCGACGAGGAGGACGCGCGCGGCGCGGACGTGACGGTGGTGCGCACGGAGAGCCACCTGTCGCGCTTCAACACGGCGCGCGCGCTGTTCGAGAAGCTGGGCGAGGAGAACCGCTCCTTCCGCATCGAGAAGTCCCCTTCCGCGGCCGCCAGCTTCGCGGGCACGCGCGGGCCGCACGCCGCGCGCTCGCGCTCCAGCTCCGCCGGCTCCGTGAGCCCGCCGCGTCGCATCGCCACGCCGCCCGCCGTGGCCGCCGCCGTAGCCGCCGCCGCCGCCGCCGCGCTCAACGGCGACCGGCCCAACGGCGCCGCGCACCCGCCGCCCAAGCCCGCCAAGCCGAGCGTGCTGCCCAAGCCGGAGAAACCCGACCGACGATTCAACAAGGAATTGATCGAAAAGCAAAGGAATTGGACCGCTCACTTTAACAAGCCACGCCAGACTCGCAACGAATATGAGGCTAAGATTGAATCCAAATACCCGAGCGGCTACCCCGAGCGCAAGTCGCCGGAAGCGGGCGAGAGGCCCCCGGCGTCCCGCGTGTACTCGCCGCCGCTGTCGCCCAGCGCCGGGGACTCGCAGCTGGAGCGCCCCTCCAACCTTCCCTCCTTTCATACTCGAAGTGCAAAATCTCCTAGTCCTATTAAAGCCGTCACACCTCCTTCCAGATCTAGCTCCTTAATTTCCCCCTCCGTGAAGACAGAGAAATCAGTTTCGCCCGTGAAAAGTGTGGAAAGTGTACGATCGCCCACCAATTGCGTGTCGGAAGTGATACCTCAACAAATTAGTGTTACGGATAAACATTACCCCACCACAAGTGCGCGGTCCTCAGTGTCGCCGCGCAGGGAAACTGTAGAGGCTATAAACGATTACGTTCAGAGGGAGAGTGTGGTGGCGCCGCCGCGCAGCAGGTCGGCGGAGGCCGTAGCTGCGGCGCCGCGCGGGCTGCCCCCGCCCCCCGCGCCCCCGATTGACGTGCCGCGACCCTCCGTCACCTCCAGCGGCTCCGAGCGCTCCCTGGCCTCCCCGCCGCCCGGGGACGCCCCGCGCTCGTCGAGCCCCGTCGCGCCGCCGATACCTCACGCTAGATCTCAAAGTGTTTCCTCCATCAAGAGCCCCGCGTCGCCCAGCGTGCGGTCGCCTCGGTCTCCGCCGCCAGTTAGTCAGGGTGAAGCGGAGAAGGAGCGAGCTGGTTCGGAGAGCCCGGAGGCGGAGGTGTCCCACCGGTCGGACGAGGTGGACAGCGACGAGTGGGAGGACCGGCGGCGCTCGTCCACGCCGCAGTCGCCGGCGCCGGAGCCGCGCGGGCCTGCCTCGCCCGTCGCATCACCCGTGCCGCGCGGGCCCGCCTCGCCCCTACCGTCACCAGTGCCACGCGGGCCCGCCTCGCCTCTCCCCTCGCCGGCACCGCGCTCGCCTGCCTCGCCGCTCGCCTCGCCGCTCGCCTCGCCCGAGCCGCGCGCGCTCTCCGCCGAGCCCGCCCCTGACGCTTCCATTTCCCCAGGTATGTATTGATGTTATATTTTATTTAATTATTCAATGCTGCAGGGGGTTCCCTTTGTTGGTTGGCAAATTTTCTGGTCATCGCTTTAGATTTACAGCTGTCATCGTTCGAAGGATTCTTCACTGTGGTTTATTTTATTTAAGTGATTAATGATAATTTCAATGGCCACTTAGTACCTTTTAGATTTTCTTACTTTTTGTCCTCATTATGTTCAAAGAATAGACAGTTTTTATCAGTTATCTTCATTTTATCTGCAAAATGACGTATACATAATACAGGTCATTCGCACAGACATACAATATTATTTAAAGTTTCCGAAGTCCCTTTTCACTTTGATGATCATCATGTTCACTTATTGAAAATATTAACTGTATATGTATGTCGCTTACGAGCGCTTCCATGCTTGGTAAAGTTAACTCATGCCTATTGGAATGTTGTATTGTTATCAATTTATTTTATCATGACATCACTGTCAATTAAAATCTAAACTCACAGCTTATGCTTGCTGAAATGATAATCAAGACAATAGAAGTTAATTAAGCGCCTCTTTCATTCATCTGGGTTTGATGATCACATAGGATGCGATATGCTTAGTAGGAGTGCGGTGGGCGTGAATCGATGGACGTGGTTTTGGCAGTTTGTTTGGCGGTGTCTTGGCCGGCGGGTTCAATGTAATATTGAGGAAGTCAAGGTATTTGAGTCGTTGAGTCGCTCCCGATTTAGATGCGCCGGCGCCGCAGCCGGCCGCCGCCAGTGCCGCGACGCGCGCCGCCCCGCGCTGTTCCCGACACGACCACTGGGACACACTCTCACTACTATTGTTCCTCACTGCCATTGTACACCGCACGCACTCATGCCAACTGTCGTGTAGACTCATCTGTGACGTGCCTTGTGTCTGTGGCCACACTACTGGGATGAGCCGTATCTGTGCCGCCTATAATAAGACTACGATTTGTTGTGCTCCAGAAGCATTGCAAAACATAGAACAGTGATGTGGATTACACAGTGTTTCCGTTTTCATAAGTGCATTTGAAAAGTTCGCTTGGTGATTAAAAGTTTGCATGTTCAGTGGCCATGTTTATTCAGTTGTGGTGAATTCGCAACGTGCCCCTCGGCCGTAGCCCCGGGTATCCGAGCCGGCTCGCGTCTTCTAAATAACACATTCATTGAGCAGCGTCTCGACCCGGCTGGCGATAAAATATTTATCTCAACGATAATACTCTGACGTTCTCCCTTTTTCGCTATCTAACTACGGCTGCCCGGGAATACTGAACTAAATTATAATCACAGAACCCTAGTAAAGCTTCGCACGAGCAATAAAACCGACAGATATGTCGGTTCCACATTCCTCTAAAATATTTTCGTTTCGCCTTATCTTTGGCGTATTGTAAATATTTAGCAAAGAATATATCTGAATTTCTGTGTTACCCGACAGATGTAGTACACGTTCAGTGATTTGTTGTTGAATTTCGGTCTGGTCGGCTCGTCTAGGTACGGTGCCAATTTGCGGAGACGTTGTTTGTTTACAAGCCGCGCCCGCGCACCGGACATCGGGGATCGTTAACTTTTTTATAGTTTTACTGCTGGTGTCCGGATAGTAGTTATCTTTCTGCGTGCTGGATTAGACCTGTGATAGGAGTGTGTGGTAGTCAAGATACGTCGTTGCGAGGTGCGCGTGGTGGTGCGGGCCGGGGGACAGCCATGGCGCCGCCGACATGAGGCGGGGGCGCGGGCTCGGCGCAAACGGCACCTGGACATGCGCCTCTGCGGCTGCTGCCTCGGTACGTGGGTCTATCGCCTCTTCATTCCTTTTTTAGCCGTTTTGGACCTATACTAAACAAACACTGCGCTGGTCATCTCTTTCTAAGCGCTACATGACCTACATGAGCACTAAGCAGTTGCTATGAATTTAAAGACTCATGTTGAAGTTTTCAAGTCCATCAGACGTTTTTCACCAAGGTCAAGCTGCAATCTTTAAAATCCAGTTCCTGTTCGTTTCTAGCATTCGCATGATTGCATGCGTTTACGTGCTAGTTCCCACAGTGGAACGATAATCCATGCTCTCTAAGCAACATTATTATTAGCCTAATTAACCAGATTGCATACCTATTATTTATACAACGGACATTGGTGATCTATTCGCTGTAACGTATGCTGTTTGCGTGAAGGTGACTTTATATGCGTGAAATTGGACGTTGACGGTTGCATGACTACATCAAAGATCGTTTTCGTTACTGTCGCTCTCTTCTTGAGTAATGTACAATATTATCAGCTCCTTTGGTGTACGATTCTTGTTATCTCGACAGAAATGCTTGCTTACAAAATATGTAGTATGTTGCATTAGATATATCGTGCGAAGTCCAGATCTCCAAACTTAAGTAATATATTATATTATATTATTAAATAAATAATAAATAAATAAAATAAATATGTGGGGACATCTCACACACGGCCATCCGACCCCAAGCTAGGCAGAGCCTGTGTTATGGGTATCGGACAGCTTATATATCTACACAAATACATAGATAGATAGATATTCAATATAAATATTAACACCCAAGACCCGAGTACAAATATCTATCTTTAAACAAATATCTGCCCCAGCCGGGAATCGAACCCGGGACCTTCGGCATAGCAGTCAGGGCCACTAACCACTACGCCATTCGACCGTTATTGATTTCGTTTTTGCTTTAAGTTTATAACTCTTTATTATGTGTAAGTACTCAATAACAATGACATAAAATGCTGGTTTACCTAGGTTACTTTCCAGATAAATAATGGAAACAGAAATATACAGCGTTTGAAACCTAGTAAATGATAAACTGATAAGTCGACACTTTTCTTACGTGCCTCAAAATTGTACTTCACACTTGAGTGAGATGTTAATCTGATTCCTCATGCTTCGACGAGCATGCCTCCGCGTCAATAATTTGTGAAGACTCGTCTAGAAATAGAAACATAATGTATACAAATTTTACCTATAACATTACCAATATTATTATTCCTTTGCACAATAAGTTGCGTTGTTTTATAATGCGACACGTAACCGCTGCGTCCTACACTCGGTGAAATTTGAAACCCCTTATATATAAATAACAAATGAAGCACGTGTTTATTATGTATCTTTTTTAATAATATAGGTAACCCGCGTGGGAATTTCAACACGATAATCGCTTGGCACTCGCCTATTAAGGAAGGTCGTCCGCCTAATATGGGACCACAATGAGCGAATCTTTAATGGGGGCCCTAATTTAAAACACATGTTAGAGGTATTAATATGGACGTATAATAATTTAATTATCCTTTGTTCGATGTTATCTGGGTTAAATTATTTGGAATGGAAGTATTCAGTAAAAGATAATATGTATATTGATGCCATATCCCAGCGCAAACATTTGGTCAATTTACATATACACTGAGAGAAATTTTATTGTAGAAATAAAAAAAACGATTTGCAATACCCGTTAATACTATTTTAAAATAAATACAACAGAACTTTACTATAAAATAATAATGAAACTTAATTATTAAAAACTTTTGTTAATTCCATTTTGTAATATCTATAACATGACTTTTGTTTTCGATGGTATTATTAAAAAATCATATGATTTACAATGCCTATTGATTTCAATACAGTATTAATTATTTTCACAAAGGCTTGTTTAATTCCTATAAAACATCCAAATGTAATAACAACAATAAACATTTTAAAATTATGGTATTACTACATTAAATAAATTTTACAGTTCCCTCTTAATACCAAGTGTATAGTTTTGTGAAGTTGAGTGTCGTTGCTTTGTAATTTCATCCCTGTATATTTTCTAACGTACAATGATTGTTCCGAGTATTTCTTAATACTAAAAATTAATGTAGCCTTGATGAAAAACATAAATACATGTATTTGTGAAATCAAAGAAAGTTTGTAATACCAAATGAATCTTTTGTTTTTACAAGTGACCACAATGATTATTCCGAGTATTTCACAATACTAAAAATTAATGTAGCCTTTGTTTGTATAATAAACATTATGTTGAATCGTCATTATATTATCTTAGTGTTTAGTTCATATGCCCGCTAACAGATGTCACTATGCAATAGTCTACATCGCGGTATTAAGTTTTCTTGTGTTATAATGACTTTCTGGTAAACGTTACTTCTACCACCAAACCAGGGGGGGGTCAGTGCCTTAATGGCTGAACTTTTAGTACAAGGTAGCGCCATCTCTTTATATTACTCTTATTACCAAAAAAGATGTAAGATGGCGTTATGAACAAGACCATAGAACAATAACAAGACACATAGATAAGTAGTATTTGAATGTCAACATTGTCATGATCTATGGCTATTATGAAGAAATTGCGTGTCAGTGTCAGTTCAGTTGTCTTGCAATGTCTCGCAAATAACATGTTTAATTTTTCTAAATAAAAGCCTATATTCTCGGTATATCGTTATTTATAAATTTTATATACAAATAAAAATGATGTGTCAAGAAAAAGCATCTTTATCAGCTAAAAGTGTTTTTATGAAATTCTTGCGACCTAACAGATTCCATATGGATCCAGGTTCCACGTGGTTCCACGGGAATCGAGCTGAAATGGCGGCACTGGCAAAGAGCGTTCGACATCTTCATATCCGCTGAAGATTAAAATACTATGTGTACCAAACTGATAAATGTCGTCAAAGATTTGCCTCGCGAGGATAAATGATGCACTATTATCTTGGACGAAATGACTTTATCACCACAAGTGCATTATGATGCCGCTAGGGGTCAATTGAAAGGATTTTCTTCTCTTGGGAAACATTAAACTAGCAAAACATGAATTGGTTTTCATGGTGAAAGGAATAAAAAAGGAATACACACACCCACTCGCATATTATTTTACAAGTGACATGAACAAAACTGAACTGAAACATTGTTATATGCGAGGTAATAAATAATTATATAATAATTTGTTTTTTATTTATTGTTGCATGTAGGTAGGTACATAAATATGTAGATTGAACTTACATTTAGCTAATAAATATAATAACTGTTGTGTGGTGTAACTACGTTAAGGCAAATATGTCTTACTAGCTGTTCCCGCGCGCTTCGCTTCGCCTTAAAAAGTTTTCCCGTGGGAATTCCGGGATAAAAAGTAGCTTATGTTCTTTCCCAGGATCTAGACCGTATGTATACCAAATTTCATTTAAATCCGTTCAGTAGTTTTGGCGTGAAAGAGTAACAGACAGACACAGTTACTTTCGCATTTATGATATTAGTTAGGATAGTTAGGATTAGGATATAATTATAGATTGAAGTTAATAACTTGTGATAACAATCCTTACTCCTTACTAATATTATAAATGCGAAAGTAACTGTGTCTGTCTGTCTGTTACTCTTTCACGCCAAAACTACTGAACGGATTTGAATGAAATTTGGTATACATACGGTCTAGACCCTGGGAAAAAACATAGGCTACTTTTTATCCCGGAATTCCCACGGGAAAACTATTTAGGGCGAAGCGAAGCGCGCGGGAACAGCTATATCTATATATACAGGGTGTCCCAAGGGCACCCTGTATGTATGTACAATGAGGCTGAGAAATAAAAAGAGATGGCTCTGTTCAGTATGACGTATAGAGTATGACAAAAAACTCCTTGAGATGCCACTCTTTTCACAATTATTTATTTTTTCTCTATGCACCAAACAGTGCTCAGATTTGGACTTATACCAGTATCACATCTTATCGTACTTTGGTACACAGTTCATATACATAGAACATATAGATAGAGTCGGTAGCTACGAGAGCGAAGCTGATCGAACTCAGTTAACACAGTTTTGTTACGTGTCATTCCCGGTGTGGCCTGCGCTATGGCTATTGAGATCACAAAAACGACTACTTGAAATTACATAACACCCACAATATATTTAACTTCACGAATGTATTTCCTAGTCAAGACAATATTAAAGAATTATTAGAAGGAACAAATTTTATGTATAATTATCACAACACAAATGTTGAAATTACTGAACACCCTACTGAATCTCAGTATGCTTATGTATTTCCTAGTCTATACATTACAAAAGGAAAAATATGTTCAGTAATAATAAAAACACAAACACTAGTATCACAAAACAACGTCTGTAAGTAACACAAAGTTTAGTAATATTTACAGAGGTACTACTAAAAGACACTATTTTGTTAAACTTAAAATGACAAAGTTTTATAAAATTCGCTTTATCTATTGTGTAATGTCTACACATATTTTTTACTTATTTATACAAAACTGAATTTACAAAAGTCCGATTGTAACAGTAACAGTAAATTTGTTGTCCTGGGAATAACACCCATTTCAGTAACTTCAACACTATTTTTGTACTTTTTTCTCTCAGTGTAGACACCATTATAGCACAGCATAAAAATTGTTTGTATTGTATCGATAAAATATTATTTGATTCATCTATCTTATTAGACAATTAGTCTTGAGATAAAACTGTTTGCTCTGGAGCGACATACGTATATCTTTTGCTGACTGTACATAGTGTACATGGTAGAAGTTTATGAATTAGTGCGGTAGCTAATTTCAGTCAGCTGGGTGCTGGGTAGTTTTAGTTAATTAATAAAGTGCATGTTTCCCACCGCCGCTCTCGCCGTGGCTGTTCGCGTGATTTCAAAGATAATTTAAATCATACTTTGGATATGCTTCGACGACTTTTTCTATGATGTCTCTGTTTTAACGCTGAATCTAATTAGAGAATGTGTGATCGTTTAACATTTAACTGTTCCAATTATTATAAATAAGCAACTAGTCAATTTTAATTAATGAACACATTTAAATTGGCCTGTTAAACCAATTTAAACGTTACACTTTAATGAAAGTTACAAATGGTAGATGGTTGCCGATGTAATCCGCAGTGCATGATGAATGATCCACATATCCTGTTTCAAAAGTTATATTTATTTATATACCATAGTATACGATTATACGTACGTATGTACTGACTATAAAACACACCATAAATACGGCGCGTATACAAGGCATACGTAATTCATAAAAAAAGTGCAAAAAATTATGTACGTACCCAGTGTGAATTCGCCCTTAATTATACTTTTCTAACCATTTTTGGTTTTTTATTAAAATAAAAAGTCACTTATTCCCCGAGCTCTCTTATAAAATAATTTCGCAACTTTTAACCAAAAGTCCGCCTTACTGCTACCAGTATAACAGTATGTAGGTACCTACATACATACATCCATGAATGTGTCTGAGGCACCTGTGTTCTACGGTAGAGCAGCTCCGTTAAAAATAACCTCATTAGCCTAATTTCGTTCAAGTCTGTGCCATTTCCCCTTTCTGTAGGTGCATGCATTTGCATAATACAGTGAAACAACGGCGTATAATAATGATAGATGTGTGCTGGGAACTTTGCTTATGTTTATTAGTCCCGCTCGGTTGGAACATCTTGTTGAAACAACACCAGCAGTTTGTAAATGGGATGACGGAATATCTTCTTTGTCTTGTTAGTCATTTCATCACGCCTTTTGTTATGTTTCATGTTATATGTATTTTAATGTGTAACTTCTTACAACACCTGAATTTAGTTAACAAGTATGCATAGAACTCGAACAGGCACAACATCGCTTTGAGATATTATCAATGCTGTCCGACTCAATTGCTAAAAAGTTATAACGCCGTAAGAAATAGGTATACTTAAAGTACTTTATGAGTTACCTGTACGTTGACTAGTCGCTCCCTCGCTCCCCAAAAAGATGAAGTTAAATAGCATTACCTTCTTGTGTACTTGCTTACTAATATAGTAGTAACTACCTAATCATCGACGTGGCAGGTAGGTCCATCACCACATCCGATTTCCACCACACTTTTAACTAAACATTCATGAACTCTTCCAGTGGGTGGAGGCAAGTCCCCGGAGGCGGACCGCGGCTCCCGCGCGTCCAGCGTGTCGGACGAGGAGGGCGGGTTCAACGAACCCTCGCCCGAGGTCGTGGCCTGTTTGCGGCCGGCCGAGTACCGGGAGGAGCCGACACCGCTGTCGCAGGACCATAGGGATAATGAGCGGGCTAGGTCCGACCCTGATACGCTCTCTGTGTTGCAGCAGGTGAGAGTGTTTCTGTCTCTTCAAATTTCACACCATCACACATGGTGATGGGGAAATTGTCCCATAATCTTTATAATCTTTCTTCGACAGCTAGGTACAGTACAATATAGCATGACCGAAAATTACAATGAGGTAGTACTAGGTACAATTAGGTAATACTACTTACCAAATTTTAATGAATCCGGTAACTCGGTTCTGTACAAATCCTATGCGATAAGATCGCATTTGTGCAAAAACGCACCAATACCTATTTGAAAATACTTTAATAACAACAAATTTTATTTTGTATACAATAAAAGTGATTAAATAAATTTAATAAGCCCCCATTTCTCCAGGACTCCGGCGTGGTCGTGAGCGAGGCTAGCCAGGGCTCCATCGAGGTGCTCGACAAGTCGACCACCAGCCAATGGAGCTGCTCGGAGGGCGAGGCCCGAGACGCCGCGGACGCGCGCTGGGACGAGCCCGACGCCGCCAAGCAGCCCGACAGCATGACGCCGGATGAGGCCGAGATACTGCTGAGCTCTAGGTGAGGGTTGTGATTGGTCGTTTTTTATTCATCGATGGACAATCCATCGTAGATGTACTGCGATACAAGAAAGGAGCCTCACTGAGTGACGTTCGACGCAACCTAAGAAATCAGAGTTTGTCAATTTATCTCATTGACTAATGCTTTAACTCGCTAAGAAGGAGATTGATAGACTCACCTATATGTACTCCCCTAGGATCCTCGAAGAGTACCGTACTGTCTAAAAAGTCCAATTACATGTCTAAGGATGTCGGTCCAACGTGTGAAGGGTGTACCACGCTACGTTTGCCCGTTTGTGGTCTAAGTATGTAAACATCACATTCGTGCTGAGTACCGATAATATAATTAATCGGACACTATGTTGTGCTTGTTAAAGATTATGCCTATACATATTTGGTTTGACTATCAGGCTCAATTTGCCTAGAGAAGAGAGCTCAAATGAAAGTTGTATTTACACAGACGGTAATGTTTGCTTGAACTCTTCTGTACTACGATACGGGTAGTAGCACTAACTAGACAATAATTAAAATGTGCTTAACGATAAATGAGGTTAAACCAATGTAGGCAAGTATTAATTCAACCGGTAATCATTACCGATCTTCGCCTAGTAGTAAATTAAGGTTTTTGAAATTGAGTGTTCCTACGATTTCTATCTATGATTCATATTAATATGTTTATTATAATTTAAATTTCTTAAGTTGTGTCATTCTATTTAAGAGCTATCTTGCATGTGTCTTAATCTGAACTTAAGCTGACTGTTCCTCATTAATTTATGAAATCTGTTTCATAATTTAATTTGCAGTTTGCATGCACCAGTCTCTAAATCTTCGTTTCTGCAATTATTTCTTAATCGTCTGTTTCCTTTATTGATCATCTCTGTATGCATTCAACACTTCATTTAGTCTCATCTCAGTATTATTGTGTATCGCTAAAGTTATTATTTACTTCGTATCTGATATAAGCGCATGTATATCTCGCGACCTATATTCTTTTTATTGCGTATATTATTGCTCTGTTTATGTATTTCCTTCTTTATTGACTGTAGTCTTGTATTTTAGTTGGTAATCGTGCTTATTGTACTGTTATAAATGTTGATTGTATTTTTTATTCGCATGCTCCCTGTACGCACAACGCTTCATTCTTGCCTCAACACATTTGCAGTATACTGGAGAAAAAACTTAGGTAAGCGCTGCGTATTTCTTATACCGCTTTATGTATGTTTAAGTCTCACACATAGCTCATTATTATCTTGTAGTTTCTTTGTAGTTCATCATTCATTATTTTTGTTTGTTGAGTTTGATAATGTTATGTTAGAAACAAATTCATTGTTTTGTTATCACAAGGTCTACATTGATGTCATGGTTTTTTGTCATTACTTAAAATGTTTACAATTTCATGTTCAATTCATATCATTTAAGATACATAATCAAATAACCACTAATAGTATAACACAATATACCTACCTAGCACACAAAAATATGTAGTGTAAATACTCGTAGTCACATCACGATAACAACCTTAACCCACAACTAACCCACCCAAATCTCAACCTCATAAATCACCCCTGACTTAAAAATGCAACTTGCATTCCAGACAAGAGGCACTCCTCTCGGACGAGCAAGCTCAGGAGATAGTGGCGCTGCTGTCGCCGCACCCGCCCATAGACAACGGCGTGTCGCTCAACGACAGCTACCAGTCCGTGCTGGAGTACGAGAGGTTAGTAAGAGGCTGCTGGTTATGGTTATAAACTCTTTTGCTGTTACTGGCTGCAAAAAGTATACATTTTAAGACTGAATAAGGTTCGACGTAAATAATCCAAACACAGTTTAGGAGCGATTTTTTAAATAAAATTTAGTCAGACAAATTTGATTTAATTCGGTTTCAATGATCTGATGCAAATTCGATATCGTCAGATATTACAGCCGTTATATTACCCGATGTTATGCACATGCAAAAATATTTATTTTGCTTGTTAGCCCAAACTAATAACATATTTATGTGATTCCAGCATGCAGTCAGTGGACGAGAGCTATGAGTACGTATCTCTAGACGCGGATACGAACGGCATGGCCGCCGGCGACCGCCCCTCGCCGCCCGCCATCGTCACAGCCACCAACCAACAGGTAAATAAATGAAAATGTGTCGACAGACAATGTACTCTACGTAAATTTAAAGATCTGAAAAATATGTCTGTTCTCCGAAATGGAATGATTCAAATGCACTTATTCGTAGCTACGTTTCAATAAATTCTGTTCTGCTGTTCAAAAGCGACTTTTCCTTCTTATAAGCGTGTCGCTTACAAACTAGCTGGACTACGATCTGTCACCGTGGTGGAAGGATTGCTCGCTGTCTGTTAGATTAGTAATTGTCAGTCTGCACCGGACGTCGTTCGGGATGGCTCCTTTGATACACCCCTCTGTCGCTATAGACCATAAATACCTTCTACTTTTACAAAAAATCATACCTAAACCTCACCTCACATTTCCCTCTCTTTCTCCCCAGGAGCCGGCGCCCGCGCCCGCGTCCCCCGCCGAGCCGGAGTCCATATTCACGATGTACCCGCCGCAGTCCCTGCGCGAGCTGGGGGAGGAGAACGGCATACACTACTTCGAGGACGGACACTTTTATACAGAGGTCAGTGTTTTGTTTCACTTAATATTTCACGTGGTACCTATAATAGAACGCTCTGCAGCTAGATGGGGTGACGACTTGCAAAAGGTAGCTGGTAAAGATAAGATGCAGAGAGCTATAGATACCTACGGCCAGTAGTAGACTGCTATAGGCTGAAGAAGAAGAAGAAGTTTACAAACAGGAGCCAGCCCCCGCGTCCCCCGCGGAGCCGGAGTCCATATTCACGATGTTCCCGCCGCAATCTCTGCGCGAGCTGGGTGAGGAGAACGGCATTCACTACTTCGAGGACGGACACTTTTATACAGAGGTCAGTGTTTTTTTTAACTTGTTTAGAAACGGATAGATGCGGTGACGACTTGCAAAAGGTGGATGGCAAAGATTTGATACGGATAGCTATAGCTCGCATCCAGTATCCAGTGGCATACTAAAGAACGTACGAAAAACGATGTAATAAATGAAATTTGCCTACTGAAAAGACTAATGTTAATTTTGTTTGTACATATTTGTATTCCAGGTGGCCGGTCTGCCGCCGCCCGAAGAAGATGACGACGACGATTACTACCCACCTGTGTTTGTCAAGAAGAACTCTAAAGTCAAATTCAGGTACTTATCAAACTATATGACATGATAAACATAAGTTTGATTATTTGTTGAGTATACGTTGCGTTGTAGAAATAATGTAGAAGCATTTCAGTAAAATTACCAATTTTTGCCGTACTTGTTACCATTTCGTAAAGGCGAGCATTGCCGCAATAAGAGACCGATAAACTAATGACACCGCTCAGTCTGTACGCATTCCGCCTCATCTCTTACCCTCAAAGAGGTCTAAAATTAGAAGCTCTACTCTCTCTATTTAACTTGTTACATAATATATTCTAATAAAATAACATCTCCCCCGCAGCACAAACCCAATGCGAGTATTCTCCACGCACTCGGTCCGCGAGTACGACCGGCGCAACTCGGACGTGGACCCGGTGGCCGCGTCCGCCGAGTACGAGCTGGAGAAGCGCGTCGAGAAGATGCAGGTGTTCCCCGTGCACCTGCTCAAGGGGCCCGACGGACTGGGGCTCTCCATTATAGGTGTGTTGCGTAGGGGATGACAGCTGTTGTGTAGGTTTAGTTGAAGTGTACTGTGGCGCCATCTAGCATGGATAAGTAAGTAAACAAGTAAAGCTATATAAACAAGTAAGTATAAGCTATATAGATCCTGCGAATAGATACCGATGACTAGCGAGTCTAGCGACAGATGGCAGCAGAAGCGAAACGCACATCATACAAATTTTTCATTATAGGAATAGCAACACCTTCACACCCTTCCGCGCACCCCGATCTGACCAGACGTGTTTACGTTTTGCTCCTACAAAAATAATAATTAAAAATACTTATTCCCAGTGTTATTGTGCATACAGTTCGTTATCAAAAGTCCTAAAGTCAGTGCTTACGAAACAAAGTGATTGTGATAGTCAATATGGTGTTGTTAGCGATCTAGATTCCAGCAAGATACGTAATCTAGCGACGCGCACTACCCTCCAAAAATTGTTACGAGCGTGCCTGCAAAGCGCCTGAACTGTTAATTTAGCAGAACTCAACACGTCAACATTACCATTCATTTAAGAAAAGGGATAAACACTGCTGGTTTGTGGTTATCTTCTACCATTAAAGTTAAAGCATACCATATAATAAGCTAAAAATGACTCAGAGATCACCACCACCATCAGAATTACTGCAGTCAAAGGTAAATCGGAATACTTTATCGGCTTCAAGCTCTGATATTACTAAAGATAACCTGGAAACAAATAATTTCATACGCCAAACAACTCAAAGAACAAAAAGACCAAGATCAAAATGTTTCAGCGACGATGACTCGTGCAGTGACCTGAGTACCTTTAAAGAGGATCTCCTATCCTCTATAAAATCAATGATGGCTAGCCAATCGACTAGACTGGATCAACTTGAGAATCGAATGAAAGCTATTCAAAATCAAAACACAAACATTCAGTCTACGAACAAAGACATAGAGAAAGCTATGAATCATTTATCGGAAGATATTAGAAACATGGAGTGTAAACTTACGAGCCTCGAAGAGGAACGCCACGTTCTCGATCAGCAGATATTATCCATGGAAAATAAGCTGCAGAACCTTGAGATCGCATCAATAAAAACTTGCATTGAACTGCGAAATGTACCAAAAATTTCCAAAGAAAAAAAGGCTGACCTATACGACTACATCCATACACTATGTGATACTATACAGTTACCTATTCAAAAATCGGACATAAGGGATGTGCAGAGGCTACCGTCAAAAAAAGAACAGGCTCACTCGTCCATCTCTGTTGAACTGATGAGTACACTAACGAAGTCTCTTTTTCTCGAAGCAGTAAAAAAATACAACAAAAACCATCCTACTGATAACATAAACACAGCTCACCTAGGATTGTCTGCCCCGAAGCAACAAATCTTTATATCGGAATTACTCACACCTAAAATGAAGCGATTGTTATTCTTGGCACGTGATTTCTCGAAGACGTATAACTACACCTTTGTATGGCCATCAAATGGACGAATATACATACGGAAAGAAGAAGGAAAGCCTTATATTATGTTGAGAAACGAGGCCCATCTTACCGAATTAAAGAAAACTGTAGAAATTCCTATATCTAAGTGACTACTATGTACTGTATTTGTATTGTTCCTTCTAAGATTGTTTGTTTGTAATATTAAGATATGTTACGCTGCATGTATAACTATAATATGTCAAATTCATAAAAAAACACTAAGGCATGTATATCTCCTACACATCCCACACACACACACCTATAACAGCACACCAAATAACACAGAACACCCTTACACATACAACGTACTAAACATACAGTTAACAGAAATAAATTATATCATCATAAATAAACATATTAGCTATTTAATTCACCAGATACCTACCTACTTGCCAACTTCAACTTACTCACTTTATCAACACATAACTGCTGTCAAATTATATTTCAATAAACATACTCACTACCACTTAAGGATACCTATAAGACGGTTGATCAAACTGGGTGCCTTACATAAATACATTGATGACCTACAGAGACTACACCTCAAGAACTTTTACTCATACTTGTTTTATTAATGGATAATGATATAATTCAGACCATTGATGGCATCGATAATTACCTATTATCTGAATCAATTACATGCAACCCTGAAGACTGTTTGAAACACATAACTAATAGTAAAAAACAATTTAAAATTATGACACAAAATATAAGGAGCATCTGTTGTAACTTTTCAGGTTTTAGAACATTGTTACATAGAACGCAGCTTGACCCTGACGTACTTGTTCTCACAGAATGCTGGCTAAACTCTCCTACAAATTCAATTTTACCACACATGGATTACTACACTTGCATCTCATCAAAAAATAATCTCATACAAAATGATGGTGTAGTTGTCTACGTAAAAAGTGACATTACGTCACAATCTTATGAACCAACTTTCAGCGACGCGAACTGTCTAGTTACTATACTGAATAATAATGTTGCCCTTATTTCCATATACAGATCACCATCATATAAATCAATAGAAAAATTTATTCAATCCTTAGATAATGTATTAAGCTCCTTACAAAATTATAAAACAATATTGGTCACAGGGGATATTAATTTGGATATCATACCCAATAATATTGACGATCGTGCCTCAACATACCTAGAACTTCTAGCATGTCATGGTTTACTCCCTGCACACGTAATACCCACCAGAGATAAAACCTGTCTTGATCATGCCATGATAAAATCCCGCCTAAATTCAAAAACACTAATTATTGACAATAGTCTTACAGACCACAATGGGACGGTATTCATTTCGATAGATCTAACGCACTACAATCCATTATCTAAAACTATGGTCTCAAAAGTAGACTATCAAGGCATCTCAAACGATATATTAAAAACAGACCTAGGACATGTAATGAAGTGTACAGATTGTGAAGAAGCTACTAATATGCTCATAAATTCAATTTCAACCATAATTAATAATAATACAACTGTAATAAACTTAACTAGGAGGAAAACTCCTTTGAAACCATGGATCACTGAAGGTTTATTGAGATGCATAAGAACAAGAGACAGAATGCATAAAAAACTTAGGTTAAATCCAGATAATATAAATTTAAGTATTTCTTACCGTAGATACAGAAATTTCTGTAATGCATTACTTAAAAAGCTAAAGCTTCAACACGAAAAATCAATACTAGAAATGGCAAGCAATACTAACGTAAAAAAGACCTGGCAAGTTATTAATGAAATTACTCGTTTCAAGCCGAATAAATCTGCTCCCAAGGACTTACTTTTGATAACTAAAGATCCAATCGAGGCTGTTAATGCCGCAAATGACTACTTTGCGCACGTAGGTGAAAATCTCGCAAAAGACCTTCCGCCATTCAATAATGCTAAATTTACTGAAGACCACAGTCCTAATTCATTTGTCTTGTTGGAAACTGACTTATCGGAAGTAATCACCTTGATAAACTCTCTCAAGAATACGGCATCATCAGGAAATGACAATATTTCATCAAAAATCTTAAAACAAAACATACCCAGTTTGGCTGCCCCTTTAACTCACATATGTAATCTTGCAATATCAACAGGCATTTTCCCACAAGTTTTGAAACAATCTGTAATCACTCCTATTCACAAAGATGGTGATAAGGCAACCTTGAGCAATTATCGACCCATCTCTATTTTACCTACAATATCAAAAATTCTTGAGAAAATCCTTAACAACCAACTCATTCAATACTTAGAAAAAAACAACCTACTTTCACCAAATCAATTTGGATTTCGTCGAGGTAAATCGACTGCCGATGCCGTATCACAGCTAACAGAGAAAATAGCCAGGGGATTGGACGAAAAAGATAGATGTCTCGCAGTATTCCTAGATCTTCGCAAGGCGTTCGACACCATCTCAATACCAATTCTTATAGAGAAGCTCGAAAACATTGGTGTTCGATCACTCCAGCTACAATTATTTAAAAGCTACCTTAGTGACAGAACTCAAACGGTTAAAGTTAGCGATAAGATCAGTGAACCTCTCCCAGTCAAATATGGTGTCCCACAGGGAAGTATCCTTGGCCCAACCTTATTCTTGATCTACATAAACGGTCTCTGTAATCTCAACATCAAAAATAGCTACATTTCCTCGTTTGCTGACGACACAGCAGTACTGTTTAGAGGAAGCACATGGGACTTGGTTTTTAACGATGCCCAAGATGGATTGAATGTAATAACGAAGTGGCTTGGTCTAAATCGCCTTAGTCTTAATATAGAAAAAACCAAATACATGACTTTTTCCATGGTATCGACAACACAACCTAAAAACTCAATATTTTCTCTAACTGCACACTCTCTTTTATGTTCAACTAATGCTGTAATTCCATCTTTGTGTAACTGTAACTCTCAGAAACTAGAAAAAGTTATTAAAATTAAATATCTCGGTGTAATATTGGATGAAGGTCTCACTTTTAGAGAACATATAAACGTCTTGTCCTCGCGCATTCGGAAGTTAATTGGCATATTCAAAAACATCAGATTTGCAGCCACCCCTAAAGTTATGAAAACTATATACTTTGCACTATGCCAATCACTACTACTATATTGTATTGGTGTGTGGGGTGGTGCAGCGAAGACACACCTTATCAAAATTGAGCGAGCACAGAGGGCAGTCCTTAAGGTTATCCACTTCTTGCCTCGCTTAACACCTACTCTGGTGGTTTACCAGAAGTCCGAAGTTTTGACAGTTAGACAGTTGTTCATACAGCACTCGGTACTTCTACAACACAGGCGTGTCAATACATCCAACACAAATAGAGACAGACGTCGTAAAGATATTGTGTCAATAACTGAAAAATGTAGAACGACTTTTGCACAACGTTTTCAGTACTTTTTGTGTAAATTGCTGTATAACAGATTGAATGGAGTTCTTGATATATTTGACACACCGTATCAAGAATGTAGTAGAAGCATCAGGAACTACTTGTTGAAGCTGTCATATATCGAAACAGAGGAGTTGCTTACCATTACTACTTAGATAACACAAACACTGTAAATTTGATGAAAGACAGTCGACCACTTTGACATAGAAATTTACACAATCAATCATACTAACAAAACCCATTTACACATTCACACATATACACTTACACACATACATTAACACACATAGGTACACAGTCATTTACACATATACACAACAAAGCATGCTAAATTATTATAATTTTTTTATTTTCTTTTCATTTTTATGTAATTTTAAAGGTACCTACCTAAAATATAACCTAACTTTAAAAACAAATTAAGTACATAAACATGTAAAAAACGACTACATCCTACCTATATTAGAACAATTCCAAGGAGGGCACTGATACCTGTAATACAGATTATGTCTAGTACAGGTATTGGAAGTTTTCCATATCTTAGTACATAAGGGTAATAGTAATACTGTAACTTCTATAATGTTGAATCAATATGTACCTTTACTTGAACAATAAAACTATTTTTATTTTATTTTATTTTATTTTTATTATTTACCTCCATAATGTACCTATTCTTATTGTTGTACTATGCACAACCGATGCTTGTGTTTTCGACGCAATCCGTGCGCAAATATGCAAGACACAACTCAAACGTAGATCCAGGCATTCGAAATACAAGCATATTTCATTCCATTTAATTATATGACACTTACACTTGGCCATAAAATTAACTATCCTTCCTTCCTCACCAGGTATGGGCGTAGGCGCGGATGCGGGGCTAGAGAAGCTCGGCATATTCGTGAAGACGATCACGGACAGCGGCGCGGCGGCGCGCGACGGCCGCATCCACGTCAACGACCAGATCATCGAGGTGGACGGGAAGAGCTTGGTATGTAACACCCTGTATATGGCAGTGAGAGGTCCTGTAACACCCTGTATAGAGCTAGAGAAGCTCGGCATATTCGTGAAGACGATCACGGACAGCGGCGCGGCGGCGCGCGACGGCCGCATCCACGTCAACGACCAGATCATCGAGGTGGACGGGAAGAGCTTGGTATGTAACACCCTGTATATGGCAGTGAGAGGTCCTGTAACACCCTGTATAGAGCTAGAGAAGCTCGGCATATTCGTGAAGACGATCACGGACAGCGGCGCGGCGGCGCGCGACGGCCGCATCCACGTCAACGACCAGATCATCGAGGTGGACGGGAAGAGCTTGGTATGTACCACCCTGTATATGGCAGTGAGAGGTCCTGTAACACCCTGTATAGAGCTAGAGAAGCTCGGCATATTCGTGTGACGGCCGCATCCACGTCAACGACCAGATCATCGAGGTGGACGGGAAGAGCTTGGTATGTGACACCCTGTATATGGCATTGAGAGGTCCTGTAACACTCTGTATAGAGCTAGAGAAGATCGGCATATTCGTGAAGACGATCAGATCATCGAGGTAGACTGGAAAAGCTTGGTACGATACCTGTGATTATGTTTTGCCGTGGGTATTCCGGGGTAACAATAGCCGACGTGTTCAGCAAGGATGTCAGATTACAACATGTAAAATTTCATAAAAAAAATCTGCCACCTGTTTTCTCAGGAAAAATGTAACAAACATCCATCCTGAAAGCAAAATTTCACATTACATTTCGTATAAACAACACGGATACATATTGTTTTCACACTTTACATTTTAAAGCTATGTAAGCCAATCAGGAAGCACTCTTTCAGCACTGTAATTTCATCTCTTGATACTCTGTAGTAACTACAGTGTAGTTCAACTTTATTTCTTAACTCAATAGCAATAACATTAACATTCGTTTCCCCAGGTGGGTGTAACGCAAGCGTACGCCGCGTCAGTGCTCCGCAACACGTCCGGCCCGGTCAAGTTCCTGATTGGTCGAGAGAAGGACCCCGAGAACAGCGAAGTGGCTCACCTCATCAGACAATCGCTAGCCGCTGATAAGGAAAGAGAAGAGAGGTTAGTTGTACAGCTACCGTACCGCCGTCTAAACATAAAGCCGAGTATTTTGTACAAGACATCAGGCGAATTAGCGCGGCGTTGCCAGGCCCCGACAAACATAAATATGTCGCGATATCGCGCAAATTGCAATCATAGATATGACATCGGGCGACATCGCATCGTGTCCGGGAAACGAACGCAGTCGATATTATGTGCTGATATAGTGTGCCCCCCCTCATCACATATAGTGTGTGATATATGCGCGGTGAGGAGCGGGGCGAGGCCGCCACGAGCGTGACTAGAGACAGAGATAGAGACGTGACAAAGCGCAGCAGCCGATTCTCCCTCCTGTCTTGCCGCGCGCATACCTCAGGGAGTGCACAGCAGTTATGGTCACATTATACTCGTAGTTACCCTACTCACAGAAAATATACTAATGTAAACACTCTTTGCAGAGCGAACCGTCAGCGTCGACAACAACCAGAGGATGACGACACTGGGGGCGCAGAGATGGCCGCCAGTCTGCAGGCGAGGCACCCCGAGATCAACGAGCTCAAGGCCTTCTTGCAGGAAGTACGTACTAATTGTGTAGTTAATGCGACAACAGCCGGAAGAAGACGAAATGTAAAAAAAAAACTTTGCCTAAGATTTTGTGTGCGTTTTCTATCAAGAGCTTCGCTACTTTTCACTGTACTGGTTTAACGTACCCTTTTTGGGTGTTAATAGTGTGCGGATTTCATCAAGCATGCGGGATCGCACTCCATTTTCCCGCGTCCCGCGTGCGTATTCCACGCATTACAATAAATATTTGTATGAAAATAACACATGCGTGTGTCACCCGTGCGGGGAAATCCTGCGTGCGTGATTAAATCCGCACGCTATTAAAAATACCCTTAATATGTAAGCAACCCTTTCTTCATTTCACATAACCTAACCCCCCTTATCTCTCCACAGCTAATAGGCATGGAGGCGGGCGGCGCGGACTCCACAGAAATAGGCGCGCGGGTGAAGGAGTGGTGCGGGGGGCGCGCGGGGGGCGAGGAGCTGCGCGGGGCCGTGGCCGCCGCCGCCGCGCACGCGCACCAGGCCACCGCCAAGTACGACAAGGTAATGTCCACCTTGTGTCTATAGCTGTAGGGTGAATTTATGGGTGATAACTCTTTTTATGTACGGTGATAATGAGGCATATTTTTGTTCCTAAAATGTCAACGTTAGTATTAGTTTGTATAAATAGAGTATAAAAAGGTCGTGTCGAGTCAAGTGGGGTGGGGAGAGATAGGCGCGCGGGTGAAGGAGTGGTGCGGGGGGCGCGCGGGGGGCGAGGAGCTGCGCGGGGCCGTGGCCGCCGCCGCCGCGCACGCGCACCAGGCCACCGCCAAGTACGACAAGGTAATGTGGACCTTGTGTCTATAGCTGTAGGGTGCATTTATGGGTGATAACTCTTTTTATGTACGGTGATGATGTTAATGAAAATGTTAACGTTAGTATTAGTTTGCAATTTTGCATAAATAGAGTATAATAAGGTCGTGTCTAGTCAAGTGGCGTGGGGAGAGATAGGCGCGCGGGTGAAGGAGTAATGCGGGGGGCGCGCGGGGGGCGAGGAGCTGCGCGGGGCCGTGGCCGCCGCCGCCGCGCACGCGCACCAGGGCACCGCCAAGTATGACAAGGTAATGTGGACCTTGTGTCTATAGTAGTACGACGAGGTAATGTGCTATATCTACACTCTACAGCCTGTAGGATTGATGTGTCTATGGTAATCCTTTATGGTGACCTCTGTGTGAAGTGACAGTTCACCTGTCACGCTAACTAATAAAATGACCTCTAACAAACAAATCCCGCAAATATTGATAATCCATAGGTTTGTGCTGGTATAATGTTTATTTATTTATTTATTTATTAGGTTTTTCAACAGACACACACTTTACATTCATAAAAAGAAAACATCACAATACATGCCACATTGGGTATCCAATTACAGAAAAACACAGCATTTACAACACAATCGAGCAAAACTTATGCACTAATAGCCGGCATATAACTTAATACCTTAAATTTATACAAGTTAAAACTAAACATTTTACAAAAACAAAATTTACATGAATTTTTATGAATTACTTAATACAAGTTTTTTTTTTGTTTATTTACATAGAAAATAGAATGATCTATTATTGATTGATACGGCGAATTTGTAGTAACCGAGAGGTTGACTTTGTGGATACTACTTTGCATAAAATGAAGTATAAAAAAGTCGTGAAGTTAAGACGAAGTTAGACCATCGACGACAAGATAATATGAATGGGGTAGACCCCCATTAAATAGGAATTTAAATTTAAACACTTTTCTTACAGCATTGACCGCATCTTCTGATCTTTCACTCATCTCTATTCTATCTACTTTTAGAACCATAAAAAAACTCTTTATTTTATCTCCGCAGGCAAAGCGCGCGCTACGCGAATGGCGCCGCACCCGCGCCATGGTGCGAGCGAGAGAGGAGTGGTGGAGCGCGACCGTGAGGGACGCGCACAGAGAGTACGCGTGTGCGCTCTCCGCGCTGCAGGACCGCGTGGCCAGGCTGGAGGTGCTGCTGCTGGTTAGTGCACCTTCACTGTTAGACAATGAGGTACAGCATGGCGCCATGGTGCGAGCGAGAGAGGAGTGGTGGAGCGCGACCGTGAGGGACGCGCACAGAGAGTACGCGTGTGCGCTCTCCGCGCTGCAGGACCGCGTGGCCAGGCTGGAGGTGCTGCTGCTGGTTAGTGCACCTTCACTGTTAGACAATGAGGTACAGCATGGCGCCATGGTGCGAGCGAGAGAGGAGTGGTGGAGCGCGACCGTGAGGGACCTGCCAGGTGGTCTTGCTGGATAGTGCACCTGAATTCACAAACTATAAAGTAGGTAACTTAACTGTATAATAGAGACGTGACGTCGAACCCTGTCCATGACGCGAGTATAGGAGGAATAGTTGCACTAAAGAATTAACAAACTTATTGAATTTTCTGTACCTTTAAAATCGCTGAGCAGGCAATAAGTTTTACCGGCCCCATAAATCTATTATTATGAAACTAAACTTACGTTACGTATTCATTTGACAGGAAACTCAGAAGAAGGCAGGTCTGCCCGTCATGCTGCCGCACGAGCCGTCAGCCCGAAGAGAAACCCCGCCGCTGCCGAGACGGCCCGACCCGGACCCCTTACTCATTAATGGTAACGTTCATGTTTCTTACAGACTAGAAAATGTAAAGTACTTATTAGGCAATAATCATCCACTGCTGGACATAGGTTAAGGAGCGCCTAACACTGTCCTCGGCCTTACAGATGATTACCGACTAATATTCTATGAAATCCAAATAACACAATATACAGAGTTTGAATACTAACTGCCTGGATAACATATTCACAAAATACATATTACCTACCATTATTTTCAGAATGATTCACAAAGATTAATTCGCTACTTTCTCCTCAGACCCATGGAGCTCAGACAGCGACCTATCAGACCTATCACCAATAGAAGACGAGTACGCGAAAGTGGACAAATCACGAGACCGCGAGCCTCCCGACCTCGGTGACGTCACAGCGTCGCCACCCAATGGGATCTACAGCACGGTCGCGCCACCGAATGCCGCGTCGTCATTGGCCAGTGCCATCTACAGCACCATTGCGCCGGTGAATGCGGCACCGCCATTGGTCAGCGCCGTCGCTTCGCCGAGTTCCGTGTCTGTTACCGCGTCCGTTGCTACTATTGTACCGGCTGTTGCGTAAGTTTATTATTGTTTTAATGAAGTTAAATTATGATGTTATTGGGTGTAGGAGGTATTAGGTCTATCATACGAGTATTTGTCCCAGTTGCACCTGCTCTGGGCCAACAGACGATTGTGCACGATTGTGTGGTACTATTAAGAAACTCAAGTCCTAGGCATTTTTCATATCAACCCAGACTTACTAATACATTAACAACCCCATTCCCCCAACAGGACAGTACCACCTTCGAAGCCAGCGCCGACCATCTCTCCCGAACCTGAGCTCCCAACCACCACAACCACAGACACCCGCGCCTCAACAACAGTGGTCACCGACTCCCGCAGCTCCACAATAGACACGCGCGTGTCCATGGAGCTGGACTCGGCGGTGCCGCGCGGCTCGCTGCTGGACACGCGCGTGCACCGCGCGCGCACGGACCTGGCCCGCGCGCGCCCGCACGCGCCGCAGTCGCCGCACTCGCTCAGCAACGCCAGCTCGGTACGTACCCACACACACTCGACAGTATATAGACAGGCGAGGATCAACAGTAGACACCCGGGTGTCCATGGAGCTGGACCTGGCCCGCGCGCGCCCGCACGCGCCGCAGTCGCCGCACTCGCTCAGCAACGCCAGCTCGGTACGTACCTACACACACACTCGACAGTATATAGACAGTCGAGGATCAACAGTAGACACCCGGGTGTCCATGGAGCTGGACCTGGCCCGCGCGCGCCCGCACGCGCCGCAGTCGCCGCACTCGCTCAGCAACGCCAGCTCGGTACGTACCTACACACACACTCGACAGTATATAGACAGTCGAGGATCAACAGTAGACACCCGGGTGTCCATGGAGCTGGACCTGGCTCGCACGCGCCGCAGTCGCCGCACTCGCTCAGCAACGCCAGCTCGGTACGTACCTACACACACTCTCGACAGTATATAGACAGTCGAGGATCAACAGTAGACACCCGGGTGTCCATGGAGCTGGACCTGGCCCGCGCGCGCCCGCACGCGCCGCAGTCGCCGCACTCGCTCAGCAACGCCAGCTCGGTACGTACCTACACACACACTCGACAGTATATAGACAGTCGAGGATCAACAGTAGACACCCGGGTGTCCATGGAGCTGGACCTGGCCCGCGCGCGCCCGCACGCGCCGCAGTCGCCGCACTCGCTCAGCAACGCCAGCTCGGTACGTACCTACACACACACTCGACAGTATATAGACAGTCGAGGATCAACAGTAGACACCCGGGTGTCCATGGAGCTGGACCTGGCCCGCGCGCGCCCGCACGCGCCGCAGTCGCCGCACTCGCTCAGCAACGCCAGCTCGGTACGTACCTACACACACACTCGACAGTATATAGACAGTCGAGGATCAACAGTAGACACCCGGGTGTCCATGGAGCTGGACCTGGCCCGCGCGCGCCCGCACGCGCCGCAGTCGCCGCACTCGCTCAGCAACGCCAGCTCGGTACGTACCTACACAGCCACAGCACAAACTACAGTAGACAACATGACTGTGGTATAGATAGACACTCCAGGGTCAACCAACAGTAGACACCCGGGTGTCTATGGGGTTAGAATCGGCAGTCGCCGCACTGGCTCTGCAACGCCAGCTCAGTATGTGGAGGGAGATAATGAAATTCGAGATGGGGGAGCAAAATTCGCGGCACATAAAATATGCAGAGTGTCGCAAAAAGGGCATACTAAGCCGGAGGGTGAGGTGTATGAACAACCACTTACCTTTTATTAATTTAGCATTTCCATAGAAACTTTGTTGGTCACGTGAATTTTTATTAGAAGAGCCAACAAAAATCTCAAAAGCTCAAAGAGTCACCCGTTTCGGCTTAGTATACCACTATTACAATATTCTGTATAGATGATACATACAAATACATAAAATATGCTGACGACTATAATCCCCGAAGGGTATAATTAACTAAACAACTACTTCATTTTTCATTTAGAATTCTTTAGTACACTTGACCCCACTTTAATCAAAATATCCTTCCACCCTAAGGTTGTCTTGAAAAAATCGCTTTAGCGATAAGACCGCCATTATTATACATATTTGTTAGTATTTAAGTTTTGTAAGTTTCTTTTATGTGTGTGTGTACAATAAAGAATATTCTATCTATCTACTTAAACTTATTTGAACTTATCGAATAACTTTTTAATTTCAGTATGACGGCCTAGACGACTCGTACAACGAATCCGCTGACGAGTCACTCAGTGAATCCACTTCGGGAGCGCCTCCGCACTCCGGCCATACTACAGTAAGATATTAATAATAATTCACTATAATACCTATTGAAGTTAGACACGTGAAGCTATAATAGCTACATCTGCTAACTTAGCAAAAAAAAAATATCAATGGTCATTTGAAGTTAAACCAAGTAACGTCTCTAGTCTTTATCACCGGTACGCCTTGCGCAACAGAGTGGTTTGTCTTTTGCATACGAGACTCATACCAATACAAAATCTGTCATCTAGGTATTTTGTCAAACGAACCCCCAATGTATATCTGTCGCAGGCATCTGGTTTAATCTCATGTTTGATTGAACCGCTAGCCCGTTCATTGGATGACGCTACTCAGTTGTATGACTAGGCCGAACGTTGATTGTACAAGCGTCACAAAACGTCCAACTAGTTAGCGGACTTAAAATCAGTCAGGTGGTGAATAAAACAAATATGGCGTCTAACAGCGAACAGCTGACACAAAAAGCACTTGTATTGTTATGTTTTGCAAATAAATTAGCTTTAAAGTGCGTTATTTATGTTAAAATAGTGTGAAGAATAGTGTTAGGCATCTGGTTTAATCTCCTGTTTGATTGAACCGCTAGCCCGTTCATTGGATGACGCTACTCAGTTGTATGACTAAAGAACAACTCGTCAAGTGGTTGACTGTAACGTCCAACGTATTGACTGAACGTTATTCAGCGAAGTCGTTAAATGGTTAAACAAAGATCTCATCTCACAAATTAACTAAACAATAACAATAAACGTACCTTGATATTGTTGTTCTTAATTATCGAGTTTCAGCACATTTTTTTCTTTGAAACTATCCGCCGGCGGTGTAATAATGGGTAAATCCATGTTTTACCCATTATTACACCGCCGGCGGATAGTTTCAAAGAAAAAAATGTGCTGAAACTCGATAATTAAGAACAACAATATCAAGGTACGTTTATTGTTATTGTTTAGTTAATTTGTGAGATGAGATCTTTGTTTAACCATTTAACGACTTCGCTGAATAACGTTCAGTCAATACGTTGGACGTTACAGTCAACCACTTGACGAGTTGTTCTTTAGTCATACAACTGAGTAGCGTCATCCAATGAACGGGCTAGCGGTTCAATCAAACAGGAGATTAAACCAGATGCCTGCGACATATCCATCACACTATCATCGAGATACTAATAATTGAATCCCACAGCAACGCGACACGCGACAAAGCTGCGGCAGTTCAGTTGGCAGCGCCACAGACGACGCGGTCTACTCCAGAGACCATAGACACCACCCGCTCTCAGGTACCGACCTCCTTCCGCTTCCGCTTCTCGCTTGCCGCTCTGTCTTGTCTGTGGTACTGTGTTGCCAGTTAGTCGCTCGATTTCTACTCGAAGCAAATTATGATGACAGGCAAATCTACAGCCAAAAATATAAAATCGTTAAAAATTTATACAAAATGAATAATTCAGGAAAACGATTGTGTGTCGTTGTGAAGGTGGCGCCATCTACAATTTGCTTTGCGTGGAAATTGTGTTTATATGTTTTGTTATTTCATCACACTAATCAGAATAAAAGTTTTAATATATTCACAAACATTACATAAAAACAAATACATAATAACGAGATGAACATTTTACATAACATTAAAACTATACATACCTACATACAATAACACAAAACAAATCAGTGTATCATTGTATCGTAAATAACTTGAGCTTTTTGTGATTCTATGTGCTAAAGTCCCTTGCACCTATCCTATACATTCTTATCAGTTTCTAAATGTTGTGTCAACCCATAGTTCATCTTTTTACCTATCTGTAGTACTTTGAGATATTTCCCTCCCAAAATTGGAAAGGAAACTATCCAGAGGCTGAAATAGAGGTAATATTATGAAATGCCACTGGGTCAACTATTCCAAATTATACGTACCACCCTAAAAGGGCGATGAATTGGCTATAATGATGATTTTAAATTATAATCTGTGAAATCTATAATGATTATTGAAATTAAATCGGTTTATTAGTAATTTAATTTAAATGTATACTTCACATCCCGTAATGATTAAAACCTGTAGATTAGTGTAATATTAACTTAAAATGCACTTGTAACTGTATAAATAATTACTTGTACATAATGTTTAAATTGCATTTGCAAGCGAATAAAATGTGTGTTAATAAATAAAAGCTCGCTTAAAGTAATTACAGCTAGATTTAGATTTCACGCATTATAATAATGGACTGTTTGTTAATTTTATGTAAGAGTGGAAATCAACATAAAACTATATTTCGATATATGAGCCCTGAGTCTTACACGAGTTGTGGTTACGTAATGAGAAGACTATGAAGTCTTCCAAATATCAATAAGTACCTGACTGGCTGAAAACGCCAAGCATACTTATAAGTATCTTGCCGAGATTCAAACATTGCATTTACAAACTCCAGAACCTTTTAAAATAGTTTAGTACCTATACTAAATAATAAATCAAGTAAAAAGATTTAAAGAAGTGAAATTCACAATGTCAGCTAGTGAACTCCCCGCATAATTTTGATCTTTAGCCAATTAACCGTGGTTTTCAACCTAATGCTAAAAAAAGTGTTAGTGGAGTCCACAATTTAATTTCTCAAATTCAGCCCTTAAAAACCTTACCACTAAAAACCACTCTTACATAATCCGACACAACGGTCCTAACCTAAACCCGGTGGCAGGCATCGGGCCGCCGTCCTCGCTCGCGTCGCAGCTGAAGGCGGTGCTGGCGGAGCGCGAGCGGCGGCTGGCGGGCGCGCCGGACCCCGTGCAGCTCACGCACGACCTGGTGGACGAGATCCGCGTCGCCGTGCACCGCGCCAACGCCACAGGTAACCACTCACGGAGGCGGGGGGTGCGCGAGGTTTGTGTACAGAGAGCTATGAATCTTGACGGCTAGACGCCGTTAGAGCGGGGTGCACCGCGTCAACGCCACAGAGTCACGTCAGATTGGTGTATAGAAAGCAGTCAGTTGCATGAAAGGCTCGAGATACGGAAATAACAACCGACTACACTACGCCATCGCTAATAAATCCATCGCTCGTTGAATTTATTAATATGTTCTCGAGTGATGGTGACCTGACTTTTCATTCAGGTAGGTAGGTATTATAGTCGTGACTTTGTGCGACTCGTCATCTCGTAAGTTGCATTTCTTCTAGGTATAGGATCCAAGGTCTATTTAAGTTCTAAGATGATGATCAATTGATAAGCCTTCTATGTACTCTTCTTATTATGTAGATGATAGATAATTATACCTAATACCTAAGTGAGAAAGAGTGCTTGCCCGTTATGGTACATTATATCTATGTTATGCTTTGTGGTGAAGGTTTCATTTCATGTATCCTTTAATTGGTGATTGGTCCCTGGTGATGGTTTTATTTGTATCTATGTATTTACTTTTTTTATTTCCAGTTTTCTTTCTTTTATACCATATATTTTCTTACTATACCTTACTGTATCAACGGTGGATTTAGATATTATTCTTATAACTTGAATCTATATAATTATTGTTGTCTGTCTTATCTATCAGACCTTTCTTATAAGTAAATATTTATTTTGTTTCTTTATTTTAAGACTAAATTTTTTGTCTGTATCTTGTGTACTTATGTCAGTAGTATGAAAAATCTTAGGTACCTTATAGGATAAAAAACCACATTATGACGTTGGCATTACTTTTTCATATGGCCTTATATGGCCTAAAATAATGAATAAACAAATCTAACCCACAAAATCAAACCTTACAGTGAAGAAAGCGCCAGCCTGCGTAGTGGGCGGCGAGGTGCCGTGGCAGCCGCTGTCCACGGCCGTGTCCGAGGCGAGCCTGTCCCCCGCGCCCCCCTCCCCGCACCCGCACGCGCAGCCGCCCGTCAACACCTGGACTAAGCAACAGGTAATGTAGACCGTGTGTGTGTGCACTACGGTGCAGTATCCATCAGCCCGTGTCCGAGGCGAGCCTGTCCCCCGCGCCCCCCTCCCCGCACCCGCACGCGCAGCCGCCCGTCAACACCTGGACTAAGCAACAGGTAATGTAGACCGTGTGTGTGTGCACTACGGTGCAGTATCCATCAGCCCGTGTCCGAGGCGAGCCTGTCCCCCGCGCCCCCCTCCCCGCACCCGCACGCGCAGCCGCCCGTCAACACCTGGACTAAGCAACAGGTAATGTAGACCGTGTGTGTGTGCACTACGGTGCTGTGTCAAACACTGGCTGTCTGCAGCAAGCGAGCTTGACATTCGCGCCCTTTCCCATCAATCACGCACGTAGCTGATAAACTAAATAGGTACATACCTATTGCGTAGGTATTAGTATCTTTACCGGCTATATCTGCTGACGAACCCATGGTGAGGCGTTTAGAAAAGCTGTCGAGTGCAGACCATGGGAAAACTTAGATTGGAAGCCCTCCAGCCCTCTTGCCCCATAGCCTCAGACTACGTAGATATAGGTATATACAAAGTAAATAAACTTAATCATAATCCTCGATTGTTCAATCCGCAGGTGTGGCAGTGGGTATCCGGCCTCGGCGAGGGTCTAGAGCGGTACGCGGGCGCCTTCGCTTCCCGCGGAGTCGACGGCGCTCTCCTACTGGCCCTCACGTCAGCAGACCTTAAGCTACTCGGCCTCGGCGGGGACGAACGACGCCGCATGAAGCGACGGCTCAAGGAACTAAGGAACGTACACGAGAAACATCTGAAGGCACTCAAGAAGGCGGAGAAGAAAGCCAAGAAGAAGTAGAGTGGAGGAGTAAAGCTGGTGACTTAGAACGCTCGGACGGACGAACGAATTTACTCGGTTGTGTTTTATGTTTTCTTCGCTGTTTCGTTTCTTTCCGATTCATTTGTCTTTGTCTTTGATGTCAAGAAGACTTTTTTCTTAGATATCTTAGGCAGCGTTCCCACTACGCCGGACCGGCAGATCTGCCGAAAACCGGACACCGGACAGAGTGTTCACATTACATCGGATCCCGGAAGAAATTCAGACAGTCCTCAGTTGAATTTGGACCTGCCACGCGCAGGTGACGAATGACGTGAGTGGAACAATGGGGGACAGATACCGGCACAAACTCGTTCACATTACTCCGGGCCCGGTCGTTCTACCGGCAATTCGTAGTGACAAAACGTTCGGTAGAAATGCCGGCCTCGGCAAAAATGCCGGACCCGGGATAGTGTGAATAGCTTCATATAAATTGTACAGCCACTAGCTCTTCCGGCAGATTTACCGGCGCGGCAGATCTGCCGGTCCGGCGTAGTGGGAACGCTGCCTTACTGTTCTTTAATGTAGTTTGGTGCGTTCTAAGACACCAGTGATGTGTGATGTACTTAGCGAGTGAACCGAGGCTTCCGTGCGAAGGGCTGTGTTGGGTAGCGTCCAGTGCCATCTCACCTGATAGCTTAGGACTTAGAGACGTTAGTACTGCTTCGAACGAAGAAACGAATAATTGTAATCGAAAACTAGCTCTAAGAACAGGACAAGTAGATTGCATTTAAATAGACTGTCTAATGTAACCTGTGGTATACTGTTTACGTATTTGTCGGTAATTAACAATCGAATAACTGATTTATTATCAGGGTTCCAAAGCTTTGTTTTCTATGTCAGTGTTTTCTCTCCAACATGATTTAAGGACTAGGAATTACTGGCTCAATCTAGTCATAAGATCAATTACTAATTACCTATCCGTAAACTATGTAATATTTGAACGTTCTTTCTTAGTAATTTTGGGATATAAATGTAGTTTGTAACATTCGTGTATTACTGTGTATTATTGTATCGATGATTGTATCATGATAATTTATGTTAGATAATGCAAGTAAATCAATGCAAAGTGTAACTTGTATCGATGTTGAGAGGTTATTTCGTGTCGAATACCGACTTATATTGTGACGATGATAATATATTCGTGACAAACCCACGGTATTCGACAATGCTCTCTTTACACGTGGCTAGTACCCATGGTAACTTTTAATTTTGGCATTTACTTTTAGGAGAAATTGCACAAAATGTACTTATAACTATTTGCCACGGATTGAAGTCGAGTTGGTAAGATTTAGGAAGAGTAGCTAATCATACAATATTTTGAAACTTAAATCTTAGTTTTGCATCTTGATTGATTGATTTATTTTTATACAAAAACTATGAATTCTTTTTCTTTATCTAATTTTATACATTCCATTTTATTTTCTTCTGTTATTTCCGTGTGAAGTTTAATAATTTACTCTAGCTTGATCGTTTTCTTAGGCGTCATTCATCGTATGTAATGGTCGTTAATGTGTGCCCCTGTATCCGTGCGAGTGATTCAGTACGGTCGCGTCCTCCTTGTAAATAGTCTCTACTAGCACACAGGAGTGGCCGGTGCGTGTTGGGACTGTGCGACATACTCCGTGTATTTATTTTAGGTTAACAAAGTAAAATTAAGTAATCAAGTCCATAACAATTGCCAAAATTAATCAGTGATTTTGTTTGCTGATTCTTTCTTTGTTTTATTTAGGAATGACAGTTGTACATTGTGTGGTAATTTCTTAAATTATTCTAATATTTATTTTGGGACCAAATTAATTTATTATGATGCTTACAGTTTTATTTAACTTTTTGGGTGTGTGTTCAAAGCAAGATTTTTATTTATAATTTAAATAAACAAACCAAAGTCTACATCACATTGTTTTTTAATATTATTTCCAGTGTGTATTGTGTACATTTTTGTGAGGAATGATAGATGCATCCTCTTATTAAGAGAGGTGATTTAATTTATCAAAATTCCTAAGCAAAATGCTGAATATAATTATGTACTAGTTCGAGGCATAAGTAAATAAACAGTAATATAATAAAATCATTTATTGACTCTTCTTATTTTTAGGTTTTCTGTTTCGTTTTTTTCTTTTGATCTTCTTTGGTGATGGTTCAGTCCCTTCCTTTTCATCATCACCATAGCTTATGGTGACAAAGGCCCCAGGTTTCCGCTTGGCTGGAGGAGACACTTCCTCTGCTTCTTCAGATGCCTCAGAGTTGTCACCGGCATCGTCAGGAACTGTCTCCTCCTCACTGTCACTCTTAGCTTCCTCAACTACATCCTCCTCTTTCTTTATAAACTTGCTCTGCCTATTTAATGTGACACAAGTGATTCTGCAACCAGCATTAGCAGAACATATTTCAGCTAAATTGTTTGACTCTGTGACTGACCACACCTTCATTTCCCCAGAGCTAGAAGCTGAGTATAAAACTTCATTTTCATAATGCAGACTTTTAACTCTTTGCTTGTGTGCACTGAAAGTCTGTGCTTGTGTGTCTGAAACTGTGAGGCTAAGGATGTTTCCATTCTCCAAGCCTACAAACAGTCTTTCATCTGTGATCCATTGCACACATGATGGTTTGGATGTGCATGTTATTCTTTTTTCTATGCCAGCTTTGCTGATTGTCCAGACATCAACATTCTGGAGTGACACCAGAGAGAACCTGTCACCTCCTGGTGAGAATTTTATTTCAGTAGGCATAGTGACACCCTTGCTAGCCAGGTTTATGGTAAAGGCTGGCCGGCCTTTGACTAAGTTCCATGTCCTTAATGTTTTGTCCCCGCCCACACTGAGAGCCATTTTGTCTGAAGGGTGCACAGCAATGTCTGTTATTGGCTGACCTAAAAGGAAAGGTTTTTTTTTAGTAAACATTTGTAATGAATTGAAATTAACAAAACAAAGGCAAACAAACAAACAATATTGAATGATATAAATTTGCATACCTCCATGTGCTTTCTTCCATATTTTTTCAACCTGCCAATTTCCAACTCTTGTTACTATGAGTTTTCCATCATCACTGCCGGTGATGAGGTGGGTGCCTCCGTTAGTGAATGCGACGGCGTTGATAGTTCCATCGTGGTTCATGAGGACAGTGTGCTCCTTACGAGACTTCATGTCTATGACCACTACTTTATCATCAGTACCTCCAGATGCAAGGAACTTCCCGCCTGTTGATACACATCGTACAGAGGATGTATGGGACTGTGTAGCAAATGTCTGCTTCAACTTTGTAACCTGTAATAGATAAAATGTAATGATTACCAGACGGTGTAAAACATGGGCCAAAACTCCAAAAACATCGCTAGTAAAAATAACTAACCTCATCCTGGGAACTTAAAGAGTAGCCGAGCATAAACCCTTCGTAAGTACCCACGATTAGCTCGTCCATTGTAATAAATAAGTAATAACTAGTAAGATTAATACGTTTCTTTAGGTAATTCTTAAATTCTTAAATTTTTTATAAAAATCCCATGTGTGCGAAACTACTCAAAGTGAAATGTGACATTTGACAGATGTCAGATTTGACTTGACAGGGTGTGTTGCGAAAACAATTGTCAATTGTCAGGACATTACATAAAAGAATGCGATGATTACGAGCGACCGAGCGACCCTGTATTCTGAGAATTTTGTAATCGATAGGCCCCATTCAATGCGACACGGACGCGGACGTGGATAGCCCGCGACGGATGGTAAAATGTATGAAACCTCACACCACGTTCAGAGTGACGCAGAGCTGTCCGCGTTGCGGAGAGCGACGAATAATTAATTTATCCGTCACTGACACAAAACGTCATCCGCGTGCTGACGGTGCGCGTCCCACTGAACTGGGCACAGGGGTATAATCGTGACAGTTGTGACATTGCGAAAAAGAGACGCTTAGCTACATTAAGCGTAAGAAAGAAACGTTAAGCTGTAAATGTTTTTTGTCCTTTTTGCTGTGGCGCCTGTTTACGTCAGTTCTCTGTGCCAAACAATGAAACAAATGAAAAATCTGTGCCAAACAAAGGCTGACAGTTACAACAAAATTATCTAAATGCTATTTATTTTTGATTTGCTAGTGATTTGTGGGTGTTTATTAAGTTTATTAGACTATTATCATCACTTAACGAGTGTGTGACATGGGTGGGTGGATTTTGTTCGGTTGTATAGAGCATATTGAACGAAAACACGATGGAATGATGGATGAGATATATTTTCACATGTAAGTAGATACTATCAAGTTTAACAAGCTTACATTCATCATAGTACTATCTATTGGCTCGATTTTAATATAAAACGATACTAATTTTAATACTGTAAGGTCTTTTAGTATCAGTTTTAAGTAAAAATTATGAGGTACCATATCATAACAAATCACATGGTGTTGCAAGTTATTGAAAATTTATTTTACCCACAAATATTATAGTATGCAAAGAAAATACTAGAAATTGTAACGGACTCGGGTTGGGTTTACAAATGGGGCGCACGAATTCGGTTTTTGTGAAGATTGTATTTTGTAGAAGTCATTCTCCTGTTTCAAATGAGGTGCCTCTCATTGTGAGGAAACGTTCGTTTCGTTTTTTTCTTCTATGTGTGATTTCTTCTGTATAATATAAAGTTTATTGTATTGATACGAAATACGTGTTTCCTTTAAAAAAAACCCCATCAAATATTTGGCCCACGATTATAATGCTCATGCTCATCCATTTATCTCTGCTTCATAGGTTTCCGACAGAAAAAAAAATATCAAGAAAATGGATAGACATTACCGGTCGCACAAATTGGGAACCAAAGAAACATACAAAAATTGTGTTCGGCACATTTTGAAGAGGATTGTTTCGATTGGACGAAGACAATGAATCATACAATCCACTCAGTTTGTGAATATGAAATAATTATATTGAAATCAAATAAGTATGGGAGTTGCATTGTGACAGGCAAGCGGGACGGTCGGGTCCGCCGGGCGCTCCCGGGCCCCAACACGTGTTGGCCGCTGGCCCTTGCGCATAAAAATCCTTTGTTTCGCGTTGCCTTTTGTTTATCAGTAACCGTTGTACGAAAGCGCCTGAGTCTTTATAAGTTATAAAGTGATGTCTTATTTATTGAAAAAGTTTTGGAATGTGTATACTAGAGTATAACATTACCTAATCTCTTGCCTTGTACCAATAGTCATCTAAATAAAGTGTGCGGTTTTAGTGTGTGAGTGAAGTGTATAAGTGATTATAGTGTGACGCAGCCCCTGTACCTGTACCGACCCTTAAAGGCTTGATAGAAGTTCGCCATCCGCCACCGTCATACCCTAAAGCAACAATGGTCGCGAGAATCTGGTGAGAGAATTCCAATCCCGATCTAGAGACCGGCTGACGCTGACCTCAGAAATACCAACTATCTGCACCACCGTAGTTTGGTACCATCTAGACCTTAAGGCCTTAATCAGCATACTTTACCATCCTTCCAAATGCTCAATTTGAAATTAAAAGCCTTTTCTCTCAATGTCCTGAACGAGAGTGGTGGTTACCTCAACTAAGAAAAACGTGGTTATTAATGCATATTTTAAAAGGGTCACAAGAATACATATTGCTTTAATCCAAATAGCAAGGTATCTCCAAATGAATTTACCTTTAGTCAACAACAAAAAACCTCAAATTTCTTTGTTGCATGAACAGTGTACCTAATATCAGTCTGTTATATTTTGAAAAGGATTAAGTAATAATGAAACCAGTGCGTATCCAAAAAAAAAAATCTAGCACGGCGCCTCCACCATCCAGCAAATATCAACGAATTTTTTAAAACTTTAGTTGGTAAATTAAAATATCCCCAATTTATTCATTGCATGAACACTAACGTAGGTATCCTATTATACAAACACGTGCAGGTTTAGGACCATAAAAACTAATATTTTTCCCACAGCAAACGTAATTCTTAAAAATAAGCTCTCTTTCAGCCCAGAATATTTTCTTTACAAAAACCCCGGCAGTAGACCCATTGCGCTAAAAGAAACAGAACATCTGCAAGCCATAAAATAGACCCAAAATGAAACAATGGGGTTAAAGTAGACAAAGCCAAAGTTGGTTAAAAAATCCCACATTGCAACAACGATACCTTGAAATAGAAAATAACAAAAATGTTATAGAAAGAAACTGTACCCCTAACACAATAGCTCACCGAATAGTTTAATGGAATTCTTTATTTTTTTTTGGGTAGCAATAAAACGAGTGACTGTAAATTACAGTTCTAAGTGTCAAAATTAATTAATTTGGGTTATAGAATTACTAAGTGAGCGACTGACTGCGAGTGACAAGAAATCAACAGAACAGCAACTTACAAACATTAATTTGAGTTACTTAAAATACAAAATGAGCAGCTTCATAATGTTTGAGCGACCTAATATTTGTTTGAGTGTCAACGTTACGTCCTGCATTTTTTTCAATATTTGGCAAATGTATTTTTTATACTGAGCAGCATTTTATTTTAAATAAAGTGTTTCGAGTACAAAAACCATTTTGAAAAATACACTAATGAGCAGAGTATAATGAGCTCACATTTAAAAAAAAAAATATGAAATAACTATTTGAAGAAACACTATTCTATTAGTTGAGAAATTTTATTATTGAAACATAAGGGTAATTAAATAAATAATCTGAAGTTTTCATTAAAAAAGCGTATCTAAATAAAAAACATAAGCCCTCAAATAGAATATCAGTAACCAATAATCATTAATAAAGCAGCATACAAAACTTTGCTCAAAGTGAACTTTTTAGTAGTTCGCTAAGTATAACATCACTTAGAAAAATCGGATCTATATCTTAATATTGAAGTTGCTCTCTCTGTATTTCCAGTCGCTCACTTAGTAATTTAGTCGCTCGGATAAAATTTTAATATCTGAAATGGATTTATCACAATCCACTTTTTGTAAGCTCGTTCTGGATTTTATTATAAATCAATATTCGTCGTCAGTTTAGTTAATTTTTCGCTTACTCAAATTCATACTGCTCAAGTTATTAAAACAGTATGTCATCATCAGTCGCAAAGTTTTTTTTTGTTCGCTCGTTTTATAATTCCCCTTTTTTTTTTCTTTTGACCACTTGGTATATTATGGAGAGGGGTTCCGCTCATCTGGCATAATCTTTATTGACCAAAACTCATTTCGCATAACTCGTATGGTCTAAACTTTTTTGGCCGAACCATCACTTTGCCAAGACTTATGTGGCATAAGGCTCGTTTCGTCTAAAACTCTTTAGGCACAATCTTTAAACACCTAAGTTTCGTTTGCTCAAATTTATGTTCGTCTATACCTATGTATAATCTTGTTTCTCCTAATGTTATCTTAATAAATAATATATTAAGTATGTAGTAAATGTACAAATTGTGGTATTTTTCTCCTACATCCCGAAAATCACGATATTGTATGATCAAAAAATCGAAAGTTAACGACCAATATAATTATTACAAACCCCTTGAGATCGAAACCTAAAAATAGGTGCGACGACGAGCAAAGCGAGGAGGAGCGTGTTAGGTGCACATGTTCATCAAAACCAAAGCGGAGCGCAGCGAAGCGGAGCGGAGCGTTTTCCAAACAGCGGAAACAATACAAGTCACCAGTTTGCGCTATGTAGGGAGACGCTCCGTCAAAGTTAAAGCCAAACGAATATTATTACTTTGTATAAACCTATGCCATAGCATTATTAGGCTATTCAAGATTTGGCCATACCATTATTAGGCTAAACAATGTTATGCGAAATAACTTTTTACTAAACGAGATTTATGCCATACGATTTTCGGCGTAACGAGACTTTGACCAAACGTTACTATGCAATACGAGATTAGGCAAAAAAATCTTATGCCAAAAAAGGTAGAACCATGGAGAGATGTAGCTGTCTACATCAACGAACGCTATTCAAAGGAAACTGTAAAACGAACACAGGATAAAATACAATAAAATCATTATAGCAACTATAGCTAATATGCAACCGCCGCCTACATATGAACAAGCTAGAACTGAATAATAAATAGAAGTAAACAATCAATTTATTTTCAATCAACTATCACCACCATTCGAAGACGCACAAACACAGAATAAGTATCATCAATCCCGTAAACTACCCACCCCAGAAGCCACAGACGCAAGGCATAGGAACGCTAGATGAATCTACATCCACATGACTGCAGTATCAGACACAGGAACACTGTCACACACTACAGCATCAGCACAGGACCACTGCATCATCAGCACAGGACAACATCAGCATAAGCACAGGACCACTGCATCATCAGCACAGGACAACTGCAGCATCAGCACAGGACAACATCAGCATAAGCACAGGACCACTGCATCATCATCACAGGACAACATCAGCATAAGCACAGGACCACTGCATCATCAGCACAGGACAACTGCAGCATCAGCACAGGACAACAATTGACAACATCAGCATAAGCACAGGACCACTGCATCATCATCACAGGACAACATCAGCATAAGCACAGGACCACTGCATCATCAGCACAGGACAACTGCAGCATCAGCACAGGGAACTGCAGCATCAGCACAGGACAATATCAGCAACAGCACAGGACAACTACAGCATCAGCACAGGACATCTGCAGCATCAGCACAGGACCACTGCAGCATCAGTACAGGACCACTGCAGCATCAGCACAGGACAACATCAGCATCAGCACAGGACCACTGCAGTATCAGCACAGGACCACTGCAGCATCAGCACAGGACAACATCAGCATCAGCACAGGACCACTGCAGCATCAGCACAGGACCACTGCAGCATCAGCACAGGACCACTGTAGCATCAGTACAGGACCACTGCGAGCCACGAGTAAGCCACAGATGGCCACAGATACGCTCTCCAAAAACCTTATTCCTTACCTGTACCTACTCTTCCTATATTGGCTTTTTAGGGTGCATACTCGGTCGATTATACTCACTTTCCCAACCTGTCCCTGAGCGTGTGTTCCCCCTCCCTTAAAAATATTCTGTGCTACCCAGTGGGCCTGGCGTATCCAGGATGCAGGGTAAAACCTGGCTGGGATAGTGCAATTCAATCAATTCAATCAAAAATATTGAAATCAAATAAGTATGAGTAAAGTTTTTTTTCTTATATCGTCGGTTGACAGGAAAAGCTCACTAAGGCAGATTTTTCAATATTCAGATAAATGTTATCTGGGTAATACAAACATTGAGAAACATTGAGACGCAACAGCATCAAAATTATTTCCCAGCAAAACTTTTATCTGGCTATTGAAACATTAGCCTTTAGTGTCTTTTTCCTATCAACCGACGATATACTGAAGTTTTGTTTTTGTTATTATGATAAGTTAAATTTCCCCATATTTAGGTTTTATTTTTTTGTCGGCAACATCTATGGTTTGAGTGAGAAAAAGAATAGTGCACACGGCGATTGCGAGTCTATTTGTAGTTGGTCTGTGGAACTGGGCCATAAAAACTGTCACTCGCAATGAATCAACGTTGCATAGCTACGTATATTTATGCACGTACGTATGTACGTATATTTATGTATTCCATCTCATGCGGTTTATTTATGAGTCCGCTTCCAGCAGATTCTGTACAGCGCCAATCGCTACGAATCCTAATCGCGAAATATGGAGCACTGTGAAAGAAAAACCACAGTATTCAAAAATTTTGAAACGCACTAAAAAAAAAACAAGTTTGACAGCTACGACAGCGTCAAAAAAAGGCTGCATTTGAAGATTTTTGTAATTTTTATGATTTCTGTAAAATTCTAATTGGATGGCGGCCCGTAATTGAAATACAAAAAGGCTGACTAGTGTTTCTAAAACGCCTGCCCATAAATCCTTTCATTCTGGTAAGCAACAGCTCGATTTCACTCTAAATATTTACCACCAACGAGTGCAATATCGATCTTGCATTTTACCCTGCAGTGTTTGTTTGTTTTGGCGCAGGATTCCCAAAAGAGGACTTATTTGGACATCTACAAGATGGATTTGGCCGAGACGATGAAGAATGTTCTGGCGAAGAGTGCAGGCGGGTCTTCTAGCGCCGCGGCGGGGTCGAGCGCGGGCGCCCCGCACGGCGGCGAGGGGTACGTGACGGAGAAGCTGTACATGCTGCTGCAGCTCTACCTGCAGAACAAGGGCTGGAACCCGAGCATCGAGCTGCTGCAGTGCTTCAGCGACCTCAAGGAGTCCTCCATGCTGCCCAGCGCTGCATATTTACAGTGAGTCTTTTGTTATTTGCTTTCTTGTTATATTTCTTTGTTGATGTAAAGTGATATGTAGTACTAAACAGTTCAAATGCACTGAGGTCCAGTCAATTCTGTAAAACTTCCTTGTTATATGTGATGGTTAGCTTACACAATTACACAGTTGTGTAATAAATAATAATTATTAAATAAATCGAAAATACTGATGAATTAATAAAAATGCTGGTGGTACAGTACAGTAGTATTGTAAAAAAACTAAGTTCAAAGCTTCCTCCTTAACAATAAATAAATAAGATTTGTGTTATTCTTTCAGGATGATGGCGTCCCGTGTGGGTTTAGACACACAAGGCAGGCTGATATTGCGTGAAAATGGCAAAATAATTCTGCCATATGAACATTTTGCTAATGCTGTCATGTTGAAGCACATGAATGGACCGCATGGTCTCCATCTTGGCTTAGAAGCCACAGTCAGAGCCGTAAGTATGCCACAGTAACATTCATATTAGAATCTTATTTAGGTCAAACACAATGTAAATGTGGAGTTTGTATTCGCATAACTGTAATGGTAAATCACCTGAGATGAAATTATAAATTGAAAACAAACCATTCTACCCACTTTTCATTATTATAATAAAGTGTACATTTTATATTTTGTGCAAAGGTTTCCCATTTTAACCTTCAAATTTTTCATTACAGGTCATAGAGTCATACACAATAGGCCGTGAACAGTTTGGCATGGAGAAGGAGTTTATAATAGAGGTGGTTCAAAACTGCCCGAACCCGGCGTGCCGCTACTACAAGAACCAACTGGAGATGACGCAGAAGTCCATCCAGCAGCATCTCTCACAACAACCTACCTATATTCCAGGTAAAAAAAATGGCAAGTCAAAGTTCTGTTTTACTTTTTTTTATACCTAGTTTTTGGAATTTTGGAGGCAGAGCTGATGTGTGATATGTGGAGTAATTGCCTCTTTTTGATTTTGAAAATTGAAAGGAGCCTGATTGATGAAGCTAGCATCGAAGAATTACAACATTCTGACTAGCTAATCCTTTCACTGCAGTGGCATACCCTAGACTCACTTTATAATAATGATCAAACAGATAACCTTATTATAATTTAAACATAAGCTCACTAGACAGCGTAGCGGTTGCAGACAGAATGTGGTAGCCAGTGAAATATATGAGAGTTTGTAGTTGTCTAGTATCCTGCTCCCATTCATTGTCATAATTATGTTTTACTGGCTGCAACCAGGCTGCTTAGTTTCTCCTGTTTGTGAACTAAGAAGAAGAACTAACAGCCATCCCCCCACAGACGCGAGTGCAGCTCCGCTGTCAGACACGGCGGCCATGGAGCGGCTGCTGCGCGGCGCGCCAGACTATCAGCTGCCGCTCGCGCCGCACCTCGCCGCCCTCAGTGAGTTGCTATGTAAACGTCAACTTTTGTTTCTTTCTTTATTCTTTTTTAAAATATAATATTATGGATTTTTTATGACCGATGGACGGAGTAGGATCCCACTTCTGAATTGCTAGGTTTTTAAAATTAGAGATTCGGTCAGGACTATTAGTGCCATCTTATAGCGCCTATCCCGTGTAAACCTCACTACATGGACAGTTCAAAGCCAGTACCAGTCTATGGTATAAAATGGCGCACATTCCTGGTTTAACGTCCACCGGCGATGTACATAGCTATCTACCGTCGTGTCGGATAGTTCGTGAAAGTTTTTGATAGCGATAGTCGGTAGTAGTTGTACAAACAAGGCCCCACAGAGTGCTCTCAGTCGCTATGAGACTCGGCGGCCATGGAGCGCCTCCTTCGCGGTGTAGACTACCAGCTGCCGCTCGCGCCGCACCTCGCTCAGTGAGTTGCTATGTAAACATCGCCTTTTGTTTCTTTATTTATTCTTTTTTTTAAATATGGACGGAGTAGGATCCCACTTCTGAATTCTTAGATTTTTATAATAGAGATGTGGTCAGGGCTTTTAGTGCCATCTTATAGCGCCTATCCCGTGTAAACCTCACTACATGGACAGATAATTTTAAAATGGCGCAGATAATTTTAACGACCAACAGAGCTGTCGCAATCTACCTTCGTATCGGATAGTTCGTGAGAGTTTTTTATAGCAATAGTCGGTAGCGGTAGTATGAACAAGGCCCCACAGAGTAGTGCTCTCAGTCGCTATAAGACTCGGCGGCCATGGAGCGATTGCTCCTCGCCGCCCTCAGTGAGTTGCTATGTAAACGTCAACTTTTGTTTCTTTCTTTTTTGCCCTCATATCCATAGTATCCTTTAGAGCCTATACACATAAGAGGTGTTTTGAAGCGATGGCTTGCATGTGTAGTATTATGTAGATATGTACGCCTTCGAATCCAATGTTTATACTCAGTATAGGAAATGTTATATCGTGGTCATAAAACAACCATACCGCGATGTAGAAAGTTTTACAGCAGCGCCATCTAGTGAGAATCAAAGTAAAACAAGTTTAAGAGTTTTGGTCTATAGGTGAGTCAGTCAATGATAAAATTGAGGTTTTTTGGACATTAATATCTAAATAACCGTTTGAGATACGTTTATGAAATTTAGAACACATACAGCCAAATTTCATACGTTTATATTAAATAGTTTTTGATTTATGAAGGGGTCAAAAGTAGCTCCAAATGGTTCGTGTAAATATTACACACGGTGCGGCTCGCCAGTTCTGTTACTCGAAGTTGGCTTGACACGCTACCGCGTGTCTAGATCCACCGTTTGATCCCTACTTTATGTTTTACTGTCTATTTTATATACTAGTTTACAAACAGACTATATTCTTTCCACTAATATCCACAATCTCCCCAACAGCGGGCCTAACCCCTGACAAGAGCGACCGTCGCTCCTCCGACAAACTGTCGCCTTCAGCCGCCGCCGCGTTACTGCAGCAACAGTCGCTGCGGCTGCACTCCACCCCGCGCGACAAGCACCACTACACCGACGACCACAAGCTCACAGACTTCCTCAGGTCAGTGAGTGAATGAGTGTGTGAGTGAGTGAATGAAGGTGCAATAGTTCTGCGGCAACAGTCGCTGCGGCTGCACTCCACCCCGCGCGACAAGCACCACTACACCGACGACCACAAGCTCACAGACTTCCTCAGGTCAGTGAGTGAATGAGTGTGTGAGTGAGTGAATGAAGGTGCAATAGTTCTGCGGCAACAGTCGCTGCGGCTGCACTCCACCCCGCGCGACAAGCACCACTACACCGACGACCACAAGCTCACAGACTTCCTCAGGTCAGTGAGTGAATGAGTGAGTGAATGAAGGTGCAATAGTTCTGCAGCAACAGTCGCTGCGACTGCACTCCACCCCGCGCGACAAGCACCACTACACCGACGACCACAAGCTCACAGACTTCCTCAGGTCAGTGAGTGAATGAGTGAGTGAATGAGTGAATGAAGGTGCAATAGTTCTGCAGCAACAAGCACCACTACACCGACGACCACAAGCTCACAGACTTCCTCAGGTCAGTGAGTGAATGAGTGAGTGAGTGAGTGAATGAAGGTGCAATAGTTCTGCAGCAACAAGCACCACTACACCGACGACCACAAGCTCACAGACTTCCTCAGGTCAGTGAGTGAATGATTGAATGAAAGTGTAGTTTATTGCCTTCCTCAGGAGTTATGGTAATAGAACGCATGTCATCATGTTTCTTGGTGATTAAGTGGAACCACTGCTTTGAGTGCAAATAAGCTTATGCTGCTTATGTTGTACCAGTAACAGTAGCATGGGGCTCAAGCCATGCACGATTTGCCGATTGACACATCATAATGATATCCTAGTTTAGTTGGTATATGTAGCTGTGTAGCTTTTGTTTCTCATTCACTAAACCCCCACCCCCTTCCATTCCAGGGCCAACCTCGAGTCCCTCGAGTCGCTCTCCGCCGCCCCCTCCACCTCCACTGGCTCGGAGCGCGGCAGCGGCGCCGGCGCGCAGGAGCGAGTGGTACGAGCCTTCGCCGAGCTCGCCCGCAACCTGCAGCGCATGCGCCCCTGCGTGCGCCCCGCCATGTGCAAGCCGTACGGGAAGCAGAGCGAGCAGCTGCAGAAGAGTGAGTGGTATTGCTATTTTCGGATCAGCAAATTATCTAAAATGGTTGCCAGACATAAGTAGACAGCGCGTCGAACATGACTTTTCACCTTTCTTCTTATACATTAATATCTTTTATAGCCTGAAATCCTGATAAAACCTGTATAAAGACGGCTTAACAATAATAAACATGTCTGTTGTTTCCAGTTCTCCTGGACACGATCCAGCTGGTGCAGTCGCTGCGCAGCTATCTGCCGCCGCCGCACATCCAGGTCACCTCGTGGAAGAACGACGACAAGATACGGTAGCTAACATACCTATACTACCACCTCATTTGTCTATTTATAGTTTTATACGTATTTCTACTTCCATGTGTGGTCAGTATATTCGCCAAAATGAATGCCGAATTTGCGTGCATTTTTGGTACTTGGCACACTCAGCAAACATCCAATAACAAATACGAATAGCCATGTGTGATGCCAGCATTACTATTATATCAGCATACCTAGCATGGGGCGCAGGACGCGTACGATAAGACACATCGCGCGGCCTCAAGAGCGAGTGCGACAGAAAATGCTGTCAACCTGTCGTACTCCCCATGATAGGCATGCTGTACAGGTATTCATAAGAGACGAAAACCATTGTTGTGGTACTAATTTATTGGAATCAAAGCGTTTGCCTCTAGCGGTATAACATAAATTAATTTGACTGAAAATGCCTATAAAGTTAGACGCTGCGTTTACCTGTTCACTATCACCACCACTGAAAGCGAAGGATGACGTTGGGTTGGATAATTTGAGATAAAAATCATCCGCTTTTGCAATTATACATTACAGTGTACTCATATATTTCCACACATTTTCCAGTTCGAACACCATGGATGAGCTGGAGAGTCGCAAGGTGGTGAGCGGCAACTAGCAGCCGGACCCGCTCGCCGGGTGACTCGCCGAGTGACTCACACAACCACCCAGTATGTACCCGAGTGCATAGGTACGGTCATGTCCAGATAAACCTGACCCCCCTCTCATAGTAACAATGCTTCTGAGAGGGGTCAGATTTCACTGCCTTATACTTATATAGTCGGCTTCATGTGTATGTTATACTTTTGTACCGCGTCAAAGACTTTGTAGCATTTATATTTTGACATGGTAAAAAAGTACACATGTTTATGTGAGGCTGACTGTACGTTACTTCAATGACTTGACTATCCAGGTTTTCCAGAAATGTGGTAAAACATGTTGTATTAAAATTTTACAGTTATACCTATGTTTTGTAAACTAGAGATCTGTTTTCGTGTGGATTAAAATGTAATCGGTTAGTTTTAATGTTTATATCTTAGTGTCAGGTTTTGATACGGCTTTTGTATTTAAGTGAAGAATATTACGTATGTGCTGATAAATTTAATTAAACTATTTGGGTCTCTTTCGTAACATTATTTTGATCAGTCTGAACTAAGGCATATTATATTGAATTTAAATCGCCTTAGCATTTTAGAAGATGATACACGTTACAAAAAACAATTCAATTTAAAAATAGGGATGGTTGGCTCTTTATATTTGCACCAAATAAGTGGACATACCAAGAACCTACGAAAAAAAGCGTATGCGGGCGATAAATTTAATGCTTTTATGATTTGTAGCATATAATATGTATTCAAGGTTTATGTAATCAATTTGAAATAAGTTTCTGTAGCACAAAATGTTTTTCATGGGCTATACTTACTGATATGTCAGTATTTTATTCATGTTTATTGTTTATGAATTTTAGTGCGTCTTCTTACACTTTACAGACATTATATTAGCTTTGTTTCTTTACATTTTATCAGCTATATATTTTATTACTTTATAATGTTTATTTGTTGTACACTTGTATGGTCTATTATTTTTTTACATTTTTACTTGTATTTTGTCGTATGTTAAGTTGATTTTTGATAGTTTGTTAACATGAGTGCATTATTTACACTGTGATAGAGGTGTAATAGGTTGTAGGGTGACCGTGATGTCTTGTAGCCTGTCAGTACATTTATACGCATATGTACGCATAGTAACTGCTGTAGTGATAGAGAAAATCTATGATCTTATTTTTATAGGTGACGATCTCATCTTCTAAAGAATATTTTTATTGAATGAACTAAGTATTTGATTGCAATGGCACTCACTCTTTGCCTGTCAGGACTTGTATTAACACAACAGAATTATAATCACTACAGTGAAAATGTCAGTAAACCTTCTCCGATTAGTTCATTCGGTCTGAATGAAGCTGCTACTATGACGTCACGGTCCAAGCTGAGTCTCCATTGTAGGTAAGGAACGGCTTCCAGGTGATAGGAATACGTAAAAAGAAACGAAAGATGTTTAGGTCAGTCGTGGTGTAGGAAAGATTTGTTATAAAAACAGCTGTATTAAAGCATGCTTCCCTGTTGCATCGGGAATATGAAAATAATTCATGCTTTTCCCTGATTGCTTACGCAACAGGGTCATAGTAAATATCATTGGCTAGTTGAAGGTGATTAGTATCAGAAGAAGACTGCTTTATTGTCAGTAAACAACTATGCTAAATCTAAGTAAAGCTACTGGCACTAAAAAGATAATTTAAAAAGCCCGTTACACAATAAGTGCCCATGTAATGCGAATGCAAAAATTTGTGCACACTAATTTATTGGCTATTTTTATTGTTCCTTCTGGATTGATCTCTAAAAGTACACGTAATTATTAGAATCTTTTTTTACTTGAATTACAAAAATGATAGAAAACGGAGATGTATCTCATTATTAGGAATTACAAATTACAATTATTTGGTCTCATGACGAAAGGATATCTAAGAAGTAATTTATTTAATCACTTGTAGCAGTGTGTATGGCACATTGGCAACGACTGAATCACATACTGACTGTTAGATTAGATCATGTGTTTATTACTAACATACATTTTAGCGCGACGATTAACTTATGTAAATAATGTTTTATTTACAAGAGGTTTATTACAAGTACAATCTTTGTAACTCGAGGTCAGTCGTTTGTCAATGTGTATTACGCTTACGCTTTAGCACAATTGAAACAAAATACGCCTATTTTATGAACTTCCAATACATCACTTTGTAATGATATACATATTAAGATTTAGCTACATAAGTTTGCTAGTGCAATAATTAGGCAAAGCCTATAATAAATTTAAAATTTTGTAACTTAGTATGTATAATGGTTATTCTAAATTAGAGGAAAGGCTATATACCTACCTATAATATGTAGGAGTGTGAACATGCGTAGTGTCTTAATGGAGGAATTGTTAGTTTCGTTTTGCTTCGTCGGGAATGGTTGTCAGGAGCTCAGTCGGTGGTACACATTGAATGTATTTACTTTTAAATGTAATGTATATTTAAATATATATATTTGTTGACTTCCTTTCCCCAATATATTCTATAATGTGTGTCCAAAAGGCTATTGAGGCTTGGGTCCTGTCGCAAGACTAAACAAATAGCGTTAAGTCGATTTGTCCAAATGTTTTCGCTATTAAACTGCTTTTCAAAAGTATTATTTTCCAAAAGAATCTCTCTGTATTAGAATTAAGCGTTCTAGTCAAAAATGGACTTCATATTTTTATGTTCGGTGAAACTATGTACTAACTAACAAAAAACATAATTACTGTATCAGGCGCTTATGTTGTCAGTCAAATTATAATATTAAAATCTCATTTACAACATATTTATATGTTAAACTACTTCTGAGTTTGAAACTTCTGTAATATTATGAATTGTACTGTAGTCGTTAAGAGTTAATTATTTAAGGATTTCTCTTCTTTCAAATTGTTTTTTTTTAATTGTTAGCGCCTTTTGAATTTCACTATCTAACAAACAATATATCCTGTGATACAGTTAAATGTATTTAAATCGACATGAAATTATTCATAAATTTATCCAAAACCATGTATAAATGATCTTCGGATTAATGCAATATGTTTTGGCCTTGCCAGGTATTATAATTTGCCGAATCTTTAATTATTTTATACATATTTGTAAAAGTCGTGTTCGCTGTGTCATGGTACCAGTGCTTAGAAATAAAGATATTGAAAAATACTCCGCTTTTATTTTATCATCATTAGTTTTAAGATTAATGAGCAGAATCATACAGAAAATGAACACCGACTATTTTAATATAACGCCATGGAAGTAGAATAAAGCAAATCTTCAAATCAAATCTGTCTCGAAAAGGACTCGAAGAAATAGTTTGTGGACATGAGCTTCCTTCTATGTTTTGCTAAGCGTCTGTCAAGATTAGTAATGTTATACATTTAAAAAAAAAAACTTTTATCTTGAAAACCGTAAGAGATATGAAATAAAGCAAATTTTCGCCACCCCCTAGGTATCTACACCCCCAGCAGAAACTTTTTTTCTGAAGTAGTGGAACCAAATTTGACTGGATGAAATCGTTTTAGGGCATAAGCCTCCTTTACCAAGTTTTGCTAGACGATAGTTAGGTAAAGTTTTCCATTTTTACTAATTAGCTTTTATCTCGAAAACCGTAGGAGATATCAAAAAAATAAGCAAATTTTCACCACCCCCTAGGTATCTACACCCCCAGCAGAAACTTTTTTCTGAAGTAGTGGAACCAAATTTGTTTGGAAGAAATCGTTTTAGGGCATAAGCCTCCTTTACCAAGTTTTGCTAGACGATAGTTTTAGGTAAAGTTTATCATTAAAAAAAAAAAAACACGCTCTCACGCCTTGTACTAAAGTACTCCCTTGCGGGGTAGGCAGAGGTGCATTGCTGCACCCACTTTTCGCCAGAGTGTTATGTTAGTCCCAATGTAATAGGGGGCGGGCCTATTGCCATTTTACGGGCACATCCATGACCCGAGAACAAATATCTGTGTTTCAACAAATATCTGCCCCAGCCGGGAATCGAACCCGGGACCATCGGCTCAGTAGTCAGGTCACTAACCACTAAGCCATTCGGTCATTTTTACTAATTAGCTTTTATCTCGAAAACCGTAAGAGATATAAAAAAAATAAGCAAATTTTCACCACCCCCTATCTACTAGGGCATGCAATATTTTCAATACCGGTATTGAGATCCGGTTTTACAACTCAATACCGGGATCCCGGTATTAATACCGGTAGTAGATTTTCTTGTAATAAATGGCATATATTGGGTTTAAAGTCGTAAATGTCAAAATAGAACAAGAAAAAGCAATCAAGTTCTGTATTTTGTGAAAGATTCGACGATAATTACGTATCTTATCGTATTAGACTTTAAATTTTATATTATTTTTTTTTACATCCGGTGTCCGTTTACACATGGACAACAGTGGATATCCAATGGCTGAAAACTGCATTTAACGTTGGAAACAAGTGTGCTTTCATAGTATAGGTACAGGAACACAAGGCTAACTATATCTTCATAGCTTAAAAAAGTCCGATTCCGGTATTACTTCAATACCGGTATTAACTTTCAAATTTTCACCACCCCCTAGGTATCTACACCTCCAGCAGAAACTTTTTTCTGAAGTAGTGGAACTAAATTTGTCTGGAAGAAATCGTTTTAGGGCATAAGCCTCCTTTACCAAGTTTTGCTAGACGATAGTTAGGTAAAGTTTTTAATTTTTACTAATTAGCTTTTATCTCGAAAACCGTAAGGGATGCAAATTATCGACACTCCGTGGCGTGGGTATCCACACATACCTTTTATTATTAAACATCATGCCTTGGTGTACATAGAGTGTTAACTCTTATGATCTGTACCCATTTTGTAAAATCCTGTTTCTACCTGTATGTAATAAAGTGTGTATATTAATCATACATTAATCAAGCCTGTAGGGATATTCAGAAAAACACCAAATATTTTTTACTTAAATATGATTTATTGATAAAAAGCTATTTAAAATTTTCTTATAACTAACATCAATTAAGTAGATAAATAGTTTCGGAAAGTATTTTGAATGGAATGCTTATCCTAGAGCCATGCTGATGGGCTAGTACGGAGCGCAATTAAGACATGACAAAAGTTTTACGTCGCGCTCGCTCTTGAGGCTGCTCGTTGGAGTAAGCGCGATGCAAAACTCTTGTCACGTCTTAAATGCGCCCCGTGCTAGCCCTGAAGGGCCTGACCTGAAGGTCATCTTAGTTTCGTGTTTAAAAATAGGAATGAATAACAATAAAATATTAAAATAATATAATGATCCACTGGCCCCTATACAGGGTAAAATGCAACATTAATTCAATCAAAAATTTTAAACGTTCTAGTATATAAACCAACTATTCCCTTCATTTAAGTGATACAGGCAGCTCAAAATAAAATTAATAAAACTGTTGCTTTGGCACTTTTGGGCATTTCTTAAGTGTTTAATTATAAACTCAAGGTGCTCTCAATAAAGGCACACTACATACCCTATTACCGATAACCATTACATTTTGTCATTATATTTGATTAAGTAAAAAATGACACGGACATAGCCTAATTTATATAATTGATTGATAGTAAGTAGGTAAAATAGGTATTCAGAACCGTGTATTTAGAAAGCAACCCAATTTTACATTCAGCTGATATTTTACCGACGTGGAAGTCAGTTCAAATAAGTTTCAAGATTTCGTTCGCGTGACCCACAGTTTAGGCGCCAGGCCTTCACTGCACGTCTCCACATATAAAATACACTAGCACAACATTCAACAACAAATCAGTGCAAATACTAAAACTCGTAAAAACTGTGCATCTCACAAATTTTGCGCCGCTAACCTCAGTTTAGGCTGCATTCACAATAAAATTTAGAATATAGAATAAAGTCACCCATATCCCCTTTGAATACAGTTTCAACTACCAATACCAGCCGTGTCATAACTTTGATCAATTTATCGCGCTGCCTTTCCGTATGTCGCCTCACTTACGAGGCACGATCACGTATCTGACGGTATCGGCTTGGTTCTAAACACATACACGGAGTCGTCGAGCCAATAGTAGGCCTGGGCGAAGTCCCCCTCGCAGAGATAGGGCGCCCGCGTCCACGACGACAGCTCGAAGCCGAGCGTCTCCATGAACTGGACGAAGGAAACCACTTGTTCCTCGAAAGTGCTGCCCTCTATCGGGAGAAGCTCGTTTGGTTTGTGGTTTGGTGTCACTGAAAGATGATAAAAATTATATTAGGCTGGTGTATCATCTGGTACGAAAGTATAATATGTACCTAGCTACCTATTTATGTAAGTATGTAGGTACTGTAAGAAGCTACTAATAAAATGATTGTAGAATGATAAAGTAGTGGTAAATATCGGCTTGTAGCAACATCCCATAGATCAGAGGTTAAAAACATTACAGGGTTGAACGTTACTTAGACAGTAAGAGAGCCTAATAACAATCATAATTCATTCATGACCTTTTACACTAAATTATAATAGAGTCATAATGGCAGATAAATAACTTTCGGAACACCAAATAGATTTAGTCGTAATCCCAAAATATAAATTTAGAATTTCACATAATTTATGCCATAAAACTTTATTTAACTCCCAACATGCCAAACTTGAGAGTATTGAATTATTAGGTAGTTATTGTAAACTAGCGAGCGTGCGAGCAAAGAACAAGATCTAGTGACATAATTATATGGAACGTCAATGACAGGTGGAACTTTTTCATTGCTCATATCGAATTATTCACATAATAAACAGTCGTCTCACCTTCAACATACGGCTTGTACGGGAGCACCAGCGCCAACAGCAGCACCCCGGCCGGGTCGAGCGCCGCGCGCGCCTGCCGCAGCATGGCACGCGGCTCGCTGCAGCGGTCCAGCAGGTTCAGCATGGCCACGCAGCCGAACCGCTGGGACTGCCACCAGGTCGATGTGTCCAGGATGCTGAGGAAAATATAAGACTTAAAATCATCTGTATCAGCCCATGTTAGCCCGTTGGATATGAGCCTATCAAGATTGTAAGACATAGGTAATTAGGGAGACGGAGAGGGATGGAACCGTCAGGTGTCAACCCGACTCCTCGGAGGAGTAGCGGGAATGATGAAGACATAATAATTAGCCTATGCTAGCCCGTTCCACACGAGCAGGGTTTTTGGCATTGAATATTGGAAAGGGAGTTGGAGATTGAGAGTTCATATTTCGCACCGGAAACTACATTTTTTTTCGCATGAGACTGTCTACCTCTACCCCATAAGTTAATGGCCACGTAAGATACCCACAGTTCAAAGGTTTGATGCTATATACAATCCTTACAATCAACTGTAGGTACCAAAAGGCATTTCGCCCTGGTATTCCCTTCAAGCTTAGGTACAAACGAAACTAAATCCTATAGACACTCACGTATAACCCTTGCCGACTAGCACCTTCCTCATGCACGCAGAGATCTCCGTGGCGTACTTCTCCTCGTACAGATGCGCGAACCGGCGGCTGACCTCCCCGTCTCCAGCGCCCACGTCCACCAGGCGGCCGCTCGGGGCTGACGGCAGCAGACGGGTTGCCTGAGCCGAGGAGAGCACGAACATGGAGCCGCGGCCCAGCCAGCTGGAAGAGAGAAGGTTGAAGGTGAAGAGTTGTTGTTATCATTAGGGGTCTCTTATCATCCAGTGATGGATATAGATACCTATCTATTATAAACTCAAGGACTCGTTTATCGGAAAAAGGTTGGATTGGTCAATATAAAGTCTGCAAGCTGAAGTGGCAGTGGGGTGGTCATATATGCCGAAGAAGGTTGTAGAGTTGTATAGAGTTAGCGTAGGATGCCCTCTGCGTTCTGGACTGACGACCTTAGACAGGTATTCGGTAACGGCTGGATTAGGAAAGGTGATGGGAGGACAGAGTGTTGTGATGTTCCTTAGAAGAGGCATAATGTCCAGCAGTGGATGATTACGGGTTCATAGTCAATTCTAACTTGCAATTACACCTCTAAGTAGAATCTGTGTATTCGTTTCTGTGGGCGTACCTGCACTGTACAAAGAGACTATTAATTTACTATTTACTTCCTCATCCAAGTTAATTGTCGAGCTAACAAAGTCGTTGCACCGTTCAACCTTCTAATTTAGTTGCAGGATAACTTCCTTGAAAACGATTTGAAAGATAGTCGCCGTGCAGCGAGCGATGCAACAATAGCGCAATTATCCACTACCGTTGATCGTGTGGTGGTGGCCGTTTGAAGGTGGATAGCGTCGGGGCTGCAATTACTGGGGATAAAGCACAAAGCGCGCTGCGGGGCTCGGCGTCTAACATCCGCGGCAAATTGTGCGCCGCGGGGCGAGCGGGGCCGCGCGGGGCGTGCGGGGCGCGCGGGGCGGGCGGCGGGGGGCGGGGGGGCGACGTCTTCATCGCTCGCCGCGGGCCGGCCAGCCGCGCGGTCAGCGACCAAAGTGGATAATGAGTAGTAAATCCCGCGTTCATTAGCCGAGAGCGAGCGTCGCGAGGCCCGATCGATACGAATTCGTCTTCGCCAAGTAAAGGGATAATCGGCGTGGTGGCCGAGCTCTGTTATTAGGCGTAGTACCATATATCACGCGGGGCATTACGGGCCGCGCCGCGAGCGCCGCAATTACTCGCGCCGAGCCCTCTTCTGCGCAACCCTATAAGGATTAGCAGTATCAGTATTAATCGGGTCTAAAACGGCTTTCTAGTCACCACGCTTTTAACTATACTCTAATTTTTAATTCCGCGGAATTCTGACATTTCATTAGTGATACCCTTAAAAAAGCTCTTCACCGAAAAAAGGTAAAATTTGGATCCATTTAAGGGCAATATTTTTTCAAATGTTTTCATAGAAAAACATAAATCTAAATATTTACTTGCTCAAGTGAAGTAAGTAATACAAACATAACCTATTATTTCAATACTAGCTGTTGCCACGAGCTTCGCTTCACCTTAATTAGTTTTCCCGTGGGAATTCCGCGATAAAAAGTAGCCTTTTTCAACACATAAGCTATTATGTGTTAATCCAGGGTGTCAGCTAACTCCATTCCAAATTTCATTAAAATCGGTTCAGTTATTTTGACATGAAGAAGTAACAAAGGTACACACATACCTACATACATACACACATACTCACAAACTTTCGCATTTATAATATTAAGTAAAATCAAGACTCACGACCATTGTATCAAATTAATTTTAATTACTTTATTTTATTCTTTAGCATGGCATCACTTGCTACTAAATTCAGGGATAACAAACATTTTAAATCGATTTCAAATAAAAGATTCTCAATTCGGTAAGTTCATAATCTGTTCGGTATATAGGTGCCTATGTAAGATTATTGGAACTGCACCATATTAACATATGACAATCCATTAAGCCTAATAAACAAATATGAAATTTTTTATTGTATAAGTATGTTTATATGTTTGTTGGTATGTATATTTGTCCACGAAAATCTCGGAAACGATTGATCCGATTGTTACTATTCTTTTTTAGAGTTCCGTACCTGAAAAGGAAAAAAGGAACCCTTATTGTTGTCCGCCTGTCTGTCACCACCCTTTTTCTCAGAAACGGTTAAAGATATCAAGCTAATATAATGATGAAATTAAAAGGAAAAATATCTCAGGTAAGTAGACTTTTACGGAACCCTCAGTGCGCGATTCCAACTGGCACTTGGCCGGTTTCTTATCGTTGACCTTTCGCGTTGTGATAGTTTGTTGATTTTTATAAACGTTATGGAGCCACAACCTGGCCCTTCCCAGGAAGCGGCCCCATCTGATAAAGCACAAGAGTCAGACTTTCTCTCTCCCAGAAAGAAGCGTCCTCGTGGTTCTTTTGCGCCTAACGTAAAGACCATCATTCTAAATATTTAAAAATATAATATAGAAAATTGTCCGAATACAACTGATGTTCAGACTTGTATTGAAAAAAGTACCCAGCCAAAAAAGGTTTGTGATCTCTGACATGTCAAAAATTGATAACTGTCAGAATTCCGTGAGATTAAAGATTAGAGATTATGTCGTTTCTCTATTTTATGGGTCCATATCGCGGTGGAGAGGTACATTGTTATTACGCGGTGGCTGCGGCGACGGTCCATTACGTGCGCCGGGTTTGTCTGCTGCTTGGCTCGTTTGCGCGGCGTCGCGCGGATTGATTGCTTTATTGTCGTGTCGCCGCGGCGGGGACGCGCGATACATGATACATGAACCTGCGCGCCCACTAATGAGCCCCGACACCGCGTAATTGTCACCCGCCCGCCCCGCGCCCCGCACCCGACCCTCGCCGCCTGCAAGTGCCCCGCGCCGGTTATACTTGTGGCGACGACCTGATTGATTTATTGGGACCATAACTGACAATGAATGTTCCCGATGCCTTCACTTGTTACGATATCAGATGCAGCATGATGTCTTTACTTTATGATATTTGAGACAAGTAAACAATGCGGGTTCTCGATGTTGCACCTCCGGTTACTTCGCTCGTAACCCGACCCTATCGCTGGCAGACTGAATGCCAGACGTATCGAGGACGAGTTGCATTCAATAAATGGTGATATTCAGGTGGGACGTTCGTGGAAATCGAGGGGCATCGGCGGTAGGTGTCTGTGTCAGCGCGGGTGTCGCCGCAAGTATCGCGATTGCAGCGAGAGCAAACAAGCGGGCGGCGTCGCGGAAGGAGGTTCAAATCATATTACCCCCCTGGTCCCCCCCGCGCGTCCCCCGCCCCCGCCTCACCCCCGCGCTCGCCTGCGTTGCTATGGCGACAGGCGCGGCCCTGCATCATATTAGTACGTGTGTGCTTCATCTCCGGCCTTCAGCCGCACTCCAGGGGAAATTAAAACCGGAACCGCTTTCAGATATCGGTTTCGGGCCACGCCGCCGCCGCCCTGGTTGACGGATGCGGCGATTTGCGATGCCCTGTTGTGGGCCCTCAATGTGTTAATAGGTAAAAATGCCTTTTCTATTCAAGATTACAATAAAGTATTTAGTAGCTGAAAATGAAACACCAGAAGGTGTCATCTTCAGCTACTCAGAAAACAAGAAATACAAGTATATGTATTATGCGTTGGGGTGGAAAGTCTGCCTGGCCTATATGACATGATATAAAAATAAAACAAGATATATGTAGCTGAGTACATTATAAATTAAATAAAGGATATTAAAACAGTTAATTTTCTATGCATTTAAAATCCTATATAAACTGAAACTCCACCTACACGCGTGCAAAACTTCTTAACCATAGATAGAGAGTTAAGTACCAAAGTACTTACATAAAAGATGGTATAGGTACCTACCTATAACTATAATCACACATGTAAGTAAGCAGGCATGTGTGATGTGTGAGTCTACATTAGTATGTGACATGGGGGAAAAAATCTTATGTAGATAGACATACATTTGCTTTGCTCAAAGACATTGTCGCTTTCAGGCACCTCATTAGAGTAGGTCCCGTGTGAGCCTCCCCTCCCCTCACCCATCCCTCTACACCCCCTCCCTTACACATACACACATATACACACACACACACACATACACACACCGCCGCAGTCTCTTCAGACGCTCGCAGTCTGGATAATTACACTTAGATAAGGCAAGTACGTACTTAAGCCAAAGCTTTTATGTAATGCCGAGAGACTTAATTTAAGAGACGAATTACTTACGAGAAATTACACAAAATGTCTAGGCAATTTTAAAAATAATTGCTGCTGTAAAGAAAAACTTTGGAATTGGTTATAAATAAAGCGGAGTGGCAAATAACTGGGTGATCGAACTGTCACAAAAAGAGAAACAGAGTTACGTATAGCGCCATAACCCTCGAGTTAACCCTGAAGAGCACTCGTGACTTGTAATAAACTATAAAAAGCTGATAGTAAAATGTATAAACAATAAGAGCACGGCTAAAACGTTTTAGTGTCAAGAGTGCGTCATAAAGCTGTGTCACGCACCTGTAAAATATTAACGAGAGGTTCGGAGACGCGCGGCGGGCTGGCCCTGTATCAGAGTATACTGTGCTCGGCCGAGTACAAGTAATGCCGCACGAATGTATACCCGAATTGCCCCGATTGAATATTTTACCAGGCCACGAGCGCGTCCGCCGATATGTTTCTATTACACCGCACATTTTTACTATCAACTGCTTAGTTTCCCCTTTAATATTATTCGTGCGACGACCGCGCCGCCCCCGCTCCGGTACAACCTACTCACATAAAATCTCTTTTTAATTCTTGTTCGACTTCTGTCTGTAAATAATGATAGCAATCTGAAATATGGGCTAATGTCAATTGGACGGTTGTAGATAAGTAAGTACCTTAGGCAGGTACTCCAATGAAATGTTTGCCATCATGAACTTTTTATGAAATCGCTGAAGATTCAGTCCCTTCCTTGCCGTTTGGTGAACACAATAACCTTTAAAAGGTGTAAAGGCGTAGGTTCAATTCGAGTCCCGAGTGAGAATTTAAAATGACTTCTCGGAGGCGAATGGTTTATTGCTTATTGAGTAGCGCTGACGAAACGCGCCTCAGACGATAAAACATGCCCGGCGTGGAATCTCAGTCAATATCAGCGAGTGTACGGCGACATTGGAATTATCGCGCAGTGGGAGGCGCGGCCGCCGAGCCGGACAAAAGTAAAACAAAATTAGAATCGTTTGAAACAATGAGCATTGTCGCGATGTCTGCGCGCGCGCACGCGGCGGCGGCGGCGGCGGCGGCGGCTCGTTAGCGCGCCGCGTGTGATTGGTCGGCGCGCGGTGGGCGGGGCCCGGGACAAACTGCGCGCACGCAAATAGCGCAACCGCACACAAATTAAAACAATAAAATGAAAGTAATAAAACAAACTGAGCACCGAAGAGTACCACTATCGAGAGGCTTAATGGCCGGCGGAGGCGGCGGCGGCGATTTATTGAGCAGCACCGACTGCCGAATTGTCTGATGGACCCGATGCCCTAAACCGGAGACTTGTCCTATAATACCCGAATTGCAGGAACGGGCTTCTTCTGAGCCAATCAGAATAAAATACTCAGTCATCATTAACATCCATGGTAAGGAAAGAATTATCATAACTGAACAACAATTGAAAAGATCGACGTAAATGACAATGTCCTTACAGCTAGATATGGTAATGGCGTATAATGAACAACTTGCCATTCCAAGGTAAACTAACTTCACACGCGATACGGCGGGCAAACAAAGGTAAGTTTGTCTCAAAAATAAACAACCTCTGTCTCAATATAAGTTACCGCAGAAGTCTTAAATAAAACTTCGATGTAGCATTCTTAACAATACCTATTTTAAATATTCTTATTGCCTTACCCAGTACATCAATAAGTATTATGTAACAAAATTATTTTACTTATAAGTACTTAACAGCTTTTTTGACTTTAGAAAAGTAAAAGTTTTTTGGTGTGTTTTGTCATGTCAAGTCATATTGTGATGACTGTACCTGCCTACATTAAAACCAAGGCAAGACTACTTGAGGCATTGAAACCAATGTATACCTCAGAGTACCTCCACCTAGGCCATGTAAAACACGTTACATAATATTATGAATCTTACTCTTAACTTGCACAATAAAAACTGTGAGGCACGTAGCACTCTCCCGATGAGGTACTCCCTGGCTCGTTCCGATAACGAATGCCCGCTCATTTACTAATGTGTCACATGCAGGCGGCGTTGTTTCTCGAGCCAGGGGGGGACCCCTTCCCAGGGGGAGAGGGGGGAGGGGGGAACGCTGACCAATGGCGGCGCGGCCAGAGAGTACGGATGCAGCGCTAATTACAATGCCTTCCTGAAACTTGGAGGGTGTAGGGGTATGTACTGGAGTTATGTGCTGGGTATGTAAGTTAGGTGGTATATAAGGTGGTGGCTAGGTGTTGGGTCTTAATAGGTTGTTAGTTTAGTTAGGTAATTAGATATTAGAGCAGCTTCAAGAGAGTGATCTTAGAGTGTGGTGTATTGTGTTGTGACAAGTAACTGTATCGTTTTCCTAACATTTAGGATGCTGATTAATGGTTACGTTTTCCTGTTCATTATACGTGTACATACCTATAGGTAATGAAATATGGTTATCTGCCCATTTATCATTTTCAATATCCATAAGATACAGAATGTAAAAATATTTTATAAACAAAACAAATCTACTGGAATCGAGACCATCTCCCTAACTACGGAACAAACGCAGTAAAAATCTCTTTTACAGCGTCTAATATAAAAACATTTCTCTTTAGTATCAACGGAGAACGACTCGCGCCGCTATAGGCCACCAAATTAGCATTTTTCAGGAAAACTCAAGGAAAATCAGCGTGACTTTGTAAGAAGCGTGATTACATTAAGCGCAGTGAGCGGAGGCTTCATTAGTCGACGGGCGAGGGGGGCAGGGGGGGGGGTCTCATCTCGCTGGTGCATCGCAGTTGCGCGCGCAAACAAATTAAAACGTAAGACGCGCCCTAATCAATAGCCCGCTCGCTTCTCCGCCGAGCAGAATTAACCCGCCCGAATAAAAAAATGAACAAAATTATATTCACGCGAGACCTTAAACACCCCTCGCCCTCACGCCACCCCGCCCGCGCCCGCCGGAGGAAATTGCTTTTCTTTCACGAGCACACACGCGCACCGGAGAGGGTTAGCCGACACACATACAATATTATAATTTACGTCGCCGTGTGTAGGTCGCTTTACGTTACCGTTTCGCGCCTCCTCAGCCGCGGCCGGGCCCGCTAAATCTCAGTTTTATGTGTTCACTTGACGTCGAGAGCGGAATATTAGTTCTGTGCACCTCCACTACTCACGCTATATACAGCCACACGTAATGCGATCATATGAGGGCGAGATTTTCACGTAAATGTCGCGAGCTTACGACGGAGCCCATCATGAAAATTGTCCGCCCTAAATCTCTACATTTTCATATCGCCGTATAGTGTTTTTCATAAGAGTTCACTGGATAGTAATTTAGATGGGTATCTCGTTATATTGCTCAAGTTTTCTTCTACGATTTACGTTCCAGTTCTTTTGAAAGCTTTGTTCTTTAAGATCGTTATGAAGTTCATTTTCCAGTTACATTTACTTTGCGTCGTCGTCGCAAAGAAAACGTGGACTTTTGCAATTACGCGAGCGAAGCAGAAATCTCATTTAAATTCACGCTGATAACGAAAATAATTTAACAAATCCCATTATGTGAGGAATGAACATAATTTTCAGTGCCATAGACAAAGTGCGCCCGTAGAGTAGGACGGCGGGTAGGTAATCTTATTTACTTAATCTCGGCTGCGATCTGGTCTAATCTGTGTTCTCCCGGGCATCCAATTAACGCTTGGGCGATATTTCCCGCCCGCCCGCGCGCTATCGCCGGCCAATGGCGGCCGCGCGGGGATTAATTAAGGAACTTCCACTCTTCCGCCGCCCGCGCCCCGCGTCCCCCCCCCCCCCCCGCGGAGTCTGCGGACACGCCCGGAAAACTAACCGCCTAATGAGGGGAGATGACCTCCACTAGTGCCTGCCGCCCGCCGTGTCTCTGTGTGCGGCAGCCTTACATAAGCCACCAACACATGTGAGCTTAATTGCCAGAACAAAGAAGCGGTACCTAACTCGCTATTTTTATGTGCCTCCACGTTAGACTTGTTTTGTCTTGCTGAAAACTCTGAAGCAATAAGCATTTATAGCATCATGACTCATAAGCTCATATAAGTACTTAAATTAGTTTCAATACGATATGCTAATACGAAACGATATGCTTATGTCTAGCCGTAGCATAGGTTATGCTGTAAAACTTTATGATCCGATTTCCACGCGAATAAAAACCGCAACTAAACATCGAAATCAAAATCACAATAGTCAAAGCATGAACTACAAAACTTTATCAGATGTATAACATCGTACTTGATAGATATAGAAGGTAAAGTAAGTGAAAAGACAGTGCTGAAAATCAGTTTATCGTGTGTCAAATTTCACTCGCACCGTAACCGAAGACGCGAACAATCAAACCTATAGCCTCCAGATACGCTCACACAAGTTATTAACGAAACCGATAAAGTATAAATGATCCGCGTAGCCTCACCCCCCCGCGCCCCCTTTTCCCTCCCTCCACCCGTCACCGGCAGAAGAAAAATGCTAACACGCCCCCGCGAAAACTATTAGTTATTTTGGCACCCGCCCGGGCCGCCCCGTGCTTCCTCACGCTGATAATTCCCAATATGTGTATTGGAAATATTGTTTTTACGATTAATCCTAGCACGGTAGTGTGTTTTTTTTTATCATAGATCGGAAAAGAGGGGAACTTTAAGTCTAAATAAGTACTTATAAGTCTGTGTATCCTTTGTATGTCTATGGCGTTGCTTGGAAAAGGTTTTTAATAGGTCAATTGATGTGTTCTAAGCCATGTTTCATAAAAATTGGTTCAGCTGTTCAAAAGTCGCAGTACTGTAACTTGTATGGTAAATGTAGCCATGCATCTATACAGGGTGTCCCAAAAGTCAACGTCATCCCCTAAAGGGCTGATAGGTCAGCTCATGAGGGGCCAGAATATCACAATATGACCTTAGTAAAAACTCGATAATTTTCGAGATATTGACACTTTTATAAATTTGCTTAAAATCGACACCTTGGATCAGTTTTTTGCGTGCCGCCGGTACAAAAAATCCATATTGTTAGAATTTATTTGGTGTTACATCACCCTGTATAGCCCTGCTATTGATCGCAGCCAAAAAAAATATCGAAAAATGCTGTATGTTTAAAAAAACACGGTTTTCAAAGTCATAAAAGGTAATCGTATTTTTTTATAAACAACTTTGACTCTACATACTGTAAAAAATAATAAATACGACGCAAATAATACGACGCAAACCTGGAACCTTATTTGAAAAGATTGCTCATTTAATGTAGTTTCCAAAATGGTATAAAACGTTGCTATTGTTTCAATTAACAAAAAAGTTATTGCTATTTTAGTACAAAACGACCTCGATGTAAAATTGTTTGAAGGAAATTTATCTGACTGAATTTATTAAGGGTAAGTCATGTTGGAATGAGTAAAAGTAAAATAGGTGGTGGGGTCAGCCGTGGCAACATAGATGACGCAAAAATAGCTAAGAAATAAATTACCAAACTCTTATAAAACATATTTTGCGTTTTTTACACCTTATTTAAAAAAAACTAACATTTATTGACTTTTATTTTTATTTCTCAAAATTATAACACCTCATTATTATATTAAGTACATAATCAGCAAAAAATTATACTCATTAATGGTCATAATCATAATTTGGAGAGTTTGGTTTTGTTTAACAATAACTTTAAAATAAATAACAAGTACTTAGAGGTATGTTAATGACAAACTGATCTGTCCATTTTTTGGATACTGTGGGTGTACAATGTACATGTGTAAGCGTTTTACTTGTACAATATCACACATTAGCACTACTCAGGAATATACGTTACCATGCGCTACATTTATGGGGAATGTGGAGTTGCTATAGTCCACTTTTTTCGAGAAAGATACTCAAAATGCGTTTTTTTATTAACTGTGAGAACGTTATCTCTTTTCCCACTCCCGGCCACGCCACCTATTTTACTTTTACTCATTCCAACATGACTTACCCTTAATAAATTCAGTCAGATAAATTTCCTTCAAACAATTTTACATCGAGGTCGTTTTGTACTAAAATAGCAATAACTTTTTTGTTAATTGAAACAATAGCAACGTTTCATACCATTTTGGAAACTGCATTAAATGAGCAATCTTTTCAAATAAGGTGCCAGGTTTGCGTGGTATATTTTTTTTACAGTATGTAGAGTCAAAGTTGTTTATAAAAAAATACGATTATCTTTTATGACTTTGAAAACCGTGTTTTTTTTAACATACAGCATTACTCGATATTTTTTTTGGATGCGATCAATAGCAGGGCTATACAGGGTGATGCAACACCAAACAAATTCTAACTATATGGATTTTTGTACCGGTGGCACGCAAAAAACTGATCCAAGGTGTCGATTTTCAGCAAATTTATAAAAGTGTCAATATCTCGAAAATTATCGAGTTTTTACTAAGTTCATATTGTGATATTCTGGCCTCTCATGAGCTGATCTATCAGCCCTTTAAGGGATGACGTTGACTTTTGGGACACCCTGTATATGTATGGCTAAACCTACGAACCATGTTCCTGTTCTAATAAACGCACGTGCAATGAAAAAGTTCCACCAGAGATTGACGTTCCATATGCCACTGGAACTTTTCATTGCTGTGACCCTCGTGAGTTTCCTTGACTGACTGATATCGGTACTGTATGAACACCAAACTAAGAGATAGAGATAGTTCACTTTCCTCCCATCGAACACTAAGGCTTTTTACTCGTGGCTCTACCACAGCCGTAAACACTTAGGTAATGTGATCATAAGCCATTATGTGTAGAGTTCAGCCGCGTGCTCCATCATCCACCGAGGCTAGTAGAGAGACAAGGATGCTTCCGGTGATTGACCGAAGCTTTTGTTTACACGTCGCATATTGCCAGGGTTATAAGTAGGTGTGTGAGATGCAAGTTAGCCAGAATTCAAAATACATACCACCGCAGACCTATATGTATTAAATTAAGCTATGCATATTAGTCAAGTGCAACTAAGTTAGGCAACTTGCTGAAAATCTGCTGAATTTGGGGGCTATGTTTATTCATAATTACCTATTTGAAGTTTATTTTCTATTGCCGACCGTATATTTGACGACCGAATGGCGTAGTGGTTAGTGACCTGACTACTGAGCCGAAGGTCCCGGGTTCGATTCCCGGCTGGGGCAGATATTTGTTTAAACACAGATATTTGTACTCGGGTCTTGGGTGTTGATATTTATATTTAGTATCTATCTATCTATGTATTTGTGTAGATATATCAGCTGTCCGACGCCCATAACACAGGTTCTGCCTAGCTTGGGGTCGGATAGCCGTGTGTGAGATGTCCCCTCATATTATTATTATTATTATTGCCATTTCGTGTCCATCACCATCCACATAATATGCATACAGTATCACACGTCATCATAGTACATATGTAAGTATAGAAGTGATAAAGTAATCAAGTAAAATCAGTATCAAAGTCATGGGAGCGGCGCCACTCCTACCCATAGACTAATAGCACGCCCCTATCAAACCAAACGGAACGCCCGGGAAAACCAACCCTTTCGTTTTAATTACCACACCTCGCTTCAGCGCCGCCCTCTCATTGGTCGGCCGGCTTCCTGCAACGACAGTTAATTGGTCGACAGTAATTAACGCGGCGTAATCACCAACCGCGTCGCGCGAGGGGACGACTGTCGTTCCTAATTTGAATTTTTAATTACTCGCCGAGCGGCCGGCGACGTCGCCTATTGGTCGACGTCTTTTGTTTGAACTGTATATAAAGTGTATTGTCTTTGTGTGAAATTCTCACGGTGCTCACTCACACAGATTTTGTCTTGATAGGTACACAAAATTTAAAATAACCATGTTAAATAGGTATTATAACTTCAATAAGTAAGTTATAGGAATATTAGCAAATATAGGTTGAGGGTCTGTAAACAACGTTTAGTGTAAGCTTCCAGCCCCTACCTGCCAGCCTTCCCTAGGTCCATTTGAGTCTGTTTGCCCGAGCATAACTCACGAGGCCCCACATTCTGAATTATCTCATTACGAGGCAGAAAGGTTTCTCGGCTCCTCAAATATTTACTCACAGACCATTTCTAGTTGAGGCTCTCCAAATTTTAATGAGCTAGCCTCGAGGTAGCCTAGGCTCTATAGGTACGCTTTGGTTTAGATATAGGCTGTTCATACATAACACACATTGTATTCAGGTGTTACATTTACAGGTAGATAGATACCTACAACGTCCTGTACCATGGCCGTCTATCATCTACCTTATTATCTAATTGAAATGTCTACAATCTACAACTATCACAACTCATTAAATTAAATAGCAATCTGATACAGATTTCGCGAAAATTTTCTGCATTTCAGATTCTGGCGGATTAAAGTGAAAGGCACTGAAAAACTAAATTAATTCGATTTCTTATAATGAAATAAAGGTTTTTAATAAAAATAATCAATTTTATTTTGCAAAAAATCCTCAACTAAATCTTACCAAACCAAGACCGCACGAAGAGCCTTATGTCCAGGTCTTCTATTCTAAATTTGAAATTCAAATGTGCCGTCAGCGGTGCCTCTGTCGGGCTCATTCATTAGTCACTGGCGCATAGGTGTTGAATGCGGAAAGATCCGCGCATACTATGGACCCCTGGTACACTGAACCCAAAACAACTTGCCACCCTATCTCTATTACCACACAATAGTGTTCTTATTCCGTTGGATCTTGGTAATGGTTAGGTGGAGAGTAGGCCCAGGCATAGAGTAGGTAGAGGGGTAGCCCTTAAGGAGGTGTTTATGCGCCGAATGACGTTGAGTGACGCGGCCGGCCGCCCGCCGGAGCCTTAATAAGGTAAATGAGATGCGGTGAGCAAGCGGAGATAGCGGAGGTGCAGGCTGTAGAGGGAAACATAGTAGGTAGAAGAAATAAAACAGCGATGAAGAATGTTGGGAGATTAACCTACCTACTTAAGACTAACCTAATAACCTTAAAAAAGCATCAAAATGATTAAATAGCACTAAGCGTTGAAGAAGCTTTTATTAGATACTGCCTAAAGCAGTGTTTTTCAACCTGTGGGTCGCGACCCCCTGGGGGGTCGCCAGAGGTGAAAAAACTGAGTACTTTAGTAAAAAAAAATATATTATATTATTAAATAAATTAATATTAATTTCTTTATTAGATAGATCAGCGATCATAAGCATTTTACTCCATCCTTGCGAGCATGGATTTTATAGCAAATTACTACTAAATCCGGCCAAAATCTGTAGTTTTCCCGAGAAATCTTTCGTTGATACCTACATACAGAAGAAGAATAAATAATACACCCACGGGCAATTAAATAGTTCCAATCACTAAATTCCGTCACCAAACGACCCCAATTTTTTCTAAGATGTAATTAAAATAATTTACAAACTATTACCGTTATTTGTTGGTAATATCCTGATGCTCTGTTAAATATACTTCTATTTTGCACAAGGCGTCACTAAGCTAGCCTTTTCCGTTTAGGAGTAATTAGGTGCTTTTTTCAGTGGAACCTTCCTTTTCAGGTGAGTGTATTAACTTTATTATTAACATCCTCTGATATGAAATATGAAGGTTTTCAAAATTACGTCTAAATAAACAACTATTTCAGATTTTTCAAAGTGAATCCAGAGGATGTTAATAATAACAGAATTGAATTATACATGCAGGATGTTGCAAAAAGGGTATTTTTTTCGCAAGTTTTGAAATTCTGATTTCATTTTCGGGCTTAGATATACCATGATGCACTTGTAGGTTTCGGCTTAGTATACCCATTTTGCAACACCTCGTATTTAACATAACTAATAAGAAACGTTGACTATATTTAGGACATTTTAAATAGTAGCCAATAAAACAAAACCCAAAAAAATTTTTGGCCCCTTTATACATACCTACATACATGTTATAAAAAACCGGCCAAGTGCGAGTCGGGCTCGCGCACAAAGGGTTCCGTAGCAGCAAATATAATTTACAGTTAAATCAACCTATCTCAAAAACTATAAGAGATACTTTGATCAAACCAAAAATCGTTGAAAGAGTTAATTAGCATGCATCACCTCTATTTTTTTTAGAATTTTATACCCCGTAGTTATAAAAATAGAGGGGGGGGGACATACTTTTTACGACTTTGAGAGCTGATATCTCAAAAACCGTTCACTTTAAGAAAAATGTTTTTTAGAAAACTTTATATCATTTTAAAAGACCTTTCCATTGATAACCCACACGGGTATGTACATCGAAAAAAAAAATTTCATCCCTCAGTTACATGTATGGGGGGCCCCACCCCCAATTCTTTTTTTTACTATTTAGTGTCATATTTTTGTAGCGGTTCATACAACACATATTCCCATCAAATTTCATCACTGTAGTACTTATAGTTTCCGAGTAAATCGGCTGTGGCAGACGGACAGACGGACAGACGGACAGACGGACATGACGAAACTATAAGGGTTCCGTTTTTGCCATTTTGGCTACGGAACCCTAAAAACCGAAGGGTCAAGGGGGTCGCGAAATATTTTTTAATACCAGGGGGGTTGCGTCATGAAAAAGGTTGAAAAACACTGGCCTAAAGCAACTGGCAGGAAAACTTAAGGAACTTAAAATTTTAAATATAATTATGAAGTCCGAATAAAACCTTTCAGTAACTGCAGGTCTAAGATAAGTCTAAACTTTAGACTCTAAAGGTATAAAATATTTGAGGAACCCAGGTACCTCTGGACCATTTTTGAACTGTCTTTTCATGTAAAGGTTGTAAGGTAGAGTTTTCTATAAGCAAAAAGGCTGCCTTTGTAAATGATTTATTTATTTTCAAGTAGGTATATATTTTTATTTTTCTATGGTGGATGTAAAAAGTATTGTAATTGTAATTATTTACATTAAAAGGTAGACCGGGCAAGACATGCTACTACAGAGGTTGAAGGCAACTGCACTACTATATCCCACTTTACCCCACCGCAAGCTCAAATTAGTGGCAGCCACCGCATCCGCGCCTGCGCAGCTCGGCCTAACAAACGCCTTGTTACCCGACGATTTATTCTAAACGAATCGAACGTTCCAGACCCGCTGATGGTATCTAATCTTCGTGATTTACTTCTGCAGGGAAATGTGCTGATGTGCTTGATAGCGCTGCACTGATCCTGACCTTTACCATGTGTTGACGGAGGCTTTGCCGACATAAGAAAAAATATCAACTACATCTAGGTACCTCTACAAAGTAATTGCATATCTACATTAATGCTATGATGGTTAAGATGTCACACCACGTTAAAATATTCCAAGTGAAGATGCAAAACAGTTACAAACACAAACAGGCCGTCCCACCGATGGTAACCAGCGCTGCGTTTATAAAAACGTCGAGACATCGCTCCCGTTTTTTGTCACTTTTTCCCCAATTAACAACGGTTTGGGCAGTTTTTGGTGTAGTTTTTGGTCGGGGCACGGGTCAAGCGGGCTGAGACAATGGCTGCGTGGCTCGCGCGTCGTGAGCCGCGCTTGGTTCCGCGTGCCGGATGGCCATTCAGCGTTAATCGCTTCATTCAGCGATTCCCCGGTTTTTCCTTCAGTGGCCGATCGGTCATGCATTCCCCGCGCGGCTGGCTGCGAGTGGCTGCGAACAGGCGTTAATGCGGCAAATTAACGGAATGCTGTTTCGAGCGCATCAATCAGATGTGAATGCGCCGGTGCTAGCTCTGGAGCGGCCATGGAAATTGCTCATTGGAGACGAGCTGACTATTTTCTAATAACTCATTCCCTTAGGTATATGCTTTCATAGCATGGCATTTTGTCAATTCAACTTGGTGTTTCAGTTACCTATTTTCAAATTGTTTTTATAAAAGTAATATCATCATCATATAAGGGGACATCTCACACACGGCCGTTTGACCCCAAACTAGAAACATCGGTTATTACTGTGTTTCAGGAGTTTATCATAATGACGCCACGCTTCACTCGTATCTTTTTCACCATCTCCCTAGATCTCTATTCAAACCGTTTAATTCCCCTATTACTGTTAATGTGGCTGTAAACTTCAACATTTTGAATGTTGGCAATAAAACAGCCAGGTTTCCTATGCATTCATTGGAACTTGGTCACGTTTTTCATCCGTGAGCGATCCTGGCGCGCTAATTGATGGGGCCTGATTCAGGGGTTAAACACATTTACCTCAAGCCTTTCACACTCCATTTACATTCGAAACTTCGTGCCTTCAGAATCGACATCATTGTGGAGAGGCCGTAAGTACCTATATGAACATCTGTTAATCTAAAAGACTTTTCATACGTAATGAATCTAAAAGGAGTTCCATCTGTCAGCCAACATAAGAGCATATTCTTGTTGCGTGTAATGGCTTGAAGTAGAGGGTACCTACGTAGCTGGTGTGAATGTGGTGTAGTGGTGGATTTCACGGGTAGTTGACACCGGGGCCAAGCACGTGACTTAGTTGTCAGTGGTGACTGCTGAGGCGATCGCTGCTGCAAACGCTATCATGATATTTAAAAAAAACTGCGTTACGTCACACAGAGTGATCAAGATGTGACGTCATTGGCCGCCACCTTCTTTCTTCCTACCTCAGCGTTTATCTGACACACTGCAGGGTATAGGCCTCCACCATGTTTCATCAAGTCCCACGGTCCAGTCACTTTCCTAATGTCATCGTACTGAAGGGTCTGTGGTCTACCAAATGAATGTTTTGTGAAATTATTCTTACGTAATTAAGTATTCTAATTAAGCTAGTAATCGAGTTACTCTATAATGATAATTTAAGCCTTATGAAATAAGTAAATAAATATGTCTCATGGTCCGAATTGGTCGTGTATTAAATACAAACAATAAGAGTATTTGATTTGTAGAAACCAAAGCTAATGGATGCCAAGCACCCATTCTGTGAAGTTTGTTTACAATTTCGAATGCGATACACTACGCTCGACACATTAATGTGCGCACTGATTAACTTTAAGACATTAGATAATGATAAAAAATCATTTATTATAAACTAAAAATGTAGAGAAAAAGTTACTACAGAAATATAATAGTTCTCCATGCTTGCACTATACTTATAATAATATATAATATATAATATATACGTAAAACTTAGATTTCCTTAATATTTACAGTTTAAATTTTATAAAAAATTTCAAACGATTCTCTTAACTGTAATACAGTCATGAAAACATAAGTATACTAAGCGTTAGTATAAACGTCAACACCATGTCTGAAAACATACAAACATATCCAACAGAACGAAGCACATCACAAAGTCAACCTAACAGGTTGTAAAAGCTTGTCGATGCCTTCTTACAGTCGATAAATCAAAATGGTAACACACTAGTCGAGCGAACACACCACCCGGTCTATAAGCTGGCGTGAAATAAGCAGACTGCCACTAGCGGTGTCCATGCTGCTTCGTACCTTCTTAATAACATAATTCTATCTCCGATCATGAACCTATGGCGACGGGCCAGCCACTGACCAGTTACTTAGCTGTAGAGAAGTCGGCAAAATGAACACCCTAAAAGAATCAAGATTTCAAGCTCTTATACTCTATTGGGTGCTAAAGGAGACGGGAAAGTATAAAGGGTGGTGTAACGTGTAAATGACAGTGGTGGACATCACGTGGACGTGAGCAGGGGGGTCACTCTATATGAGTAAAAACGAAGTTTCAGGGGGCAGCTGCGCGAGCCACGACACTATCTCGTTGTAAACGTGTCGATTGCACGATAGCTCTCGTTCGTTCGTTTTTCTTCAGTATAGAGTGACCCTCCAGGGCCAAGCCGAGAGTAACCCAACCCGCGCGGGGACCGCCAGCGCCCGCGCCATAACATAATTAAAAATGATTTAAGGCATTCGCTCCGGCTGCTTTGTTTCGCGCATTATGTTTCACTTGTTCGCGGCCGCCTGCGCCCGCGCAACTCCGTTTTAACGCGCTTATAATTCGGTCGCAAGTTTTTATAACCCTTTTGTATTTATTAATTCCCCCTTTGGCTCCGGTAGCGCTATGGTTCTCGGAACACGATTTTGACGTGACATTTCTTTGGGTCAGCGTGCCCGTGTTAATGAAGCGTCCGATTTCGTAGGAGTTCGGTTTGAGCTAATCGAATGAGGTCACTGCGGTGAGACCTGACGGATTCCCGGGAACCAGGCTCTAGCTAATGAGCTCCTTTGTCCTTATGAATGATATAGGAGAGGCGGCGTCGCTTTTTAATTATGTATGCATTCCTTGTTGAATACCGCAGACTCTATTAATTAGTTTTTTGAACGGTACGAGGAAAGAGTTGCCGAAATGATCCATCGGTCTAAGCTTTCGCAAACGTAATATTCGTTCTGTATAAGATTTATAGAGTACCTAATATATAATGTATTATAAGTTTATAATAATGTTAATCATTAATCCCTCTTTAAACTGCGTGACACGATATAGGAGCCTAGAGCCTAACTTATCAACAGGCATTCAGACCACATTTCGAAAACAATGCTCAAGTTACAAAAAGGTATTAAGTAGCGTACGTAGCATATACCCATACATATACCACAGTAGTATACTGTAAGTAAGTCCTATTAATCAAAGGATTAAGTCCGCCTTGTTGACGGGTTTCGGTCATTTATCGCGGAGTCCGGCCCGTGTCCTGGACGCCGAAATATAATTATTCACGGGTCATTCGGTTGACGACCAAACTTCGGAAACAGGCTACTATTGATTTTGTTGTCGATTTTTCATGAAATAATCTTTTTGCTACAGCAATTTTGATAAAATAATGTTAAATGACACATTTTAATGCCTGTATTTGATTTGATCGACTAGAAATAGGTTTGTGTACTTAAAAAAAAAGTACTAATAAAAATCGGTTAAGCAAAAGTTGTTCCATCGATTATAATCAATATAATTGATAGGGTTTTATCTTTAGAGTAAGATTATCATTCAATCAACCTATGTATCTACAATGTACATGGCTAGACAATGTCCGGCGTCATACATACAGTATACTTATACATAGGCCGTTTGTTTTCAAGATCCCACCAGTGGCAAAGAGCGGGGTGCGTGGCGATCCATCATGGCCGCCATCCATCACCCTGCACTGTCCACATACAGACAACCGGACTATGTTTTATGTATATACGCTAGGCTGCTAAGTAGGTTATGTACACTGGGACAATCACGGGGTTCCATGGCCGGCTTTGGTTGCCCGGTGCATGGAGTTTGTGAAATATTCAGGAACAATGTGAAGGATTAGCGGCAAAATGGTGAGGGAGGTAAATTGGCGATACTAACAATAAAGTTTGTTCTATGTAGCGTGCACTTGCATTAAATATATCTAAACAATAGCAATAGATAGAGTAGGAACATGAACATAATATTGATAGGTATTGTTCATTTATTTAGAAAGCATTTGCTTTTATAACTTGTAGGCATCTCCAAGCACATAATGATAAGCGTAAGTCATTCAGTCATTAATAATGTTAAAATTTTCCCTCTCAAGCGAGGCATAGTGCAAGAGCCTCAGCATCCAGCGTCTCTGTTAATTAGTTTTTTTCTTGTCGGCGGGCGGGGCGACCGACGCCATCAAATTACGATGAGTCGGCCTTTCGGCTACCGGCGCCGCGGCCATAATAATTATACACTCGTTACTACCGTGCTGCGCCCGCGCACCTCGCCGCCGCCATGACGTGACCAATGCTTTCAATCACAAAATGGAAGCTGTTTTGATATCGATTCGATTACGACTACAAAATGGGACAGACGGAATCTTCTTCTTCTTCTTCTTCCTTGCCTTATCCTTATTTAGGGTCGGCTTTGTTGGTCATGTCACGCCATCTTACCCTATCCTCTGTCATATCCTCATTCACTCCACACTCTCTCATATTTTCTTTCACGCAATCAAGCCACGTCTTTCTTGGTCTTCCTCTCTTGCGCCTGAATCATGGAGCGGAAATAATAGACAAACATTGAAAGGTAGAAGCCGCGGCGTACGGTTGCCGCTTCAGTTTCCCTCATTGGAGTGAAGATTTATGTAAATGCGATAGCGTTGGCATCGGCAGTGTCTAACCTCTCCGTCATCGCGGGGCACGCGCGACTCGCCGATAAATTCCATCGATAAAATCGGCGTCGCCGCGCCCGCGCCGGTAATTTCTTAACGACAGCGTAACCCGGTGGCGACGCGTGCGCGCACGCATTTTATTTCTCTCTCGAATCGGGTTTGAGACGGCCATCACTAAAATAATCGTCCGCCACTCAAGCTAGATGGTAATCAACTCGACTATTAAGATGCTCTTAATGTATCTTTTTTGGTTTTAACGGACTGAGATGAGAAGGTTGGCACATAATGTTTATGTCGGATGACGTACTGAGAGCGTTGAATGTTTGTTAAAGAAAAATTAAACGAGACATAAAATAAGATAAGGATAAAGGACGAATGATGGAACTGCTTGATACAGCACGAATCTTTCAAGCACAATGAAGTGATCGTATGTTATGATTAGCGTGGAGATGTAAGAATCTGGAAAGATGAGGAGTTACATAAATAATTTTCCCCGAAAATATATCATGGAAAACGGAAGAAGCGACGCAAAACTCACGAGCAAAAAATAACAATAAATGAGCCGCGAAAAGACTTGTCACAATACACGTCTAAAGACATTCGCAATCAAAGCGCTATAAATCGTTTTAACCCTTCCTAATGATACATGAAGGTTGCACGGCCGGCCGGCTTACAGTTGGTAATATTTTTCTTTCTATAGAGCCGCCGGGTTGTAAGCGGCCAGCACTTGGCACATTGTGTTTTTAATTGAATACTGCCGTCGAAGCGGCTACCGACGTCATTGTCGCTCTATTCAAGAAGCTCGAATGAGCGGCCATCTAATTATTGATATGTTTAGGGTTATCGATACTGTTGAGATATTGAAATGTGAAAAACTCACAGGTTATGTATTTATTTGAAGTACTCCTTTCAATTTCTACGTACGACATCAGTTTAATATTAAACATACCTAATGAATACAAAATTGCAACATATAATAATTGAAGAGTTGTGGATTATGAAATGTGTCTTCGCCACTGCCAGCCCTGGCCGCTCGCTATACTACGTGCAGTTATGTTACTATCTTTAATTAAAAAGCTCAGTCCATCTGTGATTAGCCGGAGAGCTCATAAAAAGGGGTTACGACTGCAGGAGGCAAAACACCATTGTGATTCGTCACGAATCACGGCTTTATTTTTATTTGAAAGAACTCTTTGTTAGTGTTAACCGAATTTGTTGGAAGATAAAAAACGGTTAATTAAGAAATTTTTAAGGTGCCTCCGCTGAGGATTAAGTTTATGGCGGAACAAATTCGCGGCCGAGTTTTATGATCGGATTCCGAGTGTAAATATTTAATGTTTTATTACAATTAGTGCGAGTGTGTGGAGGTGCCTGGCTGAGTTATAGGAGGGAATGTTTTGCGTATGAGTAACAGATTACTGAAAGGAATTTAAAAGGTCAAGGCATTTGAGATCTAAATATATCTCCAAGTTCCACATAATGAGAAATATGAATAATATGAATGCAATATGCTACAAATAAATGAGTAGTAATATGTTGGTAATTGCTTTCAGAAATTACATATTCAAATATCAGGAAATCAATGCAATGGTCGAAAGTTCGTAATTGCAGAAAATAGCTGTAGGTATACTGCATACATAACCGAAGTAATTTTGCAGTTAAAACATTACATATTCATCTAGTTTAGGAACCGCTAACAGGATATTGGTGAAGTGAAACCCTACATACGAGATGCCCTACCTTCTTAGGGTAATTTACGAATTGAAAAAACTTAGACGGCTATTTTACTGGATATAGTAACTAAACTATACGTATTAAGGCAGAACAAATATATTAAACTGACTGTTATAATTTTATAGTCACCTGTAATTCTATATGCACTATGCAGTCCAGCAATCATTCAAGTTCTTTCAATTAATAAAATAAGATTAGGAAGGTAGGGCACATCTCTTTACCACACCAAGAAACATCTTTAAACCTTGAGGCTGTAAATCAAATCCTAATATTTTTAACCCTACAGGATGTTGGGAGCATCTCTTCAGCATTGGAATAAAAATCTCGTGTTTATGATAAAAATATAAGTTTTTTTAAGCAGCCAGTTGTTTTTACCCCATCACACATGATCAACTCGACGAGTCTATGGCGATGGGTTGCGGTGCATGGCCTCTGTCGCCACGCCGACCGCCGCCACTGTGTAGAGGAGGTACTGTACTGGTATTGCCATCTTTCAGACCGATGCTGTTAGGTTCTGTACTGCCTTTGAAAGGTTGTCCTAATCCTACTAATACCTATTATTAACGAAATACACTCACGAACAATGAAAATGATCCACTTACAAAATGTTGACACCAAATGAATGTTGCATTTTAATTTGGGTGAAACAATTTTGATGAATTTTGGTAGGCAGGACTGCTGACATCCTGGATTAACATACCTATATGCTATTCATCCAGGAATTCTAAAATTGCTGCAGTGCGATTAAATTGATTGATTACAAATAAATATGGGAATTTGATAAAGAGCACCAGGTATATCATTCAACCCTCGTGAAATATGATCAACATAATAAACCCTGCAAATTCTTGTAGATCATCTTTGACAAAAACATATATTTGAAACAATAGCTGTGTCCGTTGCTCATTAATAATAAGAGGACAAAGATAAACGATATAATTCAGTCTAGGACAAAGGACGAAAAAAGCTCACATAAAATGTCCTCAATATTTCAACGACCATCTTAGATTATTATAATAGGATCTCAATGAGTCAAGTTAAGTGTCGGCATATAATGCTATACCTTCCATGATACGGTGATAAAAATAAAGCTAGGTACATAATTGTGCAGAGGCTGGTTAGCGCAGTGTGGCCGCAGCCTAATGTGCGGTGTTGCGGAATGTGGCACTTTCCATGTTAACGAGAGTGTGGACGCGCCCTAACGCCCTATCACGCTCACCGCAGCATCCGCCCATATCACACCTGACTACACCACTACATCACTTTACATCTGTAACATGAGGTACCTACGTAGGTACATGTTATTTATGAATATAAAGAAAGCAAAATTTTAACGAATACACGATTTTTCACAAAGCGGAAACTATAATTGCGAACAGCGCAATTTTCATAAATAATGACCGAACCCAGGAAACAAGTGAAGCAATTTCGCGAAATGAATACAGCATTAGGTTTCTGGTACGTCAACCCGCGACGTACGCTTTCATTACGCGGCGAAATAAATCAAAATAATACCAAAGTAAGAGATAGCGCCGAATGGAAAATCAGCGCCGTCCCCCCCCCTCCCCCCGCACCCTCGCCGTGATTTATGTCGGTAATTTTCCGCGCGGCTACGAAAGTAAACTAGCGATTTTTCTCCCCACACACACGTAATTAGATAATTTTCATGTATTTCCGGCGCCGCCGCCGCCGCCGCGCTGCCCCGCACTCCACTACATCCGTCATTCGACGGTGTCCGGAGCTTTTGTAAATTACGCGAATTCGCGCGTTGCAGGCGGCGATTACAATATAATTTTAAAGAAATCTGATACTTTTTTAAAGCTTGCGGTATTACCATGAATGTGAAGTCTTTATTTATAAGACGTAGATTAATAAAGCATACGCGGTGCAAATTAATAACCGGTCGTTGCCCGCCGCCGCCGCCTGCGGCTGTCCCCGTATTCATTTCTGTCACAGATTTAATTGCTCACCTCTGGCTTAAGCTTAATAAATTCGAGGACAGACAACGAAACACGAAGGGACCAAAAAATAATCGTGCAGGGGCGCTCGACCAAAAAAAGGACACATTTTAATTTATAAAAGACAGGACAAACGATTAATAATTTATTTGTATCCACGATTTCTTGCGCGAGAAGGGTCAGAGCGTTAAAAACAACCGTTAAGACCGTCGACTTTGTATAGCTCGCACTTAGCCCGAAATGCCAATTGCGGGTAGACACAGGTATACAGCGGGCGGGAATGCCGCTTTAAAAAACCCGCCATATAAATAAATCGCGTCGCACACATCGGACAAACAAAAAAAACGTCCGCCATATTCGATTCTTTAATGGCACTTTTAAAAAAATAGAAGCGAACGGCGGCGGCGGCAGGCTCCGATTGGAAATGAATGAGGGCGAGCGCGATAGTGGAAATTAGCATTGAGGTAGGATTCAGGAGCGCCTTTGTGCGATCATATCGAGGTGTATTCTTTGCGCTTTTTACGGCGGCTGAGCGCCCGCGCGCCCGCTTTTCAGTCCCCATTATGATCCTGTCGCTTTTTTGTTACAAATAATTACAATCACGTCCAGGATCGACTGTTTTTAGTCGCACAGATTTAGGACCTCTCGATTCTCCATAAATGGAATTTAGTAACCTTCTTAGGAGACCTGGTGTGATATCACAGTTCTGGTTAGATTGAGCACAGTCGTTCACACTGGTATCTATTATTTACTGCAGACATGCAATAACGTGCAGGCCATTACCCGGTACAGCAGCTTTCAAAAGCTGGCTGCCACCTGATTCCCTATTCACATCCTGCAAGCACGGCCGGCCGGACTACAAATCGGAACAGCGCGCAACAACAACGGAATATCGAAAACCGATTTAATGAGCGCCGACCATCCAGCGCCGTGTATGGGCAAAATCCGGGCTATTTCCCTAACCCTGCGAGATTAGATCGCGAGTGACACTAGTGTTCGGCCGCGGCACATAAATTAGCGATTAAACGTATCCAATAATAACGGACAACAATGGAATTGAATGCAGATGAGCGGAGCGGGGCGGCGGCGGCGAGCGACGTTTGTATGCGCTATCTAAACGCACAATTGGTCGTCGGCGCGAGTCTTCGCGCTGCGCCTACACTATCGCGCATCAGCTCTTCGTTACCGGCCACCGGTCACTTTGCAATAATAATATCGCGTTTTAGGGTTATTATTGCTAGCGCTTCCATTGTCAGGTAAATCTTTCATCGGTAGTGTAGCGGGCTCTGTATGCTCAATAGCGCGCTCAAGAGGACGCGTCCTCTTGCATACTGGCAACTTACAGGCAACGAAGATTCTACTGTTCGCAGTTATACACCGATATCTTAAAATACTTGGAAGAGTTTGAAGGTTACGTTTGCAAGTTAACGTTAACATTATGCAGCACTGGCACCAATTGGTAATTTGGTTTACCGAGAAAAACTTTTCATTATAATATTGGAGGAGAGGAGGCTCACATTAAAATCTTTGCTCGACGTATAAAGTATAATTAAGTATCATTATAAATTCACACGATTAAACAGGTCGCAGCAATTAACGTCGCGTCTTACAATCATGTTAACGTCCCTGATACATTTTATGAGGAAATTAACATAACAAGTGAGGTTCCACTTGCGGTGAATTCCCAAAAATGTGACTTCATAAAACTAAAAAGCTGTTTGGTCCAGCTCTCCCGCTGGGCACAGGTGTATGATCGATACTTAACAAATACCAACCTGATGTGAGACAGCGATTAAAGGACTTCATTAATTGAAATGTATGTACATCATTAATGAGAGAGTCAAAGATGTTCAGCCAAACATAAAAGAAACCCACAAACTCAAACGCCATTTTATATTAATTACATGCAGTGCAAGAATCTGCTAAAAATGGCATCTCCATTTTTATGACATTGTTGTGTTGTTCTTTTGGAAATGTTCGCCCGCACTCTCGAATCTCTTGATCGTCATCCAAGATGAAGTTCGTCACACACTTACCCGAAGATCTTTACAGATATGAGCATATGAGAACTAAAAGACCTAGGACAGAATCCTCGGATGACAGAGGCCGAATTTCTAGAAGTATACGATTAGTGGATGATAATTATCAAAACAGCATATAAAATGAAGAGTACGAAATATGGATGCTAATTTTGGACTTCCATTTCTTACGATGACGCGGAAAGCACAAAAGACCAAAGCAACATTGGATAGATTGACCATCAACAAAATGAAGCGTAAGACCAAATTCCCTTTCGGGTATACAATTTTGTAGACGCCATCATCTGCATTGGTTAAAGTTCGGAAACGTCGTGCATAATTCCGCGCCCTGATTGGCCGCCGTAAACTGTGAACGAGGTGTCGGCAAATTGGTGCCGAATTGTTGTCGTCCAACTCGTAAACAGCGGAGCTTGATTCAGATGCTGAAGACATTTTGTTTGCGGTTTCAAAGACGATTGTTGGCTCCATTATTGTGATTTTGACTATGGCAAGAGTACATAGCAAAAATCACATTTATTTTGCCACAAAACATGTAGATGTACCAACCTAATGAATGTCGATTTCCTTAAGAGATTAGGTGGATACGTAAACAGTTCTGTTTGCGAAGAACTATAAAAATCACCAAAACCGACCAACTAACTTTAACTATTTGATAAAGGACTTCGAATCAGGGTTCCGCAAGTGTTGAGGTTGTTAAGCAATAGCGGTGCGTGTTCGCGACAGAATGACAACTGAGAGGCGGCAATGCCAATTCATCTCTCCACTTTGTCTCCACGCACTGTCACTGCTGGCCCATTCCACAATGTTATTGAAAAACAACTATAGGGATTTGTCTTTACGCATTTCAATGAAACGCGGGAGCTATCTGTAACAAGCGAGCCAAGTGCTCGGTTGTCGATAAATGATTATTGTAAAGTAGTCGAATATTCAAAAATCTATTTAAAATGAATTTGAAAGAAGTAGCAGTAACATTGTATTTCTTGGATTAATGCTACTTCTTTCAAAACGGTAAGAAAATTTATATAGAGGTGAAAACGACTGGTCAACAGCTAAATGAAATTAACACTTCACAGACAAATCCTGACCGGAAAAGTCAATTTAACAAACGAACATCTATTGAGCCATTTATCTTTAGTAAAAGCACAATGATTAAATTAATAATATCCTGCGTTAAAAGGGGAAGTACAAATTGAAATGAATATCTTTTCGTGAAACAGTTTTCGGTGGTTATTGCCTCATAAACATAATCATAAATTGTATTTGTATATTTGTTTCTTAAATATATACAGCTCAGCCCTCTCTAGTAGTTATGTATTTGAAATTATTTAAGTGGAAGGTAAGGTAAGAAATGTAAGAATCATAATACCAACTATAGCTTTGCATCAATTAAACTATCTAAAATCATCTCAATACATATCTTACAACCATCACATCTCGGACACGTGGACGCAGCGACCTTAGAACTACACAAGATAATAACAATAGAATAACAGCGATGAGAACTTAAGGACAAATCAAACGGATAGCCGTCGGCACAACAGTGGCAAGTGATAAATAAAGAGTAATTGAGAGGCGGAAACAGCCAATGAGTAAATCTCGTCCGTCAATTTATTTAAATTATTTATTAGCGCACTCGGGTATAGACACCCGGTGATCGCTTTCAGAGCGTTCACAGAGCAGAGCGGACGCGGCTAGTGTTGGGACGAGAGTGGTGGTGAAGGGAGCGATGACATTTTTTTACTCTGTGACCAGATGTATTGTTTGTACATTGGTAATGTTTGTACATCATATCATAGTGTCGGATAAATGTACATATTTCTATTCTATTCCTAATGCCAATCAGATTTGGAACGATTTTATTTCATATTCGTTGCAACGTTGTTACCTCCCATGGAAACAGACGGTCGCTGACCATATGTAAGCAACGACACAACATTGAAAATTACTATTTTATTTATTATAGCAAAAAGAACGCCGTATTAGATCAAATTTTTTATTTCAATTAATCAGGATCTATATAGATTAAGCTGTAAACATATCTAACTATTTCTATAATAACTGATACATATTGCACTTGCATATGGACGTAGTTACGCAGAAAGGACTCAACCCACACAAACCTAGTTCTGAGATATAGACGTTTTAAGTTCTAATCGGTATTCTTCAGCAATGAAAAGCATGTTATATGTGGAAATTATCTTAAATTATGCATATTTATTGTTATTTTACTATTGCAAATCATGGTGTAGCTATAACGAATATTTATTGAGTTATTAATGAAAATATGCACTTGGATCCTTTCTCCTAAATTGCTTTTTCTATGCAAGCAGGTAAATTCAACGTTTCGCAGAAAGGATCCAACCAAATATTTATTTTTATAAAATATTTATTTAAATAACAATATGGTTTTTAAAGTAAAATATTTACCTATATTGTAGACACAAGACATTACTTTTTTACACAAAATAAAAATTATATATCAAAAGTAAACCTATTATTAAATAATTTATATTGAAATGTAATCGGAATCAACATTTCACATCTATATAAAAATCTAACCGGAACTGTATTCCCAAGCGCAAAACTCTGGATCAACTTAACCGATTTCGATATTTTTTTTACAAAATAGAAGCCTACGTTTTTAGTGAGTATCTACGACCCGTTTGTATCCCATAATTTTCAGGATAAGGCATTTTGACGGAAAGCAAACCTCATAGAAAAAAGTTGGGCATGAATAAAATTCTAACCGGAAATGTGTTCCCAAGAGCAAAACTCTGGATCAACTTAACCGATTTTGATATATTTTTTTACGAAATGGAAGCCCACTTTTTTAGTAAGTGTCTACGACCCGTGTTTATCCCATAATTTTCAGGATAAAGCAATATGAATATAAGCAAACCTCAAAGGATAAAGTTGGACATAAATAAAATTCTCTTTTACTCTAACTTCACTTCATCATCCTCGGTATATTGCAACTATCCTCCTTTTAATGCCTTTGTAGGATATCCGTCGTTCCCTGTGCTTACCATACGATCGCTGAAAAGTGGCATTTCAGCGATCGTATGGTCCGTATCACTTCGACTTTACTTTGCGGTTGGATATTAAAATTTATGTCAAGATGCAGAATAATTATAAATCTCATAATCATTAACCATCATCACGACCCGTCACATCTCCACTGCCGGGGCATGGGTCTCCTCTCCTTCCAATGAAGGAAGGTATTAGGCCTAGTCCACTACTCTGTCCCAGTGTGGGTTAGTGGACCCCAACACAAGCAAGCTTGTGCTGACAGAGTTGACGGGTAATTGGGCAACCCGACTGTCAGATGTTTTCAAGCCGCCCGAAGGTCTCTGAGTAGGCTTAACGGCTGCTATCGATTTTATTATAATCATAATGATTACGATTATGCTTCTTGACATGGGAACACCCAAATATTCCGAAAAACATTTTTCCGAATTTGATAACCCCGAATATGTAATTTACGAAATATTGCAATACCGATTTTTTTAAATACCGAATTATAATAATCACGAAAATTATAATTTCGAATATTATAATCACGAATATTGTTATTACGATTGTTAAATATACGAATGTTAAAAAATACGATTACTTTAATATACGAAAAATAAAATACCGATTTATTATAATCACGAAAAAGTCAAATCCCGATCGGAAATATGATAATTCGTGATTTTGACAAAAAAACATAAACGTCATTAAAGCTTTAGAACCAAAACCAAAAGATAGGTGCGACGACGAGCAAAGCGAGGAGGAGCGTGTTAGGTGCACATAGATATCGAAAAACAAAGCGGAGCGCAGCGAAGCGGAGCGGAGCGTTTCACATAATATAGCTTAAAAAATATTGTTTTTATACGCATTATGCTGCATTATTCATATAACCATTTTTTGTTATCTAAGAAACATTCGGGAATTCGTATTTTCGGAATATTAAAACTTCGGGATTCGTAATTTTAACAATTCGATATAATAAAAAATCGTACTTTTGAAACATCGAAATAATAATATTCGGAAAATTGACTTTCGTCATTTTAATAAAGGTGTTGTTTGAAATTTCGTTTATAAACTATTCGTGATTTTCGATATTCGGAAACTTAAAATTCGGGATTGTGAATTATTCGGAACTATGAAATTCGAAATTTTAAAAATCGTTATTTTCATATTCGTAAAAAAGTAATTCGGAATTATGTAGTGTACCCTTCTTGACATACATCAACATCTGGATATACAAGATGCTCCTGGTTTATTGAATCTGCATCCAACTCCTCAGATGCAGACTGGTTTAGATCTTTAAAAACTTCGCCAATGTGGTCATACCATCTTACAAGTCGGTCTTCCATAGTAACAAGGAGATATGCTGGGGTTTGTTGCAAAGTTTATTTGATTCTTTCTATATATAGATCCTTCATGGCAGCCGCTGTTTGTTTTCTCCAGGATATAGAATCAGACTAACAGCGTTGGTCCTTTTTTAAATTACGTTTGATATTTTGTTCACAAAGAAAATACTTGTACGCAACTCGTGCTTCTTTAGAATGGTAGTCTAGTTCGATGTTAAGTCTTCCTTGGAGAGTTGATCATATGCCATGTTCCTTTAGACATCCATTCTTTCTTTAAGTGTTCCTTGTGCCTTATTATTTCTTCGCAACTTTTTTAAAACATGTCTTTAATGCCAGTGCAGTTATCTTTGATTGAGGCACGTCGCCCACACTTAGTAGGTTGATGGTATTTGTTGTGGATCTGGATACTAAGTTATCTTCTGACTTCTGGGTCCTGCAGCTTATTTACAGCGACATCTTTGGCAGATCTTGTGGCCTGCTTCTGAGCTCCCGCTATCGTCAATCAGATTTTTCCAACGACTAAGTGGTGATCACTCTTGACTTTAGCAACCCTTCTTAAGTATTTCTAACATCTAGAAGTGAATGTCTTCATTTTCGAATATCAAAATGTGGTCAATTTGGTCCCCGGTCTGACAGTCGTGTGAGAACCAAGTCACCTTGTGACATTCCTTTGGAGTTACCACCACCGAAAATTTGCCATTAACAATCCTTAGGCATCGTCGCTCGCTTATCAAATCAGGCGTAACTTGTATGAATCTGATAGATGTTTGAGAGTCGAGCGACGCTGCTTATGGATTGTTTATTGCTAATGTGACTTGCCCACACTAACATACGGTGCCGATACATGGACGATGACCAACGAAACTGTGCACCGAATCAGAGTTCCACAAAGACCTATAGAGCGAGCCATGTTAAGTATTTCGCTTAGACGTATTCCTAACGTGGTGATCCGTCAAAAGAGGAAAGTGTTCAACGTCGGTATGCGGGTCGCCGAACTGAAATGGGAGTGGCAGGATACTTGGCACGTGGGGGGACGGAAGGTGGAAAAATGCGGTGACAGAATAGTGGCCAAGAGACGGAACAAAAACAGTTTGAATCCTTTCTGCCAAATAGAATTTGAACTGTTTTATTAAAAACTTATATTCTATGAAACAACTCAGACAGTTTGAGTCCTTTCTGCTAAATACAAATTGACTTCTTTCAATTAATAAGTATTTTGCTAAAACGACTCAAGACGGTTTGAGTCCTTTCTGCTAAATATAAATTGTCTTTTTTCAATGAATAAGTATTTCTCTAAAACGACTCAGACGGGTTGAGTCCTTTCTGCTAAATACAAATTGTCTTTTTTTAATGAAAACGTATTTCTCTAAAACGACTCAGAGCGCTTGAGTCTTTTATGAAAAACTAAATTTTTCATGGTTTCATAGGAAATGCGTTTCTGTAAAAGGACTCAAACAGTTTGAGTCCTTTATGTGAAACTAAAAAATGTGTGTTTCATACAATGTGGGTTGGTCCCCCACATCAAAAAAGTATGTTGTAGTTGGTTTTTTACTGTGTTTGTTTTCTTGACAGGTAGACCCTACATTAAATAGCATGTTCTAGTATATAACTCATTTTTGACAAAGTTGTGGATTGAGGCCTTTCTGCGTAACTACGTCCATATGTACCATAATCTGACGTGCCATATATCAGCATTGGTAAAGTTTTATAGGACGCATTATTAGAGGCCAGATAGCAATTACCTATATGGTCTCTGGCAGGATCTCGGACCAGCCATTAGCTACTGGGTATTGTAATAAAACGGCTACTTTAGTAATAGATTTATGCGAATCTCAATGTCAACGGTTTATGTCAGTCATATTTCAGTCTTGCATTACAGTACAGGTGCGCTGCGCATGCGCGCTGGCGGGATCACTGATCAGATTACCCACTTTACGATTGAGCTCGGCCGGGGCTACGACCGCACCAAGAGACCACCATTATAAACGACTTAGCAATTTTATGTTTTTATACATTTGACATGTTAATTGTGCAACCTTTATGGTTATACTTGCCGACTATACCAATGCTCGTCTCGGAATAAAAATGAAGACTCGAGAACTTTATCGACAACTTTTCATCGACGCACACAATCCCTGCCCCAAATCTCAATTAGTTAATTTGTTCAGATACACGACACAATATACCGGGAAATAATACACTCATACATACTTACAGAGCGGACGGGAGCTTGTAATTGGCCTAATTGGTCAAATCTGGGCACTCTCGCTTAATAACGCTCAATTGTCCAGATTCAAATGGCAATTCATGTGCTTTTCATAGATTTGATTCATTACTTTTAAATTAAAAAAAGGTTTGATGCTACATTAAAATAACTAGGCACGCGCTGATTACCCAAAGTGGCCGAGTATATGAGGAAAAGTATCGTGACTCACAATTTGACGATAATATACGAAGGCATGTGGAGTTATTTCTATAAGTGGTCCGATTTTAGGTGACTTCAGATTGCCCAAATTCTGAATGTCATTGTCCATTTTAAAACGAACTTTGAAGTCGGAATTATGTCTCCAATTTTGAAAAATAAAATGTTTACTTTTGTTGCCCTTTTGACTCTTTTTCTAGTTGGTAGTCTACCCTTTCCCTTAAATATATGACAAGCTTTAAAACCGAGGAAGGCCGATGAAGTGATCTTTTAACATCCTTCCAAATATGGCCAATGATGATGCTTTCCGAATATTAACTGGGAGATCGTTCCATAAAGTGATTGGAAATTGGGAAAACAAGGACTCAGTACTCACCCATTAATATCAGTGACGGACCAGAACCGGCGCAGCACTGCCTTGGCGAGGAGGTACCAGATCTGCGTCCACACCCACGACGACTTGTCGATGGAGGCCGACAGGAACTCCTTCGTCTCCTCATCAGGCCCGAGCTGAACGAACTTCTCCTTCAGCTCGACTGTCAACAAACTGCTGTTCACCTGGTACCACTGCAACAATACAGAGATAGATCTGACCAATGGGCAGAAAAAGTCAACGAAACGAATTAACTAATTACAGTTCGCAGTTGATTGAGCAATGTAAGCAAGCAATCCACGTCCATTGTGGTGCCATCGGATCTGCTTCTCGAGTGTAATTGTGAACTACAAATTGTTGTTTAACGACTCTCGGCTCCCGTTCTTAATGAAAACTTTATAAAAAGAGTTATTGGAGTGCCAATAAGAGGGAGCGGAGGCGAGCGTCGCGTTGTGTGTTTAGCTCGCCGGCGCGGCGCTACAAAGGGCGACGCGGCCGCTGTTAATTTCACGCTGCCTCGAATTAACATTTCTTTACGCCTCAGAATAATGACGAATTAAAAAAACTTCTCGCCTCTACATGTAGCCGTAATGACGCGGCGCGGTCGCCGTCGCCGCGAACTCATCAGTCCGACTTAATTAATGCCCGATCTGTCTTTATATTTAAAATCGAAGCAAGACGGGTGGATGATAAAAAAGATAATTATCTAAAACCGGTAGTCGAAACAATCGTCACGCCGGATCGAAGCTCGGGTGCGAGTATTAAAGTTTTATGAGATGTGAGCGCGCCTCGGATTATACTGCCGGCTCGCCGTGCACGTGTGGCATAAACACGCTTTACATTATGTACCTTACTAACTACCTACTAGGACTACTAGGACGAGGATATATTTTTGTAGCCAGACTAACTAGCTCTAAACTTTTAGTAAGGCTAGGTTTTTTATCAGCATGATGAACACGGTAATTTCAGTAATTTGTGGTAGACAAACATATAGGGAAATTTTATAACAATTTATTGGAAGATAACTTTGAAAATTACAATATTATGTTCTGTAGGAAACACACACAACATTTATAAAAGCAACGTTAAGATGCAAGAAAATCACCCTGAAGTAAACATAACAAAAAGCACGTCAGGAGATAACGGCCAACTTAAATCCTTCAGCTGTCATGAGTTTTTGACACCGCTTTTTATAGCGGAGAACCAAAACTCTGCTCTAGAACGTTTTGAAAGCGAATACATTAAGACAAAAGGGGCTCAGTAAAAAGCTGGAGAAATAAATATTTAGTGCCGAATACTGATAGCGAATCACGTTGTGATTATGCAACGCGACAGTTTTACATTTAAAATGACCTGCATCGGAACTACAAGTCGGGCGAATCCTCCAGACGGAATACCAATCGTGGAAAATTCTGCATCGCACTAACTCATTGATGATATACCGTGCATTTGTCGTACGGACCCATTTTGCATTTTTCCAGTTGCATCAATAACAATACTAAACACAATCTATCTGTAATTCTGTAGCTATCTCATCTTAAGAATTAATATGTTGTTTCAGTAATAGGTACAGTAATGCTAGTATTGTATAAAATTTAGCCAAGTAGGTGTAGTAGAACGAAAACAATTTCTTATTCAGCTATTATAAAAGCGGAAGCCTCGAAATAATACAAATCAACGTGATATTATGGATAGGAAGCCATATCTAGGTTATTTTCCACGAACACTTGATAGTACAACGGCGAGTAAATGAACGGACGTTTCTGGTGAAAAAAGACGATAAAAAATATTCGAAACGTGACTATCGGGCGACTGAATTACAATGATACAGTAACAGATTCATTTATTCCACTATGGTGTGATGCAAATACGAAGGTTTCTCATCATAGAAAACAGATTTATAAATCTTTATGTATGTAAGTTACTAAATTTTCTATTGTTAGGCATTTATTGTCTAATAGTATGTAAGTGTTAACATACTGTATGGAGATTATATCTGCGAATGTTAGCTGTATTTTTCCTCAATCATAAGATTCATAAGTTATTTCTACATTGAGTTCAAACGTTTTGGATTTTGAAAAGGATTATATGATGTTTTAGATATCTATACCTACTACCGACCAAATTTTTGTATCTTAAACGTGGATTCCTTTCACGGTTTAATTGAATTTATCGATAAATAACAAATTGATTACGTAAACATTGTTTGTTACAGATAGGAAAAGTTTTTCAGGAGTATTTACCGTTACGGTTATTAAAATTTAACTAAGAGGGCGATGAATTATTCGACTGTGCTAACGTAAGCAGAATTAATTTATCAAGAGAATTTTCCCTAAATATTTTATTATTTACTTCGGTTTATAGTACCTACTTACTGACGACCGAATGGCGTAGTGGTTAGTGACCCTGACGGCTATGCTGAACGTCCCGGATTCGATCCTCGAGTCTCCTTTTGTAAAACTGCTGAGTTAATCAAATCAGAGATCCTCAGAAAGGTATAACATTAATCTATGTAGGTACCTATAGGGTGATTAATCCTTTAGTCCTCGGTGTGGCAATGTTTCGCCAGTCACAGGGCCGCGGCTTCAATAAGATCATTAACCCAAGCCTCGTTAGTGCGCGGGGATGCACACTGCACACCTTTGTGCGCCGGTCGGCAACCCCGGCTAATGAATCAACAGCCCAAGGACCATATTGTCAATACCGAGCGAAATAATAACACCGCCAGCACAATACCAACTTAATTCCCATTTAAATCTGCAAACTCTTAATGACGCTACACCGGCGTTGTGCGACCACTGGCCCTGAATGGCCGTCGTTGAAAGCCGATGGCGGACCATTTGTCCTGACGTGAGATATACAATTTGAATGCTTTTAAGATGTGGAGCATTGTAGATAAATCTTTACGTTTCTTAAGTGCTAATGAGCATGAAGAAGGCTGTACACCGTGACATTTCAGTTATTTTTTTGGGGAGAAATCTCGTGAGGCGGCTGTAAGACAGTTCAGTTGTGTAGCGGCAGACTAAGTGGCGCATAGGATCCCGCGGGATTGCCGGTAAGCGGCTCCGGCTTGTTTGCCGGCCGTTCCATTAAAATGGGATCATCCCCGAGATGCAGATCGTGTGCGGACTGTCGGCCGCAGCGCGATGTGCTCGCAGTAAATATTTACAGCGAAATGCCCGAAACACGGAGGAGGATACTAAATTTTAAAAAGCTACCAGCTCGCCGGCTCGCCTGCCTTTCTTGTCAAGAAATATGAACATTTCCCAACTTATTTTTGTTTAGATTTTTACTTGCTTTGCCGCCGCTTGAAGCCGCAGAGTCTAACACAAATTGTTTTATCGCTTGTATTCACAAATGAAATGCCAGGAGCCAAGGCAAAAGATATATTGTGACTGCAATAGACTCAATTAAAACTTCGTATGACTTATGGCTGCATAACAATTGATTTTATAACACTCGATAAAGCTGCTAGACTAGCATTCTATTATCTATCTATGTTATAATATGTGTTTTAACTGGTAGATCTGTTATAGATACGACAATAGCATTAGAAAATACCAGACATGGCACAGGCTATAGAGTAAAAATATTAGATGCTTAACAGAATAAAATCTCTTTTCATAAACCACTTCTTATTTATTGCTATGTTACGTATGTTTTCCGCATAAATATTAATTTATTGTATAAATAAAATATATAAGTGCACAAAAGGTGGACTTATGCTAAAAGCACTTTCAGCAGGCTTCTTTGAGACAATGAATTTTCAAAAACCCTACAGCATACCGACCGGTACTTTTAACCTTCCATGTATTAGATATTTTGTTACGCTGATTTGCATATTGAGAGAATAATACCGTAACGGGAAGCGCTCGGGATCCTAGCTCTACGTCACGACCCGCCCCGAGGCGTCCATTGCGTAATTGTTTTAAACTCGTCTTTTAATTGTTCTATCGAGCCTCTCGATTTATGTGCCGACGTGATCTTCGGCTTAATGCCGTTCAGATTCATTTGCACTATTATTTCCGCGTCGCCGGCCCATGGGAATGTTGCGCCTACGCTCCATTCCGGACCTAATAATTGGAAGCTCACCCTTCGGCTATTAAACGCCTGCAGATAAATTAGCCTTTACATTTCGGCTTTATTTGCAACAGTACATTTTAGCACACAGGAGACACAATATCACCGAAGGAACTCCACAACAACAGGCGCTGAAAAGGAACGTTGCAGCTCGAGACACTCAAGTATGACGTATCAGACAAAACGTCTGCTAGTGGGCACGCGCTCGAGAGATTTACGAGTGTGTTTAAACTGGTTTTACTTTAATCCGTCGCACCAACTGGGTGGATTCGATCGTTAAATCAGTCGCTCTGCTGGAAGACAATATTGTCGTGCATTACCACCCAAGCGGTAGGCAGTTAAAATAACTTCAGGTTAACTATGGGTCAGCTGTGGCTGTAACGCGAGGAGGCTCGCTCCGCCGGTGATTGGCTCGTTACCTGAGCGTTCGAAAATAGAATCCTCATTCAATTACGCCGAATGGGAAGTAAATAAAAATTAAGCTGTTGCGCGGCGAATTTTCTTTTTGGCCGCGTTCGAAATTTAAATAATTCAGCGTCAGTAAAAGGAGCAATTAAGGTGGCGTGCGTCGGCGTGGCGATTGTTCGGGCGCGATCGGCGATCGCCGCGCCATTGTCCGTCGATATTAACAGTCGGAGGCGGCAAAAACCAGCTGCTTTAGAATGACGACGCCACGGGCAAAAGCTTCTTTTGGTATTTATTTATTTAAATCTTCTAAAGATTTTATTATTATAGTATTGATTTAAGTATATAATTTAATCTACGATAATATCCTGAACAGCGAAGTCCTAAACAGGAGAAAAATGCTACGTTTAGCATAATTTGGTGCTTTTATCGTCTAAATATTCGTCGTTTAACCATACCAACATCAGTGTGGATAGTACAGAAATTTCATGCAAGATATTTCCACATTTGTCAAAATTCAACCGCCAATCGAATAGCGAGCTGTTGATTGAATTCGTATCGCGAGGGCTCAGCTCCCTCCCCCCCGCGCCCCCGCCGCGTCTCAACTTGTGGTATTTTTATCGTCTGTACACGTCTAAGAACGCGCGGGCGACACATTCCAAGCGAAGCTGCTTTTTTGCAGCGCCAACTTTCATTAGACGCGCGCCGCGAGCCCTGCATCCCCGCTTAATAAATGAGTTATGCCTTTATATCCAAGATGGCCGCCGCCCGTCCTTGGCGTCTCAGCATTTTAAATTGAGCACGACTTCACCTCAGATGAGAATGTTGGTTTTACTTGTCCTTTAATTAATCATGCTCCTGAATGTGTAATTTATGATGCTGCGATCTGGGATGGCGTGAGAAACATCAAATCAATGCGGCAATGACAACTACATTTGGACTTTAATAAAATCCGATCACCCGAAGATGGTAGGAGGGAGGAAAAAAGAGAATATCGGTCAGTGGTCGGCGGTCCGGCCGCGCTGTCACCTTGTACTGATTCTTCAAAAATGCGCACAAATATTTCCACATTCGGCCTGCACGTACGTACAGCCTTTTTGTAGAGTGTAAACTTCCTCGAGGCTCGTTGATGTCAACTTTCGTTGTATTTATTTACTCATTCATAGCTTTCTTGTATCCCTGAGGTCTTTGTTATTACTCGTTTTACAATCGTATTTTCCTGTCGTAAAATGTACGTCTACAGGAACATCGCAGCGCAGGCATCGACTTAAAAGTTAATGTTAAATTTTTACAGACGTATTTATATTCTGAATTTGTATAGAATAAATTCTTATTAAAACACCTATCAACGCAGAGACGTTCTGTTAACGGGCTTTTTTTCAATCCGAGATTTATACTGCGTTCTCTTAGGAAATAAAATAATCACGGCGTTGATTTGCATACAATGGTAAAATAATTTTACGCGCGTTCCGCCGCGCTTAATTCTACTTTTTATTTGTCTGCCGTCCTGTGCCGTGCCCTATCTACGAATCAAACGGACGCTCCATCTCCGCGTAAGTGTTAACTTTAATTCGCAGTCGAATGTATTTATTATATTGGTCCGAAATCATTTAGATCGCACTCGATCTCGTCTGGATGGGCATTTTACGAGGCAATAGAGAGGTGTAAGCTAAGTCGGCAGTAAACGAGATAAATATAACAGGTTAATCGGAGACAGATTATTGCTGTTAGATAGCTAATGTGATGGTTGCATGCTTGTTACATCAATCGAGGGGCATAAGCAGGTGGTATCATATCATCTAATAAACGAGTTTCGGATGCGCGGAGGTGCGTCAGACTGCGTGGCGATGGCGAGCCTCGCCCCCCGCGCCCCGCGCCCCCGCCGCCGTCCCCGCCGCCGCCGGCGACCGACGACATCCAGTCTACACCAGACCATTGTCTAATATATCCTACATACGTAAGTACGTAACTACGTACTACACCTACCCTTTGTTGGCGCATAATGGGAGCACTCTTCGTCTACTTACTCCAAGAGTTGCAAGTACTTTCATATTTATAGGAAATGTTGTTCCATCATAAATTTAGCACGAAATTGTGGCGACGGTCCACCGGACACAAAAGTCACGACTCCTCCCGCAAAAAGATGATCCTTAATCTGATTAAATCTCCATCGCGGCGGACGTCGGGCCGTGAAAGATTAATGAATATTTGTGCGAGGAATCCCGGATGTCCCGGAGATGGGTTGGCACGTAGTACTGTCATAATCATGTTAGCGGCGACTGGCCGGTAGCGGCACGCACGTACGCACGAGCGGCCGAGGACGCCGAGCCCTCACACCTTTATTCAGACTTTACGACGTCTCCACACGAACTTCACCTCGCGTCGCTATTGGACCAATCTCCCCAGCCACAGCAACCTGCAAAGGCATCTAGTACCCAATTAAGTGAATACGATTAAGCTCGCTTCTGTCATTTTTCAGTATGTACGAACCCTCAACCATAAAGCAACTAAGCAAACATGGAGACGCTGATAGTCCGTACGTTAATATAAGTGTTTTCACAACATGAATTATACATGGAGCTGTGTATTCAGAAGGAGTCTTTATCTCATATACCGCGGGTGCATCGAACACATTATGCCATGGATGCGCTACATTTTATTACACCCTAGAAAAAGTTTAATGCTCAGTCCGCCGGGTATTGTGTGTCTATACAGGTATTGCTACACACCATCCTGTGGCTTTAGTGTCGTTTAAGCGACAAGTATAACTTACGGAAAAGTATAAGCATTCGCAGGTAGAAAATCCAGATTGACGTATTCGCGCATTGAGTGACCTCAATAAACACAATCGTAAAATAATCAATTGTGACTCGGGAGAAATTAAACGTGAGAATGTATTGTTTCAGGCAGGCGTAAACAAAAACGAGAATCGCCCGTGTCGCGCTAACCAGCTAGCAGTTCGTTTCCGTCGCTGCGAACGGCCTTCCAAGTGAAGTGCTTTTTAATAAAACTTTTATGCACCTTTACCATATTATTGTTACTTTGGAAACAAAGCAGTTATAAAACCAATAAGTACATTGTTCAGCAGCCTTCCAAATGCTGAAAATTTATTTAAAAAATCGTCTGGTGTCGACACCACCGACGTGTGACGTAACATAAGGCGTCCAGTCTGGTTCGCAGCCAGCGGTAATCAAATCAGGGAAGTAAAACGATACGCATCTCGCCATTTTCCCACAACGACGCCGTATCAGATAGCCGTAAGCAATAAGGACATTTATCCTTCCTTCTTGAGGCGTACAGGGACTGATAGGTCATATTAATAGACCATTAGGACCGACTGTAACTTTGTATATGGAGGCTTTGGGATAGTCTTGAATAAGTGCACCCCAGGCTTTAAGGCTCCTTTCACGAGTTACTGACAAATAAATTATGCATATGCCAAAAGAGCAATACGACGCAAAAAATATTTAATCAATCACAAACCACTGCAGTTTTGACCGGCTCACCCAAGCAGGTGACGTCTGACATACATACGAAGGTGGATTAATTAAAATCTTATAATTAAAAATTATACGTGGTCATTCCCTCCAACGTGTACCGGTTTGTTTGACATACGCACTTGAGTGCAGCGTTGGAGCCTATAAAAGAAAGTGATTACTTTGGGCCAGGAGCCGAAGTAATTAATTATTTGATGGCAGGTTGTGGGAGCAATAAAGCCGAGTCATCAATGATTCAGCCGCGCAAACAAACCACGCGTGCGGCTCTCGCATTATCCGACATAAGACATCATAAACGGGGCACCATCATCTGGTCTTATAAAAAATTCATGCTCATCTCACATTTCGGCGCCCCTCTTAATTTCGCGTGAGGCTCTTCTAGGTCCGTGTAAAAACTTCGGGTGTCTTTTTATGACTTTTACTGCGGTATAATTGGGGAGGGGCGAGCGCTCGCGTCCCCGAGGTGACATAAATACACCCCCACTCCTCACCCCCGCGCCACCCGGCCTTTAATCTCATGTAAGACTGTACAGTATAATAGCACGGAAAGCAATTTCGCTCATGGAGCGCTTGAAAGCGCTGTCACCGCCGGACGACTGACAACACCGCGACTACTGGTTTTCCACTACCTCTACCATTAACTGGGGACATATTGTATCAATCCAAATAAAGGCCATGCAAATATACAACCCGAAACCCTTTATCTATAAGATTAGAGGCTGTTATTGTGGAACCTTTTAGGTAGTGATCCGGGTGTGAGCGACACACGTGTAATATATCTAAGTAGCGTCGTTGTAAATAGAGGAGACAGCAAAGAGAGGTGTCGTAGAGCGTCCCAGGTGGGTGCGTCGCTAATGGCTTTTGTATGTTACGTTGTGTTGCACCGCTCCCGACACGCCGATTTACAACCAAGGATCAGCGGTTCAAACCGAAAATGACAACATATTTTAGCTATAATATTATATTTATCTCTGGCGAAGTCAGTTCAATGAATATTAATAGCGCCCGATCTATATCGTTTCGCTGAAAAGCACTATTTGAACAATGGAAGTGATATAGAGAGCGCTGTAGTTCTCCGGTATCAAAGAGAGGCATGACCTCGAGAGAGTCAGCAAATGCGATTTCAATTTTATTAGAGGCGTCACTGATGCGCGAGGTGGCGCGGCGAAGGTGGTGGCGGGGCCGTGCATGTATTTATTTGCGAATTCCAAATAGCTTTCAATATGTAGAAGCGCGAGTGACTCCCGCCTGTCGATCCACTCCAATATCGCACTCTTTGTGAAAGTCGACGAGCAGACGACGCCATTATTTGAGTCGAGACGATTGACTCCGGGCAGTGCCGGTGTGTGGACGTCCATGATAGATCATCCGACCCAAAAACATAACCGTAATTGAGATTTCTATAACTGAAATGGAGAAGCCGATCCGTTTTTTGTGTTTGTTTGCATAATGTGAGTGGCGACGGCGCACTATCGCGTATCGGAAGCGGCCGCGGGCGGCAATTTGTATATTGTCATTATTAGATTTTCAGGGCGGAAAGTTCGGGTACGTTCATCCATCATAGAGTGACGGGCGTCCGATATCGCGCCTAATACGTATTGATTTCCCACTTAGCGTTTTTCTTGGGAATCGCGGCGCTCCACCCTTCCGGGCGGCGGCTAACGAGCTGTTTGTCCTCACTCCGCGGAGCCGCCGCCTTAACGAAGCCAAGCCTGCATCTCCATTCCGATTCATTACCCTACATTGCAAAATCTGTGCAAGATTGAAGATTTTGCTCATTTTGGAACGTAAAGCTAGTTTAACAATCAAACAACTTGGAAAACCTACAAATATTGATATCATTTCTAAGAAGCAATAACACGACATGTTGCGACTTAGGAGATGCATTTCAAATATTGAAATGTGGAAAGTGGTCGTCTGGGCGGGAATGATAAGTTTTATATTGGCTTCATTTAGAAAATGTAAAAGTCCGATGCTGCAGACACACTTTAGTTTCGAATCTCGCTGATGCTCGTATGATGGGACATGAGACATGATACTTAAAGGGTGTCTGAGATGCGTGTGGGAGGGTAGGTGGTAGGCAAAGGTGTAGGTAGGTTAGGTACTTACATTTACCTAAGTGCTGAAGAAAAGATTGCGTCACCAAGGTCCCCGGTGGGGGCGGGGGGGGGGAGAACAATGGTTTCGGTTCTCACACGTGTGGAGGATTATTTGCATTCGGAAATAAAGAGAGGAATGATAAAAGAAAGGCGCGAGTTGTCCCCCCGCGCCTCGGGCGGGGGTGGGTGTGGGGTGCGGGGGTGCGCGGCGCGCGGGGAGGGGGGAGGCTCGTTACGCGAACAATGGAGAAATAATGTACAGATTGCAGTGAGCGATGCGCCGGGCAGGTGCCGCGCGCATGTGTGCCACACTGCACCCGTAACTTGCCTAAGTATACGGGCGCGCTTTTAAGAATCAATAACAACGTATTCAGTCTATGTAAAACTATTCTCAGAGCCAATTTGCAAACAGTCGCCGGGCTGGACTCGCACAATTCCACGTAACGAGGCACATGCGACAAATCGCTGCTAGATGCTAGTGGATGCGAGGACGCCGCATTAATGCTAGATTGTTAACTAACACGGAGCCGAGGCTGAACCGTTTAATAGAGGATGCCCTCATAGGAAGCGCAAGCAATCACAACACAATCACCCCATCGTGGCGTGACACCGAAATCGTCCTCGCTCATATAAGTATAAATTAATCCATTTAGAGCGCGCGGCCGGCACCGACCGCTAACCGACGATTAACGGAAGCGTCTACTTAACTAATTTAACCCCGGGTGGTTTTAACAGAATGGATAGCCGTGATTACTGCGCAGTACGACCGGCGACGCGCTGACGCATGCGCTGATCCTGCCCGTATTGCCCTATAATATTTGATAGTAATTAATGATTATCTACATAAACATGTAAATAGTATAAGATAAGACTCTAACGCATACCAAAAACGCTTATTTTGAAACTTTTCATAAAGAAGCATGAAAATTTTCCATTCTGAAAATTCGTCTCTACCTCTAGTTTTGCTAGTCGCAGCCGTGGGGAATAAAGCCTGTGCCTGGCAGGAGTCAGCCAAGGTTCATATTTAATGTGGAGCGGCAGTCAGGCCTCCGTCTTCTCACTAGCCTGCAAGATTAGTCTTCGCCCGCGACATTTTAATAACACTGATCAAATACAGAACAAAAGTATGTGGACAAAGCTCTCGACTCGGATGAAAGTTAAAAGGGTCGCGGCGGGAGGGGGAGCGGCCCGAATGCCTTATTCCCTCCACAATTCCGAGGTATTTCGTGTTCTTCATACGCAAATATATCCTCGTTATGACGGCACACGTGAGCCGGTATTGCGTGCCCGACAGATGTAGTCTTCGAGCAAGGAAAGATTGGGCAAATTGTCTCCGCGAGGGAAATTGGATCTAGCAATCACTACGGCAACGCCGCCCCCAGTGCGTCAGACAAATTGTTACACAAACTGTGTTCTTCAGAAACTAAGGTGTTTCAAAGGCGCTCGCGGATTTGCTTTTATACACTCGTACGGCGCGTAACGATCGCCCAATGTTCCGGGATTGTATGAAAGTGTGTTATTTATTGCAGTTTTTCGTTTCAGGTATTTGGCCGCTGTATGCTGTATGTTCTGCTTGAACTGAATTTGAGTAAACTGATGTCATCAATTTATTTATCTAATAATTATACATTGTACATGTTCGACAGACGGACCGACACATTTTTTTCGGTGATTTTTGAGATTATGGGATGTATTTTATTTTAAGTCTCAAACCTATGTTCATAACCGAAAAGTTACTAAGATATAAGTATATTTTTTTCTACTACTTCAATAAAAATAAAAAAAATTACGATTGTATGGTTAATGAAATTGCATGAATACTTTAATAAATGTTAGGAAAAAAAATACCATTTAAATATTTCTTCAATATACTTATACATATAAAAAAATATTTGAATGTGGTTTTGTTTCTAAAAATATACATTACTAACCCATATATGCCCATAACTAGTTTTTTTTATCAAGTTGTTTTACTTTGGGATATGATTAAGATTCAGATTCTAAGTGCAAATATGCAAAAAAACTCAAGTGGGTCGTTAGCGACCCTCTGCGGGCATATATGGGCTAGGGCATGCAATACCGCAATACCGGTATTCGTAATACCGGTATTAGGGACAAAACTCACGCTTTTTTCAATACCGGTATTGAAAGTTAATACCGGTATTGAAGTAATACCGGAATCGGACTTTTTTAGGCTATAATAAAGCGATTAAGATATAGTATTCCTAAGTACTGTGAAAGCGCACTTGTTTCCAACCGTTTGATGCATTTTTCAGCCGTTTGATATCTACTGTTGACCATGCATAAACGGACACTGGATGTAAAAATAATATTTTTTTGTAAAATTTAAACTCTAATACTCAATTCTCGTAAAAATCTATTACAAAAAACTGAATTTCATTGCTTTTTCTCGTTTTATTTTGACGTATACGACCTTTAATCACAATATATGCCATTTATTACAAGGAAATTTAATACCGGTATTAATACCGGGATCCCGGTATTGAGTTGCAATACCGGAACTCAATACCGGTATTGAAAATAGTTCCGGTATTGCATGCCCTAATATGGGCTAAGGTAACATTGCCTTCTGGTGGCATTACAAAATTCCACCTGTATTACTAGAAAACTAGTAGATTTCATGCACAATTTAAGTTTATTAACTACAGTCAACCATAAAATTGTTTAAATAATAATATTTCATTTAAAAAAAAACTTCTTAATTTTTTACTGCTGGGCAAAGAACTCCCCGTTTTACTTCCATCTTTGAACATTGCCAGAATAGCTTTCTTTTTACTTGAGATGAACATTATGTTTGAGATAGATGGAGATACATTTGAGGTTATGTCTGTACCTCCAGAAAGTAGCTTGACTAATTGCATTACTTGTTTAGTCTAAACATGATAAGCCTCCAATATATTTGGAAAAACACAACTTAGAAACATAAATTAATGTACCTTATCTTATTGAACTGAAGCTTCAGATACTACACAAGAGGTGGATGTTTTATGTGTCTAGGGATACATATATTATAATATAATCATATATATTTATGCTTAATGGCTGGCATGTTAGGCCAGCACTTGACAACAGCGTTTTACGGGAGGAAATCCATCCAGAATTCCCGAAGTGTACAGATGGCCATCAGCACTATCAGCAGCCCTTTTTTAGGGTTCCGTAGCCAAAATGGCAAAAACGGAACCCTTATAGATTCGTCATGTCCGTCTGTCCGTCTGTCCGTCTGTCCGTCTGTCACAGCCGATTTACTCGGAAACTATAAGTACTACAGTGATGAAATTTGATGGGAATATGTGTTGTATGAACCGCTACAAAAATATGACACTAAATAGTAAAAAAAAGAATTGGGGGTGGGGCCCCCCATACATGTAACTGAGGGATGAATTTTTTTTTTTCGATGTACATACCCGTGTGGGGTATCAATGGAAAGGTCTTTTAAAATGATATAAAGTTTTCTAAAAAACATTTTTCTTAAAGTGAACAGTTTTTGAGATATCAGCTCTCAAAGTCGTAAAAAGTATGTCCCCCCCCCTCTATTTTTATAACTACGGGGTATAAAATTCTAAAAAAAATAGAGGTGATGCATGCTAATTAACTCTTTCAACGATTTTTGGTTTGATCAAAGTATCTCTTATAGTTTTTGAGATAGGTTGATTTAAGCTACGGAACCCTTTGTGCGCGAGCCCGACTCGCACTTGGCCGGTTTTCTTAAATAAAATTACTGCACCTTCATGAGGCTCTTTAAAAAGTAACGTTATAATGCTGCTAATACCAAATTACTTGAATAATTTCCCTATTGCAAAATATTTTTATGCCATACCATTTTCCTTCAACACACAGATTCATTCTAATATATTAAGAACATAATTTAAAATTTTAGAATGAATCTTAGTTATTGAGTATGTAACTGTGTTCCTAGCAGAATAACTACCACACAAAAGTTTAACTGCATCTTGATGTTACTGAGTAGGTTCAGCGGGAACCAGCACAGCTCTGTACAAGTGTGTTCCGATGACACACGGGCAGAGTGAATAGCACATTCTGGTATGAAAGCACATACATCTCCTTAACATTGTATATTCAGCCCAATATAAAAGATAATAAACTAATAATTTAGCTCACCTCATTCTTGTCCAGCTCTTCAAGGTGCATATCATTCCTATGCTTCTCGTAGATCGCTCGAGCGAGAGCACTTCTAGGCCTGTAGAATCCATTCATGCTTGAACTAGTCATTTCTATGAGTGTTTTACTAAGGGACTGTGGTGCAGGATTCGTCAGGAGACGTGGCGGGATGTGCTCATCTCTCCAACAGATTTATTTACAGTCCTTTCGGTTATAACAATACAAGTCAGTGTTTACATTCGTGTTTTGAGAGTTTGCGCTAATAGTACACAGTAAAAACAAAGAGTTACACAGTAGTGTGAGAGGTAAAATGCTCATTCTTAAATAAACTCATCATTTAAGTGATAACATGGGAAATACCGGCAGTAAACAATGGTTAAGAAATTCTAACCTTATCCGATTATTATGAGGAGGTCACGACATAATGTTTGTGAATATAACTTTTATGGCGAGGATCAATACTGGGACATTAGAAAAGGCTTCTATAATAGTTTAATTTGCCATTGTTTGGGAAATATATTATGAAACTTAAAGGAAATTGAAACTTCGTGAATGTATCAGCGTTTTTTGACATTCATATTTGACAACGTCAGTCAGTGCAGTGTCAAAATAATGGTTGCTTTGCTTCCGTCAGAGGGCGCTTTTGAGAGTGTTTATAAAGTACGCTTTAGTCATCGAAAATAGATTAAGGTTCTTGCTCAAGTTGATAATTTGAACGAATACAATTTATTTACATATTATAAAAAGGAACACAATAGTTTATTATGCTCGCATCAGTTGTTGTTAGATAGAAAAGGATTGTCATTTTAATTAATCTTACTGTTATATTATATTGTGTGTATTAAGTGTCTTCGTAAACACTCTGTAATATTTTCAAATGATGAAAAATTTGAAAAATGCTGAAACCGGAAATACCTTTTACCAAACACAAAGTTACATTACTTATCACGTGATATTCATCCTTTAAATATTCTAATTAAATACTATTTAAAAATAGATTATTAGATTACAAAATTAGATTAGGCAACTATTAGATAATGTTAGATATACTAAAGTGTGCCTTCGGCCTTAAAAGTAAAAATAACTAAGTACCTAAGTATGTAAGATTGTTATTACCTTTTCTTCTTTTGTGTCTCTTAACGCTCTTCCCACTGTTTCCTTTACCATCGACTTCATTTTGATTTAGTAGGTACCTTGGTATTGGTACCTCAAAAAATCTCAGCAGCACTCAATCAAGTCCCGTTTTTCAAAACAAACACCGAATGCTCAATAACAATCAAGCAAATATTATGTTTCTAAGAGTCAGTTAAAACTAACTTCTAAGTTTGAAGTTAAGATAAGTAACTCAGGTGTTTTAATAAATGCACATTTCACACTGATCTAATTGAACTGTTTGTGTTAACTGGCAGTTTTCGTTGCGTATTTGGCTGGTGAAAGGTGATTGTTGTTGATTTGCTTCGAGCTCGAGATCAAAATCCCGGTTCGGCCTTGGCCGTGACTGATTACCAGAATACTGACGTTGCGCTTGAGCAGGTTCGTTGTTGGACAACACTTGTACCTGCACTCAATAAAACCAATATTTAATTCATCCTAGATATAATTAGGTCTTTAGCTATAAAATTGCAGTTCTTCATACGAGTCATTTCAAATAGAAAAAAAAAATGTATTGGCTTTGTATTTTAATTTCAAATTAATTATCTGTTAAAAAATTACATTCTTTTTTCAAACTCAGTGTTTTGTTTGATTGATTAGCGTTGTATTTTAATTACCTACTTACATTTGAAAAAAAATCGTCATAGGTAAATAAGTAGTTAATATTTTTAAAAAATGTGTTGGAATATTATTTCCATCGTGGCATGCACCATCGTAACAACAAAGACGCGTACTTAGGGAAAGAAATGTACTAGAAGAATAAATATTTGTAAATAAAATTTGACTAACCTTTCGTCGAATTGGAGGAATCCTCAGAGTGTGAAAGGGCTCCATTTTATTTTGGTGAAACTATGAATGAACACAGAAGTCTTGGTCCATAAGTAACACTTTTAGCAAGATACGCACTCACTCACATACACATAGGTATATTACTTTATTCATTTTGGTAGAATAAGAGTAATAAATATCTACGATATACTTGGCATATCTATTAGTACCTACTGAAAAAATCTACTATGCAGACACGTTTTGATAAGATACTTATTAGATAACACTTTCTGATAATCTTACTCTCGATATACAGACAACTAGGAAGGTATTTATTTATCCTCATCACAGACTCATATTTATTTATTTAATTACACATTTTGCGTAGGTCAGTTCGACTTGGAAGACAACATTGAACTAAGTAATTAAACGATTTATTAACAGTATTCATGAATATTAATTTAACATTAAATTGTTATCCTTGAATTAATAAACAGTGATAAAATTAATTTTAATAGGTCGATATTTCCTCATACATTTTCCTTACAACCAACTCACTATAGTTACCAGGCAATATAATATTATTATTGTTTATTAAGATAGTATATGTTTGTATTGTGTATTCAAGCACCTACCTATTGGTAAACTAGACGTTTTAGACAACAATATTTAAGTATAGTTAAAGCTGTTTGGATTATAACTAAGACGCACTATATCTTATAAACACTTTTTATAGTTCAAGATGTGCATGTAAAGTATATTATTTAAGTAACTTATTTACCAACAATACCTTTTAGCTTTTTTCAATTCAGGAAAAGATATGTGTGTGGAGTGGCGGATAAGGTCACGTCCTCTCAGTCAAGAGACTGTTATGATGTGATTTTTGTGTTTTAATTAAATTTTAGTGCAATACACGTACTCTCACGGTGAGGGAACATATCATGAGGAAACCTGCAAATCTAGATTTAGATAGATATCTAAACTCACCCACCCGCAATGAACAAGCATGGTGCGAAATGTTCTAAGTTTGAGACTTTTAGACCTTAGGGATTCCATTCGAGGTACCCAGGCGCAGGCGGTACTCAGGTATACTCCCCCGCAAAGTACCTATAGAATAGTTCATAATGTATAGGTACATACAGTTATGGCATACCCTTTTAATGTGGCTCCTTAACCAACTTCATGTGAGTTAATAACTTATGCGTGATAAAGGTTTAAAAAATAATACAGTGTAACCTTACCAATAATTAGTGGCCTGTGCAGGAAATTACCCTCAGATTGTCATTACAATTTCGAAAATTGCGGCTATTTTAATTACTTAATATTACGGGTAAGCCGGCCTGCAATTAAATCATTTGTTATTATCGGAAAATGGCGGCATTTACAGCAATTTTGAATTACGAACGAACAATATGGATTCCCGATCAGTCGGCCGCCCCGGGCCTGCCCTGGCGATGGCGCGAACTCAGGACATTTAAAATAATTACAAGCCGTTGGAAGAAACAGCCAGTGTTTCGAGACCATTACTTATATTTTAATCCCGAAAATGGTCTTAAAGTACACACTTAGTGCCTATTGGCACGGCCGGCTATCAATGAAAATTATAAATTTGTAATACTTACCCTCAAATGAATTATGACATGATGCATATTATTCAGGGTAGGAATCGCCTTAAATAATTTGTGTTTTATAAGTATAATGTATCGGGAAAATTTACTAAATTACCGGGCCATCTCATGTAGAGCATTGAATTTATTGATCGTACCTTGTAAAGATGCTGTGGGTATCGGCCCACCGGACGTCACGGGTAATTTGGAAAAGAAAACACATCGCGAAAATTGTCGCTAATGAGAATTTTGTAACTGTTAATTCAGCAACCGTGAGAGTTGATGCTCTACATGCCTATAGGTAGGTACACATAATAGCCATAGGTACTACCCGTCTCTATATACTTATTTGCATACCAAATATTTATTATTATTTGCATAAAAACGAGTTCTCGAGTGGAGACCACGAACAGGCAAACGCAGCGTGGGACGCCCTCCTGCCCGCTGGACTGACGACCTTAGGCGGGTGGCGGGTAGTGGTTGGATGAGGAAGGCCGAGGACCGAGTGTTGTGGCGCTCCTTGGGAGAGGCCTATGTCCAGCAGTGGATGATTATTGGCTGATGATAGCATACCAAATGCGGGGGTTTATCTAGAAAACGTCCGGTCAGTGGTGCAGTGGTTAGTTATTCTTACTGTAGTGCCGAGGGTTCAGATATGGTTCCGCACCAGGGTGGACGGCAGTAGGCTCTACCCATATTGCATACAGCCTTAGCTGAACCTTGGCGAAAAGTGCGGAATTGAGGTATTTGACGTGTGTGTTTTGAGACAGTATGTTTACAGACAAACCTTACCAAGTCTCATGCCAATAAGCATAAGGATCTATAAAATCATATTTATATACTTTATGGAAACCTGCCTACACACAGAGTCCTTATTACAAATTAAACAATAACCTCAACAAGATGAAGCGTATCAGAAAATAAAAGCAAGTGGTCAGTTTCATTTAAATCCGTGCTCAGTTTTTGCACCCCCAACCGCATTCTCACAGAGACCTGATGCACTTCACTTCTGATTGGATCATTACCGAGTTCATCATACCGACTACGATCCTCGGGGCGAGAGCGAGACAGCTACACCTCCCCGCCTGCGCCAGACAGAGACGCACGACCTGCGCAAGCGCATCGCCCGGGAATTATTTCATATCATGATTATTGGAACTTTATTGCACTTCGTAACTAACAATTGACATTAGGAAATGCAATTTCATATTGATTTCGATATCGTTTTGTTTTTAAGTAATGCTGCAAATCTTTCTATGATTTGCGGCTAACCGGTGCAAATATGGGGCCGTGAGTACTTGAGCGGAGGTTTTCCTCTCGGCTTTTTATTGGTTCAGAGAAAACAAACTGTCTATATTGTTTTAGGTATCGTTATAGGAATTATACTTAGTCGTAAGAAAAGATTTTTGGTAATACCTATATTAAATTAAGTATTGTCAAAATATAATGTATGTAGGTATATTGTTTAAGTACTATTTATAATTAAAACTATGTGAAAGTTTACTACAGTATTTTTGTACACCTTCCTCATCCATTGTTCAAGTCATTCCTCCGCACAAAGATCGCCTGGTAGAGGCTTTTAGCGATTAGGCCGCCTATGCCTGTTGATAAATATTCACAGTATAAAATAGATATTTTGTGTTTGTTAACTCAATAAAGTAGTATTATATTCTAAAGCAGTTATAAGAATCTACATAGTTAATTTATTTCTTTATAACTTTGATGTGGCTTCTGTTAGCCACCAGTAATCCATGCCAGCAATCATCAAATCGTTGATGCCCGATGAACGTTTAGTAGAGACAGAAAATTGCCTTAACACAGACCGCTGGGAATGGAGAGCTTCAGCTGAATAAAACCACTAAACAAGCAATTACAGCGTTACCGGAGGCATTAAGTTATCGAAAATTTAGTATTTCTCACCGGCCGGAAGATGGCGCAGGGGTCACGTACCGACGTAATCAGCCGCCAACAATGACTCAAACACCACAAAATATGTACCTAAATGACTTTTATTTAATTTGGTAGCTAGCCTGGTGTACTCAACCAAGGGTATCAAGAAGTACTTCATTGGTAGTGGTAGCATACTATATAACACTTTACATTCCACGTAACTTACCTTAATAATTGATTAATTTGTAGTAGGTAAGTATGTAAGTAAATTAATTTTTCATCTATGTTCAATGTTTCAACTAAGCAATCATCACACACACGGTGTAAATAGTTTTGTGATGCAGTTGAATAAATTAATCTCTACCATTTGAACTTCGTGTTCAGTATTTACCTCTACAAATTGTGTATACTGACTGTTAAATTTATTATATTGAGGAGGTCAGATATCTGCGTGGCAGACCATACATACAGCCGCTTGAGTCAAAATTGAATGTCTTCAGTAAAAACTAAATCTAATCAATCTCGGCCGGCATCTGTTTACCCGTATTGTGTAACCGCATTTATTGCCATTAAAGGCAGCTTTCTTCACTTTAATTTATACGCAGTATTCGTGGCTGCCACACAGTATCACGTTCACGATTAGGCAAACGACGAAACGTATAAATTTCGTATACGTCGCCTACCTATCAGATGGTGAGACATTTTAACTCGGTGAAAGGGTTAACAAGTCTCAAATAATTGGCTGATAAATAAAGGCTGCCGAGATTGACGCTTTGGTTAAAATACTATTTACCATTCTCACTGGAAAACACATTAAACTCATGTCGTAAAGTAGGCCACTCGATGCCGGTTAATGTATCAAGTGACATAACTAAATCGATCGATTCCAAAACCATAGTGTCTCACCACGAACCATAGACTATAGGGGGCAATACCCGCAAGATGGAAATGAATTAACCGTAATTGGAATAATCGAGCCGAGTAAAACAAAACAAAGGGTAAAAGTCCGCCGCAAGGATTTCAATTTGGAACGTGATCAGAGAGTTTTCATTTACCGGCTGGTGATTCGATGTGTCTATCTCGGTAATGACTGCCCGACAATCGAATGATCCTGCGATTCGATTCTACCTCTATCTGCTCTATGGGAGCTGTCATTATGGGCATGGCGTACTTAGGCTTGTTAATAATATGCTAGGGCACAAAAAATATGTAAAGCCTACCGAACAGTGTCGCTCACATCTGCACTGGCACTGTCGGGCTTGCTGCCTCTCGACCTCAGAATACAGGAGGCAGCAAATCTGTACAAATCAAAAAAACTCTTGTCAGCTGACTACCTCCCACCGGGCAAAGATCTCGAACAGAATGTAGGGTACTTGGACTTACCACATCCGTCCACACTTACCTCTACCAAGTACGAGATCCTTGAAAACACCACCCTGCTGGACACCGGCTCCCAAATCTTCACGGATGGAAGCAAGATAGAGGGAAAAGTCGGCGCCGCCCTAAGTTGGTGGGAGGATGGCAAAGAAAAACTGTCCGAGACTTTTGGTCTCCACCCATCGTGCACGGTCTTCCAATCGGAACTTTATGCACTTCACAGGGCAACAAAACTGGTGAGCTCTAGCACGGATAAAAAAGTGAACATCTTGAGCGACTCGAAATCATCACTCGATCTGCTCCAAAATCCGAAACTCAGCCACCCCCTGGCAAGAAGCATAAAGGAAAACATTGCGAGGGCTGTGAGCGATGGCGGAGAGATACAAATGTTCTGGTTGAGGGCGCACGTAGGAACTGCCGGGAACGAAAGAGCCGATGAGCTCGCCAAAACAGCAGCACTACACAGCACCTCCCACGACTACGACAAAGTTCCCCTGTCCTATGTCAGAAAAAAGATCAGAGAGGAATCGGTCCGAAAATGGCAAGATCGATACGCGACCTCCAGTACAGGAGCAGTCACGCGTAAATTTCTACCGGATGTCAACCAAGCATACCGAATTACGCGAACTTCTAAATTGACCCCTGCTCACGTACAAATGCTGACCGGACACGGGGGGATAGGAGAATATTTGTACAGATTCAAACTTAAAGGAAGCCCTGGATGTGATTGCGACCCCAACATCAGTGAATCGGTATGGCACATCATTCTGGACTGCCCCCGTTTTCTTGCTGCAAGACATGATCTGGAGACATCGATAAACAGGAACTTGGTGGAGTCGGAATTAAAAGATATTCTGGCAGACACCAATCACAGACCTCATTTCCTATCATACGCAGATCGAATCTTCCGAGTAGCAGCAAGGAGAAACAGCACAATTTCTCGCCCTGAAGCCCAATCAACATCAGTATTCCAATCATCAAACCCGACCATCTCAGCACCACAACAAGTGACTCCAAAAGCAACAGCGACAAACCAGCTGTTGTCTTGTGGCGAAAAAGGAGAAGCCGGACTAAGACGCCGAAGTGTGGCTCTGTTCATGGACAGTAGCAGCGAAAGACTCGGCATCAGCTTCTGCGTCTCGGGGGCGCGAAAGCGTGTAGCCATATCACCCGGCCTAGCCTCTCTCCTAAATGGAAGCACATCCAAAGCTACCATGAAACGTAAAGCCTATGACGCATTGCCGGTAACACTAGTGGGAAATCAGTCCTGCAGATTAGTACGATGCCGTAACAAGACCATCGCACTATTGGAATGGGCCGATGACACCCCGTTTGTCCAGGCATGCTCATGGCTCACTACGCTTGGAGAGAGAGCACAAGATAGTAACGTCCCCAAGATAATAAGCGTAGACGCAATGGTGATCGAGCATAAGAAAGGTGAAATTGTTGACCAGCTGGGCTGCCTAAAAGCCTCAAAACAACACGAAATAGTTGTGTATGAGGACAGAGGTGAAGACCTAAGCTTTCTCAGTGGACACATACCCGTGAGGAACAACAACCACCAACAAACTGAAGCGGTCACCGGATCAGAACGCCTACAGGAGAGGATGGCTTCCGAGTCCGTCGCTGCTGCTGAACAGCAGGAAATAAATATGAGGATGCAGAGCAGAATCTCGCAGGGGCGCGCACAAGGGTTCCTTCAGGCATTCAAATCAGCTGCCCAAAGCCTTATGGGGAAACCACAGAGGACACCTGAGTGGCGCCAAATCCCCAAAGGCCCCATCCGAAAAAGAACGGCCCAAAGAACCATAACAAGAGCCGACATGGGTCAGGTGGTCCCACCGAAGCTAAAAACAGCAACCTCCCCTAAAGAGCATTTGGAGAATGCCGTCATAGAATTTGTGGCAATAACAACCGCCACAAAGCAGGTAAACCTCTTGTCGTGCAAAACCATCATGCAGACCTACAGGCAAGAAAACGAAGGCCGGCTAAAAATTCTACTCGAGGAGGCCGAAGCCTGCATATACGATAACAGTAGTTGCCAAGTCCTCAGAGGCAAAATGACTGGAGCGTATATGGCGGCTTACAGCGAGGAAAGCGGATTTGTACCCTGGGAATGCAACTCCTCAAAATTTACTGTGCCACACAACAACCAAATAGTGGTCGTCGCCCAGTGCACCAGGATTATGCTAGAGGATAAAATCCTAGCAAAAGTGGAAACCATCAACGCCAACTGGAATCACTGGACGATGCCCACTATCACTTGGGTGAACGGGGTACCTGGATGTGGGAAGACAACCTGGGTGATAAATAACTTCGATGTGAGCAAAGACACCATTATCACAACAACAACTGAGGCGGCCATCGACATAAGAAACAGGCTAGCGCATCGTATTGGTGACATGGTCAAAACTAGGGTGCGTACGATGGCATCAGTCCTGGTAAACGGCTTTAGAGAACATGTCGGTTGCCAACGCCTGATAATTGACGAAGCCCTGATGAACCATTTCGGGGCAATCGTAATGGCCGCCCACCTGTCTCGTGCCTGTGATATTGCTCTGATCGGAGACATCAATCAGCTACCATATATCGACAGAGAGAACCTATTCGAGCTTAGGTACAATCGCCCAACACTGGTAGCAAACATCACCCAGGAGCTGTTGTGCTCATACAGAAACCCCATGGATGTTGCATACGCCCTAAAGGAAGTATACTCAGGCATATACGCAGCCACAGCGCGCATCCAATCCCTGCAGCTGAAAAGGTTAACAGACGCAGTAATTCCCAAATCCCAAACCAACACTCTGTTCCTGGTGCATACACAGGAAGAAAAAGAGACCTTGACCAGCCAAGGGTATGGTGAAGGAATGGGCTCACGCGTCCTAACCATACACGAAGCACAGGGATTGACGTACGAATCCGTTATTATCATAAGAACAAAAGATAAAATAAAGTTGCACGATAGCATACCTCACGCAGTAGTGGCGCTGTCGAGGCACACCACCGCCTGCACCTACTATGCGGATGACACCGAGGACGCTATCGGCAACCTCGCTAAAACGGCAATAACAGCGCCAAAGAAACGCATCCTCGAGTACAATCTAAAAATGGCAGTTAAGAATCGAGACGAAGAGGTCATTGCACTTTCTGGGGAAATGTTAAGAAGGCAAAACGGGGCGGAATAAATCATAAAATATAATTTTGGTTAAGAGCGCAAAATATAGGTCAAATTGGGAAAATAATTTATATAACTAACCTATTGATTATTATATCATAACTAACAATTAAAATAAGTTATCTTTAAGAACAGAGTCACACACTAACATCAGGCAAAACATGACCTATAACGACTGAGGGGCCGAGCCATTGCCAGGTGTCTACTAAGTTCTCCGAAGACAGCTGGCATTGGCCCTGTACTTGTTAAATTTGTTGCCATTACTAATGTAAGTGTGACTCTGAAAACCATTAATTTAAAAAAAAGGAAAAAAAAAAGAAAAAAAAAAAAAAAAAAAAAAATTCTTGTATAATGAGATACACGGCTGGGGGTTTTTAGTCGGTTAACGCCCGACACTACCTGGGTCCTCTTCCCAGGTGTCCATGTGGATTTTCCCCCAGCAGTGGAAAAAAAAAAAGGGAAAAAAGAAAAAGAAAAAAAAAAAAGAACAATATATATATAAAAGATAGAATATATATACCTATATATAAATGAAACTTCCTTACCGAGTAGAAAGTAGATAAAAGAATTAAAAACTATCTCATAAAAATTACCACTCTTCAAAAGGCACGGACATAAAGTCTGTGGAGTGATAACAATTTCTTAAAAAAAAAAAAAAAAAAAAAAAAAAATATGCTAGGGCTGATTACGATTTCAGTGGTTGCGTAATGTTTTGTGATATACTGCTAATGTTATTATTATTACTGATACAATTTTGAAATTATTATTCATTTGAGAAATATAAATGCGGTTACAAATCTTCAAGCTAATATACAACTGGACATAAGATTGCTCTATGACAGAAGGAAGGCAAAAATATCACAGCCACAAGTTACAACTAAGCTTCCACAAATCTTTCACTGCATAAATCCAGTCGCAATTATTTATTTCTTGCTACAAATTACAACGCGAATAATAATGAGTCCGAGTCATATCTCATTACTTAACTTAAAGCTCAACCGCGCGGACAGCCCAGAATGCTGTGGATGCCATCTGAAATTATTTAAAAAGCCTTACCTGCGATAGCACTTTGGAGTTTGAGCTTTACATACCTACGTCGCAAGATTGAAAGTTCTCTATCACGGTTGTAGGACATACGTTGTTTTTCCCAGGTAATATTAGCTTGAAGGTGTTCGTTAGGCAGTTCCATAATTAAAAATTCAAATTGACGCACTCCCGGCGACGTGCTGAAAAGTTGTATGCGCTTTATGCGCGAGCGCAGAGCTGACATGCTGATGTTTTAAATGCTGGCTTTTGTTTTTTTTAATGCTTTAATTTATCATGCTTTCTGTGAGCGGTGAGATGGTATCTTATTATGGTTTGAATAAAAAAAAACAAACTAAACTAAGTACTTTGGTGTGCTACTTAGCCATATGCCATAAAATGTAATTAAGTAAGTACTTAAAGAACACCATAATTAAAACTGCATTATGTAGGAAATGACCTTTACCTAACCAAGCCTTACTTTAAATCGATTTCATGGGTGAGTGTTGGGAAAAATAACATTTGTTGGTGATTATTTCGCGAAAAATCGCAACACTTGCATGTGACAGTTGTATTTTGGAAGGTGTGAAATTTGACACGCAATCACGATGCACTTTTTAACAAATTGTATTGTTTTGATAAATGAAAAGTGCACTGTAAAGGTTTTGATACTTGTAAATATTTATGTTTATGAAAAAGTTCTGTGCTTTGGAATACATTCATTTTAATAATAAATAAATAAATAAATAAATATGTGGGGACATCTCACACACGGCCATCCGACCCCAAGCTAGGCAGAACCTGTGTTATGGGTGTCGGACAGCTGATATATCTACACAAATACATAGATAGATAGATACTAAATATAAATATCAACACCCAATAATATTATAATAATATCTATGTGCTGTACCTAGCCTGTAACCTGTAATATGGGTGTTGAACAGCTCTACACAGATACATAGATACGTATATACATATTTGATATGCTACATTTAATATCTGTATTCAAACAAATGTCTGCGCCGGCCGGGAATCGAACCCGGACCTACAGCATAGCAGTCAGGTTCACTAACCATTACACCATTAAGCCGTCAATATATACCTTTGCACCTATTAAAATACGAACATTATCGTCATGTTTTATCATACATTGAATAATTCATTAACTCATAAGTAATGAAAATATTTAAGTATAAAATATAATCCAAAATTACCAAGGTCATTTCAGCACAGTTAGTTGCACCAACACAAATTCGTCACAGAAATTAAAAAAAGAAATGCAAAAACTGCGATCGTTTTCGAGTCAAAGTCTGCGCATTACACTGTAATGGAATATGAACTTTGCGGTGGGTTTGGGTCACGGAAGACAGAAGCAATAAATTTAACAAACCGAAACTGAAAATTTTACCTTGTCAGCGCAATACTAATTAAGTAGAGACGCGACCAGCCAAGTGCGTGGCAGCCCATAGATTATGGGTTCCGAATTTGATTACTTAAAACAAGTTCTTAACGTTGTTGAAAATTTTACTAACTGACTAATCTTTGCAGCCAACTAAATAACGAGCTTATAAATGCTCTTAAGCAATTTAAATTCTGTCACTGTTTATTAACCTAAATAAAAAAGATTATACCTATTTTTTAAAATATTTTTGTTGTGTTGTGAGGTAAGTAATGCTATCTAACACCCATGCTGGAACTGAAATAAAATGAATAAACATCAGCAACAGGATGCTAAAACTATCCGAATAGCGATTCGTATTTCACCAGAAAAATGTACCTATCGCAAAGAAAAGACGGTCACGGAGGCAACAAAAGATTACGAATCCTGTTTGTCCTAGCAATGGCGACCGTGATTTAATACAAATTATTATTAGACGACATAAATAACATTCTGGCTAGGGAGAGGAGCACACAAGCTTCTTAATAAGTAATAAAGGGGTCATTTCTCATACAGCTCTGAGGGAAGAATTAAGTCTGGACAATATGGTGTTGGTGATGACGACACAGGCTTAGTTAGTACCACGTCTGGCCTTTTTGGTGTTTTTATTCCGGCTTGTAGACATGTGTTGGAGGGTTATTATTATTTTCAGGGGCCAGTAAATTAATTTAGATAGGTAATCTGGTTTAGATAAATACAAAAAATAATACCGAATTATTTATACATATATTACATGCAGATGAAGCCATAGCATAGGAGTATTATTCTAAGTAATATGGCTTCATCTGCATGTAATATATAAAACGTACCTAATAAACACAATTAGGTTCTAAAAGCTCCGTCTTACTTAATCAACACCCCAAACGCTGCCAGTAGCAGAGCAATATTAAAAATAAATTATCATCTACCTGTCGAGAGGTGTTGCGTTGATAGAATTTTATTTTCCGCTCATAAAGGCGCTAAGTTATTTATTGTACGCACTTCATTTATCGGTTTATTAGTGGCCCTCGTGCAGGGAATGTCGAGCAGACCTGGCAATGCGATGAGCTAATGAACGGAAATGGAAAAACATCGGCCAATTCTATTGCCTGTTCTACGGAAAACATGCCTCCGTATGAAATATCTAGCGAATAATATTATGTACCTGCTAATAGATTTCATATAAGATTAGTTTAACATTTTTACCTCCTATATCGGATAAGATTAACTTTTCAAGATAGGAAACGTCGAAGAATAAAACCCAATAATGACATATGAAATGTTAGAGCCGCTTGAACTCCGGTAAGTATGTAATACCATATCCCTTTATTGAAATAATATAATCCGCGAGGCGCATTCGCATTGCCATGCTGAGCGCGGTATGGCGTGAACGCTCGGCTGCTCGCAATCCAACTCGCACTAAATCCGCTACGGAATTATTTTGATAGTCTCAAAGCTGAAAGGCCTCCGTCCACAAAGCTGCGCCAACTCCGCTGCCCACGGCCGACACTAATCGGTGGAGTGCTTTAAATATTACCCTTTGCTCATATTTATCGAACCATAAATTACGACTGTATGAAAATATAAATTTCCCCTTTTTCTATCGCTTTCCGAGTTGCGTATTTTTTTTTCATAGAGTCAAAAGCCTAAACAGACCACTTTCGCATTACGGAATTGCCAGAATTCCATTCGTGCTCGCTGTTTCAGTAACTTACGTGCGAAACGATCATCGAGCGAAAGAGGACTTTGCTGCGATGTCGTTAAGCCCTACCTCACTCAGCAACAAACGGAGTTGTGACCTTTTGCTGTTTATCGGGAGCAGTAAGCGTAGAAATGAGATATTTTGGCAGTATTACGCAAATTGGATAGCTTTCAACACTCGACGGAGTAGGTTCCGAAGTTCGTGGGTAAATTGAATTAAAAATAATATCATAAGCAAATGTGTGTGGAGCTCGCCACGATGCAGCATTTGCGTCTTTTCTAAGCCGCTGCTGTTGTTTTCAAAATATACACAGTAAAAATTATATAAAGTCTATTTTTTAATCTCAGATACTAAATTGACAGATTATGAAGGGTTCATCAACAGTCGATTGTCCCGCCAATAGAACGATACGTCACTAATCGAGGGAAAATCAACTGTTGATGATCCGTTCAGAGTCTGTCAATTTAGTATCTGAGATCAGAAAAACGATTTTATGTACTTATTTTCTATTTCGGATAAATCTTTGAATATTATAATACGCATATTCCTATTTATTGATGTAAGCCAAAACATCTCCCTGTTATGTCTACCTGAGATGCCTTTAATCCTTAAGATGATGATGGCCCAATCGAGAGCTAATGATGATTATAATAATGATCTCATTTCCATACCTAATTCTGTAGCGGCGACTTCGTCTAAACATTCGTGTTTTGGATTCACCAAGTGGGTATTTTAATGTATGGATAGGATGAGGAACACGATAGCTATCAAGGGCACTTCGAACTTAGCAAATACAAAATATAATTTTCTATCATTAATATGAAAAAAAAGATATTTATCTTAGATATATATTTTAGAGTCGTGGTGTGACTGGTGGCGTAACTGATAAGGTCTCAGCTCTCTTTCGTGACGTGAGGCCGTGGGATCAAATCCTGCCATGTACCAATGAAAATGGTTCTTTAGAAATCAGGAAGCTGAAACGAAATGTGAATGTGAAGTTGACTTCTGTTAGTGATTTACTTACAGTATGATTGTGGCTGATTAGTCAGTTGCCTCACTGTCGGGCGGAAGCAGCCACCGTTCCCACCGCGCCCGCACCGCTGCACGTATCTAAACCAGCCGTAGACACGACTGCAAACAAAAAACCCAAATTACAAAGAAAACGCCATCAGTAATTTTTGATAATTACAAATAAGTGGAGGTCGAAAATTAAGCCGGCTCCTACCAGCGTGGGATGTAGATATATAATTGTTTCTTATTAAAATCAACGTTAATCTTTTTTCGGTCCAAATTCCGATGGAGCCAGCACCATCGCATTATGTTTAAGAATCGACAGCTATAATTTGTGTTCAATCAAGATTTAATTGTTTTAATGAGCCAACGTGCGTGAATCGTCGGCCCAATTACTGTTTATTTTTAATCGCCTCAAGTGGTCGCTGCGCTGCGCCGGCCACGCGGGCACGCACGGGGGCCTCGAGCGATCATTTTCATTATTTTAATAATGTAAACTTCCAATAATAATTTACAGTGATTTCGGGTTAAAACACGTTAAGAGATATTTATGAATATTTCGACGTTTAGGAACGTTGTTAGCACTGGATTTTGTTAAAGAGTGATCCTTATGCTTTCGGTTTCATTATTGAAGCTTTCAAAAGTTTTCATCGGGTTTTATTAAGTTCAACTGTTACTCGTAGTCTAATATATACGTATATATGTTCTTATGTTACTAACTGATTCATCTAAACTTCAAAGGGCGTTTCGGTACTATCGGCGCCAAATTGATCCGTCCATTTAGCTTCTGCTTCTCTTATCTTACAGTTGAGAATCGTAGATAAAACTAATATGCTCTGGTTCTCCGCATGTGTTGGATAGCACTAGAAGGGGATGCAACGGTCTAAGTAACAAGTTAATCCAGCCCGGGGCCGATATAAAGTATTATAAACTTTATATCACGCTTTGCATTATGGTTCATTATCTTAGCAATTTTTGCTTTGTTATGCTTTCCAATGCAGGGCTGGCGGCGCTGGCTGAAAATGAAATAACATGGTACAAATAAGATAATGGGTTCATAATTTCTTTTGTATCTTTAACAAGTTATGAAAATTGTTTCGCCATATTCTAGCTCGTATAAAATTAAAATACATTTTTCTTTAGCCCGTCTCGGAAAATATTATTAACGCTAAGTAAGTTATAAACATTGGCAAAGCGCTGGATCTTTTTATTTTAAGGTTCCGTAATAAAGAGTTATTTCATATTTGGTTCCTTTTGTGAATAATATTATGTTAACGTGTTTCGGGAATCGTCAGTTCATGTAACATTACTACAAATTATTTTATTAACCTCGAACATTTCTATATAATTTCGTAAACAATTGCTACAAGTAGAAGACGAGACTGAAATGGGATCTCGTTCTAAGAACCCTTTAAAAGATGTTTTCAACAACTCTCCATTCGATGGAAACCGGAAAACTTCTTATTCTCAAGTGTTTGAAGAATATTCGCATTTTCCACAATTTCTTCTCATAATGATGAAGTTTTATGAATATAACCTACTACATGCCTATCCATGTACCTATTCCGCACAAAATTGTTTTGGTTTTTGCCTAGTAGACATGAAACCAAATAGGTCACAATAAATTATTAATTAGAAATTGATAAAAACATTTAGTTATATATTGAATTATAGGTTTTACTCACGAGCTTTGTATTTTACATTTGTTTTCAATAGTAAGTTCGCAATGATCTAATATTTTTTTTGGTACTTAATTCATAATTTAAATGCTACAATTTTAATAAGCTGGATATCCATAAAATTCCTTGTTGGAGAAAAGAAAATTCTTTTGTTTAAAGAAAATACAAAACCATATTGCATTTCTTACATGAAAAGTAAAAAAAAAGTTTTATTTTTATAATACGCGCATATTGGCTTGTGTATTTGTACATTACGTGCACAGCCCTATTGTCATTTTGCACGTGAGACTGAGAGTCGCCCGCGGCGCTCCACCGCGACGCTGCGCCCGCGCAGGTCGCCCGCTTCCCAACTGGTGCCCTTTAATTTAAATATTTGTTTTCAGAAGATGTGTACAATAATCTTAAACTAGCGTACATATTATTTGAATGAAAAACGTTGATCTGTCCCATCCTTGATAGGTTTTTTTTAAATCTGTAGTAAGCGAGTCTTAGGTCTTCGGATTTCACAAACACTGTGTGTATCAGCTCCAAAATCCTAACAGAACCTAATAAATAAAGTGCAGATAAGTGATAATTATGCAATAAAATTATAAAGACAAAGGCCGTGTGATCCACATAAGTACAGAACCCATCTAGCTAATTACAAAGCAATTTATATATGAGTAAAAAATATGCATAATCAAATATGAGTACAACACACATTTGCAAGTTTCCTCACTATATTTTCCTTCGCATTAGAGTGCGTGGTAAAATTATTGTACTTGAATTTCTTATTTCTAAAGAATCATTTGGTACATGGCAGGATTTGAACTACGCTCTCAAGAATTAGAGCCGAGACCTTATCTGTTACACCACCACGATTACAAAATTTTACAAAAAAATATTTTTTGTTAGTTTTAATCCGACTAGGGTGTATAGCTTATATTATATCCCGACGAATTGAGAACCTCCTCCTTTTTTTGAAGTCGGTTAAAAATACCTAGGTATATTTTTCATATCATCATATTTTTCGTATAAATATAATTAATATCTGAAATATAATATCATTGAAAATACGGTGTGTCAGGAACAAGCCACCAGATGCATGCCCTCACAGATCGATCACTCTCGCAAGCAACAATTAAACCGTATTCTCCGTCTAAGTACTAAACTATACGCTCGGCGCTAATCATCGGACCTCTGAACGCTGTACGAAGGGCAGAAATTGAGAGCTTATTGAGAGGAAATCGATGCTTCAGGGGAAATGACTTAAGTTGGAAATGTTTGAAACTTGCTACATACCTTCCTTCTTTTATTTTGAAATTATTGATTTAGGTATATATATGTTTAACTAGCTGTTCCCGCAAGCTTCACTTCGCCTTAAAAAGTTTTCCCGCGGGAATTCCGGGATAAAAAGTTAAAATAGCCTATGTTCTTTCTCAGGGTCTAGACCATCTGTATACCAAATTTCATTCAAATCCGTTCAGTAGTTTTGGCGTGAAAGAGTAACAGACAGACAGACAGACACAGTTACTTTCACATTTATAATATTATTATATATAGTTAGGATTAGGATTGTTTGTTTGGTTTGTTTTTGTTTGTTTGTTTGGATCAAGTTACCTATATGAAATACCCAAACCAATCTACGGCTATCTCATTTTTGATCTGTCTGACAAACTTTTTCCATTGTTAACATCTATTAGCTACTTAAAAATATATACCAACTACGTAATTATATCAATTGGCTGCACGATGCACTGTCTCGCGATGTTCTCTATAAGGAAAATCGTTAACCTTCTAGTTGAAATATCTATTAACTATGAACTCTATCTGGACAGAACAAAAAACTAAACACTCTTAAAATAACGACACGACCATTAACGTACTATATAAAATAAAGTATTATATATAAATAAAAATAACCGCTTTCCTAGCAGACAATCTTGTGATATTTAACAAAACACAATGCCGGCAAACAGCTTTAAAACTAAATTATCCACTTTACTAAATGCGGACAAACTCAATTAGGTGCAATTGTAATAGTGACGCCGTACAAATAAATCAAAGTTGTGGTTCCTGCACCAGCTATGATACCGCTACAACAATGTCTGATAATATGCCAAGCTATATATAGATGTTGCTGTACAGCAATGTGATTTTATTAGTGTTTTCATTAGTGTCGTAAAAAATCAACGTTTTAAAATGTATTGCGTCTATGCACTATCCCTACGAATAACTTTGAAAGTGTGTGGAAAATATTTACAAATAATCACGAGCAATTATCATTGGAGCTTTCTCATTGACAGTGAGTAGGTATAGTTACAGAAGAGTAAAATGATATAAAATATGTACACAAAGACAGACTTATCGCCTAAACGCGATCATCTTTGAGTACCTAATTGATGCGATCCTTGGCCCAGGACTCCTTGCTAGTGAGCTAGCTGTCGGTGGGCGCTAGCTTAAGGGCCCGTGTCCATTAGAGAGAGTTAATCTCGATGACGGAACACATTACCGTCCTCGGCAAATGAGCGGCGCGTGAGTCTCGCAGCGAATAATTTACCAACTCCTAAAGGGGTTTCAGACAATTCGGTACTGCCATAACTAATCCGCCACAGATAACAACTCTACTAAGTATACACGGCCCACGGCACACGACAAAGTTCAAAGACTCCTTCCGCAGTGACTTGCAGTCTCCGCTATCTCGATCGACTTTTTTGAAACAATAGCATCGATACACGACCGTTGCATAAGTAACAGACAGATTATAGAGCTGAAGCAATAAACACAATTCACTTACACCTCAATTTCAAAATTTAAAGGTCTATAAAGTTGGTGGAGTGCTGTTGTGATAGAAAATTAGCAACATCCTGGTAGAGAGGGGTGAAGTATGGCTGGCCGGCGGCGGCGGCGGCGGCGGCGGCGGCGGCGAACAATACCGCGCGCACGCAGCGACGTCGCATGCCCGCCGGCCACCTGACAAAGACAGACATATGGATAGCTGATCCGACAGACAAAGACACCAGACTTACACTTGCGAGATTTTGATTTATCTCGCTTAATTATCGAATAATATCTGCTTTGCATCTCTCGTTATAGCATTACGATAATTTGGTCCCATTACATCTGGTTCTAAGCGGCGACCGTTCGCTAGCCTCCAACGATTGATAATAATCACTCGCGAAGCATAATGGCGTACACCCACGGGTAATTATTGTTGTGCAGTCGTGAGTTCGTGAGCGGTGGAATGGCGGAATGCATCTCCTTCGGGGGTTGCGCCGTAAACCAACACGTCGGCCGAGAGCGTAAATAAGCACCGATCGCTTTCCGCGCTAATGATAGTGCAGCCTCGCCGTCCTCTGCTCTTTAATCGATCCCGATAAAATAATTACGAGTATTTATAACTGCACGCACTTAATGCACACCCAATGACCCAAACCCGATATTAACTGTATTGCACGAGCACTCAAGACTCGCTTTACTCGTCTCGAGCTGGGAATTGCAGCCGCAAATCAATACAGTTGATCTCTCACTGTACAATGTTGCAGAACGGAGAAATTCTGAAACACTAATTCCGAGTACGCGTCTTGAAATAACTGCAGCCGCATTTTATTTTAACACCACACGAAACGACTCATAGTTTCGATGAAGTCATTCCTTTGTCTGCGGCTGGAGTCGTCGGCGGTCGCCGCGGGCTGCATCTTCGACTACCCAAATGTAAGAAACATACGCGTAAAACGTAATCTCGCATTGACGTTTGGTCACGGGGCATCTCGCGAAGCCGCCGAGACGCTAATGGCCGCCGCCCGACCACTCCGTTATCCCTCGTAGCTAATGATTGGCCGGCATTAAGTCCAGGCTGTTCCGTGCGATTATTGGATCTAACAGATAATTTTATACTGCATTGTCCTGGAGCGTAAAATTCCCTGTTGTTATTACGGGCCGGGCCAGCACGCGCGGGACGCCGACTCCGCCGAGAGCTGTTTGCGAGGGTATCTCCCGATCTCTGCAAAGGGTAAGGACGGGGCCGCTCATCGAATCTATAAAATCGATACAAATGGCTATGACACCTCGAGTAATAGCTTTGGGATGAGTTTCTAATCAAAGACTGCTCGTGTTCAATCTATATACTGTGTTATACAGAGTTACAAAATATGGTTTATCAAAGTACAAAATCATAATATTACAAAGTCTTAATGTATTGATATTAAAGCAGTTAGAAGAGCTGGCTGGCAGCGCGAACTCACGAGGTGCATTCTTCCCGCGCCCGTAATGAGCTCTCTAAATCAAACAATAGCATTAAAGTGTCAATACGGCCTCGATAACACCTCGCCGTTTTCTTTTGCACACGGAATTATGGCCATAAATCCATAGAAGGGCCATTTAGATTCTACGACTGGTGGCCGATAGCGCCCGATTGTTCCACAGCATCTCGAATGGGTCGGATTTGTTGAGCGACCTATCGGCCGACCGGTTAAATCATTGAATTTTTATGATGCAAACTCCTTTTTTTCGCCGCCGAAAACTATTTGGTGGTGAAGTTGAATAGTGTAAATATCATTTGGGGTCGCGGAGAGAACTCTGGCATTTGGCTGGCTCGGCGCTAGACTCAAATGACTGTCTAAATTATGCAGTTAGCTTGTTGGCGGCGGTACTGGGAGGTTTTCTTGACACCTTTTTGCATTTGACCTTTGCGAGCTTACAGATACCTCGGAAACCTTTTTTCTTGATTATATTTACATCTAGTAGGTATTTCTTTATTTATGATAGAGAAGTTCACGGCGATACGGCGCGCGACCTTTCACATGAGTACAAATGTACCTATAACGAAAAGCGGATGGCTCGCTTGCGAGTCACTTCTGAAAACTCCATGGGTATCACAGTCGTGAGCATATGTAATTTATTATTTTCTGTTATGGTATAAATAAAGAGTATTTTATTTTAAAACTAAATTAATAAAACACGATACACACCTACATACAGACAACACATTTAATGACAGAAACCGAGCAAAACGCGCAACAATAAAACAAAATCACCCCAATCCAAAGAAACATCGGCCGAAAACCGGACTATCAGCGATTCCCAAACGTCGAGAAGTCAACTGGCGACCGACAGAAGGGTTGAAGACAAATACCGGTGGGGTCACTCTCTTAGACAAAAATTAAGTTTCGGAGTGGTGCTACGTGAGTATCTCGTTGTATTAACCGTGCCGATAGCACGATAGCTCTTGTTCGTTTTTAGCCAGAGTATAGAGTAACCCCACCGGTACAGGGGGCTCCAGGCTACATCGTGCTCGCAGATAAACAGCGGACGAGCAATTTGTACCGGCACAAATGCACAACCCTATTGGACGTGGCTAGTGGGGTTACGGCCGGCGACTGTATGGGCGCTATTAGGTACAGTTGTTTACAGTTCTGTGAGTTTCTATTCAAGGAAGTTTGTGTTTTTATAAATCGTGTTGCATGTTAATAAGTAATGTTTATAAAGTATATATTTATTTGTAACTACATAGTAACAGGCTTTTTAGAAGGATTCAGCAATAGATTACGACCATAATGTTATATGAAACCTATTAATACATTAACATCAGCTACAAGTAGTTTTTAGGGTTCCGTAGCCAAAATGGCAAAAACGGAACCCTTATAGTTTCGTCATGTCCGTCTGTCCGTCTGTCCGTCTGTCCGTCTGTCACAGCCGATTTACTCGGAAACTATAAGTACTAAAGTGATGAAATTTGATGGGAATATGTGTTGTATGAACCGCTACAAAAATATGACACTAAATAGTAAAAAAAAGAATTGGGGGTGGGGCCCCCCATACATGTAACTGAGGGATGAAATTTTTTTTTCGATGTACATACCCGTGTGGGGTATCAATGGAAAGGTCTTTTAAAATGATATAAAGTTTTCTAAAAAACATTTTTCTTAAAGTGAACGGTTTTTGAGATATCAGCTCTCAAAGTCGTAAAAAGTATGTCCCCCCCCCTCTATTTTTATAACTACGGGGTATAAAATTCTAAAAAAAATAGAGGTGATGCATGCTAATTAACTCTTTCAACGATTTTTGGTTTGATCAAAGTATCTCTTATAGTTTTTGAGATAGGTTGATTTAACTACGGAACCCTTTGTGCGCGAGCCCGACTCGCACTTGGCCGGTTTTTAGGCTTATGCTTGTTAATAAAGTGATACTGAAGAAATAGTATATGTTAAATTTATAAAAAACGTCAACCAGGGCTCATACCTACTCTTATCGCTTTTAATAAGAAATAACGGTACAAAGTTGAAACTCTAAGGTAGTTTATCAGTACTTACATAAAACGCCGTCCGAAAACTGCTGCGAACTCCATAATACCTTGAGTGCCGATCTAAAACCAAACCTTGTTTCCATATCATTAAAAAGCTCTCCAATTCCACCAGCTTTTATCTTTAAACTAATAAAACAAACTTTGATACGTCACCTCGATCTTTTGATGTACCTAATCTTTATTCAAGACGAAGAATAAACAAGTGTTCCTCATTAATCACGTAAGACGAGCGAAGTCGGAGGAAAAACTTAGTCTATTCAGCGCCAACTTTACCTGAGAGGATATTTTCTTTTAACTTTTAAGCTTTGTTCAGAACTTTTGATGGACTTCCAGTTTTAAGTAAGTTGAATAGTAATATATCTTTCCGTGGCGTTTCTCTAAAAAAATTAAGCAAGTTTAAAGATGATACAGTAGCGAATTATGCTGAAACTCAGGAGAGCCCTCCGAGACGGTAGGGAAATGTAATGGAACTAATTAAATGAATGTAAAGCTGAAACCGCAGCGGCGTCTACTGGAATTATGATTTAAGTTGGAGCGGAGGCGCGGGGGAGCGCTGCGTAAGCTCCATTTCAATCTAACTCCGAATTAGTTCCACCTTATTGCCGACTTGAGAATATTTATCACAGCTAAAGCAATCAGAGCGCCAATAATTTCCCTCATAATGACTCGGCGGTCGTAAAATTTGAGCATTGCGCCAAAATGGTGGTACATTAAAATTCCCTCCCTGTCGTTATAAGCGAGTTATTATCGGCTGGAACTGCGTCTATCGGTCGACCGACAATCGGCATTTCCATCTCAATCGTGCCCCCGCCCCGCCCCGCCCCCGCCCCCGCCGCTTCCGCAGACGTCACACCCGTTAGTTTTCTTTTTTAAATCGCGCGTTAAGGATTTGGCGCGAATGCGTGAAGGGTTGCCCCACACCCCCCCAGCCCCCTCCGGGCCTCCACCCCCTCATATGTCCTCATCGCGGCCGAGACATTCGCGATTTAGGGCCTCCGAAGCAATTTTCCCGTAATAAATAGCGGAGTTAGCGCAACGCCTCCTAATACTAATTCGATGGTATTTTCTTTATTATCCTACGATCTTCTGCCTTTGCTGGGCTTCGTTCTATTTACGAGCCTTTTTGTTTTGTTTCGTTGCCCTGAGTACATAGAACTACGAGAAATAACGATTACTGATCTAAGCCTAATCTGTATAAACTGTGGGAATCATTCTGAACAATTATGTTCTACGACTTTTTGAAATTCGTCGAAAAATAAAATGTTAGTCACTAACTGTTTTACTATGAAATCTTAAAACGTAACTTTGGAGAAGCAATTTTTTTTTCACGAACTATTTAAAGTCTCAGAAAAAATTTGGATAGCCACAGCCCTTGGGCTTAGTATACCACTTTTGCAACATTCTGTAGGTATATGAAGCCATATGAAGCTAGGTAATGTATTTGAAACTCAGGTTTCATGGACGACAATCGCATTGTTTCAAATGTTTGTACTATCATATTTCTATAATTTACAAGTCATAATTAAGTAATATAACCAGCATAAAATAACGATCAATTGTCAGTAAATGCATAAACTGTACTTACCACACGAACACGGCACCGACGAAACCTCCTCCCGAGCCAATCCGTAAATAAACAACACAACTTCAATACAACAAATCACTGCAATACTTTCTACCAAAATATTGCACTACAGACAACATATCCAATACATGTAGGTAGCTACGTGTACAGTTTATATACAACTACCCCCTTTTCTCGACAATCACGACTTCCTACGCCCACACTTGAAAAATTCTTCACTGCAACAATGTCTCATATATGTAAAATAATGCGCCCGATATATCCTTACCCCCTTGAGGGGGGAGAATTGGACCGAAAGGGGTGTTAGGGGGTCCGGGGCCACCCCCGCGAACGACTTATTCCGATATAATCAATAACTTAGTGAGATCCCCTTTGCATCCGGCCGTGTGACAGTTCCTTCTATCGAGTAGGCTAAGGGTTATTTTTTTTTGTTCAAACAGCGTCTGATTAGAGACGTGACAAGTACAAGAGGGAAGAAGCAGTCGCGCTCGTCAGTTTATAGACAAACTTAGTTTTCCACGTTTTTGACGACAAACATTCCGGAGTGACTGAATCACACAAGGTACGTTTATTTTTGCGTGTTCGGTATTTACGCGTCAAATGAATATATTTTATTATTCCGCTTCATTAGTTTTATTCGTGAGTAAAAGCTTGAGGATTCTTCGCTTCGGAACAGTTTGTACTCTTTATAGTCGATAAAACTGTCTGTAAAGCGCTATTTGTAACTAGTTACAGGAACCATTTGCTGTGATCCTGCTTGATTCAAATGCTTTTTGTTATGGATTAAATTTGGATCACGATTGTATTAAAAATAAATATACTTAAAGGCAGGTAAACTATTAGTCGATGTTTCCTTGAAAATTAACTGGTTACTTACTAAATATTTTAAAATAAAAACATTTAACTTGTGCCTACATTAGCTGCCATTTTGCTATAGTGATGTTTGAACGTATGCCATTTGAAATTTTCATCGTTCTGTTCTGAATTATCGTATTATAATTTTGAATTCTATCTGTGTTAATGGGTGTCTAAATAAAAAATTGATACTTTTATAAGATTTTTGAAAGCTAACAGACAGCGTTTAGCATATGTATATTTTTTTTATGGTAAGGCCCTATATATGTCCCATTAGTACCTTATACACTCACGGGCAATGAAAAGGTTCCACTGAAATAATCACAAATTTACTCCAAAACGGAAAAGGCTAGCTTAATGACGTCTTCTGCAACATTAAAGTACATTTAATGGAGCATCAGGATATTACCAAGTAAAATGGTAATATTTTGGCCAAATTTTATATTAATTGTTTGAAAAAATTGGGGTCGTTTGTTATCGGCTTTTTGTGAGTGGAACTTTTTCATTGCCCGTGAGTGTAGTATATCATGGATGTTGAGTTTTTATTTCCTTAGAGAATAATATTATGGTTGTTACAACACAGAAACTGGAATATATATTATATTTCGATGTTTTATTTTCTATTTTACGTTCAATACCTATCATATTTTCTTTAAATAAATTTTAATATGTATGAAGTCACTTACCTTTCTTAAACTCGATCTTTCCTTTAATTTAAAATATACGTACTTACCAATATAAATTATTGTGTTTCTACCTAATTTAAGGTTTCATTACCGAGCAGTGGCGAACATTTATTTAAGTAGGTATTGGGTAATTAATATTTTTTTGCGGTGTAAAAAATATACTTAATTGTCATGACATCCTGAATTCACATATTAAATATCAAATCGATGGGAATCGTGTTGTATGGACTCTTCGTCACTGATTCCGAGTACCTATGTTTTGCTACTTTACTAAACATATATCGTAACTTTTTATAGTCAATGTTTTCAATCATTATTAATGAAAATTAATGTGACTTTAGGCGATAATCCACTGCCTTTGAATACCTGTATTTTCAATTATGATGTGTCTCAGAACATTCTGTACAAGAAAGTTTAAGATAGTGCTAAAAGGTTACATAAGGAACAATAAATAAAACTCCAGTGTCTGATAAACTAACTTTGAGTTTATTTTTACCATTTACACTTGACATTGTATTCGAATCTGTTGCGAGCTACCGGGCGGCGTAGCGCTACGACGTAGCACGTGCTACGACAGTGCTACGAGCGTGCTACGAAAAGATATAGGGTTGACAAAAATAGTAGAACTGCTAAAGCTATACTGCATTCGCTTCTGGAATATCCCTCCACAGATATTATTTTGTAAAGTTATCATATATTTTTATTACAAAGTACGATGATGAATAAAGTACGCCTGTATGATTGTTTTTGAAAGATACATAACCATTATGTATTCTTTATTAATTATGTTTGAATATCTTGATTTTGGAAGATTTCCTGTAGCAAACTCAGTATAGTACACTTTATAAAGACCTTCTTAACATTTGTTTATTAAGTTTATAGATTTGATTCTTTAAAATGTATTTTTTTCATAGTGATATTACTTAAGTTATACAGTTAAATTCCAGTAGATAAAACTCATGACATGTATTTATTTAATTGATTATATTTATGATTAGTGTATAGATGATAAATTCAATGTCAAAGGTCTGCATAAAATGTCTTTAGCATAGTAGGAGGTAAAACAAATTATCATAACATAGGTTATTTAGATGTAAGTAATAATAAACATTACGAATTAGGAGCTATTGGTTCACAAAGATAACTTAAAATAGTGTAGGTTTTAATAATCTAAGTTAAAATTAAATAATAAATTTCACATTTCTAGTAATTTTATTAGGATTTTTTAAAACACAAGTAAAAGTTCGTTTAAGTAAATATAATATTCTCATAGATTACAAAAGTAGGAACGGTATAATTTCACTAGTGCAGGGTTAATATTTTTTATAATGTATTCTCATACAATATTAGGAACTATGATAGACAAAGTTTGAGTGCTACGAGTAGTGTCGTGTTTATAACTTATTCTTAAACATTTTTATTTCCTACTTGATTATGAAACCACTACGACTAAACTGTGAGGATCAACCAACAACATAGTCGACACTTCAAGTTGATATTAGTATACTGAGAAATCACTAGGAGTAAATAATATAAACATATAAAACAATAATAAACAAACAACATGCCCGCGAGCACGGCAGCTGGAACAACAGACAAATCCGAATTAATCTTAAATATTAAAATTTGTATTCGGAAAGTATAGTGAAACTCTAGATGCGATAATATTGAAATATACATAGGAACCATGACTCGCCCGGGGCAGCCCGGGCGCTACACCGCACTACTATACTTACTTACACATACTCCCGATTACAAACTGATCAAAATAAACATCTCCTAGATAATGGATCGCTAACCGTCCAACACTCACTACCGCGGTGGAGCTAAGAACATAACATCATTCGACCAACAAACTATCCGATAGGAGCTATGTACCTCAATTAATATAAACTAGACGTCTTCAACGTAAACTAAATAATGATGTTGTATCGCGCGCCTTCGCGGGGCGGGCGCGCGGCGAGCTACGCGCAACGTGGGCTGTGTAGCAACATAGACTATGTAGGAGCATAGACTAATACACTAATTATTTATTATATTAGCGTATTAGTCTATGGTAGGAGTAACTGTGTGATATCTCCCGCGACGGGGAGGCCCACGGCCGCGCGCCCGGCACTAGGATAACAAGCACCGCCGGCATCCGGCGGCATAAAACATTGCACTTCACAAAAACAAACTCAATGTTGTAGTAGGATTCACTTGTAGATAAAATATTGTAGTAGACTCCGCTAGATAAAATGTAAATATGTAAATATGTTAAATAACGTGATCTGTGCCATCGAAAATATAAGGGACTCCACGCACACAGTAAAGTGATGAATCCACTACATGCGACACGCGGTGAGCGCGCGGCGCGGGCGGCATGTTGCGCGGCCGGCATGTAGCTCGGCTGGCATGTTGCGCGGCCGGCATGTAGCCGCGGCCGGCATGTAGCGCTGGCCTCACACTCTCTTATGCCACTACTAATCATTACAATATCAATAAAAATTCAAGAATCACACTTAGTTCCAAAATAAACTCACTTGTATGCGAGGTAGGCTGAGCGCTGGCGCGCAGCCCGAGTTTCGAGTTCGTTCGTTTTGGAAAAGTTTTGCTACGATATAATAATATTATAATTAGCTTTTACCAATAAGCCTACGCGGTGTCGCCGTGTGTCGCGGTTGTCGCGCGGCGGCGGCGGGCGCGGGGCTAGCGCCACCGCCGCGCCGAGCGGGTGGGCGGCTCGCCGCTGGGACCACCGCTCTACTGCTAACATACGTACCTAACTTCCACTTCATGTTTAAAAAATCATATATGTACGTATATCACTATATATATCTCCATACATTTATGATGCGTCAGGAACTTCTTACGAGAACGTATCTATGCCTAAAATTAGAACGATTATATGTATGTATTACATAGCTTTAAACAATAATTAAATCGTAATTATCAATATCGATAATATTATATGCCATAAAGATAGGAACTTGCTTTCCTGGGAGTTGATGGTAGGTGCGCCGTAGCGCCGGCCGCGCGGGCCGCGAGACGATACAGTATATAATAAGGTCTAACGTATGATATGATGTGCGGGCTGGCGCGGCCTCGAGCCGCCGGCCGCCTCCCAGTGCGCGGCGCGGCGGCCCGGCCGACCGTCTAGGAACGAGCCCACTCACACTAACATATAAAACGGGACAACGACGGTCGGCCACTAAATTAACCTAACTTACACTACTACAAAGCTTTAAAAGTATAATTAGGAAAGTGCCGCTTCTGCGGCGACGTTCAGTAACGAAACGAAGCGTTAAGAGCTAATAGTGAACTGCTGCGTTGTCGGACAACGGAGAGAGCGGGGGCTCTAGTTTAGTAACTATACATAGCGTGGTAGTCTAGTGGCCGGCGCTGGCCAGCGGCAGGTCGGGCGGGAAGCGCGGCGGCGGCGGGAAGGGCTCGGCGGGGTCCTGCGCCGCGCGCGCCGCCAGCAGCGTGATCTGGTTCACCACGTCCTCCATCTGGTGGGACAGCGGCTCGGGCGGCGCGTGCGCGTCGGCGTGGCGGCGGTAGTCGGCGGCACAGCGGAAGCGCTGGCCGGGGCACGCGCGGCACTCCAGCGCGGGCTGCACGACGCGCACGTGGCCGCGCGCCGCGTCGCGCCCCGCGTAGCACGCGCGCGCCTGGTGCGCCTGCAGCGGCACGGGCGCGGGGAACGCCACCTTGCAGTGCTTGCACACGTAGCACAGGTCGAGGTCGGCCTCGCGCGCGCCGGGCGGCGGCTCGGCGGCGGCGGGCGGCAGGCGCAGCACGGACGCTCCCGGCGCCGCCGCGATGTGCCGGATCTGCTCCAGCGTGGTGGCCGGCAGCGGCAGCACGGTCGCGCCCGCGCCCGTCTCCACGATCAGACCCTGTGGCTGCGGCTGCGGCCCGGACACCGTACCTGGAACAACCAAATATTAACTGTTATTTGAGGCAATCGGCAGTATAAATTAAAAGTTAACCTATAAATCTTGCATTCACATCCAATTATGTTTTTCATCCAATTGACATGATTTTTCATTATCAATGTAAGCAGGAAGAACACATGGCATGAGGTATTGACACGACAACGACGCCCCTGCGTGCCGTAAAGGGGTTAATCCACTAACAGCGAGCCGGCCGGACTGACCCCTGTACTCGGCCGCATGTTTTATTAACCCCCTGTCGACTGCGGCTCAACGATTCTGCTGACATAAGGATTTAGCTAAATTGGGGGACGAGTACAGGTGAGATGAGCTTTTTGTATGCCTAAAGGTGTATGGTAACATCCTATTAGTGTAAAATATCCGTTCCTAGTTGATGGTCTTTTGTTTCGCGGCGCTCGCGATAAGCCGTACTGCGCCGCCAACAATGGTTACGTCCAAAAGCAGATTAAAAGGCATTCGGCGGCGATTCTAAATGCGTGATGCGTTTCTAACGAGGCCTCTCTGCCGCGTCCTGTAATTGATTCAGGCGCAACCTTAATGCGGCTGTATTCACGAATGCATAATACATTCGCGGTCGATGTGAATCGCCCAAGATCTGGTATGTATAAGTACGGGTGCCGGGTGTTTTCTTTTAAGGCGCGTTCACAGAGGGATTTGGCAGATTGTATTATTTGATATTTCTAAATGTATTTTAACACGATCCCTTTGCAAGGAGGTATATCGGCTTGAATAATGTTGCATATTGCATTATTTATGTACCTTTACAGTTGGCGTTAATGCATTCTAAAATAAGTATTCTTTATATAAATATACATATATGTAAGTAGTAATTGACATCAGTTAATAAATATATTATTTAATTAATTAAATCCAAAATAAAATTGGCAATAAACAGCCCCAAACGCGTATGTACGTTACATTACAGAATTTATCTCCAGATCACGATACACACTGTAATTATGTCGGAACAACAAGCTATGTATCTATCTCCGCTGTGGCTAAGCCTTACGGAGTCCATCGATCTCGAAACGATAGCAATCTCCAGATCTATACCAGAGAATAACGTCGTGCGAACTTCGCCGCTTTCAATCAGCCACTAATAATGTGGAGATCGCTTCAAGAATAGCAAAGAACCGTTTGGTTGCTTTGTAATTCCAAATTATATCTAGTAATTACCAGAAATTAGGATTTAACATGTGGGAAGCTAGCATTAAGCTAATGTGTGGCCAATTAATCCAGAAATTACGACAAAGATCAAGCTCCGCATTACCTGAGCTAAATAACATAAACACCCACTACTTATTATCACAAACGAAGCCCGGTACAACACGCGAGACCCTGACGTTAATTCTCAACCCTTTCTGCCAATTAGTTTCAAAATAGCCACACAATAGTGCTGCTAAGCCGACCACACACCTCTCTCAAGACGCTGCCACCACCGCGTTAAAGTAAACCTTATAATTATGCCGCCATGGCACAGTATCGTTTGCGCAAATTCGCATAGGTAGGTTCACTATATTCGCTGGTCAGGTTTAAGTCAAAAGGCTTCTTAATCCAGCTTGTAGGTCGTTACGCGTTATTATAACACGAGCGGCGTCGGCTATCTCCTTCTCTCTCTCTTCATTTACATCTCATTATGCGATGCTATTATTAGACCGGCGATCGTATTGTGTTGGCTTGCTGCAGCACCGTTGGGAAAATAACGCTGTCCCATTAATTAATTAGACGACTGCAGATTCCACTTTTGAATTTTTAAAAGAATAATCTAAATTCAAAGTAGATCGCTCGAACAGTCTTGGCGACGCGCACTGATTGGCTAAAGATGAACCGATACAGTTGAGCAGTGCAGTCTTGTCCATCAATCTACCGGTCAGGATGGATGTCACTTAATTAATTAGATCCGAGTGGCAGCAGAAGACGCTGGGAACTTGACCTCCACTGACACTTGTTGGTGTCTGCCATGAATAGGGATGGGCGAGATTGAATTCGGATAAGAAGGCCGACTGACAGTTTTCTAGTAAAACGCCTCCTGTTTTATCACGTCTGAAGTTACAATCTGATTTCGATCAATTGATTTACTGCATGAAGCATAATACATATAAATAAAAACCTTAATATTTTAAAAGCATTTGTATTTGTATTGTGATGAAAGCCTTGTTTGTACACTTTGCTCAAATACTACATTCCTACACAAGTATGACACAAGAACATAACCAAACAAACATAGCCGGCCAACCCCAATTACGTATTTGTTTATCGTTACCGGCCCTTGCGTCCATATTCAACAGGCGCACGGGAGCCAAGGTTCACGATAGTTAGTGTCTGCCTTCATCTAATTGCTACGGTCCTTAAGTGAGCGACATTGATGTCTGTCCGTCTACGGAATACGCCTGTCCGATAATACTGGACGATGCCGAGATACAAATGTGGGAAAGGAGAAAGCCCAGTCATTATGGGCGCGCGTGCTATTTGGAGTGTTTGTTAGAATTGGACCAATAAATCATATTAGGTATGTACATACATACCTGTGTACATTTATAAAAGATCAGAATTGGTATTCGAATCGTCCTTTTAGAATCTGCTAACCAAGTCAAGCAGGGTTTTTTAATGAAATTCTATCAGAGGTAAAGTAAAGTGATATTATATTTTACATTTGGTCATATATGTGCCTTTGCTTTAAGCGTACCTTGTAGCCTTATAGTTCTCCAACATTTAGTATTTGGAGAAATATATCGTGAAACAAGACTAACCCCTAACACATGTAGACCAGGAGTCGGCCGTCATAACTCGATTACGTGGATAAGTAAGCGGGTACAAAGCGGATCCGAGAGTTTACACGCGGGAGCCCGACACCTATGGCTTCAGATCTTGTCACTGCATTATGCTCCATTTACATGACACTGTCCAGTAGCCGTTCCAGTATGCAAACCAGTGATGATGCTGGATTGCTGTAATGGAAGAGCTGTGAATGACTCTTCAGCCTAAGGAGAATATGTCAATCAGGCTTACAGAGAGGAATATGTTAATTTGTAGGTGCAAATGTTTTTAGTTGTATGAGAAACAAGTTCGATTTCGACAGACAGTCTGTCCAAGGGGTGCAATGTTTTGGTAGCGTCAAGGAATCGAGATAATTTTTTTAGTCCCGAAGTATAAAGCAAACCTCAAGCAGTATGTAGTCTCTTGCCGTCCAGAGAGAACAAACAAGCGGCACAAACGACGTGTCACTCGCGATAATCGCAGCGTCGAGCGCACTCGGCCATCAATCAGCCCCGTCCTCCTCAACGACAACCGGAAACACTATTGATGCCAAGAAAAATTACCCGAAAAAACCCCCGATTAAGCATTAATTTATAACAAAGAAAACGAAATGGACTTCCACTTCTTGCGCCATTAACGCGGAATTGTGCCGAATTTTATATCCATCATCTTAACGCGATCCGCCGCCATTACGGTCCCCGCGGAAATCTCACCGCATTCAAATATTTAATTACTTCGGCTCCCGATCGCAAACTCCGAAGTGCTATCATAAAACGCGCTAATGCCTTATAATTAAAATATTCTCAACAAGCCGTGCCGTAATGGCACCTCCGGCGTCCTCGGAGGAAAAAAACGCATAAAAAATTACATTCACCCCAAGACGACTCACCCCTTGTGTCGGGAAAATCGATTAAAAAGAGGAGCCGCGGGGTGAAGTGCCCAGGGGGTGGGTTTAATATGTACGAAAAAATGCAAGGCGTGGGGTACTGTGGGGTAGTGTGGGGGCGGGCGGGGGACGGGGTGGCTTCAATTTTTATAATTACGTTCATACGTGAGAGCAGAGAGCCCGGCAGCGCCTGGCAACGCTTGATTACTTATTTAAGATAGTTTTCCTCCTTCGCGAGGGTGTTTTAAATTTTCTTCCTAATGCTTCTGGCAGGAAAATACCTGCCTATTGAATTTCAACGTTGATGTTGTTACTTGTTTTCTTGACAAGAATATTATTGTAATTTTATGTTCATTTCAACTCATGGAAAGCAGACAGACCGTCGACTGAATTAGTAAATTTAATCAATAGTTACTACCCAGCTTTTATTAGAATGATAGAAAAAGCTCAAAGACAATTTACAAGTTTATTACAATCTATCCAATCCGGGCTTCAATTCCGATCAAGGAGAGTATCCCGAATGTTTTGCTCACACAGCAATCAAGGAAAGAAGACGACAATAAAAGCGGAAAACCAAGTGGAGCCCGTCATCTCTGGAGACGGCTTGCAAATGAGTGCACGCACACACGCACGGTCCACACACACACACACGCGCGACCCATACGTACATCTATAAATAGGTATCGCTTTTTTATCCGGCAACAAGAATACGTGTGGGGTGGGCCTCCCCGCGGGGAGACGTGTTGGATTTCAGATTGCTACGAACTGCAAAAATGAGGGATGAAAGAAATATAGCTTAAAACGCAGATATTTCCCGACGTCTTAAGGCGCGTGGGCCCCGGGTGGCCCCAGTGTGTGGAGAGTGGATGGCGATATTGGACCTAAATGAAATGGTAAACGAACCGTGTGCGTCCGATCTAATGTGAATTTATAATTTGGACGTTGCCCTGTCTTTGAACTTGGAGAGGGTGGTTTTACACGGAAATTCGTAAGTTCAAACGTGAGTAGGGGAGATTCAGTTGGTTGTAGGTACTTTTGGATTTTTCTGCGTAATGCATAGTTGAGAAGGTGTGGGTTTGGCACGTAGAGTGTCGAGTGTTTAGGCGTATCCTCATTGGCGGTGTCCGGCGACCTAATTGCCGTCGCGCCGGTCGCTAATCGGGATATGCGCCACGCGATAATTGCGCCTGATTGCCGCGACCGCCGCGCCACCTCACGGAACAACCTGGAACTTCTTACACTAAATTAAGTAAAGACTCTACATTTCTGTTTTATCTGTAGGTATTTCACATTCATGCCTTGATTAATGGTATATTATAAACCTACGTATCTCTAAAAGTGTCTACATGACCCATAACAGAGTCTAGATCCGAGACGCGACAGTCTTAGATTGCGGACGTAAACTTTATTACCGCATTAAACATTGCCGAGCTTGTTAATTCATTTGTCTGCTAATTGATAATGAGCCACGTGGGCGGCGTGTCCGAGTGACACACTGCTCGCACGAGGCACGCGCGGCGGCGGCGGTGCGACCGTATCGCCGGGACCGAATATAGATTTAGTGTAAGCACGTGGGTCGATGTTACCGCTCGACTTGGCATTTTCTTTGCTGTAACAAAACATTGAAACGAGCTTTCGCAAGGAAAGTGAAAATTGCGTACGTGAACTGGAAGAAAAAATAATAAAAATTAATCAGGAGCCGGGCCCGGAGCCAGGGGCGGGGGCGAGGGGCGCGGGGGGCACATGTGTCGATAAAAAAACGTCTCCCTCTTGCGGACACGTGCGAAGAGGCCGTTACGAGTGTTCCGGAGCCGAGTTAAAAGTTCCTTCGTACAAACAGAGGATTTGTCACAATTACGGGGGGCGAGCGGACCTCCGCTTGATTAAAACCTAAATCACGTGACGTGTTTACAGCCGCGCCGGAGGTGTTTTCAATTTGCCGCCTTCTCCGCCGGCCATTGGCGTGCTGGCCACGTCGCCACGCACTTATCTAGGGTCAGGCGTTTTGAATTTGCTGCGAATTAAATTATTGAAGAGCTAAACGGTCCCCGATCCATCTTGAGGCTGCTGGCCGGGCGCCATCGCCCCAAATCGTACGGAATCGGCCCAAAAGTCACGTCCGTTCATTATTTTAAATGTCGCGTACGTAATCCATCGCAGATTGCCAGCCGTGCCTCACGGCAGCGCTCCCGTAAAAAAGCGATGTGAAAAAGAAGATTAACATTTGAATTAATCGGGAGATTAAACATAATGAAAGAAAATCTCATTACGGCCCGTATAATGGCGGCGAGAAATGTTGCAGACGAACGGAAAGAAGACCGGCCCGTATAAAAGACGAGAGAGGAGAAAATTAAAAGCTTTAACGAAATAGAAAAATGTGAAAAAGTGTAATCGACGCTGGGGCGGGCGCGATCGGGGGGGAAATGCAAACAGGACGCGGGGGGGGGGGATCCACGACTGAAAAGTAAAAAGTTCTCAATTAAAGAGCGGTAACGGAAGATCCCGCTGTAATTAGATTCCTTCTCATCTGCCTCCACCGCCGCCGCCGCCGCCGGTGGCTCGCAAACCTCACCTTGTTTAATTTGTAATCGAGACTTGTTAGCTTCCGTGTTCTTTTAATTTGATTCTCTCGTTTTCAGTATAATTTTCACGCGGGCTCCTTGATTGAAATTAAATTAAGTGTTTGGACCTTCTCTTGACGAGATTCTGATTTCTCTTGAGGCTGTAATTATTTGTCGACTTATCTCGATTTTTTGCGACGTCTACAAATTTTGCACTTTAATTAAAGTACGGCTACCAGTCTCACAGACTAATTTATCATTTTAGAGCCATGTTCTTTTTAAATTAAATGGAACTTACGTCGTTGCACCGTGTTTCTGGACCAGGTTAATCAGCCTCTTAGGATGTAAAGCATCAGACTCCTTAATCTAGTTAAGACCAAACCGGTAGTTACTAATAATGTTGTTATGTATCATCAACGATTGTGTGGCTTACCTAGTCTGCACCATATACCTAGTCCATTGGTTAGATTTAAACATTGGTGCATACCAACCAAAGTTCACTAGCATTTGCAATTTAACTCAGTTCAATGCCGCAAAAAAACGAATCACTTTACAAACCTATCAATCTAATATCTAAACAAACAATCGATTAAAAGCATAGTCACATTCCCTCTTAACACCTCCACGGCCTGAAGCGAGGTGAAGCGAAGTGAAGCGAACGGCAAAGTGTAAAGTGGTAATTAATTCAAAGTCCCACGCTCGGCGCGACGGGGCGTAATTAAACATTTCGCCTTGTAATTACCTACTTCGAGTCCACGATGGTCTTGGACGTGTTAAGGAGGGGACTGAGTGGCGGGATTAGCGGAATGTAAAACGTTTTTACAAGAAATTAAAGGTTTGTTGATTAAAACAATCTGATGACTAGAATTTACCATGGAATTGGAAATAAAAGTTCATTTAGCTTCATAAAGCTCAATAGTTTAGGTAAGTATAAATATATATATTTTATTTTCTGGTAAGTATATCTTAAGGAAAATACGCGCCCAACTCGTGCTCACTATCTCAGTATTTGTTTCTATTTAGTTCTTAATAACAAATATTGTTGATAAAAAGTTTTTTTTTTTCACAGTATGTATTACTGATTTTTCCTCCTGTAGGTGAAGAGGTAGATTAAGTCCACCTTTTGTATATTTATTAATATATTTACCAACAAAGAAGCAAATCAATAAATAAATATTGATTTAATTCTTTGTTGCTAAATATATGCCCTTCCTAATCTGATTTTATTCACAACTATCTAATCCGAAAAGTAAAAACAATTCATAAAACCGCTCCGTCAGCTTATTAAAGCCAGTGTAATCACGGTGTAATCTTGCTTGGAAGTGGCCGGACAACTTCCCTCGCCAATTATCAGCCGCCCTGCTTCACGATTAAGCAATTAGCTGGGTTGGGCGGCGCCCACTCATTTGTGGGCTCATTCCCTAAGCTGACAAATTTGGGCGGATTTTAAAGTACTTCCTTCAGTTTGGGAAAGTTTGTGAAGGTTTTTATTGGTGTTTTTTACGGTGCGAGGGATCTTTGATGTGCTTTTATGAATTTTGTGCTTACATTTTGCGTCAAGATATTGCGAATATTGCGATGTAAATTTTGTTTTATAGTTAGATTAACTGCTTAAAACAAGTCGTTCCCTGTTTAACGCTCCCGCGCCCCTGGCCCATAGCCCTAAATCCCTCTGCGATAATTGCCGAAAACACGACACTAAACCTCAGAAGATAATCACAAGGCTCAACCCTACAGCAGCTACATTCATTAATTACGACGGAGCCCGGAATCTTCTTACAAACAGAATATCATGAACCCTTCCGAAGTCTTTTAGTCGACGCTTTAATTCAATAAAGCGGTGTAAACTCGGCAAACAGACGGCAGTGAAAGGGTTAATTTGCATGTTGGCATTTGCGGGGTTAACCGGCGCTTCGTTAGGGCGCAACAATTAAGAGCCTCAAAGGGTTTGGAGGGAAAACTCCGTGGGAAACTTGCGGTAGGTCAGGCTTTTCATAATTAACTTGGAAAAGTCATATCTGTTTCAAACTCCAACCCGTGAATTAAAGATTGGGAAAACGATTTTTAAATCGACGTAAACTGTAATTACGGCTCAAAAAACTGTAAAAATCGAAATATAAAGCAAAGTGGGTTAGAAAGACAAAATAATAAAAACAGTTTGTAACTGAGCGGAGGCGGGCCCCATGCATTTCTAATTCACTAATTTGTTGTTTGAAGCGGGTAAAATTACAGCCTACCAATTATATTAGTATTAATGAGTCCGGCCCACTGACTGACTGTTCTACGCTTTTTTGTGTGGAAGTTGGAAAGTTTTTTTTAGGGAGGCGGAGGCGTTTGTGTATTTAATTTCATATTTAATAAGCTGGAACGTAGCCGGATTTAATCATCACCTTACCGTACCATTTACGTTTTGTTAATAAACGGCCTATGCCTTAAATATGGTGAGTGACTGTCTATTAAAGTTGTTGCTAAGCATTTTAACACTAAACCCTATCTGTACTTGTCTATCTATTTCATTGGGTATTTTAAATAATTAATCAATTAGACCGTCAGAAAGTTATACGCAAATTTGTGTATCATCTAAACTATTATAGCAATCAACCTTCAATCTACCCACAAAAGTATGAGCTTGCTAAAGTCAAAGCAAGTGTGTATGTTTAACTGCACGTAACTTAAGTAAAAAATGTGATCAATTATTGTAAACAGCGACAGTATCTCATGCAAGTAATGGCGGGGCGTTGAAACTAAACGCTGATAAGAGCTGACAGTGTGTAATTATCACTTTTTTGTAACTATTTCACGCTCCGCCGCCCGTATAAGCTTATTCATAGCCATTTGTAGCACGAGACGAGTAGCACGGGCACACTTCCCCAGTTGAAAAAAACAAGTGCAGTTTTTATTAAAAACGAGCTAACACATTAAATCAATAAGAACACATTATTTCGCAAAGTTTTCGGGGGGCGATCCCGCGCGAACCGATCGACCGATGCAATTTTGATTGATTGCATTGCTTAGTGTAGTGTAACCAATCTTATTGAAAATTTCTATTGTACGGTATCGGAAGACCTTTGCTGCGTTCGACGCGACAAACTAAAAGTTTTCGGTTTAAATTGAAAGCGGGGGACCACCCCACACGGGACCGTGATGTGACCGTGACGTTTTATATTTTGGGGAATTATTATAACTACGCATTTGAAAAAAAAACTCTTACTTACTCATTATTTGTGATTGTGGTTAGAGATACAAATAGGACACATGAAATGAAGGAGTTCTCAGCATCAGATCAAAATAATACATTTTATTAGTTCATGACAGATGTTTTGAATTTACATTTTAAATTAACATAGTGTACTTCTCTATGTTAATTTAAAATTGTCTATATACATAAAATAAATGTAAGCATCCAAATTGAGTAAACAGTGTGTTCTATCAATCGTGTTTGATCGTATCCTTAGCATTAGTCAAAGCCGTTGCTGTGCAAATAAGATAAATTACAAATTATCGACAGCAGTAGGTGGCGTCCGCGGCGCAGAGGGCCGACATGTCACTATCAAATGTCGAACTTTTTTCAATTTAAATCGATAAAAGCAGAGGGCGGCATTCAAAGGAGGGCTGCAATCGACGTTTGAAGTTCAAACAAGATTCATTAGTCCGGACTACTGCAGTAGTGAGCATTAATTATTTATTTTTGTGGAAAATGCTTGGATTTTTTAGGCATATTTTACAAAGGAATGTAAACATCCTCTGAGAAAACAACAATTAGAATAATGCCGATATCGAGCGGCCCCGCGGCGCCCCAGCCCTCGCCTCCCCATTATTTTATCTAATCAAAAAGTTTTAAAAGGAAAAATTATGCCGACCTTTATTATGAGTCAACTTTTCTTTAGAGGGGAACTGGGGATATATTTTTAATAACGACCCTGTTCTAAAGAAACTCCGCGGGATAAGGAATTCTTTGCCAGGGAAATGACGTATTGCGCCGCGTCCGCCGGCCACCAAACAACTTGATCTTTTACACTTTTCAGTCACTTTTGAATGCCCTGTATAATATTATGAAAAATGTACGTATCTGGTACCATCGATTACTATAAATTCCCTAACAGTCATTACATGCATAACAAAATACACGCAGAAAACTTATTTTAATTTTTCAAATAACTAATTGGAACACGATTATTCTAACTAGAATATTTTCTTTCAGCTAACATCAAAACACAACTAACGATACATTGATAACTTTATATTAAAACAATGCCAATTTGCCCAACAAAGGCTAAGGGGAAAAGCTTCAAATTTCTATTAGCAAAACTAAAAGCAATTTCTTTTTCTTTGCTCTACTACTTAATTTTGTTTTCATCACAAAGCTTGGTGCGTTCAAAGGCGTCAGATGAGACCAAACATTTATACATAGGTAAATTAAGGAGGCTCCAGGAGACGAAAAAAATGGAGGGTGCCACCTCCCTAAGCAGGTTTCTTTACTCAACGTTTTCAGTAAATATGGTTCGTTTATTAAAACCGGATAACGCGAATGCAAGCTCTAGCTGTACATACTTAGGGTAGGTTTCTGATTGTGGCGCGTTCTGTGTGTTTTACTAATATTTTTTCTTGGATGTGTTATTATAGCCGGCCCCGTGTGCGTAAAGCAGTGCCGCTGGGTGCTGAGTATTTTTCACGGAGAAAGATGCAATTATATGCACAGGGAGGGCACTCGATTAATGAGAGTAGAATTCGCAATTTAGTTTTCGTAGCCGTCAGCATTTATTTGAAATTCATTTTTTATTCGACTCGTTAATCTTTCATGGTGAATGATGGCAAAAATTCTATCACTGTAATTGTAATCTTCTGTTGCAGGAAAATCTGTTCAGTTTTAGTTCTCTCGTAGTAGTCTTATATAACTCTATTTCCTGTTAAATACCACTGCGATTCATGAAATTAAAATAAAATTCTACAGAATTAAGTTGTATTTGTACCTAAAACCATACAGGGACACCAAAGCTCATGCAGTTTCACTAAGTGTTTCATTTCATTTAACGTACAAAACGTACGCAAAAAACTCATGCAGTGTTTTAGCGGCGGGAGCCACGGACGCACACATGAGGGGACTTTTCCTCTTCTCTAATGCGGTTAATTTCCTTTTTCCTTTTATTTATAGTAATCCCTTTATAAGGTGATTACGGAAATGTGTTTTGTGGACGTAAAAGAGCGCAGCGGGGGCCACACTACCCACATATCTTTACGTGGATTATGGTTTTTTTCTGGGTAAAACGCGCGTGCGTCGGGCAATATGCAGTAGGTACCTATTATGGTAATGAAAAGTTGCCTGTTTTTGTTTTCCACCGATTTCCGCCTCGATTCCGCGGGGATTTTTCAGATGCTTTTATGGGATTAATAAACGTTACGTAATACATCATTATTAAAAGTTTTTTTTTATGAAGAAGGCATTTATCGCTCTTTGACCTAATATAATGAATGCATTAGATTACACATCAGTACTTCCTGTCTTTCAAGATCCATGTTTATGGGAAAAGTTAAAAAGAAAAACGTGTTATAATAATTCAGTAACAGGACCCTTAAAACACAAGGAGATGCGTGACGCTACATACAAATATGCACCTACCCTGTATCTATAAGCTTTTACCCGAAAGGCAGCGGCCGTAAGTAGGGGATAAAAAACGAAATGAGGAGTTATGTTTTCGGTAATAAAGGACGGACCAGAGAAATCGTTTAAGACGACGTCAAATGAGATGGAACGAATATATTTGATTATTTTTATGGCGCGGAATGGCGATACGCCGACCACGCTCTCCTAAATGCTTATTTGTTTTACCATAATTTAATATTATATTTTTAATGTGCCGGCTTTTATGGCCGTAAATTTGGTGAAAATACGACTTTAACCCAAACGAATTTGTATATTAAAATATGTACTTATAAAATTATGGGTTGGTACTTACTTACTTACTTACATAATTTTAATGGCTACATTTTTTGCTCTGTGTAACGGATAGCTCATTGTTTCGTGTGACAGTCGATAGAACTCATTTTTATGGCTCGCAATAAAAAAATGCAATCAATACTCGATCGCATAAAAAAAGTAATTTATAAAAACGCTTGTAGAGCGGTGAAATATGACAGTTCAGTTTCACCCATGACTGTGTCCCTGTTAATTTGCGCAGCATCGGTCATGCCGGGGGTCTACGCTTGTCACATATGACTGCTTTTTATTTATGTCCGTGTATTATTTTGGGAAAAGTCCCTGTAAATACGACTTATCCTCAACGAAAATCGATTTATGAAGAGCGATTAGAAGCCTGTCGCACACACTTAAAGATTTCTTGTTTTACGCCACTGTAGGAGCGAAAGCCTGCAGTGTGGACACACACACATGCGTATGACGTGTGTACAGACACGAGCGGAAAAAATATCACACACACAGACACAGCCGCGACCCTCGCGACGTAATGAACGGAGGGTACCGTGATATAATGCAGTTTTTTATTGCTTACTCCTTATACCCACAAGTAAAAAATACTAACTATACGTGCGTATTGTACATTTTAACTATTAGTGTTTTTTTTGTATGGACTGGAGAAGGGTTCGGATGGGTTGGTCGGAGGGAGGCAGAATGGCCTGATAAAAAATTGACGTCGATTCAAGTTTCGCGAGGATGCTCAGGGGTCACTGCCAGCTTTTTTATCTTTGTTGTTTTATAAACATTTCCTTTTTGCTTCCATGTTTGCTTTCTTCTGCTTAGATTTTATGCATTATGGGCTTAATAATATTAATAATACTCTTAGTTTAGTGACAGGATGAATATTTTAGGAGCTCTTAGTCATCTTCATTTTGTTGTACAAAATTTCAAACAAAGGCTCGTCGGATTATTGTAATGAGATGCGGCGCGCTCTCGCCTGCGCGTTATCTGCAGGTAGCGTGGCGCTTCTACGAAAAAATATATTATCTCTTTCTATTAGAAATCCCATTGTTCATGCGGGGGTCCGTCAACACGCGACAAAAGAAACATTAATTATAATATCCGATTAAAAAACGCCATTTAACGGGCGCCGGGGAGGCGCTTTGTTTGAAATGATTGAATTTAGAATTACCAACATTAGCTCCCTGCGAGGGAGAGAACACCTATACGTCATGGGAGTAGGCAGTATCGAGTTCCTCAAGAAAGTGAATTGCACCCACCACGGACAATAAAATACGGTGCCAAGAGACTCCCGAAATATGAGGATCCAATACCATAAACAGTGGCGGAGGAGCCGAGTTACGAGTGTACGTGCCGCGTCATAGTAATTAGATATTACAGCTTCCAGCTAATCGCGGCCCGGCCGTTGTTTCACCACGAGGGGGATAAATCACGCAACACGACACACACAAAAAAACAAAAGAAACAATACCACCCCGCGGAACAAAAAATCAAAGCGTGAATCCAACGCGAAAAAAATAGTCATAATGATAATAAAATGAATGCGACAATAATAATGTTAGAGAACAATGAGCACATTTTTATGTGGACGCGTTCGTTGCAGTTTATTTAGTAGGCTACAGATAACAGTTTTTGACGTTTTCCGGGTCGCAGCTGTCCCGAATTTGTGGATTATTTTCGCTTCGCTGAAGTACTGTATTTTAATGAGTCGTTTTGTTTCGCTTGCCCGCTTCAAACAATTTGTGTGTTCGTTTCTGCATTTAGAATTGATTAGGAGCCGAATAATTTATGTTATTCAAACAGAAACGGGGAAGTGTGTCTCACGACCGGCACATATTTTTATAATAACCGCCGCCACAGATGCACTATCAATCTCGGCCTCACTGCGTAGTTATTAAATCTTGGAAGAGTGGAACGATGTCGTCCCATGTTATTATTAATGGAAGTGTATCACGGGAGCCATTAGATACGTAATTAACGTCGATCTTGACGCCGGGAAAAAAGAATGAAAAAAGAAAGTGCTCGAAGGAAACGCGGCCGCGTCTCGTCACTCGCGAACGAATAAAAACGTCATTAAAGATTGATCGCCTCAAGGAAGTATCATTAATATTATTCAATTAATAAAATGTAATTTCGCTTGGTAAAATGCGCACCCCGAGGAGGAAAAAGCAATTAGTGGCTAGATTGCGCTCCGTCAAAACAACTGCGCGAGTGCTAAAAAAAGGCGAGGAGCATTCATTAGGAATCGCGAGGGGTGAATACGTAAGGACTTTTTTGCATAAGACGTGGGGCCCTCATTTTTTTCAAGTATTTTTTTTACTTTGCAAACTACGTATGTAGGCGCAGCATAAGCGGTTTTCGCCACACTCGCGGGGTGTAAACATTGGCGACGTTTTTTTTAATTGTACTTCAGTAATGACTGTTGTTATGGTTTTATGATACCATAATGAGAGTTGGGACATTTGCATGGGGATTTTTTTCTTCATCACTTTTGTTGACGAACTTTTTATAGTATTTTTTCTGGAGTTTGTAATTTATGTAGAGCGATATGGCTTTATTTCAAGCTTGTGGTTAAATATTTAGGTGGCACCCCGTTTTGTGTATAGAGAGAAAGGGATTATTTTTTGTATGACGTTTTTTTGTTTTATTTGTTTTTGTCGTGTCAAACTAAATTAGCATGAAATTGTTAGCACTTTTTCGGACAGCTTTAATGGCCATATAAAATAAGTAAGTACCACGGTTGAAATGATTTTAACTACTTAATATAAAGCTATTTGATATAGGCAAAGCTTTAAGTATAAGTATTTGATACCATTGAAATGAGTCTAAAAATAGCATTGGAAGATTTTTAAATCTAGGAGGTAATGATCTTCGCGACTTAGCGTGTTCAGTGCCTTGTGAAATGACTCTATGTATACTCAACTTTTTTTTAAGTTGATTGGTATAATTTTCCATGTTATAAAACATATTTGTAAGTATTGTATAGTAACAGGAGGGTCGCTACAGAAATCGAGCTAACGAACGAAGCTTAGGAAAAACTAAATCACTGCGCTAACCACTCTATCTCGCTGCTTTAACCGTATCGATTGCGTGACAACTCTCGTTCGTTCGTATTTCGATCGATTTACGAGTATATAGTGACCCTCCAGTAACTAAAACTAAATGCCTTCCCATACGATGACGTGCCAAGAGCCGCCGTCGTCGATAATATTAGCAACAGCGGCCATTAAATTGGAAATAAGGCATAAGGCGGCCCCGTCAATACTGTTTATAAATATCACGTGATCTGGCGGTGCCGTCACGTGACTCCAATGTCGATCCGATAGAAGTCATTCAAATGACGATGTAAAAAAGACAAGTTGGGTAGCATTTAAAAAGCTTGTTTATGCGGCGACAAATCGCTTCTTGACATGAAAAGATTGCAGCACATCCCTAGTCGACTTGGATGTATCTGTCCCTTACCGTTAAGTTGTTTTACGGAAAAATCTACGCTATTGTCAAGGAATAACGGTCATGGGAACGGTTTTTGTGTACAGCGAAGGTTCTAACTCTGTGAATGAATGGGTGGAAGGACAATATTGCTTCTGTTTCATTTTTAAGAAACTATCTATGTCAGTTTACTATTTAACAACATATTTGGCTAAGAAAATAACTTTCGGTTTACCTATAGGTAATATAATAACTGATTGCCACACATGCAGAAATAAAATCAATTGTTAATTTGTTGCGTTATGTTCATTCAATAAATAAGCAACATAATCGTAAATTCGTTATAACAATATATTATAATGTATTTTATTATAAAAAATATAGTAGCACGTGTGGCCTCCATATCATTTCACATATAAATCAATACAATATAATAAATAATATTTAATTTAAAACCAAATTTAATACGCACAGTTCAATATACGTAAATGGCGCGACGTTTCATTAAAAATAGATGAATATTCATATAAATCAATAAGGGGACAATAGAATTGCATTTATATCGGAGCAATTTATTAGGCCATTTATTAATTTCGATTCAATATTTTTTCCCTGGCAACAGTAGTGTCAATTTATTTTTTATTCTATATTTTAAACTATAAATTGTAAGATTTACAAATAGGCATGAATACAAATAGGACTTTTAGCAAATAACGATAAGATCATACCATGGACTTTAAGTTATATTAATAGAACCATTTTTAACAATTGGTCATAATGTATTTATGTATACGAGGTGCAAAAAACCAACTAACGCCATCTACCTACATAATAAAAAAACCGTTTAAAAAAAACTACTACGTAGCACTATGAATTCTTATAAGATTGCTGAATGGAAAATCTTCTTAGGTAGGTATTATAGTTTTCATAAAAGACGCAGGACTGAAAATATTTAGGTTTTTACTTACCTACTTAAATTTCAATTACTAGCATAATAAAAGACATGAGTTTTAAGACGAAGACTTGTTGCAACAAAACGTCACTACCGGTGTCTATGTATTTCAGTGGGATTAATTAGGTGGCTAGCGACTTGCCGATGACACGTCCGTAGAGACCATTAGTAAAGTTGCAACACGTCTCGTCTGCGTCATGTCGACCGTTCGTCTGATGGCACCCTTAATAAACAACGAAACGAGCTGAGAACGACTAAATTCCCAATACAGTCGCAATTTTAATGTGATCGATTTTGTCATTGAAATGCACGCATTGATGGGATTTTTAATGGTTTAAAAAAATTGCAACAATGGCGCGGATTGCAGCGGCTGTGTTATTTATGGGCAGTCGTAAATTTTGACCGAAATTAAATCGGTTACAAATACCCCGTTTGCTTTTTACAGCGAACTAATCAGTTTTTTGGGATGTTATTGAATACAAATCGGTTGCGTAAATTATAGAAATTTGATTTTAGAGCTTCGGTTTAGTGCCATTGAATGTGTTTTCCTATTTTTGCATATTATATCTAGTACTGAGGTTAATGGGGTTATAGATATAGTAATACATATTGAGACTAAAAACAAAATACTGTGTTTTATAGTTCTTATAGCTATTCAGTTCCTAGATTAATTTGAAGTAAACAAAGCTTTACAAACTAACGCAAGAATGCAATTTTCACAAAGGTTAATTAATCTGGCAGGTTTTTCTACACCCAGCAAATCCATTTTAACAATCCAAACAAAAGTGTCCTTTGGGAGACAAAACAAGGATCCAGGAATTGGACAAAAGGTTTGAGCTCCACAAACGCAACCACAGTGTTCCGAGGTGGCAGAGACAATGATGATTGTTCCACGTGAAATATTGTCTTCCCTTTGCCACTGCGAAAAAAAACTCGACCATAGAGAAAAAATAAAATTTTATTGTATCGACTCGCTCATTCACAACAGGTAAAGGTGATCCGGGGTGGGCTGGACAATGCGTTCTATGAATGGGCGATACCATTTTTTGCGGCGAAAATGCATTAGAACGAAAGCTCGGTACAATAATTAATTATTTACAAAATCTGCTTTTCATTTTCACCCCAGTCATCGTGCGTTAAAGAAAAGAGATACGTTTTATGTATTTCTACCTACTGATGTTGAAGTTATTCCGTTTTATATCTGTAAAAATATAGTAAAGAGACTTTAAACTTCCCAAGCAGAAGAAAAGCAGTCGGTATCTACGTAATGTCTGTGATTCGCAGCTGCCATACTGTGCCTATCGAAGTGCGAATTCGATGAAAATAAAACAAAAGGAACGTCTTGATGAAGGCAATATAAATAAATAAATGTGAGTGTGAGTTTGTAATGTATTGTGTAGAATATATAATCTTGAGAATGTAATGGGACTGATGGCTATGCTAGAGAGCTAAATTCAATTCTTGGGACATACTCATCTGTTTTAGAGAGTGACATATGTGTGTCATGAAATTATATTCGTACGACTGCACCTAATAGGTGTATATATGTCTAGGTCAACCGTTATTTTTTCAAGCGGTTACTTAATTCGCTTTTTTTACGTGTTTTGCCATAAGCGGGTACAAAGTGCCTTTTAATGAAACACGAATCTTAAAATATACGATACAAAGAAACCTGTAACTGGTTGTATACAATGGAAAGGGAGTCACCGAGTAATAACTTCACTCATAGAAATTCGGTAGCGTAGCGAAACACAGTGACAGAATGCTTTGAACCTACCTACGCTTTCTAAAACCCCGACATAGTAAGACGGACGCAATAACACTCAATTTTAAAATTAAGAATCGATTTCAGTACATTACAGTTACATTAACAGTACATTATTACGTAGAGCTATTTAATTAAGATACTCAATTAAATAAATAAAAAACATAAATTATCTATGCAATAGATTAACAAAACAGATAAACAAAAAACAAATTAAAAAATGGAAAACAAAGGTGGTACACGTCACGGTTCGAGATAAAGATTTCGTTTGTTGTCCGAAGGATTATGTACCGGCCCCGAGCTCTAGGGAATTAAACCTCTATGGAGTTTTAGACTAAACAATAGACAAATATTCAGGTAGCCGTTTACGTTAGGAAAGAGTGTGCGGAATTCAATCTCTTGACAGTTTATAATGTTTTATAATATTTCGTGGCAAACCGCGACTAAAAAAGCTGTTGGAGTTTTGTTGATAGGTCTATAGATATTCATTTATTTTATTGATAAGATGTATGGATTCGAACCATCCGAATGTTGCTTTTTTGTCTGGTAAAGTGTCGTTAACTAGAACATTGTGTCATAAGTACTCGTATTGTTAATCAGAAAACATTGCTTTTTAAACACGTTTTGTTTTAAATCTGCTTGTTAGTGATAACGATAACGACATTGTTGTATAAATTGTTTAGACAGAAAGGCAGGTGATTATGTGGGTATTGTCTTAGTACAATGCAAAACTACTGAACGTTATGTAAGTCAATGTAGATAAGCCGTTTATTGTCTTTCTTTTGTTTGCGTGTTAAAATAACCTTTTAACGGAAAAGAGAAAAAGATAAGAAGATTATACTTGGTTGACCATCACGATTTTAAGACAAAACAAACAGATACATAAATATTGCGTGTGTGATGAGACGAGTCTAAAAGGTTCAAAAATCAATAACTAACAACGAAATTCCATGGAACTATTTGGATTAGATAAAATTAGTTGGGTAGATGTTAGCTTAACATATCGGCAGGCGTCACCCTGCAAACAGCACAAGCTATAAACGAAGATATAAATTATGACCGCATATTGATCCTAAGTTTAAGGTAAAAATGGAAACAAACTATTGACGTGACTTCGGCAAACCGAGATAGAATAAATATTTTAGGGTGGGCTCGGCCTAAATAAACACCGCCAGGATTTGCTGACCGTCGATATAGTTTCAATTTAATACGACGAATTTTCATCACGTCTCGCCCTAACACTATCCAAGTCTTGTTACCAGCAAATAAGATACGATATAGCTTGAGAGATTTCTTGACTCTTTGATCTTTTCGAAGCTGTTGAATAAAGGGATGGATCGGTGGGTTATCTTAGACGATATTTGTAAATGTTTTTTTTTTGTCTCTGAGAAATCTTGTCCGAAATAAGACGGAAATTTTATTGCGGTTTTGTTAATTACAACTAAAAGTTGCAACATCTTTTTAATTTTCTGATACGATCAGGCAGAGATGTTCTCTTCCGTTTCCGTAGAAGGTATTTACTCGGAATTATGAAGGTTTTTAATTTCGATTTTGGAACCGTTTGCAAGCTGACATTTGCTTTCATCAGATAGTGGGTGAGTCTTGGCTAGAGCGCAAGTTTACGGCTCGGCTTATAATTAATGCTGGCCGGTCTGGCGCTCGGGGCGGCTGCTTATCAGAGCGGTATATCACAACTTGCAATATTTCTTCATTAACGACGCGCCATGAGGTGCAAGCTTCATCCTTTACCTCGCTTCTGATGCTCCGCGAAAAATATAACAAGACAAAACCAAATAACTGCAAATATTGCTTATAATCACAAGTGCTAACAAAGAAAATATTCAAAGAATTAAGAATATTAAACGCAAGCCGTAACAAAATATTTATCGGTTACGTTGGTTACGGTTGTTTTTTTTTGTAAATTAAACAGAAGGCACACAAACAGTCCGCCATTTATCACCAAGATGACAGCGGGCCACGGACATAATTTTACGAAAATTGAAAAGAGTATTGTGTTTCATAATTAATGAAGCAAAAGTCTTTCTCGGTAACAGAATATTCCCGATCTAAGATTCGGATCGTCATTACTTGTCTCTTTGTGCGACATTCTTCTTCGCCCAGGTGTTCACATAATTACATTGGTAGGAGAGAGAAAGAGACAAATATACGGCGTTGGGGACAGGTAAAAAGAGATGGAAAGGGCCCGTTGATTGATAACTGTGACAAAAACGTAGCAGATGAAAAATAATAATTATTGGATCTATTGTTAAAAGGTGTATGAACTTATGTAGGGCTGTCTCTAGGTTTGAGTTTTCTGAGATTTAATTAAGTACCTAATCACCTATCATATTAAAAATCATAAATTAAGATATCTAGAATTGGTAACTTAATATACTATAAGTTCGTTGGTATGTTATGGTAAGATTTAGTGACCTTTTATTAACTAAGACATCATGTTACTTGTTAGTACAGAATTTACAAATATTAATAAAGCTTTTGACGAAATTAATTACATATCTACGACAACAAAAGCTGCAATTAAAAGAAAATATGCAAATTTATACAACATTTAAATTTTTATTGGACAACCCTAATTTCGCAGATCCGCGCCGGCTGCGCAGGGATAGACAAAAGTGCGAAGCGTGTGCGTGTGCGCAGGTAGACGGTACACTTCTGTATCACTGTATGGCGAAGGTACAGTATGGGGACTATAGATTTTAGGACTCATTCTTGGTTATATGTATACATCGCTTTAACCTGAATGTTTTTTTGTTTTAGATCGTTAATTGTAATAAGTTTGCATTAAATTTATAGCCCTTCGGACTTTATCGTAACAGTCTGTACTTGACCTTTTTATTCAGCCGCGGTGGTAGTGACTGAACGTATCGTATGATCCTGGGTGAGTACCCAGAATCATACCATTAAACATTATTAGTTAAAATTTTATAAATATTTTATACCTGCCTGTACCCTCTCTATTCTAGCGTCAATGTTTTTTTTTCTTTCATTAGCTCTGTTCGCGCTTTATGGATCACGATTGAGGGTTCGACAGGAGACGAGTCTATTGTTTCCTCAAACACATGAGAATTTCACTTACAAAAACCCCACGAAGATCCACGCTACCTTTTGAGAAAAAAACTTGAATCAGGCAAAATACTTCACATTCACGATCATCGGTCAAAATTAATGTGTGTTTGCTCACGCTGGAAACAAGACGCCGATTTATGTTAAATAATTTAAGATTTTTACTACTTATGGATTATTAATGCAAATAGACTCTCGACTTATTTCCATGACAATGGTTTGGAAGAGTTAAATATTGATATAATCTAATATTTATAGACCAAATCCATATCGGTGGCTAGTTAGCGTGACATTCTTTATGTTACCGTTAAGTATTAGAACACATTAATATGCAGAATTCCTATATTTGGAGTGAGAACTCGTGGGGTTAATGAGGAGGTGTGGTGCTGATGAACTCTGCTTACAGATTTTTTCATCATCAATTTAAATGTGAATGAGTATTGACCAGTTTCTCATTTGAGTAAATCTACCTAAGCATGAAATTAAGCCGTGCTAGTAAGTTAAGCAGAACTTAAATGTAATGTGACTTAACGGTCAGTGAGCAGGACCTATTAGGTACATAAGTACTTTGATATTTATGTTAAAACTTTAATAAATCAAATATTGTAGATGTGAATGGATGACTGTGGATAAACGAGACTGTCCATAATATAACTATCTATTCTTAGTTCCGGTAGGTATGTTATATTTTATACGAAGCACAATAGTTTTGTACCTGCAGTAAATTTATCCCTCACCTGTGCAGTTTTATTACAATTTCTTAAGTAAGTAGGCGTGTTTTACTTTAAAATTAGCCGCCATTGCCATGCTATTGATGAGGAAAATAGTAAAGATATATTGTGACGAAATTAATGTGGCTGCTCCTACTTTTAGGACCCTTTGTCGGTTAACATCAAAGGCGTAGCGCCGATTCGGTTTGTTTAACAGATTATTGTTAATTGTTTTGGAAAACGCAAATTTTGCCATTCCATTGTGACATTTGGTTTATGCAGCTACCTGGATTTCTTACTCAATATTTGCCGTACAAAATTTTACCACATTTTTGGCTTATATTGTAGTTGTTACCGGCAAGAGCAGTTTAGCTTATAGCAACACATAGAGTTAAAGGTTAAGACAATAAGGTCATAATTCCATTACAACCACAATGTAACTAGGTATGAAATTTTAGATTTATCTCGTTAAAATCACGACATTTGATACACAATAGAATATCGTAGTTCGTTACGGTCATTATTTGCCGAGCTTAATTACGTACTCCATGGGGTCTTATCGGCCAATCGATCGTCGGAATAAATCAATTTAATCTAATTAAAAGCGTTACATGTTTTTTGTTCGTGAACGAAACAAGACGGTATTAGGAGATGGAGTCGTGGAGATTAGAAGGTGAAGCTTGTACCAGGGGGTCAGAGATACCATCAGTGCGTCAAGCCATCCAACAGACGTCTACGAGACTTCAATATAAATTATTTATCCAATCTAATTTAATTTACATCTCTCTTGACCTGCCCTTGGTCCTGGGGCTACTCTTGCTTGATGAGGTACAACATTTCGGAGAACTGCAACGGTTAGGTTTATTTCAACGACATAGAGTCGTGGTTAACGCAACAGTGCTCCGAAATGTCGTTATCGTGAAGTTAGTGCAACCCCCCTCGTACATCTCAGCTCGACTCTACATGACTTGTACAAATTTGATTGTGTTTTTCTGGATGACGCTGTATTTATGTAAAAGTTCAGTTTGACCATACAGATGTAAGCTTCGCATCGTCTAGTTCTAGGGTAAAACAAATTATTCAAACAGTGAACGTAAAAAAGGAAATAGGAGTACAGGGTCTCATAAATATTATTAGTACATAGTACCGAGGAGTATTCTGACAAGCGAATGACGCAGCAGGTTTAAAGCAAATGTATTCGCCGGTTTCAAGGCTGAATGTGTAGTTTTTCCATTTCTATTTTTCCGCTATGAAAACTTAATCGTATGGAAATTTTGTAATTTGATATACAGTAAATTATTGACTGGGAATCTCATTTGGTTTCTTATGAGTTTGTTAGTGGTCGTGACGTCTGCGTATCAATCTATGTACTTTACTTTTGAAGCGCATATGATTATGAACTTAGAGTAAGAAGAATGACCAGACCTGACCGCTTTGCGTAAGTTTGAAAAAAGTGTAAAATTGTAAATAATTACTATACAAAAATAAATTCTTGGCCATAATACAACACACACAACTTTCATAAAGTACCTAGGTATGTGTGGTTGTTAATTGCCCAAATATAATTTACCTTTCTTTTACACCTAATTTTAATTGACTATCCACCGATCCTAGTTTATTGAACTATTGAACTTGCAGCACATGTCTACAGCGGGGGTACAGTGCGCGCGCCACGTATGTTCAAGGTTACAGCAGTCGCCACGCAGTCTGCGGCTCCGCTTTATGACCAGTCGGCGATCGAACAGAGAGGGGAAGGAGTCAAGCTTCGATGTTCACTTGGAGAGTGTAGCGCAGTTATCAGACAGAGATTTGTTGTTATCATTGCGGAGTTGAAATCTGGATTTAATTTTTGTTTTACTGAACTCTATTAGGTTTTTAAGGTAAGGAATTGCCATGAAATTGTCATCTATGTGAATTCCAGGGTGTGAAGTGGCTAAAATAGCGTGACTTTTAAGTGTAAAAAAGGTGTATATCAAGAAATAGCATTCATAATCTTCTACGATTTGTATTTATAGAGGTCTCATTATTCACTTATATGTATAGGTATAGGTATGATATATCAGTCTGTTATGTAATTGCTTATACCTCACATAATTTTATGGCTATGCACGTAAACTGTGTATATTTTGAAGCTTTACTTCTGTATCTGTCTGTTGAACAACCATCACCACTTTTATTAGCTACCTCGCATCGAAGCCTCCATTCAGTTGAACAGAAATATTTTTTTTATAGCTCTGTCACTTTGGTAATTTATTGACAATGAACAAACGTGCATTTCTATTAATATTATATTTTATGGTCCGCCTTCTACGTTCGCTGCCTCGCCATTGTTGTGTAGGCATACGTTGTTTTACGATGAGCTCAATTTTAAATCAAAATATGTATGTATTAAATTGTAAAAATATGTATGTTTTCTCAAGTCAATTTAACAAAGAAGAAAGAACTTACAACATTATTACGTACCAATAACGACTAGGTTCATAGTTATGTTACAGAAAAAAACGAAAATAAACTGTAATTGTCACTAAACTCAATAAATTACGAATACTTTTTCCTCTCCTTTTAAGACAAATAGGAATAAGCCTTTCTTTAGGCGAATATTTATTACATCTTTAAGTCAGAGTGTCGGCTCAACTTACAAAGGACACTCAGTATGTGTTTGAAGGAAACAGTTGCATAAAAGAGTTGAAGCTAATTGTGTGTGAACCATAGAGTTAATAACTCACAGACGCGGCGAAAATGCTACGAATTTCTGACTGTTAATTACGGCGTAGCTCGTAGCCGCGAGTTTTTGCCTAATTTAGAGTTCAACGCGCTCACGGAAATTAAGTTCTGACCCCGTAGCATGAATTTTCATCGTGAACGTGAAGTAGAATTCATCGAGTAATTTTGTATGAAAATATGAACAGCGCCCCTGGCGGTCGGTAGCAGAACTAAAATTTTCCTACAAAATTCATCGAGTAATTTTACACCACGTTCACGATGAAAATTCACGATAAGGGGACTGTTTTTTAAATAATCAGCTTCGTATGAAGCATTTATGTTTCACGAAGTATTACGTGGTTATATGAAGATAGTGAATAAATCACTAAATCTCTTTATATTTATGCTGCTGATTATGTTCTGTAAACTTTACAACACTAACAACATTTCCCGAAATTACCTTGTAGATTTATTCCCAAATCAATGTGAGCAGAGCATGTCTGGTAGTAACACGTCTATGGTTTGTTCTCGAAAGTTAATCGAGTGATCGACAGACAGACGGACGGCACATAAAGTATCGGTCGCCGTAAAAGTCCCATGTGGTTTTTCTTCATACCGACGCGGCACTTTTGAAAATAGCAAGAATAATTACCATTCGAGTGCCCAAATTATTCACGTTTTCAATAACTTTTATAGTGACGTTGTAGATGTGAATGCAAAATTTATATAAAATATAATGTTTGATAAAGCTTACTTACTGTTTAGATGGCTAGGATCGGGAACTTACCTGAAAAAATTACAAAAATATCCAAATTAGTAAGTAAAATTCCTAAATAAGGATAAGGCAAGGAAGAAGAAGAAGTAAGTGCAATTTCGTGAATAATTTTAAAAATTAAATCTTATAGGTTATAAAAGAACGTATTATTACTATTTTCATTATAAACACTCACACAATATCATTTTTATTGATCCGAATACCTAAAGGTAAAGGTAACACATACCGACCAAAATACACACACGAGCAATGAAAAAGTTCCAGTGACATATGGAACAACTATCACAGGTAATATTTTTTTCATTGCTCGTGAATTTATGACCTAAAGCATTTATACCAGCAGCCATAGAACGTAAGGAGCCCCGAAAAACGTTTCACAAAAGAAATGAAGCCACTAACACGCAAGAAGCGGCGATTAAGTTGGGAAAGAAAGCAGATAGCCCTGCGCATGCGCGGTATGCGGGGCGCGGGGGGGGGGGGGGGGGAGGCGTCGCGCGCGCATACCGCCCGTTTTTCACCGAGCCACTAGGGATGTGCGTAGTTCTCATTTCGCCATATATTATAAAACTTAGAATAAATAATAATGTAGGTATCTAGGCTTAGGACAGATTTTGATGCAGCGATTTATGCAGTATACGTTTAGTAAACTAGTAAATTATTACCTACGTTACATTTAATGTATTCTCTTTTGCATGAGTAAACTATTATATTTATAACATTGCATGAAAAATTCAACATAATTTACGTTAAAATTGTGCTTTAACAAAGAGTATTGCTATTTGCTTGACTCTTAACTTGAACTAAATCGATTCAAGAGTACATACAACCAAAAAGAAGAATCGAGATGTCAGTGCTCGAAAGTGGAACCTCGGCCCATCCCTATGACATTCCTACATACCGGTCGCACCTTTGATTACACTTAATTTCTGCATCGTGCTTGTTTAAATACGAAGTCAACGTTTAAACCTAATTGCATGAGGGATAAGGGCTTGTCTTCGAGAGCAATTTGGCGATTGAAAGCTTTTTGTGTTTCTGATGAATGTGCTATTTAGATGAGCGATATAGAGAAAGCGACAAAGGGATAACTAAAATAAATAATTAATTGTGAAATATATCATTGTCAAAAGATATATTTTTAGCTATTAAAGTTTTTCTTTCATATAATCTAATTTAAAGCACCACACTTTGTTGATAAAGTAAGATATAATGTAGGAAACGATAGTAAAGCAGTAATTATGATCAGATATAATTTCCTTCAACATTGGTTAAATCGGCGCGGCTTGATTGCCAGTTGCGTCATTTAGATTGTGGTGAGAAAACCATCTCGACGAACAATGTTGAAATTGTTCAGATACTTACTAATAATTGGTTGTTCTAGTTAATACGTTATAATAAACGTAATAGATACGTATGTCCCGGCCATAACAGTTTCAGAACGGAGCTCTAATTTAGTAATTACTGTACTTATGGTTGTGAGATTTTTATGTCGCGTTTCAATAGAGCTTATTACAGACCGCGCATTGCGGGTGTCATTGACGTCTGCAGCGCAGTCTTGTTGTTCCGTCTGCACAATTACGCGGTGATCACATCTCGTCAACTAATTTGCGTGCATCGACTCACACTCACTCCACCCGGCCCCACAGCACCCGGCAATACAGCAGTGAGCATGGGAACGGTAACGAGCCTAACCTATTTAAACGGACGAAGCGTAGAGAAGAAATATCTCACGATCCTTGCTCATTACAAATTATGGCCGCATTCCAACTTCAGGCCGTATTAAACAGCTAGGAAATGACAGAACAGGTAAGCGTTCCAGAGGACGCAATTAATATGAGCTAATGAAGGCAAAAAGTGGCCGCGAATAAATGACAAATTGCACCACATAAAAAGTGACTTTAATAAGTGTCGACGCTGGATTCCGACGTGGAGGCTAGGGGCTGCCACCTACTGCACCTACCTGCCTAGCTAATTCTAGGCTTGTCCTCATTGCTTCCTGATCACTTATCAGTAGTGTACTTAGGTATATGGTATATAGTATATATGTAGCTTATAGGGTATTAACCTGATTATAAAAGTACTTAATCAATTATGTTATTTGTATTGTATCCATACCTAACTATCACATAACGGTGAAATGAAGCATGCAATCGCCATAAATCAGCCTTGTTATTAAAAGGTCCAAACGTTCCCAATCAGAGCGAGAAAAAACACAATGATGTCACGAAAGTTCATTCCGTTACAAGCATTGCTGACACGCCGAGGCACCTCACAACAACCTTTGTACTCTTGTTACTTTTAAAACGACCACCCGATAAGAATAGAGACAGGAATTCCACGAGCGCGCGCCGATTAAACTCCTAGGTGAAAATAAAAGAGATTGTTTATAAAGCCAAAGAAGAAGACATGACAATAGATGACGATGATGGACCGCGGCCGCCGCCGGCGCAGCTGGGGCCGTGCCGTTCTAAATTAGAATTTACCACCACGTTCTAAAGCTCATTAATTGAATTTAGCCGCGAAGACATGAGATCTTAGGGAGATGGCGAGAGCAGCGGGGGCGTGATGCGGGAGCGGGACGACGACATCAGTGCGAGCGGGACGCACGCTCTCCAAGGGTCACAGGCGTGATGTCAGGTCAGCCACTTTTGCACCTCGCCGTAACAACGCGTCTCAAATTATTATGGACACTTGATAAGTGTTCCAAGATTGCACCGTCTTAGTACTTTAACTCGATAATTAAGTGTTTAAGACTTGTTTTAGTTACAGTGTAGATTGTTGTCGATAAGCGATGGGTCTACACTTTTCTATTTTGTTTTTATGAGGTGACAACACTCCGTGCTACCGGGGTTTAACTTGAATTTTTTTCAAAATATAGATTTTTATTATAAAATATAGAAATAGATAAAGACGAACCATAATTTTATGTAACTTATAATATTCACCCGTAACTACTTTTACAGTAACATGCGTCTGATAAGCTTTTGCTTTTACGACGCTCAAAGCACTCAGGGGCAATAAAATATTAAAATAATATCGAAATAACAATAAACCGTTTAATACGAATGCATGACGTACGCAATAAAAATCATCGGCAATCTATTCTAGATCAGAGTAATCCCGCTGAAAGACTCGAGATGCCAAAATGTGGTATTTTAATGCTTCTTAATGTGTATTTTACGATTGTTACACAAGATGCGCATTTCCGAGCTGTTATTAGTCCTGTGATGTACCGAAACATCAAATTATGAATGTGAAATAAATCAACAGGCCCGCATCGTAAAATGGTTTATGCTCATTCTTAAATTGCCCCAGATCTCTGGCTGTGCAAAATAAACTTATTTTGATGGGTATTTAAAATGTTGCTTTCAACTTATCTGCCTTTTTAATTTCATTATTGAGATAAAATTTAAATGGTATAGTTTCTGAAACATATACTGATGATTGAATAATAATACAAAATCATTAACAAACAAAGTCGATCACATGGTGCGCCTCCATAAATCAAAATCAGTTCGTCACCCAATCCATTACCACAGTGAAGACTTTAGTGTGTATTGGATATTACCGATATTTTAGCTTTTGATGCGTTATCATCAACGCATTAATAGTTAATGAAACATTATGAAAGGTTCCTATTACTATAAGGGTGCAGCCACACCAGTTTGATAAATGTTCAGTGGGTGACTGGCACGAAGTCCCGGCTACCATTGCCAATACATTATAAGAATATGAAATAATCCAGATCTAGAATTAATTCTGGTATTATAATGAAATGTTTACATTTTAACAAAGGACTGGATTCACCGCAAATACTGGGACTTATCATCATAAAAGAATATTCCAGACGATGCAAATGTCACCAAATTAACTCATATATGTATAAGACTATTTTTAATACACAGCATTCGTCCGATTTGAAATTCAGTCGTCTGATTAAACGTCCCGTATTACCATACGGAATATACAAACAGATTTAAAACCGTTGCTTAAAACACAAACAATCGGTCGGAGGAGAAAAAAAAGTGATCAAAAGCCAAACGGATACAATGACAACTGCATGTTGAATCAATCACAAAAAACGGAATCCGTATAAAAACGACAATTAAAAAAATAGTGGCCCTCTGCGCTTGGTCCGGCAAAGAAATATTTAGAATACTACGCAACCCTTTTTTATATTCAAAGGCTACACGTGTCTTTAGATGTCCTCTTTATTGGTTTAGTCTAATTAATGGACTCGAAGTTATTCTCGGAAAGGTCTCCACCATAATATATGATTAATTTGCCCTTTTTCTGATATCAAAATAAAACCCTTTTGCTTTAATTACGGTTTTTTATAAACATATTTTAACTTAAACCTCTAAATCTCGAACCTTTGTCCACGCCATTAGGGTTAAAAATGTTTAAAAGAATACACGTCCTCAGTTTACTGCTAGAATTCTGATGATAGCCGTCGCTACAATGGTTATGGGGTAGTTCTCGTTGATACCATCAGATTGGTCCTTTAATTTGCAAATCCTCGATAGTGGATACAGGACTGAGTGATTGAAACTGGGAGAGCTGAATGTATTGACGGGGCGCGGGCATTCTATGTAAAATATGAAGGACTCGCTTCGCTACCGAACGTGCGATGCGGACTAATGGGAATGGATGCGGCACTTGGTCATGTTTAGGTTTTGATGCTACATTATATCGTTTATAATGTTATAATTACTTCTAAATATAATTTATTTATGTATAATATGAATATATTTTAAATATCGATTATTGTTCATTTTGATGTATGTATTTTTTATAAAACCAATTATTATTTATATATTTATGTTCTACGTAGGGGTTCGTACCTCAACATTGAACAACAATTGTAGGCTGAATTACGAATAGGCTTACTAACGTTATTGAGCACAAAACAGTACAAACACGTGAACAACACTTTGCTATTAATCCACTTCATCGCCCTACAAATCGCTGAACCGTACACCTGAATTTGCACGACTACTGCCTCATCCATTCAGCGTCCCACCTCGAGTCGGCCGGTCAACCTCACAGTATAAAGCAGTCTCCTGACCATACGTGTATAGCGGCCGGCAGGTACCTATACCAGGTTGAATTATGGTTGTACTACAGCTGATTAATGCGGGCGGGTCGCTGACGGACCATTGTCCGATCTGCATCGAGAGAGCGATCGAACGAGGAATGTGTGTAAGTATTCGCATTTGTCCGAAATGGAGACGGTTTTGTGCGGTTTTGGGTTAGATTGGCTTGTTGCTTGGTTTTGTTCTGTTTTTGAGTTAGGTCTGGTTAGGTGCGAGGTTTTGGTGACATCTAAAGAATAATTAAATACAGCAGGGGATATGATATTGGTTACACAACAAAATATAAATGTAACATGTTACTTAACGGTTAATAGTAGGAAAGTATAATAATAATAACGAATATCATCCAAAAACACTGACCACCAATAAACAATAGACGGTTTCCTAAACAAACGAAAAATAAACAAAAATTCTTTGGACGAAATATAAAACGATAAGAGGATTAGGCGGCACGGAGATGACATTGGAAATTAAGGCTCGGTTTTTTGTTAAGTTCCCTCTTCTCACCCTAGCTCGGGGAGGGGAGACGTTAAAAATGTATGTTTTCCTAGAACCCCCCCCCCCTAGGGAGGGTCGCGCACGAATAATTTCAGGACACGTCGCTTTGTACCTCCCTAATGTTTGTCTTATGAAATACCATACTTAAAATAATATGTTCAGTGATACAGTAAATAAACTATTCTACCATAATAGTATAGTAATTTAAATCGTAGATAGACTTAAAAACTTTTCAGAAAGCTGCCAAAAGTAATATTGTGTGACCATGATCATGTGACCCCGTGAAACTTATTCCTATATAAATCAAAATACTAATCAAGGTCCTGAACCAATTTTTGGTTTGTAAACTGTAATTTAGCCAATATTATAATTTATAATCGAAGCAACTGTAAAAATCGAATGCAGTAATGATATGAAGTCACGATATCATCCAGATAATATTCCTGTAAAAAGGGAAATAGGAAATGCGGTGTTAAAGGGGGAAGAAATCGGTATCATCGGAATAAAGTCGAGGAAGAGCGATCCGTCTTTGTTAAGTGGAATGGAGCTCGGATATAACTTATGAGAGAGTGTACATTTCTATAGGCCGTCTGTACGTCCGCGATTCCGACCGTAATTAAAGTGATACGTGGACAAAAAGCGTCGCTGGAAGCGCTAAGGCCGTGCTCGCGAATCTCCTTTTTGTGACGTCAAAAACAGGCGACGATCGCAGAGGTCTGCAATAAATTAGGCGAAGTGACGAGAGCCGCCGACGCGATGCCTCGAGGCGTTAAATAAAAACATTAACGGCTGGTTCGAATAATCCGACGGGAAAAAGTGATGCGACCGATTTGGCAGTGTCAAGCGCGCTCGGTAGAGATGTGAAAACTCGGGCGCGTTTTCTTCCTTTTAGCATCGCTATTGGCGTTAAGTTCGGCGCTTTAAATGACGAAGGCGTAAGAATTTTGTCAGCGCATTTCGCACTAACTGCCTGGATTCTTAACCGCTTTCTTTGGATTGCTTCCGAAATCAAAACGTCATTTAAGCTCTGTTTCCACTGTGGCTTCATTTGCGGGGTGAAAATAAACCGGTAAAAGTTTCCATCTTAGAATCTATTTTTAAACATATCTTGTTTCGCAGAGGACATGATTTTGTCAGCTGGTTATAAAAGGTGAGGAAAAAGGTTCATCGATTGGCAATGACAGAAGTGTGGAAAAGGTTACGTAACTATTATGTCTGTAAACATTATAGCTACGTGCTTATAGGTATTATGTTTAAATTTCGATATGTCTATGTAGATTTTTGTGATATCTAAGCCACCAAAAATAAACATTCTATGTCTAAATAAGGAAGTATATGCACCTAGAAATGCACATAACATTAGCCAGTGAGGCGAAACAAAGCCCGCCTTCTTTCAAGTCCGTTTCTAAAAGGAATTAGTATTCGAAAATGCAATTTGGGTGCACGAGTATATTCCGAGAGTTTTATACGGCGCGGGGCGGGTCCAAAGGGGTGGTAAGGTACATATTCATCTTGTTATGTATGCGCCGGGATGCGCTGCTCCGGCAAACACAATAAGGACTCCCCCCATCGCCTACTGCTCCACACACACTCACCCCCCCTTATGGAAAACTTATTAGACTCGGGCCCGTCGGGAATCCTTTTTGCGATGGTAAATATTTGAGGGGGAAATTAAAATTTGACAGCGGACGGCCGGCAAGTTACGAAGGACATACGTGGCAGTTCGGGCATAAAATGAAATTCAGATCGAGTTAGAGATTATAGTTTCAGGCTTGTGTGTTTAGAGGCTGCCTCTTCCTTTATACGGCCTTTATGCGCAAGCACATTGTGGTTTACGCTTAAATTGTCTTTACATGGGTTGATGGTGACACATAAGCATGTTTCAGATATGCAAATTTTATGTTGGTGTATTATTGTATACCGAATTTTCAGTACCAGAAATAGTTCTTAAATAACAACTTAATGCTCTTCGATGGCTACAAAGTGCAGAGCCATTACAAAAGTCGGTGTAGCAATTATTTTCCCTCAATGTCCAACACGTATTCCAGACAAAGTTTCCATTATCTCGGGCGCAGTTCCATTTCACATGAAGTATTAAGGCTCATGCACACTTGCCTCGGAGAGCTAAGCCGCATTTTCAATTTCGACTGCACGCCAAGTTTTAATGTGTGTAGCGCGGAGTTTTGCAATTTCTCTATGTAAAGCGCTTCGAACTTTAAAAAGACGACGCGATTCTACCGTGTTCTGAATTCGAAATTAAATATTACTAAAATGGAGACGTACTTTTATAACAGAGAACTGCTTTTGTGTATTTTGGCGCAGGGGCACAGATTTGGCGTACAACGTACTACCTACTTAAGCATGAATAAAGTGTAATAACAATCTATCTCTAATAGTTTTCCTTCTAAAATCTCGTTTACATTCCAACACAAAGAAATGGCAAGTCGGCAGCCAAAACAACAAACGAACATTTAACATGTAAAACCAATGTAGTGAAAAATGAGGCAGATACGGAACGTGCGGAGCATTCACTCAGACATCACCCTTTGTTACAAACGGGAGAATTTACCTACCCACCCCTTCCCCATAATGGACTAATGTAAGAAAGATATGAAGAAAAATCTTATTTTATTTACGAGCTTCGTTCGAAAAATAAAATGTAATTGCGCATTATTACTCTGTGAAGCTTTGTGCGGGAGCTCCGAGGTATATAAAGGTATTAAGGGGTAATGTCTTGGCAGTAATTAAAGGCAGGGTGGGGTGCGGGGGCGCGGGCGGAGGCTGCGCTGGGCGTGGTCGGCGCATGCGCCCTCGCTTCTAATTACACAGAAACAACGAGTCATCGACGCCTTGCCCGCAGCTTCATTAAGAGTAAATACAACCGCTCTATGTCTATGCGCGCCTGGTACATGGAAGGGAGGTTTCTCTAACAAGGGCGGGATCGTAGGTATTGCAAGAGGGCGTGGGCTTTCTACAAGATAATACCTACATAGTATAATTAATTACTTTGATAATTAACAACAAATAGAAAGTCTAATAAGGGTCCGTAGAGTAGTTCTAAATAAATCACGAGACAATCGCGATCAATGAAGACATAAAGGTGATTGGCGATAAGAAAAACAAATGAGAGTCGGGGGTAAAAAAGTAGCGTATATAACTGTTGGACATTCAAATGAAATGGGCCCGAAATCGTAGATAGGGGGCTTTATGAACAAAATAAGGCGCAGACGGGGGTGGGGTGGAGGGGGGTGGAGGCATTAGTACGGACCTTCCTAATATAAATGGGGGATGTGTGAGATCTAACATATAGCGCCGTGTATGGTGATGATGGAAATCACGACCGTATAGGAAAATGTGATTTTGTCGTAATTACATTTTGAAGATTTCTTTTTCAGGAAGTTCTACGGAGTAGGAAAGTACTTTTGGTCTTACGACAAAAGTTATAATGAGGTTCGTCATATATTAAATACGAGATTTGAAACCTACATAAGGTAGGTATTTGCATTTAAGATTATATCGTGTGTCTTGTTATTACTCGTAAGCAATGCCATTAAAATTGTTTGATTTCTTTGTTAATGGATTTAAAGGTACTTTGAATGGAGTAACATGGTATGTTAAGACGCACTAAGCCCTTTCACATTTATTCATAGCCTACCCCGTGAAGAATGGCAACAGTTAGAGACGTCTAAATATAACAATTTAAATAAAAAATCGTCGCACGTGACGAGGTGGTCCCGTCATGTAAATTGCCCTTCGGAAAACAACCCACGTACCGCACAGAGGGTGCATATATTTTTGATTTGTTCTTGCCTAGCCAATTTTGGCCTCTTCATCATTTTTGAAAATAACATTCGTCACTTCACAATCTAGCATAATAGAGGCCAAATGAACGTAAACACTGTTGCTTCTGCGCTTTAAAAATGGAACGCCGAAATAATTCAAATACACCAGTCTCATAAAAGTTTAAACATCAAAGGCTGCATAAAAAATGGTCCTTGGCTAAAGTGACGTACTTGCTAGCCATTCAATCAGGGTTACAGAAACAGCCGCGGGGTGGAAATACGGCCTAGGGGTAACATTTTTCTCACTTTCCCGGCTGCGCCCGAATTACACCCCTAAAGCTGTATCGTTCGATCTCTAGATATGTATCTGGGTTGTAATTTTTCTTGTCCATCTTAGTATTCACGGCACAATATCCCCCGACATGCCTAATCCTTCGTACCCGTGTGTTATACAGGATGCGATAGTTTGTGAATCAGATTTAAATCCTTCAGAAATTAAATTTCAAGATGATTGTTATTTCAAAAACAAAATGCCGGTATAATAGAAAATTTAAATGTATCTCACACGAGGGCAAACCATGATTATTGTTTTAAATGTGATGGTTATTATAATTGAAGATGTTGACTTATGAAATTTACAAAATTCCCCGTAAGTCCTAGTGCTCACGGCACAAATAAAGTAACAAAATCATCAAGTACTAGACAGGTAGATTCATTTGTAGATCACCCTGTATCGGCCACGAGGAAAACGAGACGTGGAAGGGAAATGAAAAAATGTCAATGATTGAGCGTCATACCTATGGGAATAAATTTCTCGAGTCGAGGAACACTTTTCTCCGCTGAATTGTCAATTTGATCCGTCGACGTAGCCTGATACGTTCTCCCTATGAAGGTATTTTTCTTACAATAATACCTCTATGCAATTTTCTTATCCCCCCTTTATTAAAATGTGTACTGTGTTCTTAGTTATGTGCCTATGAAGTCCTCACGAACTATGAAATACATATTATACGGGACGTATCACTTTATTCGCTTTAAAATCTTCAAATGAAATATAAATTGACTAACTTTATACTTGCTAAAAATATACTTTAGCTATTAAATATAAAACTTGAAATTATAGCTACCGAAGAAAAAAGGTTTTCAGTTGCCACTTGCACGAATTAGGTCACCTTCTTTCTTGGAAATAGAGTCTGAAATAATTAAGCTTTACAAACTATCCGCTTTATCTATCTTAGCGTCGTTCCCTATCTCTGTTTGTCCCCATTTATCCCTCCCGTTGGCGAATAGCGGCTCCCACCCGGGGCGGGGCAGAATTTTTCAGTGAACATTAGCAAATGTAAAGTTTTCTCAGCCAATTAAATTTAATTATCCTTAATTAATCCATAAATAAATTAAATTATCCTTAATACTGAAACCTTATTTATGTGATTGGTTAACAAAATATCATTACGTAAATAAATTATTAAATAAAGTATAATTCGTTACACTCTATCAGTTTATCAAAAGTTCGTATCGCATTGTTACATGGATCCCTTTTCATAACATACAAAATTAATTTTCGTGCGTGTTTCCATTGGAATTATTTATGAGATCGAATAAGCAATAAACGTATACCGATAACATGTATTTGCTTGCGGTCGTTAAGACGGTGGATTTATCTAAAAAGGAGAACAAAAATGTCGCGGCTTACCCCGAGCCCGACGTCGTAAAAGACCCAGATATACGGACAGAACCTCCGACATAACAAAAATACTTTATTTATATGCTAATGTAATTTATATGACGCTTAATGTCTCATGGCTGGTAACGCACGATTTTCTTCCATTCTTTCCAGGCTTCGTTTGACGCTAAAAAGGATCGTATGAGCTTTAAATTAAGGCAGTATTTTGTGGGTTAAAAGTGTCGTGTGTGCCGATACGATTATGAATGCGCGGTAGGAGGCAGCTTCCAGCCAGCTTCCTCGTGGTGGGGGGTGGGGGGGGGGGGCAGGCGCGGGGGGGAGCGGGAGAATCAATAAAAATACGCGAGAATAGCGTTGATTATACAACGGGAATATGGTAGGAGAAGCTCTTTCAATAACACTACAGCTGAAAAAATTGTGCAAACGAAAATGGCGCCTTATTGAATTGGTATCGATTTGACATTCCAGTGACTTTCGTACGCTTTAAGTTGGCGTCGTATCTTTACGAACTTAATATAGAAAGACATAACGACCTTAAAGATAAATAGGTTTATTCACCGACCACTAAGACGATACGATTAGCATAGGGATAAGTGAAACAGCGAAACGATAAGGCTGTATGCATACGTACATTAGACATTCAAATTAGACGAAAACAAACCATAGCGAGCGAATGATGGACAGTGCATCAGTGCATTGTTGCGTATTTAGCATAAAAATCCACATCAGAGTTGCGACGGACGCAGACGGCTTGAATGCAGATTTAGAAATACGCTGAAGATTCTGAATTTGAAATTACTTGACAGACATTCTTAGAACCAGAGATTCATCACGAGTTAAGTTATTAGTCGCGTCTGTATAAATAGTACTATTCAGTCACAGCACCCAATACATGCCTTGATCTATTGGGTCACATATTTTTTAACAGTAACTCCTTAACAGTACATAATAAAGATACTTGAATACTTTTGCCTTGTTATTCAATTTCTCCAAAGAATTGTTTTGTTTACGTAAAAAGGTGAACAAATACCTATTTCAAAGAGTATCAGTTCCAATGAGTCACATCAACTCAAAATCCAAAAATGATCTCAGACATTCAGACTTGAATGGTCGTTGGATTGTTTCTTTCAAAACTTTTTATTCATATAAAAAGCGAGACTCGCTTAATATTTGCAGCACGCCAAATTTAAGGAGCTATAAATTTTCGTCATTAGGATAATAATAAGAAGCGAAGTGTTGTCGAGGGAACGGATGCTATAATGCCTTTTGTTCGACTTCGTGTAACTTGCATACCAATGATCTTGCTCTTCTAAATGTATTTTTTCTTGCAATCATATATTTTTTTCAAGTTTAGTGCAACTCTTGGTTGTTTGTATCACTATTATACACTATTGAAAGTACCACACGCCATAACATTAAAATGCAACCGCTATACCACTATATTAAGTAATCTTGCCAAATAGCTGATAGTAATAAACCGAAGCATTTTTCAGGAATTGCATTTCCCACCCATACATTAAAGTTACAGCGAAAGGAATTTAAACAACACACCACCATTAGGCGTATTAGCATAACTGCACATAACAACAAAGTTACATGCACAAAAAGCTGGCAAAATGTCAGAAACTACACGCTACAAAATACCATAGAGAATCGTAATGAGATATCGAGGAAAGTCCCACAGCTACTGATTTATTGCACAGTTTGATCACTTTATGATGGCGAAAATTGCTAGGAAAGTTCGCTATGCAAATGACATTAAAGATGGTCGGCTGTGGCGGCGAGTGGAAACTGGTGAAGTTGATGGCGATAAAGCACTATATTAACAATTTCGCGTATAAAGTGGCGCCACAGTGCAAGAACATATGCCCACTGATGTTGGTGGATAGCGGAAGAGTGGCGGTGTTGAATGTGCGTGACGAACGATAGCTTCTGCAAGTTATAACGGAATAGAAATTGATGACAAATGTCGTATTGACGGCATAGTTGAAAGACTGTGTACTTTCTAGAACATAATGTTATTAACTTTGTGATGTATTTTCCAGTATGCTTTATAAACAGTGATACATTTGATAATTGTATTTTACGAATAGCTGGTAATAAGTACAGTTAGGAACATTTTGAGTATCAAATGTCCATATCTACTAGGTAAATGAGAAAAAAAACTAATTTAATGTGAAGACGTGAAAGCTTGTACTGTAGATGAGTCAGAAGTGTAAAAATAGAAATAAAGTTAAAAACACCAGCTGGCTACGCGGCGACCATGTTAATTTTGATGAAATTCTCGAATTAGCATTCGACAACCGTCATGGATCTGCCCATTGTTGTATCATTAAATGACTTCAAAGTTGCTGGCGATGTATTTATTTAGCATATGAATTAAAAATATGCTGTTCTCAGAAATAGTATAATATTCACGATACTAAGGTTATTATAAAATTAACACAGTATTTTTCTTCTCTTTATTGTGTCTGTGAAAAAGTAACGTAACCTATGATATTTTATTTCGCGATGGTGACCGGATACAGTGCACATTATGGCTACGTCTCGAATCATTGGTGGTGCAGACATTTAAGCTAATTCTAGTTATATAGAACACCAGTGCATCATAATTTGCATTAACATTAGAACTATCTACATATATACTCGTATTTACATAGGTATTATAACATTAAACGATCAGGCAACTGTTCCCAGTTACATTTTCTCAGTGACTTCATTGTCTGTATAAGTGCATACTGATATTTATATGCATGGTTTAATTAAGTTGAGCAAAACAGTTTGCAACAGAAGTCTGTAAATCCGTACAGCATGATCTAACATCATCCGGCCCAGTTGGTCATTACGGTGGAATATTTTGTTTGTTTGTGACCAACTTGGACATAGAACCGATTGACCCGCGGTTGAATAATGACATTCTCTCCAACCGTATCTTAATGTAAATGAAGATTTATTACTTTGTTCTAATATACATTCCCTTTCAGAGAGAGAGAGAAGGCCATCTACTTGATGGTAAGTACCTATAAGTACTTTTTGTTATGCGTGTACTAATACTTACGTTGTTATAGAGACGTGGGTTATGGGTTTTTTAATTGATTAATTATTCATGCACAGAACTGCCTAAAGTATACTACCTACTTAAATCAACAGCAAAATGTGGCCTACTTGTAAACAATATTCCCAAACACAAACATCTAATAATACCTACTTATACTGCTTTGGCAGTCATGGTAGCGTACATGAAACAAAAAGAAAATTCACAAATCAGTTACTTGTAACACTGCACACCGAATAGGGAATCAGAACACGTTATAAATTTCGTAAAAAACCTATCTCTCCATACGAAAAGTCACGTAACCAACATGCTTTTAATGGAAGTTTTCATAAGTGATAGAATAAAATATGAATTGTTTGACTCCTTTGCAGCTTACAATATCACTTCACACCCTGTATCACCTAAAATTGATTATTGTAGAGTTTGATTCGTAGCTCGATCCCCGCAATGTTTATGGGCATTGAATTGCAAATCGCAAGTGTATAAGTATTCAAGGTTGGGCGAAGGTGTCACGTTTATGTTAAAAAAAATATGGAATAAAAAAATATGAAAATTGATGGAAAATAATCAGAGTCCGCGAGGTACCGCTTTGTTTGCTCTACAGTCACGTGCGCAATGACGACAAATCCCACCCATTGTTGCTTCTCACTAAACGTCAAGGTTTCCGATTTTGTTACAACTAAAACGTGCCAATACCAAATTTAATATTAGTTAATTAAAAAAAAGAACACACCATTACGTGGTGTCGCAGTCCCACAAGCCGGCAGCGAGCGTTGTCAATTAAATTTCTACTTTGGGTCAGAAGTGAAATCTATTATCATGCGGCGCAGTGCTGACACAGACCGTTTAAACACTGTGTTGATCTCAAACCATGGATCCGTGAAATTACGTTAAAGGGTCCGTAATTAACCGTTTACTTGACGCAACTATTACGGAGACCGAGTGTGCAATTAGCTGGCAGCGTCAGTCTACCACAAAGCATAGCGACTTGTGTAGTTGCAGTTGAATATATGCTGTGGTTATTAATTACAGGGTCACGAAGTCTCAATTAGAGTACTCATTAAGTGTCTAATGGTTGTGTAAACAATGCTCTGATGATGGCATCACGCGACGACGTCCTGTATAACACAAAAGGTTTTGTGCAAACGTATCATGATGTGACCGCACCGTGAAGTAATACGGCGTTTTGCATTCGCGATTATAAATTCCCAAAGTCTACTAAGAAATGTGACGATTTCGCCCGCAGCACTCTTGGCTATGCAAGACTGACTCGCTATGGCTGAACAATAGCTTTTGAACTCAAACAGAGGAATGAAATTAAATACATCCAGTTCAATTAAGCGAAGTTAAAACGTAAGAACCTAAATGTCGCATCTCAAGAGTCAATGAATGTGTAACAAAATTTTAGGGGGCCATTTTGATACACTTATTGTATGTCCCGTTGCTTTTGCTAAATAGAACTGGTTCTTAGGACAAAAGGACCCTTATAATGAGGCCAGCATATTGTGCCGAGAGCCCTTAGAATCAAGCTCGATATTGCGTCGTACAATATGCTTTTTTTCTTTAATGAGAACATTTTCAAAACTTGTAAGTGAGTACAGAGTTGATAAAGACCGCTTTGTTCGTAAGGCTAGCTTCATTATGTTTATTTGTTTGTACAGATAGCAAGTGAAATAGCCCGTGTGAATACTAAACGGATTAAATGTATGACATTTACTCGCTCCACCTGGCCAATGTCCATTTGCCTCACTCTTTACGAGCGCCACATGTCGATGTGTCCTTTTTCAAAAATTATGCAATACTAATAAAACTTCAATGGGTTTGTGTCATAAAGTTGAGCAATTAAAGGTCCCTCTGCATATTTTGCTCTCAAGCTAATATAAGATGTTATTTTCTTATTGTGTCCTAACAGATACTACCGTGAACTAGCGTTTTGTCACTATAGTTAAAGTATCAACTAGTCAGATTAGACACTGAGCATTAATTTAGGCCACCGTTGATAAGTTACAAAGTCCTGAAGTTAAAATATGTAGGTATATACGTTTGGTATCTGACTTTAAAGTCAAAGTTTGTTAAGATTTGTAAACATACATAGTTATTTATTTTTCTATACTTACAAGGTTTTAATACGTTACGTAGATATATCACAATGAATACGTACGACAAATAAACGTTGCGCCCAATATTCCTGGCCGGTCACATGGCAAACAATGTCCGGTCAATAATGTCACCATCAGCATAAATAACATTACACCTAATTTATTTAGACAGGCGACAGATTTCGTCACTAATCCAATATCCTCCGGGCAGAAGGGCTAGAGACAGACACGGACTTCCTTATTCTGAGATCGACGGCCATCGAGCCAGCAATCAGATAACAATCTCGGTTCAATCTCGACTATTTAACGCGGGGCTATCTGCTCAATTAGGATGTGGCGGATATGCGGGCCCGGCCGAGGCAGGGACAGTGGGACAGGCAGAGGCAGGGACAGTGGGACAGGCAGAGGCAGGGACAGTGGGACCGGAGCGAATTGGCCTCTCAGTTTGTTGAGAATACGCTTGTTCGTGTGCTTAGTGGAATGGGGATATTAATCGTACCGATGGTGGTTAGGGTGGAATAGATATTTTTAGAATAACTTAACTTTAGATGTAGACATTGAGTTGAGTGTGTATTTCTGTAAATAAATAAAATGTAATACAGTTTAAGATGACAAGAGTTCTGAAACAAAGCCAAATTGTGATAGTAGGTAGTGCAAGTTATTAAAAAACGGTTTGATTACGGGTTACTGTTTCATTCATATGTTTCGCGCGGCGATCCTATACGTATTTGAAATTTACAGCAGAAGTTAAATTTAGTCGTTTGATTATATTTAGATGCCAGGGTTTGTTGCTTTAGTTACGTTTCCATTTAACTTAAGTATTCAAATGTGATACAGAATAACTGTGGAATTTAAAATTATGAAATCAGACTTGGTGTATTAATAAAACGTCTGCGTAAGAACCAGAAAATCCTTGAAGGTGGCCACTGGGAATTTTCCACGGGTCCATTTTGCTATCATACATACATCTCACAGTCAAATCCTACGGTAATTTGTGATGATTTTGTAACTCATTTATTATGCAAGGAATATAAAGTGCTTAGTGAATTGTTTAAAGCAGCTGCGATGCCGGTCGCAGTAGAAGAATCTGACTGTCTAAGTGGAAGCCATATTTGTTGTGACATGGCTGCGGCGACGTAGCCTGCCTGGGGGTCACTCTATATGACAAAAAATGAAGTTTCGGAGCGCTGCTGTGCGAGCCACGACTCTATCTCGTAATAAACATGCCGATTGCACAACAGCTTTCGTTCGTTCGTTTTCGTCAGTATAGAGTAACCCCATGATCTTTCAACTTATTATTCATTACATGGGAGCGACGAGTTCCCTCCGAGCTCTCGATATTATGCACCTCCTTGCATTACGCACGAAATTAACATCCGACATTGAACGTAGTCAAAATACAAAAAAAAGGAAATTTGCTGAAACCTGATCAAAGCGACTGAAAATATACGACTTGAAGGACCTCTTATTTAATCACTTTAGATATATAATTATACAGGTTTACATAGGTCGTATGTAGTGTATCATCTCATTGGAGTAAATACATATACCCACTGAAAATTCATACCATGACAGAGCTCCATGCGATGCTTAAGTTCTGCTTAACTTTGCAGTCCTTAGTTGTGAAACGTGATTATGTAGTTTTTATATTCGCGACTATTATAGGTTTTACCCATTTCCTTCAGTTTCCACGAGTACTCTAAGGTAAGCTCTCAGATCCCGCTGCTTATCCACCTCACAAATAAGCTTATTTTCATATCTCTTACTCAAATTATCACAACAGGTACTTGGAAGAAATTGCCACATTCTTTGTTTAGTTAACGTGGCAATGAAACGGCGAAGCGTCAGTTATAGAGACACGAGCTGCACCGACCACCTTACCAATTCACATAAGTACTCCCTTATGAGAGCATATTTAAAGTTTATTTTACCTTGAAGGCAATGTGCATTTATGCTTGTGTGTTGGTTAAGCTAAGTACAGGCTTCTTGTCACGAAGACACAGGCTCGTGGTTCCTATAATTGTTGATAATCTTTCCAGTTGCCTACTTTGTTAGCCGAGCGATTAGTGGTAATCGCAACTTAATTGTAGAGAACACTAAATGGAAACAAGGAAACGTCTGGAAACAAAGAGGATTGTGGGCTTTGTGGCGTTTGTTAAAGCTGGTGGTAGGTACCTATATGTACAATAGGTATGTAGGTTTTGGATTTAGAGGGAGATGTCACATCGGTAAACACCTACAGATAATAAGTATTTCGTATACAATATTTAGGGTTTTAGTTGGTTATATGCTGATGCACGGTTAAACGTATTATTTTATTAAATTTTGCGACGGCGACATTAAGCCTTTTCCGTTTAGGAGTATTTTGGTGCGTGTCTGGAACCTTTTCCTTGCTCCCGAGTGTATTATAATAAAAATATTTCTTGATAATAATATTATTTCAAGTAAGTAATTTGAAATCGTGACAATTCTATCTGTTAACAAACGGTTGTGAAATCAGCTTTATTAACAAGTCCAGCCTAGTCAATTCATGTTATACCTAAAAGTTGTTGACCGCAGCACAAATCAATTTTACAAATTGAACCACGACTGCAAGTTAACACAATAAGTTGTTTAGTTTTTTGTTTGTAAGGCGGTGATTGAACTTATATAATAATTGACAATATGAGTTTGTCGACGACACTTGTAGCAGGTCTTCTTGAGTGAATAAGACAGGCGAAGTAGGGTGAGAAAACAGTACAGACATAGTTATAGTATCTAGCATTTTCAGGGGTTTTATGTTTGGGTTTAGTTTAAGTTAGGCACATAAGCTATGAACTAAGTAATTAAATAATATGTCATACAAAATATACCTACATGTCATGGCCGACAGTCAAACCGGCACAATTGTAAATAATTAGGCCTCATGTGCACTATTTATGGTAGTGTTTACGAGCATTCATAATTGCCAATTGTGGCACATTAAATCGAATAGCAATTGTCCTCCGTGTCATTAGCTCACAGCTGTTATATTATGTCAGGGATGCTCAAACTTGGGCCCGCGGGCATGACTGATGAATGGCCTAAACGTCATCATAACATTCATAACCTTACCTATTACGGCATTATTTATGATACCTATACTTAAGTTTTTTTCTCAGGATAAACTAATAATTGTAAAATAATTATCTAAGGGAAAAAGGGCTTAAAGTGATCTTTTGGTGTGCGCCACATCATAAATTCTAACAATACAGTTAGTTTCATAAATAAATATCTGTAAATAAGGACACCGTCTGTTACCAAATTGAACGTAGTGTGTAAATACTGACTGTCTACCGACATTAGGCTCGTTTCACACTCCTACGGAACAGAAATTACGCGGTCGCGATCATCAAATTACAAGCTGTAAATTACCATATTTTTGAAAAGTTTACACTTGTCCATTATGGTCGTGCACCGGAGAGTCAACGGCCTCGAACCATCCGGATCTAATTACGTAGTGTCATTAACATCGGAGACGGCACGTCGGTCTAGGAAATGGAATCGAATCATTAGTAGTTTGATTACAAAAAAGGCTTAATAGAAATATAATAACGCCGCAGCCAAGAAGAAATTGTAAAAAGATTGTGGAGCGATCCAATAATTGGTGGTTATTCGTCGATACGGTTTGGAGCGAGTAATGGGTTGGGACCGGGCGACGTGACTGTAGCCGGGATGGAGATGGAATATTACAATTTAGCGGAGTTTAGCGATCGATCCCGGCCGGCCCGGCCGTGATGCCGCTAATGGAAATTTTATGCTGTAATCGTAGTTTGTTTCCTGTGATTTATTTTATTTTAGGTGGGAATTCTAGGCGTCTTCCTTAGCTAACATAACAATATGAGATGTCTTATGGCTCTGTTATACTCGGGTATACCTTACTGTTATTTATCAAATCATATTTATCTATATTTTTTAATTACATAATAATTTCTTTAAGATTTAATATTTTCTATTTATAGTTTAACCATTACAAATATTGTCGATAAGAATACAACATCTTTGATCATTTGTCTCGTTGCAAAAGTAAAATATCCTGAATAGGTAATTCTATGTACGGTAGCCATTGTGTAGGCGCCCTTCAAGCAATCTATCTGCCAATGATATCGGTTCAATTCGACAAAAAACCTCTTTTGTAATTCTACAAAAAGTGTTGTTTTCTAAGGGATCACGTTCTATATATTGGCTGGTACAATAAGATAATTAGTTGGATAAGTAACGGGGATTTTTTCCTCCATTAGCCTTACTTCTTTGTGTCGGTAATTTAATATTTTTTTCGTGAAACCTGCCTTGAACGCATTTAAGCGGCTACGAGAGCAGTTTGTATAAGGTTCAGAGAGTTTATCTCCTTACATACTTTAAAAAAATATCTATTGCCTATGCAACTGTGCATCCAATAATTTAATAATATATCTGTAAATACCTAAGTGTTCAGGAGACTAGTATTGTATACCTAAAGCATAATTTGCTTGCGATGCTTATTTTGATCCTCTATTTCATAGCGGTTTCAGTAGGTAGGTACCAGCTTAATTAAAAAGTAATAAACTTAAGTTTATCTTTAGATCGTTTTCCCTTTCCGGGAATCGAACCCATGCATTTCGCTGTTCGCGTCACTACAGACATTATGTAGTACCTATATACTTTTCCATGTTCACTTCAGTATCTAGCCACCCAAATGGAACTAGTTCGCTGGGTTTTTATAAAGACCTCAAACCTAAGGTACAATTTGATCTAAATATCTCTAAGTACTTTATACGTTCATCGTAAGAAACTTTAGTACTCTATATATCTAACTATTTAAATATTATGTAGGTATCCATTTATGTTGTAAGTAGGTAGGTAGGTACTTACGGTTTAACACGTTATCTCCAACTTTGCATTATCCACAGAATCCGTTGAATGCTCTCACCCATAACTTATATAACGATATAATACATATTATGCATATTGTAAATTAATTACAAAATAAAATACTTACGAAAAAACCAAAAAAAACTACTTTAAAAAAGTTGCAGTGCCGTCACGATCGTTTCAGTTTGAAAAATTAAATCTGATCCAACCAGATAATTATTTAAAAATACTTATTGTCTTTACTAGGAATCTGTTTCACTTGTATGCATAACATAATTTCCTTTCCTACATGATTTATAATAAAACTTTAGCATGGTGTTTTCACAGCCTATGTCAAAGGCAAATTTATGACTGTTGAGCCTAGAAACAATGAAATGAGTATTCTTTTAAACTTTCCCAACAACAAACAGAGAACCACCCACGAAGAGCAAACTAAATGAGCCCAAATTTTGACATTTCAAAAGCACCTTTTTACAGGTGAAACTAAAGGTTTTTGTTTTAGGATTGCAATTGTATGCGTAAGTTTTACAACTCAGATAGACAGGCAACAATGAGTTGTATACGTTTACCTGCCTTTCCTGTGTTCATCTGTCTGCAACTAATACGTAACCCAACCTGGCTGGATACTTTCTGTACAATTACTTCTCAATAGATACCCCTCATTTGTCTTAAAACTTACTTCGTAACTCAAGCACTGGCAAAAACAAAACAACTTAGGATAAAAGGAACAAAGGAAATTATAAAACAAAAGAAAAAAAAAACATAACTTCAATAATATAAATATTGCATTTATTTCAACGAATTTAGGAAAATATAATAACTGTAGATAATAATATAATAATACTATTCAGTTTAGAAGATTCTCAAATCTTTCTACGACCGTTACAGCCGCCTTAATTATTAACCAAAAGATTGTTTCACTGGCTGGCACTGGACTTTGTGAATCAATATTTATTGACACTTATACTTTAAAATAACAGTAAACACTGATCACACGTTATTTCCATAAAGTTAAATACTAATAAATTAAAATTATTGGAAGTCGTATTGGAGGCAAATCAATATCAAGCTACCACAAGGTATACTGTCAGCTACCTTATACATACATAGGTACACAATTCAAACAAAAAAATACAACTAAGAAACAAAAATAAATACAAACACAACAATAAAAAACAAAAGAAAAATAACAAAATGCGATATGCAAATAAAAAGTGACGGTTGAAGCGACATAATATTGTTTGGGAGGTAAGTGAATTTTCAAGACAGCGACGGTATTTCGAGTATGGGGGGTTGTTTCCACGTGCGCGATAGGAGCGCGCGGGGCGGCGGCGCCCCGGTGCGCACGCGCACAGAGGCACGAGCTACGCGCATAAATCATTCTAAATTCAAGAAAATATTTGCATATCGCCTTACTCCCTAAATTCTAACCACTCTTATGTAAATGCAATCGGGAGAATAGCAAAAACGCGCACCCGGACCCCACACGAAACTTAAACCCACTCATTATTATGTAAAAACGACAACTTTTCTACTGTTATGTCTGTATATATTTTTGCCTCCCGGAGCCCTCGTCTCTTGACGCGAGCCCCGTGCAATGATATGCAACGTACACTACCACATTATATATAGTTATATCACAAGTTCCTTAAGATGCCTCTACGAAACAGTCAACTGTATCTCTACATGGATATCGCTAAACTATCGTAATATTTCGAACAGTGGTCGGCGACAATTTTACAGCTTACTATTATGTTATGTTAAACCTAGTAGTATACTTTTACACGTTGAACTTATTTACAGTGGAGCTCTGACAAATAATAATTTACATACATAACACTTGGATCCTAAAAGGCACCTTATTTAAATAGTAATATAGAATTCAGGCTTCGCTATGACTTTACATAAAAACTAAATCGCATTAAATTCTCTAAAATATATAAATTTGGTTTCCTCAATAACCCTACAACAATCGAGAAGTCTCTGCAATACTTAATAGGACTTTAAATATTATGAACAACTAGGAAGAATAATATTATGCAACAGATTACTAGTCCATATCGCTAGGCGATGTTGGTTTTCAATACGAAGCATAAATCAATAAGTTAATAAAAGAAATAAGAGAAACAATGGACATTGACGTACAATTCCAGAGAATTTCTCTTCTGATTGGCGGCATTTAAATAATTGATTATTCATGTGGAGCGAAATGCATGTGCGCGAGATCGGTCCCATTAGATATACGTCGTCCTTCACGCGTCCTACCATTGTTTAGTTTCGTTTGCATTTGAATACTGGCTGCATAGAGCGGGCCGCCCACCGTCCAGGCCCGCCTCCGGAGTGACAGCTGACGAGCAGTCGACACTAACTCACAGCCGCCACAGCCGGGACCGAGGACAGGTCTATGAGCACGACGCATCAACGGGAACCATCTCTCAACCAGCATTTTGCACGCACAAGCGGCACCCGCAGCGCAGTGAGCTAGCCCATTCCACGCTGCATTAAAATTATACTATCACGGGCGTGAAAATCGAGAAATGATTTTTTACTGTTTCGGTCATGAAGCCCGCTGGAAGCGGAGAAGATAGCCGGTAATTATTTGAATTATAAAATATTTTCTGAGATTGAATCGGTACGAACGTGCCACTATTAAGTTCACAATCGTGTCAGAATTGATTTTTTTACGGCTCGGTATAGTAAGCAATTATTTCGATACAATAGATTTCTTTTAACTTATTAGTTTTGGGCCGCAATTTCAAATGAAAGACCAACATTGCTTAGAGATATGATTCTAACTTTGAAACGATATTTACAAGAGGACTCACTAACTAGGAAACAGGTTAACGACCGTCACGGCACGAGTGGAGCTTCGCTCGTGTCTTCTGCCACATCAATAGCTGAATTGAGAACTAGGCTACGAGACGAGCGAGACTCTTGGCAGTAGGTCGAGCTGGGCCAACGCCGGGCGGGCCGGCTCAGGTCGTGCACTCACCGTTGGGGGCGAGCTGCGGGCGTAGGAAGGAGGCGTGCAGGTCGGCGCCGGGCAGGTCCAGCCGCGCCGCCATCTGCATGAGGGCCAGCGCGCCGTCGTCACCCGCCGCGCCGCCCTCCAGCCGCGCGCGCACGGCCGCGATGTGCCCGCGCGTGAACACGTGGTCCTGCACCGAGTACTTGTGGCTGTACTTGAAGTCGCACACGCGGCACTCGTCGGGCGGCGGCACGTCCGACACCTCGGACAGCCCCGCCGCGAGCCGCGCCTTCTTCTCCTTGGCGCGCGCGTTCTGGAACCACACTTGCACTACGCGTTTCGGCAGCCCTATCTCGCGCCCTAGCGCTTCACATTCGGCCATTGTAGGCGTTTTGTAGTCGGTGAAGAGGGCCTTCATGATTTTTACTTGTAGGGATGACATCTGAGTTCGGAAGCGCTTGCCGGGCTGCCGGTTGTTAGGGTGGCCGGCCGGCGAATTAGGTTCGTCCTCCTCGTAAAACTCCATAGTTTCCGAAGTTTCTGATCTTTCGTCTGCATCTGATCCGGGTCGAGATAAATCAACAGGTTTGCTGAGATCTAAAGCTTGATCTGGTTTTCCTCCATGTTCATTGCGTCTTTCAGACGTGTCGTTGCCGCCATTCTGTTGTGCGGCGGCTTGAGCCTGCGCCTGCGCTTGTAAGTCGTTTACGTAGCGCTTCATTGACTCCTCACTGTACTGCTTGATAAACTTCTCCATGTCTGAGTGAAAGGGTGGAAAAATAGGGGGCAACATGGGAGCCCCCGCTTGCGAAAAATTCTGCTGCCTGTCACTTTGTTGAGAGCCGAAGCTCGGGGTTGATTCAGTACTCAGTTCTTCATCCGGTAGAGTATCAACGTTTATTTCGCCGCGGGCACACTGGTCGGCGTGCTTGGTACTGAGGTGACTCTCCAGCGCACTCTTCACTTTGAACAAGGCTGGACAAAACGGACATCTTTTGTTTATAACCTGCGCGTGCGCGCGAAACTGTCCTTTCCTCTCACGTGCTCGTGTATTTTGAAACCAAACTTGTACGACTCTTTTCTTCAATCCTACTTCTCTTGCAATATTCTCAAGCATTTTTCTAGAAGGATTTGATTCAATTTGGTACTTTTGGTAGAGGTAATCCAGTTGTTCGGGCAAGATAGTGGTTCTTAGTCGTTTGTCTTTAGGTTGTTCCCCCGTATCTATTTCTTCGAATTCATCAAATTTCCGTTTAGCTGCTTGTTGGCTCAGCGCGGCTACTAAAGGGTGACGTGCGTCATCATTTCCTAAAGAAGCGTTCAGCTGCTGCAGCTGAGCATGCTGCTGCAAGATCCCAAAAGGGGAATCCGGGGGGTAGGTCGGAAAAAGGTTCGGGTTCATGATGTGTACTAGCTGATGTTCTCGCCAGAGGTCAAATCGTGGGAAGACAAGATTACATTTATCGCATTGGAAATTGCCATCTTTATCATCGCGTGGAGGATGCGCAAGCGGTGTTACTGGCGTGTGAGGCGTCTGAGGCGCCGGGGACACGGGGTAACTGGGGGCCGCGGGGGTGGGGGTGCGGGGCGGCGCGGGGGACACGGCCACGTGCGACGCGTGGTGCTCCACCGTGCTCGAGTTCGAGTCTTCGCTACTCAATGTCGCCGCTACTTGGGCCGCTGCAGCTTGGGCTTGTGCAGAACGCTTCGCATCCTCCTCCTTAAAACAATGCGTCTTCTGGTGTCTGATCAGCTCGTAGTATCTTTGGAACACCAGTTGGCATTTCTTACACTGGTAGTTCAGACCTGGTGTCCGCTGGAACCTGTTGGCATCGTCTGTGGCTCCTGCTGGCGGTTCAGCTGCTGGTTGGTTTTCATAAACTTTCCTTGCCTTCTGTCGAGCATTTTGAAACCAAACAACAATAACTCTCGGACTCAGTCCCAATAGTTTCGATAAGTATTCAAGATCGTCATCTTTAGGATATGCATTGTTTTCAAAGAACTCTTGTAGCACTTTAATCTGATAGTCAGTGAATCTAGTTCTGTTGGCGCGTTTGCCTGAAGACCCCGAGCTGTTGGATCCGTTCGAGTTGCCCCCAGAAAGTCCGTAATCGGCCGGTCCCCTGCCAGGACTCAGGCTGCGATTTGGGGTCAGAGGTAGGACGTTCGGGGGCATGGAGTTTGGGGACGTGAAGTTTGGGTTGATTTTTGGTGGCAACATTGATGGATGAGGCGGCTGCGGTATCGTCGTCGCCGGGATCGAGTCTAGCTGCGATTGTATCAGTGAGTTGAGTGACATGTGTGTTGGAGTCTGCGGCCTCGAGATACTCTGATGGTGGTCGGGATTTGACACCATCGATGGCGCAGGGCTTTGAGATGGAAGTTGAGGAAAGATGAAACTTTTATCCTCCTGATGTCCATTATCATATGAGTTGTATTTATCTTCCATGGTGGGCTCATCACATGGCTCAGACTTGACTTCTTGTTGGTTGAGAGTCATGTTAATAGATTCTTCTAACTTTACTTTCTTTTCTGGCGGTGGCTTACCTTCATCAGAGCTAGCCGAAGAGTCGAGTGTTGTGACCTTGGCCTCACCTGTCTTCTCATACTCCTCAAGGTTGAGGGTAGTGGATGGAGGGTTGTTGAAGTTGTATGGAGAGTCTTTGTTGCGTTGGCGTTCTTTGAATAAGGTGTTGCGGAACCAGTGCTTGATGACTTTAGTGGCAAGTCCAGACTGCTTGGCCATCTTTGCGATAGCTTCGTCACTTGGAGAGTTGTTGATATCGAAGTGTGCACGCAGGATCTTCAATTGATCATCAGTAATACGAGTACGGGCCCTCTTCTGTCCAGCGGCATTAGCCTACGACAAAGAAAAACTATGTTAGCATATCAATAAAACTACTTATGAAAATCTGAAAACATTAAACACGTGACAAAACGTCCATCCAAATAGATCAGCCACAGCCAGTATTGTAACTGAAATGTGCGCAGGTAACTTTGAATAATAATAAAAACAGCTTTAGCATTAGTACTGGTTGTTAACAATGCGTCGACCCTCGGTGCTCAACAATGGGTGCTCTGTTGCTTTATGTAAACAGATAGCTAACTCGTAACGCTTATCTAACGATTTCTTGTCGATATCTTTAAACGTTTCCTATCTTACTCGGCCAATAAAACTTTAATATTGGCGTGAACATAACTGTAACTTCATTTCATAATAATTCATCATGCATATTTGAATATACGAGTAAATAATAATGACAAGGAAAAATTTATGTAAAAATTAAAGTACAAATAAACTTTACGAAGTTAAAAAGTACCTATAACTTTAAACTTTATGGGAACTACACACTTGTCCTATAATCATGTAAAACCATACAACATTAGTATTACACCTTCGTAGCGACTATATAAGTTACCTACATAAATATGATTTGTAATTAGATTTTTAGATAAATTGACACTTTTATATCTAATGTTAACGAATGTATGACTTTGAGTTGGCATTGTAATGTATTTTCTATATACTTAATCAAAATTGAATTATTTTGTGAACTGATAAAAAAATAACTGCGAATAAACGAATTAAAATAGTATGTAATCTATTGTAACAAAGCACTAACCTGTTGCTGCTGCTGCAGCATCTGTTGCTGTTTCATCTGCGCGTCGTGCGCGAAGTTCATGGAGTCGAAGGGCGGCGGCGGCAGCATGAGCGGCACCAGCGGCGGCTGCAGGTTCATGGCGGCCAGCGCGCCCATGTTGAGCCCCAGCGGCAGGCCCAGCGACAGCATCTGCGCCACCATCGGGTGCAGCTGACCCAGCTGCTGCTGCAGTTGCAGCATGTTCAGCGCCGCCTGCATCTCCTGCACTTGGGCCGCCAGCAGCGCGCCCGCCTGCGCCTCGCCTTGGCTCGCGCTGTCGTTCGCACTCCCGGCGCCCTCCCCGCGCGGCGACGGCGACCGGTCGCCCTGCGGCGCCGGCGACCCCGCACGCGGCGAGTTCGGCGCACCTGACTTCCTCTCGTACTCCGACTTGAACTGCTCGGCGAACTGCTCCAGGAACTCCAACGGCACTTTATCTTTGTGCACTTCTTCACAGTGCGTCTTTAGCACAAACACACTTGAGAACTCCTTGTTGCAATGCTGGCACGTCGACTTGCTCTCACTGTCCGGAGGCTTCTCCTCCGGCGGCGGCGGCGGAGGGCTCGGCGCCCGCGCACGTTCTTCTTGCATTTTCCTCCGCTGGTTTTCATTGTATTGCATGACGAGGTCGAAGCCGAAGGTTTCTAGCAATTGTTTATACATTTGTGAGTTTCTTTTGGGCGGGTTTCCCTTCGCGACCATTTCGTCTAACGCGGCTGCGTCTACGTCACCTAGAGGCGAATGCGCCCGCGCATCGCCAAATGGGCAAGAAGTGAGTCGGTGCGCGTCGAGGAGCTCCGCGGACGGGAATGCCGCGTGGCAGCGCTCGCAGGCGGCGCTACCTGCGCGCGGGGAGCGGGGGGTGGCGGGGCGCGCGGGGGGCGACGAGCGCGGCCCCCCGCTGCTCGTCGACGAAGGGGATGTATTTTTCGGCGACAACACGTCTTGTAAGATTTTGGCGGGGTCGTTTCTGTCCGGTTGCTCTACTAAAGGTCGCGATAAGTCCACGTGTCCGGCTGCGGCTAGTTCTTGCAACTTACCGGCGCGCGTCTGGTGTAGCACGGATCTCATGTGAATGTCGAGGGTGCTGCCCTGAGTATAGGCTACTTTGCAGATGTTGCACTTGTATCTTTTACGGTCATCTTCTTCGCTTGACGTACTCTTTGGTGTGAGAGTCAAATTAGAAGGCGCAGATCCGGCTCCCGGCGACACGGGCGCGTTGTTGTTATTTTGCTGCTCCTGCATAGCTCGCTTCAACTTGTGCAAGTGGCTAACGCTATTGTAATGCACAAGCAAAATATTCTTTTGTGTGAACGACTCTTTGCATACGTCACATTTGAAGGGTCGGTTAGGGTCAAGGTATTTCTCCATCGGGTATGTAAGTTTCTCACCTTTCCTGTGCAGAAGTGTCTTATTGTGCGCTGTCAGATAAGATTGGCGAGTAAATGCTACTTTGCATCGGTGACACTTGTATTTCCTGTTAGGATCATTGTATGAGTCTTCAGCCATGGCTTGAGAGTTCAGGTAGTCTTCTAGGAACTGTTGATCTTTGTAAATGATGGAATCATCTGAGTTTTCAGCATCATTATGACCTGATTCGTCTGCTGCAGTAGCACTCGAGTCTCTATCTTCTATTTCACCCATTTCATCATCAGGGCTTCTCAAGGCTTCTTTGCGTAAAAGTTCAGCAGTTGAAGCATCGAGGGCAGTGCCTTGTGCCCCTTGAAGGAGGGGATTTGAGGCCAGACTTCTCTTGAATGCTGCCAATTCCTCTTCAGTCAACTCAGAGTGTGAAGTTTCAACATGCTTTTGTAGGGCAAGCACAGACCGGAAGCTGCGGCCACACAAGACGCATTTAGTAGCATCTCGGATTACGTGATATTGTGAATGAAGTTGAAGCTTTTCTATGGTCTTGAAAGCAAGGCTGCATTGATTGCATCTGTATTTGTAAACATGCTTCTCAGACACTGACATGTTCGCGGTAGAGTTACGCGCATGAGCCTCCCTGAAGTGGTTCTGGAGAGCGTGGGCTGAGTCGAAGTACAGGTTGCAGCCTTTCTTCCAGCAGACATATCCAGGTCCTTGAGGAGTTTGTTTCAGTTCAAGGTGTCCAGATTCATTTTGGTGCTGGCACAGCTCATCAACGTTGCGGAAAGTGCGGTTGCAAGCGTTGCACCTTTCAGTTTCACCGTCGGCGCTTCCTTCTGAGCGCGGTGAAGAGATTTCTCGTTCCTCCTCACCTTGGCGAGATTCATCTCGTTGTTGAACACCTCCGTTGAGCCAGTGGCTCTGGTCCACGAGTAGCAGCAGTCTCTGCAAGCCCTCAGAGTTCACTGAATGTATTTGCATGACGTGTCGCTCTAGGGCAGTTCTATCCTTAAACGCGTCTTGGCAGAGGGGGCAGATGAAGTGGCGGGCGGTCTCCCCGTGAGTTGAAGCCACGTGCACGTGGAGCCGAGCTTCATTGTTGCAGCTGAAGTTGCAGTACGGACAGGCGTGCGGGCCGGGCGTCTCGCGCTCTTCATCTCTTTCATTTGCAGATTGTTGCTGAGACTGTGGCTGCTGTTGCTGTTGTTGTTGTTGATGTTGTTCAATGAATCTCATCATCTTCTGTTCTTGAGTCAATTCAGGTTTCTGATCGATTGGTTCTTTATTATCTGTTGACAAAGAAAACTTTATTGTAACAAGATAAGTACTAATTCAATAAAGTAAGTTCGCGGTCCTCGCGCTATGGAATCTACTAAACGAATGAATTCCAGTTTGTATCCAAAATCTTAAATGTCTACGTGAGATTTATCTGCAAAAAAGATTATTTCTATAAATGAAGCTTACTATTGTTCGGTGCAAACGTTTGTTACTTTTCTGAATTGTGAGTTAAAAATAAAATTCTGCTCCTTTTATATTATTAATAGGGCTCGTTTTGTTTGCGACGTCCCGGCAAGACAAAAGTATCGGCTCAGCCATCCCGTACGCACACATTCACACTGCTAACGTAACAAGTTTATTGTAATTTTGCACACAAAGAAGATACAGGACGGGCAAACAATCATTGTTCATTATTACAAAAGGTTCAAATATTTCGTTTCGCATCGGATCAAATGCATTTGAGATATAATATGTGAACGGCAATGAGTGTGAGCGAGAAGATGGTATAAGATGTGTGTCTGTGAGAGTGCAATTATTATTTGACCAGGGGATAAGACCGCGGCAGCGTGTGAAGGAAGCTGGCCGCATTGTTTACGCTCAAATAAGGAAGGTGAAAGACGGCTGAGCCGGGGATATAGCTGATTCGTTAATGTAACGTTCCAATTTTACATTATTAGGTGACTTTGAGATTCAAGCAGAGATGCTGTCTTGCTATTGTTATAAGTGCGTAGATAAAGCTTCACGTTAGTGACAAATCGTAACAATGCACGTGGATTGGACATATTGAAAAGATTTCACTCTCCCAAAAAAAAAGTTTGTCGTTTCGCGCTTATATTTTTAACCGGATGAATAGTATCGATATTATAACTGAACACCATAGCAAATTGAAACTTCCTTTATGGTCAGATTGTAGGTCCAAAAAAATTTGCGTAGCTCAAAACAAATTTTCACAGGGGTTTCAATTGTGCTTAATTAAAACTTGAAATTATCTCACAGTCGAACAAAAGGTAACCAGTTGGTCCCCTCGTCAGAACCCGTTCTATAGTTTTAAGCAGTCAAAACCGTTACATCTAATGAAGGGGAGAGGGATAAGTAAATCCGAGTAATAATAACGCAATACTGGCCCTAATTCAAGACTGACCAGTGAATGTAATTATTTATGAGTAAAATCGCCGACCCACAGTCTGGTAGGAGCATAGAACAATGCCAGGTAGACGGGCCAGGATCGTCTGCATAAATGCGATCTCCAACGCTTTTTGTCAATGGACAAAGGGTCTTTTCTTCCGAAACACCACATCGTTATAGCGCTGTAAAGTAAGTATTGTGTGCCAGAGTTTTGTTTCGCGAGATTTAGGTCAGGATTTTTACAACGTGGCGTCACTGACACAAAGGGAGCCAGGGCTCGGACGTTTTGCTTTTACATAGGACCTTGCGCGATTCGAGTGTTGCGATTTTCTATACAGATTTAAGATTAGCACTTAATACAAACTTTTTGTTTTAGAGATTGTAATTATCAGAATCAGATGCTAACACATTGAAATAATTTAATATGTAATTTTATTTACCTATTGATAAATTAGCAAATTATGTAGATGTGTACGTTAAAAATGTATGTGATTAAATATTTTCGTGATTATAAGCGTCACTATCAACGATGCAGATGCATCATCAATAAACCGCTGCTAAGGGAGCTTCTCTTTTTGTTCTCAGATTCAAGTTTTCTGACATATTTAAGGGGGTTAAGTCTTACCAGTTTAGACTTTAGTTTTATCAAGTCATCGTTAAATATAATTTTACTTTGTTTCAACATGACTTTAAATACTCACCCTGTTTTATGTCGAAAGCTGATTCAACCCGAAAATTTATTTGAAAAACGATCATTTCAACTTACTCCTTACACATAAGGTGAAAATAAGTAATAAGCATAAACATGAGGGACACAATGGAGGTAAGCCGGATTTCTTTCGCCTCTACATTTCTCTTGGAGTTTATCGTATTTCACCGTGGTCATAAACAAGCGAGGGGCAATGCGGCCGGCGACATTGTACGATGATGTAGCTGCCTCATCACAAGAGGGCAATCATCCTTAATGCGCGACGGCCACATACGTAATGCGAGTCATTGTCCCGTGTGCGGTACTTATGGAAAATTCGCGTTCTCAATTCAAATCTTCGCCCCGTCTCTCTCGCGCGCGGGGCGGAGCCGCCGACGGCCAATGACGAGCTCCGAATGTGGCGACACCGTGTAAGGCGTACGTAATTAAAGAAACCTGTTCTAATGTTGCGCGCCTTAAATTAAATTTTGTCCGTGTGTAATTATCTCATTATTGTGATTACGAATTCCTCGCTAAATGCTCATCGCTTAAAATGGAGATTGCCTCGTAGATTGAGCACGACGTGATGGTAATGCGGTGGGTTATAATGAGGTCTCCTGTTAGCGGTAATTTATCACTAAATATAGCCTTTAAATAACAAAAGTAGAGTACCTTACGAAATTAACACCGAATAAAATGTACCTATGTCTGTTAACAACGGTCACAAGAATGAAACTGGGATCTAAAAACGCGGAATAAAATTGATTAAGGAACGAATCGTTTTAAATTGGAAACCGATAGTGATGTTTCGAAATCACATTCATAAGTTGACTTACTACTTTATCGATACGAAAGGCCGGTAATGGTTTTTGTTGAATTAATTTTGATGGGATTTTCATGCTTTATATAAAAAGAGTTACGAAATCTGCTGTTAGCATACGAGTAATAAATACTATTGTTATTGCATGTACGTTTGTGGTGAGGCTCTAAAGACAGTAAGCGCCATCTACAGGATCACGTGGTAAACTCACTTGAGCATTGCGCACGCGCATGCCTTTGTTTTTGTGGACAGAAATGTCAGATCTTTTTTGTACTTTAGATGTTATTGTTCTTTTCTTGTAACCTGGCTCCAACGAGTTATTGGCTATTGTAGACATAGTTTAAAGGAAGTTAATGCAAAATAACAATAGAGGCGTCATGGTTGGAAAATCTTCAGATAACACAATACAATAAACACTCAATTAAGTAAGAAATCTAACTAAGAGTTTTTAATTGAACAACGTTTTTTTTAATGAAATGAATAGGAACTTGAAGTGTTTGCTAGTTAAAATACCTAAGTAAATAATGATTTTACTTTGAAAGGTTGGTACTTATTAAATTCAGATTAAAGGTAGAGTCGAAGTCACTCACCATTTTCTTGTTGATCGTACGGGCTCGACAACTCAGCCGGCTGAGGGATGACTTGGAAGAGCTCGGCGACGTCGGGCGTGGGGTCCTTGCCCTCCGAGCGCCGCTGCAGCTGATGGATCTGCTCCATCTGAAGATGCTTGACGGAGCGCACATGCTGTAACAGCGGCAGGCGGTGTGGGGCTCCAAAGCCGCACAGCGCACAGCGGTACACGCGGGGACGCTCGCGAGGCAGCCGCGCCGCGCAGTCCCGCACGTGCCGCAGCAGCAGCGCCGCCGCCTCGTGCCTCGCTCCAGCCGCGTGCAGTTGCAACTTATGAGCAGAGTTCGTGTAGTAATCACACGCACAACACCTCACTTGCACTCCGCCGACGCCGGCGCCACCCGTACCCACACCACCACAGAACTTCAGCTTCCACTCGTTCCTTGGACCTCCTTCCTTCACGTGGTTCACGTGCTGCAGTCGCTGCAAGTGCTTGTCAGTCTTGCAGTGCAACTGGAAGTTCGCCTTCAAGTTAGTCTTGTACGTGCATAATTTGCAAACGTAATGTCCTGCGACCAGCGCCAGGATCTCCTGTTCTCTTATCTTTGTACGATCTTGCGCTAAATGGTGACCAAGCGCTTCTAATGAGTCGGTGGAGAAACAGTTGCAGATGCAGCAGTGGTATGTTCTTTCTGGTTCGGGGTCAGCCGGCTCCGGCGGTGGCTCCATAGCTTCTGGGTTCAGTCCAACATCCAAATGGGCACCAAGTTCCGGTGGAGATGGACCTGGGCCACCAGTCATCAGTTGGATCATTAATGCTTGATTGTATGCCATATCAGCTAAAGCAGCCTCTGGATTCTGAGGAGGAGCATCACCTCCGTGGAAATGTAATAGACTTTCTAGTTGTTGCTGGCTTTGTTGCCTGTGGTGTAGAGCTGAAAGAGTTTGCATATGCTTGACGTTCTGCTGCAATACAAGCATGTTGTGGGTGTGTTTTTCTGAAGTCATGTGTATTCTGAGATTTCTAGCAACATTTGTCTCATAGTTGCACACATCACACCGAAACGTAGGCTTTGGTTTCTGTCCCAGGGGAGAGTGATGCGGTAGTGGGGGTTTGTGCACGCCTGGGGGAGTATGTTGAGGAGCAGGTGGCATTGTATTTTCTCCAGGGTTGCCTCCATTCTGCAGCTCTTGCATGTTGTTCAGATGTTTATCAGATTGCATATGAATGCTAAGGTTCCCCTTTGTCGTCGTTGAGTAATTGCACACTTCACATCTGTATGGTTTGTAGCCACAGGTATAGGTTTCTCCACGGGCCAGTCGTGGATGGGGTTGACCAGCTATACAGTAAATGCAACTAGTCTCGGCCTCTGGATGTTTTTCCTTCATATGAATCTCTAATGTCTCCTGATATTTATAGTGCCAATTGCATTTCGGGCACTTAAGGGTTTTGCAAGAATTTCTGCTATGCATGCCAGCCAGTGGGCCGCCTAGTCTGCCCGAGTTTAGAATCAGTTCACATTTTGGGCAATCAGCTCCAGACGGCCGCCCTCCAAGATGATCAGGGCAGACTCCTATCGTTGTGCCCGATAAGAAGGCTGGCGGTGTTGCTTGAAACGGTGGCGAAGAATTTGGGCTAACACGTGGCTGCACTGATGCATTTATTGTATGAGGATGTGCTACAGAGATCAAGGAATGTTGTGGGAGCATCGACTCCGCAATGGACCTAGGTGGTCTCCACGCGGGAGGGCTCGGTCTTCTATCTTCACAAGTGCCATTTGACATCATCGTGTCCATATCTCGGTCCATGGAGTTTGTCATTTCCGGGCGTTTGTCTATGGATGGACTTGATAATCCTGAAACATTTGTAGGGCTTCCTGAAGCCGACGCTCTTGGGGGAGCTGCGGCTCCTACGGGTTCCAAAAATGAGACAAGAGCTTCTTTGTCCTTTCCAACACATTGTATAATAGCCGAAGCATTTTCTCTCGACAGAGCATCCTTTTCAGAGTCGAGCAATGTTAGGCAATGGTCTGATTGTGCATGAGCCACAAAAGATTTGGCGTAACCAAAACTCAATTTACATATAAAACACATAAGAATCGGTTTAACAGGCACGCTAACTGGACTCTCAGCTGGTGGCGAGTGGGGTCTTGGTGTGTCCTTTCCCCCTCGAAAACTGAACACCCTGTAACTATGCATCACTGGTGCATCAGGTCTCGTCCGGGCACGTTCAGCGGCCAACCTCCCATAAAGAGCACCGTACAGCGATGGATTCCTTGAGACATAGAACGCACTAGCTATTTGGGGCAGGTCGAGTTGTCTCTCCACAGCGTTGCTGTCGCGGCTGTCGACGATGCAGCCGGGTTCAATCTTAGGGAGATCGGAGAGGCTCGTCTCGCCCTCAGAGAGATCAGGGTCTTCGATGATGTAGGCGGAGCCATCAGGGTTGTAGACGATCTTGCCATCGAAGCGTTCCACGTCGGAGGAGAGTGGTGGCGAGTCGCGGCGCGAGGTGAGGTCGACGGCGTCGGGCGCGGCGGGCGGGGAGGTGGGGGCGGGCGCGGGCGCCGGGGCTGGGGCCGCGGGGGCCGCCGGCACCGCGCGAGGCTCCTCCTCGGGACTCATGTCGCCGTCGTCGTCGTCGGGCTCGAGGGCGGCGGAACTCTGCGGGTCGTCGCGCTTGCGGCGCCGCTTGCGCTCCGGGGGCGGGCCGCTAGCGGGGCCGCCGGGCTGCAGCGGCGTGGGCATCGCGCCGGGCGTCAGGGGCCGGCATCACATGCTCTCCTGCAACAAACACATGCACTATGTTAAGACCAAAAATCCTAAAAACTCAAATAGGTAGGTAGGGTACCTACCTAATTTAAAGATTCCAATTGAACAAAATCGCATTACTTGTAGAGTTTAAATTAGACCAGCTGAAGGCGACTTTTGTATAGATTTGTATGAGTATTGTCATTGGCGGAAGTGGGTGGAGTCGCCGCTTGTTTCACTCTTTTATTCGGCTGTGCGACTTCAATGAATAAAGCATGGCCAACCGGTAGTATTATGTACTGAACGCGAATTAGGTCGTTCATTTATATCAGTCTAGTTACGCCTAAACAGATTTACATTCAGTAATATATTATCCACGCACTTCACTAGACAATGACCGTCTTCTTGGCTATCTCCACGCTCGCAGGAAATTGAACAACAAATACTGATAAGACTGTTCCCATAAGTTTCAAACTGAAATTAAAATATACGGTACCTAATCGTTGCGTGCTTATCTAACCGTCGTTTGCGCAAACAAGAGCCATCGATTTATTGAAGTGACAGCCTGTCACGGCCTGTCAAAGCCGACACGTCTACAATTAAATACAGGGCGGACAATTTATGCTTACAGTTCTAGAACATTTAATACTACATCCAATACTGATTGATACCTTGATATACATATAGCGGATGATGAAAATAAGTTATTGAACCTTTTAGATAAGAAAGATTATATGAATTAGGTACTTAGTTATGGTCATTTTTTTCTTAAAAGATTAAATTTTTGGTACAAAAACCAAAACCAGTAAATTAAAAGAAAAAAATACGCCTGTAGTAAGCCTAAATAAAGTTGACTCAATAATTTTCTTATCTATTTACTTAATTCAGATAAATTGAGATTAATCCGTCATCTCGGTTATCTAAAGACATTTTATCAAATATACTTTTAGGTGTTGATATAACGTTCTAGTTAGCCATTCTGATCAAACAAATACCTCTAGCTGTTATTGATTTTATCATTTGTCAGTTAGTCATATGACCATCTTCAGGGATCTAAAAAATATTTAGTTTCTTAGATTACATATTGATAACTAGAATTGGTTTTACCTTATTACATATTTTTTCCACTTTCCCCATTCACAAAGTCATAATTATTATCGGTTTCTTGGTTTCCCTATTAGATTTCCTCGAAACCAACTGACTAATTATGAATATGCAATATAAAGAATGACTAAGAACATGTAAATTAATTTAATTTCTTCATTGCACAAATATTACAAAGTAAGTAGAAAGGTGAAGGTTCCTTGCCAGTAAACCCACAGGAGATAGGTGAGTACACGAAAATTATGTAAAAAGGTGTTTGAAAAAAGATTAGAACAAGTCACTTAACTATATTATTAACTTCTCTGTATGATATCCAGACAAAGTTAGCACTAAATCTGCCATGCCGCACTAGACACCGGATGTTCGCTTTTGCGATAAACATAGAATTTTAATCGAACTATAAATATTTTTTTCATGAAAGTCCTTGATACTAAGCATCATTGACAAAAGGTGTGGAGTTTCAGTGGACAGTCCTTGAAAATTTGCTGATAAAATGCTGTATCAATTACAGTAAGTAAACAAACATGTTAGGTTAGTTAAATATTTGTCCACATGCCAATAATTCCATGAGAACTCACAGCCTTGGGGTATTAAAATTTTCAGATTATATCAATCTTTAAATTCCAATCAGATTTCTTGGGGAAAATTCTAATATGTCAACAAATGTTTTTCAGAACTACTACGTAGCTGTCATATGTATACTTATGGGGAAAGCAGGCAAATTAATTTACACTTCCTAGGTTACGTAAGTTAGTATTTACCTTTGTGAATACTGAGTACCTACTTTACTGCATTTGAATTAACTGAAATCATAGTTCACCAAGTAGGCAAGTCGGTAATATTAATAAATAAACACATTCTACGGTAGTCAGAACGGAATAGAAATACTATTAGAAAACACAGGTGCTTAATCACAAGGCTAGCATTGTTGCCGTCATAATTTGTGTTTTGCAGCCGTTTTAAAGTATTACTCAATGTTGTGCATGTTTAATGTAAGTCCACGTGGCGGGCTTCCCATCCGTCCAATCAGCGGCATTGTCAATTCCTAATACCCTGATGCTTGCAGCAGAACTAATTTCCGATAAACGCACACACGCGCAGCCGCGTCCGAGTGCAAATTACGAGATCGTCTGCATGTATGTGTAAGCGTGAGAAAACTACGGCGGAAATAATTGACAGCGTGTGTGTACACACACACATGCTCGTTCCGCGTGTCGGCACGACGTAAACTCTGCGTCTGTGTGGCGCACGCACGCACACACACGCAGCCACCCGCATTCGGGCTAGGCTCTACAATAGTTACTATGAGCGTCATAATGTAGAAGCGCTTTTCAATTCATTAATGAGACTCCCACAATGTTATTGATCGGAGCGAATAATACTGTTCATAAAGATCATTGATGTGCATGATCACCTAACAGTGATCCAACTTGTTGCTTTTGAGAGAAAGTTAATCAGTGATGACGATTTTTTATATAGAGAAATTTAAGTTGCATACCTTCTTAACAAAAACTGCAAGTAAGAAAGTAGAAGCGTTGCTAAGTACTGGTTGTTATTTATACTAACGAACAAAATAAAAAGTGAAAAAAAAACATTATTGGAATCTGTCAAGCACCAATAAAATTACAATTAATCTTTCTCATTCGAAAACTGCTGTCAGAAAATCGGGGACTGCTGCAAATACTGATGAGACGGTAACGGGACACACAAAGAGAAAAGAAGTTGTAAAAAGTTCTAACGTGAAACTTGAATCATCTTGTGGGAGCTTGCAGATGAAGACATCGACCGCGACGGAGTAAATGAAAGCCTGTAGGAGATAAATGTCAGGCGAAGTCATCAGCGGCGCGAAGCTGTTGCGAATGTGAAGTGCAAAGCAAATAGCACTCATAACAAGCCTCGGCCGGGTTCGGCAAAGTCTTGGCGCGGTAAACTACACTCACATTAATAATCGCCGGTTATTACGAGAGCCCTCATTAAACCGCCGCCCGCTTCGCCAGACAAAACCGCAGAACACAGCTAAATAATTACCCTCAGCCAGCTTTCTTCACGAAAACATCGTAAAAGGGTATTAAACACAATCCCTACTAAGTCAGCCGGAGGAATTACAATAAATAAGGTATTAAGTCGGCGTTGTCAGGCACCGTACCGAAAATGCCAGAAAGCGATTAATGAAAATAAAATTGAGCGGAGTCAGAGTGGACCATTTACTTAATACATTGATAATAAGTGGGGGGAATGTATGTAAAATGTAGCACGTAATGGAGGTAGCCTCGTTAGACGTGGGAGCGCGGTCCGGGCGCGGCTACACGGTACGGAGCGCCTCCGACATTGTCCACCGTTAGGGTTTAACTCTAAACCTTCATTAATGGTAATGATGCTGAACTCGGACGATGGGAATGGCTCTTTTTGCCTGCTGCTCCTGGAGGCGCGTTACGGTAATAGCCGTGTCCGACATGGCCGAAGCCACGGGGAGATTGAGCATCATAGCTGCAACTGCCGACAACCATCCCATAACATTTACAATTGATTCGCGTCTAAGTGGATCGTTAACATTTATTTATACTGTCTACACAAGAAGCCAATAAGAATTAAAGATTGGGGTGTTTGATTTACAATAGTTCTCATGAATTCTTCACGAGAAAACTGAACATCTTATAAGACTTCTCGGACCAATCTTGTATCGTTTGAGTAATTTGAATAACTTTAGAATTTGCCATAGATTATGCAATTCATATTTTTCAGTTTTGCTTACTAAGATAATTTTGACTAAACGATACTGAACAAATACCCATGTTTTAGTTAAAACCTACAACTTATTGGTGGAACCATAAATAAATGAAGAAAGCTTTCGATTACAAGGCGATTCTCGTTTCAAGCAAGAAGACGACTCCGGTGACAGCTGGTGAACGTAATTCTTATAAGTAGGTAGGAACATACGTACATTATACATATATTGATAATTACATGGGTACGTGAAACTCGAATATCGCATGTTGATTAATGAAGCTCGCACCCACTTTCTCTTATTAATTTGAAGAATTTAATTTGAGACAAAATTTGCGTGAAGAATATACAGAGATGACAGGAACATTTTGAAATGGTATGTAAGGAGTATGTTTTTATTGGAGTTGTAATAAATGATATATGATTAAGAATATTTAGAAATATTAAAATATTCCTACCTATTGCAAAAAGTAAGCTGTATGAAAGTAAACTATATTTAATTTGTATGGATGCAAATGTTAATTTGGTCACTGACGCTTCAAACAGCAACTATCGGGTGCTTCAACAAGCTTTGCAAGGGAATCAATCATTTAGTAGGTGATACATTATATTCTATTGCTGCTAGTTCAGCGAATCACCATTACATTCACATAGAACTATCCAGCGATGAAAGAGCATGTACAGCTTAAAGAGCTTTACTCAGCGTTCGTGGAAATGTAACACAGTTAAGGTGTAACACATTATGCCAGAATATGGAATAAGGTGGTATTATATATGACCTGGCAGTGACCCCAGGGCTGCCGGGCTGCCGACGACATCGCGTGTGGCTGCAGGTACCTCCGCCGAGGCAACAGGCGCCAGTCTTAGAAACCTTAAATTTGCGCCTGTAATTATTGCGGACCCTTCTATACTTATTTCTATTTTTTCCCAACTTAATTGTTCCAACAGATGACTTTTTTGTCGAACCACCACAAAGAGAGCGGAAAGGTATCAAACGGAGCGTCGAATTTGGAAATAATTATACATAAATAGTCCCTTGAGCGGCCGATTAAGACAATTTCAGAGCCAAATTGCTGCGGACGAGCATAATAGCACACGCGCTCTGCTCCGTCATAAATAAATCTGGATTACGTACAAGATTAAGATTGATTCGATCTCGATGCTTTCTGCTTTTAATGGCTCCGTGGGATAATCTTTGGTCGTGTTAAAAATTTAAATCATCACGGTGCCTTTTTGTACGTGTGATTTGTACGATAATTACGCCGGACAAATTGTTGTTCGTCATTAAAGCGATAACCGAACTATCGGATGGGTGTAATTAACGATCGATACATGTGAAATAATTAATTAGTGGCAGAGCGGCGCCGGATCCGGCACAAAAAAACAATGACGTGCGGTTTCGGGTGCGCCGGCGCCGCCGCCCCGCCGCCGCCGCCGCCGCGACATCCGCCGCAGTTTACTCTATAATTTTGAAGACCTCGAATTAGTTGTAATCTTATTATATTTCTCAGAGATGAGCGTGACGATGCGTTGACTCGAGAGAAAATATGACATTAGCGTTAATTTGAATGATTGTTGTATTCCTCTCAGTTGTAATCTCTAATGAGTTCCGTTCCATTTGGACTCTTTATCCATTAACGTCAAAGAACAAAAGCCTTCGGAGCCTCAAATTAAAATCGAACGCAATTCTTCATACTGAACCCGAGACATTAACGTTGTCACCATATAATTATGAACGACGAATCGTAATGTAGGAACAATTACGTCTCGGAGAGTAGAGTCGCGCACTGCGTCAGCACCGCCTAATGTGTCGACTCCGTAATGACTCTGAGCGCGAAACGGGCTACGAACATTGGTCACTGTGAAATTAGCTTAACTTTAACTATTATTTAATGTCATTTAGAGGATGGGAACCAGGCAACTGTTTCAACTGTGGGAATTTCGGCGTTTCAATAGAAATCTGATGAGTCTGCGGCGTGCGAGGTTTCCTTTGTTCGTTGAACCGTTAAAATTTAAAGTGAAGGAGATAATGCACGTGCAATTATTAATAATCGATCCCATAATCAATAAGTGATTAGACTCTTAAGATTTCCCCTATAATGTAGTTCAAATCACCGTCAGCGCGGCGCTGGCCGGCGGGATGCGTGGTCGCAATTAAAACCGAGACCTACAATCAACCGCCATGTTTGTACACGGCCGATGTTAATAGCGGCGGTAATTACACGCGACTATCATCACATCGGTGTTGCTCTTCTCGGAAGGTTCGGCGAATTAAAAATTAAATCCCCTTTCTGGTAAAAAGATTTAATAAAAACGCTCAGATTTGCGAATGCCGATATTTTACATTCCACATAGCTAAACGATTCGTTGAATGTCTAGAAAAATGGGTATGCAAATACGGATTTCGACACGAATCTATTATTATAAAGTATAGGTGATGCTGAACAAGAAGGTGTTGGTTGTGTTAGAAAAGTTATGCGACTACATTATAAAGCGTTTATAGATAAATGACTGAACGACACTACAACGAGTCGTCTCGAGAGTTTCATATCGCCGCGAGCTCCGTATTTGCATGTACCACCTCGGCACTAGCCTCCCCGCCTCTATATCCGGGAAAAGAATATCTAAATTCAATTACAAAAGGCTTCACTCCGAGGTGTGCCGCTGCACCCGCGCCTCCCCCGAAAAGGGTGTACAACAACTCAATCCTCCACATTATTAAGATGGCGGGGTGCGCTGGGGTGGCTCGAACAGAAAAAGAATGCTAATTTAAAATTCTTATTTCTGTGTTTGTATGCGCGCGCGCCCTGTGTATCAGTGGCGTAACAAAAGACGGTGGAGAAAATCGACCGAGTGCGTAATTTCAATCTAATATTCAATTTGAGAAGTACCGCGATGCGTGCTCTCGCCATCTTTTATTTATTAACTTGGGGTCGCAGCGTTTTCTTTAGATCTTTTTGCTTTAACGCCACTATGGAAAATTACTTATTCAGATTTGAAAAAGACTCGGCAGTGCTTTATTTTTTGTCTTTCGCTAACGATAAAATTTATAGGGTCCTTGATTAATGTTTTAAAGAATCGCCTGCCTAATTTACTAAAACAATGCTCTCTTTTAAGGGAAAGCGGTTTGAATGGATCCGATAGTTCACCCCAACGAGCAAGGATAATTGCTTCATTCTCACGACTTAAAGGAAAATAAATTTCCTCAGTCTATCCCACAATAGGCCCCTTTCATCGGACAATTCCGCGCTAAGCGGAGGTCGATCGTTGTCTAATGTGCGGATCGTGATATATTTAGTTGCTATTACCATATCCAGCCACCACTGATCATGTACCGGTTAATATGCGCCCAATTTGTCGGGTTCGGAATTTCAGCCCTTTTGCTACTCGGGCATTCAAATTATTTGCTGCAAATGGCTTGGTGTATTACATTACACTATCTATGAAGTACGTAGTGGTAGTTTCATTTGAAATTCTTGAGGAGACAGCAAAATCACGTTATGTTTTTGTTTAAAAACATTTATCTATATCTATGTATGGATATGTATAGATTAAAGATAATGAAACTTTTATGGCTTTAAGCGTTGGCAATGCTCGTTTAATTTGCAAAATTCAATAATATCAAAGTCACAACTAATGCGGGTGCTATCGGGGCCGCCATTAAAAGCCATTGTGTTACATTACAATATGCATGTACCTACATAGATAGAAATAAACCAGCGAAATTATGTGAAATATCCAACCTTAACATATAAAAAGTACAGCTCATTAAACGAATGGAAACATTTGAGAAACAAGAGCAGCGCACGGATCGAAAGAGAAATTCCATACTCCTGACCGCGAGTGTGGTACTCAGCTTTATGACTCCAAACATCTCTATTATAAGTAACCATAATTTATTTTCTTCATGCAAAATTACAGTATAATAATGAAACCATTGTACCATTACAGCAGTAGACGATCACCTAGTTGTCACTAAGTATGATTTTTACGAACGTTTACTGTGTGCAGAAAGCGTGCCGCGATAATTCGCTTGTCTTCGTCTCACTCCACGACGACGCTTCCCTCAACCGTTATGTTGTATTTAAAATAAATAACAAAAGTGTCCCATGATAAATTATCAGATTTAAATATAAGTAGAAACCAAACCCTAAGGCCTTAACGAACGCGACAAGCTCCGGTTATAATTATAATTAATATTCTCACCGAATTAAGGTGGTCGGGTGGACTAACAAAAAAGAAAAATAAGGATCCGAAGCGAGAATTTAATAACAAACAAATGGGCTACCTGCGAGGTTTTTTTATATGCTCCACAGGTAGTACGTCGTCGTCGTGATGAAAGGCACACATTACCGTCAGTCTTAGATTTTAAACAATATAGCTCAAATTTGATACGGTTGCACTTTTTTTCGGATATGAAGCTCATTCATGGGAAGATGCATGGGTAAACAAACACCGGTAAAAACTTGTAATGGTTTCGACTAGCACCGGTTCGGCTACTTGCCGCCAGATGGCAACACCGCATGTACAACACACATTTTATAAATGTTAGCTCAAAAAAGCAAAAAGTATTTTACAGAATTGACAAATTAAATTAATAATTAATGACTGAGTACATAAAATGTAACCAGGTAAACCAGGTCTGCGAAGGTTTCATATTACTGTTACAACTGTTTCATAAAAAGAAGAAAACCAAATCAAAAGGTGCATTCGAAACAAGAAACCAGCCAGCATTCGAATACGGACAAAAGAGAGGAACTCTTTAAATGCGATACCATAATGACAAAACAGAAATATGATTTCGATTAATCGGTGCAACAGAGATGGCCTCATTCAATGAATATGTAGGTGCGAAAGGAAGGGAAAATGTGGTTAATAATAAAAATATTTTATTTGTATAGCGGGGCAGAACACCCCCGCTGTGGATTGTTTGGTTGGGACTGCATCCATCATCATTATATTAACCGATTTAACACTTTAGAACAGATTCCAGTGACGGTTGGTGGCAACGGGCCCCCTTGTTCACTATGTTCAATCTTTGTGCGAATGTACCGCATCTTATAAGTACACTTGTAAGTATGAAAATTAAATGATATATTAATCTGAAACATTTTCTATTAATTGCTTTCTCGTTCTGGTTGTGTGGAAGAGATTACTTTTAATATAGTTAGAATCCGCCATTTTTTTTTAAATTACATGTGAATTATTTGTGCAATAAAGATTATTTATCTTATCTTATTCAGCTGTCATTTGAATGGGATCCAACATTTCTAAACGTGGTGTGATGACATTATTGCTGTTGTCCCTCTCTATTAATCAGTGGGTCTAGGTTTACCTCCCCATGTTGGGTCAATTCTATACCAGCTTTACCCATTTTAGATCAATATTTATTAATTAGGTATATCAAGCATTCGGTGTCGTGGAAACTGGGTTCCTGCACGATTCTCAGTGACGAATCCGCGTATCACGCGTGTCTCCAGCATCCAATTAAATGTCGACCAAATAGAGATCTTTCTGTCTCTCTGTTGATAAATTTTTATAGTGACATTTCAATATGAAATCTTTACAAATAGCCGCGAAAACTCGTTCGAGTAGCCAAGCGCAAAAACAGTTGCCTCTACTTTTGGTAACCACGCCGACAACGTCGTAGAGAACTGAACTGATCATATAAGGACAACCTCCGGCATTATTTATTGCATAATTGAAAACGTTTTTACGTCAATTATTTTCAATATAACATTAATTGACGTGTAGCATGTTCGTGTGATGATTATAAATATTGAACAGTTCTACGTGATCCAAGTTCGAACTCCACTACTATTCAAATGGGGGACAAAACGTCAAATTATCGGGCGATCAGTCGACTCAGGAAACGCAATTAAATGAAATGATGCATGTCGATATTAAAATAGGTATTGATATGCAAATGGTCATTCATTACAGATGCGGGCACAGCCCTTGACTGGTCCTGTTCACACTGTTTGTTTACTAGTTTACGAAATATTTTAGTCCGTTAGTGAACCAAACGATGTGTAAAATAATAAAACGAATAAAAACATTCTAAACTACAAAGAATAATGATCTACAGCCAGCTATCTACCTATACCTACTAGCTTAGCTTCTAGCTTTCACTAGAATGTAGTGCAAAAAATAACGCATGAATATGGTGTTACAAATTAAATTAATTACAGCGTTAAGACTTGATGTCACTGAACTAAATAACGACGGGCCTTAAAAGGCACCAGACACACACGCGCCTTAGTGTGGTCTGCCCTTACCCAATAATTACTGGCAGTGATTAAATTCGCGATAAGGCTCATTCAGCTAATTACTCCCTAAAGCTAAACGATCCACTGGACTCGGCTTTTGCCATAGACATAATTTAATAAGCATATTAAACCGACCCCGATGCCTTAGATAGAAGCACAACCAACCTCCAGGCGATTGCTGCTAATATCTTTATAATGATGTTCATATAGATACCGGTGTATTTTTTTTCCTGCTCTGTATTAAAAATCAAACAACTCTCTTCAAATCAAGCAGGGTCAAAGTGGAATGACCAAGCCGACGACTAATGAAAGTCGAATACGTCTGTGACTCGAAACACTGTGATATGCGCGTATATACGCGACACACATTCTCATTAATGTCAATTTAAAACGCAAGCAAACATTCTGTCTACATTGACGATGTCATTTGTTTATTTTGATTCGTAACAAGGAAAGATTTCAATCACCACGAAACACGTATCATATATCGTAATAGTATCAAAGATTTTAAGAATGTAGTTACAGATAAGATGAAAATAAAGAATGTAGATGACCACTTAAGGTGGGGAATTAGTCTGGTACGCATCTCATTAAGATTGAGAAGTGATTTGACCTCGTCTGAATGAATGACGCTGAGGCTCTAATTAGTGATCCGGCAGCAGTCGCCCACACCGCCGGGCCCGGTGTGGGCAATCGAATTAGAGCAGACAATGGGACCAGCTCGACCGTACCACCCTACGACAAAACGTTTTCTCGCAATCTTCGATCAGCGGATTAAGGGCGAGTCGCCGCGTCTCGCACGTTTTATCTCCGATTGTCCACACTTAACGCGTACTTTACGCCGAGTGCCCCTCGAGAGGAAATTGAAAGCGATCGCTTTCCCCGCTATCTTATCTCTAGTGTTACACTAATTAATCGATGTACCGCGACGAGGTCGTCGTTAGAGGTAAATAATGCTCGCATTCAGCTGGAGGAGGTGATTTATGGGGGTATAGACAAAAGTGTTGGACGGGGTGGGCGGCCGGCACAATGCGGAGGAATGTCGTCGAGCTCGAGCGCGGCTGGAAGATAGCTGCGAGAATGTTGTGTATTAATAACTCTCGTACGATTCGATTCCGATACAATTGTGAGCGAGTGCGAATCAGAGAGTGCGTCGCTGCGGTCCCCTCGCCCGGGGCGCTGCGCCTTCACCTGTACACGGACGGACTCGCCTTCATTTATTCACGGAGCGTTTTAATGACCATATCGATGCGCATTCCTTCCGATCCGACAAAACGTTTTTTTTTGGTCTTCATATTATTAGTAACTACTAGAATCGAAGTTAATCACTGATATAAGTCACCGCATTGTGTGCTTCCCTCTGTTGTCTCCCTTCGTCGCAATCATCCCTTCTTTCTATAATATTACAATGCTTGATGAGTTTGTGCGGATTATGATAAATTCCCTAAATTGTGTAGGTTCATATTTTCAGGACAATTGGTTAGAATGGCGATAATGTCGCATGTGTGCTCAGCTTACTGTGTTTGGAACTAATTGGGGATGGTTTATAAAGGATGAATTAAATCATCGAAACATCTGCCTCATTTCAAATAATGCGAAAATATATTTCGGTATTATTTCCAATTTCTTCCCAGGAATCAATGTAAAATTAAAAAAGAAAAAGAGTGTTTTTATAAGCAAGTAAAATTTACTATGAAATTTCCATTCACGTTTTATGTTATTCGGTTGCTCAAGTAGGAATGTTTTTTGTCGTTCAAAAGTGCTTTTAGTAAAAAGCTACGTAACAAACCATAATACAATATTATTTCGTAAATTAACTATGTTTTTGTCATTACCAGAAAATATAAATAACACGCTTGCTTGGCATTTATAAAGCATTGTAAGATTTTCCAATAGTTCATTTTTGTGACAATGTTTGGAACATGTTGATTTCCCGTCACGATAAGTTTTTTGTGCACTTCTACCGACACCTTCCAAACAGTAAAATCGTGAATATCACGATTCGTTACCTAACAATAATTAGATATACCGTTGTGAACAATTTCTCATTTATGCACTTGGGCATTGTTAATGTCATCGCCAAATTCATTAATAACGGAATAGCAGCTATCGTGAAAGAATATTGTTTACTTTCTTATTTGCATTTCGTAAGTGCTACCCACTCTGCTTAGACTTTTTATTGTGTTTCAGTAGAAATCGAAATTGTGTCCACTAACGGTTACTTGTAAGACATTCCAAAGAAGGCGGATGGGGCCATATTTGTATCATTAACACGTTCTAATGCTAATTGTTCGCTGGCTAGTGACAAAAAACCTTATTCGTGTAACACTTATTAAGTGGTGGCGCGCCTTTTTCTCAAAATTTAATTATCGTCATCAACGTTGCTACCGAAACAGTACATACGGGTGTGGACTAGAAATTAAATGTCGTCAGGCTTGCGACACGGACTGTATGCAGAACTGTTAGCCGAGCAATACCAATTTGTAGAAAGCTGATAATAATTGTTCAACAAGTGAAACGGTGGATGTGGCAGTATAAACACCAAGAGACAGACTGCTATTTATTGTGATAATTGATTGTGCTCTATAGTGAGTTGATGTAACGCTTCGAGTTTGGATGAAAGTTGACAATAGTTGATGCATCGTCGCTAAATGGACGCCATTATACCACGACGCCGATGCTTCGCAGTGAGAGATGGTCTTCAACAATTGACCCTAATATTATATAAAGGATGAAAGGATACACATGATTTTTCCAACCTATTGAATACCATAATGTAATGAGGTCTGTCATTTTTAAGTGATCGACCAAATTAATAGTTGTAACACGCATTCTGGAAAGAGATTACAAAAGAATCAAAATATTCGGATAATCCTTGCTGAGTATATATTTTTAAAATTATCACAAACTACATTCGTGATATTTAGACAACATGATGAAACTGTTAAAAGCTAAAAAAATACTTAGCATACGCGCATATGTAAAGACAAATAATTTAAGTTAATTTACAAGTCAGGAGCAGCGTAAACACTATCAAATTAGGTACAACTATTTGAAAATGTACTGTTCGTGATTGTGGCATTAACACTCAGGCAACCAATGACTGCCCTGAAATCTGTCCTCATCGTTATAAAACCTCTATATACTTCACCGCTATCGTTCAAATGTATACTGTAAGAAGATTCAGTTAAAGCACCATTTTCTTTATCAGTATGACGAGGCATTTCATTTGTTGGGTCATAAATGGCAGTGCTTGGGAGTAAAAACTTTAATTAATCTTTGGAATGAGCCGTTTTCCTTTCGTCATCAGTGTCCAAAAGAGATCGCTGACACATTGATTCACTATAGACGTACTCTTCTGGTAGTGCCCGATACTTTCTTGTTGATACTTAGAATTTGTAGAGTTAACGTTGTGAAGATCAAAGCAAAGATGATTAGCGGATCACTTGTGGATCGTGTTGTTGTGTAAGTGGATACTAATGGCTTTCAAGTGGTACACTAGCAAGGTATGGAAGACATTATCTATAACTACAATTATACTTAACCTTAAAGACCAAACGACAACAAATTAAAAGTGGGGAACGGGAACTAACGATCGAAATTAAAAAGAGATTTAATTCACCGAATCTAATTTGAATCACAGTAATTTCTCGAAATTACCATAAACATTATGTTGAAGTTGACGCCGTCAAAATATGTAGTAAGTTTGAATCAGACAATGTCCCCTAATGAATGTTGAGGCTTGGGAGGGAACTAAAAGAAATTATTTACGGCAAGCACCGAGACGGACCCACTCCTACAAATATGGGTAGGCAGTAAACTGACGAGACGGTGTAGAAATCTCCGTAATGATGTAAAGTGAACGGACAACGGTAATTACAGGGCGACAACATAGACGCTTCGGTGCGTATCGCCACATTAGACTTCATTAATGTTTCTAATGAAGTCCAAATAATATTGCACAATTTATTGCTGTTATTAATGTAGCCGCAAACCAAACAGACAATTCGCATTCCTACTGCGGAGGCATAGAATGTCGCATTATTCAAAATATGTTGTGACACAATGGGTTCAACAGATCCAGTTCCGTGACGCTTCCATTATAATAAAGAAGACGACTTCGGAGAGACATTAAAATTCTCTGGATCGTATAATTACAGATGACACATTTTAACATTAACGCGCCCACGCATCGCCTATGTTGTGGCTTTAAACTCGTATAATTTGTGTTAAAGCCGTAAAATATGAGACGACCCGAGTCCCTCCTTGGCGTTCCGTGCATTCGATCGTTAATAAAATTATCAAAATCTAAACAGGTTTTATGGACATTCGCCCGTACGGAGGTATGAGCCGGTGTTTCCAAAATTTATGAATGGAAATAGTCTCGGGGAATTCCGAAGATTGTTGGCATTAAATAATAATAATAACACAGCGTGATATTTCCGCTGCTCAAATTTATTATTTTTTATGGACTCATGCCAATTTGTGTTGCTACTGGAAGTCGAAGCCACGAAAAGATAATCTCAAATCCTCTATTCATGCGTTTTAATTATGATAACTACACCTTCGCAGGTAACTAATGGTCTGTAATTCTGAGTATTATTAATTCTTGACACTTAATTAATTTTAAAACATGTATGGCATTGGAAGTTATTAACAGGTTTTAATTGAGGAGAAATTACTTGCAATTGAGCTGATGTCAGACGTAATATATCGTCGACTTCCTAGTAGATAAATGGACAAGTTAAATCTGCGTGCAAGAGAATCTAAATAAGTTAATTCGAATAAGTTAATTCGCTTTTTGTTTTCATTCGCGCTACAGGTTGGCAGTAGCGGGATGTTGCGTCAGCAGCTGTGATTCAGCCTCACAGTCGTCAAGCTACAGATCGACCAACGTTAAACTTCCACTCACACTCCACAACACTGTTATATTTTGACAGTCAACATTTTAAGCCGCTTTGAGACTGACTGTAGTTAGTCTTTACATATCGCATACAATTATTCCGATCACACGTGGACCAACTTTATATGCGTGCGCGGCGTGCGTTATAAATGCAACATTATTTTCGTTTAATAGGTTAACGACTTGAACATTATTTCGCTTTATCTCAGTTAAGATCCGACACTTCAACGTACACGGGAATGTGAGGGAAATTATTAATGGTACTTTGTTGATAAAGAATGAATGTATTCTCTAAGAGTCTAAGCTGTGGAATGAGAGCACTTCAAAGGCTTAGTTTTCGGCGCGTGAAACCAGTAGCCGGTAGCGATATGTCGATAGAATGGACACAATAATACGCATTACGTGGCGAGTGCGTTAACCTTGGGGAGCATCAATGGGCAACGAGTTCGATCTAGTCGATGGATTATAATCGAATATAACTGATTTCATTTTATACCGATTAGTTTGCGTCAGTTTATAGATTTGGTTCATTGTGATAGGTACCTATATTATATTTTTATTTCATTAATTTAAGAAATACTTTTGTTTCAGTATAACATAACAAACTGGAAATATTCTACGTAGGTTTGCCTTTCAATTAAGATAATAAGACTTGAACTCCAGTGAATTCTATGTAAATACTTACTTATATTTCTTAAGTCACGTTTTTACGAGATTCGGTTGCTGCCTGATGATTAGTTTCCACTTATAATAATTAATAAAATAATTATGGGTGAAGCCTTGATCTTTTGATTATTAGAATTATACAATGGAACTAAGTACATGCTCACAAGCATTGTAGGCACAGTGGACGGTAAGTATATTTATTTAATACCTCAGTCCGACTACAATGAAAATACGGACAGTCATATCTAAGTAATTAATCGTAGCTATGATTGATTAAACACATTAAATAAGGCCACGATTTCCATTTGAATATTAAATATATTAAGCAAGTGACATAATACTTAATACAATTTAAATCTAAGTTATTGCATAAAAGATTTGACATTTTAACTTTTGGAAACAATATAGTCGCCTCATGAATAATGAATGAGATAGTTAAATGTAATGGAAAAGTTATTGGAAATTTATGTAAAAATAATAACAATAGCTTAATTGTTCAATAAAACTGGCTTGATATTTAAGAAGGCTATCGCACTATAAATTATGAAAATAAATAGTGTGCTTAACTAAATACGTGTAAGTACTGACCTGTCACGATGTTGTTTATTTTTAAATTCAAGAAGACACTTACCAATTTATTGAGCTATAATTTTAATATGAGTGAGCACATAAAAAGAAGATATAGGATTGGAATATTTATAAATGGCTGGCCAGAAGCGTGTCCCGTGGCACATTCGACAATATTTGTAGAGGTACAGGAGAGAGGATCGCCACGAGTCTGTCAAGAGCACCCCCCCCTCCCCCCTCCGCGCCCGCCCGCGCCCCGCGAGCGAGCTGTCAAACAGCAGCTAGTGATGCGTAACGCAAACGTCGATGTTGACAGTGCGATGACAAACACTGACAGTAGATGTTTGTCAAGCTCGTCAGTTAATGGCGTGAGGTGTTCAACCGACTTGTTTGCCGATGCGAGATTCACACGAGCGTAGCACCGGCTACTGTAATTAACGAAGGGACAGCCGGAGAAAAGCACAAACATATTTATGCACCACTATTTTGTCGAGATGTCTCGTTCGGAAACTAATGTTTACAAAGTTGCGCCTGTGTGTGAGCTACGGAACGAGTTGAACTTGACCAGGGTTATAAAATAAAATAATAAGGCTTTAAAGAAGAAAAAAAGGAAACATAAAGCCATAACTTCATTTTGAATTCCGTTGAATATTCCCGTCTCACTCTGAACGCGCCCAGCAGGGGGCGCCATCGTTCTCACCTCACGACGCGAGTGGTAGCCGCGCGTTAATAAGTATCGATAAAATATGTCGATAAAATATGAATATGTATAAATATTTCCGATGCCACGATTACCTACTACTAAAACACGTATAGCAGTGCTATTTAATATTTCCACTTTCTTAAATCTTATAATGTGATGTTAACTTCGTAAAAATGAATTTTTGATTCGGATTGTAATTTATAGGTGTGTTCCATTTAGAATTAATTCAGATAACCATCTAATTAAATTTTAACATAAATATACAAATCTGATGACGCTTAATGAGGCTGCTATCAGTGATGCTGATAAATATTCCAGAAAAGGTCATAAATCAGTACTGGTGAACTTGTGCCCGCTCAGAGGTCTAATTTTGGGTCTGGACCGGTTTTCAATTTCAATTTGTATCTGGAATCGTTGTTGTAATTCGGACTTACTCGATTAATTGCCGACAAAGTGTCACGAGGACACCTCTAATTAATCTTCGGCCGGTGTTTCACATTAATTACCCGGCTTTAAAATTCTGTAGAAGCGTAAAATACAGCATGCGATGCTGCGATAAAGTTCAATTTTGTTTGGGTCGTAAATAAGAGCTCGTGTAAGGTAGGTGTCAAAGTGTGAGGTCCTTAATCCCTTCTAACCCAAATGACGTTGTGTCACTTTTTTGGTGCAACTAAAATCGTTAGTGGTGAGAGAGGCTAAGAAATTAAATGTCATCGCAGGACAATAGCCGCAATTAATTCAAGTAGGTAGTTTACTCGATACGATCTGCAGATGAGTTGAGCCTTCCGTGAGCCCCGAAATTATATTTTTTCAACACCAATTACATCACGCCTAAATGTGACCAAAAACATAATAGCGGTACAACGAGCATTAGTAAATAAAGTACAGGTACAGTCCAAATTGTCGCCGAGGATATCTCGATATGGCTGCGCCACCAACGCGCTCGACCGATTCACGTTCTTTATCTGTCTTGGGGAAAGATCATGCCACAATTTATTAATATTGCTTTTACATTGTATTTGAGCATTTCTGAAATCTTTATTTTACCTTACTTAAAACCTTACAATGAATGGAATGGTCTGACACTTTGGTATGCACAGTGTGGTTGTACCGTTTGAAGGTGGGCTGGGCATATCCACATTCAGACAACCATAATCAAAACGTGATTGTCGCGCATTCCCAAAAACATACTTAATTGTGGCGGGAGCGAGTGTTGATGATATAAGCAGTAATTACCCCGACATTGGGAAATGTTATTAAAATGTGCTTAACGAAATAAACCTGTGCCTCGGCCCGCACATCCGATTATCTCCTGGAAAAAACAAATGAAGGCCTCCGTTATCGCCGCATCGTAGGTCATCATGACCCGTGTTGGACCAAAGGAGGTTTCGTGCAGATGATATAAGATGCACTTAACAGTCGATACCATCTTTTCAGTTCTTGCAAGTAATGGGGATAACTAAATAAAAAGTGCCATTTTCATGTATAGCTCATTAATATAAGAGCCCCACCTGTTCCCGACAAGAGGGAGCGTTATAGGCGGGATATTCGCTTAAATAATTATTATGCATATCGTTGGCGGCAGTCGCAGCCGCGGGGTGCTATTGTTTTAAGGGGATTTTTATTCGTTTTGGCAACACCGAACAATGGGACGAGGGTTTCAGCCGGACGGAGCTTGGCTCGTGGCGTTACAGTGGACGGGACATGTGCACTGAAATTATGAATATAATTGACTGTGGGGACGGTTAATTTATGAATTCCCGAGACACCGACTCCGGTGTGGCCATGTGTAGCGCACAAATCTCGGATATAGGTATTGTTGGCAAAGACCAAGTACTTGAAGCTTGTTTTGCTGAAGGTGATATCACGCCATTTACCTTAAGCTCTAGTAATTGCTCAGTAATTAGGTTTGAGATAGAACAAATTAGTGTCAATATATTTTGCGTTTTAAAAACGCCGCTATCTCATTAAGCCAATATTATAATTGTTGGTCGATTGATAAGTCTCATAAAATAATTAAAACTACGCGATTGCCAGCACTTTTATAACATAAAGATATATTAAATTTTACACCTTTTTACCGATACACGTTAACAAGAGATTCCATACAGACATTTAACCTGTAATTAAATCATAAAAGATAAAGATAAAAAGTGGAATAAAATTCCGAGGTAAGAACTAATCTATTTACTGCACAACAAATTAACAGAGAGCCATTTTATTTATCAATTCCAACGATATAAAAGTTAGGGCCAAAGTGCGTAAAACACTGTGTATTTACCTCGTGTACCAAAATTTTTATGACTAAGAAAATTTAAGATTTTTAATGATGTTGATGTTGCATTATATCATCATAAGTTATATCTAGTATCACCTAGTTAATTAAATCCAATAAAATCATTAAAAGTGCCTACAAAAACGAGCTTTTTAACCGTGCGAGCAAGTCGTTGAGCTTTACTTTACAAAATGTGCTGCATCATACATTGGTTTTAACCTGAGTGTGTCAACGAATGAACAAGGCTCACTTTTCAACCAACAATGCACCAACACCTATACAAAACTTAATTAAAGTGACACTTACGCATACATACATAGTTAAGTGATTCACGATCATGCGAGTGTAGACCCCACACGCACAGCTTATCTTGACCTACGAGGAAAATGACATTGCATATACAATTATACTATACACAGCTATACGTAGGTAAATACAGGAAATATAAGCTGGCACCTTTTTTGTGTCATTTTGTATTCTACGATTAGACAAGTGTCATCGATGATCTAATAATCTAAGATAGCGCGCACTTGTAATTACTAAAACTATACGGCAATGACCATTTATCGATCGAGTGGTTATCGATTATTTAATAGCAAACATACAAGATAACGTTTTGGGCAGTTATCGCTAATTATTAGTTGATAACAAAGTTTATTACACTCGGTCTTAGTCACTTCGGTAAGCTTTTTATACACAATACCTGGGGTGTTTTGGATGACGAAACTATAAAAAAATATTTTTGATTAATTAATGTACCTATTTGCTAAATTATGGGTACCTAAGTCCAAACAGAACAAGCAACTGATTCTTCGGCAGGGGAGGCGTGAATAAGAATGCCACGGATAAGCGAGTGCGCGCGACATTTTGCAAAACGTCCGGCGCGTCCGCTCCTCGTGATTCGCGCCTCTACCCCGGGCGTTTTTCAATGAGCACGAACAATTATTATTACTGCAACGCCGGCAAGTTCGACGGCTGGCCTTGGAGGAACCAGTCCGTCGCGCCCAAACTCCACTCGGCAATTATTCAATAAAACAAAAGCATCTCGCTCGCCACTTTACACTTTACAGCGAGAAATGCGGCCAAATTAATTTCTGTTAATTAGTACTTTCCACTGGCCCTTTGAGGTCGAGGACCGGCCGGAGTTCAAGAGGAAACAAATTATCTAATTAATGAGATGGCAACGTAAAAGGAAATCGATGCGACTTACACATCCGAGCAAGACGAGCCCATTCTTCACGCACGTGCGCCGGAATTAGGGCTATTGTCCAACTACCAAAAGAAATCCCTAGCACGAGCCTCTGAAAAATGTACCACGAAATTTGATATGACACAACTATTAATATCGCCTCTCCTGAAGGCATTGTGCTAGTGAGGCGCGAGCCAAACGAAATATTTCAAATGCAAATCGTGCTCAGAACTAGAATGTATACACAGTGTCGCGCGCACGCGCCCGCACCGGAAACAAATTATCATAGCCATATACGCGCCGACGAAATTGACGAAAACCTCATTGATGTCAGCCTCACTGATAAATTGCGCTAAACGAGAAAATTGATGCCGAAAGTAGACACCGAAACCGTTGAGACATATTATTCACCCGTTGACGAGTCGAGAACTCTGTAATAGGGACTTTGTTACTTTTTTTTACAGTACTAAGTAATACTGACCGTTACTATTACAGTTGGCTATATTTTATTGTAATTATTATTAAAAAAACTTACATCTCTATTTATTACAGAAAATTAACAATGACTTTTCGACTGTATGAAGTTATTTGATGGAATCCACGATGGTATTGAAATCTTTGCATTTTCAAATTTGGAACACACTGGAACTTTAAAAAAAAACAACGTTATTAGAAGAAGTAACAAACAAAGCAGTTAGTTATTCATTGATTTTATCGTATACCTAAACGCAAGTCTAATAATAACGGTTAGCAGGTGAATCAATTTGTTGTACATTAGATATAACTAAAACTGAATTGACCAACCACATCATCGAGGTACATAATATTATCTAAATTTACAGTAGAAACTAAGTAAGTAGCTACAACACAGCGTATTCGTTGGTTTATAATAAATTAAAAAACCTATGATAACATTTATTTTATAATTCTATATTAATATGTCTATTTCTTTCTCAATCATATTAGTTTAACAGTAAAAAATCTAATAAGAAAATGTAAAGAACTTTTGTTATCAAATGGAAATTAAGCCAAAATTTTAATAAGTAGCAATATCTTATTTTGAATATATTTAAGAAGGTAATACGTAAGTTTGTAGGATACACTTAGAGAGAACTCATCTGCGCCATATCAAAAGAACCAATAGCAATATTTGAAGATGATTTTAAAATCGTAAGTAAGTACTTACTTACGATTATACAATATTTCGGTTATCGGTATCTAAAGATGTCCATCTGTACAAGCTGTCACGACAGTTGTTATCTATGGAGTGTCTGATGAATTACTATTGGGCGCATTCCCAGGAGATAGCGCGTTTAGTTCCACTACCGAACACAAGATGGCGGTAGGAACTCGAAGGATAATACCGGGGAGTCTTTTACGTTACGTTACGATTATGTTTGTTCTATTTTATGATACTGGTTCTGTATATTTTCCCGAATGTACATGGGAAAAATTATAAGTATTATGACATGTTTATCGATCCATAATAATATATCATCAATCATTTTTAAACAATAGTTAGACAGCACTGTAATGCTTTTATACAAGCTAAATAGATACAACTCGCTATTACTGCTAAGTATAACAAAATAAACATTCTTGGAACTCTACTTTTCATTTCCTTAAACAAAGCATTAACATAACACAAGAAAAAAAACCTTATAAATTTGTACATTTAAACTATTTCCCTCTGAAACTAGTAAGCACAAAGTAGACAAAATACGATGACTTTAAAATTAGGCCGTATGTATACGATTTCAATACATTACAATTGCTAATAAAGAGTTCTCTTCTCAGCGGTTCCTATCACGCGTTAGGATCATGGAGGTATTAACATAATATTGTTTTAGACACAGCCTGTGCTACTTTGTTTTACGATTTAACAAAACAATAGATGGGTGATTCTCAAAAAATGGCTCCAAAAGCATAATTTCTTTGGCGCATTTTTTTTTTCATGTTGTTTTAATATTATACCCCACATATTGTAGAGGCTTTAGACCTCTTTAGTTATCTCTTATTGGCCCTGAAATCTATCGAGCCGATTCAAAGTTACAGCGATTTTAAACAATTTTGGGCCAATGAAATTAGATTGGCACCAATGAAATTAGAAAACACACCAAAGAAATTATAAAAGGTCCCAAAGAAGTTAGTTTTAAGAACAAAGAAATTAAAAATTGTTTTAAAGAAATAAGTTTTATGCGTAGATTGCAAATATTACACAACAAAACTAAAAATCAAGCATATCTTTATTTGTTTTTAACATAATTACCTAGACACGTAAGGGTGCAAGGGTTCTAAACATCCGAATGAACCAATTGCCAACCTCACCTGCCCGTGGTGCACTCTGCTAAATAACAGACGAGGCTCTGGCGACCGGATGATGGCTGTATAACCATCCAAAAACAGCTACTCTAAATCCCATAGGCCGGCGATGGGCAGCAGCGTCACCGGTATAAAAAAGTGTAAAGAGGACGAGGACACGATGTCCCTGGAGTCCGGCCCCATGTTCTACCATCAGGAGGGCGACCAACTGTCCCAAGGTGGCGTAGGATTCCTCGTCAACAAGACCCTTGTCAACAACGTATTGGAGATCAGCAGTGTGTCAAATCGGGTAGCGTACCTAGTACTTAAACTAACCGAGAGGTATTCCTTGAAGGTCGTACAGTTATATGCACCAACCTCGGCACACTCTGACACAGAAGTCGAAACAATATACGAGGATATCTCTAGGGCATCACGTGTACTGCTAGGACCCAATACACCGTTGTGATGGGGGACTTCAACGCCAAAGTGGGAGTACAAGAATGCGACGAATCGAGGGTAGGACATCATGGCTTTGGTAGCAGAAATCAGAGAGGGCAAATGCTTGTAGACTTCCTCGAAAGGGAGGGGCTTTCTTTCTGATGAATTCTTTCTTTGAGAATCGGCCCCAGAGGAAGTGGACATGGGCAAGCCCCGATGGTAGGACGAAAAAGACTTCATTATGACTAACAAGCTGCACATTTTCAGATATCAGTGATCAATAGGTTTAAAACTGGGAGTGATCACCGACTTCTCCGAGGCACTCTGAATATCAACTTCAAGCTGGAGAGGAGATGTCTGGTGAAGTTGACCCTTCGTCCCACACTGCACCAAATTGGAGCTGTCAACACCAGCTTCTAGAGAGGACTACAGTTCTTCAGAAGGGTAACCAAACCCTTCTGAAGAACTATAGACCGATCTCGCTTTTAAGCCATGTATACAAGCTGTTCTCAAGGGTTATCACGAATGGTCTTGCCCAAAAGTTAGACGAGTTTCAGCACCCGGAGCAGGCTGGGTTTCAAAAAGGCTTTAGTACAATAGACCACATCCACACAGTAAGGTAGATTATACAGAAGACCGAAGAGTATAATTAGCCTCTGTATCTAGCCTTTGTGGACTATGAAAAAGCCTTCGACTACATCGAGACCTAAGCAGTTTTGGAATCCTTGCAGAGATGCCAAATCGACTGGCGCTATATCGAGGTGTTGAGGTGTCTGTACAATGCCGCTACTATGACTGTCTAAGTTGAGGACCACAAGACAAGACCTATCCAACTGAAACGTGGAGTGAGACAGGGGGATGTGATATCTCCGAAACTGTTCACCAATTCACTGGATGTCTTTAAGACGTTGGACTGGAAAGGACATGGCATATGTATAAATGGCGAGTACATGTCACACCTCCGCTTCGCGGACGACATCGTTATTATGGCAGAATCTCTGCAGGAACTTAGCTGGATGCTAAGTGGCCTAAATGCTGCTTCCCGACGTGTAGGCCTCGGTATGAACTAGGACAAGACGAAAGTTATGTACAATGCTCACATGAAACCGGAGCCGGTAGTCGTTGGTGAGGCAACAATCGAAGTTGTGCATGAATACGTCTACCTCGGGCAGACTATTCGGCTAGGCAGAAGCAACTTGGACAAGGAGGCTGCAAGGCACATCCAACTGGGTTGGGCTGCATTCGGGAAACTTCGTCACATATTCTCCTCGTCCATTCCTCAGAGCCCGAAGACAAAAGTCTTCAACCAGTGCGTCCTGCTAGTGATGATAGTATGGTGCTGAGACGTGGACACTGACGGTAGGACTGGTCCACCGATTTAAAGTCGCTTAGCGTGCTATGGCTCTCTATAGAAACCCCAAGCATAACTCTCTAGTTATGCTTGGGGTTTCTCTGATGGATCGTATCAGAAATGAGGTTATCCGTCAGAGGACTAAGGTTACCAACATAGCTGTCAAAATATGCAACCAGAAGTGGCAGTGGGCTGGTCAAATCTGCCGAAGAACCGATAACCGTTGGGGTAGACGAGTTCTCGAGTGGAGACCACGAACAGGCAACCGCAGCGTGGGACGCCCTCCTGCCCGCTGGACTGACGACCTTAGGCGGGTAGCCGGTAGTAGTTGGATGAGGAAGGCCGAGAACCGAGTGTTGTGGCGCTTATTGGGAGAGGCCTATGTCCAGTGGATGATTATGGGCTGATGATGATGATGAGAGAATTAACCATAATAGACATTGAATGCATAAAGTTAGCGTTATTAATGGTGGTAATACTCAATACTAATTTCTTTGTATCAAAACTAATTTCGTTGGCGCAGAATGCCAAAGAAATCCAAAGAAATTATTGCCAACGGAATTAGAAATCATCACTTAAAATTTATTTTTACAGAAAGCTGATGTACAATTGGAACCTCTTATTGACACGTGCATACTGTTTGAATAGACATACGTGGACAAAAATATGTATGCAACAAAAACAAATAATAGCATGAAAGTAACAATCGAAGAAATTAGGCACTTACCTGACCAAAACCAGTTATGGCGCAAAAAAAAAATTTTTTCGTCATACTCCGTAAACTTACGCTCCTCTGCTCCTGGTCGAAGATAGTGGGGGACTGAAGGGTGAGGGACGCATGGTGATTATGTCCGGTGATCGTTTAAACGCAGAGTAGGAAGACGGTATCGTTACGCCAAAGAAGTTAGTTTTTTTTCTCGGACAAAATTGAATGCGTTATATTTTTTAAAACTAAACCTAATAGTGAATAGAAACCTAATTTACAATTACCATAAGTATCTGTTATAATGATAACATATAAATCATAAGCTTATTTTACTTTAAAAAGTGAGTTTTTCTTGACCTAAAAATAAAGTCAAGTGAAGGACGCGCCAAAGAACTTATGATATTGAGTTTTAAAAAATCATTGTCGCTTACTTTATAAATTTATGCATTACATTACTAATGTATAAAAACGGTCACAAGATACATTATTTAAAAAAAATACATCCTGGTATAAAACTATCAATTTCATGTATTTTATGGCTTGGACATACCTAAATCGCGTCATTTGAGAATCACCCAGATGCATATCCTACGTCTACATTTAATTTTGAATTAGCAGACGCACAGGTGGTTAATTTTTTTTAACTTTGCGATATTCGGGCCTAATTATTGAATTATTTTAAGTTTGAATTTAATGCAAATTTACACAAAATAGAAGGAAAAAGATAGGTATTGAAGCTTTACTTTTTGTTGTTGTCATATCCTCGAAATTAAAGACAAAATATTTTAATTTTACATTGAAAGCTTTTGAAAATCTTCACGTACTTAGCTTTACCTAGTTTAATTACTTAAGAGTGAGAAATTAATGTCTATTATATTTATAGATACTTTGTAAGGACCGGTTCCTAAATCTAAATCGAAGTCGCATACGATAATGTTTGTTTTGAAGGGCTGTCACTGTTCAGTGTTTGGGACCAACCTTTGATAAGGAAGGTAAACAGTCTGAAGGACAGGAAGTGTCCAGGGAACATCGCCATGTATTGGTCTTAGGTTGGCGTCAACATTTATTTACAGAGGGGGTCTTTGTTCTTTATTTTGGCGTCGACGCCAGATTTCTGTAACTTGATAAGAATTACTTAAAGGAGGTGTCACTTTTGCCATAAATATTGTATTTTAACGCTTTTTATATTCCTCTTCCAATTAAGCATGTTAATAAATTTACATCACTGATCATAAAGAGATGTTTTTCTAAAGTCCCAGCGGTGGGAGGTCTCTATCGTCACACCAGTAACAATGTTTAAAATATGCAAACTAAATCAATTCCAATACCGACGGTGGTGGCATTGTTGTGTTATTCGCACCGAACTCTTGCGCCTACTCACCTAAATCAATTATCAACGTTGCTCGGTTATAAATTAAATACTGTTTGCGATGCCAGATACATATCTGAGGTCGTTTTGATTAATGAATCGATCTGTCCCGAATATCGATCGAGCGGAGATATCGGCGGGAAAATGATCTCGGTGCAAGATGGCCGCCCCGGAGCGCGAGAATGCGCCGCGGCCAGTAATTGTTTTTCGAAGTTTAAATATTTGAATTCAGAACTCGTTGGACACTTCTCAAATGGGTGTCTGTAATAAAATAAGCAAACGTAATAGAAACCGGCACGCGACAAATTGAATTTGTCTCGCAAATTTTATTTGTTACAAGATTTAAAATGTTGTCGTTTATTTACATAACTGGTAGAACTGCATGATATTTACAGACATAATAAGGCTGTCCCCTTAGCTACAATAGCCACAATAAACCTTCTTACCTCGCACATTCAAATTATGAATAAAATAAATATAATAGATACAGTTAAGAAAATTATAGAGATAAGCAAACAATAAAGCAAAGCAAGCAAGATTAATACTCAAAATGTTTATTAAGAATAACTATGTGAAACCCAGTGCCTGAAAAACATGTATTTAAATTCATATTTTTAAGTAGGTAATAGGTACCTGCTTGCTACCTGCAGGATGAAAGTTAAAATATTATTTTTAAAAGCACTTGGATATTATTATCTTCCTCAAACTTTGATTAGATCATAAATTAATCAACTATTAAGGTAAGTACTGTTGTTCCAAATAGTTTAATTTTAGTAGCAAAAAAAGCAAAGAAAGAAGATAAAAAATAATTACTTATGTTAAGTACCTACAATAATCTTACATCTTACGACATTACGGGTAAATAGGTATAAAATCCAATTAGAAACTAAGAAGCAGGAAAAAATCTTACAGCTATAAAGAGTAAAATCTTAGTTATTTAATTAAAATATTTATTCATATAAGTATACTTTTAATCAAATGTTATTAAAATTTGCAGCAGAACAAATTTTGTATGAGCAAATAAGTAAGATTTTGGATCTTACTACTGGTTGCCTGGGTGTAAATATGAAAGAATTCTTGTAATGTTTGCCTTCTTATTGTAAGTTGGTATGGTGAAAATATTATTGATACTGAAGATGATACTAAATTTACTAGCGGCGATTTGAATACCGGTAAGTACAGAATTTTTGTCTCGTGGACTGGATCGGTACCAATAAAGATCGGACTAAAATAATTTATTACCTAATTAGAAAATGGAACCAAAACGGTTGCAGATATTGAAAATGCGCTAATAATAAGATTACCAAAATTTGGTATTTCAGAAGAAATTAGAAGAATTCTCGGTAAGTCCTGACGTCTTGAAACTTTCAACAGACGCGGAAACGTAATACAAGAAGTGCAAAGAAATGAGAGCTGGAACATTTTTTGCAATGTTGACGGAAATGAACAATAAGCAGCTAATATTTCTGTAGGATTCCTAAGGGAAGACTTAAAAACTATATTAACCTTTGAGCATCGCCTGCGAAACGCTGCTAAACACGATGCGGCATAGCACGCACAGTCACTTCAATCACTTGTCCAATATCCAAACAAACGTAAACTCAAACTGCACTTCAGAAGCGGTCAGTCAAATCACAAAAAAATCTTATAACACCAAAACACCCGCGGGAACTGATAATGAGGAACTAAGTTGTGTTGTTGGTGTGAGTTTGTGGATCGTGCGAGTTGGTGGTTGCGCGACGGGCACGACGTTTCACTGTTGACGGTCGGCAGCACACTACGGCCGGTCGGCGGAGCGCCCCGCAGCCGCCGCCGCACCCGCCCCGCGCCCCGCGGTGGGCGGGGCCAGCGAGCGAGTCGAGGCGAGGCGAAGGCTTAATTTTATTACGCTCAGCCGGAGAGAGATGGCGATAGAGAGTGGGTGCGAGTTATTAGCACACGGAGAGCGGGACGACGCGCGTCTTAAATATTTTGTATAAGTAATGAGGGGTGCGGGGGCCGCATCTCTCGCCAATCTTTAATGTTGATTACGCCGGCCGCCTCCTCTGTGCGCCCCTCATTAGCGGGGCCACGCCTCGATTTAATTACGCCGGCAGTTAATTGTCGCCGACTGGCTCGCGGCTAGTTTTTGCCGCGAATCGCGGTTGAATTTGGAACGCTATTGTTTGGGTTTTGTCGTTGCGTTCGAATTGATTTGTCGAAATGTCTCTAGCGTGTTGGTACGACTGTAACTTGCGATTGTGGTCTTCCTAATGGGTTAAATTCATTCAAATACAATCGTGGTATTACCTAAGTATATGGACTAGTTGTATACTTAACTATTATAGTTAATCAGTTTAGATGTAGATAATTATGTATTTATGTAATTTAATGGATATTTTATCTCACTATATCTTTATTTATAGCCTGACTGATAGTTAATTGATATGAACTTTCTTGAAAGTTAAAATAGCAAAACGTCTAGCTCTCCAATAACGATAGAAAAATATAAACATACTGAGCTGAGCCTCTGTGAAATGGTTGTAGATTAAGAAGTCTTAATTCATAGACGACCGAATGGCGCAGTGGTTAGTGACCCTGACTACTGAGCCGATGGTCCCGGGTTCGATTCCCGGCTGGGGCAGATATTTGTTTAAACACAGATATTTGTTCTCGGGTCTTGGATGTGCCCGTAAAATGGCAATAGGCCCGCCCCCTATTACATTGGGACTAACATAACACTCTGGCGAAAAGTGGGTGCAGCAATGCACCTCTGCCTACCCCGTACATTATTAGTACAAGGCGTGAGTGCGTGTTTTTTTTTAATTCATAATATCTTAACAATCAACAAATTATTTTAAAATATTACTTACGATTATTATATATACGATAAAATTATGCATGAATCTGAATCAAAAACAAGAAAAATATAAAGGTAGAAGAAGTATTTAGGTAGAAGAGCGACGACGACGTATACATATATGGTTGGATGTGTCAGAACCTATAGTTAAAACGACTTGTTGTGTCGAATGCATGGTTAATTCTGGTTCTGAAAATAATTACTATACCTTATTATACCTTATTCTTTTAAAAAATAAATTAGTTTTCCACAAGCCGAACATAATAGCTACTGGTACGAAATATTATGGTGAGTCACAGGCAAGGGTAAAAGCTACTGACGGATGATGACCGTTGGATAGCTATGTACAGTCAAACTAAAAGTCCTGACGTCAAAGAGTGCGATTTTGCTAAGACTTTTTATGATCATCAGTTATTTACTTAGTACTTACCCACTTTTACATACATTTTAAAAATAACATACAAATTCATTATAGATTTTAACGTATTTGTCCTTTAATAAATATAAACGATCGATTAAATACGATCTTAAACAATTAGTTAGGATCCACTTCCGTTTTCACGACTTTATAGTTGGACTGTAGAAACTGTGGAGTCAAAATTGCAGACCTGTTTGGTGGTCATCACTTTCAGTTAGCTATTCTAATAATAGTATATGCTGTAAGTATGGGAACAACTAAAGAAATAAGAGGCTTGGAGTTTTGATGATAAATAAAAAGGGCCAAATCAACAATTCCAGAGAGTGATATCAATGTTGATATTTTATGTCAAAGCGTAGGTTGGTAAAGAGTTCATAATGCTGAACTATTAAGTCTATGGATATTGGGTCATCATCTATTAATAACATTAATATTATGTACCTTATTAGGTACCTACCTAACTTTAAAATATTTACTTATACCTACATTTATTAAAATACAATATAGGTAATTATAGCTTTCAGCGAAGAAGACCTTTTACATGTCAATAGCTGTTACGAATTCCGCGATAAAAAAAAGCCTATGTCTTTCTCAGAGTCTAGACCATATGTAAGTACTACCTATACCAAACTTCATTCAAATCCGTGCTGTAGTTTTGGCGTGAAAGATTAACAGACAGGCAGACACAGTTACTTTCGCATTTATAATATTAGTTAGGATTATAAGTCCGTTCCGAACGTGGTAAGATGTAGTTTTAGAGAAAACATTACTTACAACTTTTCACAATATTTATGTTAGGTAATTCGACTGATTTAAGGTCCCTATAGGGTGCGCTGAAGATTTTTCCACAGTCTGCCTTGAACATTCAACCTGCACGACTACCGAATTGTCAGGTAAAACTACACTAACTACAGACTGTCTGTACTACTGTACAGCGCTTCAAACTTAAATAGTCAGTTTATCGGGATAAATAAGTAAGAAATACCAAGTAGTGGACGAGACTCATGGCAGAGAAGATCCAGGTCTTTAACCAGCATTGGGACTACTTACCTTTAGTGCCAATTTCGCCATAGTCGGTTATCTAACCGACCTGTTATCATTCATCAATTATACGTCATCTCCATATAAAATTCATGACAGATGTGTCAAAAGCTCAAAAGTCAACCACTGCTCCTTGGTTATGCTCTAACCGACAATGGAGAAATTGGCACTTAATAGGTTAGATCATAATATATAAAAAAGATGTGTAGGTACCTACCTTTTAGACTTAAAGCAGTTTGTGTGCAGATTTGCGCATTAAGATATGTTTTAACGCAATCATACCGCAAGTCGATTTAGTCGTCGTCATAATCAAAATAAGTCAAAAGGAAACTCACAAACAGAACACCTCACCTCACCATTTAAACCTCCGGTTACCTCACACTTCCTCGATAAGAACAAGTAGCAATAAAATAATTTTAAAACGGCATAAAGTGCCAACAAAAGAATGAATTTGTTTCCCTGACCGCGGCGTTAGTGGTCCCTGGTCCTTGGGCCGTGGTCCATCGGCCACCCACGGAGCCTCTGCGCAAATAACAACGCAAAAACTAAGGGCGCTTCCATACTGGTGCAATTGTTTGTCAGTTATTTACTTAAAGTTGAACACACATGTAAAAAATAAATGTTGCAATAGTTTATTATTTTATCCCTGAAGAAGTAGGTACTATTGGTATTACAAGAGCAAAATTTTTATCTGAGTGGTACAAACTTTACATTTTCAGAGCATCAAGTTAGGTACCTAACTCTATCAATATTTCCAGTTACGTTATTCTTAAAATTTTCGATCGGTATATTTATAACAATTAACCTAATATTTAATAAACCGATTAGTTTGGAAAGACCCTTACTTTGTCATGCTACCTGCCTTGTTTAAATAGTTTATACTGAGTTGTCATTTTAGGACACGAAATATAATAACATTAATAACCACCTGAATTACTTGAATAAGCAGAAAAATATATTAATAAAATTGATTTCCTATAGGTAGTTATGGTAGCAACAGTGTAGTAATTGAAATTGGGCGAAATTAAACCATTATATAAACACGCGAGCAATGAAAAGGTTCCACCTGACTTTGCCGTTCCATTATGTCACTGGATAATACACTCGTATTTCAGTCTATCTGACTTTCTACGAATAAAATTGCATATTTTTTACTAATTTTCAATTAAGTTCATTCAAAAGCTTTAGACGTCATTATTCCGAGGCTGAACCTTGATTGACTATGCATTTCGTTGAAATGTAAACTTTTTGAACCGCACAACGGGTTTTGAACATGACGTCACGCTTCATAGTAACGTTACGGTGAGTGTTTACTATCAGTCGGTTTACGATACAGCAAGGTCAGGGGTTGCGGGTCGATGCCCCACGCACGTTGCCGCCAAAATACGCTTTGACAGCGACACAAATACGGTGGAAAAAAGAATTTGAGGGCCGCCGGTAGTCTATGGTTTGTGACTGGCCAGAAATAGAAACGACGAATTTTATTAAGAAAAAATTCTGTTTATTCTTTATTGATCGCTCGGCTGCTCGGGGAGAGGCAGAGGTTTGATAAGACGAAAACATTATCAGGAATAAACGGCTTAATCTAATAATTAGGCTTCTCTTGAATTTTCCCTTAAGAAACTACATCTATGCAAGAAAATTGTTTGAATACGGGTCAAGATCCACTTTCTTACCAATTAAAAAAAAGGTTTGTTTCTTAGCTGTACAAAACCTTAAAAGATTATCATACTTAGGTATAGTGCGACAAACTTATCTGTTCCGGTGACAGCGAACTAAATTGATCCATATCTCATTACTTACAAAGGAATTATATATTGTTAAATATTATATGGGTTTATTAATACCGCAAGGGCGAATTACCACCACTGGCAAACATAAAATCTTACAGAATTAAGAAATATTAGACATTTACGTGAGCTCTCACCGGAACAGATAAGTTTGTGGCACTGTACCTACTTTTTTCTTTTCTTTTAAAAAGTTTACAGATATAGCCTGTGACAATTGACGTTGGACCTTTTCGTAAATAAAGGTGTGTCGGTCAGCGAACCTCCGACTGACCTTGTTCTTGCCCACTTCTTGTAATATAGCCTCTTAGGTACTTACTGTATGTACGTGATCAAAAGCTTCTTATGTATCTAGTTAATCTAGTGGTGTTTATTTTTAGTTACGAATCTTTAGTAGTGGGAAAAGGATAGTTGAGCCTATTATTTATCTACAACTTAGGTACTTACCTTACTATAATATTATTAATTTACGATTATAAGTAGGTACCTACCAAGGTACCTACAGCCCAATCAGTGTTCAATTGACTGAATTTCTTTTCTTATCGATTTAATTGACTTAAATCGGTATTTCTTACTTGATTATTAGTTCTGTTTCTGACAAAAAATCTATTGCAAATTTTGCAAAATATATTTTTTCTTCAGCTTCTGTACTACTGTACCTACGTGTCCAATAGAAAACGTCTTCTAGACTTAGTGAATTTCAATAAATACTTATACAATTACGTGTTTTTTTCTAATGAACAAAAAAAATATTTTGACTTAGACATGTAATACAACATAACATAAAACAATTCTAATATTGCAAGGGAAAATACAGGGCAAAAGAAGACCTGGCCGTAGAAGAACCCACTGGCTACAGAACCTCGCCGAATGGTTCAATATGTCCACCATAGAGCTATTCCGAGCTGCGACTTCCCGGGCCCAAGTGGCCATAATGATAGCCGACCTACGATAGTAGATGGCACTTGAAGAAAGAAAGAAATATTTTATTACATTATGAATTTGGCCTTTAACAAACCACTACCGCCCCCTGCATGAAAATTGCGAAACTACCAAGTGCGAAAGAAAACGCCCTTTCTTATGTGTGGAAAAGGTAAGAAAAACCCCAAAGTTTCCCGCCACATGTGTGTGGGAGCGCTTGTGTCGGTTCGTATGTGTAAGCTCGTAGGACGAATTTTCTTTTCACTACCACTAGCGCCATCTAGTTGTGGCGATGCGTAAACTGATAGGCCGCTTGAAAAAGCTTTGTAGCTACAGCTAGCGTGACGTAGTACATAATTCAGGTAAGTTATTAACAATATGTTTAAGATAAGTAACTCTACCTTTAATGTTGTTTTAAAACCGGAGTTAATATTGACGGATGAATATCGGGCTTACCTGAAACAAAAAAGTACGTTCACATAAATAATGCTATTAAAACCGAAACCTATTGACGCTTATAAGTAAGTATGTACTAGTAGTGCCGATACAATGGTAAAAGGATGACTACTAAAAATTTTACAAGTAACAAGTACACATGTAAATTCTTGAGTAAGATGTTTTGCAAGCTGGTAATAAGCACACCTTCCAAGTTTTAAGTAGTAAAGTCTGAATGCAAATGGTTCAACTTGAGAAGCACAGGTGCAAATACTCCAGTAAAAAATGTCCAGTCAACCAAATTACTCCTTATCGGACAAGCTAGCTTAATGACGCCGTCTACAATATTGAATTATATTTAAAAGCGCATCAGATTATTACCAACTAAAAACGTTAATTAATATTGCATTAAAATTTTATATTAAGTGTTTCTAAAAATTCACTCCTTTTGGTGTTGGCATTTTGTGAGTGGTTGCTCGCCACCGTAAGTTATCTTTTGTATAATAGGTATGCAAACTATAACCACATAGGTTTATAGGTACCTACTTTATTCACATAATATATAAAAACACTAGTAAAACGAAAGAACACAATCAATACAAATCTTAAATGCCTCCTTTGAGGCTGTCAATTAAAAGAAAGCAAAATAGTAGAGCAAAAACAAAAGTTACTTATTCGAAAAGAATTTGAATTGTCTAACGTTTCGGCAAAATCAATACCACCCCCTTATTGGTATCGATATGATTGAGCATCGTTATCGCGACATTTTTCTAATGGCCGTCCATGTTTTAGACCCTTTCTCTTCTTTAGGGGTGTTTGCGTCACTGTTTTTATGTGGGTGAGTGTGTTTGTGTGTGTGTGTGTGTGTGTGTTGGTGGCGAGGTGTGTGTGTCGCGAAAAGACTGACGTAGATTGTGAAGTAAGACATGTTTGGCTCAAAAAGTACAACTTTTTTTGTTTATTTAAAAAAAAAAAGTTTTTTGAATGAAAAAATTTAAAAATAAATAATAAATATGTGGGGACATCTCACACACGGCCATCCGACCCCAAGCTAGGCAGAACCTGTGTTATGGGTGTCGGACAGCTGATATATCTACACAAATACATAGATAGATAGATACTAAATATAAATATCAACACCCAAGACCCGAGTACAAATATCTGTCTTTAAACAAATATCTGCCCCAGCCGGGAATTGAACCCGGGACCTTCGGCTCAGTAGTCAGGGTCACTAACCACTACGCCATTCGGTCGTCTAAATATAAGTAGACCGGTACTATCAGTTCCACCTGAGAACGTCAAGTTAACTAGTAATGGAGTATGGAATGTAATTGGCTGAATAGTCGTTAAGTAGCCTAGAGTAACCTAAGTTTATGGTGATCAGCAGATTTACTTACTCATTAAAAAACTAGTCTTTAAAAAAAAACATAAAATGTATAATTATACAGATACTTATTATAAACAATTCCAGTAGCAGATAAACAAAACATTTTGATGAAAACCCAAAAAAAAACAAAAGCAAAAAAAAAAAAGTAAATTTTCGGCAAACGCAGTTTAAGGCACGGATTGCACAAAACACCCCTTTCTTTTACTTATGTCGCCGACTAACGACAATCCGAAATCAATACGACACGATATTGATGCGAAATTTGTGAATGTCGTGCTTCACACACACACACACACACATACACACACACATGTTGAGGTGGTTAGCGTGTGTGCGTAAGGAAGCCCAAAACGTATGCACACCGGGCTAAGTGTGAAGAAGGCGGAGTAGGGTGTCTACGGGTTGTGGTGGAGGTTTCGGGACGTGCTGTCTTATCGTACGTAATGAGACTAGAGTCTGATACTTCTGACCAATCTAATCGCAATTGCAATCGAGTAGTTGTTGGCTTTATCAGTATTTTATAATAATAAGCTTTTTATTTTCATCTATGAACACAAAATCTCAGGGATAGTGATTTAGCACAATTATTTTCTTTGTAATCTCTATGATAAGTAAAACATTCAGTCTTTTTTTCGAATGTAATAAATTGTATGGAAGTTATGCATACATGCATGTGAATAATGGATGATAAAAATACCTATAAGATAATATATCATGTATCATGTATCATGTATCATGTATCATGTATCACAAATAATAATTTAACATAAATCATGGTCACCCGAGAAATTGTTAAAGAAAACGCATTAACACATGTAAGGACTCCCTACATGCAAAACTCACTCACACACTGAAAAAGCCACCCTCTAGAGCTTTTCTTTAAAAATGTTCAAATGGAACGGAGCTTTTGATAAGGAAATGCAGACATTTGGAGAGAATCTTATGAATTTGCTTGTAAAGTTTTCGTTATAAAAGATTCAAATGTTTTTTATTAGTTTATTTATTTATTTAATTCTTTATTGCACAAATATAAAAGATAAATGTACAAAAAGAGGGCTTAATGCTAAGAGCATTTTCTACCAGCCAACCTACAGGAGGTACAAATTAGTTGTCGGTTTTGTAATCAATAAAATTACCTTAATAAAGTTTATGTTCATATAATTTGTAATTAATTACAGCCAATAAATTGTTATCTTATAATACAAATTATGTATTATTATCTAAAGTTAAAGCTTTTACATGCATATTATGCATTTCTCTGAGCTATAGGTACAGACAGGGATGGCATTCGTATACATTTACGAGTAACGAAGTCGATACATTCACGAAGTTTCACCTGGAATTGCCGTTCAATGTCACTGGAACTTTTTCATTGCTCGTGGGAGTATTTTTTTTTTTAATTAGAAAATATGTGAGCGTTTAGCTGCATCGCCTGCATCATACAACTTTACTATTCGTAACATCTAAAACTACAAAACTTCTAGCTTTATCTCAATATAAAGAATGAGCTTATCGGAGTCGGACACGATCCAAACATATTAAGTGGGTTTCCTATACACATTACTTCATACATCTTTGTTGGTTTTGAAGCGAATGCCCACCATACTGTGCGTGGGCCGAAATATAAGCCTATAAATTGAGATATTTAGATTTTTATACTAACATTTGTGTGAACCACGTTTTAGATTAAATTTATATTAATAAATTATGGACCTTTTTATCTTTTAACTAATAAAAATATACTTAATATTCGACTAGGTAATGGCACATCGATTTTTAGCTTTTAATATCGTTAATGAGGAAGGAGTTATTATAAAAACGGAATAAATTATAAAGTCATAAAAATTGTTATTTAATTAGCACAAGTTGCAGAGAAACGGTTTAATAGCTTTTGTTAGTGGCGATAAAACATTAATGAGCGCAACAAGTACGAAACAATAGCTGAAATCAAATATCAGCGTGAAGTCTACAACCCTCGCTCTTCTCAAGTGGTTTACTTTCCACTGAAAACCGCTTAATGGGAGCCATTTTCGCCATTATAATGAAACTCCCCTACTAATTAAAACCAGCTTTTAATTGCTGGAAAGGTCCACCTGTTGCACTGTTTCTGTCTCTGTCACTCGGCATCTACCCGCCCTGCTCGGAGGCTGTGCGGCCCGCTTCCGGATACTGGTATAATTGTCAGAAATTCAATTTTAGAACGATCTAATTGGAGCCAAATGAAATTTTCAGCCGATCCCTTTGTTCGCACGCCTTGGCCCGTACTCTGATTGGCTCGCCAGCTAATTAATTAATTTATTTACTTTTTATTCGTTAGCTTTTTATGACGATGCCATTTGAATTTGGAGCAGGCCTGCCAGTATTTTTTTCCGAAAAAGCTTTTTGTTTTGTTCCGATCCCAATGTAATTTATCACCCGAGAATTTTAAAGCACAATGTAATGAAACCACTTACGTTTATAATTTTAGAAAATTGCTCCACGGACGCCGGAGCGAAATTATCGGGCCATTATCAAATGGAACCCTTTCTTTAATTACCTTCTCATAATTTTTGTTTGTTTGTTTGTTCCGCCCGAGTCATTACTTTAATAACAACCGGAGTAGACGATTTCTGTTACGGCTAGCAGTGATTAACGTTCATTACACGTAATTTCGTTTGTTTGTCAAATTGGTACAACACTTTTGTTATAAAATTACAGATTTGGTTGTTTGTGGGTTGGAAAAATTGATGTATGATAGAAATTATTAAATGAAATTTCTCAATTTTAATTTTATAATGTTTTCGTAACACCATCGACTATTTTGTCTTGATGAATTGTTTATATCAAATTGATAAGTATTTATAATTTTACAGAATATTAATATCCTTATTACCTATTCTGCTAGTTTAATTATTTTAAAAGCAAGAAACTACCTTACCTTACCTACTAAAACTATTTAAAAAATTTTGTTTCTAGGTCTCAAGAAACAACTCCTTTCATACAGTAATGATAATCCGAATGAAAGCCGTCGACGCGACGACCATTAATTTAGTATTGATCAATTAATTATTTATTAATATGGACTTTAACAAAACCATGTTCGACCGGTACCACACTGGGCTGTGAGCTGGGATTAACATAAAAATTTTAATTGCCTCTCGCAGCCGCCATATTGTCATTAGCAAGATAATCAAACTGTTTGGATTTTACAACGTCCAGAAAGGCCAAATAACAGAATAGAAAACCCATTAATCCATTGTCATCTTCGATATTTAAATTAAAATCTCGCGAGCGGACGTCAACAGATAAAACGAGACCAATAAAATTTATAGACACGACATTAAACAATTGAGAGCCGTCGCATGTTTATTCTATCATTTATGTGGTCATATCTTAAAATATTATTTGTACAATAATTTTAATTAGCTATATTGATGTTAAATGTCAGCCGATAAATTATCCCTTTGTATTATGTTTATGAGAAGTAAGTAGGTAGTACTCCTAGGTATTTATAGGACTCGTAGAATTATCTTCTAGCTGAACTAAAAACGAAAGCTGTAGGTAATACAATAAGACCGTTTGATAAAAGGAGAAAAAAGTTGTTAATAAGCGGCACTCCGAAACCTAATGTTTCGTAAGCAACAGTGACCCCCCATCTATTTACGTCCCATAGGTGAAGACGTGCGTGTTTTCAACGATTATGAAATGCCCCTAATCTTTTCTGTTACAGTCAATGATCAAATTACAACATAGGTATCCGAAGAATTGCACGCCAGCGACGCACCGCCAACCCGCGGTAATACCACACAAACTCCACGCGACAAATGAGTCAATTGTACTTCTAAGTCCAAGTCGGCTACCATATCATTTGAACGTCAGTTGACTTTCTTAATGACAAATCATAAAGGAAGCCCCATTGTACGAGAAATATTCGCAATTATTTAGTCGGACACGCTTTCGAGTAAATTGTCTATCGGATGTTAAAACAACGGATCCAGCTTCAATCGTATTTCTTGTGAGAAAGGTCGCTTTTGTGTTGTGCCTGTCTTGGTTAGTAAGTTTGTTAAGCAGTAAAGGCATTCGAGTAATGATATGCTCGAATAATCGTACCGAGGACGGGGTAGAATCTATAGGTATAGGTATATAGCGTCTCATCATTGGTATTTGAATGTTAAGTAAACTATCCGTTTGTGTGTAATGATGACAGTTGTGGGAATGGCCATTGCGTAGCAACCTGCGTCCACGCAAGAGACGATATGGCTCATTTACTTGAGAACAATTACACATGAAGCAGAGCTTTTCAAAATTAGAAGCAGCTGTTGATTCGATTAGGCCGATCCGGCCGGTCACAACATTTATCGGGGCTCGTTGTTTGGTTGAAAATAAAATAAAGCGTTTATTAGTATTCGCGGAGTTTGGGTCGGACGCTTACTTTCCGAATGGCCATTGTTTCTGCTCCGCCATCAATCAGCCATGGTTTGGCGACAGGGGCGCGGGGCGGGGGGGGATCGAATAACGGTTATTGAAATGAGAGGAACCGGGCCCTCGCCTTTTTTCCAAATTTAAATTTTGATAAGGCGACCGGGTCCTGTTTTGTTTTCCTAACTTCTTAGTTTGGCGCGAGGGTGGTTTTTTCTTTATTTCGATTTTACGTCTGGTTATAACCTAATAAATTGGCGTTTCTGCCAGGGACTAAGGCTACGTTTGTCTTTTTTGGTATTGAAGATTGGATCTATGTTTTGTTTGGAGTGTACGTGAGGAAAATTGTACATTTATCACTATAACACTACCAATGACTTTCTAATGTCGTTATAATAATATTCTAGGTTTGTCAGTTAAATTGAAATATTTCTATTTTATTTATGGCAATTGTTGAAATTGTTGGCATAAACGAGAGCGTTTATGCCAACAATTTCAGCCAGTGTCGTGTAATGACATTGAAGAATGTATTAATAAACTTGACAACTTTAGGAACTGTTATACCTACATATAATACAATTAAACATATTTAATTATTTACATATTAAGTTTCTTTTAATGAGCAGCTTAATGCGGCTGCAAGACCTTGTGTAAGCACATACATAAATATTTAAGATACATAAATTTATAGGTGTATTTTATAAAATACATAAATAAATTTTAAAGTAGGTACTTATTAACACATGAGCTTAATTTTCACCTACGCACGAACTTAAAAAGAACGAAAAACATGCGAAAGGGCAAAACCAAGTGATATATTCTCAGGTGGAATTCGCATGCTTATTCACTTTACTACTGTTAACGCGCCTCTTACAATCCTAAAAATTCCACTTTTTGTCTGCGGCCGGCCGAATGCTGGCCGAATCCAAGACGCGATTGAAAAAAACTAAAATCAACGTTTTGATTTAGGAGTTTTCTGTCCCCATTCGAATTTGAATTCGTTTGGATTTCGATTTAATTCATTATGGTTATCTTTGATATAAAGATAATAAAGTGTAGGTAAAAAAATAAATAAATAAATCTTTTACCTTAAATAGTACTTAATCGTAATTTTTTTTAAACGTACTCATACAAATATTCCAATTCTCACTAAGGAGTACCTGTAAGTAGCATGTTTATAAGCAATAGTGCAAAGATTGGTGTACATAAAATACAAACAAAACGTTTATATATCTAAGTGAAAGCAGGAGCACATTGAAGATATCGCCCGAATGAGAGACAATCGAAGTTTCTTCACCGTAATCATAACATAACAATATCAAGTAAGTATAGGATCGTAGGATTGGATCGCCGTAAAAACGAGAAAAGCGCTCTTAAAGTCAATAAAACCGTGTTTTTATGCCGTGTGTTTAGACACGCGAGGCACCACAGATGATAACAAAACCTGGGCCACAAGTCACAAAGTCACAACTAATATAGAATAAACCGGAAATCACTGGTCATTCACAAAAAGTGAAACACGCACACAGAAGCAGCTGTCACACACACGCACGCACACCACCACACAGCGGTCAAGTTCATTCATACGGATAGTCCAGCTTTTAGAATGGTCACAATATTAGAGGGATAGTGGTGTTCTGTTCCATGTTTGTAGGTCAACACAAAATCGAACTTCCAAAATCATTGCTTGTATTGGGAGGTATTTTAAAAAACTTGAGAGATTCTTTTTATCCTCTCGTACACTTTCTTAAAATCATTTGGATTCATCAAATTTTTTGGATTTCTCAATTGTTCAAAAAGCACGTTGATAAACTTGATACATTGTAAATAGAGTCAATACAAATTTTGCCACAACACAATAGGTTCTAATTTTATCATTTGGAATTCTAAGGACATTTGATGATGTTTATCTTTTCAAAACGGATGCGAGAGATTATCCGACGTTAATATTACAATATAAAAAGAGTTTCTTATGTAACTGAAACACGTTTTATACTTAATTTTATTGAGCCGCACCTAAAATATCCCGTATGTTAAGAGCGAATGAGTCATTCAAGTCTAATCCAGTGCCATAAAAATGTCCATAGTATTGCCTTTATAGTTTCGTTCCATTTCACTGCTTCGTTGACATCGACTATCGAGTTCTCGATAATATCGATATATCGAAAGCAGAATTAGTGTTGCCACCTCTGTGATGTGTTTTACGAAAAGTTCCTACTTGTACTTGTTAGAATATTTTACGTTTAAAACGCTCAGATCTGATATTAATCGGTTATCTTATATAAAGATTATTTTTAATGAACCGTACTGAGATGTAATAATAATCATCTACATTTTATTATTTAACTCCTTATTGTACAAATATTACTTTATTTTAAATACATTTGTACATGTTGCTGCAAAAGTAATAGATAGGTATACCTACTAAGCTAAAGGGGGTCATTCTGAACAACTACGACTTTTGAAAATTTACGAAAAAAATAAAGTCTAAAGTAAGTCGTCTAGGATTTAGTATGACTCCCCGAACTACCTCGACTTAACGATTAAAACTTGATAGGAACCATCTATTCTATTTAAATTGAAACCACATTATTCTAGACATGTCCCACAACACATGTGGCAACACTAGAGACATACGTGTTAATTAATTCTATTCGTAGGCGTCGCCATTATCGACAACGAGTGACCGTGGTGGGTCGCATTGAGGACTCTATTCCTTCCCACTAAGTGGTCATGTTCATGTGATTAGAGAAGAAACTTTCGCGTTGCCGTGCTAATCAAAATTATATTGCACTGCTTTAATGAATGAAGACGATTTTAATTGGGAAATTCCTGCGATTTTAGTAGATTTTGTTTGAGAATGATGGCTGTATGGATTGTGATAGACAGAAATAAGCCACTATGTATTCATCATATTTGCTGTCTTAGGAGTGGATGTCCAGAAAGATAAAAAATATTTTGATATATAAATATATCTATAAAAAGTGTTTCAAACATCAAAACTTTACGCAATCATTTATTTACAATAACTGTCATGTTTTTATAACTTAGTTTCATTTGTCTAATCATTTTGTAGAGCATGATATAAAGAAGTAAAATTTCCACCACCACAGCCAGTTCCGTATATTCATTTAACTTGTATGTAGGGTAACGTAACGTACCTTGGGACGCTTGTACCTCGGGACATTGATTGTATTTTTAAAACCGGCTAAGTAAACACATTAAACTTCTACCCTAGGTATAGTATTTTACTCGCTTGGTTAAACTAGTGAGTCTCGTGATCATACCGGCATCGAGTGTGTGGTGAAAACAATATGAAGTTTTTTGGAGTCAAATGTAGCTTTTGTATAGTTTTTTCAGTTGTTCTATCTCATTGAGGCATGCTCAAAATAGAGACATGGATGTCACGTATATATTTTCAGTTATTTAATTTTATGACACGACAATTATTTGAAAGATTCCTAACATAAAAATAAAGATATTGAAATTTTTGTTAAATATTGCTTTTTTGTACCTTGGGACACCATTAATGTTTGTACCTTGGGACACTGTATTCTATGGTTTTGTACTATGGAGACTGTTAACTTCTAAATAACGCCATAAATCTCTGTTCTTATTAGTGCCAGCGTAAAACTGGAAAGAAGAGAGTTGCAGTATGTCTGGATCGTTTGAAACAAGCTTTAGATAAAGTAAAAGAAGGAGAAAATATTCCTATAAAGTGAATGTTCCAATTTGTAACATAAGATTCATACATAATCGCAAAATATAATTTCGTTAAAAACTAATGATAATTTGAAGTCAATGTAGTTATAAAATAACGATGATTACAAGACTTTTTGTACCAAAAATATAATAGATCAATTTGTCCCAAAGTACACTTCAAGGTGTCCCAAGGTACAGACGTGTAATGTACCTTGGGTCAAAACAAACATTTTAACTTTTATCTTAATTTAAAAAAATCTGGCCACACCAAAGCTCCAGCACAAATACCAGTGATAATAGATTATATATCCTACCGAATAAAGTAAATTTCACATTAATATCTTAGTTGTACGCTGCGATAACTTCATTCAAAGTTGGGGTAGTCGAAAGTGTCCCTAGGTACGTTACGTTACCCTACACATTATTATTACAAGTAGTAATGCAAGAACATACGTGTTAGCCATAAAGTCTTCGTAAAAGGTAAAACAGAGACGCCTAACAAGTGATGTATTGCCACTATTTGTTTAAAACCAATATGGCCACTTATCCAATCGGCGGTATTCTGGCGAGTGAGACTATCGTACGGCGATTATAATGCTGTCAGCAGCGGAACAATCCATAATCACGAGCCTGTCAAACATCTGTCAGATACATAGAAGTAACGTCAGATTTAGTGGCAATTTCACCATAGTGGGTTGGAGCAAATTTATTGCTTGACTTTTGACACATCTGTCAAGAATTTAATATGGAGATGACGTATAATTGATCAACCAATCCCTGGTTACGATCTAACCGACTATGGAGAAATTGGAGCAACAAGCGAGCAACGTAGTTTAAGGATTGTTAATTGCTTATGTTCAGTGGTAGAAACCCTGCAGAATAAAAATAAAATCTCGAGATGCACCAGAATAAGTGGCATGTTTACATGAGTGATTTGCAACATAATTTGTAAAAACATTGCAACGTATTAAGTTGTTAAAGGCAACAGCTAAACAGTTTTTATAGGCAAAGTAACCTAGATACGTTTGATGCTGATATGTGAGATAAATCTTCGAATAAGGACATTCGTTGATTATTATTGTGTGTATGTTACTGATGCTGTTTTGTTTTACGTCTTAATTTATTGATTTATACTTTTATTGCACAATTTACAAAAGTAGATGTAGGTACAATCAGGTGGACTTAATGCTAAGAGCGTTCTCTACCAGCCAATCTGCAGGAGGTTTAGGAGCAGAAAGTAGGGAAGTGCAAAAAAAATTACATTAATCATATCCTTCTTTACTTTTGCATTGACGCCGTATGGTGTCTGCAAAGAACAGAACAGAACAGTCCTTAGTAGTTCTTGTAGCCATATTTTACAAAAATCGACTAATTGAATATAGGTTACTAAAGTACCATAGCCTGTATGGCTTTTAATCATACCAACCTCACTGGCCAATCCTGTCACCACGTACGATATTTAGACGGTGACAGTGACAGACCCTATAGCTATGACTATAGGGTTTGTCCAAGGGTTTGTCACCGACACGCTAAAAAGACAACCGTACGAAGTCCCACATACACAACATTCACTGCTGGACGCAGACCTCTCTCAAAGGACACCACTGGATGCGATCTATAGCTTTCCGCATCCAATCATTACCAGCCATTTTTCGCACGTCCACACCCCATCTAGCTGGAGGTCGTCCGTTTGCCTAATCGTAGTCTCAATACACAACACCTATATCTAATAGAGAAATTACTGGGCAAAATAAACATACGGCTAAGTACGAGTGTAAGATATGTTGTGTATTTGTTGTTGTAAATTGATAGGGAAAGGTCCACGTGCGAACGATCCGTCGCGTCGTGTTGATTGTAATTTGTAGTACGCGGACGCAGTACCTTGGAGCGCTATTCTGCAACTTTGAAGCTGCTGGGATAATATAATATTATAATCTGTATATTGTGCAATAAAATAATAAATAAATAAATATTAAAAAGTTGATTTTATTTTATAATTTTTAGGTAAAATAAACTAGGTTACAAATTAAGATCATCAAACAACTTTTTACTAAGCTCTAAAACTAATTAACAACCTTTACAAATTGAGTTAGCAAACTTAACTAAAATATGTTATAAGATTTTACCTTCAGTATAAAAGTAACATTAAGCGGAGACAGAGCGGTTTCATGTAAGTAGGTACCTAACCTATATTGTGTGTAAGAAAAGATGCACTCGGCACACGCGCAGATATAAAAAATTTAATAAAATGTGTGCCTAACATTTTTTATGCAAAGTGGTTTTAAAATATTATATATTTCACGTTTTACGTTGCTGCCCAGTTTGATAGAAAAAACAAGGCTGATCCATTTTAATCCAATATTTGTACAAATAAAAGATCATGCACTGTCAGTAACACAACAATACATTGTTGTTGATGTTATATTTCTTATAGTAAATTAAAATTATGCATAGGTACCTATATGTTTTTTGTATAATTATGTAAGTATTATGTAGGTATAAGCAATAAATAATATAACAATAACAAAATATATATATTTATTTAATTATTTATTATCCAAAGATTTGAAATAAATGTGCAAAAGGAGGGCTTAACTCTAAGGGCATTTTCTACCAGCCAACCTACAGGAGGTACAAAAAATATTATGTTTAAAAGCTAAATAAATAAACTTGAACGTTCCAGAATAGCGTCGCGGCTTTGTCGCCATTGTAGAGTGCGATCGAGTTATTTACAACTAGCCCTCAGCGCGTACCGGAGGATTAGTCCATCAGCCGGGTTTATGCCGGTGTAATGCCGCGAATTATTGCCACCCCGTAATAGGAACACGCGAGCTGGCCTAATTAATAATACAGCGCTCGCCTCCAATCATTGCGTAGGTTTTAATTAGGACATTCTGATTGAATTCTCGATTTATGGTGCTCGAGATGTATATTTGCCGGTTGAGGAATAAAATTGTGGAGTATACTTGTGTATGGTCAGCAAAAGATATGATTATAGCACATCCAGCGAAAACATTTTCTGTATGATCGACTGACAAGTATCAAGGTACGAAAAATTCATAATCAATAGAGGGTATTTGTATCGAGGACTTAATGCTAAAAGGATTTTCTACCAGACAAACCGCAGGAGGTTCAAGGGGAGTGATAACGTTGACGATGATAAGCACAAGCTGTAGACATTCAGATCCACTCAATTAGATTATGCTTTAAACGCTTCCATACTCCATCCAATAGCGTCATTCCGGCTGCACCAATAACCAATAATGATTTTCCAACGCAGCTGATTTACAATCAGGGTACCTCGCAGCCCACGCGCACACTATCTCTAGCAGCAGAATACACAGATTATTTATGGTAAGGAGCTTTACAAGGATTACGGAGATGGAATAACGTAGCACCATTTACATTTTTGATCATCATCGCAGTACGCCACCGGTGCATGGAAATCCTTCGGTTTGTCTCGCTGGGATTGTGCGTTTGTTGGGTTTTCAAAGAGCTGCATTGCTCTGCTACTCAACCTAAAGGTAAAATATGATTGTCCTTTGATGAATGTAAATGTAAAATAAGCACATTATTAAATTTTTACATGGTATGAAGATTGCATGTCAACAAACATTCCCCTTGTGAAGGAAGCCGCCACGGCATCTGCGGCTGCAAATAGCGAATTTGTGCACACACAGCGTAATATATTCGCACTCAGCTGGCTACACCTTTGATTGCTTTAGAATTACGACTGCCGTTCCGTAGTTGATTATAATTGTGCGGACAGCGTGCATCTGATGCGCGTGACCAATCCGCGCTGTAATGACACTCGCCTACGGAACCCGCGCCTGCGCCCGCGCAACCCAAGCCTCACTTTCGCACTTAATCGAGAAATATGGCGCGTGCTCTTATGCCTTTATTTATTACGCTCAGCCTTCGATGTACGGGATTAAGAGCCTCGTTTTATATTGCTCTCATTAGTGAGCTTAAATTGATTAGCACAAGGTTTATTTTTAAGTTATGCGCCGTGATTGCAGCCGGTAACAAATCGCTCCGAGGCGATGCTCGTTCTGAAACGAAGCCCGTATTCCAGGATTTACCCCTTTATAGGGCAGTATTTTTTTAAGGACTTTGTAGTTGGCTAGTAACTGTCTTATAAAGGCTTAAATGCAGTTAAGCCGGTGAAGGAATAGCGCTACACATGCGACGGGAAAAAATGGCGTGCTTTATAACGGTGTTTCATTAAATTAATTACTCTGTGTTAGCTCTAGATTGCATCATGGCGTCCGGCCGGACACACGAACAATACGGGTATATTTAGCCGATAACAGTGTCTGGATTTATTGCATGCATTTCTTTTGTCAGGTTTGAAATTGTACTCGCATAAGTTAACCGAGATTAAAGTAATCGAACTTATAAATTTTGTCGCCTCATGTTTATAAGTCGGTCGGGTTGTCGACGCGACTTTGTTCAAATTAATGGGCTCCATTATCTGATCGAGTCGCGTACATGGCGTTTATGTGCAGATAATTTTGTGCTCAGAACTCGGAGTTTTTAATTCTTTTCCGCTTGTTTGTGCGTGCGTGGGCGCAGCGGCGGAGGCGGCGGCGGCGGCGGCGCTACACCACGGAGGAATGTCTGTGACGGAGTGAGAAATTCCAACACCAAAAGTAAGCGTTCTCCTAAATTATACCATCAATATTTTTTCATCATATTCATTATTTACGTGGTTTTACTGAAATTTATATTAAATGAAGATAAGTATTTGATAGACTGATAGAAAGATAAATTGTTTATTTGATACACTTTCTTACATACACAACAAATCACAATGACAGATACAATAAGTATACAGTTGTACTTATAACTAAATAGTGGCTATGATAGTTAGATATTTGGTGAATAGTTGAAGCATGTAGCTTTAGCATCAGCAATGTAGTTGGAAGTTCTTCAGTGATATTTTTTATTTGTATAATGTGGTTTGTTTTGCTCACCAATAAAATAAATTAATTAAGTGAGTAATACAATACAGACGCTAAATTTGGACCCCTGGTATAAAAGCTTACTACTTACAACAACGAAGACAGTAAATTACCTACTAACTGCAAGAAACCTGAAAATTGGTGATCATAATAAAATGCCAAATTGAAACCGTACACAATGTTGCAACAACAAAAATTTTTACGCTCAAAAATTAACTCTATTCCGAGCAACGACATTACAAATTTGAAAAAAAACCTTCAAAATTTTGTGTTACAAATTAAACCGAAGAACGTAAGTCTCGCTTTTTAGCCGTTGGCTGTAAAACAATGAGGCGTCATAAAAAGGCAGTCTTAAGCTCAAATTACGTTAACTGGTATGAATAACCTAAGCCCAAAGTTAATACATACCTACATGTACATACTAGGTGTACAATATGAAACTCTTTGGAAGTTGGAGCAACTAACTAGGATTACTGCCTATGTATCCAAATAGTTATTCGTATTTAAAAACATTTATTAATTAAAGTCTTAAAAAACACTTATTATAAGTGATTTTCACAATGGTACTCCAGGTTGTCACCCAATAAAACCGAGGTGTCGCACACCAGAAATGAATAATTAGAGGACTGTATTAGGGAAAACAAGAGTTTCTCTTAATTATAACACCATTATAAAGTCCAGACACTCCCCCTGGAGTTCAAATTGTCGACCCTGCAAATTTGCAGTGATACCACCTAATGAAACTTGAGAGGGGAAGAAATTAGCGAGAAAAAAACACAAGACAAGTCAAAGTATTAATTAATTCTGCCCACCATAGGCCGGTTTATGAAACGCTTAATTTCCATTTAGTGGGCTTTTTTGTAGTACGACCTCAAATGACTAGGATTTTCTTTTTTGTCGAGACAATGGGGACACCCTGTAAATGTTCTGTCGCGGTTCCATTTGAATTAATTAACGGATCTAATGACGGGACAACTTTTGCAACGAAGACTTTGTTTGTCGTAACAATGTTTATGGTAAATAAAACTCGTCAGGAAAATGCTTTCTCCGTCTGTTGGTGTTTTTTTGTTGTTTTTTTTTAATTCGTCGGTTTGTAGGGAACGGGCGGTCGCGGTACATTGTTCGGATTTATTCGTGTAATTAGTGAAGTTTGTTTCGTTCGGTTTGTTTAATTTTATTTTTCGGGACACAATTTGGGAAAATGCGAATTAGGGGCAAAGTTTTATTGCGTGGTTTTTTCGAGATGCGGATTTGATTTATTCATGTTCCTGGTTAAAGCTGATTCAGTTTGAAATAAATAATATTTCAAGAGGAAAACAATGATTCAAGAGCTGGTGGTGTTACAAGTGGTGCACAAATAAGAAGAAGGTATATTGGATATATGTAAGGTACTGAACACCTGTAAAACTTACGGATGCAATAAAATAGGGTAGGTAGGTAATACGAATATTGACAACGTACCTATACGCCAATATTTTATAAGTATATTTCGTATAACGTAAATTGTGCATGTTATGGTAACTTTCGCTATTATACTGTGAACATAATTAATGAAAATTATTACATTTAGTTTATACCAAAAAATAAAAAAGAAAAAACACAAACTTGATGAAAAAAGGCGTTAAAATCTCCCCCAAATTATGACAGATCTGAGGTCAGACGATGAAATAGACTTAAAATATCAAAGTGAGTCTTCTCAGTAATAAATTACAGAAGCGAAGGGTTAAAAGAATAAAAAAATAAGAACTCGCCTTGTCCTCTAATAATAATTTAACCCGTTTAGCGCAGTCGAGTAATAAAGATTAAAAAGTTTATTTTTTAACACTTTCTGTGGGTGCTAATGAGGGGGCGTTGGAAACAATTTGAAAGATTACACTCTAAAAGCTTCCGTCAGCTTTTTAATTGAGACTTTTTGTAAGCAACGCTTTAACGCCTGCTCTTTTTTTCCCGTTTCTGAAGTTTTTATAATGTCTACCTATATATATAATAGAGGTTATGATTAATAAACCACGTTCTTAGGTATAAACTTAACAATGAAACATTCGAAATTCCTAGGAAGCCAAGAGCGTCGTCTAATCTGAATAAGACATTACAAGAATACCAATGTATGCGCGGAAAATCGATCGCTGGCCGTCTTAAAATCCTCACCCTTTTTGCTGAGGGGGCTCCCCCAAAAAAAACCGAAAGAATAGAAGAGGGAAATAATCTAAATCGTCTCATATCACCCCCCCGCCTCACCCCCGCGGCCGCCGCCGCCGTCGCCCTCCTTATTTCGTATGCGAGCTCCTTTGGCAATCATTATAAGGATATCGATTAGGCCCCACGCCTAACCTGCCCATATCTTTGTGGAACACTCATGTTTGTATAGGACTTTTTGCATGTGAACATCTTCCGAGACCGTTGGAATTGGGGCTTCCCATGAGTTCCCATGAATTACTCTGAAGTATCGGGCGTTGGCGTTAATTTTATAACTGGACAGTAATAATATCATATTAAACTCTTAGATACAGTCGTTTAAATATATATTTGGGTCTGCCTCAATTTATATAAATTACCATTAACCAGTTCCTTTTTCGTATAAAATAACCCCAAATACTACTTTACAAATATACTACAATATACTACAATAACTAAGTATACAAAACCCCTGCCCAAAATTCTTATTCTTATCCGGTTTGGCGAACCGCGAGCAAAGAACAGACTCATAGTTAACAAGTGAGGACGGCCCGTGCATAAGTAGATGCAAATTGTTCACGTTAAACTATTTCGGAAGGTAAACACTGCGAGGGTTCGAACTCCGGCCTGTATATGTTGCGGCCTTTTGCAGGACGGGAGAATTGGACCCAGGAATTGAAGATTTGGACTCGTAGCGGGAATAATTGAAAATATGTATTACTTTTATTTGACCTATATAAAGTAAGTCTAACTTAACTTTCATTAGATACATTTTGATATACTTATTTATTTATTGAACCTACCTATATTTATTTATTGATGAAACTTTTATCTGTACACAAAACACAGCACTTATAAACACACTACAAATGAAAGCACAGTAAAAACATACAAGGGCGGGCTTATTGCCAAAAAATATCAACCATGCCGATGATTCTGTGCATCGATTCAAGTATACTCTGCAAAAAAGGACCGCTATTTAAACTAAAAGCGAATAGTAAAGCAATTTCCAAATTGGCTTAGCGCTTTTAATATTTGATGGTATCCAACCCCTAATATACAATGCGCAGTACAAGCGGACTTGATAGAACGGGACCAAAGGCTAGTAATTTTCAGTTTGGGTTCAAAAAATGAGGCAGACTGGCGATAAACCTTTTCGAGATCCGGGAAACGAGATTAAAAATGCTGGATGGAGGACCGCCGTGAGCGGGGTTTCATATGAGCCAAGAAATATTGGAATTTAGAAAGAAAGCCGCTTTGGGAATATGTAAATAGGAAACTAAAAAAACCGGCCAAGTGCGAGTCGGGCTCGCGCACAAAGGGTTCCGTAGCAGCAAATATAATTTACAGTTAAATCAACCTATCTCAAAAACTATAAGAGATACTTTGATCAAACCAAAAATCGTTGAAAGAGTTAATTAGCATGCATCACCTCTATTTTTTTTAGAATTTTATACCCCGTAGTTATAAAAATAGAGGGGGGGGACATACTTTTTACGACTTTGAGAGCTGATATCTCAAAAACCGTTCACTTTAAGAAAAATGTTTTTTAGAAAACTTTATATCATTTTAAAAGACCTTTCCATTGATACCCCACACGGGTATGTACATAGAAAAAAAAAATTTCATCCCTCAGTTACATGTATGGGGGGCCCCACCCCCAATTCTTTTTTTTACTATTTAGTGTCATATTTTTGTAGCGGTTCATACAACACATATTCCCATCAAATTTCATCACTGTAGTACTTATAGTTTCCGAGTAAATCGGCTGTGACAGACGGACAGACGGACAGACGGACAGACGGACATGACGAAACTATAAGGGTTCCGTTTTTGCCATTTTGGCTACGGAACCCTAAAAAGTAATGTTTGAGTTTCGGAGTCACGTGTGAGTGTGCGGATAAACGTCTGCCTGGTAATGATGTGGCCACCCCCAGGGCTGAAACAAACAACCTGACAGATCTGTACCGTTCTCAGTAGTACGATGGCTATCCGAAACATCAAAAACTTTCAAGATGACGACCTAGGCTTACCCTAACCCTTTTCCCTGAATAGGCATTAACTACATCTAGCCTCTAGATTTCTCCTGCTGATGTAGACAAGACGGCCTCATTAGTGCACCGTCAAGTCAAAATGTCAAAGTGAGACTGCAGGCAGTGGGCTGTCCATATTTTAATGGGCCCACCCCTTGACCGGGCTAGCCGCGCAAATAAGATCAAGGGGTCGTCTACGTCTCAGAAAAACCAAGATGGTGAAACTTTAAGTCTTTTTAAGGGTCTGTTGCGAATTGCTGCTGAGTTTTTTATTGGTTTGGACTGTAATTTGGCAACGGGGTTAATTTTTGATAGCTTGAAAATTAGTAAGGTAATACAAATTATTTTATATTTTGAATAAGTAGCTGCATAAACGTTACAGAGAAGTCCTGATAAACCAGTTCACGAGAAGTCGCCTGGCCTACGAATGTTAGCACGAGCCTTCATCATCATTAAACGGTTTCAACGAAACAATACTACTCAGGCTTAAGTGGATGCTTTAACTCACCTCCGTAGGTAATCTTGTTTCGATATCTGATTGAAACAGCGCAAATGGCACTTTTAATTGGTTTTAGGGGCAAAATCGTTTAACTTTAATTAACTTTCGAAGACCTTTTTAACTTGATTGTTTTGTGATTATCTTCGTGACAGCTTCGGAAATGTTTGCGAATTACCATTTGATATATATATATATATGTATATGTATATATACAGTCGCGACCAATGATAGTTCAACACAAGTTCCAGTTACACCAAATTAATCCGGAACCGAAGTATATTTAAAAGCGCATCATAATATTTGCATTATATTCATATTTTAAATCAAACGTAAAAAAACGGGCCTTTGTCCGCATTTTGTGTGTGGAACTTTTTCATTGCTCGCGAGCGTAATTTAGATAAATATACAACTTTTGAGGAACGGATATTATGCTATACCTATTGTAATTAGTACTAATGGGTTTCTAAACTGGTACTTACAGGTATCTTGTGAATATACTGGAAAATTTTCGACGAAAAATGTAATGTAGAGATTCATTATTCAAAATTAGATGCAGAAAGGAAATCTCAAGACATCCACCGCGGAGAACTTAGTCGGGGAGGCTCCATTCTGCCCACCTCGCCCCGAGACAATAGCAGACGAAGACGAAAGAAAAAATAATAATAATTTCAAGTGGAATAACGTTGGAAATCTTTTCAGGGAACGAAAAATTATTGTTGTTTTGCAAGAGACAAAATGCACTGCTCTCCTTACCCTATTGTTCGCTGTTATGAGCTTTATTCATTATTAGGATTCTTGCGGTACCTAATTTGGGGCTGTCTTTCTTCTCATCTTAGCGTTTTCTTCAAGCATTCTATTCTTCAGATGAGATTGGCTAAAATGCCTCTAGCAAAATTTACAAGTCCTTTTTTAAGTGTCGCGGAGATTGGTTTAAGGAGCCTCTCCACAAGTCAAATATTATCAAATTTTTCCTCTTGGCTCCTTAGAACCCTCTGACATATAAATTTCTTGCATGCCTTCCCTGATTTTCACTTGGCTCGGCATGAATACTTATTAATTTAAGACCGCGATAAGCATGAATTCTCCTGAATGGAACACGAAAATGTCTGTCTATTGTTACCCTATTGAAGTCAGCCAAATACAGTTTTGTTCTAAAGTACACCAGAAAATCGGCATACGAATGCTTTTACATTTCTTACGGAAGGTCATATTTTCATTATTTACGCATTAGAGGGCTGTAGAATTTCATTTTGAAATGCCTACTAGGGCCGAGAAAAAATACCCTCAAGAACGTTTTGTATGTAAATGGGCGATTCCAGTAAATCCGGGGATCTTCATTACAGTCCGCGTAACTTATCACCTAACCGGTCCGGGAAACTGCGAATAACTCACTCTTAGTATAATTTAAAGCCATTAAAGACATCTGCAGACCCCATCAATGAGCTGTGCTTACTCGGGACGCAACTTCCCTTCTGATGCCCTTTTTTGTGTTTGTATGTATGTACTTGTGGGGGTGAGTTTTTGAGGCAAAGGGTGAGGTGTGGGGTGGTGGCGTGCTGTGTTTATGTCGACCGTGTTCTTGACTCATATACCTCGTTTTATGAAAACTCTGCCGTGGATTGCGATCGTTCCGAGCTCATTATCATATGTCGGTATCCGTGGAGCGAGGAAATGATGTCCTTATGTGCGGCGTAGGTGTATCGCCGTGGCTGTACGACTTGGATGTCACGTTTGGTTGCTACTTCAACTTCGAAACTTTTAAGTGCAATACTGGTTGAAGAGTCACTTCTTTATTTATGATAGTTCGGGTCCGTAGGGCCAAGCATAACATTGGCAAGTTTAATCAAAGCGTTCGTCCTGATTAAAGTTACCCTCGTGGCCATAAAAACATTATCGTCGCACGTCCCTCGTCCATAAAAAACATAAAAGACAAATACAATAGGACAGAGAGCCTTAACGCCGATGCAACTGATATTGGCAGTTAGCGACATTTGCCGCAGCGGCCGAGTGATTAGATCCGATGCGAGATGACTCCGATGGGGATCGATCACCTTTTACTGACACTTTGTAAAGAACAGAAATTGAAATGTACAGCGGTAAAGTGTATTTGTTTCTTTCATGTAGATACTACATCTATAGATTGCTTTGTGACATAAATCTACTTTAATAAATATGAAATGGTAATGTATACAGAACAGATACTTATGTTTTCCCATCTATAAAAAAAACTTAGATGGAGCCAATTATCTCAGCTTTTAAGCCAGTTCCTTGTTCCCCAACAGTTCCAAGTAAGAATGCATAGGTAAGCACATCAGCTTTTACTTAAGCCCGCTTTCATTTATAAGACGGTCCGCCAAACACAAGTAGCCTCGGGGAGAATTCTCAAAAGAGAAAATTCTGTTCAACTCGCCGATATGCTTAATGCACCCCCACAGAAATTATCGATTAGTCGCTTTTTTATGCAAGAGGGAGTCCGCGAGGGGCGCCGCCGTGGGGCGAGTGGTTGAAACAAAAAAACGTGGGTGAAGAGTAAAATAAAAAGTTTAAACAAGTAGGATTGCAATGTTGAAGACGTTGCGCCCGAAAATCAATAGCGGATGGCGATGGCGAGTTGCAAATGGCATTCAGCATCCCGATTTGAATTTCAATGCGGTGGCGGGATTTTTGTTCTCTTTCCAACGGTTCCTTGTAAGATGTTGCAATTAGGAGGCAGCAGCTGCTGAAGTGGACATGCATATTTATGATTCGGGTAAATTGAGAGGTAAATGTAGACATCGGTAGTGTTTGTTATAACTAACAATTATTATCGTGTACAGGGGACCAATCAAAATTGGGTAATTAACATACAGAGGTCTAAACTGTGATTGAATAAAAGTGAAAAAAATGCTGAATCTCCGGGAAGACAAGCCAATCACTCAAAAACAGTGGAAATTCTAAACAGCATGTCGCGGACACGTTACACTGTTCGGAACGCACTCGGCCCAATTATAGCACCACCCCACAGTCTCAGCTGCGCACTTTTCTTGATCGCTCGAGCGTCATCTTTAAATTTCCGTCGTTAAGATTTAATTTTTATCTAGCGGGGTCCGGGGGGGGGGTGGTTGGGGTAAAACCTGTCGCGCCAAATATTTTCCTCCGTAGTTTTTTTCCCTCCTTCGATGGCACTTACGCGTCTCCCCTCCGTACGCATTTTTATCATTAAAACGCGAGTGGGGTCGCCGAACTCCGCGGCATTGCCAACTTTCTCTGTCATAACACGACGGTTTCATAAGGTACACGGTTAGGAGAGCTTGCAACATCGCATTTTTCTATCGTCCCTTTTTGGGTTGATCTTGAAAATGAAGCTGTGTAAAGGCATCAATAATACTTTTACATATTGTAGTGAAGTTACAACTACATTGTAATTAAATTGGTATTCACATTCTTACATTTGCACTGCATAATAAGTACGTTTCAGTCCTACTGTATTAAAAACTCATTGTGGGTTTTCACACTTATTAACGTTACTCACAATTAAGTGAACAGTTGAAACAAATTATTTCTAAATAGATCTTTAACGATTTTAAACAGTTTTTATTGACGATTCCAGGAAAAAGCAGTTTTGAAGTAACAACGTAATATTATAAAAAATCGTTCAGTAAATCAATTGTCACCATTAGATACTTAAAAGGACAATTATTTCCACGTTCCTAACTAGAAAGTATGCAATTTATGGAATGGAAATATGAACACCCTCAATCAAATCTAATTACAAAGTTCAATACAAAACGACCAACTTATACAGGTCGTGGTTTGTATGAAAGGCAGCAGTTGGATTGGTTACTTTCATTGAAAATAACTTTAATCATCCACAGTTTACAGGTTAATTGACAATATAATTATAATATGAACTTCATTATTCATACATTTCTAATTCACTTTATAGCGTTATTTAATCATGTTCTTGGAAATGTACTTTATACATAATTATATTTTTTTAATAAAAACGATAATTTTAATACAATTTTACAAATAACACCACGAGTTCTAAATTACAAACAACCGATATCATATTTTTTCCCCTTATTAGGTAGGTATGTTATTACTATTAAAATAATATAAGCCGGAAATCCATTTATTTAATTTAAATTTATCGTTTGTAATTTTTCAGTCTACCTACATTAAATTTTAACTGTCTGATTTCAAATAAAGTTGAGCATTTCTTACAATCAATAGTTTATTACACGTAAAATTGATTAAATTATTTTCATAATATTATTATCTTTTTTTACATCTCTAAATTTTTGTAGCCCCATCTGTTGGCAACAATCAAAACTAGCTCGACCTTTACCCCGCTACAAGTAGAATGACGCATTTCCCTCACCTACCCGCTAAGGCGAGCTGTAATTAAGCCGCCAGGAGTTAATTAAAGAAACTACTCCGACACCTCGCTCAGAATTGATTAATTAAGTTTACTTCTCTTTTATTAATGTCCATCCGTTTTTATCTATTTTCCTCTTGTTTCTATCATATTTTCTTGGCAATTGTGAACTCTGATCATAATATTTTTCGTAGGTCTATCAAAACCTAAGAAAAATATGTATTCATTTCGCAAATTGCTGAAGGCTGTTTAGTTCTAGGTATTTCCCTTTTACAAAAAAAAAAAATGAAGAAAAAAGGGCAGGTGTAAAACACAGTACATAATACAATTAACGAAGGCACCACCACATCGAAAGCTTCGCTAAGCACAAACACACCGCCTCGCCGAAGCGTTAAAACACACAAACAAAATTAAGGTAAGTAAAGCTGAAAAGTTGAAGAAACAAAACTCTTATAATCTTGTTAGACCGCAGACGGCTAATCCTCCACCCATCAGCTAATTAATCCGGCAAGTTTATTTGTGAAAAAGTTTCAACTTGGAAGTAATTCCGCCCGAACTTCACGCTTACTGGGCGGGTAAACACTCATGACGTTTCCTAATTAGCGAACGCAATTAGTGGTCCAGGGCGGGGGGGGGGGGGGGGGGGGGTAAGTGGCAGCGCGGAAAAGTTCGGGGAGGGGGGGGGGACATTCAAGAGATTAACAGGAAAAAAACGTGCGGACAGGAATGGTACAGTGTTTTGGCACGCTTCGCTCGGTGGAAAAAAATAGTGATGCGCAGATGTTTTTTGCTGAGTATTGAGTATGATTATAGATAGTTATATAGGCAGATTTCTTATTATGGTTACTTGCCTCTGCTCTAAACCTTAGCATACAGTATGTATACATAATAGCAGTGTCTTGATAGTTTAAAATTATACATTATTGTATTTATGGGTACATTATATTATTAGAATGTGTAGGAATAACGCATAATTTAATAAAACTTTCTGGTATTATTGTAAGCTGATTAATAAAGGCTAACATTTACTTATAATATCAAAGTTATTATACCTTAAAAATAGAAAATAACGATTTTGGTTGGCATAATAGCAGAATATTAATACCGACTAACAACAGAATCTGTACTCGTTAATTCGCCACAAAATGCTTTTCTTTTCAATCCCTGTGCTTTAATTTATTCCCCGAAAAAAAGTATAAAAGGATTTCTGGGAGGCGGTGAGGAGTCGTTAGCGATATTGTAATTTCATTATTTGTATTTTCCCGAATACTTTTAATCACCGGGGGGTGGTTTTTATAAAAGAAGCGGGGGGGAGGCAAAGGGGGGTAAATCAGATTTCAATTTCAATTAGCGAAATATCTTTTCGACAAAAAAAAACGAAACGAGTCAATGAGTATTGATGAGTTTGGATGTTAATATAAATGAGTCATTTGAGTGGCGCAGTCAATCAGGATTTTTAGGTTTGTTTTGTTGTTTCGTTTTTATAAATAAGTATGTTAGTACTTAACAAACAAAGGTAGTAGGTAGGTACTAAGTAAACAACATTAACAACATATTTTTTAGCATTTAAAAATTATGTGATGATAATAATAAAGTGTTATATATTAATCATGTATGATTCTTACTAAATGAAAGGACTGAACTATGGTAATTTGAAGCGGAGTGTCGCTATCGTGGGGGCTGTTTTCGAACTTCTCTTTATGATTTTTTCATGGAGTAAAATCGTAGAGCATAAGTGGATCAGAATGACCTAATAAAATACACTATCTACTCCGTGCCTCTTTCTTAAGCGATATAGGTACGTGAAGGTGTTTTATATTCATAATTTAAAAGCTTACGGTAATCAACCTAATAACGCAAGTCGAAGCATGAAAAAAATATTCACAAAGGCTTCGATAATGAAAGCCAAAGCACGTTATTATCTAATTAGAAGCAATCGCGATTGGCTCACGCGAGGTACAAAATAATTCATTACGGCTTCTAGAAGCTTCTGAAGGGTTAACTCATACAATCACTTAGACTGTCATGCACGCTCAAACTTAGCGGTGGCCTAGTAATTACAGCTGCACTGAATCTTACCCTACTGTCCTCGTCCGTACCTTAAGTCCCACCCTAAAAAATATTTATAATTATTTTGTTCTATAGGTACATGAGATATCAATGATTTTGTATTGGATAGTCGTATACCATGTTGCTACCGCGAACTACTTATTTTATTATTATGGTGTATTTTCAGTAAAGTTTCAGCGGGTCAAGTGTTGTGGTCGGTACGGGTTTCTGTCAATTGAACGAACCAATGCTGAAAGGTTAGAAATAATTGGATAATAATGGTCGTGTTATGCACTAGCCGTCTGTAAATGACATGTAGTTATGCATGTCTCCTCGGTAATGGCCGTAAAATGCACTTAAATTAGGAATATCATTTGATTGACAATAGCAAACACTTATTTATTTTTTTAAACTGAGCCATTTACTTAGTATAAAGTTAAATAAATAATAAATTTACTTATACTTTATAAAACGTTTTTTGCTTGCGTAAATTATTCAATTGATCCAATTAATGAACCCAGAAAATGATAAAGAGTAAAATTCGTATTCAATTTTCAAATGAAAATGAGAAAAGCAGCAGAAAAATCTTACATAATTGAGGTGAAATTAATCCGGCTCATTGTTGAATTTCATAAAAAAACTCGTTATTCAACAACACGAACCAATTAGCGAAAGAAATCACAATTAGAAGGAATCTCGAAATCCGGCAATCTTCCATCCAAATGACTTCTTTGCTTGTTAATTCCTTGTCGTGAATAAAAAAATCCCGACAACTCGGATTAATTCCAAGTGCCAGTCGATTGTTTGCATAAGCCTCACCAGAAGGGAAACATCACCTCACCGCCACCGGCTTAAAAAAATAATTAAAATTCTTAATCACTCTTGAGTCTTGACTCCCCGAGGGAGGGCGCTTGTTCAAAACCGCTCGACGACTCTTTGAGCTCAAGGAAATGTCGTTACACAAATTCATTTACGACTTCCACGTTATAAACCGCTTACAATTCTAAACGTATTTTTTTTAAACTGGGAAACTTTTCGCCGTTGTCGTCGCTCCGTTATGGGTTTCCCGCAAAATATGAATGCTTAGTTCATCCCTTGCATGTCCACAGGTAGTTTTCTGGGCTCTTAACAACATATTTCGGCATATTTCGATTACCATAAAGCGCTTGGCGTGATGTGTATTTGCGTTTCATTATAGTCGGTCTTGTATGTGCACTTGCTTTCACGATGTGAGGGGGGGTACAAAAATGTTCACTCCTTGAGACATGGTTAAGCTGATATGTATATGTATACTGTATTTCTACAACACCTTAACTTGCAGCGTTTTAAAACTTTGCTATACTTGAAGATTTCTCCAAAGGCAATTTATTTGCAAAAGCCATTTTAAATGTTTTACAGTTGCTGTTTAACAAAACTATCTAAGCTAAGCAATTATGGGGATGTCATTAATGAGTGCTATGAAATATCAAGTTATTTTCCGCTTCACCTATAAGTAGGTATATTCTAAATGTAGTTACTTATATGCTTAAGTGACTAAAACTGCATCATTTTCATTGTGCAGCATATACTTAACGTTGATTGGCTTAGTGATTCCCTCATTGTGTAGTGAGGTACACTCGGCCACTTTACATTCTGTGTCTCTTCTGTATTTCTACATAAGTTATAAAAAATATATTATAAAAATTCTTACTTGAATAAAAAGAATCGTTTGGCTATTAAAATCACGATGGTAGGAAAAGTTTTTAGGGTTATTCACTAATTCTCTTTTTGTGCAGTTATGGGACTTATGAGTGTGAAATAGAAGACCTATGTCCAACCACTTGAAATAAACAAAGACATAGGTACCTATATTGTTTTAATTTATTTCAATTTCCTAACTTCTGCCATGGAAATTATATTGTCGACTTTACTTGCTAGCCATAATCGGTCAGGTGAAGAGAAACCTGACCCCCCTGGCCCCCTCTGATAATAACAATGCTTCTAAGGGGGGTCAGGTTTCTCTGCCGCTTACTGTACCTACCATTTTCTAGTAAGACATGATTCTTGGCCCTCTATTACGCAAACAATCACCAACAATGACAGTTTAGCACAGGCCACTAAGCATAACTTGCCATTTCATTATTAGAAGAAGAAAAAAATGAGGAGAAATTGGAAAATAATACCAATTACACTTTGTAAAGTCAACGTTGTTTTTTACGTTAGTCATTAGTCACGGCGGACTTTTCTATATCACTCCTAATGCCTGCCTGGTAAAGTATAAAATCGTATAATTATGATTGGAATGGTAAAAAATACCTATGTAAGATTTTATACATTAAACATGTTTTTCAAAAGTATAAGTAGGTACTTGTACTAAATTATAAGGTTTTTTAGGGTTTACATTTGTCCGTGATTAAACCAAATGTTATCTCGAGCAATCACGTGACTAGAGAGCTCAATGCATAGTGAAATCAATATAGGTATATGACGAAAAACAAAGTTTCGGAGCTTTGCTGCGCGAGCCACGACTCTATCTCGTTGTATTAAACGTGCGGATTGCACGACGGCACTCGTTCGTTCGTTTTTCGTCAGTGTAGAGTAACCTTCCTGAGCCCGTAGCATAAATTTTCATCGTGAACGTGAAGTAAGATTCATAGAGAAATATGAACAGCGCCCCTGGCGGTCGGTAGCAGAACTAAAATTTCCCTACAAAATTCATCGAGTTATTTTACTACACGTTCACGATGAAAATTCATGCTACCCATACTGCTCACGCCATCATCAGCAAGACTCACTGGTGGAAGTCTATTGAACCGAGGGACAAACATTGTTTTATCGACAATATTACGGATATATGGACCATCGCCCTTGACGCCTAGGACCCTGTTCTACTAAATCAGAACTGCTCTAAACTACCAAATGAAATGCACAGAGCCGAGTGAATTTCTACAGTGTTTTGTTTTTAACGGAGTAAAGTCGAATATTCCTAAACGGAGTAAAGTCGAATATTCCTAAAGAGTAATGTGTGTGTGTTTATGTAGGTATCTATTTGTGTTGTTTTTTCATTATGAATCTATTCGTATGCAGCTTAGATATGATTAAATCGAGAGTAGAGTGTTTTTATAAATAGCCATATTTCAGAAAAAAAAAATTGACAGTGAATTTCAATATTTCCGACATACCACGATTTTTGACCCACAACAAAATCACTTATTTAATTTTCCATTTCCACCCAGTATTGGACCTACTTTAGTACACTCACTGCAATGAAACACATCCAGTTACATGACTTACATGTCAACAGGATGCAGGTGGAACTTTTTCCTTGCTCATGAGTGTATTTAGTAGAATGGGCGCTATGATCCGTATCACTGCACTGACCACTAGCCAGCTGATGATGATGAAACAATGCGCTTCCGGCGCACGCAGATCACATCAAATAATTATTGTTCTTTTTTTCAATACTATAATGATCGGGTTTATAGTTTATAACGGCTGTTAAAATTGTTTTATTAGGTATATCTGGATTGCAATGTGATTTTGCCGCTATGATATACTGTACGCACATTGTACTTGTATTTTTAGGAAAGAATGAGTAACAGAACGTAAAAAAAATTAATAAAATAACGTGAAATAGTTGATTTTTATAATAGTCTGTACTTACTCAATTTACTTACATTATAGCTTTTTCCAAAAAGACTCACCTTCTGTAACAAAGAAAAAACATAATTATTTTTTATAAAATATATTTATCTACATTCATAGTTCTATCAATACAGCTATTCTATCAACTTTCTATTCATTGAAGCATTTACTCCTCTTTCACACGGCTATCCTATTCATTTAATGTACAGATATATTTTTATTTTAAGGAAACGTCGAAAACTTGCAAAATAATCTCAATCTTACAAAAAAGTAGGGGTCCTATTATAAAATATGTGCGACAATTATCGAGTACACGACGTTAATACGCTTCTTCAATGTGATTTTCTTTGTAAAAAAACAGACAGTATCGAAAAAAGTCCCCCTCCTCTAGAAGATTTATTCGCAAATTACTTTCGAATTTTACCTCTAGTGATATACATTGGGTGTGCTTATAAAAATCTATTTAAAATGTCACCGTGGCAAATGATTTATCACCGTAACAGGATCGTAAATTTGTCTACTTGAGCTTAGACAATCGCGGCTATAAATATCGGTTACCATATTGTCCCTTCTGTCTTGCTATTGATCCGGCCCTTATTTTGGTTTCATGCATATAAAACGTGATATTTTTTGTTTAGTGAAGAAAATAAGTAAAAATCATGTGTTTTGGTTTAATGTTAATATTTGGTCCTACTAGTTTGCATAAGTAGATTTAATAAACATAAGTAATGTTAATTTTGGTGAAATGAATAAACATGTTTTAATTACTAAACTAAGCACATACTAATGTTTTTTTCATTAAATGTAGTATAATTTTTAATAGTATAATAATTCATGGGAATATTCATTTTCCGTTCTAATAGCCAACTGCTAATTTATATGCAAGACGATCCCCTGTTTTTTTTTCTTTTAAAGATTACAAAAGGTCTTCGTCAAAATTGCGATCTCTGATGTCACTTACTCGCAAAGTTAATTTGGGACCTGTATAGGACCTTAATACTATGTCTTACGGGTTATTTTTACAGTACAGTAAGCATCTTTAATGTGGTTAAATTGATAAAGTACGAAGGAAGAATTAAAAAAATACAGCTTGTCAACCCAACCTGACATGTCGCTATTGTATTTCTTATTTTTGTCACCCGGGATTTTTTAATTCAAACGCGAAGGAACAAAAACTGTCTAATTGTAACAGTTTTTTTTCTCAAAGATTTTAAGGTCGATTATTTTTTCTTTCAAATGATATGTTTGGCGAAATCGGTTTTTTAAATCGATATGAACCGTTAGAGATTTATTTGCCATTATGCAATTGGACACCATTTGACAAGTAAATTATAAAAAACACGTTTTGTTACAACTACGCGCTAAATATTAATAATTAAATTTAAAATATAGAAACCAAAGAAGTAAAATTTACTCTGTGTAATTTAATTGAGTTAAAATATAGAGTTTCACACACCTGTGAGCCGAGACAGAGTTCGATTCGTTATTAAATCGATTCTATTGATTTTTTCACGTATCGGAAGGGTTCGATTTTCGAAGGAGGTCATAATAAATATGTTGGTTTCACAAAGGAGATCCGGTAGGATTCAGAAATCTTTTATTTTGCTCCCATTTCAATGCAACTTAATTATCAGTTGTAGTTTGTCGCACCCTTGCATTTCTATTGTCAACCTCACGGTTAAAACCTTCACGTGGTAAAGATTGTTAGGCGCATTTTGTTTTTTTTCGGATTTATAAGGTCAAATGTAAATTTTTGTGCCCGTAAAATGGCAATAGGCCCGCCCCCTATTACATTGGGACTAACATAACACTCTGGCGAAAAGTGGGTGCAGCAATGCACCTCTGCCTACCCCGCAAGGGAGTACATTAGTACAAGGCGTGAGTGGAGTGCGTGTTTTTTTTTTTTTAATTTGTCTTGAACTCTGTATTTAATATTTATGTATTAAATTAGGTATGTATTTTTTTTAATGATAATTATATATTATTTGAAAGAATGCACTATCAGTTAATTAGTACGTATTGTTTAATACATAAGTCATAGTGAATTACGTATTAGAGGTAATACAAACTCTTACTGAAAAAATATTAAGAGCAATTCAGGCAGCTGTTTATACACCCGAAAGAAAAAAAATGAATGAATACAGTACAGTTTTAATAAACTAAAAATTGTTTTCTAACGTACTCAGTAAGCGTGAACATTCGGAAGGATTAACTACCCTAAAAGAGGTTGGTTAGCGGTTTCCAGTGGTTCTCAACATTAATAAAAACGTTAAACGTTATCATTAAGATTTGTTGAGTGAACTTTCTGTTTTGTACCTCGGTGTATACCTACCTATGTAATGATATATTATTTAAACTTATTTTATACTTATATTTTTTACATTGACTAATACATTTTATTTATTGAATTTTATCAATAATAGCCCTAAGAATTGGTCACCACGGTGACAGATCCTGGTTTAGCTCTAGTGTTTATTTACAAAAACAGAATATATCTTTCCCAACAAGTGATAAGTACGTATGTTTTACAGGTAGTAATGCAATTCCACAGTTTGAAAGACCATGGTTTATAATAAAGAAACTGTTACAATTGATCGCTTCGAAAGGACTTACAAAGTCTGCATTCATATTGTAAAGTGATATATTTTTTATTATTTTTCTAACCCCCTGTGAATTTGTGCTAAACAATGGTTATTTTTAATCCGCACACATATGAAACGGGGGTATGTGATTGTATATAAACTTTGCGTGCAAAAGCAAATATTTTCGCTGTTTGAAAAATTATTTTTTGGTTAACTTCTGGAGAGCCGGCAGCGTGTTTGTTTAGTTTATTGACAAATTGAGCGGTTCCTTTGGTGATTTGTCAAATACGCAAGAGTTATTAAGTTATTTTTGATAGAAGTATAACGCTTAAATCGGTAGGCATCTCCGTCTTGTACTTTTTTATTTTTATATTAGTTACCTACTGACATTAAAAAAATAATTTAACAGCATAAATAATTTAAACAAACCGACTGGTCGTACGAAACTCGATCGTCTTTTTTCCCTCTTCGGGTAAATAGGCCTTTAACGTGTGTTCCACATTCAGATTTTATAAAAAAAACAAAGCGTCAAATCTGAAATCTACAGCTTTACGACGTCAAAAATCCAAAGAAATCCTAGTTCCTTATTCTTATCGTTTTCACGTAGAAGACGCGTATCGGGAATCCACAATGTTATGACACATCAGTGTACACTCTGACACGCACCCCATATATATGTGAGATACCATAAAATAACCATTTCTGACATGTTATACGGCGCAGTAAACGCCGGATCGACTGTAGCCGCCTAAATGGGCAACTAAACATGTATTAAAATGGCGAACGATACAAACTACTGGATTGGAAACCGTAAAGAATCACCTCGCACGTAGAGTTACGTACCAATAGAGGTTCAAATTGAAATAAATAATATAATATATAATAATATAAACACTCACACCTTGTACTAAAGAAAGAAAGAAATAGTTTATTCACCTTCAAGAAATCACAACATGGGAAAACACATAACAATATAAATTAGGTACACAAATTGTTTTTTACTAAACATGTCTAGTTAAACTTAAACAATTTGCTGATGAAAAGGTAATGTAATCTTCATTTTATGGTAGCAGTTTGAAATTTATAAGTATTTTAAATATTCTAATCATTTTTTTCCCCTTTCTCCTGTTTATACCTAATTTATAACGGGTACATGTAGGTAATATTTTCAAATAAATACATAAAATATAATATATATTACCTATGTAGTAAAAAAACGTTCATAATGTTTTTTTTCAATTTTAAAATTACATTCCTAATTTTGCTAGTAATCTTTAAGTCATGTCTGATAGATTCGTAGCCGTATTGCTCTACGAAATCCTTACAACCATGTTGCAATCCAGGTAGCAAGTTTGAGCATGTGAAAATTGAGTGTAACCCAAAAACCCATAAATAAGTCATTACAAGATCACATAAAAAACTTTATTATATCGTTTGCACACTATAAGCAGCTACTTTCAATTGTTATAATTATATTTATGTTGTCTTATACATACTTACATTTATTATTTTGCAATGGCAGATAAGTAGGAAGGATATTATTAATTTCAGCTAGATTTTTAAATAAATAAGGAATTTGAGTGGGTACATAAAAAAATTGGTAGGTAGTCAGCGACTGACAATAATAAATTATCCTTTCACAACGGTGACAAACGCTATATCAGCGGCCGTTACACGGGTTCGTTATAGAAGTCGATATACGTCACTAGGTACCTATATCCCGATTTGCCATAAATACGGCGCAGAGATTGGTGGATCCCGCATTAAACGTGTTTATCGACGTCGATAACAAATCCGTGTAGCAGCCGCAGTTCTGCTATTTGTCACCTGTTCCTCTGAAGATGAGTAGTAAGCGCGACCACAGATGTAAACAAACACTAGAGAGGGGCAAAGGTCACGTGCGTACGATCGATATATCGACCGGCGACCATGTGGCTCGCGGTCACCCGGGTTTATGGGGAAAGTGAGAGGGAACACGCTAAGGGAATCTAAACTCTATTTTTATTCTGGGAACAACTATTTTTTTCCATGAAATGGTTCTTTGGTAAAGATTGTTTTAAGTAACATCCTTGTCTCGTGCTTAGGTAGGTATGATTTAGGTTCACTAATCCCAGAGTAACGCTAGCTATCCTAACTTCCTAACTAATATTATAAATGCGAAAGTAACTGTGTCTGTCTGTCTGTCTGTCTGTCTGTCTGTTACTCTTTCACGCCAAAACTACTGAACGGATTTGAATGAAATTTGGTATACATATGGTATAGACCCTGGGAAAGAACATAGGCTACTTTTTATCCCGGGATTCCCACGGGAAAACTTTTTAAGGCGAAGCGAAGCTCGCGGGAACAGCTAGTTACTTATAATAATATGCACAGATGGATACGAGGATGAATCGAAATGTTGAATCATAACAGATGTAGTACATGAATACGGTACTAGTAAAGGTGCAAAAAACTTAACGAAATATCAAGAAGACGCAGAATTAAATTAATTTATATTTTAAACAAGTCATGCGACATGAAATAAGTAAATTTATAATATAGGTACGTTGGCACCACCATTATGTCGCATTGAATACGCCGTGGGCCCGGCGCCGGACCGGTCCGCATCCGGTCGCTCGACCCGTGTCCGTCACGCCGTCACGATATTTTGTATTATTATAAATTTATTTGGACATCCCTACACAATATTGTATTTGGAACTGTCAATTATATTATATCTTTTCAATGATAAGGGTGGGCTGAGTCATTTCGTTAATTAGATTTCAAACAGCTAGTATATTTTATCTATAATTATAGCTATTTATGAATCTAGGATCTTATTTAATCACTGTTTTATCCATAAAGGTATGATAGTTATGAATTGTTTCAGTTTTAAATTTAATAAGCATATTATTAGAGGCTACTGGTAGCGACCAGTAAGTCTCTAACTATTTAGTAGCTAATTCTATAAATAAATAAATTAAAAAATAAAATAAGTAAATTCATGTGTGCCACTGAACAAAACATTTTTATAGCTACCTACTTCGTTCCATTAGCTACGAAAATTTTCAGCAGGGAGCTGGTTAGAGCTTGCTTACTGAACCTAAGTAGCAATCATAATAATACACAAGTTAATAACAAACTCAATTAGATCAGCACAGCTTAGATGACAAGTAATTACATTGTATTTAATTACGTTGCAGTTAATGAAAGAAGCCTTGCCAACGGCGAACCGCTAGGGTTTCCAAGGCCTGTACTCATTTGCACTCTGCTGCACTTACAGTATTGATTAGCTGTTTTAATTTAATTAAGAACAAAGGTTGCATCCCTAGTTGTGTTCAGCTAACGAGAATGTCAGAAGGGTTACTCTAGGTTCACAAAAAATAACGAACGAAGCTGTCATACAACAGCTAGGTATGAGTCGTGGTCAGAGTAAGCGCTCCGTAAATTAAGTTTTTCGTAAGTGAGAGTGACTCCACCAGTGCTGGACTTTAGCTTGAGCAAATACCTCCATAGTTACTGGGCGCATTGCAACAGCGCTAATTACAACTCTTTCTCGTTGCATTAAAACTACTGATTGCAACTCAGCTCTCCAAACAAAATATTTACTTATCATTGTTATAAAAACAAAATTACTGTAATTATTACTGATATGAAAAATGTATTATGAACACCAGATTTAACATTTAAAAGGTACAAAAACTCAATGCGGTAATTTTAAGTAAAGTAAGTCCCAAAAAATCGTAAACATTAAATGCCGAAACATTGATTAAAACAATAATTAATTGAAGCCAAGCTATCACGACTAACTAAACGAAATATTCCGTGTTTAGCATTTTGCACGAAATTTTACGCTTGTATTTTAATTACTTACCAACTTTACCAACAGTGATAAAGTTAGTTACAAAGTCATATTAATATTTGTTTTATTATTAAAAACCCTACTCTTTAGTATTGCTGTTTTATTCTGTGTATAGAAGTCCCCAACACCGTGCATTCTACTTCATTACGTTATCTTATTAAATGTTGCATAAAACATCAGTAGGATTTTCCTTTTTCGCATTGCGTCATTTATGCATTCTGCATTTGCATAGAAACAAACACAAATTTCGTTATGAATATATTAGTTCATTCAACCCGCGCTAATTCTAATTACTTTTGAAAGCTGTAAGTACCCTGGCTAGTTTATTCCAGTAGAGTTACTGCATTGAGTCATAATTAGACCTATTTATTTGGTCATTTTCTTTAGAAAATAAATGCACATTTCAGTATAATACAGACTGGTAGTACCGACTAGTACCTACCCCTTTTGTATTTATAATACAGATTTAATGATCATTTTAAAAGGTGACTGCAAAATATACATATACACAGTTTATAGAAAAGTTTACTGTGACAAATGCATTCAATCGAAAATGACAACAAAATGGAGCGTGCTATCACCAAACTTAGCATAACTTTAGAATTCTTTTCTACACGTCACGAGCGAAAATCTACATAAACCAACTGAGGGTAGACTTAACAAAAATTTTGCATATAAATACCTATAATATAAACTATATATAGTGCGGTGCATAACTTAAGGGCATCTCAATCGTATGCAAAACATTTGAAACGTGTCCATAAGTATGCAAATTTGAATAAAATCGTCCACAAGCCTGCTTACCTGTAAATTGTACCGGCACGAGCCGAGACATTCTTGTTATGTAAAGTAATGATGCTAGTCCTTCCTACGTTAGATGACACGCTTTATACTTATTTATCTAAGGGCTGGATAGTGTTTGATATGTAAAGCAGATAGGCGAGGAAGTAGGAGGCGCGTGGACCATTCTGTCTTGGAGTTGAAGAGCGCGCGTGTAGATTTGTGAATTATTTTTAAGAAAAGATTGAAATACATTAGCGTTTGCGCTATGTTGAATCAACGTTGTTTGTGTACATTACATGACGATAATTGCTTTACTTATTTGATATTTAACAGATATTTACCGACTTGTGGAAAAAGAATATGATTACTTTTTAATTTGTATTTACTATAGTTATTTATACTAAGAAAATTATATTACGGAATTAACAAATTAATTAAATAAGTAAATATCCAGCTTTCCTTGAAAGTCGTCATCAAGTTCAATCCTGAAGTCTCTTAATGCTATAAATGTGATTTGAGTTTAAATGTTAATCACTGAGCAAAATTTATGCATCTTTCAAAAGCAGAACGAAAGGTTATCAACGGTTGGTATCTGTGATCTATTTTCATACGCAGTCGTCATTGTCTAAGTAAGAACAAAGCCATTCAGAAATATGCGACGAGCTGGCGGAAGCTGTCATGTACGTAGTATAGTTTGTACCACGCGAGAGGCAATGTTTTCTGTGAAAACGTGTCGAGCCGCAGCACAATTAAGTTTTCAAACTACGCGATGGCGACTCTCACTACGACGTACAATGAAGCGCCATTGTCTATCACATTTGAATAAAACTTTACTTTCATGTGAATTATTTATTATTATATACTTACGCACATTTATGCAACGTCATGCAAATGAGAAAGTTCGTTACGCACAAATACTCGTACATTATTGATCAACGCAAATTTCTATTGTCGAGCCAAATTACGATAACCGTAACGGATCGATCGAGTGACTCTAAACTGGATCATTTGAATAATATTCCAATCAATAAATGATGTATGCAAATTAAAAGTATACTTTATGCGCTCCCTGCAGTATGACAATGCGCGACCGTTATCGAGACAATTTGAAACTTCAGCGCAGGAAAGGTGCGCGGAATAATCGATGAATGTGGAGTTAGTGGCATTGTTGCCGAGATAGACCCCTCGAATGCATCCAGAGGTTGCGGGAATCCCGAAATTAACCAATGATAGCTCCAAATTTAATTTTACGATCCGATACCTGCCCTTGCCGGGACAAAAGTTTCTGTAATCAAATTATGCAGCAGAGGCTGTCTATTGTTGAACACATGCATAAATTTAAGGCACTTTAATGTAGACTTTGAAGGGTTAGGAGGATACGTTTAATAAATAGACGTTGGGATGAGTCGGGGAGCATTGAAGGTTTCTTGTGGGAAGAAGGGTTAAGATTTAGATGATACTTATCAGGTGATTGTTACGAATTGTTGCGTACGTAAAATACATTTAGCTATCGATGGCTGATTCATTATATTTGTAGGGTACATCCGTTCTATTGTTTATGATACGCAATAGTCAGTGAACATCATCTAGGTAGTTCAGGGAAAAATATATCGTTAAAGTTACACCCTGAAGTTGTTGCCGCTATTAACACGACGTAACTGAATCGACAAAGCGAAGGTAACCAAATGCCAATCAAACTGAACACAAATCCGACCCTTAGTGGAAACAATGTCGCGAATATCGCGTTACAAAAAGTCCGTTGTGCTGTAAACCGTTACCGTTACTGTGTAAGCAAGGGTAACTGCGATCTAGTTTTTTCTTTCATTTTATACCTACCTGTGTTTGTGGGTTATTCTTGTTTGCTAAACCTGGCGAAAAAGAGTGAGGTATATTTTCCTACTTTCAATATAATAATAAATACAACGAGTCGAAGACCTATGTCGCTAAAGATGCATGGAGTGTTATGGTACCTTAGTTATTACTACCATCAAAATATACTTACCTAAAGAACACCACAGTGACGAAAGCCTAACGGTTTTTTACAAGTGATGTGACAGCATTAGAAGCGCCCAAACCCCATAATGATATGGAGCACGGGCTGCATACTTTAGCGAGCAAAGAAATTTTGGAGACGCTCCTACTTGGTACACCAACATTGATATGTAGATGAGACACAGGTACCGAGGGACTTATTGAAATTAGAGATACGCCACCCTTCACGTATGCCACATATGCCACAGCCAAACTTAGCACTTAACGTAACGAAATAAGGTACAAATGAGACGCTCGCGAATATTGTCGCGTACTTATGAAATTCTAGAATGGTGTGTCAGTATTGCCGATCGTTTTTCTGTTTGATCCGAGACAGGTGCAAGGAGAGTGATTGTATGTAACTGTTATTTTGATATTCCCAGATGTCTATTCTACCTATGTTAAAAGCAGTTGGCATTTTGAATATTTCCGTTGGACTCTATTCTTGCTGCTGAACACAAAAAATATAAGCACTAAATTTACAAAATAGAAATAGCCTAATTTATTAATTATTTTACTGCATCATTAGCATTATCTTAATTTCTTAAAAGGATCAAATGTCACATGGAATGGATATTGAATTAAAAACGGGTTCATGAACTTATTATTTATTTTCTAATAACCATAACATCGCATCACTATTTTTAACATCCATTGATAAGTTAGATAAACATCTTCGTATAAAAATTTAGATATATTTGTGAATGTCATAAACAAGATATATATACACGCTCGCATAAATCAACAAAACGTACACCAATAGAGGAGTAGAACTATCTGCTTTGCATATGAGAGTCCACGTGCGCTATTAGAATAGGTCCCCAAAACTAGCCCACACTTATCTGTAGCACATTAGCATATGGAGCAAGTTATAAGGTACAATCCATACTTTATTTGACGTCACATGTCGAGGTGGCAACTCATTTACATAACGTCCAGCACGCGCTAATATTTTGCATAAGAAGATAACACTTCTCAGGAATTGAACGAATTAACATATTTGAGAGTCTGCCTTGTGGTATGATTTAAAATGCCTTTGTTAGTGTATCAAGTTGGATACATTATATTTTTAGGTTTATAGAATCGAATATTTATTTATATTTTTTTGCTCTAAATAATGCTACATCAAATAAAGGTACCTACAGCACTACTAAGTGCTTTAATAATTGTTAATTTGTCGCTGGTGCTGTAATAAATGTAACTAAAATGTTAACAGGTAAGGTTAAGCAGTAACGTCTCCAGAACATGCCAAAATCACAACAAAGAATAAATAAATGCAACAAAATGGCTTCGTTACATCGCCTGACAAGTCATAATACATGATAACTACGGCGTAACGTGCAATTAATATTTGTTTATTCCTCCATTCCGCTGCGCCAAATCCCACATCGCTTCGTATTTAAGCAAAAGAGAACAAGAAATTGTTAAAAACCATAGCAATTTGTCAGTGCTCCATATCGGGTTGAACCCAGTCAATAATAAAATTTCTAAGTTTTTTTTCTCGTTTTCGGGCAATACTGAACACGCGAACGTTCGTGGACACCGTCAGTGGAGGCAGGAGACGGTATACATTTCATTATTTACTTATTTATGGCGAAGTAACACAACGTTGCAAAAAACTATATTAATTGCCTCCAACTGAAAGTTTCAGAAAGTTGTACATTGTACAAATTTTGTTTTGAGGAAATTATTTAAGAGCCCCCGAAAATTTGGCAATGGAATTCGGCGAAAAAGTTTATGTTTGAGCGCGAATTATTGGTCTGGGAAATTGACTAGTAATTTATAGCTATTGCTCGAACTAAGTACCTATTTTAAACAAAACGGCTGCTATAGATATATAGATAAAGATAAAGGGTAAGCCATTCTATACGCCTGTTGACGATACAAAGACCCAATTGTAAAACTTAGGTTAATTCTCATCACTAGAACAGTACAAGAATTATGCTACTGACCATAAAAGCGGTTCTGTACAGAACATAACATTACGAATTAAGTTTCTATAACTACACATAATAAACATAGATTTGTTTTTTTCCAGACATGGCGTCAACTCCGTGTAGTATTAATCAAATCAAGTAACCCCTACGAGTTTCCGATATAATTAACGCGTTTGAATGTGTGTGTGTGTTTTCCTACACTCGTGCACGCTCGTTTGTTTGTGTGCGTAATGAACGATTATTGCTAAGTATTATTGCGGGAAAGATAATTGGACTCCTTGGTAGGTTAGTGAAAAATATACTTTCGAATAAGTACCCAACTTACATATAACTGTGGTGTTTTTATCGAAGCAGTAGCTTTTCCTACCTTTAATTTATTAATCAGGTAAAATTTTGAAGTAAGTCAATTATTGACAAATAGCTTTAAGTTTTCTTATCAAATAAGAATTTTATAATAAATGACTTTATAACTTTACTTATTCCAATGTTACAGATATTCTACCAATATTCTTTCCCCACATTGCCGTTCACTATAAGCTTACCAAAAGTTCCGTATAGATTTCTAATTAGAACCACCATTAAGTATAATTATGTGTGTGTGTGTGTAGGTATGTGTGTGTGTGTGTGGTATAGTAGTGTTAGTTGATGAGTCATTTTTTTTTGTTTCGCGTGGGGTGAAGTCGTGGGGTGGTTAGCCCCTGGGTAACAACCCCATCTTATTAATCCAATCAGTGGAGTACCAGAGCTTTTGGAGTTCTTACCTTCGATATTGTTAGCGCTTCAAATTTCTGCTTAGAAAAAAATGGAACACTATTCTTTTATAAAAATCTATTGTCCCGATAAAACTGCTTTTCAACTTGTCTTACTTTATAAATATATGCATATTATATCTAACAATAGTAAGTAACTATATTCAATGCAGCCAAACCTGAAATTCCAAGTAGCACTTTTTTATATTATGTTAAAGGTCTCATAAGATAACCGTAACAAATATTCAATTTAACTTTCGTAATAGAAATCTTCCTTATTTATAAAATGTAACTTTAGCACCGATTAACATTTCGGCGATCGCAGCGGCGTCACGCGAGCGATTCACGAAACAAAATAACTATATCGAACTCCCTTTAACTTAATAGTATTTTATTGATTTTATTCTTTCTTTCTTTAATGCGGGCTATCTGTGCCCATTAACGTGAGTCTGGTTGACTGCACAGCCAACTTTAGTTGCGCAACTTTTGTGCTTGACACTAACGTCACACTTTAATGAATTTTAACTAGATACGTTGTATTATTCTTTACTGTGAGATGTTTATTTCATTGAGAAATTTTATTGTAGATTTACCTATGCCTTTTTTCAATTCCTATACTTAACGACAGTAACATTAATGCTGTTTAAAAAATAATATACCAGTTGAAATTTAGAATTTCAGTTAGTTCCAAATTGCGCAACAAAAATTTCCCATCCAATATTTGAGCGTCCCTCGCAGTTTAATACCTATGCATGTGTGAGTATCTCAGCCTAGTGTTGGCTTCACAGGGTATGCATTCGCAACACACATAATTAGTGAAAAGGGGGTCGATATTATTAATGAGCGGGGGGGTGGAGCAAGACGCGGGGAGGGGGTGGAATTATCTATTCGAGCTTTTGTATTCTTTTCTATAGATCAGGGTGCTATTGATTGTTTGGTCGATACTCCTTCGTTAATTATAGAGGGCTAACTGCCGCAGACGCCTCGCTTGACACACTAATAACGACCTTAAGGGGTGACCGGTAATAATTTCCTATAATTACTACCCAGTATGCCGAAGTTTGACGGTAACATGCTGGATTGATCGTAAATTTTTGATTCAACGCTTGATTAATTTAATAAGGACGACAGTTCCTTGTTCGCTGGAAAGTGTTAATGTTGGAGTAATCATGTATTCTTGAGTGATTAAAAGTTGGACGTTGATTGGATGGTGTCAGTCTGCGAACGGCTGTTGTATGTATGTTTAATTAGAGGTGGATGCATTCCTACTACCACTTTAAGTACTGGGTTTTATATTCACATTAATTCAAGTACTAAATTTGAAAGAATTATCTGTATCACCTACGTTTATTTCACAACCTTAAATTTGTTTAAACTTCTCTTGTAATCCTAGATCGTTGTTGGGAATTTCTTATTAATATCCCCCATAAACGATCAAACCAATAAATAAGAAATAGTTTAAAAAGCAAACCGAATATCTTCTTATTTTCTAAATTCAAACTCGATACGAATATTAAAAATGTTTTCTTTATTTTCTTACCAGCCAGATCCTATTGGAAATATTCGAATAGACGTGTACCTTTCGAGTACAACATACAACAATGCTGCTGCCCTTCATTGTGTGTGTGTTTGTGTGTGTGTGAGTGTGTGTACGAGCAGGTCGCGTGTGCGTGTGTGTGCCTTGGGCAAGGTCAGGGCTGCGCTGTATCTGCCTCAGATCAATGGCCAGCTGGGTTGGCTAATTTGGGGAAATGCTTCGCCAAATCGCGGAATTCAAATTCAAATATGGAATTCCAATTCTAAATTGAAAGCTCAGTTATTTTTTAAACCAATCAGTTTTGAGTTTTTGGAATGTTTCTATAAAAATCATAAAAAGTACTTATTATTGTATGATACTTATATTCGCCTTCTTCATTTACTTAATTAATAATAAGTAGTTGCATAGTTATCTAGCTAACCTTTTTTCTTCTAATTCTAAATACTATTCTTTACTTAAGTAATAACAAACGATAAAGTGAATCAATAAAAAACCGGCACCCAGCCGTGTTTTAATAAACAGTCTAACTATAAATAATTAATCACTTGATTAATCAGTGTGACGAATAAAAAAATAATGAGGCGTTTCCTTCTATCGATCCCCGTGACGTCATCAAATTCAAATGCAACGTCACCTTGAAGCAAGCAGAAAGGTTTTACTATATTCAAAGTTTATTTAAAACTACGTATGCCTAAGCATTTTAACATGTTATGATGAAATCAAACACTATACTTTTTATTTCCCGTTCCAGTTCTGGTCATCTAGAAAACATTTTTTTAGTAATAAGACCGCTGATTTTGCTACATATATGTATATTCCTACGATGTTTACATATAATTAATAAATGTTTTTTGTATGCAATAAAGAGTAGTACAACCTTCTTCGTGGAATTATTTTAAATTTTATTCGTATGAAACTTTTCCTCAACCAAAACCAGCGACACGACTTACCCTAACAAAGTAGAGATAGGGTGGCGGTGTTCTTGGGTAAAAAAAAAGTGGAAAGCAATCAGTGTGGCATAATTAGTGCGTATGGGGCGCGTTGCCATGGCGACCGCTTCTGTCGATACCCCGTGCTCGCCCGCGATAATTTCTGAACGCATTAATCGAATAAATACGGCTTTGTATCGATTCTGGCAATTGAAATAGACATGACCTTAGCAGACGAACTTTTTGGTGTATTTAACCTGAGTAATTACGTTTTTTTTGGATAAAATAAACAAAACAATTGCTGTTAATATCGTGGGACGGGCTTAAGCCCGCTAGGCCGACGATTTTAAAGGAACCTGAATTCTGTCACATCAATGATTATTATTAGAGTCAAAAAAAGTGAGTAGGTAAGTTCATTTAGGATTGTTTTATCATTTATGTTTCTATGCAGATGTAGGTACCACTTGATTTAGAATATATAAATAATGCTTACATCTACTTAAAGAATAATTCCATTTAAGTTAAATTATTAAATAGCGTAATCGAAGCTTGTTTAGGCAACTTATTTTTTAGCCTCCAGTAGATGTAATTAGCTGGAAGTAAAATGGCTTATAATTCTCCCATAATACCTGTCCCATATGTCTTGAGGTCGTCCTTGCTTCTAACCAAAATTAAGCAGCCATGCCTCAACCGCCTTTGTGTACAAAATTCGATAATTTATTACCGAAATAATATAATTATGGCGGACTGACGGATTGGCGGGCTCTTCCTGCACAGTCCACGCATTCGACACCCAAGTCCACGTTTTTATATGCATTCGACAGATCTACGAGCTACGCTGAGTTACACGAAGGAAGGCCTTGCTATGACAGTGTACGGATAGAAAGTGACAGACGTAGATTTTAAGATTCACGTTAGAATTACTATAGAACAACGTTAGAACTAAAACAATAAGACTTATCCAGAAGCCCTTATCCAGACATTGTAAAGCAGGGCCTAAGATACACAGTCTTAAGAAAGAAGGTATGATTTAAGGATATGAATTAAAGCAATAAATATTGTGTACATTATAAATTTATTACTCTTTTTTATAGTACATTATGCACAGTTCTTTACAGACTTTAAATACGAAAGTATTTTAAATTATTTTATAAAGAGTCAAAAAGATCAATCAAATTGCATCATTGCAGAAGCACCCGTATCCTGAGACCGGAAACACCAAATTATCGGAGAAATTAAAGCGGAAACGTTCGACCGCCGGCAAGATGGCGCGCGATTATTGTCTGTTCCATTTATGAATATGTTATTATTTAATGCCGGTTTTAATTATTTACTTTGCCAAATATTATTTACACTTGAGTCGGATAACTGTATACAGTTATCCGACTCAAGTGTAAATAATATATGCTCTACTGACGGAGTCTCGGTACGTTCGAACGAAATCAATGCCATTTTCTTTCTAGTCTCGTTTAGCGGAACCTGGGCAGTCAACAAATGACACTAATAATTTGCCTGTAAAATACTTTCACCACAGCGACAAATTCCAGTCTAGCTCATATTTTCACCAACAACGATTAGAAGAAGAAGAACACTGTATGCTAAGTCCATTTTCAAAAGGTTTTTTCAAAGTGGTAGTTCAGCGAAGGTGCCAAAAATATTGCGACAAATCTCCTCTAAAATTAAGTACAATCTTATACATGTAACTTTCATAAGCACATCCGAAAATGGGAAATGTACCTAAGTACCTACTATTTAACAATATTTATATTCCCATGGGAAAGCATATTAATATCAGTGTAATCACACGAAATAGCTAAAATCAAAGTGAGCAAGTAGAGACTGCAAACTCCACTTACAAACCAAGTTAATCAGGCAAACAATTAGAAAAATAAATGAATCTAGACAGATCGCGTGATGCCTAGACTTGCCCAATCGTCTGAGTGCAACCTAACTTTCTTATACCTAATTACATATAAACTGAAAACTTGCGACATTCAAGACAAATAGTTCATTCAACTGAATTTTGAAAACTAACTTTAAAAGTGATAATTTGCTGTCTCATTCTATTGCTGTTTGGCATGCTTCAAATGTATGAAATATGTTTTGGTTTTTTTTATCAATATTGACTTAAAAGTAAGATGAAGTTAGAAGAAGAAGGGAGAGACTTATTAGAAAATTTAGTAGTGAATCAGTTAAGTATTAATTTTATAACGTAGGTATTTCAAATATTTTCATTAAATTTTTTATTTTCTTCAACGTAATCTGCTTGAAGCAAGAAATGACTATAGGTACAGTATTTTTCTATTTGCCAAAGTATTACAATTTTATGTAAAAGTTTGGTTTTTTTTATAGCTAATGATATAATTAAGAGCAAAAGTACTCACCTGCACAAGCCCACCGGCACATGACAAGTCGGCCATACGTTGTTGATCAGTCTCCTTAATCATACGAACATCACTTTTATTCACTGTTCCTTTGAATGTAAGGATATTTATTATTTTAAACTATAATAAAGTAATGCATATTATTGTAAATAAAAGCACAAAAATACTTCATCTCATCCACGTTCCCATAAAATTATTAAATCATAAAAACAACTTTAAAAGTAAACAACTTTAAAAATATACTTTATAAATACCAGTAGTATCGCTATTAAAAAGAGTATTTTTATATATTATTATTTCTCTTACATCTGATATAACAATATTGTAATAATGCGAGTATTGTATTTTTTTAATCTCATACACCGCGAATTATGGCTTAAAACAAACAGATTTAATAACGAAACAAAAGCTATAAAGAATACGAGTTCTATATGTATTTAAAAAGCTCCCGAGCTATAGGCATGACATCGTACCGCGGTGGCCAGTATTATAAATCATATAAAAATAAATAATAAATCACTCAGGAGGTTAAAATGTGAAATACTTTCTCTAAACAAAAGGCATTGTGTATGCAAAAGTGCATTCTTCAACGGATACTTTTCGTCGCCTGCCCTCTACGCTGTGTTTCATTTTTTTTCTTCGTTTGCCTTTATTGTATTAAGTCCGAGCATTTATATCGACTTTTGTGATTTATTGATAAATTTAACATAAAACCGTCGTGTTGAATGATCACGATTGTCATTCCGATATTGATGTGATAAAGATTGTGGAGTGAAAGATTCTTTTGAAATTTTACAAAAATATTCTAATTTGTGAGGTGTGGTAATAAACGTACACAAAAACAAAAAAATACATATTTTTAATTAAAACTTGAGAGTAGTCTTCTTATAGCCTTTATTTTTGAAGCTGTAGAGAAGTTATTCCTTTGCTTCACACCGGTTCATATAATCCAGGTTTAATGGCGTATAAATCAATATAAGTTGCGGGTAGGTAATTAAAAAATCACTCCATTCCAAATTTAAAATTGCGTCTTGCAAACTGCTAAACTGCGACCATAATAATAATTTATGGGGTGCATCTCATCGGTCATTCGCCTATAAACTTTCTAATTTGCAGCCTAAAAGCCGGTAAAACAAGAACACATCCTTGGATAATAAAAGCAACACCTTTGAAACTATAAAAATATATTGCGCTGTGTCGATTCTGACCACACCCGAAATACGAGTTGATAAGGCACCTTTAGCTGTCTGTCAAAGCAGCAATTAAAGGTTCTCCGCAGCCATAAAGGTGGGATTAATTCTTCTGTGGCCTTTTACGATGGAAAAAAGGAAAAAGTGAAAATTTGCATTCTTTCGCGGCGTAAACCCACGTTCAATCGCGTGTAGGCTTCTGGCTGCTGGTGCGAATTTGTTTCTTTTTAATTTTCTCACTCACACAACTTACTAGTCACTCACACACACACGCACACTAAACTTCATTAGAGCTGTTGTACACAGACCCGGCTCAAGTTAATGTGAATCCTAATTTTTTATAGTATTTTTACAGCTGTAATTGGACCGTGATTTATGATGGAATTACGACTTTTTCGAAGGCGTTCTCAAATAAGTTTAATAGTTTTATAATCGACATTAGGGGCCGCAAACACAACAACACAAATAGTTTATGGTTATAATTACCAGCGTTTGACTCTGTGTAGAGATTTTACTAATACATTTATGGCTCAGTCTACACGCGAGCGGAGCTCAACAACTATTGACTGATTAAGCTATGTCGTAAACTCGTTTAGCTCTATAAGAAATCACTATTATGGTTTAACAAATCTTTACTTGCACTAATCACAGTTAAAGTGTACGCTTGCCAGCGAGCATACCAGCTATCTTTTAAAAGCGGGTAATTTATTTGAAAGCTCGTAAAGTCCCACTCTTTAAGCAATAAAAGTAACATTTTGAACAAAGTTACTAACCCTGAGCATTATTACTGGGTTCTTAACAAAGAGCTATGGATTACGGACTCACTTGTAACAGCCAGCATTACCGCCACATTAACAATAAACGTCAGCTTTGTAACAGACACCGTCGCAGCCACTCGGCTAAACAATTTGCAAACAACGAAAAGATCCCGCGGACTCGCGCGCCCGCGAAAACATCACAGCGTGCCCGAATGCACTAATTGCATCACAAAACCTCGACCGCTTCACATAACAATCCTGAGCGTAACATTAATGAGGGGAAAAAGTGTAACTAAAGGAGAACGGGATGAGAAAAGTTACGTTGAGAATATACGGAAGTTAATTAGCAGCGGAACGAAAAACAACCGTAACTGAGGGCGAAGTTGGCCGTTCTAGCGCTGCCAATGGTACAGTGCACGCACACAGCGCCGCTCACCACCACACGCTAGACATTTGCATATCGCCCGCCCAAACGCGCCACCGCCCTACCGCCGCGCGACAAGGACAGCCTGCGATCCCCCGCATCATTTCACGTGTCACTGTCTTCTTAATTCAAAATTTTAAACTTTCACCGCGTGTTTTTCCAGCCAGCATCGCACGGAGGTATAAGAAAAAATATTGCTGAATATTTGAAAAGGGAACTCGATAGTTTTAAGGCTATTGATGTATGCCAATTAGGCTGCGCCGCGCAGCGAAAGGGATGAAAGTAAATTTATCGCCGTCGCCACGGAAGCGACACCGCTGATAAGTAAATTTGAGAGGATCTCAGTGCAAAGGAGACTAGACATGAATGGCAGAGGATGTGGCGGTTTTCCTGTAGTGATCGCGGCTCCCCACTACACTGGGTAGGTTGGCGAGTATCTTGCGGTGTATTATTCAAGGTTATGAAATGACTCAGGTTCCAAACGCAGAATTTTCCTCTGAAGGTTATTGGAAATAGGTTCGCTCTTCCTTTGGTTATTAAACCTTGTTTTCCTTTGGTTATTAAACCTTGTTACTTACTTTATTTACCTCATATAAAAGCTTTAGATACCTCAATCAGTAACATAAAAAGTGGCTGGCTGTACCTAACGATACACGCCTCCGGCGTTCATAAAAATAATAATTGGTCGACTATTAACACTTGGTCTAATGAAGACCGCATGCCCAGGTCTTACAGCCATTAATGAAAACACACAACCGACAACAGCGTTGTAATTACGAAGACTTCAAGATTTATTACTACGGAATAGCAAGGAAAGTAACCACACGTGACCACATACGGGTGGGCGGCAATTGAAATTCTGCTCTGTTACGAAAACAATTAACTCCTTTTTCGGTTAATGAGTGTGGCGGTTACGGCGTTTTGGGGGAAACCGCTACGTGCATATGCAGGCTCTTGCTGTCCGTGTGTGATAGTGCTGTGTTAAGGGGTAGGTTGTTGGATGATAGTCTAGGAAGAGATAGGGAAATGAATGTTCATGTTCCATAAAATATTTCTGCATTTTCCTGTTTATACAGGGTGTCCCAAGTTAAAGAGGATATCCGAATCATACTGACATAACTCGTCGTTCTAGGCAACTTTTGTTCTAAGACGTTCAATATTTGCGAACTTAGTTTTTGCTGATTCATAGAAACTGTGTTGGTAATGTGATTTTTTACTATAGAAAGTAGAATTTATTTTTCAAGAATTTCCATGGCCCTGCAATCCCTGTATTTAGAAACTACATAAATACATACTATGACTATCTAAATTGTGTATTTAAAGTCAAAGGTTGAAGGGATATACCTACCATATTAGTGTATCATTTGTAAAGTTAAAGCTTGGCCCTACATAAGATCTGATATTTTTTTAAATATTTTTCGTTAACTTTTACAAAAGTTGTAATTACAAGTATGTCATATTTTATACAGACCAGAAAGTAAGTTTCTGAGCAAAGTATACAAAAATACGTATGTTTTTATGTATGTTTCTGATGCTTATTTATTTAAATATCTCTTTATGTATATTTTAAAAAAATACCAATTCTCCAAGGTCAAGAAAACCCAAACCGTGCCCGCCTTAACTAGGACATGTAGTAAGTTAATTTTTGCGCAAAGTTGGTGCGAAGAGCACCGCTGCTCATTTACAAACAGTGCAGCTAAGTGCGAGAGGGATAGGTGAGTAGTTAATTAATGAACGCAGCCCGCGCTCTTTATTACTGGCTGCTTTAACGTTAAGACTTTTCTTTGCAGAAAATTGCGCGCTGCTAAGATAACGATGGAACGAGGAAATATTTTATGGAAAATTAAGAAATTTAATATGGGAGCTTGTTTTGATAGTTCCGTATTTATGTAATTAATTAGGTAGGTACTCGCTTTGCAGCATTTAAGGATAAACGTAATAAATAAAATAAAAACGGTAGGTATAGGTACGCAAACACACACACATTTACAAATAAAAACTGGGTACTTACATTAATTTAGCATAAATATTTAGGTACTCTTAGACAGGTACCTAATAATGAAAATTTTGTTTAAAGTAAGTACTTATTAAATTTATCTTAACAATTGCAAAAAAATTACATAATCCTTTTAGAAGGTTATTGACCGGATAAACCGAGGAACCCTCAAACAATATAACAGTTTCACACTAACGAAGGAAACGCTACAGTTTTTCCTGGCTACGTTATTCTGGAGCGCTATTCTAGTGCAAGCTTCAAAAAGATTCTAATCTAAAATTTAATTAAATTCATAGTTTATTAATATGATTGCACGGAGTGCAAGACAGGAGCCTCCTCGAGTGATGTATCACCTGTTCCTTATACACTTTGGGTGCGGTGTGCTACGGTTCAGAAGGCCTAGCACGGAGCGCAAGACGCGCACGCCAAGACGTGATAAAAGTTTCGCATCGTGGGTTTTGACAGCGAGTGTGATGGAAATATTTTGCCACGTCTTGAACTGCGCTTGCATCTCGTGCTAGGCCTTCTGAGCTATCAGCGACTGACTCTAATCTGACTGATCAATAGGCAGATAGTATCTTTATCTGAAACTAAGAAAACTGTGTAAACAATAATATTATCCAAAACTTCTATTATTAAGTCCGCCGTTGCGTCGGTCCAAACTCACCAGTTACCAGAATAAGACTCCGAGAAAATATAAGCATAAATAGAAACACTTAATGTGGTGAATGTTTTCTTAATTTCATCCTGCTGTGTGGGTGTAGTGGTTAAGAAATTAAGAAACCCGTCTGCGAGCCACTTAAGGGACGGCTAAGAGAGTGTATTGCTATCTTCCTTAGGTATAATATTTCGTGATAGTTTTTGCCCTAATAAAACTGGCGCTTAGTTTTCTTGTGTGGTTATTTTTTTATATATTTTTATACCATATTTTTTTACTGGCGACTAAATACGTTTTGCTTTTGATGAAATTACACCTAAGTATAATAGTTTCAAGACTTCTAGGAAGTCTAATCGGTGATTAACCATAACATAACTCGTGTATTACATTAGTGTCCACGGTGTTCAAGCAAAGGGGTTTTTTGTGCTTCCAGAATCAGTAAATCACACTACAGTATAAGACATAAGCTTTGTGCACATTAAAATACCATCAGAAGTTATTTTGCATCGCTTCCGTGAGAGTTAGAAAGCTGGGGGTAGACTGTAATGTGTAAATGTGGATTTGATATAAGTACTCGTATAGGTGTAGTGAATTGTGTCAATACAATACAAACATGTAATCAAAAAATTTTCCAGAATAGATACTACCTGAGCTACCACAAAAAACTTTAAACACTGTTTAACTAGTGTTTAAAACGAAATTTGACAGATTTTGTAGGCGTTTGACAGCGCTGAACACCTGTAACATACTGTCTTAGTTTTTGTGGTAAGGCCCTACCTGTCTAATAGACCAATAGCGTAAATGACAATGGGTGTTTTGGGACCTATGTCCAATAAATATGAGACATACATCGTTGGATAGCTCTTTTCAAGTGAGCAAAAAAGTATTATGACGACAAATCCGTATAAGTTGTCCATTTTGAAATATATTCGTCGGAAGGAAGTATTTTTCTATGGCATTGCACTCTCTCTCCTGATGACAGTTAGGGCGTAATACACGTAAACACGTATTATTGAAATTGGAGAAATTATTTTCAACTGGTTTTATTTACTGAGATAATAAACAAATATAATATTATATGAAATATGATCATTTTGTTATGAAAATTAAAAATGAATGTGAAAAACTAACAAAAACATTAAAATTACAGAAATAAAATATAAAAACTTTCAACTTTCAACTTTGACAGTAAATCAAGACTAGCGCTTCCGTTATTCATATTCTGCAAAAAAATACCTTTTCAACGACGTATCACTCATTTCTATTGGTGCTGGTCCCAGCTTCCATATATTGGTGCCCATCATCATTTCAAATAATTTTAATTGACTTATCCATTGGAGCACCGCCACAACATAGTATTCAACCATCCGCATCCAGAACATTCCATGGCAAGTTTACATGAGTTTTAAGAAACTTTCCTGAAGCCGTGTAATGAAAACATAAAAAGCCCGCTGTTCACTTGAATGACGTTATCTTTTAAGAACTAGAAGTCTAGAATTCAGAGCATGCAGTGTAAGGATTAAGTACGAAAAGCACAATCACTATTATTTGCCCCTTTCAGTTGTACAAAGGTTATCAACTTCCTGCAATACAAAACTGCCATAGCTCGCTCAGCTACAGTAAAGTTGACAAGTTAAAGTGACAGGACTGTACTGAAACTGTAAAATGCCATTTTACGCTGTGATAAACTTGTTTATGACAACATTTTATTTACTAAACCTTGCATTTCTTACTTAAATCCTATTTAATGCTGTGTGGCATTTACTTTGATTAAACTAGCTTTTGGAGTAATTATTTTCGATTCAAAGTTTTGCGATTGCTAAGGAAATAAAAAAAAATCTAGATATACTAAATTTAAACTAGCTTTTAAATGCTAACAAAAAATCTTCAAATTGACTTATAGTTTTAAAAAGACTTTACATTATTTAAAAAATGCCCTGTCCCCGCTACACGGGTACGTTATCGACTTCGATTTGGAGCCATGCAGCGGGGACTGCTTGAAGTATACCTACTTAATTACAAAACATGATACAGTATGAACATTTTGTCAAGTTCTAAGGGAAGTGTCTCATAAAATATGTGACGTTTAGCCGTCGTGTCTGCGGCAATATTGTAATCCTATCGGCTGTGCTAATCCTTGGGGGTGATGTGACGGCCAGTAGGGCTACCACATGTGGTGTTGCTAAAGATATAGGGGTGGTACTCTGACTGTATGAAAACCTAAATGATTAGGTTAAACAATGTAATTACCTGCATGTTATACTATTCATATGATATAATGTTCCTATATAATTTAATATTGATAGGCCCAACCGGCCTGTGGACCATCAATAGTTTATGTTTCTGAATAGTGGTGAAAAATTTGTTTCATCAACTGATGACCGAAAAGTGCTACTGATACATTTTACACCATAATCTTACGAGTATTAAATTCTGTCATTTAGTCCACTGCTCATCACAAGGAGAATTAAAACTTCCTCATTGTAAGTGGCAACCCTAATCGCGCTAGTTACAGCGTGTAAGCCGTGCATGTGTTGGCGTGTGTGTGTGCGTGTGTGCATGTGTGCGTGTGTGCAACTCTTATTAGATGTCTTAGCACGACACCCTTGAACAGTTATTATTGCATTCCGGTGAAATATGCTCGTTCAGGAGACTTGCTTGTGGTTCTTAACGCTAGGAAGTATGGTCGAATTTGGATTGTGTTATTTGTAAAACAAACAGTTTTACTTACTTGTTTTTTTTTATATTTAGGTACATATATAATTTATAGGTAAATATGTTTATGTGGGGATGGCACTGCATGGTAATGTTTAAGAAAAATTTATAAATCTAAACATAGTAAGTAAAGCAAAACAATACGGCCTGTTTAGGCCTTATTTTCTTTAAAATAAAGATCATCGTAACATGAAAGTTTTAAGAAACCCAAGAATAAACTAAATTTATGCTGCCGGTTTTGCTATGAAATTTTCTGTAAGTTACATTTAATCTATTATTATGTTTTCATTCCATTGAACGTAAATTAAACGCGAAATCCAGAACTTTTAGCGATGGACAGTTACTGTGGTGTGGACCCCCTTACCCCATCTGGGACATTCATTCAATATAAGTCATTCACTCGGTGCAGCATTCTTAATATAGTGTATTTGTAGAACACAATACTAAAAATCTTCATATCAAACATACCAAACTTATGATGTTATGGACATTAACCTTATCTTTATGGCAATCTCTTCATACATGTCATAAAGTTTTTGCGATAAGTCAAAACATCCGTAAAGAGCAGTAACAAAGTGCTTCTTGCCACAATATTCCACAGTTAATACTCAAATTTGTCCTAAGAAGCACTAAAACAGTAAAACAAGCAACATTTCATTACTTACTCATCCAGAAATAATCCAACCAAAGCGCTTTCCGCTGAGTCTCGATGCAGTGCAATTAATTTTACATATTTAAGTTCATATTTCACGTAACTCTCGCATCGCACGCCGTAAATAAAGTCCAAATAAATTCAAAGTGTAACGGTCGAACCAACTTTTGTTTACATTTCAGATGCGAAACGTCACAAGTATCCGCGGTTTGACAGATGATCATAAAGCACACTCACACAGGCGCAGTCACATTTACATACGCGTCTGTCGTCGCGAGGACGCGCGTGTGCACGGGGAAACGATGCGATTTTGTTTTTGTGAGTTTTGCGTCCCGTTTTCAGCTCGTTTTTCGTGTGTCCGTCACACAGTTTGCGTTAGTACTGACCACAGCTTAGGGCGCCGGCCGGCTGTGTGCGTGTGTGGAGCTTTCGCACGCGATCTCACCGGCCGGCGCAGTGTGAGTGCGCCCTTACTTGTGAGGGTGTCAGGCTAGACTCATTGACTGCGGTCCTTATAGTATGAATGTGGAAAAATTATAGCCGTGAGCCGTGTTTTGCCTGAAATAGCCATGCGAATTGTTTATTGTCTCGATGCTCTGGTGGGGCACTTAAGACGCCCAATTTGCGGGCCACATTAACGTCGGCTGGCTTTGTCTTGGAGGACATTATATCTTGCTAAGTACAGCAATTAAAACATTTTTGCTGTCTTATGAGACACAATAGGTAATATGAAACATAAAACTTCCATATATTCTGAAAATATGCATTACATGGGGTTGCAAAAATACTCACCGATTCTCCTTCAAATAACTTGTCATTAAATTTTAAAAATAAAAAAATATATTTTATAACCAAGATACTTACCTACTTTTAAAAAAAAACGCATTTTTTTTCTTACCATAGCACAGAAAAGTGACTTCATTAAGAATTTACCATTGAATATATCATATGCAGTCAAAACTTGTGCAAAGTTGGGATTGCACATTTATCACGGACAATGCGGCCGAGCGGGAGGGTCCATTAAGAGATTTCTTCGTGCTATAAATCACACTTCGCTCCATCTCACTTCGATACTACAGATATGATGTACTCTTTACTTGAGACTTTGTAATCTCAACTCGTGGTGCAAATGAAGCGGTCTGTTTGTTGTAATTTGAAGAAAAAAAGGCCGCAGTCAAAATAGATGGGACAGAAACGTAACCGTCCACTAGTTATACAGTAGGAGTCAAACTAAGACTGTCTGTCATGAATATACAAATATTTTAATAGATAATTAAAAAAAAAAAATTATAGGTACCCCCAACGTTTTTTTTATAAAAAGTGTGAGCTTTCTAGTATTGATAAAAGCATCTATCTTATTGTTGAAGCAACGTAGTAAACTAAAAATACGTTTTCGCTGTGTAATGTAGGTCTGTACTTAATGTCAAATTTACAAAAAATATGTAGTAGAAAAGCGCAGAGCAGCGATCACGGGCAGAAGCTTATAGTGTCAATGTAAAAATAGAGGAGAGACAATAAATATGAAAGGAAAACTTTTCTGTTTGTATGTAGGTGTATCCGGTACGGTCGGATTCAGGGGGGTCAATCTACATGACGAAACACTAACTATCAAATTCATAGACAGTATGGTAAATTTACAACAAGGTTAAAATTTACTTCGAAACACACGAGTTTCGAATCTTTACGTCTTTGAAAAGGTTGAAATTCGTATATCACAGCGTAAATTTTAAACCTATTGTAAAGTTTCAAAAAGCTCTATGAATTTGGGGGTAAGTTTCAAAGCGATACTTACCCCCAAAGCGGTAAGAGCCCCGCCAATTGCACGATAGCTCTCGCTGGTTCGTTTTTTGTCAGTATAGAGTACCCTCCTGTCCCGAATGTCGGTGCATAGCTGAAGAAGGAACTATTGGCTGGTTATGCAGAGATGTTGCTTCGAATTGGACTGTAGAGTTTAAATGTAGATATATTATGATTTTAGAAATAATAGGTATATTTTTTAAATTTGGAATTGATGAACATATTCGTGTACCAATCTATTTATTTTAAGATAAATAACGCCACACAAAACCACTTTCTAATATAAAAATATATACCTAAAGCTATATGTACAATGGCTGACTTATTACTAAAAAGCTATTTCTTCCTGCAAAACTTAAATTTAAGTGGAGAAAAAAATTAAGTTTGTATTCAATAATTGTCATTGAAAATTCCTTGTTCAGCCATTTTTAAATTACGATATTATTGCGTGTATTCAAGCCTAAATATAAAGCGCTAAAAACATATGTAAGTCAAAAGGTGAAATTAATTACCTATTGCTCTTGAGTCTTTTAAAACTCCTACAAAGGTCAACATTTTACCAACGAAACTTTAAACAATGCGGCACTTAACGCAAAGACGTAGGGTGCAAAATCAGGAATTGAAAACGGCACCACAAAAGCCTTAATATTTAATTAATCGTTTCTGTTTTGTCCGTTCGTCACTCACCGCCCAGCATTCAGTTTAAGCTACTGACAATTTAATAAGCTGTTTCGGCTCTAAGTGATCGGTTATGAATAAAAGCTCCTCTTTGTTTGAACTCTGAGGACCTCCATACTTTTTTACGTTTATTATGAACGAAAGGAAGTAATTAATTAATGGGATCGCTGCTGAACGGTCCAATAAAATTAGTTTTTTTTTTCTGGTATTTGTTTTTATTCAACCATGATATTTTGAATGGTAAGCTGTAGATATATTATATTGTCTGGATCGGACTTATTTTTCTATTTTAGTAATGCTCTTTCATACTCAATAATACAAATTCTTGGGCAGAAAAATGTGTAGTCGAGAGCTTTTAATAAAATATCCTCAGTATCCAATTCCAAGTTGAACACAACATTAATGTCAACCCTATACTTACGGGTTATTATCATAAACGACCAGTACGAAAATTAAATAGAATCGCAACGCCATGTGGCGGCCGGCGGAAGCGAGACTCGTCTGTCATGGCTTTAATATTATAATGAACTGTGCTCATTTCTTTTAAACTGACCACTCACAATGAAGACAATGAGGTCTCCCTGACACACCGAAGCATCCGGAGGGTTGATTATAATGTGAGATTTCGGAATTCGATTTTTAAATTTAATGTTGAATTTATCTCTGTGTTTCGTTTTTGAAAATGGAACTTTATCTTTTTCTGTCGCAATCCCATTCACAAGGACCACCAATACGTTACAACAAGTCACCCAACTTAAAGTACGTATGGCCCGTATGCTTACTAGCTGTTTTTTTCATCAATTCAAGAAAATCATAATCTGAAGGTATCACAGTAGAGGTTGTTTTTCAATGTTATAAATATTCTTTTGTCACTGTTTTTTTTTTACATGAGTTGGAAGTCAATAATCTTTTAGTATTATTATTATTTAATGTTCTGTATGTTACGATAACTACTATGAATACGAGGGTAAAGCAATCTTCGCCGTCCATCCCGCCTATATTCATCTGTTTAAGAATGGAACATTTTACAGCGTAGCACGGTATGGACAATCACGAGGCGAGATTTTACAGTTGGGGGCGTTCAAAAAGCATCACTTTAAAATTGAAAGTGACGTAAGTGCTGTTTTAGTGCGCAATCGTCGGCCAGCGCAGTAAATCACCGCTTTACTATCGAAATGTTGCCATACGCGAGCCTCTGGGGTGGCCAGAGTTAACTTATTTTTTATTGGGCTAAGAAACAATATGACATGCAGGCACCAGTCGGAGTGGACTTCATTGTCCGTAGAAAAAATAGGTGGGCATAACTGCCACCGTTCCGTGTGTGTTTGAACATTGTAGTTGGAGTGTCAGCAACGTGCAATTATTGAGTTTACTGCCTATTGTAGCTGGCTCGGTTCGGACATCCTCTCCTTGCCCACTTGCGGAATTTGAGGAAACCGGGTTGCGTAAAACAAATATAAAAAGTTTACCAGTCATTTTTATGATGCAATTCTTTCCGTACCAAGTTTTTTCTTGTGCTTTCATATATGTGCACAAGCTATATTTATTTGACGATGACTGATCAGTTATCTGCTTATTCTTGAATTAGCTACTTATTGCAAATGTCTGGCTCATCTTTTTACCACTGTTACTAGCAGAACTATAGTTCAAAGCTAATTATGGATCGACATTTCTCTTTACACATTCTGTAGGACACTCATCAGCTCATTTGGTTACAAAGTATCTAGACAATAAAACTAAACTGCATCGTAAAACTATGGCGTATTAGTGTCAGACTGTGATTCTTGGAAGCCAGCTGACATGACAGTGACTTGTTTTAAATTCGCTTTTAAATAAATTGGTAATTCTAGATTAGGAACTAACATTACAACAACAAAAATTGTCAGTGTTCAACCAAAGTTCAGCGCTGCCTTTAAATATGTAACATACATCCCAACAAAGTATTCCCAAATTTATAATCATACTTACATGTAATTATAGTTCGGACAAAACCAGAACAAACGCATGCAACAATGAAAGTTTCGTCCGTCCATCAATTATGATCTTTATGGTGGTTGCTGATTGCTGATACGAACAAGTACTAAGGGTTACGTTACTTACATAGGAGGTCGTAACTATCCCGCATAGAGGACTATAAATTTTACATAGACATTTAGACAGTAAGTTGTTGGTAAAAAATAAAGTCACATTTGAAGGGTTTTAATGTAAATAGGTAGAGGTGTACTTTATACAAAAACGGGAGAACTGAATAAGAACTATTGCTCCACTAATTTTGACAATTCTTCACAGTTAGTTGATCACATGAAGAGGAATGACTAAGTCTTTTGGCTGCTTTGTAACCTATGAATAACGTAAAGATAAAATGTATAATAATAATTATAATGTATGAAATAGTTTGGTATGAAATAGTTTGTGTTGATTTAGTGATGTCATGTTTAGTCAAATCAAAGGCAGTAAGTGATAATAAATATTACGACATTTCCACAGAAAAATCCTAAACAACACAATTGCATGGTCCCGTATAGCCAAACCGCGACCCAGCAAGTGCTGAGTTGGCTTTAATTATAAACTCGGTCGAACCGCGCTTATTCTCGAAGCCATTAGCAAACCACACGCTAAATTATATCGACCGAATATTACCTTTTGTGCTGCACTCGTCATTACGTGTGACTTGGTCCGTATTAATTTTGTTGCAAATAAATTATGTTCTTTATTACCCCGAGTGTTGTCGCCATTTGTTTGCAGTTAAATTGTAACGCGGTGCGCTGTAATTGCAGTTATTTAATACACTGCTGTGTTATGTGTTGGTCGCAGTCATCATAATTGCGTTGGTGAAGTGTCTTTTGTGTTTTTTTTTACAAAACATAGAGATATAGAATCATGATAGTTGATTACTTTTAAACTATAATTATTTCTAGAGTCGTGGTTGTGTAGTGGATAAGGTCTCGGCTCTTATTCGTGAGGCCGTGGGTTCAAATCCTGCCATGTACCATTCTCTTTTGAAATAAAGAATATAAGTAAAATTTTACCACGTCTCTTAAGGTGAAGGAAAACATCGTGAGGAAACCTGCACATCTTAGCTTCTAGATGTATACCCTAAGTGCATAGTACTCATCATTATATATTTTTTTGGTACCATAACTTTCATCAGCTAATATTTTTCTAAGAGCACTACATCAATAACTACTGGTTGCATTTCGTGAGCTCGTTTGTCCACCGGCTGGAGGGCGTCCCACTCTTGGTATGGATCAAAGAAAACCTCAATATTCAGTATTCCTCACCTTCTTTCCTGGGCACTCCTGTTACCTTAATGGACTGCAATGTACGGGCATGGCGTAATCGTACTTAATAGTCCCAGTTATTGAGTCCCTTCCATACTTTTTGTTTACCGTCATGTACCGGTCGGGGCCGTGAAGACGTTACATCGCCTTGGTACTGATAAGACAAGAAGTAAACGAGTCACATCTCCACTAGAATCTCAAATCCGTAATCAATCTGAACTTTTTGCATTCCGTCCCGCCTAGGAGCCCGCCATAACGACATCATAAACGTATTTTATACGCGCTCACACTTAACTACCCGACATTTATATCGCCTTATAAGTAGATCGAAGTGAAATATAAAATAAAACTAAAGGCGAGCGAACATCAAGAATGGAGCAATAACATCATTATCATAGTGCGTCCGCCATCTCTTTCCAATACGTCTCACCCCTCCCCCGGCCCCGCCCATCGTGTATCGTCGCTGTCACCTGTATATCTCGAAACATTACACATATGCAAAACTTCCCTGCGCATCCAGCGTCCCACACGGCCGCTGCCCCACACACGGGCAGGCGTCCTGCTTGCAGCGTGCCCGTGTGTGAGAGTATAAATCTGCAAGATAAAAATTCTACTATATCGAATCGCGTGTGTATTTGTTGCATTGCGACTTGGTCTTTTTTGCACAGATAGAGGCGAGAGCTGTAGGCGTGCCTAAGAAGTTGTTTGCACCTCGCACAGTGGTCGATATTTCACTGGCCTGTGTCATCGACTCTTATCTAGCCTTTATTGAATGCGCAATATAAGTCCTGTTTTCTCAGTGAGGAATAGGGCAGGCTGCATTATTCCTATGTCTGGTTCCCTGACCTTTTCCCTCTAGGAGATCATTCTTTAGACATTAAATTTGTATCTATTTGAGTTTTTGTCAGCATTCGTGAACTACCGATGCAGGCAAAACCGAAATTCAAATTGATACGAATTTGTTCAAACAATATGTAATAGGGCCACTAAAATTCACATTCATGTATTGTCTGTGTGATTTCAGTAATGGCTGGAATATAATTGTTTTAATGACCTCCTTTCAATTGGTGGACATCCGCAGTATTTTGAATAGCAATTAAGCTGACGTTTTCAGTTTTGGTGACAATAGGTGATCTGAATGTCCATTAATCATAACCGAAATGAATCGGTTTCTATAGAAAATATTCCATTTACACGTCTGTGTTATTTGAACTGGGAAACGGTATCAAATAATTACCCACACAACCTTTCAATTCAACTTTTGTGTATGGGAAAACTTATTTTCCATTTTACGATATTGCGACTACGATATAACGCAACCTTATGCAGAAATCAAACCTTCCTTAATGACCAGCATAGAAACAACAGCTGTTGCTCAGAGTAATCCACTAATAATGACAATGTTTAGACTAAACGGTACCGCACAGTGACTCGACGTACGCGCCAGTCGTTCCTACAATTAAACATTTTAATCACTACACGAATTTATGATGGGATTTCAGTGGCACGACTAAATAAAATAAGGTCTAAAAAAATACAAATTTCCAGCAAATAAAAAAAGAAAAAGAGTCTTAGTTTTAGCTTAACTTATCTTATTTAGTAGGTGTTAATTTTAAAGAAAATAATGTAGATGTGCATTGTAGAACTCTGTTTTGACCCCATCAATTTCAGCTTGGTATAATTAAAATTGAGCTAATATTATGCTTGAAATTTTAAGAAAATGGCATATGAGCTATTGTCTAAACATGATTTCGACAGTATTTTGTTTGTTTCAAGAAAACTCCCCCTTAATAATAAATATTCACCTGGCATAACGAATTGCACAAACAGAAAAAAATGTCGTGTACCTACTAATTACAATGTTTATGAGTATGAATAATTGTTCACTTCCTACTATTGTCATATTCCTAGCATAAAATATCTCCACACGAGTACAAAGTAAGTTACAAAAGAGATGACTTTAGGAGACTACTATTTCACATACGTATAAATATTTTATAATTATTGAAGTACCGCATTAACAACGAGTAGAAATAGAATATGAATTCCAAAAAACTTTTGAAAATTACCGAGATCGATTTAAGTACATAGTTTTGAAAATAAAGCAATCACACTCATAGTTTAGTTTGCATCGAATATCTAGTTGATCGTGGCATACACTAATAATTAATAAGTCTATGATCAAGGGAAACTCATTATGTATTAAATAGATTTTAATAGTTTGTTTATTACAATCAGAAATTAATTTAAATATAATCACACCATTACAGATACGCTGGCAATTATTTTAATTTCGCTAACTACATTTTAATTATGGTATTTACGGAGCACAAGCAATTATTTATAATAATGAACTTGTATTAGTACAAACTACAAAACAGCGTCATCATTGTTTTTTTTAATACAACAAAAAGTTGCTGTCAGTTTAATATTAGGGACCCTTTCGCGAAATCAGAATGAAATAACATTTACGAAGTAATTAGCGTCAAATTCAAGAGGTACATTTGAATCCGAAAATTGTTCTCTAAATGGTTTGCGATAGGACCACTGTGATAACTGGAGTATGCGTAATCATAGCGTAGCATTCTATTCTATTCTATTCTGAGAGGGGGCGAAGTTCCTGTACGTGGCTCTCTCGAGTGGAACCTTTGTACATATCCCCTTGATTTTAGCTCAGCCAGCCTAGCTCCCGAGTAAACTGGAGCAGCAAACCTGGATGTTGTTAGCAGCGTAACATTGCATGTCATACTAAGTTCAGCTTGGGGATCTTAGTTGTAAAACCGGAAGAGAATACTAAGAGAAGAGAATTCTAAGATAATACAAATTTGTATTATTGTGTGAACAGCGACACACAAATTCGCGTTAAGTTTTCACTGCTCGCACGGTAAGGAAACTCCCAGTACGCATGCAGTTGAGCTGCTCAGTCTGCTTAGTAGAAAGAAAACCAACCATTCGAATCTGAACTAATCTCTATCAATGGTTTTCGATGATCACTCGCCTACAGAGAACAAAGCGTCAATAGAATAGGCACCTCGCCTGAGTTGGCCAGCCAATGGCGCGGTTTGTCGCTATTCTGGCGCTTTTGTCTAAATGCTGCTGCAATTCGTCGACCATTGTGGCGAGTTCGAGATGAGTGGACGTCGTTTGTTATTAGACCGGACCGTTAATATGTGTTAACCGGAGACAAAAATTAGGGGCGTGATAAGTTTATGTGTTTAATTAGTGATTTTAGAGAAATTAAGATATCACTTAGCTCTTGATAACGATTCTGAATGATTTTAATTTGATGGTTCAGCAAAAAAAATGTAAATTACTTATTAATTTTCCTGCATAATTATCTTAAAACTGAAACATCTGCCACACGATAAATTCTTAATCACATTAAAGAATACATATATATCGTTTCATAAATATAATGCATAGAGAGATCGGCTGTCCCATTTCAAAACACAGTAACCGCCAACTTTAAAAAAAAACGGGTCTTTGATTTATATATTATTTTAGGCGATTCCGCACAAAACTGCATTGTCAGAATATCAAAAAACCGCTTAGAAACGAAAATAAAATTTCTAAAAACCTAGTAACTCCACCCTGCGAAATCAAAAATGCCACGAAAACCATTTCAAAACATAGTAAGAGCCACCAACCATTTTAAAACACAGTAAGTGAAAATGACTTACTAGGTTTTAAAATGGTCAATGGCGCTTACTAGGTTTTGAAATTGTCAGCAAAGGACAATTTTCGTCCGTTAATTTTAGTAAGTCACAAATGGCATACATTATTACTAACACTTTTTTCGAACAAAATATCAGACATTTCAGAACCTGTATCTTTGCACCAATGAGACCTAGAGAGTTGAATTAAAAGTAGAACATAAGTAAATTTTGTCTTCTTTATAAAAGCCATAGAGACCTTTCTCGTCAGAACCTTTCTACTAGCCCTATTTTGCATAAACCAAAAAAAAAACAAGTTATAAATAAGAGAAAACTGATTTTTAGATAGAAATTTAGGAAATATTGTCTAATTGAAGGCAGCCATAAATAATTTTCATGTTAGAGCCTTCTTAATATGGCTATTTAATTCATTTACATAAAACAAAAAAAAAACATAAAAATATGCCCGTATTTCAGCTATTACTTATAGTGCCGTCGTGTAAAAGTGCTGCAAAATTGGATTTATAATATGTGAAGGATCCCAAACATATAAAAAATGAAATTATTACGCAATTATTGCAATTTCAATATACTTAACTTGTCTTAAATTACACAATAATGGCTCTTACTAGGTTTTGAAATGGTCAGTGAGGGCGGTTTTAGGGTGAGAAAACCATATAAAACCTAGTAAGTGTTTTCTTTTGTGCATTACAGCAACAATTTTAGTTATATTTAAATGAAATAGTATTGCATGTAAAGCCTAGGTTCTGCCGCTTCTTTTAAGCTTACATTTGTTCAGATATCTGTCATAGTTTTACCAGGGCATTGAAATGAAGGGACAAAAATGTTTTTTGGCTCTCCTGAACATTTTGTCTCATGGCTGTTACTGTGTTTTAAAATGGGACAGCCGAGATGTAAAGTAAAAATAACCTGCAACAAACCTACCCATGGTAAGCCGATATCTCCAGAGTAATTGTAACTAAATCGCCATTATTAGTTCTCGATTCTCATCCGAGTACTCGAGCGATCAAAGTAATGGAGAGGGACATTCATCGATACTATTGTGACATTCATTAGGTACACACACACACATATACACAAGGCACACACACACTGGTGCACCAAGTTAAGTGTTAGATCAGTTATAGTACTTTATGTGGTTGCTCTAGATTCGTACAGGCGTACGGAATAAAGGAAACAAAATATAAAAATAAATTTAAAGAAATTTTCAAATCCTATTCTGCTTTTACTTAGGGCTTATTAAATTTCAAACAATTAAAAATATTATTTAATAATTAAAAATGTATAAGTATAAGTACTTTTTACTTAAATCATGTTGATAATATCCGCGACCTATTTACTAAGTGAGTACCAACGATAATATTTTAGGGCAATCAAAAAAGGATTTCAATGGAAATTAGTGGGCAGTGAATGTAGCTCATGATAAATGATTTAATGACCTGCCTTGACTTTCTCTCTCCCGACCTTGTCTTTCATTAAAATAGATCTCTAACAAAAATAACCAAAATAGAAAAAAATACAACGAAAAAATCCTTTAGTCAATATACTTGTTGAGTTCAACCTTCATAGCCTAATAAGAACGACACCACTTAGACGTTGTAATCAAGCAATATTCTTCTTAATCAACCCCACCCTGGGCGGGGGTCGATTCTATCAACAATGGAATTGATTAAGCAACTATACCGAGATATTACCCCGCAGTATTATTCCTCTAGTATCGGCCCCCGATACTTAATGAGACCAAACTCGATTATAATTCATATTAATCTTGTAATAACTTGGTAGACGAAAAGTTGTTTGATATGACGAGATATGATACAGTGTAGAGCTGGGTTCGTTCATTAAAGATCGATAATTTATTTCTAGTACAAAAATAAATGAGATTAAAACTGTTCGCGTATTATGAACCTAAGACTTAGGTGGAATTTCACCTAACGCTTAACTTATTAAGTGGACTGTCAAACGTTAGTAGTAAGTACAAAATGTATTTAAAATTTGATTTAAATACAATTTTAAATACGTTTAGCGTTTGGTAAAAGTGACCCTTAGTCTTCATGACAGTTTTTAAGTATTTTAAATAGTATAAAAACATAAAGCTGGAATATTTACTGCACTGAACTGTAGCATAGTCTTAAGCTATGCTTCCAGTACAGCACAGTGCAGTAAATAGATATTTATGTATTATAGCTGTTCCCGCGCGCTTCGCTTCGCCTTAAAAAGTTTTCCCGTGAGATTTCCGGGATAAAAAGTAGCCTATGTTTTTTCCCAGGGTCTAGACCGTATGTATACCAAATTTCATTCAAATCCGTTCAGTAGTTCTGGCGTGAAAGAGTAACAGACAGACAGACAGACAGACAGACAGACACAGTTACTTTCGCATTTATAATATTAGTTAGGATTAGGATAAGCAAACATTTCTGCATTCTGACACAGGTCGTTGGCATTTCTTAGAAAATATTAATTACAATAAGGGTGAGGATACGATACGCGACGCATTCGCTCAGACATTTATTACTCGTCCGGAGATCAAGACACGCGGAGAGCAACATTGTGTGTACTCGGCTTTATGGGCCACGAAACTTGACATGTACTAATGTTTTAAATATATATCTTGGATAAGGTGTGATGGAGTGATTTAGTAGCAAGCCTTTTTATAGCATAAAGTAATTAATATTTCAGTATGTTTAAAAAGTCAAAAATAGGATTTATTCATAAAATTTACAATTTGATCAAGGTTTAAAATATACTGGCGAAAAGTGGGTGCAGCAATGTATCTCTACCTACCCCGCAAGGTGTGAGTGTTTTTTTTAATTAAGTATATTTCATAATTTAATATTTTTCAAGTTTAGTTTTTCCAGCTCAGTTTTTTTTCAAACTTCTTTCTTATGTGTTCTTGTTAGGTGACTGCTGATGCTGGAGGTTGAATGCAGTATAGACCTTGTTCATAGGTAAGGAAAGATAAGATTTTGGAGTAGGTGAAGTGATGATGGTTATTTTTATAAATATTGTTGCATGTATTTCGTCATTTTAAAGAATGTTATGAGTTCTGATTTATTAATGTTATGAGTCCGTGGTTACTTGAAATAAATGAATTCTTAATGCTAATTAAACAATCTTCCGACAAACCCTTCTAAGATATATTTGTTTCTATAGATACGATCATAATATTTATGTTCATATAAATTGGCCCGACACTGAACAAGACTAATTTACAAAGTTTTTCATGGCGTCTGTTACTATTAATGCGTGGACGTCTTTAATATCTGACATCTGTTACAAAAACTTTTATTATAAGTCTAATCTATTGCACACACACATGCACACACACACGTGGTAGCACACACACATTAGTAAGTACTAACACTCACATACAAGTGCTCTCATATAGTTGAGCTGCCTTATGAGAGGCCTCATGGTATGTTACTGGCTGTTGCACTGCAGTTCATAGAAAGGTATAAAAACACAATTTTTTCTATATATGTATTTTTTAAGACAGATGATGTTAATGATGAGATCAAATAATAAAGTTCGTTGAAGGTAGTCAGTTCATGCTGTAATACTTTTGTTCTAGTACTTTTAAAAAAAATACTTCTCAACCTAGTTTTTATACAGATTAAAAAAGATATTTGAAAGACTAACAAAAGTTGTTCAGTTCAGCTGTCTAAACCACGTTTTCAACCTAATGTACGTATGTTGTAATGTACGTAAGAAGTCAACAAACATACTTATTTACCAGCGAGCTTCGCTTCGCCTTCAAAAAAATCCCGTGGAAATTCCGTGACAAAAAACCTATGTATTAATCCAGGGTGTCAGCTAACTCCATACCAAATTTCATTAAAATCGGTTCGGCCGACTCACAAACTTTGGCTTTTATAATATTATAGTAGGATGCAAGGTGACACCACTTTTTAAATTCCGATTTAAACGGATCACTACGACAGGTCTCCACAGCCCCGCAGCCGGCTACATACCGCCCCGCTCCGCTTACCTCCCGCCGGCGTCGTCTCATCTGCTCTGTTCTTAATTAACTTAGCTTATATAACGAAAGATAGCCTCATTTAGATAACGCCCCAACTTCTCTACAGAACTTCGCCCAGACTCCTTTATTTACACCTCCCCAGCTTGTAATTAGTTAATCGCCGCTTTGCCGTTTCGCTCACCGGAACTTTTTTTTCAGGGTTGTTGGGATAAAAGGAAACCACTGTAAAAGGAAAACATTAAAAGATAATAGGTACTTATGACTATTTTATTTCCTGTATCTGCTTAAGTCCTAATCAATCATTGGCAATTTTATTTTATCCATTATCTGCTTATAATCTCTAAATTCTACATTCATTATGCTTGTCCCTATCCCAAAAGCAGCCAGTACAATCCTAATCATAAGAGAGAATATTAACAAAACGTATCACATCATTGTAGTGCCCAATCTCAACAGAAATATCCGGATGAAACCGGTTAAGGGTAGTTTGCACAAGTAATTAGTCGACGTCATACAAGGAGGCCAGAAGGGGATCGCAAGATTGCATAGAGAATTAGTTTGCGGCCAGCCTTATTTACTCACGTGCTACGCCGCTACGCCGTAGTCGCGTAGCAAGTGATTTATTGAGTGTAACTTATCATAGTGCTACGATGTTTTCTAAGTGTGAGTGAATGTATACGCGATGTACCTACTTCTTAGTAAGATGTGGGAAGAAATGCGAATTATATTTATTGATAGATATTGGTAATGTGTGCAATAAAGAAAGCATTCGGTCTAATTGAATGATGGTACAACTGTTATGTCTATTAGGTACTTATCCTGAAACCTACACATAAATTTATATTAATCTAAATATTATCAGAAAATACAATCATCAGTATAAATAATCGCTCATCATCATCATCAAAGTTCGAAATAAGAATCTTGTTTTTCTCTCCTGCCAGTCAGAGTGCGATACTTTTTTTCTTTTTTTTCTACACAATTAAAGCAGGTCGCTGGCAGCTAGGTGTAAAAACCTGGCTGATGACATTTTAATTGTCCGAGTGATTACGAGGCGGGCCCTGCTGGCTTTGTCACAGAGTCTCATCCTGTTATTACGAATAATTGCATTACGGTTCGTTACGGAAGAAAAAAATATATTTATGAACTAAGTATACCTACGACTGCCATTGTCGGTTTGCGTTCCGTGGTGTAGTTATAATTTATTTGGCAGATACTGTTCAGATGGAATATTACCTTAAACCTACGTTTAGTCTACGCAAAAGTTATTGTAATCAAAGCACACCTTTAAAGTTTAGAAAAGATTACATTTTCCGGCATTTCTCATTGTGTTTAAATAGTTTTAATGTCTGAAATAAAAAATGAAATGACATTAAATCGATGGATATAGAGAAAACTCGAGAGGAATGAGGGAAAAACACATTGTTCTTACGGGGGTAAAGAAGGCCGTTTGTTCTACCTGCAGTGTACTAGTGTAGTCTTCTAAAACCAGCTAGCAAATACACTCACGGGCAATGAAAAAGTTTCATTGAGAAAATCGCCAAATTACTTCTAAACGGAAAAAAACTAACTTAGTGACGCCTTCTGCAATATTTAAGTACATTTTACGGCGCATTGGAATATTACCAACTAAATACATAAATATTTTCTACAAATTTTCTATTAATTGTTTTAAAAATTATTGTTATTGGCCTTGTACACTATTAATTATCTTAAGTCACATATGTTTTATAAGCGCTGTTAGTTTCCTGAATAAACATAAAATAAAAAAAATAAAAAAAAAATAAAAAATTGGGGCCATTTGGTGTCTGCATTTTATAAGTGGAACTGTTTCTTTGCTCGTGAGTGTATGTTTAATTGTGGTGTTGTTCTTTGTCCGCTGTGCACGTGCTTTTTCCCACGCGATGCGCGTTCAAATGAGGCGACGATTCATTATCGTAATTTCATTATAATTTGTGTACGCATTCCGTATTCTGAGCTTCAAGCTGGCGCTGGATTTCCCCAACAGCTAAATTAGACGGTGATTTTTATTGACAAACGCACTCAATATAGGGAAAATACAGGGTGACGGTGAGTCTTTCGTAGGTGCATATCCGCATTCTCGAAAAAAAATATCTACTCCCCACAAATACACAGTGCCACGGAAACAACAATTTTGTTGTATGGCGAAGCATCTTTTTTTTTTCCTTATATCCCAAGGTCATTATAACAAAAGTTGTTCAGAATGAAGAGCTCTGTAACATACTTGCGGATATGCACCTACGAAAGAATCACCCTGTATAAGTGAATATTTCACTGGTATAGGAATGCTATGCATGAGTCTAAATGAAACTTAGTAATTGTGAATCCTATAGGTATGGCATTAAAGGCGGGAAAAACAGATGGTGCAGTAAGAATGTTTATTTTTTCTAAATTTCACTAACTATATTATGTTACCATGGTCCATGGCATAACTTAATCTCACTGTATGTTCACAAAATAACGCAATAGAATTACAGATTATTATGAAAAAAATATAAGTACTTACAAAAGTTGCACCAAAATTTGAATGATATTGAATTAATACGCCTGAATATTTATAAGTAGGTAACTTAAATTATAATAAAACCGGTCAAGTGCGAGTCGGGCTCGCGCACAAAGGGTTCCGTAGCAGCAAATAGTTAAATCAACCTATCTCAAAAACTATAAGAGATACTTTGATCAAACCAAAAATCGTTGAAAGAGTTAATTAGCATGCATCACCTCTATTTTTTTTAGAATTTTATACCCCGTAGTTATAAAAATAGAGGGGGGGGGACATACTTTTTACGACTTTGAGAGCTGATATCTCAAAAACCGTTCACTTTAAGAAAAATGTTTTTTAGAAAACTTTATATCATTTTAAAAGACCTTTCCATTGATACCCCACACGGGTATGTACATCGAAAAAAAAAATTTCATCCCTCAGTTACATGTATGGGGGGCCCCACCCCCAATTCTTTTTTTTACTATTTAGTGTCATATTTTTGTAGCGGTTCATACAACACATATTCCCATTAAATTTCATCACTGTAGTACTTATAGTTTCCGAGTAAATCGGCTGTGACAGACGGACAGACGGACAGACGGACATGACGAAACTATAAGGGTTCCGTTTTTGCCATTTTGGCTACGGAACCCTAAAAATGAACTCTTCTGGCACAGGTGCTTATGTACTTAAAATAAGGGTTCAAGCATAGTTTACTGGTAGACCTTTTGGCAAATGAATAAACGTTTTTGCCAACAACCACGTCTAATCCACGCACGCGCATCTCAATCTTAAAAATATTTAATGTTTTATATAAATGTATTGACTCGGCCATCGCATGGAAACACGTGTTAATTAAATTATTTAGTAGAAGCTTCTAGGTCTGCTAGAAGTGCCTTAGAATTTTTATGATTGGTGAGTGAGTGAGTGAGTCAGTGACAAAATTAAGAAACTTTGACCCGTTATAATTCTTAAACTAATGTTTCAAATTTTATGAAATTATAAATATACCGTATCTTTACAATGCCTGCATGGTTATTGAAACTTCAGTCTTCTAGTTTTATCCACAACGAAGTTACAGGGGGTCGAAAATGGCCTGAATTGCTTCGAGAAAAGGATGGTACGACCGTGCCGCTTTTTTGCTCGACTTGCCGTGCCCCCAGATATATCATAATTTATACACCACAAAGTCTACTTTCGTTTGTGCAAGTAGTGCTTTCACTATTGTTAAGCATGTAGAACTATCAATTATGAGTTTGAGTTTGAGAGTATGGAAAACCGGTAGCCAAATGATATTTAAAGAGAACAGCCGTAATTTTCGTGAGTGGACTTAGTGTTGTTCTTGCTGACATTTAATAAATGTCGATAGATTTCTCAATTGTTATACTCAAGAAAATATTATAGCGAATAGGGCTTAATTTAAAGGGGTTGTTTAGAATGGAGGTTGGACCTTTCATTAGGCCTTTGGCAGCCTCTTGACCGTGTTTAGCCTGTTTCTAAGTTTGTTGATAACAGATTGATAATTTGAGGCGCCTCTCGTGAGTATATAAATATTTTTAATATATATTATATAAATACTTTATTTTATTTTAGCAAATGGTTTTTTAATCTCGATTTATTGTAAACTAGCTGTTCCCGCGCGCTTCGCTTCGCCTTAAAAAGTTTTCCCGTGGGAATTCCGGGATAAAAAGTAGCCTATGTTCTTTCCCAGGGTCTAGACCGTATGTATACCAAATTTCATTCAAATCCGTTCAGTAGTTTTGGCGTGAAAGAGTAACAGACAGACAGACAGACAGACACAGTTACTTTCGCATTTATAATATTAGTTAGGATTAGGATTGTAATTCAACGTTAAGTCATCGAAAAATTGGTTACAGAATCACAATAATATTAATTTTCGAAACTAAAAATGAGCCTAAACCCACCACTATAGATCCATTGTGCGGCATTAACACGTCACAGTGAGATGATAATAGCACAAGCCGTGCCCAACTTAATTGCTTTAATAACTTCCTGTGTCAAAATAACAAAAGATCTATCCAGCATTTACGGCACGAGTAATGATTGTGGCTTCTGTATCGTGTTCAGATTGTGATGTTTGTTTTTTTAAAGACAATAAGAATAGAATTGTTAATGATATAAATGAAAAGTTGGTTACAATTATGGGTAACACACTTAGATTACTACATATTAATACATTGTTCTCATTCTAAAACGGCAATACGGCCCGCGCTCCGGGATTACAGTTGTAAGGTGTAACCCATGTCATTTTTTTCTAATCTTTTTTATTCTTTTTTTTCTCTCTTTTTCTATTTTGTGTGTATGTGCAATAATAGTTAAATTTCTTAAGTGCCCGTCGCTGTGACGAACGCAAGTCCTGCTCTAGTTGTGCAGCAACTTAAAGTTTAGTTCACCATAGGTAAGTAATAATTAGTTTGTTTAACTACCTACTTGATTATTTTTTATGCGTAAAATAGTTTCTAACGTTTGTAAGGTCGATTCTATTCTAAAAGTCTCCTATTATGAACACTGTGTTCACGGCCACAATTACATTAAAGTCATTATGCATGAATCTTCTTACATAAAAAGCAACAAATAATAATTGCCAAAAAATATCTTTAAACATGACTGTGAATCGGGCAAGTATTGTTATTTCAGAAAATTATGTTTTGTGAGTCTCACATAACTGCTGGACATAGAACTGTTTGTGTTTGGGACAGGCCTATGTCCAGCAGTGGATGATTACGGGCTGATATTAACATGTTACGGGTATACAAATATGTATACTTAATATGTTTACCTTAGATAAAGTTTAAAATTTTAATTTTGTCTGTCTGTTGTCTTGACGACCGAATGGCGTAGTGGTTAGTGACCCTGACTACTGAGCCGATGGTCCCGGGTTCGATTCCCGGCTGGGGCTGATATTTGTTTAAACACAGATATTTGTTCTCGGGTCTTGGATGTGCCCGTAAAATGGCAATAGGCCCGCCCCCTATTATATTGGGACTAACATAACACTCTGGCAAAAAGTGGGTGCAGCAATGCACCTCTGCCTACCCCCCTACATTAGTACAAGGCGTGAGTGCGTGTGTGTGTTTTTTTTGTCTGTTAACAAATAAGTAAGTTTGAACTTTCTGAACACCCTAGATTTTACGATATCAAATATTGCCTTTCAATGAACTATTAGGTTTATATGTACATTTGGAAAGCGATTAAAACCCCAAAAGGAACGCTGCCGAAAGTAACAGTTTATACATTATCAAAACAGCTTGTGACATAATGACATAAGCTCACAGCACCCAAACCTCAAATTATGCGTAATTTAACTTTAAAACAAAGTTAACATGAACCAAATGACGGTCACAGTTGCTTCAAAAGAAATAAACCAAAAAGAAACTTAACCGGGGAAGAGCGCTTATTTCGTCTGCTCTTAACCAACAATTAGGTACAAAGGGGTTGCATGACCGCCACGGAACACTGGGCTTCAACCCGGCATTATAATTACATGACCAAATTCCAAAGACCTATATCTAACCCACTATACCATGCAACGTCACAGTATAAAATGACCTTATGAAAGCTGTCTAAGTATCGTGCCAGAGGTTTTGCTACACTGGGTGATAGAATTATTATTTCCTTTGAACTTCTGACGATTTGCTTTTAACCTATCGCTGATGGTGATGACGCCTCGGGCCAGTTGTGAATTAAGCATTCGAACCCCAATTCCATTGGTGCTAGTGTGCATCTAGAATTAATTGGGAATAATATACAGGGTTATTGGTAAGTAGACCGGATCCTTTCAGGAGGTGATAGAGGAAGGCATTTCCAGTCGATTGAACCCAATAATGCATTATCCTAAACTTAACCATTTCTAAGATATTTAATATTTAAGGTTTTTTTAATTTTTTGCCAAAATTTTATGCTTAAAACCGAAAATAAAAAAAACTAGCCACATTTCAATATTTGTTTTGGTTGTTTTGCATAAGTAACACCTTAATAAAGTAATAAAAATAATCAAATGTGCATTATTCGACTTAAATAAGACATAATACCTCAAAATAGTTAAACATTTTGAAAAAATATTCAAAAGGCAAAAACAAATAAATTAAATTAAAAAAGATTTTCATATGACATTTTTTTGTGCACTTCAGCTTAAAAACATGGTCAACTAATAAGCTTTCAAACAAGATAATTGAATACCAAATCGATTAAGGTATCACCAAGATATGGCCAAAACAACCAGAGAAAGCGGAGAAAACTCAGCAGGGGTTTCCATACTAAAGTCAACAGGACTGAAAACAATCACACTTTTTACCTTTAAATTGGGCTAATTTTGTTAGTTTTCCTGTTGAATTTTGTCCGTCTGTGCTGGTTGTTTTGGCCATATCTTGGTGATACCTTAATCGATTTGGTATTCAATTATCTTGTTTGAAAGCTTATTAGTTGACCATGTTTTTAAGCTGAAGTGCACAAAAAATGTAATATGAAAATCTTTTTTAATTTAATTTATGAGTTTTTGCGTTTTGAATATTTTTTCAAAATGTTTAACTATTTTGAGGTATTATGTCTAATTTAAGTCGAATAATGCACATTTGATTATTTTAATTACTTTATTAAGGTGTTACTTATGCAAAACAACCAAAAAAATTATTGAAATATGATTGATTTTTTTTTATTTTTGGTTTTAAGCATAAAATTTTGGCAAAAAAAATAAAAAACCTTAAATATTAAATATCTTAGTCAAAGTCAAAGTCAAAGTCAAAATTTTTTATTCATCGTACAAATATAAAATTTTCTGATGAACGTCAATTTTTACAAATTACTCTCCGTTCGGATAAGGGGGGGCTCTTTCTGTCTAAGGAGAAGAACGGAGGCAAGAAACTCCTGAGCCATCTCTTAAAAAAAAAGACTTAAAACTAGTTGGTATACAATACGTATGAGCTTAATAATTATTATTATAATAATATGAGCAGAGCTAACTACTTATCACAGCCATGCATTAACGTCCTCTAAGTAATCATCAATTTTATAATAAGCTTTTTTACTGAGTTTCTCTTTAATGTAACACTTAAACTTATTCTCTGGCATTTGAGCAACTTCTGTTGGAAGCTTATTATAAAATCTAATACAGTACCCTAAAAACGATTTATTAACTTTCGCCAGACGCATCGCTGGAAAAGCCAGCTTATGCTTGTTCCTAGTATTAATGTCATGATTACTGCCAATTGTATCAAAAGAGGAAATATTCTTTCGTACATACATTAAATTGGCAAAAATGAACTGACATGGAACTGTAAGGATGTTAATTTCTTTAAATAGTTCTCTCAATGAATCCCTGGAACCAAGTTTGTATATAGAGCGGATGGCTCTTTTCTGTAATACAAATATAGTTTCAATATCAGCGGCTCTACCCCAAAGCAAAATGCCATACGACAATAAGCTGTGGAAATAACTAAAGTAAACTAATCTGGCGGTTTCAACGTCGGTCAGTTGTCTAATTTTCCGTACAGCAAAAGCTGCGGAGCTCAACCTTCCAGCCAATTTGGCAATGTGAGGTCCCCACTGCAACTTTGAATCTATAGTCATACCAAGAAAGACAGTATCATTAACTAGGTCCAATTTATTCCCATCTAGAATAATGTTAGTATCGCATTGTCTAACATTCGGCAGTGTAAATTTAATACATTTCGTTTTCTTAGAATTCAATAAAAGATTATTTACGGTAAACCAATCGTGTATGTCAGATAGAATAGAATTAATTTCATAAAAATTATTTTCACTTCTTTTAACTTTAAAAAGCAAAGAAGTATCGTCAGCAAATAAAACTATATTAGTCAATTTTTCAACCATAAAAGGCAAGTCATTAATATAAATGAGGAATAAAAATGGTCCTAGAATAGATCCTTGAGGGACGCCTATCTTTACATGAGCCCCCTGTGATTTAGTATTGTTAATATCGACCCTTTGTTGCCTCTTGTCTAAATATGAAGCTATAAAATCTAAAGCCTTTCCTCCTATTCCATAGTATCTCAGTTTCGAAATTAAAGTCTGATGGTCTACACAATCAAACGCCTTCGACAGATCACAGAAGACTCCAATGTTTTTATAATAGTTAATGTATTAATATATCTGAATTTAAATTCCTTATCGGTTGAAGGTGCGTTCTCCTTCATCAGGGTTTCAGCTAATGTAGCTGAAGAATCTAGGTTGCAAGTAGTTTCTAAAGGAATGTTCGTAAAAAACTCTTCAAAGACTCTCGCCACCTCGTCATTTGATGTTATTATGTCATTGCCTACCTTTAAAGATAAATTAGTCTCGCGTGTTCGATTCTTCCCCGTTTCGTTATTAATAATATTCCAAATGGCCTTAGATTTGTTAGCCGAGTCTTTAATCTTGTTATTAATAAAAATTGTCTTCGCACAGTGACAGACACATTTGTACATTTTGCTATATTTCTTCACATAAGATTGAAAGTCAGGGCGGAGTATGAATGTTTTCATCTCATACAGATCATATAATGTCGCCCTGCTTTTGCGAATACCATATGTAGCCCAGTCACAAAATTTAATTTTATTGTCTATCAAAACTTCCTTCGTTTCAAAATTACTCTCAAACTCATCACCTATTATCTTAAATAAGTTAGTATACATCTCATTAGAATTGCAATCTACTTTAACCTTCGGAAGTTTTTCGTCTAGTTTCTTCAAGTAATTGTCAATTTTCTTTGTAGTAATCGGTCTGCATCTCACCTTAGTTTTATTTGTCTTGTCAGTGTTTACTAAGGTAATGGTCTGCCCACTGTGGTCTGACCTCAGACAATTTATCACACTACTGTCTTTAAACTCACAGTTACAGAATATGTTATCTAGACAAGTGGCCGACGTGGATGTAATTCTAGTTGGTTCCAGAAAGACATTAAAAAGATTAAATGATTTAAAAAGTAACAGTAATTTCGACCTATTAGGAGAGTCACCTAATAGGTCAACATTAAAGTCACCACACACTATTACTTCCTTTTTACTATTGGAAGCTAACCTTAGAACATCCTCCATGACAGTCTCAAAGGTAATGAAATCACCAGTAGGTGGCCTGTAGGTACATACTATTATATACTTGTTTAGCTCCGCACATGAAATTTCTATATGGTGTACTATTATATACTTGTTTAGCTCTGCACATGAAATTTCTATATGGTGTTGTTAGAAATGGTTAAGTTTAGGATAATGCATTATTGGGTTCAATCGACTGGAAATGCTTTCCTCTATCACCTCCTGAAAGGATCCGGTCTACTTACCAATAACCCTGTATAGTAAGATTAGTAAGTATAACTTTATAATAATTTTCAATTCAATAGGAGGTAGAATGTATGTAGAATGATGACCTACCTTTCTATAGGCACCAAAAACAGAAGTGTTATTCATAATTATTTAATTTCGTTTGCCCATTAGTCGTGTACATTGAACGGCAGACAAAAGTCCATTGATACAATTGTACCGTGTGACCTTTTGTGATTCAGGCACAAAATCAATTTAAGAACGCAATTTATGTACAAATTACGCCATAAGTACCTAAACTAAACTCCTGTTATATATAGGTCAAAGACAATTTTGCCCGCCTTTTTTTAAAAATCTATTCATCCAAGGAGTCTAAATCACTTTTGTCTTCAAACCTTTTTAGTAGAACACGTGTGAACTGACCTCTTTTCAATGAATAGGCTTGCCCCTTAATTACTTTTTTATAGCCATGTTTGCTCACAATTAAACTTGTGTAATGTATGGTGAATTGATTTTACTGAATAATAGAGGTTAGTGGGCACATGAGGTAATGTTTATGCGACTTTAAATATTATTAAATCATTATGTTCTGTTTGCCGCTTGCCACCTGGCATATTTGTTTTGGTGTTTGTTTTACTAGACTATTTTAAATTAATAACCTAAGCCGTGCGTATTGCGCGTATATTGAAATTATAGTTATGGATTATGTTTGATAGATGTATTGTTTAAATTTTGACTCGATATATCCACTGTGACCGAGTAGTTACCGACGGTACTGAACTCAGAAAAGCAGAGAAAAAAAAAGAGAATTGTGTGGCCACAATAATTATTTTTGTACGACTTTATAAATCAACGCTAATCGTACTTCGCCATGTATCTCTTAAGTTTAAAAAAATTTAATATACCTATTATATCTTTAACTTTGACGGTGAGACACATTGTGCAGGCGCACAACTGTACAATATAATGTTAATGAAAGCTAGTAATACGTTTATAATTTGTTTGTTTATCGCCTGATTTACATTTTATTGTATTTAATTGCAGCTATTTGTATTCTTGAGTAGTTTTTTTGTGAGCCACGCGCCCTTTCTATTGTCTAGTGTTGAAATAACTTAGCATTTCAAATGGTTTTAAAGCGTTCGTGTGAACATCTGTCTATACCTTTTGAGATTGTATCTATTTTATGAGGGAGCAAGATTAAAAGCGCATTTTAAACTTATAAACAGTTTAGGTAATTTTTTTGAGGACTTCTGTTACGTATATTTTTTTTATTCCGTAAGCTTGTTTTTATGTAAGTACCTCATACACACATACATACATATAGTTAATACACTCGCGATGATTGAAAAAGTTCCAGTGACATATGAAACGGCAATGGTAGGTGGAACTTTTTCATTGCTCGCGAGTGTAATATGACAATCGACCGCATAATAACACGTTGTCACCATCACCAATTAGCATCCTTTTCACCATCACAACAAATAGCACAATACAACAACTACCTTTGCTGTCATCATCATCATTGGCCACTGCATCTTGACAGATGATTGTTACAGCGGCTGTGGGTTTTGAGAGCCACATTTTCTCATGTGGCTGAACAGGCCTATACGGGCCTTACACTGCTTGCCACATCGGACACAGGCATAATTCGGGTTTGGCGATGCTTCCAGATGTTGATTAAGCCTCTTAGTTTTTAACTTTTCCAACCATTTCCCATCGTGTTTTGATTTGCCCTGATGCAGCAGTTGTCTCCATACTGGTCAGTCTAATGCCAGGGACTCCCAGTTATCTTTATCTATCTCGAAGTCATCCATATCGCGCTTACATGAGTCCTTGAATCTCAGTAATGGCCGCCCGACTGGTCTGGTAGCATTGGCCAGTTGTCCCAACATCACTCTACGGGGCAGTCTTTCTGTGTCCTGTCTTTGGACATGTCCCAGCCATTGCAGGCGTCTCTGCTTCAGGATGGCAGTAATGCTGGTCGTGCGTGTGGTGTTGAGGACGCATTCGTTCGTAACCTTGTCCCTCCACGAGACTCCGATAATTATCCGCAGGCAGCGCATGTGAAATGCGTTAATACGGCGTTCCTGTTTTCTGTAGGTTGTCCAAGTTTCAGAACCATACAGTAAGGTACTGAGAACGCATGAATTGTACACAAGGACTTTGGTTCGGGTGGTGAGCTTAGAGTTTCTCCACACCCTTGTGTACAGCTTCCCAAATGCCGTTGAAGCTCTGCCAATGCGGGAGTCAATTTCTTTGTCATTGGACAAGTTAGACGTGGTTGTTGAGCCTAGGTAACAGAAGTGGTCAACCACTTGCAGCGTGCAACCTTTGCTGTACACAACAGTTTATCCGAAACGAAGGGAAGAAGAAATCGGGCGTACATACATATCATACATATACATATGTACTTACGACTGTAATCCCCGAAGGGGTAGTCAGAGGTGGCTCACAAGCGAGCCACCCACTTTTCGCAGCACATTTGTACTCACGTGATAGGTTGCGAACCATATCGCCGTTTTTGGAATAAGTACAATGCACTTACGATACACATCTAGAATCTAGATGTGCAGTTTCCTCACGATGTTTTCCATCACCGTAAGAGCACGTGGTATAATTGTACTTAAACTCCATAATTGAAAACACAATTGAAAGAATTATTTGAACCCACGGCCTCTCGATTGAGAGGACGAGGCCTTATCCATTACGCCACCACCGCTCCACGAAATCGGGCGTGTTTATTAAAACGCAGGAACCGGCCGTCCGGCTCCGAAGGTTTAATTGAGGCTTTTACACGCCGTACAAAACGGCTAATTGTACCTCAAGTGCTTATTGCTCGGCTTTGTTCTGCTCTACTCGCGATGCGAACAAGGCACACGAAACAAGCTAGTGATAAAGATGCACACTTCTTCTTTTTCTTCTTCCTTGCCTTTTCCTTATTTAGGGTCGGCTTTGTGCGTCATGTCATCATGTCAGCATGTCGCCATCTTACCCTATCCTCTGTCGTATCCTCATTCACTCCACAATCACTCACTCTCATATTTTCTTTCACACAATCAAGCCACGTCTTTCTTGGTCTTCCTCTCTTACGCCTTCCTTCAGGTCTCATTATTCCCTGTTTTCAAGGGAAAATCAATCTTATTTACTAGGAAGAAGGATCTGTCGATCAAACTTCATAGGACTCGTGTTATATTTTACAAATTTGGTAATTTATAATTATATAAAGACTTAAAATTAAAAATATTTCAGTATCTCCTTTCTTTTTTCGTCTTACTTTAATTTTACTAAGTATAGGTTGGATTATAATAATCCTCCAAATCTTTTTTCTTGCACCAAACATCAAGAGCCAAGCCTTGCGGGGTGAAACGCGAAACCACAAAGATACGAATGTGTTAATGAGTATTTGTAACTAGACAATGCGTACTTGCTCGTAATATTTATAATTTTAATATGCCCCAAGGTGTTCCTCTTTGTAAGCACTAAGCACAATTCGTGGTTAATATTGAAATTGTAAAGGTTTGCACAGACATGATGTATCGTCACCTATGTGTCAGGTTGCCTGTCAATGGTTTTGTGTTGATTTAATTAGTAATTTTAAACCACTCATCATTATTTTAGGTTGCTGTCTCGGTGGTATAGTAGTAAACGTATCTACCTCAGAGGTCTGGGGCTAGATATCCGGGTGGGACCATCAATTATTGTTTCTAGATTGTGCTTCCAAGTTTGGTTAGGAAAGGAACAGCTGGTCATTTGACGTCCGACAAGTAAAGTGATCATGATAATCATTCGGGTAGGTATATAGCTCTCTACAGTCGTATCTATCATCTATCCTATAAGATTAACAGATTGAGGGTATACAATTTGCTCTTGTGTCTTATACGCACACACTTGGGCTGATTTTAATAACATTGACCGCCGTGGTTGAATTTCCGTCAGGAGAACAGTATTAATAATTAATTTAGGTATTTTAAAATGATTACCTCGAGTATATAATATGTGGTAGTATAGATACAAAAATATACAATATGCTAATTAATAAGACTTACATTGTGCGAATTGACGTAATGTTTTTGCTATACATATTTTGTAGAGTTGGGTAGAGCTGCTAAATACTCAACTTGTCTGCTATATTATTTGGATAAATGGCTGACATATTTAAAATGTAAAGCAAATGTACTTATATTATTTGGCGTCTTTAAAACCAACTGCCATTGTTATAAAAATAAAGAAAACCTTGTTACCGTAAGTGTAAAATTAACCCTAAAGTGCTTATTGTAGAAAACAGACCGCAGTTATTTGTTGTGGTTTTAATTGTATTTTATTAATAACGGTTATCCCGTGGTGCGGTTTGGAAGAAACATCACATTGTGACGTTTCTGTGCAGTAATTGAGTTTTTTTAAAATTAAAGGGTTTTACAACAATAGGAGTTTATTTTAATCAGTATCAGATGGTTCGTTTATCACTTTCCAACCGGCTTAGTGGCTGTTAGCTTAGTAGGTACCTGTGTACTTTATTACATTTATTTATATTGAAAAAGTAGATGTCTTTATTTTCTTTATGAAAACAGTAAAATACCTAAATATGTACCATTTACTTTACAGTGGGATACCTAACTGTGGGAGCGATTGTAACACTTGATTAATCCTTAATTTTGGGTCCTTCCAATTCCTTTCCTTTGGGTCGCATCTAGTGATCGTACCTCTACATATGCATTATATTTATGTATTCGTAGTCTATAATATAACTCTAACTTCTATTCTATCTTTGAAAAAGCTACTATCCATTGTACGGAAATATTTGTTTAAATTATAACTAAAACTGTTGAAAACCATCCAATAGATCCGGTTTACTCCTATCTAATCCTCCATCGTGGAGGCGGTACCCTAATGACTGCTAATGAGTGTTTTTATTATTTTACAGTTGTGAAATAATTTCTTAGCCCATTTACGTTGTTCCCGTAGAGTAAGATAAACATCAAAACTCGCTTCACACCTTCATCTGATAATCAAATTAATGCCTGGTACGATTTCACACTGGTTTTATTGTGATTATTGACTCTAACCACCAATTTAGGGTTAAAGGAGCGTACGATATGAATCTATCTAGAATAATCGGTACGTTGTATTGTGTAATGGTGCACATTCAAATCTATAACGTCAATTCTGCATTCTGAAAGTTGAAGTTTAGCGTATTCACCTGCTCCACTACTCAGATTGCAACATTGTCGAATTAACTATACGTTTTATATATTGTGACATTTGTTAACAGTTTGTCAAATGTGTTTAGTATGACAAGGTTCTGAAATCGTTTCATTACGTTCTATATAACATAAACTTTATTGTCTCCCTTTTAATGGAGGGAACCTGTTAACGAAATTTACTGAACCGTTTTCGGATCCATGTTTAGTATAATTATCAACGCACAATTACACCGGGTAAGTTCGAAGCATTTAATGTTACACCACCGGAACAATCAAAGACTCCATTATTTTATACTTATTTAAGGAATTAAATTATTTAATATGTTACAACGTGAACTGTTTCTACGAAGGTATGTTTATCCTGATCATTAGTGTTACAACTCATAATTTATACAAAGAGTAATAAAACATCGTGCAACAAAAGGAAAATGTAATCGGCAATGGCGATCTACAGATCGGCGAAGAGATAACGCGCCCAAATAACGCGAGTATCAAACTAAAACGTATAATGAAACGACTCCTTAATTCGGCCTGTTTATCTTTCGTGTTATAACAACCGTGGAGTGTTGATGTTTCTTAATAACATGTAATTTCACTTGTCGATTTCCGAATTGTGTTCGACATCGCCTAATTCAGCCGGCTTTTACGCCCGATGAATACTTTATGAATGATGAAGAACACCGATAACGGACAATAAAAGTTGACCCACCTTCATTTGTTTGAATACTCGTCTCATTAACTAGGACACAAGGCAATCGTAGACCTTCTTTACTCATTTTTATTGAATCTTTGGTGTTATGTTCACAGACCTTTTGACTCTCATCATCATCATCATCATCATCAGCCAATAATCATCCACTGCTGGACATAGGCCTCTCCCAAGGAGCGCCACAACACTCACTCTCATAAGGAACAATAAATAACTATAATTAACAACACGGGTAAAGTAGAGACAGTTCAGCCGTAGAAGCAACTGCTGTAACATGTCCATTCCACAAGATGGAAAAGTAACAGATCTAAGGCGATAAAAACCGACGCACGCGCTCCTCCACTCGCGCGTTCTAAAAATATCGATATTTACAATGAGCGATCGGATCGCGTAATTAATACAATCTCTGCAGCGGGTAATTTGCCAGCGCTAATGCGGGCGTGTTTAATCTTCAAAGGGATTTTAGAAACACGCGTCTATTCTAATTTCGGACGCGTTCTGAAACAGAGAAATATTTACAATCACCGAACGGCACTTCAGCGCATCCGAAGATCGTTACGGACGCATCAGAACTGAGTCATTCGCGCGTTTGATTGGATCGTATCCTTGTGTCGGATGCGCGAGCTATACTCTCATTAGTCCCTAATGGAACCGTGGTTCGGCGCGTGATGTCATTGCAGAATCGACATGAAGATTCAGCTATAACTTATCATTATTTTATCTCCGATATTGCTAATACAAATATTGTTTTCAATTTGTAGAATCAAAATTAGAATAATTTATTGCACTAATTACAGTCTTATGAACAAACATTTGAATTTATTTACTGCCCCGCTTATAGATATGAAATCGTTGATGCAATACATTAGTCTTTCTTAATCCAATTGAAATCTACTGAAATAAAATTTCACTTTTCGCACATTTAAGAGGACACTAAGAGGTGCTTAAATCAAAATTAGGAGAATATTTGAAGAGCATAAAATCAAAAAACAGCTCAGCACTCATAATTCAGATGATCTTTTTTCGTCAACACTATTCCGGCCTACGCCTGTAGTACCTAATTAAAAACAAAAATAAACAGAACTATTTGAATCGTAAAAAAAAACTTTGGAGTGTAAACTATAAATGAGAACAGAAATATAAGAGTAGTTGTAATAAAATTGATGCGAGTCACAAAAATAAATCTATAAGTATTTACGAGGTTTTAGGTGAGGAGTATCAATCATTATTATTGTGATGCCACGATCACGATGGTATTTGTGCCAAAAGAAATTTTTCAGATTGGTATGCTATTAAATTGCGAAAGCCACGTGCTATGGTAACCATTTTATTTGAAAAGTCCGGTTAAAGTAGGTATCATTTTAATTGACCCACACATCTGGGGGCACGGCAGTGCCCCCACCAAGTCGAGCAAAAAAGCGGCACGGCCGTACCAGCCTTTTCTCGAAACAATTCAGGCCATTTTCGACCCCCTGTAACTTCGTTGTGGATAAAACTAGAAGACTGAATTTTCAATAACCATGCAGGCATTGTAAAGACACGGTATATTTAAAATTTCATTAAATTTCAAACAGTAGTTTAAGAATTATAACGGGTCAAAGTTTCTTAATTTTGTCACTGACTCACTCACTCACTCACTCACCGATCATAAAAATTCTAAGGCACTTCTAGCAGACCTAGAAGCTTCAAATTTGGAATATAAGTAGTGTTTGGTGTATGAACCAAGGAAAAACTAAAATATTTGGGGGCACGGTAGTGCCCACCAACCCGAGTAAAATTTTTTTTTGACAAGTATTGTTTTTGATGGGATCTTTGATTTCGTGCTCTCATTTTGTATTTTGTTACTTTTTACATGTAATGCCTGTACGTGTGTCGGCGAGTAAACTCAAGTCCATGCTTATATAGGTAAGTACAGTATAATGTTTGTGTAAATTTATGTTACTAAGAAACTAGACCTTTATCACATAAGTATTAAAAGTTTGCTTTGTCCACGAACTTCCTCATCCTGTTAGCAAAGGCTTTACGTTTTCTATCGATTTTTATAAATTTTCAACAACAGTTACAATTTGGACACTTTATTTGGTATGTTGAAAAGCTATTATGGGGTCACCATAGAGATAAATTAGTAATATTCCTTAAAGTTAGCATTTTTAAACTCTGGCGAGGTTTTGTCAGGGGTTGGTTCACCTACCACCAGTACCACCACCTATCAGTATCCATTCTGACAATCGTCATTGTGGAAAACCATAATAACACTAATTCCAAAGTGTTGCAATAAAAAATCGGTCCAGATTCCAAATCGAAAATAAGACGTTCGTTGGTCGACTGCCAAGTTCATTATGAGCGTTCATGAAATTTCACATTTGAATTATTTTACTGCCTGACTTATTGCTGTTACTTAAATATTTGGTAAACAGGAAAAATATGGACCTGATCGATCATGTTTAATGTTTACCTGGAATGTGGTTTCTTTGTAACAATTGGGACATTTTCTTTATGATTAAATGAGTTCTATTCGTCATTGTTGTTCTAAACAGTGGTTGGTTGGATTGAGAGTAAAATATCTCAGTTTTGAGTACTAGCTGGAGTTTAAACAATATGTAACTGGTGTTAGAGTACGCCTCCATGTATGTATAGGGCAGCTCTAGAGATTCATTCACATTTTATTTATCTTGCAGTACATTCATAAAGAGAAGAGGAAATTATTTGTTTGTCGGCCTTAATTAAGAAGGTTTGTTTTAATTATTCACTATCGTTGAATTGTTTTAAACTACAGGATATCAACAAGTATAGCCTATACAAATTTCAGAATTGTTTTCTGCAGCCTGAAATTATTTTTACTAAGGTCGAAATTCAATATTCTGGTCACTCATGAGCCCTCCAAGTCATGACTTTGACTTTTGTGACACCCTGTATACTATATTAACTAGATATACATACCTAATAGCATTATGAGGTTGAGGATAGGCTTACGTTACGGTATATGTATAATTGAACACCCTTCTTGTGCAAGTCCGTCTTGCACTTGGTGTTTTAATCAAAATATTTATAAAAAGCTTCTTGCAAACTTATTGTGATTATGAATCTTTCCTCATCAATAGCTAAAGATAAATAGCTGTTTCATTGTGTAGGCGTAGGTACATTCAGCTATTTATTATTAAAGTTTAGCTACGCAAGTATTATTACAAGCTACCTAAATTATTTGTTCTCATGTTTTATGTGCAGTCAGATTCTATACCTATTATTCTATTTGGGTAGTAAAAACCAGTAATAATAATCAAGCAGACGACATAATTCATCGCGAAAATGGAACATTGATTGCATAACTCTTCCGATAGCAGTTTGCAGCCGACAATAGAAACGCGCATTATGAATCATGTTCCCTGATCCCTCGGCCGAAGATTATCCGCGCAGAACCGGAGCACTCACAATCTGCATTAAAACCACACGTGAATCTAATTTACGCCTGCAAATAATCCCGCTGGCCGCAGCCAACTTTAACAAAGTAGTACTTCATGCATCAAACGATCTAATATTCCAGGCTAATAAGTTGTACACATTAAAATATCTCGCCAGACGTCCGTAACAAAACGGACGTTGAAAACCAATGAGCGCGCTAACTAGACCCGCCATATTTATAGTCCACCATATGTCAGACCGTAACTGTTCCAAATTCAAACTGCGACCCAATCTATGGCGTTTGTTTTTGTTTTTAAATTGTTTAGCATCCTGGCTGGTTCACACTTATTGTTACAATCGAAACAAACACATTGGCATTATGTTTACCCGTCCTCATTAGTTCATCCATTGATGTATGGGATTCGTTTTGCGTCGGACCGGGGCTACATGAGGCTAGAACTGATTAACGGCGGCATGTACCGGCTAATACGAAGATATGAATAGATTCCTGTGTTGTTACGCATTAAGTATGCTTTAGATTTTATTATTTAATGATTCATCATGGATATTTAGAAATAGTCGGGAATGCGTTTGGTTCGCGTCGAAAAGCCAGTAATAATAGAATATTGGCGCATCTGCCACACTTTATGTTTTAATGTTATTACTGTATGATATTGCGTTTGGACGATATATTTTGAGAATGTTTTAATTGCTATTCGAGTGATACTTTTCAGTCGCATAAAGTTTTCATGGTTCCGTTATGATATTATTCCGTCGATGACAGAATTAGTTTTGTGTTTGTGAATATTTTCCTTGTGTTAGGAATAATATTTTTTAGCACTGCGGGGCTATTATTTTTTTAATATTATAAATGACTATCATAATAGTCAATGTGACATTGTAAAGTGGCTTTACGACCTAAGATTAAGACATTAAATATTTATAGAATTTTAGAACCCGGCTAAAGTATTTAAACTAAAGTAGATAACGAGATTGAAAGAAGTAGCACTGACTTGCTATTTTATAAACTGACACTTGACATAATTGATATAGCTTATGATAATGATGGTGATGATAATAATAAAATTATTGAATAGGTATATATTTAAACACACACACACACACACATTTAGAATACTGTAAGAAGTAAAAAATCACTTCCAAATAAAATTTAACCTTTTATCGTAACGACCTACTAAAAGTGATTACTTTTTCTTGACCCGAAACAAATTTATCCATTGTGATTATTGCATTCATAACCATCAAGAGGCCATAATGTCCTCAAGTATTCATATTCATAAATGCCTTGGCGTTGTCGAGACTCATTAGGGGGTACGAGGTAAGGATGTGACGTACTTCCGGTTTCGTCTCGGGAACAGTATCGTTTCGCGGTTCTGTTGTGGTAGAAAATACCTACCTATTACAAAAAAATAAGATATAAGGTCATTTTGAAAAACTTTTGCTGTAAGGATTACAAAAAAATTCGAAAAAAAATATTACAATAATTACATATTAAGTATATTATGTAGTAAAAATCACGTGAGCAACAAAGTATCGGCTGGATAATAACACCTTCGCAAAATTTCTTACACACAAACGTGATTATAACTTTATTTTACTATTAAAAAAGATTTAGGTAATTGAAAACTGAGATTAAGGGCGTCTTGCACAACAAAGTGAAATAAAATTAAATAGTTTGTCTCTTGCTCTGACAGTATAATGTCAGAGCAAGAGGTCATAGATTTAATTTTGATTAACTTTGTTGTGCAAGACACCCTTACACTTCTGCTAAAAAACAACTTTAGGCCTCCCCCAGGCACATCCCTAGTGCTAGTCCAAATTACCCAAAGTGTGACGGAATCTGATAATGTCCTACCCCCGATTAGACTCGACTTAATGGACAGGGAAAATTCCGGTTACTTACAGGTTAATGAAGAAAAATATGCTCTGAAAGGAGTAGGGGGACAAAGTCTCGAAATATGAAAAATAATAATATACTTGGAAAGTGTTCTTCTTCTAAGTGAGTCAGTGACTTTGGTTGAAATAGCAAGCCCTGTGTTGGGTTAGTTAATACAGGGTGTCCAGTAGGAAAGTTCACTTTTCGATTCAAGAAAAAGAATACTAAATTAATGAATACCAAAATGTATTTAATATGGAAATATTAAGAAACTCAGCGGGTTTCATTTTTTTGTCTAATTGTTTACCATCTCATCGTACGCACTCTTCTAATCAAACACGTAAATTTGCCAAAAAACTCTTACAGAGTTGCTGGGAGATATTTTTTATTTACTGCCGAATATTTTCTTTCAGAGTCGCTAATTTTCGTAGTTTGTTTGAATACACTTTTGAATTTACATAGCCTTAGAGAAAATAATAGCATGAAGTGAGGTCGGGTGACCTGCAGATGTCTCCTAAAGTCGGTATCAATTTTTGTGGAAAAAGTGCCCTAACCGTGGCCATTGACTCCCTGGAGGTATGAAAAGTGGTCCTATCCTGTTAAAATCGTGTTTTTCTGTTATAAGGTGATTTGTACTTACAATAGGAGCAATAAAAATTCAATTATAATCTTATATCGCTCCGAATTGACCGTCAAAGCATGGCCATTCTCATTATAAAAAAAAACGCCTAATCGTTTACTCAGTGCACATTTTCCTGATGGGTACAGCATGCTTGGCTCAGTAGGTGTGCAGCCCAAAATGGATTGATTAATGGTAGAACCAGCTTCACTGGCCTTTTTAATCCACTTTTTCAAAATGTTTACAATTTGGGTATCCTTTTTTTGGGCGAATATTGTATTGAGATCAAAATTTCCAAAGCGCAGCAGCGCACGAATCACCACCTCTAAAGCGAGCTTCAACAGCAAAAGCACGTTGCGCTCCGGTCCAAAGCTCCATATTAGCTAGGTCAAACCCGCACTCCTGACGCGTCGATTGAGACCCCTCTTGACTTCCTCGGGCTAACCGTTGCTGCGTAGTTCAAATATGAAAAGTGAATTTTCCTACTGGACACACTGTACATACAGGTTATACGAACAACACGTTTTTCGCACGTTAACCATCATAGGGTCAGAGAAACAATGCAAACATAAGTGTTTTTATTTGTCAAAGTTCCATCATCTCCGCCACAACACATGCTCCGCGTCATTCATTAGCTGAGAAAACAAACATCAACTTGTTTATTGTCTCCCCCCACATTCCCACATTACCCCCAACGCTGATAATTTATTAATTTCGTCTGCCCTTTGTTTGCTCCCTATGATCAATGTTCTTTCTCCGCGTCCCGTGATAACACTTTTGTTTTCGTGATTGCCTTTTGTTAATCATACTTTCTTAATTAAGGAACTTCCAGGAATCAGGCCCAGCTAATTTGGGGCGATCGACCGATAAGCAACAACAAAGTTCAGGCAACTTTAATGTAACTCTAATGATTTCATAATTGGCGCCTGCCCTAATGAAGTTTGCGCGGCGCAGCTCGGCCGGTCGCCGCCGGGGGGCTATTCTCCTATCAATCTCGCAGATGATAGCCGACTATCTCCGTAGCAGGAACACGAGATGCATAATGCTCGGCTCAGATAGCTGTCTCGGACACGAAGCCTCCAAGCTTTGCAATTTATTGTTTCACGATCTTGGCCCGGCTCATTATTAAAACGGTTTGATACGTTCCGAGGTGTTGCTGACGCCCCGGGCTGCCCTGCGCCAATTACTCGCCGGCCCCGCCGCAGTTGTTTGACTTTAACAATAGACCTGACTTTTACTGCCGCTCTGTTATGATCCCCTGATCGCCTAGTACTTTGACTTACAACATTTGCGCAGATATCAATGCCCATGCACTCTTATTACGGAAACGGTATAACGCGTTAATGCTAGTGTAATTTTATATTGAATATTTGACTAACATCACAAATTACTGGGCGAGTCAACAAAGAAAAATGCCTCACTGAATTCAAATACGGAGAATCGATTAACGAACAAAACAAAACGCCGCCGATTAAAAGTCGAGCTAAAACAATTTTCTCCAACTTCAACAAACAAAATCGATTCTACTTAATTGTTCTATGATCAATAAGTAATCGTGTTCGCCACACGTACAGCGATAAGGAATAATTAGTGGTTGCGGCCGAACAGATCGATCGCCATCAAAACGCGAGCTTAATCCATCATTAAAATATTACGGGCCGGGCGATTGAGGCTTACCGTTTTTAATTTCCAAAATTACACTGCGGGGTGAAAGCCCAGTGAGGCCGGTGGAGGCGCCTAAACGTACACATAATTATTATGCCGTAGATTGTCGAACACGAGTAAGGGGGTGATTAGTGCACACGACACCTCGCACTCGCCTGTCGCTTTATTTTTGTAATCACTTTTATTTCGTAAAACGCGACACTAATTAAAATTTAGTTTCAGACCATTAGTTTCCATCGCGTTTCTTTAAGTTCCATTTTTCCTAGTATGTAATTATAGAGCGCGGGTGCGAGGCTAAATGGGCACAGTAATGATATATAACATTGTATTGAAAGTAGCCATGAATTTTGTATTCAAATTAGTCTGACTAATAGGTGCAGTGGTGTGGATTGCTGGTTCCAAACGTTCACGATTTATGCTTTGTTCTCGAAGCTTTTCGCGTTTAAAGTTAAATTTGTACTTTTTTAAATCACTTTTAGATTTGTACATAATATCATTGCTTATCAGTTTAGTAAAATAAGTATGTAGGTACTTTAGCAATATGCAACAAAATATGAATGCACAACATTTATAATTATAATGATTCATTTATTTGGCATATTCCATACTTTGTTAGTAGCAATGTTTATTATGGGATTCGTCTAGATTTCTTTCCATATTCTAACGCATATTATTCTTATGATGGTATAGTACGGTCAGCTGCATAAGTAGCTATACACTTCTGTACCTTGTCAAACTGACGAACCGTCAATGTATCAATGAATCGATATCGGTTTCAGATTGACAAGGTACAAAAGTGTTTAGCTACTTATGCAGCTGACTGTATAATAGAAGCAGTCGCAATGCGCTTTCATTAACAGCACTTAATATTAATTGTGCATAAATTAGGGTACGTACACAATTCCGTATGGTAACTCCTTATTATAGACATCGAGCTCAGACATTCGTGCTATTAATTAGCCTACAAATTCGCCTAGTGTGTCATTAGGGAATGCAGCGCAGACTGGTGGGCATTGTAAATTTTAGCTTTATAAACACGTGTTTTAAATTAAATGGATTTGAAAAGAAACAGTAAAATATCGCTGGTAAAGTAAACCGTCCTATAGGTATTATAAGTATACTGAGGATCAGGATTTTTACTATGGGTCATCCTGAATTTTAGCCGGAGTGGAATTTTAGACAAAATTATTTTAGTCTACTAGTTATTAGTGTGTTGAAATCGTGACTTCTATACAAAAACAAACTCCTTTGCACCGCAAGTTGCGAACGAAATCTTTTCCCCGATAGTACCTACTTACTTAAATCCGATTACAATTAGAGGTACTTCGCCTATTTTTTTTAAACATTGGTCTAGAATTCAGCATTAAATTTCTCAGTACATAAGCAAGGAAAAAAAAGACGCGGCTCGTTGCGGCATTTAGAAATCGTGACCCGTAAGATTTGACGACTGAGTAATAAGGCTGTGCACACACCGCGCCGTCATTAATTAGCAGGTAGACGACAAACAGTGAGGCGGCTACCGGAGTGCACTGTGCCCACAGCGTGTTTGCTCGCAGCCAGTTCGGCGTAGACGCTCATTAGGCGAGCAGCTTCCGAGAAAAACGCAGGTGTGAAAACAGCCTTATACGGGAGCGTTCTAGAATGCTCCTTCGGTTTGTTTGCGGTTAATGGATAGTGAGAAATAGTTGGGGAATTGGAGTAATTTAGTGTGAACATAATTATTATTCTTCACTGTCATATACACTGTTAACTATAGGTAGGTATTCTTTGAGTTTGTAAAGGTGTGATTTGTACCATGTAATTTCATATTTTATTTATTCATAAAACTATGTACTTATTCCATTATGCAGGTCATATACTCACGTATATGCATATTCGTTTAAAGATTTAAGCACAAAATGATAAATAAATCATTAGGCACAAAACTCACCACTTATTAACCAGCTGAACACTAAAAAACTCCACAGCATCCAACACAGAAGAAGCAATTAGAAAAATACTCAAAAATGCTTCGAAAAAACTGTTTATCCACTGTTTGCTCGGCCGACATTTGTTCACCGACCGGTCGCGACACTCCGTTTGTTTACTCACAGCACTGTTTGACTAAGAAATATCAATTACAAGTTACAACACGAACGGTGATAACTCAAGGATTAGAAGCGACGGTCTCGTGTCATAACACTGGGCGGGCGGCGGCGGCGGGCGGGCGGGCGCGCCGGGTCGCGGCGCAGTCTCTATTGATGGGATGCGCCCGCGCAACTATACTCGTAATTTTGTAAGTACCTTGTAGCGCACTCATTAAATGTGCTGATTGAAGTTTATCGGCCATTTTCCAGGCACGGAGAATGTTTAAAGCTCACAATAGCCCAATCTGTGAGCGTGTTCGTTGATGAACGTTTAAATTAAGTTTCGTTTTAATATCCCCGGTATTAACAAACCGAGGAGAGAACATGTCATCGGGCGGTCACAGTAAAAGAATCGTGATCATTCCATCAAGCTCGCGTAAAAGCGCCTGGATATTTCAAAACGTGTTAACTTTACGAGAACAATATTTAATTTTACGAACACGAGTTCTAAATTTTATGAAATACATAAATCAGAGCGTGTCATCGCCTTCGATTAAATATCCAAGGTCGGGTGAGAATAAAACCGTTCGTAATAATAAAAGTATTCTTCATCATAAGTGCGTTTGGAAATAGACGGGCATCTCATTATAACTTTCCACGTCTCGGAAAAATTGGATCATGGAGTCATTTGGGAGAATGATGTCGACAAGTTGCTACCGTTGTATATAGGTAATGTTGTTATGTTGATAAATACTGCTTACTTTGCATTTTACTTGGAATACTAAACAGAATTTTTACAACTTACATTTAGCGTTTGATAAAAGTGACCTTAAGTACCTACCTACCAACAAAATAACACGCAGTCCTCCACTGTACACAATGGGTATAGCCTAATTAGAACATGCGCTAATAAAGATCTTAATTGTGGTAATTAACCTGGTTACAGCAGCCGGGTTCCGCCTCGTCAGTGTAATTGGGACCACTCGGAGGACGAATCTGGGACTCGGCTTACAGATTACAAATCAATTTAATTGTTCATTGTGATACGGGGCCGGTTAACAAAGTACATATTTTTTAAAGCTCAATTTACAGTGTGTTGCAAAAAGGGTATAGGTACTAATTATTTCCAATTTTCGCGAATTTCCAAAACTCGTTGAACAAAACTTGTTCAGAATAACCCCTTGAGTCACCCCTTTCGGCTTAGTATATCCTTTTTGCAACACCCTGTTGAAAAAACCAGGCTTATATCCTAATCCTAACTAATATTATAAATGCGAAAATAACTGTGTCTGTCTGTCTGTCCGTCTGTCTGTCTGTTACTCTTTCACGCCAAAACTACTGAACGGATTCTTATGAAATTTGGTATACATACGGTCTAGACCCTGGGAAAGAACATAGGCTACTTTTTATCCCGGAATTCCCACGGGAAAACTTTTTAAGGCGAAGCGAAGCGCGCGGGAACAGCTAGTAACTCATATAACTAAATACCGGTCACGCTTTTCTAGAAATAGGATTTTGTAACTTGTAATTTTGGAGAACCATAATAATAATATAACAAAATGTGGGGACATCTCACGCACGGCCTTCTGAGTACTTCCGACCCCAAGCTAAAGGTAGAGGCTGTAATATGGGTATCAGACAGTTGATATATCTACACATCCGAAGGTTGTCTGAGATTGCTTTAAGCAATAAGTCTGCCTTTTTTGTACCATTTTATTTATAAGTTGTCATATTGTATGGTTTTCTTTAATGTTGCAAAATAAAGCGTATTCTACACATATACATAGATAGATACATATTTACATATACATTGACCCGAGTACGAAATAACTATCTTTAAACAAATATCTGCCCCGACCGAGGATCGTAACTGGGACTTTCGTCATAGCAGTTCGTTAATGTAATAATAATATTACCTATAACCGATAGAAATGGTACTAAACTAGTACATACCATACTCACATTATATAGAATAGAATCGAATAGAATACTACTTTATTGACTTAACAGAACAAAAATAAGAATTTATAATACAGTGGTTACAACGCAATAGGCGGCCTTATCGCTAAAAGCGATCTCAATATGCTTATACCTAAGACCAAATTTAACAAATCATTGACCAACAAACGATATCATAGTTCGACCTAAATCAGAGCACCTAATAGGCTTAGTTAAAAAAACAAAGGCCATTATTGGAGACGAAATCCTAAATTGTGATTTACGGGGGTCAATTAGAGTTTTAATCGTGACAATAGTGCGCGATATAGAGTGTTAAGTAGTGACTGTCGCTCGCTTACATAGAGCTAGAAATAATTTAATTTTAGACATACCAACAACCTTCAATTCACGTTTGCAAACTTTGAAGTCAACTAGTGGCTAATTGGTCAGTGGCTCTTAATTATTTGTCGAGGATACGAATAAAAAATAATTATAAATAATAATAAAATATATATTTAACCTCTGAACCCATAATGACTAAAGTGAATGAAAATTCCTGCGTCTGACATTTCTACAAATAGTCAGGAGGATAAGTACGTGGACATTTAGGTAAGTACCTATAAAGGTACATAAATGAATATAAAGGAATTAAACACTGGTATTCTACTAAGAAAGTAAAAACAAATAGGTACCTAGGTAATTGGGAAAGCTGCCATTATGCCGTGTCTTCCACTTCCAATGCTATGGTGCACTCGAAATGCGGGCCACCTAATTGCGTAGAATTAATTGTTACATCCATTTAAAAGCCACAATCGGCCGCCATTGTGCTACAGCCGTGGCGGGCACTGATTGGTGGAATCAATTCTCTTATTGTACAATCAGTTTTTCATGCACCTACTTAGCAGTGTTTGTTTGTTTTACACTCACGGGCAATGAAAATGTTCCATTGAGAAAAGCACCAGATTACTTCTAAACGGAAAAGGCTAGCTTAATGACGTCTACTGCGACATTACAGTACATTTAACAGAGACTTGCAACTAAAAACAATAATATTTGGTTCCAATTTCATATTAAATCTTTGAAAAAATTGGGGTCGTTTGGTGTCATCATTTTTTGAGTGAAACTTTTTCATTGCCCGGGAGTGTAAGTAGTACTTTTTAAGGTAAGCGTCCACATATCCGCAGTGGACGATGCAACGGACGTATCGTATCTTTGTAAATAAATTTACACAGCATTTTTCAACGGCATTACTGACGTCGTTTCTCCATCCTTGCTCCGATACGTAGGTACAATACCGATACGTAGGCGCTTACCTTTATTACCTGCTTATAATTTATCCTACTAGTGAGAATTAAGGATTGTAACAATGCTTTTGACGCCGTACCTATTACTCACAAATTTCAATAAACTTTAGTCAATAATATAATCCTGTAGTGACGATTCGGTACAATCAAATAAATACATAAATTTTCTCACCTCTATATCTTGAGCAAATATTTCGATAATCTTCAGTGAAGGTGACACAAGAATGTGTTAAGAATCTCGAACAAGAATTCAGACAAAATTTATTAATCACCACCGCAAATAAATCACCTTGTCTCATTTTACAAGAAATAAACCAATTTAAATTATTTCACCGTAGGTAACACCGGCTATTTCACCTTACAGTGAACAAAAAGTGAAATAAATTAGCGCAATCAACATCAAAACATATTTTTCACGAAAACTATTAACTAGAACCTCTGAAAATAACTCATAATATATTATTATAAAAATAGTGAGATTCTTCATCCTCGATTCGTGTCACACATCGAAATAGCTGAGCGTGTGCATTCTCACCAGCCACTCATCATGGGAATGATAAAAGTATGCATACTTCCCAAGATCTTGACGACATCTTGTAGTGTTATACGTTTCCGCTATTGTGAATAAGATGTTGAAAACTTTATACTTATTAATACCTTGTTATTTTCATATGTAAAAAAAAGCGTTATTATGAAATAATAAAGGCTTATTATTTCATTTTGTTTTAAAGAAACCGTTCACCTATTCACCGTAAAAGCAAGGTAGCACAAGCAGTGAAGGTTAAGGAAACACTTTGTTTACTCGCTAGATTGTGTACATTAAATTGCAACATGTCACTGGATTCACTCTCCACTCATTCATGACAAACGCGTATTACCCGTCTCGTCCGACATTTCCACCGCTAACCATGTTATGCAAAACTATTAGGTACTATACCTACCACTATACTCTACGCATTATTTAAAAACCATCGCCCTCAAAACCCGGCATCCTGTAAACAATCAGTCAAAGAATCTCCGACATCCACATCGACAAGGGCCCTCAAAAACACAAACAGATCCGTGAACAATTAACATTGTAGCGCAAAGCCAACAAGCCAATTAAGATTTACCAGGGCTGTAGCTCATCAAAGAGATTTTAACGTACCTACGGGCGTCTGCGTCACGTCTCTCTGGCGCGAAATAAAAGCAATTCTTTCTAATTAAGTCCCGAGCGATCACGGGACCAGAATAGACATCGCGGCTGATTTACGCGTGACGACTGCTTGAGTGGAAGTTGGAGAACGATCGATGATCAGTTCGGAATCACCTGGTATTTCATTCAGTTCTTCTGTAGACCACTCGCTGTTAAGCATATGGTGCTAACCAAACAAACTTATGAGCGGTAAGTTACCATTACGTTACTGTTGGCATTTGCTAGTAATCAGTAACCAGGTGTCATGACCATGAGAGTGGGTTATGTAGAATTTGTTTTATTTGCGAATCCTCAACAAACCTACACCATAATCTTTAAGCGAAAAATAACAAATAAAAAAATAAATACTTAATTTGCATAAACATTTTAATCTCTCCAGCGCAAAAGTACTTTATAAATGCTACAAACAGCTATAATACAACTACGTATGTACACCGGAAGAATCTGCTGGCAGAGCACCAATAAATACTGCTTTACAGACATTATCCGACTTAAACACGCTTAAAGTGTGATCAGGCCATACCGACGAGATGCATTCAGAAAAGCCCGAATAACTTATAATTAAGATTCGGTATTTATTCGATTGTTTTGATTCGAATGGATTATGTTGACTTGACGCGCGCTCTTCAGATTCTTGGTGCGTCGTGTAGGCTCTAAGGTGGAATTTCACCAAACGCTAAACGCATTTAGTAGTCTGTCAAACGTCTGTCAGTTAGTACAAAATGTATTTAAAATTTGATTTAAATACGTTTAGCATTTGGTGAAAGTGACCCTAAGAACGACTGGCTCGAATTGGATAAAAATACTCGACACAAGTTCGATGTTGGTTGGAGTAATAGACAATGTTGGTTTTTTTATTGTTTTGGTTTGCAGACTGTTTGAAATGACTGACTTTATCTGTAGTCATATTGAATCCTTAGTTTTACATGAGTTTAATGTATTTGGTGCAACTACATTAAACTTATGTAAAACTAAGGAGTATTATGTTATATTTAACAAAAAAAAACTAGGTTGAACAGACAAACATGGACAATACTATCCCATGGACTACTACAATGATGTGCCAACATATGACCCAAACATATGTAACAAATTGATTCAAATTCTAAATTGATAAGACATACAGAATTGTATTGCATTAAAATAAACAATATTTATGTAGGTACGGTGGCCTGCGCCTAAAAGTATACAGGCGGAGTTTTTAAAATAGCGACCCCTGATGATGAAGGGACCAGCTACATCTGTTATAAATCCGGGGACGTGTTGTGTGTGATGTGTGTAGCAGTGGTGTTTATGTGGATGTTCTTGAGCAGCATGTGAGCTTGAGATCGCTATTTTAAAAACTCCGCCTGTATACTTTTAGGCGCAGGCCACCGTACATACCAATAGGTAATATAAACGAACACTAACTTCCTAGGGTAACTAATGTGAATATTTTATCTGAAAATGCTGTTCGTCTGCGTTTTATCGATATCACCGCCGGACAAATTCTTGTTAAACTAGAAAATAAAAAGGTAATGAGCTTATATAATGTTTAAAAATTCACACCTAACTATACAAGAATAATGTTTGAATAACAGAAGTAATACAGGGAACAATTTCATATCAGTATTTCCATTAGAATTCCATTTTAAACGGGCCATTCCATGTGGTCTTTATGAAGTGGATCTACAGCGTGAAATAGTAAAGATGGTTCGGAACAAATATCCTCTTTGAAGAGTTTGAATTATTGAATGAAGAGACTCATTAATGAATGTTTATGGAGCAAAAGATAGATGCTAAGACTGTGGCAAAATTAGGACAAGTAATTAATTTTAACTTTCAAATCTGGGAATTTCAATTCCAATGGCAATGTTGGTTGAAATTGTTGTAAATACAAATAGCACTGCTAGTGATTCTCCTAACTCCTTTAACAGAATAAGTTAAGGCGGGTACTGACTGCTGTAAACATTGAAAGAAAGAAAGAAAGAAAGAAATACATTTATTCAGTGCACTGAACACACACACCAAATACAAAAAGAAAGAAAATGAGATAATAAAACACAGAAAGTAACACAAAAACTGTGATAAGTGTAATATTGTATGATGAGTAATGAAAGGTTTCAAGTTGACTAATCAGCTCTGTCGTTGCCTCGATCTCCGCTCAACCCGTGCCCGCATCATTAATTGGTCTCTTCATAGCCGATACTTCATTAATATTCAACTTTAAATTAAACATCCATACAAATGCAAAGCCTGCTGCGAAATGAATCGCTTAGAAGTTATAAGCTTTATAATTTTATATCACACTTGTTCCGTTAGATTCTGTATTGGTATTATAATTACTAGTAAGTGGTGCTGTTAGCTATTTTTAGCGATGTAGATATAATGCCAGTGTCATTGTTCAATTTCTGAATAATTTTCATTGAAAAAAAGAAAAAAATCTGATAGGAGACGGGGTATGTCTTAAGTTATAATCCTCAATTTTGAATCTGAAATATATTATAGCGTATATTATAGTGGCGAATTATTGTAGGTATACTTTTTAAGACATAGATATACCTGTTTTGAAGCTAGGCCCAACATTTAGTAAGCAAACAACTGATTTGGAGACGTTAGACTGTCGAGTAAAGCTAATTAATTAGACACTGGTTTATAATAAAACGGCACAAGACAAATACGTAAATTTATTGCTGGATGTAGTTAACACCTGATCAGCTATAGATTGTGGTCAAAACTCACCAAACGAGCATATCTCGGGTTACAACTACGCCTCTTTAAGTGACACTAAATTGAGTGAAATATGCCTCATCAAGACATTTCAAATTTAACATACATTGACGTGACACACACCAACTGGAAAACCTTAAATTTTGTCACCGTCGTGTATAACTAATCCAAACTTAATAGCTGTAGATACCAGATCGTATTACTATTAAAATCTTTTTGTCGTGTGTGGCTGCTATAAAAACGAACGATTTGCATAAATCCGACAACCAATTTAAGACCATAAGTAACATATTAATTAGACAGAATTTTTAACCTCGAATTTTTAAGTTGATCCCTGGCTCGCGTTGGATTAAAATATTAACTGTAATGGAGTTGAAATTGATACTCATTTACATGGAAATGTAATTAAAACTATCTATATAGCGTCGCACACGTTTGGAAATGTTTGAGTTGGCGGAAATGTATGGTCACAACATTGACAGTAAGAATGTCGTTAATATTCAAAATTTTGTATTTTTATGTCGATTCCTTATCTTTATTGTTCTGAGCATCTTCAATAAATCCTATTCTTCCAATAACAACCGAATTCAGTTTAGAGTTTTTATTATGTCTTCTAGTTATTATAATTACGAACATTCATAAATATTGAACTAATTTATCAATATTCCAAAGAGTTATATTTATTAAAATTTTGCACTGACATGTACAAAAAGTTGGTACTATTAATTTAAATATATATTGTTAACTAAACTACGAGTATATTGTATGTGCAAACTTACCAAGTGGTAACGTAAATAAACCGCAAAGGGGTGACCATAGTTAAGAGTATTGAGTTTGAAATAGAGAAGCCTCTTGAACTAAATAGACATAAAAATATTAATTGTACTTTGTGTAATAAAATGAATGCACGAAGTTTATAAAAGGAACAAATCCATAATTATTTTATGATCAATATAAATTTCACATAAAACCACTCTGCTTCGGACGACGAACCGTTTTTAATTCAAGCATGAAAGAAAATGTTATGAAATATATCTATGAAAAGAAATGCCTGTAACAGACAACTTAGATACGGATACTAGGTAATACTGAGATGCTATGGTGTCAGATCTATCGTTAGTTTGTATTTAATTCGGTAATCTAATCGATACAGCCGAAAACTTATCCAATTATGCAAAAAATATTTTGCTGTCAAAATTACTTCGTATCTTATATCCATGAGGTAACATTTTAATTCAGAAAACTATTCACATTAAAGCTTTTAACACCTCAACGCAAGATTATGCCTCAGCGTGGATGCATTATAATTATTTACAAATCTTTATAGAGGGTCACACCTAACTCCGTGATTTTATCTCGGAGCTAAGTACATAAATTTTCTAATAAAGATAATGTTAAAGCAAACCTTAATTAGTGACAAATTGACGGTGAAGTACATTATGGAACGTATTAAATACTCCAATGTCTTGGAGTGAGAAATTTATATGCAAATAATTTAAGCTAAAGATTAAAGCGTACAGTTTTACATTCCAGTTATATTTTTATATTGAAAATTTACACCAGTCTGCTTAATGATACGCCACAGAGAGTGAGGTGGTATATTTGTAAAATTCTGAGCAGGGTTAGTAATTTTTTTTATATTCTTTATCTTGGTCAATATACACTTAAATAAAAATTAATACAAGTTCAGAATCGAGTCGTTAGGGCAGCGCACTGTTTATTTAACACCTCAAAGGACGAGACACAAGAATTTCAACCTTTTTAATACTTTTTTTGTTGTTTTTTCATGTTATTACCCCGAGACGGACGTCGTCACTGCTTTTAGCGCCTTCTTTAATTGGAAACTCGAATAAAAATACAACCTTTTTTGTAATTGTCAACTAGAAACGTATGCATATTTCGACGCTGAGTCATTTATTTACATTTGTTTAATTGGTGTCGTGAACCCGACAATCAGATTAGCAATTATAATTTTGCGTCTAAAAAAAATAGCCATTTAAATTTAGAAGTTTTAAGATGTCAACGTCGTATAAATCATGATTGAGTTGGATGATGTTTTCATTGAATACCAAGTAAGGTACAATCGATATGTTAATTTTGAAAGTATTGAGGCTCATGAGGTCGATAAAACGCTCGGCCCCACGCGAGAACTCGTTAGACACCTCCCGAAGGAAGATAAATTAAAGAAAACGAGACTGTCGACCCGTTTACATGGACACTCAGGTTAAAAGTTGTACATATTTATTAACACAACGTCCATTGACTGCTTTTCAAGGGATAGTTTGGCATACTTGGATACTTAATATTCTGTGGAAATTATAATATGCTTTTAAACTTTTTATCCTATGTTTTACTGGTAAAAATACTACGAAAGGTTGTTTGTCATCATCAGTCTTCAATGGCTAGGTAAAGACCTCTTCCAGTAGGAAAACGGCTTACTCAGCACTAGGTGCTAGTAACGCAGCAAATTGCTTTAGCAATCTGTGAACACAAAACTAGCAAACTGTGGACACTCGGCCTACTAAACTGACACGCCGCTAACTCAGTAGGCGTCAAACTGTTTGCCTACTGGGGATGTAGCCTAATAGGTATCTATCAGTTACCCGTCTCTGTAAGAATGTTAGTTCGTGTTAATTTTCTCACGTTCATGTAAAAAAAATGTGTCTATGCATAGAGTAATTAAAACCATCACTATTCTTCACGAGTAGAAATCTACCTGTTATTTTCGTTGTCCATAAAAACCGTTTATTACAACGATTACACTAATACAAAAATTTAAATTCAAGTCAGTTAAAGAAAAACAGTTGTGCTTAAAACGTAAAAGTGTTATAATTATGCATGTTTAAGGTAAGCGTACAACTATCGGTATCGTACGTATCGGACCAAACGGACTTTTATAAATGTATGGAGAAACTGCGTTATACTATGGAATAAAATTTCTTATATTCTTCAATGGTGAATCGGGCCTAAGAAAGCTTTTGAGCTCCTGACGGCTAAGTTGATTAAACCTTACATTTTTATTAGGTAGGTAATTATACTGTAAATGTTTATCAAACCAAAATAATAATTTATTTAAACCTCAGATCAACATTAGTTTTTCTAAGGTTACATTTTAATTTAGGTGTTTACGATGTAACTATGGTGGCTTTAGCACGCGACAGTAAATCAGCCTGATATACTAAGATGATTGGAACTAAAATCTGATCAGTTGTTCAAGAACAACAGTATCAAATGTATTCCGGAGGGTTACTCTATACTGACGAAAACAAACGAGGGCTGTCGTTTAATACAACGAGATAGAGTCGTGGCTCACGCAGTAAACTTAGTTTTTTTTTGTCATATATAGTGTGACCCCTCAGTACCATTAGGGTGCAAAGTCAATGTTTCGTTTAGGTGGTGAACACAATATACACCGTACGGCTTTTCTTCTCATCGAAATATGAAGTTTCGGAAACCTGCTTTCTGAAATTTCATATTGCATAAATTTGAAGTAAATTAAAAATTTATTCATTCATTCATTTTAATAAATCATTAGAAATCTTAATAACCGTGCTTGGACGAGGAATTTGCACTTATTAGCGATTTTTGTCTTCATTACCTAATTTGAACCTAAATCTTGAGCAAACTCTGACTATTATACATATATATTATACAAGCGTCACATGATGGAACTATGAATCTACGAGTAGGAAATCGGCTTTACCTAATCTTTAAAATTAGTCGTTTACGTGTTTGCGTTCTAAATTGCTTATTTCTTGGATTAGTCGGCTTAAGAATAGTATTACTAAAAATAAATTTGTGCGTGATCATCCATTATTCGTAGAAGTTAATGATCTTGGCACTATACTTCTTAACGCAAACTATTAAAATACCACAGACATAGAGAAATGTTATAATTTATAGGATTAAATATGGCTATTAACGAAACAAAAACGTAGAGTGTAGTAGGTGGAGGTATGTATCAGACATTAAAACAATTTTTATGCATAATTATTATGAAATAACATTCAGTTATTTCACTCTCAATGTCCAAGAAAAGAAAAGATAAGCCTCTACAGAGTCCACCTCTTCTACATACCAGCGAAATGGCGTCACCTCTATACCGCTAACAAACATTCCGACATTAATATGGAAAGCTTGCCACACTGTGTGGCGGCCCTAAGTACACTCAAACGTATGCTTACTATCACTTACTGTTATATCAAAGGGATAAAGGTCAAATTAGAATAAAATAACAAGCTACCGAACACTAACATTTCATTGACTGCCCTCGGCAAAGATGTCCATTGTCTTTACAAAACGTGACTCCAAATGTTAATTGAACGATTAAAAGCTGAATACGGGTCATTTCAAACATTACCACGGGTCCCCCTTTGAATATGTATATAAAATTATTAGATAAAGTGAGCATTTAATTTGTGGGTTACGTTTGTAATGAGGTTATGTGCTTTCTTGTCACAGATCGGGAGCGCGTATTGAATGTTCAAGCGACAGCGAGCCGGATGCGCGAAATGGGTTTATTGAGTGTGTAATGCATGAGTCAGATGAGAAAATTATATATTATATACTTTACTGGTTAATATTATACGATTTGTAAGTTATTTTTACACGGGGTGTTCTTTAAGTAACTATAAGGCCGCTTTACCAAAGCTTAGATAAGTGAAAAGTAAAGAAATATCTACGCTGCTATAGCTAACTTTCAATGACTAAATAGTAAAAAAAGTCTGTTAGAACATTTAACCATTTTGCCACTGCAGCGCATTTGCATATCTTTTGGCTCATTATCTGCGGACTTTCTTTTCTGCGGAAAGAGCCTTCCTTGGTATACTGCCAGCCCAAAATATATTCATGAAACGAGCATAACTGCATGTGGACAAAGCACTATCTCTAAATTACCGCATACCAAAATTTCAACTTTAAAATTTGTCAGTTCTGATTCCCATGCTTTCAAAAGCAATTTATTGCAAAACTTGAACAACAAATTAAGTGAGTAATGCACGTAAAATTCCTTCTGAGTATCCTGCGTGACATTAAAAGCAAAATAATAAAACCTTAGCTCGCCGCCAGCATGCGCAATTAGAAGTTTAGGATTCCGCAAATGTAGAAAAAACAATGCCCAAAGGTGTCTTATAAATTTTCCTTATAAAATAAGTACGGTTGTCCATCTGTCAGTGTTGGCGCATGTGAGGCCGCAGAATGTTTATAATTAAACAAGGCGCATCGCTGAATGACAATGGTTGTGGTTCGCGCAGGCGTCGACGCGCGCTGCATGGCCGATGCGTGCGCACGAAAATAACGTTACTATCAAGATTTCTTGACCACGATCTATAAACAGGTGCTCGACACCTCGCCTGTCAGTACTTTCCAGTAACTAAATCGTTAGTATACAGTTCACTTGGCTCTGATGAAGGTATGGGCTCGTTTAGAGTTCTGTAACGATGATGGATAAGTCATGAATCCAGGTGGAAACATCATGCAGTTTGACGGATTAAGGAAGCAGTGTGGCAATTAGTTGTCCAGCTTGGTACTAAATTTTAGCAAGTTTACACTGTTTTCAAATTTAATTTACAGTTATGCAGGTGTTTTTTAAATTAGAATTTCATTAGGGATTCAGCTCATGGCAGGCATAGTGCAAAGACATGTGCTAGCGGCATAGATAAAGAAAGGACCAGTGCCAAATATGCGCTCCTAACAATTTTGCTTCCATATAAAGAGTATAAAGTAGGGGGCCGAGCGGTAGTCCTTGTGGCTCGCAAAAACTGTTCCGCTGAACGAATAGTTAATGCTTTAGAATTAGCCATTGGTGCTTTTGTATACCACCATTTTAATGGATTTAAATTCAAAGTGTAGGCACGTGAAGGTGTTAACAGGTTTTGTTGGCTGCATCAACAGCTAGACAATATTTTACTGTTTCTTCTATGTATAAGGATAAGTATTTGTCCCACAATAGTGACGAAATTTCGCTAAAGCTTATAACAATCTGGTTTCTTTTGCGGCATCTACAGTAGAGCGGTACTTTTATTCCGTCTAAGATATGAATCGTAAACGTGAGTGTTGTTCATAAGCACGATGGGGACATCTATGAATGTCTTTATTACAGCATTTTTAGTCATTTGTAAGATTTTCTCATAATGATTGTCTCCAAAACGAGGAGTTGCGCCGTCAAAAGCTTTTGTCTAATCGCCGGGGCCACGACATGTGTGCTCTTTCAGTTCGGACTCATTACGTTTTATGTCTTTATCTTCTTGTAATTTGACTTCGTTACTTACATGTAAAACAGCATCTTCTATTGTTTCTATCTTATGTGTTATGTACTGCATAGTTAATAGGTATATTGCACTAGTTAGACAATAGGTTTATAAATCATGGACCGTAGAGGGTTCAGTCAGCACTGAGATATTATTAATTAAGTACATGATATTTTACCATAGTCTCTTTAAACTTTTGTTTGAATCCCGTTCTATTATAGTTCAAAGAATAAAATATATTCTAGTACATTTTATTAGGACAAATAAAGTTGCTCGAGCAGAAGCACTTGCCACGACGGTGCCCAGTTCACCAATAATGATCTACAATAACCCTTGTAATGCAACAACTCCCAAGACAGTTTATAAGTGTTATATCGGATTCGTTAGGCCGCCATCAATAATTCATAGCGCGCCGCTGTTATGCACATTAACCAACTGTTTTATGGAATCGCTGGCCGTTCATTAGTAGTGGTGCCGCAGAACGCTTTGGCAAAAGCGCTGCGGCACATCGCGTATGGCCAGTTCGTGTATTGACGGTTTAATTACGGCTTGATCCGGCTCCTGGTGATAATATCGCACTGGGTGTCCAGAATAGGTATGCAAATAATATTCGCACACGGCGGCCGTGCTACAGGCACGTACCGCGTTCCTTCACTCATAGTTTTAATGCTATAACTGTAACTCTAAGGCCTAGTTTCACCATAGTCTGTTTGATCATTAACACTATTGTTACATTAAGTATAACAAGGGATTAGTTGGTGACTTTTGACACATGTGTCAAGAATACAATATAAAAATTTATTTTAGATGTCACATACAATGTAACAGGGGTGTTAATGATCTAACAGACTACCTATGGTGAAACTAGGCCTGAGTAAATTCAGCATAAGCAAAGCTTGCGAAGCATGAGAAGTGACATCTGTTACGAGTAATAGTATTACTGATTTAATATAAAACACACCGTAATGGTATGGGCGTCACTCATTATTTCCTTATCGAGTCGAATTTTCGCCATCGAAAATGCATTCATAGCCGTACAAGTATTGTTCAGGTAAAACGACGTCTTACAGGGTACACTTAAGTTAATTATAGGATTACAGTGCGCTGCATTTAAAGTGGTATTTCGGTAATATAATAGTCAGATGGCACGCTCGATAAGAGCGCTGGCGATACTTGGAAAGGCGGGCTTATTACGCATTCGGGGCGCAAGCGAAAACAGTCGAAGAACAAACGAATATAATGATTATGAGTCGCGTTGGATTAGGCTGGATGCCCCGAAATTTGCCATGTGGGTGTTTCGGACATGTCCGGCGTTTCAAGGATTAAATCAGATTCATATCTGGGTAATAATAACACAGTGGGCTGTCGATCGACACGTTTCTTTTTAATTAACTCAGCAAATCCAGAAAAACGCACTAGGTGATTTCTGTTTTACCTTCGGGTTAGATCAAGATTTAAAATTAATTGGTCGCGTACGCACTGTAAATGTTCATTGATAAAAAATATGTTGTGTTCTTAGATTGTACATACACAGGTGGTTTCAAAAGTGTGAGTATAGAAAGCTGAAAGGGATTCTGGGATTTTACTACGACTTTCGGCTTACTATAGAAGTTGAAATTTTACACCTATTATTATTTCAATAGTACCTATATTAAACTGATTGTTTTTTTTTTCTTTTTTTTTTTAAACTGATTTGAATGTAAAAACTAACCTACGTACATGCTTATCGTCTATGTTTAACTAGCAGAGACATGCAGTGTCGTGGTTTCTTTTTCCTTCACATTTCGTATGCAGATCAGCTTTTTGTAAAGAAATTTGTTGCCCGGGGATTACACTAAAGTGATTCATTTAAACCGCTTAGTTTTGTTAGTTGGAAAAAATCTTATTTTTTATATAATAACTTATATAGGCCATTAGTAGTTTAGTAGACCTAGGTTTACTATGCCTGAGTAGTGAAAGTCTACATATTAATAAAAAAACTTAATAATATAGGTACTCGCACATTAGAGATAAAGTTCATAACACTGTCAGTACGGAAAGGTGTTTAGTAGGTACCTACCTACGTCTATCCAATCATTCTACATTATAAACCTACTGTGTAACAATTCCCGGGTTTTTCGATTTCACCATTAGTTCTCATAGAGATAGATAGAGAGCAAAGCAATCAATTAAATCATCGTGTTTTTTTCACTCAAAATCAAAGGAAACATATCTAATTACTACGAAACCCGTAATGAAAAAGGAGTTGGTGGGAGGGGTCGTTTAAAAAGCAGTAAACAGAATTATTTCGACCCACGCCAGCAATTAGTTCAGCTAGAATTAAATCGAAGGGTTTTTCTTCATCTGGACATTCTGGCATTTTGATTGTTTTCTGGAATTTCGAGAAGGTATCAAAGAGATGAAAATTACAACGAATTTAAGAAAAAAATTAGAACTTTTATCACGGGCAATGAAAAGGTTCCACTGAGAAAAACATCAAATTATTCCTAAACGGAAAATGCTAGCTTTTCATTAAGCTTCTGCAACAATGAAGTACCTACATTTACTAGAGCATCACGATATTACCAACTAATTTTTATTTTTTATTAAATGTTTGAAAAAATTTAGTTTACTATTTGTATGATATAATTTTGTATGTATTCGATACTTAGTATATACCTACTTGTTTGTTTGTTGGTGACTTAGAGTGGGTTGCACCATTTAACTTTAACTATTACAAACGTCAAATCTCTTGAAGATTGATCTCTCTCGTCAAGGGATTTGACGTTTGTAATAGTTAAAGTTAAATGGTGCAACCCACCCTTAGTGTAAGTGGAACTTGTTTATTGACCGTGAGTGTAGTTTAGGTTTAACTAACCAATTACGTCGTATAGTTTAGATATCATACGCTGACTACACCTGCGGGGATTACAGTCATGAGCATATTTTATGTAACTATGTATGTATTACACAACATAAGTATATATAAAAATATAGCCCTGAATGTAAAGCAAAAAAAATACACATATCAAAAATTTATTGACGGCTGGATCTTTGAACGTTACGATGGTAAAAAAACCAGCAAAACAATATATTATTTTGTCTGATCTATGACAAGAAGATATTTTTTTATAAAATTTAATTTAAAAAAAATAGAACCAAGACGGAACAAACCCTTTTGAAACGTTTCCCGCAGACCAAAACTTTAGAATTAAACGTTGCACGCCAAGTAAAATGTGAATAATTACGTATTTAATAACGTTTTTGTTCTCGGAAACCCGTCAGAGAAAATCCGAGTAATTCAATTGTGTTTAAGACTGTTTAATTCGACGCAACACGCCTGTTTGCTTTCTAGAACTACTTTTGTTGGTTAGTTTTTAGCGTTCTACAGTAGAAACTGTGTAGGAGTTTTAATAAATTAACTTCTGGGCGCAGTATGTTTATCACTAGCTTTTTAACCCCGACAAAAAAGAGGGCTGTTATAAGGTTAACGTGTCTATGTATCTGTCTATGGAGCGTAGCACTCAAACAGCTGAATCGATTTTCGTGCATTTCGATTTCAATCCATTTAATGAATTAATATTCGTATTTGTGTGAATCTTTAAATTTTACTTTCTCTATCAAACAATTTGTTGCTACGGAACCAACATTTTAGTAAAATTACTGATGCATTACTAAATTTTTCTATGTGCAATTTTCTAAATTGTTAGACAAAGTGCGACTATTGTAATGTTGTTTATCTCCAATTTCTTATTTAAATTACTGTAGGTAGTGTTGGTAGAAATAAACTACCTTTGTAAGGTGTTGCAGGTTAGAGGGCGCCCATGCAACCATAGTATAGATCGATAAATCAGCTCTAGGTGATAAAACATGTCTTTTCATATGTTTTGACACTAACATTGATGATAGGTGACGAGTTGACGACCGAATGGCGTAGTGGTTAGTGACCCTGAGTACTGAGCCGAAGGTCCCGGGTTCGATTCCCGGCTGGGGCAGATATTTGTTTAAACACAGATATTTGTTCTTGGGTCTTGGGTGTTGATATTTATATTTAATATATATCCATTTATGTATTTGTGTAGATATATCAGCTGTCCGATACCCATAACACAGGCTCTGCCTAGCTTGGGGTCGGATGGCCGTGTGTGAGATGTCACCACATATTATTATTATATTATTATAGGTATTTAGCAATGAAGCAATTTTTTTTTCTGCATTATTTATCTACTTACTAAGCTCTTATGTATGTGTGCTGTTGTAGGTAACAGTGCAATGTACAGTATGGCGGCTGAGGATGATGACCAGTACATATAAAAGATATGACGAATCAAGATCAAAAATATCTATAGTCCCCGAAATCGGGCCCCAACATACACACTACAAACAGCGCCTACCAGACTCTTAGTCTCCTTTTTATCCCCATTATTTATTATCCCGCGACTCTGAATCTACACATTTAATTTACATAAGACTTTAATATAAGTTTTATCTCCCGTGCGCTATGCGCAGGCGCACCACAGGGCGTCGGTATCGGGGATCGGGACCCATTGTATTCATATTCCGTCTTCTTACTCTTTGACATTCTCCACCGAAAATTATAACTTTAATTCATTCACTAATTTCGGGATCTATATCTTCGATCACACAAAATATTTATTTGCTTTTTTAGTCTTTACTTTTTTATGACATTTGCTTAAAAAGTAGGTACCTATTGTTGAAATTTAATGACCTTTAGATAACATTATTAATACATTCTTAGTACATTTTTAATACATTTTTACCGATTTGACGACCGAATGGCGTAGTGGTTAGTGACCCTGACTACTGAGCCGAAGGTCCCGGGTTCGATTCCCGGCTGGGGCAGATATTTGTTTAAACACAGATATTTGTACTCTGGTCTTGGGTGTTGATATTTATATTTAGTATCTATCTATCTATGTATTTGTGTAGATATATCAGCTGTCCGACACCCATAACACAGGTTCTGCCTAGCTTGGGGTCGGATGGCCGTGTGTGAGATGTCCCACATATTTATTTATTTTATTTATTACCATTAAAAATGTTATCTAAAAGTAATTAAATTTCAACAATTTTTTTTTATCTTAAACATATTATTATATAAATGTTATAGGCTGTACCTATTGTTAAATAGTAAATTACAAACAATGTCACACTTTCTCTCCCGGCCACTATTCCTCGCGACCTGTCATAATCCCAGTCACACCGATACAATCAGAACATCCCAACATCTGTTAAAAAATACACAATAATATAAGACGCATACAATAGACATTCCAACAGTTCGATTAATGACATTCGTCTATGAGTATTCTTCGAGTGACACTCGTACACCTACTTAGATATCTACCAGCTTTAGTAATACACCCCTTGGCAGGCGCTGTAGCTTCTATTTGTAGAGGGGTAAGGTTGAGATTTTGTTACTGGAAGGGTGAAGAAAAGAGTGGGTATTCCGTAGATGACATTATATAAATACGAGTCCACTTTACATTGTTGTACTCATTATGCCGCAGAAGGTTCGTTAGGTGAAGAAACACATGTTGTTTTATCATATCGGATCGTATACAGGGTGCTTTTTACGGTACTTTTTCGTTGATTTCATAAACTCATAGTTTGTTTCAATGTACTTAATAACTCTTTTGGTAGATTTTTAGTTAGATCTAAGGCTAACGTGGTTTTAGCAAAAAAGGAAGACACACGTAAATCAAAATATTTAGCGCTATCAAATAACTTTTATGTATCTTTCCAACTACTGTTCTACTACGAAATAACTTTAGTAGTAATACTGATATTTATTAAGAAATAAAAACCGGCCAAGTGCGAGTCGGGCTCGCGCACAAAGGGTTCCGTAGCAGCAAATAGTTAAATCAACCTATCTCAAAAACTATAAGAGATACTTTGATCAAACCAAAAATCGTTGAAAGAGTTAATTAGCATGCATCACCTCTATTTTTTTTAGAATTTTATACCCCGTAGTTATAAAAATAGAGGGGGGGGGACATACTTTTTACGACTTTGAGAGCTGATATCTCAAAAACCGTTCACTTTAAGAAAAATGTTTTTTTAGAAAACTTTATATCATTTTAAAAGACCTTTCCATTGATACCCCACACGGGTATATACATCGAAAAAAAAAATTTCATCCCTCAGTTACATGTATGGGGGGCCCCACCCCCAATTCTTTTTTTTACTATTTAGTGTCATATTTTTGTAGCGGTTCATACAACACATATTCCCATCAAATTTCATTACTGTAGTACTTATAGTTTCCGAGTAAATCGGCTGTGACAGACGGACAGACGGACATGACGAAACTATAAGGGTTCCGTTTTTGCCATTTTGGCTACGGAACCCTAAAAAGCGTTATAAATGTCTGTTGACGTTTTGTTACAAGTAAGTATACAGAGTAACGAAAACGGTCGCGTCGTATTTGGAAATAATATGGCAATGTGACAAACTTCATAAAAATCTCTCCAAAATCAGATCAGCCTGTAGATCAAACAGAAACGTCTTAGGTCACACAATGAGATGATTACAATCCGTTATACTTATCTACAACCAGGCGGACCAATAAAAAACGAGAACTAGAGGCATGCGCATGAGTGGGCGAAAGAAAACAATTGACTACGCACCGTCCTGCTTGCTCTAATTTTTAAGATACACTCTGTAGATAAGGATCTCGGGCCTGATTTGATTAATTCAAATTCTTTAATACAAAGGAGGGTAGGGTTAAATGTATTTTTATTGCTGACGCGTGTCGATATTAATCAATGTTTGTTAAAGTCATTAGCGTGTGCTTATAATGAATGTTGTTGTTTTTTGTTAGTGTCAAACCATTAGCTCCTAAATGAATAGATGTAATGATATGAAGAACTATTTTTAGATTCATGCGAAGATTTTCCAGAACAAAAGCTAAAATCGACGGTTAGGATTTACCGGAAATGGTTCATATATCATAACTTTACTAAACAACACATATACATTTGTACCTTATACCTAGTTATTTTTAATAAACAGTCAATGAATACTATTGAATACTTCGTTCTCTTTTAATAAAAGCATATTACAAGATCAGTCTGAAAAAGTTATAAAAACGAAGCTTTAGTGTTACCTACCTACATCTTTTGCCTTTTCACCCACAAACACAAACAAGTTACATTTACAAGTGCCAGATACAAAATCTTCTTTTTTATTTTTTAGGTAGGTACTTTTAATTATTGACAAACTTTATTATCACAGTCACTTGAATTTACACTTTATTTATCAATAAGTCTCACTTTTAGAAACGTAGAATAGACCACCGGGTGTGATTGGGCAATGAATTTCGTAACGCTTAATAAACCGAAGTGGCGTATCTAATTCGGATGTCTTGTTTAAAATAGACCCCAATTATTAAAAGTCTTCATTTGAATAAAGATCTTCCGTAGAGTAAATTTTGTTTTAGAAGTAGTAAAGCTTATTATAATATACATAACTATAGGTAATAACAATAGATAAATATGATAGGTTTTGCTCACGTAGCTGAGTCGAAGGTCCAGGACTCGTCGTGGGGGCCCCATCGAAGATGTCGATGATGAATCCGAAGGAATCTTGATAAACACTCAAACAATTCACTTTGTCTGTTGTAACGTTTACCCCTACCGCCTGCCTAATATCTAATGGATTTACTAGAAGATATTTGAAACTACAACTTACTATTAACACTGGTTATCTACACTGGATTCTTCCCACAATGAATCAATACTTTTATCAAGAATCTTTGAAGACTGCCAGAAGGAAGCTCAAGATTCAACTGAAAGTCTAGAAGGGAAAACAACCTAATAAATAAACTGAAGACTTAGAAGTGAAACAAATACTACTTTAGCTTGGCCATGAAACATCCAGGGAACCCCTACGTTGTGTAGTGTAACCCAATAAACGAAAGCTAATGAATTTAATAAAACTATGAACGTGAATTGATTACAACCTTCCTACCTGCCTAAAATTATTGATCTATATACTTACTACAACTTTTATTTGTATGATAACTACATATTTACAGGTAAGTGCTATTAGTGAATTTCAATTTACATAAAGGTAAAAATAATGTAGTTTTTTTTTTGTGTTGGTTTAAAAGGCAAGCCCCTCCATACGCTTTGTAGGCCTTGATCACTACACCCGATTGAATCAATATATAAGACTCTAAAATACATAAATAATAGCAAATATTCAATCGGAGCCCTCGTGGAACACAACCATTGACTTGGACATTCCTCCGACCAACTTATTAATCACTTCCCTTGCTCCTAACTTATATATATTTACATGGTTTGTCTTTTTTGTTCATGTAAATAAATCAACATGATTACATGTTATCAAAGCTAAGGGGACAATTTTATTTATAATCATAAATTAACTGAAACTAGAATAGTTCAATAATTTATAGTATAGTAACTTTATTAAATCATGAATTTCATAATAGATAAGTATTTGAAAATATAATAATATGACTCTAATTTTGTAGCCAAGTGGGAAGTGATTTATTATTTTAAAAGATTAAATATATAATATGAAATAGTGAATATTCTTTGATCTTATTGGAATATAGGATAATTGTTATGAAATAGTGAATATTATATAATCTTATTCAAATATATTATAAATAGTTGTAATAAATATATCCTAGCTAACTTTATTCCTACTATATCCTTGCTATCCTTTTTTACATAAGAATTTATTGCTTTAACAAGGAAACAAATACTTCTGTTGGTTAGAATTTACATAACTTTCTCAAAATATGGAAATTGGACAGGAATCTGATCTACCTTCAAGTTATTTGTAATTATTGAGCAATATAGGACCAGAAATGATTTAAATAAGTATCTAGAACCCTTATTTGTGGTATATTGACACTTATTAGAGTAAATTTCTCCGTCAATCAATTCTTTCCCGGCGCTGTTACTTGTTTTTAAACTCAAAGTCAAATAATCTTCTCTGCCATATAGATACTACAATAAATCATCTTTGAAAAGTTTATTTAAGTATGTATCTACTTTATTCTTTGAATAATTACTATAGCATAGATTCTATAGAAGTATTTATTTACCTAATGAAAAATCAATAATTTGAACAAAGAACCATAGAACAAATTTGAAGGTAGGTGTATATTTTTTATTTGATAAGAATTTATTATTTTTGAAGTGAGATCTATTGTCAGGTTTTAGTTATTTGATAATCATCATCATCATCATCACCAGCCCGCTTCTGCCTATTTGTATCTATCCAGAAGTCCCTATTCTAAACTAAAATAAGTTGAACCAAAGCTAAAATAAGGGAATGTGTAATGTGTAGGTTTTTCTCTAGCTAGCTAAATACTGAATGAGCGAGGTAGAAGACCTTTAGTGTACCTATCTAATCCCTATACCAGTGTGATGGAAATTGCAGCCGTGGGTTAGCGTCCTTCAAGAAATAAAGTGTAGGTATAACTTCTCAATCATATACGAGAGACAAAAAGTAAATACGAGTAGAAAGGTGACTTAGCTTCGCACACGGTGTTCCGCCTCGGCTCCACGCGCCTGGTCCTCAAGCTCCCACGGCACCGATCACTCCCTCCATCTGACCGTCTGCTCACCACGGCTGCTCACAAAAAAGTGAAAAGTGCCCACGCGCTGCTCGCTTACGTGGATATTATCCTCTACCCTCAACTCGCCGATATCAATATTAAGGCTCACCTACACTCAGAATAATTATCTTGATTATTCTGTGATCCGAAATCGGTACAACGAAGCTTGGCACGAAGTTAGCCGACACCCTGAATGATTTAATAGACAACTTTTCCAAAAATCCCACGGGAAAACCCTTCCAAAGCGCAACAAATCCCTCGGAACATCCAGTCGTAGTTTAAATTCATTATTTGCGAAATAGTTAATGTTTCGGCATCGATGGAACATTACATTCAACCCCTTATATTTTTGTAGTATCGCAAGTATATTATATAATTGAGATATGGAAAAAATATACACCACCCTTTATTTTCGCAAATATCAAATTCATAGAATTTAAACGATGAAAAATTTGTAAAAGGAAATTCCGATCATCACCTCAATATGTCTGTGTGTGTGAGTGTAAAATGACTCAGATGATTAGCCAACAAGATCCCCAGAAATTATCAAAAATCAACGACCATCCCTATTATTATTTATTATTTACATAACTATTGATCGAATACTTAGTAGATTATTCATGCTCCAATAAACCGGGAACAAGGGGATACCCTGTCGATCAGAAGGATCCAATACTAAATGAGAAACCACAGAACCTTAAATTTATTTTTAAGAATTTTATGGCATCTTTAGCACGCCCTCTTAGAGCACGAACTCTCCCACGCCCTATGTTTTCGACGATGCATCATCAATAGAAATTAATAAAGTTCAAGTCTCATTCTAACAATCCCCAGGAACAATGTCCACCAATCTCCGAGCTTGATGTAGAGTGTAGAAATATCAAGTATCATTTTACCAAAACTAGAAAGAGAATTATTATTGTGAACCATTATTGCATTCATGTTTACAACTGATTCACAACTTTTCAATCCCTCTCCAATCCAGCAAAATGACAAACTTTGTGTAAAAATATTTTTTTTCTTTAAGTAAGTACATGTTGAGTATAGAATATTATGAAGATACTGTACATACAACAGTATAATTTGACTATGCTGTCCTATCCTAACACCAAAATCTTCATAAATATTCTCTTTTGTATAGTGTTGTGTCATTAAGGTGAAATCGGAATCTTTCCTTCAGTGCAGGAGAACAGCCATGATATTTTACTAAAGCCACTTTCACTTAACTACATATAATATGTTTGTAACTACGTATTATTTTTCCAATACTTAGATTCCTAGATATTCAATTCACCACAACTCTCATCCTCTTTCTCTGATTCACGCCACACTAATAAACATCAAGGCCTTCTTCCTCCCCACTGATTAAATCAATAAAATATAATGTATCTAATTATTAATTTTATTTTCTATCATTTACCCGCAGTTAAAACCTACCTACCTAAATTCAAAAGAAAATACATCTAGTTTATTTACACTTCGATCAGAATGTGTTTTTAGTGTAAAGTGTATTTGTTTTCCGTCATGATCAACTTTTGGTATGTAGGTATTTTTCTAAGCAAATTGTTTCAAAGTAATTGTATTTTTTTTTTTTTGTGTAAAGTGTAGTGTGTCGTGTGGAGTCTGTAAAAGGTACTTTGTATAAACATCTATAGCCTGTATAGACGTCTTATGTGTTAATGCGTGCATAGCTAACTTAAATAATAAATCGACTAAAGCACTTGTACACGTTTGTGCCCGTGTAGAACCGCCTTTCTTCGCCAATTTACTACAAAAGCAAGACTAAGAGTGTATGGTGTGTAAATTACTTGAACCAATTTGCACACTACTAACTGACGGTCCGATATTATACCCATATTACAGGCTCTGCCTAATTTAGGGTCGGATGGTCGTGTGTGAGATATCCCCACATATTATTAAGTTAGTAGTTAAAAAAAAAAAGTCAACTATTTATTTATAAAAATCTTTTTTTTCTTTTAAGATTTTACTCAGTATTATTATTTTGAAATTTTTATTAAAATACTTATTACATAAGTAGCAATAATTCTTGTATCTACATTAGTTGATCATTTGGAAAATATTTGTGAAATAAAGGTAACTTTTGGAATAAATTTCTTTTTTAGCTAAATAAGTACCTATATAATAGGTAACTACTCAATCAAGTTTTACAGAAACAATATACCAAAGTTTCCCTTATAAATTTTTTTTTTTTTTTATTATTATTTATTTATTTTCAAATACATACATATTACATTACACAATATAAATCCGCCAAACTATAGACACATAGTTTGTTGGCGGAGAGAGCTCTCTTAAACATAAACATTAAATATCTACATTACCTGCTATATCTACCCATGTTAGTGACTCGACTTTATGGTGATAAATTCGCGACACTACATCTAATATATAGTTACTTAAGTATATAATTTAGTTAAGCTATGCAACATATTAATGACTACATTATATCTAAACAGTTCGAATTCATAATATACCTACATCATTCAGTTCTTTCTTAAACAAATCCAACATAATAGTTTTTAATTTTTGCTTTATGACAAATTTACTTAACTTTTTGGTTTCTTTTAACAATGGTATACTGTTAAATATTTTAGGCACTAAGTATTTTCGAATTCTTTGACCATAGTAGTTCTTATGTTTTGGTTGATAAAGTTTACCTTTTTGTCGGGAAAAATAATTTTGTACAACAAGTGTTTTATAATCATTACAATAATATTGTTCAATAGCTATACAGTAATTTACTTTGCTATGTACTGGTAATATTTTACAAAGAAGAAAGAGTTTTTCATATTCATTATTACAATTATTTTTAGTTCTTTTGTCTACTAAGTATTTTAACAGTCTAATTTGTAGTTCTTTAATTTGATCGAGATAGGTTTTAAATGTTCGGCCGTATGTACTTAATCCATAGTTCAGCAATGAGTCAGCAAGAGCGTAATAAACACTATATAAGGTGCTTCTATTTAATATTTTACTTAAGTGATAAAATTTACCCAATATTGTTCGGAGCCTGTTACAAACATCGTTAACATGTGATTTCCAGCTCATGTGGCTATCGATATATACACCTAGGTACTTATACTTGTCTACAAAATCAATTTTATTGCATTTACAGGTGAGTTTACCGTTATGCAAGCATTCATAAGTATGACCTAGAATGTTTATATCCGACTTATCAATATTTCTGGCTATTTTGTTATATGGAGAATATATATGCACACATTTGGTCTTGCTCAGGTTTATTATTATGCCATTGTCATGGGCCCATTTAGTAATGTTTTCAAAGTCTGATTGTATCTTGTCTATGACAGTTTGCAAATTTTTTGAAGCATATAGTAAGCAAGTATCATCCGCGTGTGTCAAATGTGTGTGTGTGTGTGTCTGAACGAAGTATCAATAAACCCTTCATTTCCCAGTTGTATTTGTCATGATTATAAATCGCACTCAATATTAAATAAGTAAAACTTCATTCTTCATCATCCTTTAATCAACTATGTAAGACCTGGCCAGGTACCTTTAACATTCTTATCATTCAGACTTTAAAATGACGTTTAAAGTAGTTTTCTTCCTTCCACATTCTTTGCCCTTTCAATTTTTTGAAACATTATAATCACGACATAATCCCCGGGAAATGGCTATGTAAATACCCTACCCTTTTGTTTTCTCTGTAAAAGAAAATTATATCAGATCAATTTTACCAAAATTGAAAGTTCCTACTCTCATGTAACAGACAAATCCACCCCAATATTCCATCGATACCAAAACATTAAAATACCGCCATCTAGTTTTTTTTTCTACAACCTATTACACTAATACACTATTTATTTTATCAAATATGTCTAACTACTACTTCTACTTCAAGCATTTTCTACCCTCAGTAACTACCTAAGTCGAAAATATGTTACTAGGTAACTAAAATATTTCTGAGATATTACAACTCTCCTTCACAACCCCTATTTGAAAAACACGGTCTCCATTATCCTTATTCTAGGCTGTTTATGTAAATGTGCCTTACCTGTCTAACTGTCAAATTTATTAAAACTAAACTGTCAATGTCAACCTGACATAACCTTAACCTGTTTGGCTGTTTTTTTTTCCGCACTAATCAAAACAAAAGCATGCGTCGTTGTGTTCAACAACATCGATCGCACGAAGAAATCTAAAGTTTACCCGATTAAACTTACGAAACTCTAAAATAATGAGTGAATCTTACAGGTAAGTGTCATTATTCTTTCAAATACCCTGTATGCATGCTACTAAACTAAGTCCTCATGCCCAAATTATCATGATTCAAAATAAACAACCTCTGAATTGTTAGTTATTTATACATACAATAGCTCTGTTTTACGGATCTTGTGTTTATAATAGACCTATTGTTATAAAAATCTAACTCAATTAAATATCTCCCATACAGTTTTTAATTGATACTGACAAGACTAACCAACTTATATTTTAACTTATTGTCAACCCCTCACCTTTTAAATAAGTACCTATCCTAATCATTTGGTCTCCAACTCCTATATTTACATAATTTTATTTGAATTATACCTATATCATTATTTGTTTTATTTCAGGACCAAACATAACAATGCAAACCCAACTACACTCTTTGTTGAACTAAAACCCATGATAAACCACTGATCAAACCATCCACTGTGACAAAACATTCACAATCCCTCACTAATTATATACCAAAGTTACTATTCTACAATAAGTAAGTACCTATTTCTTTTCTACATATGTTGTAATCCAATTTTAATTATACTACCCTGTACTTAGATTTTGTTAGATTGCTATGAAAATCATACCCCTGTAGATCCAATATTGATTACCATTCATAAAGCCATTCCCTAAATGTATTATCCTATTAGTCTACTTAAGTTATATTGAACTAAATAGTCATTTCCTGAATTTTTATAATTATGTAAATCATCACAATACTTAGCTTTTCTAATTAAATTCTATTCTTCTTTTCAGGATATGACATACTTGGTGAATGCTGATGATGATGATGTTCTATATTTGACAACCAAACTCTGAGACTATATACTATGAAGTAAACATCCTGACTCAGGTAAAGAAGCGGATTGCAACGACACTCAAAATAGGAACAACTAAACTACCCACATAACTCTTAACTTACAGAGAATATATTGACACTAAATGAGGTCCTAGCCTACTTTATATGGTCTAACACTTTATCAACAACAGTTTACTTGATCTACATTAATTGTTTTCTAAATTTATTGTTATGTCTGACCGCTACCCTTTCATCACAAAATATTTTTTTATTATTTTTTCTTTCAAATGAGATTAATGTTATATTTTCTTTTCTTTATTAACTGTAACTCATTGTATTTGTTTAGAGAAATGTCTGATAACATATTCTGCTACTAATTGGCTCTCTGGAATTTCATAATTAGAAATGTCTAATTATGAAATTCCAGGGGGCTTTTCCGGTTACTCTAAGTTAGAATGATAGCATAGATAGTGTTACAGTTCTATCCCAACTCCTATGATCAATGTTGTATAATATATCTACTCTTTCAGACATTCAAGTATAATAATTTAAGAGCCTAGTTTTTAAGCACCTAGTCGATGACAAGCAAAGATCCGATCCAGAAGCACAATTAACCACATCAACAAACCAAAGAACCCGCACAACAAAACTCATACAACCAATACCAAACTGAACCAACCCAGCCAAAAGGATAATTAATAATTATAGACTAGTTGCTATAAGTACCGATTCCCCCGCAACCAGGCCAGTCCAGCCCGGAACCAACCATACAAGCTCCGCCACGCAAACTCCTCGATCCACCGATGCAGCCGACCGCACCTCCAGACCAAAATCTCCACCCCTCATCTACCTGGGCCAGAATTTCTTTATCTATTCTAATCATTTCAGGTTGTTCATAAGGACTAAAATGCGCCGCGTTTTCGTTACATTTGTTTTTTTTTTTTAAAATATAATTTTTGATTTTAATAAATGTTTTACTGCTTTTACCTAAAATAAAACCATATCATTATTTTACCTACAACCCCTATTCACTTAAAATTCCCTAATCAGCTACATAATCAGAGAGACCGTTCATAGTGATTCAGAGCAACACTAATATGACGTACCTATAGATAAATCAGCCTTTATACAATTATGTTTTATGTTAATCTCTTTAAAGGTAAGTAACTTATTAAATTTCATAAATAATGTCCTGAATAAGAATCCATTATATCCAACCCCTGATGATGATTATTATTGTTTCCTCTCACTCCACAAGGAGCTTAGTCTTATACAACCCCTAATCTTTTATAATTCTGTAATGAAATACATAACATTACTACAACCCCTCCTTATTAAGTAAAATTTAATAAATGAATTATTTTCATTTTCCTCATCCTAACTTTATTAACTACCTACACTGTTATTAGTAATCTTACGGAATTCTGACAGTTATCAATTTTAGACAAATCAGAGATCACAAACCTTTTTGGGCTGGCCACTTTTTCAATACGAGTCTGGACATCTGAGACTATAATATATATTTTTTAGTCCCTGTATCCATTTTATTAAGTGCGGCGCTCCAAATTAAAAGGGGATTTACCTACGGTGAGAAATAATTACCGTACCTACCTAAATATATTACAAACAGTGAAAAATACAATTAAAGATAATCTCAATTATCTTATATAATTATCGCTGTCGTAGAAAATATATCTAAAAACAACTAGTAATTATTTTTGAAACGGTAGTCGCGCCGATGTCAGGGCGATGTTGCGTTCGTATTTGAATAGAGGTAAAAAAAAGAGATGTCGCTCTATAAAATTGTATTGTGTGCACTGACTGGCTTGCGTGTCGTCACAGCAAACTGTGAGTCTAAAATGTGCGGTGGTGGTACCAAATTAGCGATACAGGTGAAATTGTGTCAGCGACTCATCGACAGCAGAACACGTTTACCCCATCGGTCATCGGTTCTTCGACAGATGTGACCAGCCCATTGCCACTTAAGCTTACTAACTCGGTGAGCTATGTCGGTGACTTTAGTTCTCTGTCAGATTACTTCGTTCCGGATGCGATCTTTCAAGCATAGCTCCAAGCATAGCTCTTTCCATAGCTCGCTGAGTGACCTTCAGTTTGTGAACCAGTCCCACAGTAAGTGTCCACGTTTTAGCCCCATAGGTCATAACCGGTAGGACACACTGATCAAAGACTTTCGTCTTGAGACTTTGTGGTATGGGCGACGAGAAGACTTGACGAAGTTTGCCAAATGCTGCTCAGCCCAATTGTATTCTTCTATTGACCTCTGATTGGAAGTTGTTTCTACCCAGCTGCAGAGTCTGTCCAATCCAGTGGCGTGCTTTGGGAGGGAATACGTCCAGCAGTGAACTGCTATAGGTATGACGATGGATGGATGATGATGGATTTGTTTATTAAAATCTCTACCTAATCATCACTATTATCATCATCATCATCAGTATCTTCATCACAGATGTTTTCCTTCTCCGTAAGAGCGATGGTATACATTGTACTTAAATTCAAAGAACTCATTGTTACCTACATGTCAGCGCCGAGATTCGAACCCGCATCTCTTGCTTGAGAAGCGGGCGCTTACCCGACTGAGCCAGTTGGACTCGCGCATTGAGTGTTCCGTACAAGTATACTTAATTACCTGAGGTAGTTTTCCTTTTAATTTCATCATAATTATGTACATCTATACGAAATATCAGCTTGATATCTTTACCCGTTTCCGAGAAAAAAGGTGGTGACAACAAAGTGTGATCTTATAAGGGTTCCTTTTTTTCCTTTTGAGGTACGGAACCCTCAAAAAGAATAGTGACAATCGGATCAATCGTTTCGGAGTTATGCGTGGACAAACATACATACCAACAAGCATATAAACGTACATAGGTACATAAACATTTATAAAATTTTGAATATTTGTTTATTAGCCCTAATACTCGTATATTGTCATATGTCAATATGGTGCAGTTCCAATAATCTTACATACATACCGAACATATTATATGTACTTACCGAATAGACAATCTTTTTTTGAAATTGATTAAAAAGGTTTATTATCCCTGAATTTAGTAGGAAGTGATGCCATGCTAAAGAATAAAATAAAGCAATTAAAATTAATTCGATACATGGGTCGTGAGTCGTGATCCTACTTCATATTATAAATGCGAAAGTTTGTAAGTGTATATGTGTATGTATGTATGTATGTATGTGTGTATGTTTGTTATTTCTTCACGTCAAAACGGCTGAACCGATTTTAATGAAATTTGGAATGAAGTTAGCTAACACCCTGGATTAACACATATGTTACTTTTTATCGCGGAATTCCCACGGGAAAACTTATTAAGGCGAAGCGAAGCTCGCGGGAACAGCTATTATATTGAAATATTTGTTATTTTTGTATTAGTTTACTTGAGCAAGTAAATATTTAGATTTATCTTTTTGTATAAAAATATTAAGAAAAAATTATTGCCCAGAAATGGATCGTAATTTTTCATTTTTTCGGTAAAGAACTTTTTTAGTAGCATCACTTATAAAATGTCAGAATTCTTTCCAATTAAAAATCAGAGAGTACCTAGCTATCTTCACAAATTCTTTCCTATTACGTACCGTTCCAATACAAAACCTAGCCTCTTGCGCTTCCTATTTCATGATAAATAATTCTTTCGTTTATAAGTTCGATCACTCCACGGCAACAAATTGTGATTATATCAAGGATATAATCACTTTCCTACCCCTAGTATGTAACAAATCATTACGAACAAAACGCAGAGAGACTTATTATAACGTAAACATGTTGAGAGTATTAGTAAAGTGAGAAATTATAACTTGCAGTGATTTTGTGAATGTAAAATAATGCAGACTGCCAAAATATTATACTAGTCTGTGACGCAATAAAAGTTACTCTGCTAAAAAAAATAACCTTCTGTCTTTTTGTTGTTTGTGGTGCAATGCTGCATAAAGTTTTTCGAACTAAAAACAAACTTTTGAAACTTTCTTCTATCCATAAAATTAAAAGAAATGCCTTTATGTGAAAACCGCCATATTGAGTAAATAGTTACTTACTTATCGCAAAGGCAAACAAAAAACCTTAATGTTTTTTCGAGACAAACGTAAGTTACCTACATACTATGCAAAAGAGTGTTCAATATTGTGGTTTATTTGTAAATAAGTACTATCTTAATCAAATTGACTTGTAAAATTTCAGATAAAAGAACAGAAAACTAGCTGCCTGACATCTAACATGAAGAGATGAAGCAAATTCCCTAATATCCTGGTCACGGCACCAAATTGTAACGTTTACCCCTACCGCCTGCCTAATATCTAATGGATTTACTAGAAGATATTTGAAACTACAACTTACTATTAACACTGGTTATCTACACTGGATTCTTCCCACAATGAATCAATACTTTTATCAAGGATCTTTGAAGACTGCCAGAAGGAAGCTCAAGATTCAACTGAAAGTCTAGAAGGGAAAACAACCTAATAAATAAACTGAAGACTTAGAAGTGAAACAAATACTACTTTAGCTTGGCCATGAAACATCCAGGGAACCCCTACGTTGTGTAGTGTAACCCAATAAACGAAAGCTAATGAATTTAATAAAACTATGAACGTGAATTGATTACAACCTTCCTACCTGCCTAAAATTATTGATCTATATACTTACTACAACTTTTATTTGTATGATAACTACATATTTACAGGTAAGTGCTATTAGTGAATTTCAATTTACATAAAGGTAAAAATAATGTAGTTTTTTTTTTGTGTTGGTTTAAAAGGCAAGCCCCTCCATACGCTTTGTAGGCCTTGATCACTACACCCGATTGAATCAATATATAAGACTCTAAAATACATAAATAATAGCAAATATTCAATCGGAGCCCTCGTGGAACACAACCATTGACTTGGACATTCCTCCGACCAACTTATTAATCACTTCCCTTGCTCCTAACTTATATATATTTACATGGTTTGTCTTTTTTGTTCATGTAAATAAATCAACATGATTACATGTTATCAAAGCTAAGGGGACAATTTTATTTATAATCATAAATTAACTGAAACTAGAATAGTTCAATAATTTATAGTATAGTAACTTTATTAAATCATGAATTTCATAATAGATAAGTATTTGAAAATATAATAATATGACTCTAATTTTGTAGCCAAGTGGGAAGTGATTTATTATTTTAAAAGATTAAATATATAATATGAAATAGTGAATATTCTTTGATCTTATTGGAATATAGGATAATTGTTATGAAATAGTGAATATTATATAATCTTATTCAAATATATTATAAATAGTTGTAATAAATATATCCTAGCTAACTTTATTCCTACTATATCCTTGCTATCCTTTTTTACATAAGAATTTATTGCTTTAACAAGGAAACAAATACTTCTGTTGGTTAGAATTTACATAACTTTCTCAAAATATGGAAATTGGACAGGAATCTGATCTACCTTCAAGGGTTCTACCTTTTTTGGCATAAGATTTATTTGCCTAATCTCGTATTGCATAGTAACGTTTGGTCAAAGTCTCGTTACGCCGAAAATCGTATGGCATAAATCTCGTTTAGTAAAAAGTTATTTCGCATAACATTGTTTAGCCTAATAATGGTATGGCCAAATCTTGAATAGCCTAATAATGCTATGGCATAGGTTTATACAAAGTAATAATATTCGTTTGGCTTTAACTTTGACGGAGCGTCTCCCTACATAGCGCAAACTGGTGCCTTGTATTGTTTCCTCTGTTTGGAAAACGCTCCGCTCCGCTTCGCTGCGCTCCGCTTTGGTTTTGATGAACATGTGCACCTAACACGCTCCTCCTCGCTTTGCTCGTCGTCGCACCTATTTTTAGGTTTCGATCTCATGGGGTTTTTAATAATTATATTGGTCGTTAACTTTCGATTTTTTGATCATACAATATCGTGATTTTCGGGATGTAGGAGAAAAATACCACAATTTGTACATTTACTACATACTTAATATATTATTTATTAAGATAACATTAGGAGAAACAAGATTATACATAGGTATAGACGAACATAAATTTGAGCAAACGAAACTTAGGTGTTTAAAGATTGTGCCTAAAGAGTTTTAGACGAAACGAGCCCTATGCCACATAAGTCTTGGCAAAGTGATGGTTCGGCCAAAAAAGTTTAGACCATACGAGTTATGCGAAATGAGTTTTGGTCAATAAAGATTATGCGAGATGAGCGGAACCCACCTTCAAGTTATTTGTAATTATTGAGCAATATAGGACCAGAAATGATTTAAATAAGTATCTAGAACCCTTATTTGTGGTATATTGACACTTATTAGAGTAAATTTCTCCGTCAATCAATTCTTTCCCGGCGCTGTTACTTGTTTTTAAACTCAAAGTCAAATAATCTTCTCTGCCATATAGATACTACAATAAATCATCTTTGAAAAGTTTATTTAAGTATGTATCTACTTTATTCTTTGAATAATTACTATAGCATACATTCTATAGAAGTATTTATTTACCTAATGAAAAATCAATAATTTGAACAAAGAACCATAGAACAAATTTGAAGGTAGGTGTATATTTTTTATTTGATAAGAATTTATTATTTTTGAAGTGAGATCTATTGTCAGGTTTTAGTTATTTGATAATCATCATCATCATCATCACCAGCCCGCTTCTGCCTATTTGTATCTATCCAGAAGTCCCTATTCTAAACTAAAATAAGTTGAACCAAAGCTAAAATAAGGGAATGTGTAATGTGTAGGTTTTTCTCTAGCTAGCTAAATACTGAATGAGCGAGGTAGAAGACCTTTAGTGTACCTATCTAATCCCTATACCAGTGTGATGGAAATTGCAGCCGTGGGTTAGCGTCCTTCAAGAAATAAAGTGTAGGTATAACTTCTCAATCATATACGAGAGACAAAAAGTAAATACGAGTAGAAAGGTGACTTAGCTTCGCACACGGTGTTCCGCCTCGGCTCCACGCGCCTGGTCCTCAAGCTCCCACGGCACCGATCACTCCCTCCATCTGACCGTCTGCTCACCACGGCTGCTCACAAAAAAGTGAAAAGTGCCCACGCGCTGCTCGCTTACGTGGATATTATCCTCTACCCTCAACTCGCCGATATCAATATTAAGGCTCACCTACACTCAGAATAATTATCTTGATTATTCTGTGATCCGAAATCGGTACAACGAAGCTTGGCACGAAGTTAGCCGACACCCTGAATGATTTAATAGACAACTTTTCCAAAAATCCCACGGGAAAACCCTTCCAAAGCGCAACAAATCCCTCGGAACATCCAGTCGTAGTTTAAATTCATTATTTGCGAAATAGTTAATGTTTCGGCATCGATGGAACATTACACTGTTTATAATATAGTAAACAAAAATATAATTCCTAATGGCAGCAATATTTCCCAAATTCACTATTAATCTGATAATTATGACCGCTCCGAATCACAATGGCAGAACAACACGACGTAAACTGACGACGACTGACTTCTTGTCAAAGTAAAATTAACCTACCCTACAAAAAGGAGTAGATTGATTTCACTCTACCCACATGCAAATATTAAAATGTGTTCCACCGGTAGGGATAGAACAGTTAAATGTTGATTCTCCGGAGAATACGGATATATTTATATATTATCCATTAAACCTCAGGAATCAGGAACAAGAAGGAAGTCCTCAACAATGCAAAATATTAATTTAGGAGATTAGCTAAGGTATATCGGGGAAGCCGGGTGCAAAACTGCCACCATCAGCGTAAAACTTAACAAACGACATTGCAGAGGAAGAAGCCGTCAATCATTTAACAAAATGCACTTATTGTAGCAAATTTTGATATCCAAAGCAAAAATAACACGAAATATAAAATGCAGCTTATAATTATCGCCCGAGGCTAGAGATGTGCGGACAAATGTAAGAGCAAGCCGTAAGTATAGAGGCAAAGCAATAACTGTTAAAAGAACAGGTGATTATTCACAAGAATCATCACGGTATGGCACGGGCAGGGCATCTGCTGCTCGTATTTGCATGGCCCTGATTGGATGCAAGATTAATTCCTATAATATTTTTTGTCTTGATCCTTATTTAGCGGTAATCAGGCGGACTGAGAAAAAAATGATCATTATCATACTTCAGCCCTTAAGCTATTTTTTCAGCCGAAGGGGTGTTATTTGTTAAGGGTCCGATTAATGCGATGCAATTAGTTTTTTTCGGTTATTTTCGGCAAAAACTCCAATATTTAATATTCAAATCCGCCGGATGAGCAAGCTGTACGGAATAGTGATTAGGGCTTAGATACTTTTTTGGCTGCTAAGTTTTATCGATCGGCAACTGCCACATGCTAATATTAAAAATGATTGAACATATTATAATGCAAAGTATCTATACTAAAAAACAAAAAGGGCACCTTAACTAGCAAAACTTATTCATCAAACGTCAAGCGGGAGCGCAAACAATTGAAATTCATACGGCGAAATTATCACTCCATCTCGCAACTGTAACCCTTTCGGGGCATCATTAGGCGAAATAAGACCATTAGCAGTCCTTTCTCTTAGCCCCGGCATGAGAGGGTTAAATCGGCCCTTGTAGCACAATGGCTTTATTCTATTACCAACGCTTACACGGGCGATGTGATAAATATGAATGTTGAACAAGGATTACTACGCTCCTATGCCGGGGGTCAAAATATTTGAATGCCAGACGACAATTTGTTAAGGTTTAATTGGCCTAGGAGTTGCCTTATGAAGCTCTTTGCATTATGGTTCTATGAACAGAACTTGGTGAGATCAAAGATAAGGATTTTCACATGAGTAATTTAACCTATGTAGCTATTAATATACCTACATGTTGTTTAGTTCGCCCAACTGGATCTTGCAAAACTTTCTTTACTTTATCACTAGTGACGATTACTGTATCGAAACTTTAATGTGATCGACCCAGTGACATACAGCACAAAAATCATTCAATGTTTCCATGTAACAAAAAACTCGAGGATTACACGACAATATAGCGTTTCAAGTACACTCACGACAAAAATCCGCTACAACGCAACTGGTTCTACGATAATTATGCCAACGAAATCGCGTGGATGACTAATTACAAAGAACCGAGGGGCAAAGCTTAGAGTGAAAGAGAATGAATAAAAAACATATATGAACGATACAGTGGTCGAGTGGCCCGGTGCGCGCCGCTCACATCTGTTCAGAAGCAACCCCCGCGGATTAAAAGTGATAATTATTCTGTAGCGATAATTATTGGATTTAAGCATCAAATAATAATAGTCGCACAGCTAAAATCGATGTTCTGAATGCCTATGGCAATTTGCTGAATAAGCCGTACATAGGGCATTGAAAATAAACTATTGATGAAATTACTATACTTGTTAACGAATTTTAATAATGTTTATATTTAAAGTTATTGTTGTATTAATCTGTAATACGTTTGTACATGAGTAACCAAAAAAAACATAATTTTAATCTCCACATTTTATCTGAAATACAACCATAACTCTATTAAATATTCATAGGTCTGCAAGTCAGTCATCTGTACAAATAATGTGATTATCTTAATCAGAATAAGTAATTTACCAGATTCTAAATTTACATGCAGCATTGTTTTCGAATGCACCCTAACCTCTAAAAGTCTCGAACCATATGGACTGCCACGTGCTGGAAGGGTTAAAACTCTTTTGTTTCTTTGAAATAATGAAAAAAAATTGCTACTATGACGGTATCATTTTCAATGCTCGATGTAATTACTGTGATTCTGTTAATTGTAGCTTTGTACTGCTGAATGGCTTTTGTTCCTGAGTGTACTCTTGCTTTGACCGTGTTTTTACATGCTTTAGCCAAATTGGAGAGCTCTTTTGTTATTGTTTCACATATCTCGTGGGGGCCTTTGATTTTAGTGTTGTTTTATAGGAATTTATTTGAATAACCTTTCGATTACTTATATTAAGAACATTATTGGGCATGGGCATGTCACTTAAAATATTACAAAATGTGTTATGCGTTTCATTATTAAATAGGTACTAACGAAACGTACCTACCTTCAATCATTACAGGCTTACTTAGCAAGGAGTTTGCTACAACTAGGTAGGTATATCTAAATATAACAATTCAAACCGAAGGCAGCATTTGAGGGGATTTTGTGTTTTAGCATTCATATCGTAGTTTAATTACACATTCATATGCAAATGAGAAGGCGAGGTTTCTTTCATACATTCGCGATTGCAATAGGCATGCATTCATGCGTGATTCGGAACACGGTAAGTACTGTAATTAGTACAGATATGGAGGGAGATTTTTTGTGGAAATTGCCAGAACGAATTTGAATGTTGATTTATGCTAAGCTGTATCGATTCGCTTTGTTTATGGCTCGGGTGGTGAGTTTTACATGTTGATTCAGGATAGTATGTACTTAGTTAAAATTAAGTTATTATTTTCTCTACAAACGCACACAATTTTAAAGCATTATTTTAATCATTTGTAAGTACACACGAAATCACACACAAATAATAAAATGATATCGAATATGAAAATAAAAACTTAGTAAAACCATCGTATAACATCAAATAAAAAATTAAAACCAAAGGTTTTTTGCAATACGAATGTCTTGTTTGTGTTCATTTTATTAAAGCATTCACTTCATTCTCTGACGGTAGGTACAATATTGTAGACAATTTGGTGCTTTTATCGTAAATCGAAATGGTGTGCTTCAGGCAATAAAATAAATCTTAACTTAAGAGGCATGGTACGGCCGCATACTCAACCGGTCACATTACACCGTTAATTAAAAAACAAAATCAATTTTATTAATTGAAGGTGTTAAAAACAGGCGGTGGGGGCGTAGCAGGCATTCTTTAATCGAATGCAGAATTGTGTTATTTGAGGTCCACGCGTGGCTCTTGAATAAATTTTATCTCCTTCGACTAATTTGGTTACAAATTTATTTCGTCGAGAGATCGTTAACAAGGGCTTGTACCGGGGCTATCTGGGCCTCACTCCTTAATACCGAGACATCGTCGTTATAACAATATATCGACACTTGACCGCTGATAAAGCGAAGACGAAACCACACTTAGGATTAAATAATATTGTTTAAAAATGCCTGGGAAGATCTCAGAAATAACGAATAAACTTTTTATTGTGTCTCCGAGGTCCAAACTATAAAATGAGGGAAACGAAGACATTGCTTTTAAGATTTCGGTGTGTAACGTTGCATTAATTTAAGCTTAATTTTTGATGTGTCAAATTGAATGGCCAAGCTTTGGCCTAGGGCATGCAATACCGGAACTATTTCCAATACCGGTATTGAGTTCCGGTATTGCAACTCAATACCGGGATCCCGGTATTAATACCGGTATTAGATTTCCTTGTAATAAATGACATATATTGTGATTAAAGGTCGTATAGGTCAAAATAAAACGAGAAAAAGCAATGAAATACAGTTTTTTGTAATAGATTTTTACGAGAATTGAGTATTAGAATTTAAATTTTACAATAAATTATTATTTTTACATCCAGTGTCCGTTTACGCATGGACAACAGTAGATATCAAACGGCCGAAAACTGCATCAAACGGTTGGAGACAAGTACGCTTTCACAGTACAAAGGAATACTATATCTTAATCGCTTTATTATAGCCTAAAAAAAGTCCGATTCCGGTATTACTTCAATACCGGTATTAACTTTCAATACCGGTATTGAAAAAAGCGTGAATTTTGTCCCTGATACCGGTATTACGAATACCGGTATTGCGGTATTGCATGCCCTACTTTGGCCGCACATGTAGGTACGGTAGGTCACACCCTAAATGTACCTCAGCATTAAAGTTCAATGGGAAGTCTTTCATTCACACAAAAAATATAGTTAAAGTGTTTGTCATTGAAACGCTAATAATATGCCAAAACCTACAACGCGTTCTTCCTTCAGCAATCAAACCAATGTACCAAAAGTATCATCATCACAACCTTCACGTCCCCACTGCTGGGCACGGGTCTCCTTCCAATGAAGAAAGGGTTTTAGGCCTAGTCCACCACGCTGGCCTAGTGCGGGTTGGTGGACCAAAAGTACAGCAAAACTCTCTCAACCACTACCTACCGTATTTAGTGTTGCCAGCCTATTACTTAATCCGTGTAGTTTGATAGAGGTGGTGTGAATAAACAGATCAGGGTATCGGCGTGTGGGCCCGGTACACGCCGCGCCGCGATTGTAACTCTCTCGCTACATTGACATTGGGCGAGCAGGGACGGACTCAGGTGGTTTACTTGCTGTTAATTTTTATTATTGTCTATTTTTTATGACTAAGTTTTTCTTACTGCGTTCCTATTGGTCCACGTTGAACTTAGAATTAATATTGTGTACCAAATTCCCTACGGTATATGTTCTAAAATTAGCATATTGTTTTCAGTTGAATCATAGACAAATAATATTGAATACTTAATAATATCCATGTGTCGTTTATTTGTTTTTTTTTTTATTTTTTGCCACCTATATTTAATTGATGACCATTTCTCTATACCTTATCTACGAAAAACTAAAGGCCACAAAGAATAAAATTTAAAACTTCAAATTTCGAATTTGGAATCCGTCCCTCGCAGTGAATATGCGAAGTGCAAAACGCTGTTGAGGCGCGAGCGCGGCGTGATTTACCGAGCGGCACCGGCCACGTGGGCCGCTCCCGCACGGTGTTGCCATTGTCAAGGGGAAAAATTTACTCCTTCGTTCTGTTTCGTGATATCTTCTTCTCGGAGTTTTCTTTATGGTTCGCTACATTAGATAGTGTGTGAAGAGTTGAACGGCAGAAAACACACTGGTATTCACTGTGGTAGTTAGTTGATGATGATGGAAAAACGTTGAGGAAAACAGTAGGTGTAATCATTGGACTTGGAGTAGAGGGAGAAATTAAGGATCTAAATTTTTCGATAAAGATAATAAATATTTACCTACGTACTTACCTAAATCCATTTTTTTTATTCATACCGTGGGTTTAATAAGAACCAATCCTCATAAAACAAAATCAGTAGAGGCACACTTCATAATTTCTTTCACAAGTCAATTTATAAGTTGGTGCTTCTGCCAAGTCACTCAATCACACTCTCATAATATGTTTGAGAAAGTGCTTGCCCAGGTGTGCTCCAGAGTTCCCACCCACGAAGAACCAACATTCATTATAGAGACGATTAAACACACTAATATAATAGACAGGTACCTGAATAAATAAGTTACGTTAAATTAAGAGCGTCAGTAAGAAAAGTTTTTGAGAATTGTTGATTCTATATCTATGTGTCTGCAAGACTAAGTGGCAATATGCCGACCACATATGCCAACATTGACCACATATGATTTTTGACTGGCAGATTAAACGGTGGAGAAGGATCTGCGCGAGCTCAAAGCGGACAACTGGCGAGAACTTGCGCAGAACAGAGAGAAGTGGCGCCTTTTGGTAGCGGAGGCCAAGATCCACGGAGGACAAGATCGGGTCAACGAGCCATCAAGAGTGAGTGAGTGAGTGAGAGTAAACGTGTCCTCCAGCCCGCTGCCGCTGGACCGACGACTTCAGGCGTTAGTGGCTGGATGGGGAACGCCGAGGTCAGACTGATTCGATCCTTGGGACACGGTACAGGCCGATGTTTTCAGCAGATTATAGAAAAAACGATTCCAACAAAAAACGAACTAGATAGTTGTCATGAAGCCCGTAACCATCACGGGCTTCAAGACCACTATCTAGTTCGTTTTTTGTTGAAATCGTTTTTTTAGGATGCCACTAGCACTACCTGCATAAAATAAACTAGGACAAATCCCAACTATGACAACTACCTACCTCCTCTTCAGGCATCTAGAATCTACAAATAACCGTACAGTTATAAAATTACCATCACCAGATACGGACTAAGGCAAGTATACAAAGTCGCCAGTGATACCACATGATGCGCCAGCAGAGTCCTGACCCCGGGTCACACTCTCGCGCCGATCATAATTACCAGTGAAATAACCTGATTGTGATCACACGCACACTCGCGCAGCCGTGTTGTTGTGTGTTGTGTAAACACTGGCTCTCAACATTTTGACGGTAAGAAGTAGCGTAGATACTACAGTGACGTATGGAACAGCAGATGGAACTTTTTCGCGGCTAGCGAGTGAATTAAAACCGTTGGTGGTGATTATTATGGAGTATTATGATTAAACGTTAAAAAAAACTAAATGTTATCGCAATCAAGATACGAAATATTAACTACACTACTTACTAAACTAAATATAACACTTTGAGAAACACCGGCCATCAATGAATTCTGACATACACAAGACAGTCTTGTGTGGCGCGGACTGGCTCCGAACACTCCAACACAACTTCACTATTTTGTCTAACCGCTTGTTAAATAGCCGGCACAAACCGTCGATACATCAATCAAACAAACAAATACATATCATTTGAGAGCCATACCTTTTTCACTTCAATTAGATCTTTTGTAAGTGTGGCCGGTCCACAAAAACGGACATAAGCCGAAATAAAATTTAATGCGTCGTTAAACTTCTTCTTTTAAATAGTGTATGGTATGATCTATTGTTGCAGACGAGTATTGTTACGGAGATATTAAGTGAATTATTGTGCTGTTTTCTTTGTGATATTAATCAATCATCGTTGAGCAGGCTGCGTCTTGAAACTTAAAAAGACAAACAAAATAATCTTGAATAGACTTTCAGTATCTACTTTTCAAGTATAATCTACGTTAATGATATGAAAATATGAATCTGGTTCATCAACCCTACAAATATCTACCAGTAAATATAAGGTTAATATTTTATACACCGATCGGACAATACACTCACAATGCACTACCAATCTTTTCCTCAATCCGAACTCTGCGCAGCGAAATGTCGATCATTTTAATTGATCGTTCACCGCGCGTCGTGCTAAATGGGAATTGTATAAAATATTTAAAACTCAGCCACTTAATCAATTTACAAAGATCGCTGGAAGCTCTCAATTATTCTGAGGTCAGAGATTATTGGGCATGGGAGGAGACGTGACGTTTGTTTGAAGAGTTAGGGAAAATACCTGCATATAAAAGTACTTACAAAAAAATATGTAAAATTGAAATAAAAACAGGACACCGGCAAAATAGGAATCAATCGGCCTAGACTATGATATAGGTTTAAGGAATGACCAAAATTTTAAAGAATTATATAATCTTAAAATACTCGTATAAATAAGAAATATACATGGATACTATTGGATACGAGTACATAATAATTTTTCTCGTCTGCATATTCTGTTACTCGTCCGTCTGACAATTCGTCAACATCATCAGGAATCGGTAAAGGGTGATCCTATTGGATTGGGTGTGTCCTTATCTCCGGTTTATGGTTCGATCTTAAATAAGATTTACGATAAAGCACGCCAGGACTTGCTCACTAACATTAAAAAATAAAAAGGGTTCAAGTGTGATACAAAAACAGGTCCCGTACCTTGGTTCCCTAGATCATTTTGGAACTCTTTATTTATTATCATTAAGTACCATTTATTTTACAATATTCCTTTAGACTACTAACAAAGATATTATAGGATGCAACAAAGATGAACATAATTAATGCAATTCAAAGTAAGAACTATAATGCTTCTCATTCGCCCAAAGTCTGCCAAGACACTAGTACCTTCTACTAGATACCTTTACAACGAGATCAAACTGCAGTAAGTAGATTAGTAACTAATCTATGCTCTACAAGTCTACACTTTGCAATGTAGTGAAGTATTCAAACAATCCATAACCGTTTATCCGAATGAGGGCAGGACCCCAAATAAGTGACAAGAAGTTGAGGCAGATACATCCAATTGTGATGGAAATGCTTTCTGCAGTAAAATTAAACGATAACTCTGTCCTTTAGAGTGAGATTTAAATGACTTAGGTGATTTTATTGGACCCACCAGTGCTAGTGTGGGCAGTGATTCTCGATTTTATGTCTCGATATTATGAGTAGTAGCGATTATGAGACAAGATGTAATGTCAATTTTAAATGTCCAACCAAAGTGTTATTAGGCGTAGTATAAATTTTCGTTTAGTTTTGTTTGGGTTGCTGGGAGGATCGTTAAATTTTATTCTAGGATAAGTTTAAATAAAGAGTAGATTAACATATTTTATTTATTTTATGCTTTATTGCACAAATATAATCTTTAATTATACAAAAGGTAGACTTAGTGCTAAAAACATTTTCTACCAGCCAACCTAGAGAAGCTACAGGAAAACCAGTAGAAAGCAAAGCACGTAAATTGTTTTTTCGCAAATTATCAAAAGTTGTAAAAAAAACGTTGTTCAGCCCCTGATGCCGAGTTGCTGAAAGGGACTTTAAGCTAATGTCGACATTAAATCTATGTCTGTCTCTTTCTGTCCGTATACTGTCAAAGGAAGGCAACAATACATTTAATGCCTTTAACTTAAAGATCCTTTTTGCAACTCTGTGTTAAGTCATCCTCTTTTGGCTTATTAGACCTCTTTTGCAACACCCTGTATACAAATCGTAATGTAACAAACAAGTGCAGCATGCTTAGTTTGAATGTCAATTTCGACCGCTGTCATTCTAAACCTTCAGCCATACCATAGACAATACCGTTGATTACCTACGTTCATTTCTCCGGCTTAAGACCACTAGGTGTGGTTGTAAACTGCACAATCAAACAGCTGCTGTCATAACGGGTTGCCATTCAAAATCGCACTGTCATTCTAATACACGCAATTTCACCTATTAAACTGACCAGTTGTGATAACTTTCACAATATTAATAATCCTGAATTTGAGGACAGTATATTTAAGGAGAGCTGTCGGAATGACATAATAATTTTTCTGACTGTAATTTTAAATACTTAGATTATTAAAGAATTGTTAAGCATTGAAGCTGTTAAGATTAACAAATAACAAAACTAAATGCTCATTAAAAAATTATGCGAATACTGTCATCAACTTATGAACACAGATTCTCTTCTCCTTTCTGTGATTGCTTTCCATTCTGGTCTTTACCGTTGAATCGAGTGACAATTGGACAATATTGCAAGATTGTAATACTCACTGTGATATTAGAATGCCTAAATAATTGTGTACTAAGTATGAAATGGAAGCCTGCGGGTGGTCCGTGGTGTCAGTGTCTAAGTAGCTGGTGTCAGATAAATAGAGGACTTACGACTAATTATAATCATGTGCAATTAAAAACTTGTTTCACGAATTGAAGTGACCTGTAAGTAAACTATTCGAATTTTGATGAATAAAATGTTTTTTTTTTGTTATGAATGTTTTATAATTGACTAGCTGTTCCCGCGCGCTTCGCTTCGCCTTAAAAAGTTTTCCCGTGGGAATTCCGGGATAAAAAGTAGCCTATGTTCTTTCCCAGGATCTAGACCGTACGTATACCAAATTTCATTCAAATCCGTTCAGTAGTTTTGGCGTGAAAGAGTAACAGACAGACAGACACAGTTACTTTCGCATTTATAATATTAGTTAGGATTAGGTACTTACATTGGCTTCGTAGGCTTCAATTATCGCAAGTATACTAGATGTAGGTACTTGTAATTGCTAAATTATTTTTTATTTTTATTCATTTTAAGACATATTTTTTCTTTTTCTTGCACCTAAATATCTTTGGAAAAGAGTGTGAAGTGGGCGTCAGTAACGTTTTTCGAAAACGTAATGTCGAAACCCACCTACATCTTAACAATTTGGACAACTTAAAATGTCCTATACGACTATCATTTTAAAGTTCATTATAACTGAACTTAATATTATGGTATAATTCCATGCCTTATGCGACAATATTATTTTTATTCCTTTACTTGGCTCTGGTTTGAGTTCAATTTGTTTTAATAACGACACTTAACATCTCTTATTAAAGTGTGGGCGAGAATAAATTCAATTTGATCAAATTTATTTTATAAGTGTTCCTTTCTGTTCAATCATAAAATTAAGCCATCTTAAACTGAACATGTAGTGTAGGGCCCGAGTATATATAAAGTAAATAACATCATGTACTTATATATGACGGTTGAATGGCGTAGTGGTTAGTGGCCCTGACTGCTATGCCGAAGGGTCCGGGTTCGATTCCCGGCTGGGGCAGATATTTGTTTAAAGACAGATATTTGAACTCGGGTCTTGGGTGTTGATATTTATATTTAATACGTATCTATATATGTATTTGTGTAGATATATCAGCTGTCCGTGCCTAGCTTGGGGTCGGATGGCCGTGTGTGAGATGTCCTCACATATTATATTATTATTATGCATAAAAAATATTTGACGTCGTTCGAAATTCGGTTTACTAGCTAGCATTAATGAATGAATGCTCTAGATAGCTTTAGTTTCTGTAAAATCTCATTTTGAGAATATTTTTATGTTTTTGTAAAGTTGCTGAATTAAGAAGATGACCTCAGTGCTTGTGCGGATCATACAAGACAGCATTCCTTCTTGATTATACTTAGATATTATATAAGTGCATTTGTAGCTAGATGTGGAAAAATATGCGGATTATTTCACCTAATGTTAGTTCACGGTCTATCGGCTAATAATCAGGTTTAATATGATCCAATCTGATGCGGTGATCTTACTATAAGTATTCAAGATGTTTAGTTTTCAATTTTTCTTCAATGATATTAAAATCTAAATTTTCTAATAAAACCACATAAATAAATAACTTTTACTCTGATGGCTTCTTCACTCTACTTGAGAACGTTAAATACAAACTTTCCCATATCAAATACTTCTCATTTTACACCTTGTTTCTGTCCGAACGAGGTGATTAAAAATGCATCTTATTCTGAACAGACAGACAGACAGATATTCAGACAAATTGTGCTCATTTCGCTGAGGGCGATGCAAGTGTTAACGTTCACGCTTTGTATTATGAGTCAAGTTGTAAAGTAAGATTTTAATTTCAGTTTTAAAACCTTTTAAAACTGGCTTGCTTATTATTTTTACGTAGGCTGCAATAAGATCGATGTTTTAAATATTTACCATTAAACATGACTGTAAATAAATGGTGGCAATGAGTATGGTATAAAGTTATTCAGTATAGCTTTTATGTTAAAATAGCGAATACGATTCTGGCATATGTAACATTTAACCTCCTTTTTCAATTACACATCATCATAATATAAAAACAAACACTGCTAAGTACCTACGAAGAAAAATAATCAGATTACTAAGATAGTTTTAAAAAAATAGGAGCAGGTCTTATACACTGTGTGTAATAAAGAAAGGTCATAACTCATTACCTGACTTGCCAAGAGGTGAACGTCCCACAGAACAGAACCAATTTCTTTTGTCATTTGGAAAACGAAACAATCTAAAAAGCGTCGTAAAGACAACAACAATGAGAGGCACCACGATTTATTGGCCGATTTTATTGACCAGTTGAAGAAATTAAAGGTCCACATATATCACGAAGAGTGACAGACAGTTTGGCTACATCTGTAAGTGGGTCCGCGGTCTAAACACATCTCATTGAATACGTAATTAAAATATGTTTCTTGGTCAGCCTTTTTATTTAAGTACCTATATGAAATATGTTTTTTGATTTTTTGAATAGATTGGCGTTGACATGATTGTGTCACAAACCAACTGAGAAGGTATGTATATACAAAAAAAACAATATTAGGAAGGTCTTATGAAAAACTTTTTAATTTAATGTAGGTATATCCACTTCCAGCCTGTCAAAACCAAGCTTGAACTAGAAAGAAAGATAAATAAATATCAACGTATTCATCAGATCTCCATAACAAAGAGTGGGATGTAATAACCAATATAGTAGAAACACTAATACATATTAATAAATGGGAAACCAATTTTAATAACCTGGCACCTTGCTGGCTGGATTTGAGAAGCTGCCACGTCATACTGTTAATCTATATTAAAATAGGTGTCATTGTTTAACTATTATAAGTATTAATAAATACATTAAATACAATCGGTTAGTCTTAAGTAGAATTTTCGTTAAGGATAAAAACATTTTAAAGGAAGTCAGTACTGGTATTACCTTCTTACATTAGTTTTACATACTTACTCGTAATATGGGGATTTTAATTGCCCAGTGTTTTCCTATTAGGTCATCAATGCAATTTACCTACAATGGGTAAAATTGGAATCACACCTTGTTAATATAATTAGCAAGTAATTCTGATATCATGTTTTCCCCAACTGTTCCTAGGATAATGGGACTTCTTTTGACAGACTATCGTTATGAAAGTGATATAATATAAGGATAACGATTTTCGTTCGTCGATCTCTAAAAACAATAATATGCATTTTATCGCAAGTCATAGTATACCAGTGTTTCCAAAGGGATCATAGTTTGAATACCAGTGGTGTGCGACAAAAAATATATTTTTCTTCGTATCGGATTATACCCAGACTTTATTTAAATTTACTTTACCGAGCTTCGCAAGCGTAGTGTTATAATTTATAATTCATCTCTAAATCTATTTTAAAATGATCTAACTAGAACAGATATTGTTAATTAACCGACTAACTAGACTAACTACTACCTGAAGGTAGGTAGAATAATTTTTTACCCTTTTTCTGATTGAATCACTAATTTCATATAACATACAGTTGTGAATGATGTACTCGTACGGTACATGCACTAGATTCGTTAACTCTACTCTACCAATAGTATCAGTTTGGAACCTATCAGATACTTACGAGTATTGCGATCCGATCAGACTCTTCAATAGATCGTGTTGATACTATGAAAGTTTGGTGTTTGCCAGTCCAATTATCATTACACTGTAATCACTCTATTTCGAGTCAGGTATTCACAAACTGTAGTTTTATCGATATTCTAATAAAGATCATTTTAGAACGTTTATTTTTGTGTCAAGGGACAATATATTTTGAACAGAAATAGTGCTTAGTCAGCGGGCTGCGGGTGACCCGCATTAAATCGGTTAATTCAAACTATTTATCAAGTCCATTCGCCCAGAGGATCAGATTTAGAGAATTGTTTGATGATGTTATGGCATTCGTGCTATTGTAATATTGTTGAAAATCGATTTCGTTGTCATGTTGGTATTTAAATCAATTAGGTACATGTACAGCGTTTTGACAATGCTTACTAGCTCGTTTGCACCTCCATAGAAAATTTGTTGGTCACGTGACTTTTTTACTGTGGAGGAAGTAGTAGAAAAAAAAATTCAAGAATAATCCCCTGAGCCTCCCCTTTTAGGCCTACTATAACACCCTATTTGTGAGAAGTATTAGAAAATGTACATATATAAAACAATTAACAATTAGTATTCCTATACAAGCTTGCTTGTTGATCTGTGAACTGATGAATTCTCCCATGACAAACCCCAAAAATGCCGCAGACTTGAACATTCAACATTCACCAATTGTTCTCACTGAATAGACAATCACACAATACAATGCGCTCGCGACATAAATGAGCAACTAACTAGAAACGTTGCGACACTACGTACCAACTTATTCTATGTGCTAATGCCCCATGTGAAACAATTCAAGAGACTAGAATTTGCTAGTGTACCTGAACATACACAGGAGTTATAGGTAATTAATTATAATTCTGTTTATTTGTGGAATCGGGTATTCAAAGCAACTGATAACAATCTGATCTGACTGGCCAAATCTTTCATCACAGTGACAAATCTTAGTGTTTGTCGTCGACATCCAAAGAAGAGTAGAATGGTAGGATATGATTTTTATGATATTGACAGGCACAAAACTTAAATCGATAGATTCACGTAAAAACATCTGACAATCAGTATCTTATGTTAGGCACTGTACCTTCTATACACTTACTGCGAAGTTGTAAGGATTAGCTCAAACAATGGCAGTTGAAAGGGCGAGACATAGCGCAGTAGCGATCATCGATAACCCCAAATACCTATTTGGTGACATTTTGAAGTGTGTCAGTCAGTGTTCGTGTCGCATCACGTCGTGACGCCCGAAGTGGCGAGTTCGTGATCCAAATTAATTAAAACGGAGACAAAACTGAAGCTATCACGATTGGTTTTAGTTGTGAGATTAATGCGGATACGTACACCGCTTTTGCTTGCTTGGAACATGTTGTCTAACAAAGTTGAATCTACAATATAAATAAATTCTAAAACAATATTTTAAATACTATGTATGTTGGGTTTTACATTCAGAAATGTAATGTTTATTACTAATAATAAATTAGGTATATGTTTAGGTTTCAATCACAACACAGAAAACAGAAAATATAAGTAACGTTACTTACCCTGAAACACTGGAGATTAAATGTGTAAAACTCGAAGTCATATCCACAGCGTATAACGCTCATAAAGATCCCGATATTGGCCCACCACTGAGTAGCATGACGCTCCACACGCCAACCGTCACATTTCAAAATACAATATGCTAATTAACACGAGACTTTTTGATTTGCACCACGAGCTCGCGGAATCGTATGCAAATTCCCGACCAGCCTTTAATTACGCGTTGGACACGACTGACGACGGCGGAGATGCAGTTTTAAGAATTGTCAGAGCTTTCAAAGTAAAGGAGATTTTTAATGTACTCACTTGAGTTACAATGACATTAATTTATTTTAATGTTGTTCAGACCATTTAAAAGCAACTTAAGAATTCCAGTAAACCAGACAATGAGGTTACAGTAAAACCATTAAAAATTAAACGCTTAATCAAATCAATGTATCTAAACCAAGCTCTATCACGGGGACACCCAAAACCATTCGAGTGTCTTCAATCAACAATAGAAGGCGACATTAATTCTATTCATCATCTCCCAAAAAGGGTTGAAGTTCATTAAAGGACGCATTCCTCAAGTATTATTCTTTGGAAACTTGTAATAATAACGCTCGATGCGGCCACCCTGCCAAATGCTATCTGCCCCATCTGTTGTCGCGGCGGACAAACTCACCTAATGAACGATGATAAATCATATTCGAGAGGTGGCACACTGCCTCTGCCTTGTTATTCTTGCGACTCACCTTTTACGACACTTCAAACTTGTTTTACTTCCATCGCTGCGTTAGTGCCATCAGCGATAAAAGTTTCTAGTACATTGTCGTTGATGAATACGGGTCTGCTGAAATTGTTGACAAAATAGATGATTTTAAAATAAATGTTGTGAGGTGTCACTCGGTCCGCGTCCCTGCCCGCACACCATTGTGCTTACTAATGATTTTATGCAAATGCATCGTCTTTAGATCGAAGTCTTAACGCGATCTCGAGACGTCAGGTACCAAGCTCATTATTAACAATTTGAAATATGACTCTGGACTTTTAACAATGTTAACAAAAATAAATTAGTTTTTTATCGAAGAAAAATTGTGATTGATCTCTGAGCTTTAAGTGATGTTTTCTTAAGTGGCTCTACGTGGACAGCAGTGCAGCTAATAAATATGATAAGATTTTGCTTATGGTTAACTATACAATACATAGTACTAATTACCTAAGATCTTTATTATTATAACTTAATAGCTACATATCAAGAAAATCGTCTTTACCTCATTGGAATAACAGAACTTTTCCAATGGCGACGTGGTTTTGACGACAACGTCGTTATGATGACTAAATAGTGATTAATAACCGCAGAATTTTGACACAGCAGCAGATATGTTAGTGTGACTCACTAAACTTCACGTCCATAAAATCGTGGGAAATCTTAATACCTACTTATATATTTTCGTTTATACTTACATGTATTGTAAGTACCTATATTTCAAAAAAACGTTATAGACATAAAAAATACATATAAATATGGTCAGTTGAAACTGCAGGAGCGTACGAATTTCAGAATTCAAAAACAAGAAAATAGGTAATAGTCGTTCGTCTCATTTTAAGGATCGTGGATTCAAGTCTTGTGTGGTTGTTAACTCCAGATAATAAAACATCTCTCCGAAAATTTTGATCCTTTAATTTATGGAGCTAAGGAAACATAAGAAAATTGATATTTAATTATTAGAATGTGACAGCAACAATCAAGATAGTGCTATTATAGGATCGTGTCGTGACTAATCACCTTCTTGGAATCATTTCGAGATCACAACTTATTAATTGGCATCAGATTGAATGGCACAAAACATTGTTCAAAATGTCTGTACTGTCGCTGCCATAAGTTCTAATACTCTTATTAATTTAAAATTTTTGCTCTTTTTTAAATTTGAAATGATGTTTTAAAAATTTGATATGATCAGCAAAAGCTGAAGGATCTGTAAAACGGACTGCTGTGTGCCACCCTGTATCAACCGTAACACGCTGATACAGGGTGGAAAAAACAAATGCATGGAAGGACTGGATTGCATGGAGGGGAAGTAAGTACGTAAAAACATTTGTTTAGAAAGCGTATTTAGCTGAAAGGACGAAATCCTTTATTTAATTAAACTAAACTGCATTCAAATAATTATAAAAATAATACAATTTGAATTTAAATAGGGTAAAGGAACCACCACAGACTGCTAGGTACACACGTGAAACTTATAGCAACTCGCTTCTTAGGTCAGGTATTAAATACCTCAATTCGTAAACACTTTTGTGTGGCATTGTACCAGTACTAAAAGTATGCTCGCCATTTCCCATCAGCATTTAAGTCGTGTCGCTGATATTGTGTTTCGCGACTATTGTACTCATAACATTTATTAATTAAGTATTTTTAACGTTTCATGTGAGACTGTAACTGTAGCAATATCGCTTATTTTGGATTGGCTTGCGCATTCAAATGCAAAGTCTTTTTTTGCAACAGGTATACATTATTGATAGGACGACATTTGAAATTGTCCCTACTTCTATGTATTTTTAAGACAATTAAAATAGAGTAGATAACGAAAAAAAACAACAATCTAAATTTCAAATTCTAAGGTCTTCGTTAAGACAGAGTACCTACATACCTACCTATACTTTTTATCTAATAGAAAATCATTAGCTGTTACAACAGAGAACAAACTACAAGAAGGTTTGTAGAAAAACACAATCAGTACCTACCTATCAAACAGGTCAGTGTAAGCTCATAAATAGAAGACCACATTAGTCGGACACAAACAAAGATTCACAATACACAATCCTTTAATTGGTATCAAGAATGACGACAGACAGTGACTTGCCTAATCTGCCTTGTGAGAGGATCTATACGGAGTGGCTGCAACAAAGGAGAATGGCAAATTTTTATTGAAGAACAAATACAAGCATAGGTACATTATAATTAGGTAGGCGAATTTACCTCTTAGAACATTCTCATAAGAGGTTTATTGCAATTCTGAACTTTATAACAGGAAAAAATTACTAACATGCAAAACAATGCCTATCTAGTTATTTACAAAAAAAACTTATGTTATAATACAATAAAGAATCAAGTCTTGGATACCGAGTCATACAATATACTTACCTAAATCAATCTATGTTCTTACAAATAAATCCATAATTACAATAATAATATACTAAATCGCCGCGACGTAAATGGATAAAGTCTTCGCAAACAATTCTTCTCCATACTTTTTGGTTGACAATGCCAACTTGGCAGACTTTGACTTCTTGATAAAAAAATAGTACTTACTACTTCTGCTGCCTTATTAAAAAAATAAATTAAATAAATCGTAATACAACCAGCTCTTTATAGATCCCCGCGTGAGCACAATTCTAATCTGTCACGTCTAACAGTTCGGCCGGTATAAAGTTCATCAATGTTGAATTCAATTATCGATTACACCATTGTATTCTAGTCTTTCGATTTATATTTAAATACCATACGTTTGCGTTCCTTGTATTGTGAAATTAGGCAAGTATTTTGACGAAAGACCGCCCGCCTGGTTGAGTAGACGACTTTAATTTCCTATTATGATAATGTTTGAACGTTGAGCGTGTTAGGTCAAATGCTGTGGGAATTGATATTGATACTTCTCATTTAACGAGCTTCAATGAAAACCTTTGTGGTGGTCTAACTGATTATTGCTACATTGTTGAGAGGTACCATGTCATCTCTTGTCCGATGTCCGTGTCTCTTGTTTGATATTCCTTTTCTTTTTTATCGTTACTGTGACATACACAAGAGCTAGATTAGAGCAAAACCGTGGTTAAAAGATTTTTAGTCAAATAAGAGATATCAAGGGGGGCTACTCCTATTAAAAAAGCACACTAGAAAAATCAACCAGAGTTTCATCGTCTTGATCTAAAGGTACCTGTTCTACATCGTCCCATTTTTTATTATTTTAACAAAGATCCTAGACAAAATCGATCACCGAATCCAGTGCAAGCACAGAAGCTCGGCAATTAACGGGGCGCTGTCTCATGAACTAAAACGTATCGTTGGTCGCGCGGTGACAGTCGCCGGTGGTCCGACGCCGCTGTCATCTGTCATCCGCGCTGTCAAATTACTAACGGCTGGTCGAGCGATCGGCTTCCGAACTTGTCGCAGATAACACGGCTGCAATCGGTCATAGAGTATGCAGACGTGACAGCCCGGTCTGTGCCTAGCAGCTTCTGATATTATGAAAGCAACGGCTTGTTATTGGGTAGGAACGTTGTTTCAATATAGGGAGAAAAAGATACCTAAAGTGTTTGGTTTTATTGTCGCTTAGATTCGTATTAACTGAAAAATATTTAATCCATTCGTGATCTTATCAGTCATTATTATGTTGGAATATAATTTTCATAATAAAATTTAGATGGCAGTTGTATTTTCATTCCACCTTGTTAAGTATCTAAGTACCTAATCTAGAAGCATTAATATCGAGTCTTATTTGTAGTGAACCAACTATTCTTTGACAATGCACATAATAAAATTAATGTGGGTGTATTGTCACGGAGTAACTCTGATTGTATTTTTTGTCTTTTACAAGGAATTTTAATTAATTTATGCTGTCATTGCACTTAAACAAAACTCAATAATTAATTTATTTCTTACGGCTGGGTCCCCGTCACCAGATTTCCTGATACGATAACGTTTAAATTAAAAACCGTGTAAGAGCTCGAACAACCTAAGTCCACAAATTATTCTCAGTATTTTAATATTAATCTATTATAGGTAGTCCGCGTATTTATTTCAGCTACACTGCTTTGCGTGGTCGAAAAACTTCCTAGTTTCGTCGGAAAAAGAGTGCATGAAAGGAAGAAACATAATTTTATACCAGTTATCGATCAGAGAGACACTGACACGATAAGGATAAGAAGACTCACGGGCTACTATTAACAAATATCTCATCGCCATTTTTTTCAAGTTAGGTTAGGTTAGGTATCGGTGAATATGACTTGCATGCAGGTATAAGTTCTAAATTGAAGTCCAGGGAGCTTTTCTAGAGCTTGAACTAAGAAACCTAAAATATCCTCCAAACCTTCCTCAACAATCGTCTTCAAAACAAACGACCAAAGCTCATGCTGTCCTTGTCTCACAGACATAATGCTTAATGATGATGGAGAAACAAAAACAAATAAGTCCAGAACAATCACACATCGATGAGCAATGACTCTCCCGAGCAGTCATTACGGAATGCGCGAGCGCTTATCTAAGCGAAGGATAATTAATGAAAGTGTCGGAGGCTCGTGCTGGGACACTGGAGTCCTGAGAAATGGGATTTGTTGTGTTATTTTTGAGCCAATCAAAGGTAAAGGTTTTGAGGTTAGTGCGTGTAGCGGAAAAATTAAAGATTTAGTCACTACCAAAACAAACGATAAGTCTTTATGGGTAACTGTACAACAGTTTTAAATAACGTCACTGAGACATTAATTTGGCGTGGTTTAGTAGAAATACTAATATACGAGTTTATAAATATACTCTAACCAATAGACTATAATTAACATCCTGTAGCTTTCACACGCACACCATTTTAGTAGTCGGCGATCACAAAACTATTAGAATAAAACCACTAAAGCTATTGGGTTTAAGGTCAAATATTCCATCCTGAGTAATGCATCATTATACATGGACTTATCGGATTATGAGTTTGCAGTTTTTGATGATAATATATCATGTTAAGTTTATGTGAGATATTTATAGTTTATTCGTAAATTCATTTGCAGAAGCCCACTGGCTAGCACAAATATGATAATGAATAATTATAACACTTAATGAGAATATGTGCTGTGATTGGTTGAATTTTCGTAGAGTAGGACTTACTGAAGCAGGTACATCATTAGATAATAGAATTATGTTCTGTTCATCTGTTCTAATTTCAAGCAAGTCAAGCAATCAAGCAAGCTTGTGCTGAAATGATCAGTTTCGATCACTGAAGCTAGCTCGACTATGCTTCTTAACTAAACCATCTAAATCCAGTAGGACTGGCAATTCTGCAGATGTGTCCACAATAAAATGACCTACGGAAGAGATCTGAAGGAAATCAAATAAAAAGTAATAGCGCAGTCACAGTGGGTGTGTTTTGTCAGCACCCGCGACGTTTACTGAGGCCCGCGGGCTTATGGCTAAGGAATAGGGGATACTGACACCATAATCACATTTAAAAAATGAATTACCCATAGTTATCATTATTATAGTTATATTTTTATTAAACACTAATTGTAATGAATTTGAATAAGTAAGTAGTAAATGTTTATCGTTCGGAATTTGCCAATCTACTTTAATTGATTAAGTACTTAACAGTGATTTGCCAAATCATACATTGCTTTAAAAGTGTGTAACTTAATTATCAAAAATCTTTAAATAATAAGTCTCATAGTAGGAACCCTACGAGGACAAAAAATAATAACATTAAAAGTGAAATCCTCCAGGGCTTTGATTGACCACAAATCAATATTAATGATCTGAAACAGCGGGTGTCCTGCCTCGAGCATCCGTCCCTGTCTCCCACACCATGACCGAAAGGGACAAAACATGTGTTTGGACACCTCGCCCTTAAGTGCCAAAGAAATAAAACCATTAATTACATGCGATTCAAAGTACATATTGAATTTATTCAAATGGTGATAAATGGGTGTTGTTCAAGAAACAAGAGGTGCTAAGGAGATGTAAGAGCATTCTGGAATGTACTCGGTATCTCATATATTTATAATTTTAAACGTGCACAATCGTCTTATTGGAATACCGGTGCCGTGGTCTTTGGTATTGAGAACAACGTTGAATCAACATCGATAATATGGATGTTATTGGTTGAAGTTTCATATTTGAACGCTAATCACGAATGATTACCTATTATATCACATATTTTTAAAGACTACAGTCTACTACTGGTAAGTTGCAAGTTAGGTAGGAGCTGATCCGTGGGAACTTCAGTATAGAAAGTATGTAGGTAATCCAGGGTGCCCACTTTCTCTCTACCAAATCAAATCAAATCTAAATTAGTTTCCAACTTCATGCTGAAAACATTTGAAAACGCCAAAAGCTAAAAATAAATCCCTATCATAATACAAGCATACTCTTTCAGGAATCAAGGACCAGCACGACTGAAAATTACTGGCCAAGGAATTATATATTTTTTGTGACTGCTAGCGCCATCTATCCACGAATATTTGAAACTAATATGAAACTAGAAAAAGAATACTTTTCAGAAAGTGTCAATAAGAATAATAAGGCATAAGACTGCTATGTAAATAATAATAATATGTGAGGACATCTCACACACGGACATCCGACCCCAAGGTAGGCAGAGCCTATAAAATATATTTTAATGTCTTTCCTTGAATTTAAATCGCAATAGGTTGATTAATTAACTATATTTTTTCCATTTGAAAATTTAGGCAGATGGCTCACATGATGGCGTCAAATATTTACGTTTAAGTAATTGTTTTTTCGCGATTTTCAATACTAAACAGTTAACGGGTAAGTACTTAGTGAATGTTGCCTTGCTACTTAAGGGAGAGTCCCCCCTTCTTCAGCTTAGCCGAGAGCCACAAATCTCCACTTAACTAGCTATGTGACAAACGCAAAACCCATTAAATTAAATTAATGCTCCTTTTATTTCGCTCATTGGAAAGGATAAATAAAACTGTAGGTACCTACAAAGATGCATAAGGTGGCTGGCTAATAGTTAATTGACATGTATTGGTAAAAAATCAAAATATATAAAAGTTGATCACTTATGTTGATTACTCAATAAGATTTGTTGTAGCTATGAATAATAATAGCTATCTATTAAACTCACAATGTAATGTTTAATTAGTTTGTTAAATTAACCAATGGCGGTTGTCATTAAAAACTACAGTTATTAATTTTTTATTCTAAAAATAAAATCTTAAACTTAAGTCTGTAACAGGAGCGGCTTATTTAAAAACTCGAGAACTGAAGTCAAAGTTTTAAATGGGAAAAGCGCAAAGTTCCTGAACTTTATTTAATAAATAAGATATTTCCTAAATTATGTTCGAAAGAGAGCGAGACGTAAATACTTCTCATGAGAATTAAAAAGCTCGATAAGAAACCTTTAAAATTACGATAAGTTACGCATTTGTACGGGGTGCAAATTTATCAGTGATATGACGTTCCTATAGGTAGGTTGGTTTGGATGTAGGTACTTACCTGAAAAATAGAGAAAAAATATAGTCTTTTCAGATTGAGTCCATAACGTACCTAAGGTCCACATTTGTATCATTTCCCTGTATTAGCTGTCCGTATCTTAGAAAAGGCTCTCGTACTATGATAGTTAAAACTAATTATAGGTACCTAGGTATGTAGGAAACTATCGCGGTTCGAGCCGAGGATATGATAGGATATATCACGGATCAATACGAGGTCTGAAAAGCGTCACAAGCGGAAAGTATACAAATGTGGAATCGTCCTAATGAAACTTTTTATGTAGTAACATTAAATTTGAGAACTGGTAGCGGCACCTATCGGAGGATAGCTGAACTATTTAAACGTTTACATAATGTAACGGTTTGTTTTCACAACATTTTCAATTCGCAATCATTGTCTTACACACACACACTCACGCCTTGTACTAATGTACTCCCTTGCGGGGTAGGCAGAGGTGCATTGCTGCATCCACTTTTCGCCAGAGTGTTATGTTAGTCCCAATGTAATAGGGGGCGGGCCTATTGCCATTTTACGGGCACAACCAAGACCCGAGAACAAATATCTGTGTTTAAACAAATATCTGCCCCAGCCGGGAATCGAACCCGGGACCTTCGGCTCAGTAGTCAGGGTCACTACACTAACCACTACGCCATTCGGACGTCTACAGTGAATAAAACTAGAATTTCTAAATCTTTTGCTTTAACAGCTTTAACCACCACTAGGTGTTTTAGGCAAATTTTATTACGTTGAGAAATATTTTGGAGATTGTCGTGTTACTTAGTATTTACAATAATAATGTAGCAATTATTTCAAAATCAATTAGAAAATTATCAACTCTACTGCTGAAGTGCAGCAAAATGCTTTATAAATAAAATCGTAATATTTTTATTAATGAGGGAATAAAGCTTATAGTTTTGTATACTTATTTTATGCAGTTAAACAGGTAGTATAATTATTTTTTATGCAGTTATAATAATATAGACATAAAGCTCCTTGACTTCTGTTTCTGTCTACTATCATTTTACTATCAAAACAACTTCCGCATAATCAACGGCCCACAATCACATTATTCTTATTACAAAACGTCAAAAGAAACGCGATTTCCCTTCCCGATAGCAACACTTCACATATTTCGTTAGCACCCAAAAGATTCCCTTTACTTCCCTCCTATGAAGACATATTGCGTTTCGCGTTTTTGAAATCGCGAACTCGACGCCTATTTACGTATTCACACTCGCATTACAGCTAGTACTATGTTCGAGATGAGATCTGCGCGTGTGTGCGTGGCCTGTGTGTGCGACTAAGCTGCCAGTCTAATTTGAACGGTCTTCCCTCTTACCCCGTTCAGGAAAACTGTACGCGAAAGGGTAATCGGATGTAGCGAAAGGGGTCGTTTTAAAGTGGCATTATGCGATGGAGGCGGCGTGCATGTGTGCGTGTGTGTTGGTATGCGAGTCGCCTCTAGGCGCGCAATAGAAGAGGGTGGGCCGGCCCGAGAGGATGGGGTATAAAGGAAAACCATTTACATTTGAGCGATTCGTCCAATTTAAAATTCCTACAAGATAGCTCAGACACGGGTGCCATTCTTTTGAAGAGGCGAGCGTCATGCGAGGGACATTCGTTCTCATATTATTCTTTCAATTGCTTGTTTGCTTAGTTACTCGAACGGGCTTCCTAAGTTAACGAATTTTTTAACGACTTGGCCACTCAAGTTGTGTTACACTAAATTACCTACTATTTAGTTTACTAAGACGTTCGCGTAAATTGACTGAGCTTGCAAAGGTTACGAGAGAGCCGCAAGACCCAAGGCGGATCTGCAAAGTTATAATTTATAGCCGCCCAATTCGATTGTGCTCAAATGTCTGGGCCTCAGCAAAGTTCGGGTTATGAATATGAATCTAGGGTCCGGGAATCAGCACCCGAAGCGTTCCATCAAAACGTCATAGGTCGCTCTCAGGACAAATTTGCCCGCTTGCCCACGTCCTACATTTTACGAGCCGCGCCGCCGAAGATTCAGCACCCAGGGGACACATTTCGCCTCCAAAAACTTTACCCGTTACAAATTTGTTTTTTTTTTCTGCCTTATCTGCTCCCCGCGCTTTTGGCAGACCTAATTCCGTATTCAAAAATATTTCTGCACAAGTATTGTGCGCAGGAACGAACGTTTTATTGCCGGTCATATAACGTTTTAAAAGTTTCCCCGTAGCGTTTCGGCTATTATACTGTAGGTGGCTTCTAGTGCGCCGCTATAACTGTAATTATTATAGTAGTTTAATACTTTCGATCTATTCTTTATTCGCGTGCTTGACTTCTTCGTCAGTTGTTTTGTCAATTTGTGGCACTTTTATATAAAATTTATAGCACAATAATAATATAATCTTTGAGGACTTCGACTCACTGATGGGGTGTAATAAAGTTTACTGTTAGTTACAATCAAGAACCTATGTGTGTATGTAGCTATAAGTGAGGAGTGTGTTGGATGTTCGTAGCTCGTCATTGTTAGCTGGCTTATTTTGCATTCATGGAATTTTCTTAAAGGTTGTTCCTCGGTGGTGCTCTGTGAGACACGAAGTCATAATGTTGCCATGCGACGTGTAGCCAGGACGTGGTGCCATCCAATTTAACATTCATATTTGGAATCCAATCGACGGAGTAATTTTGTGAGTTGATGTGTGGATGTATGGAAGTATGTCTCATATCAACGGTACAGTCAGCTGCATAAGTAGCGATACACTTTTGAACCTTGTCAATCTAACAAATTAATATCCATTCATTGAAACATTGACGGTTCGTCAGTTTGACAAGGTACCTACAGAAGTGTATAGCTACTTATGCAGCTGACCGTACATAGGTACAGTAGGGTTAGCGTTAGTGAACCACTGATATTATGTAGTACGAATATTATTCTTAATAATTTTACGATGCACTAGCGATACCTTATCCAACGTACACTCGCGAGCAATGAAAAAGTTCCACGGAAGGTGGAAGGAGATTATTCTTCTTCTTCTTCTGGTGCCGTCTCCTATCGAAGGTTGGCAATCATCCTGCTGATTTCCGTCTTGGAGGCCGCCGCACGGAACAATTCTCCAGTGCTCAGCTGGAACCACTGGCGTAGATTTTGCAGCCATGATGTCATTGGCCGCCCAGGCCTCCAGCCTCCTGCCTTGTATAAGGAGATTATAAACAGACGTAAATCATGTTTCCTCATGTCTTAAGTTTTTCGTGGCATCAGCTTTTACTTATAATAAGCTCATCAGTCATCACTCGTCCATTTCAATGTTATTATAGGTAACCCTTACAGTACCTTAATTTTAATACCTAGTAATATTTAAGTTATGACTATTACGACCAGCCCCTTTAAAAATCCATATCTGAAGGTTTCAAAATGACATTTCCGCATCGTCAACTCGCACATATTCACCTCAATTCGATTCTCAACGAACGTTCCATTTTTAAGTAGCAATCACGGTATCGCTCGCGCGAAATTGAAGCGATTGCGATTTCAAATTTGGAATCTAGATTTTGTAAGACGTAGTGACATTTCTTGCTGTGTTTTCTTTTTATTTTGTAATCAATCAGCCAGTAAGTATTTTATTTATGGCCAGTTTATTCGAGGATGCCTCTACAATTGGAGCTTTGATAGAAAAACATATATATTTTTTAGGTACGTAAAGATAATTTTAATAAGTACTTACCTAGTATTAAAATGAAATGCTCACAATCATACCTACAGTGTAAACAACAAAACCGCAAAACAAATAACTTAAAGTCACACATTTACCGGTAAAAGGAGCATTTACCGGTACGGAGACTTAGAAAAGCCTATTCTCTTGCGAATTATCATTTGAATGTAAAATCAATTTTACATTTACACAAGCAATTTGCCAGTAAGCGGCCCAAGACTGCATATGATTGCCTCTATTATTAAACTACGGACTAACAAGACGGCCTGGTCGCTCGCTGGTACAAATTGGTATGAGGATTTTATTTTTACTGGGCGCCTTTTGTCGTTTGAGTAAGGAGCAAAATTAATATTGTCGCATGAATTCAACAATTTTATAGCATGTAGGTATTAAGAAGTATTCTGTATAAGCATATTTGTAATGAAATATATTAATTTAAGAACATTTTGCATGAAGCTATTTTCGTATAGAAGTCAAGCTCCATCTCAAAACATCGTGTTAGACAAATGGAACCATGTCAAATCAGCAAAAGCGTTTATCCGGAACATGTCAATCGGCAACACAATAAAATTAAAACAGACAAAGACCGTGTAAGCCGAAGGTAGAATCGTGACGAAAATCAGAAAGCCTATTATGCTAAATCGTCGGCAATTTCCTTAGTATTCCACTAAAAGATTTGCCTATTGCTCATACGGACATAATTCCTTAGCACACAATAAAATTGCAACTCACCACTTAATATTGCCTACTGTTTGTTCCGACGCAAAGACAGGCCGACGGACATAAAAGTACCTATCTATAGTTTCATTATAGTATTATGTTAGTTCTTTGACTTGCGGTTAAGCTAACAAAGTCGTTGTAGTGTACTCTCTCTTTGTAAGTATGTAGGTATACAATGAGAAATCTTAAATTTTGCAAAACGTGACAAAAGTCCCAAAATAAAAACAGATTTAAAAAAAAAATGTTCCAAAAGTGGTAAGTATAATCTGAAATAGGGTGACTGTCATTATAAAACAACTTCTGGAAATAAATAAAAAATTGCCTCTCTATAGAAACTTTGTAGGTCACGTCACTTTAGACAACGAAAAATCATAGAACAAAAGCTGTTCAGAATGACCACTTGAGTCATATCCTTTTAGCTTAGCTGTATATTGCTTGCCTAATTAATAAATACTAAGAAAGTTTTTCTTTTATTGAGGAAATCACTGTTATCAGTAATTGGTAGTAAAGCAGTATTTAAATCACAAAAAATATTAGAGAAATTCTCAGCAATAATCTACATTACCTCCATAATATACTCAAGGAGCCTTACCTGTTAATTTCCCATATAACGCTATTCATGCTTCAGTTACAGATTTTAATTTTTTCCTTCCTAAGTTACTAATTGCTATCAATGTATCATAAAAAATATCGTCATTATCATCAGATTATAGAAGTCCACTGCTGATGCGGTCTATAGCTTTCCCCAAAGCTTTATACCATGGTTTTGTTTTTATAAACTACGGTAATAAGTACTTCCAGGAAAAGAATGAGTTTATTATCAAAATAAATACAAAATAAAAACCGGAACGTATTACAAATTCCACCATATACCTATAAGTATGACATGCCTATATATTAGCAGAATAACTTTTTAATAATCGGAAACATCAACTAAAAGACACGGAAACTACATTTTGAACCCATACCAACAACACAGTGGATGTATGGAAAAAGTTAAAAAAAAAAAGTAATGACGCACGATCACGCACACCCAAACTAAGCTAAATTAAAACTAAGTAAGTATTGCAATAAACAATAAAAATTTGAATGATTCCGCTTAATCGGGCTAATTTGGATGAAACTTTTTCCGTGTGTGCTTCTACCTCCAATCATAGTTTATTGTACCTAATGGAAGGTTCATAATAATGAAATATTTATTAATTTTGGGAACTTTTGTGTTTACCTTATATGTATTGGCTTTTAATTTAACTATGCTTAAGATGATAGCTGTACTGACGACCTTAGGCTGGTAACCGGAGTGGTTGGATGAGGAAGGCCGAGGACGTGTTGTGGCGCTCCTTGGGAGAGGCCTATGTCTAGCAGTAGATGATTATTGGCTGATGATGATGATTAAGACACATCCTGACTTACTTTTTGACTCATTTATTGCTTACATACTATCAGTTATATATAGTTTATTTATAATGAATTTACGCAACATTGATAATAAACAGTTTTCTATATACCTCGACACAGAGAAAAGTTTTCCTAACAACCACTTATTTAAGATTGATCACTTACCTATGCTCGACATCAAAACAAAACATATTTTCCACCCTGTTTGACATTTCTTGTGCATAAACAAATAACGAGTCTCTACGCAAGCATAACCAAGCAAATCATTATTAAAAATATCCAAGAAAATTACTTTCAGAATGAAAATTGTAATCGCTAGTATTTTTCTAGACATAAACTGCAAACGTCAATTACTTAGGCCATTACAAACAGTCACTTAAGGGGAAGCATTGCCATAAGTAGGTAGTAATTACAAATTGGCCGTAATGTGTCCTAGTTAGGCATGCATAGACAACGTTGGAAATAATTCTTAATATGACATTGATTAGCTTCAAGTCATGAAAATGGAGGTGCATGTTGTATTCTGAATTTTGTTGTATGGAATGCTTGAAAATAGTATGTTTGAAACTGACTAGGAAATCGGGAAAAAACCATTGGAATAGATATTAATACACTGTCAAACCAGTATCTATCCAGTAACCCAGTAGAGGAGGCTGAGATGGCAATATGTTGTGGGCAAAGAAGAGCTTAAAATATCTTTCTAAGACAAGAGAAAATTTGTCATATTTTTTATAGTATTTTTAAATAATATTAATTATATGTTTATTTATTTATAATTTGTAACAATGTCTGAAAGAAAAAAAAACTTTTTGGAGTCGATAAAAAACAAAATTCCTGAGTTGATTAACTAGACATTTTCAGAATGGCACATTGAAAGGTATTTCCCTGTAACGGAGGTATATAACGACAATTTAAAGACTGTTAAAGGTCGATTTTATTACCGTATTGTTATGGTTCTTCAGCTTCTATTAACCCTTATGACAATATTAGTATAATGACCGACCAGCACGCAAGCCATTTTATTATCACGACGCTGATTTAGCGTAGTTTTTTTTAGTTAATCTAAGGATTCTCTACTATTCCCGTATTATCTACTACTTAAATATAGTGCTACCCCCTTATTCATAAAAAAGTTACTGGACGGTTTAGCTAATGAACTGTTATATCACTCTCTGACAGAGAACAATTTGTTCTTTGACAGAGAGTGACAAAACAGTTCAATAACTAAAGCGTTCAGTATCTTTTTTATGAATAAGGAGGTTAGTAGATAATACATAGCGACATAATTATTATTATTGGACGATTTGCTACTTTTTAGATAGAAACTAGTGGTTACTTATGTATGTTTTACTTGTGTCTGTTTCGTGTTAAGGACTGTATTTATCTTATGTACCTTGTAGGTACCTACACAGCTTAAATTAAATAATAAAGTCTATCATAATTGGATTACCCACATTTCCCTAATAAAAAGGTACTGTCCATGAGTTAATATGACCTAAGTAATAAGGTGGAGGGGTGAGGAGAGGGGGGAAATCCCTAATTTATTAACCACCGGCCATCGATGGCTTGAAGAAATTAACTTTTACAATATAGCTCTTATCGTGCATATTACTGTAGGCAGACCGAACAATGTAGAGCCGCTAATACGGCTCGCAACCTAATTAGGAGTACAAAAGATGTATAATAAGGGGTTTTTTCACAATGTCTGGATAGTGCCTAACTGTGGGATGAAAGACAATGCTCTCACTGTCTAAAACATAATTACAGAGAGTTTCAGCATGTATTTTATCCACAGGTAGCCATTATGCAGACATTGTGAAACATAGGCCCTTACCCAGATGCGTGCACAGTAACCTACACACACTAAGCATATTTCATAACTTTGCCTTATTCCAATGTAAAAATAGGATGTATTTTTAACATTTATGTGAAGCGAATGGGAAGCTTTCGACGGCCTGCGAATATCCGTTTCATCCCTTTAACTACAACATTTTCAGTTCACTGAAACTATCAAGAACATTCGACCCTACACAAAGAAACTATAGCAGATTTTCCTAAGGAAGCTTAATACACAGGTATATTTATACAAAATGTACTTTAGCCATTATTATACTAATCTAAATTGATGGCCGGTTGAACGAAAGCGGGCATTTTTCCATAAAATTTGTAATTTGTGCCGCGTGAAGCAATATAATAAACATAAGGCGCAGCAGTTCATTACTTAGGAACTACATTTTGACCACGGAGCTACGAGAATGAGGAACTAGCTTTTACAGCAAGTTTTACATTATAGGCATTTATTAATATTGAAAGTAAAAACAGCGTGTTAAAAAGGGTAATATACACTCACGGGCAATGAAAAGGTTCCACTGAGAAAAACACCAAATTACTTATTAACTGAAAAGGCTAGCTTAATGATGCCTTCTGCAACATTGAAGTACATTTAACAGAGCATCAGGTCAGGATATTATCAACAAAATTCGGTGATATTTTGTACAAATTATAAATTAAATGTTTGAAAAAATGGGTTCGTTTGGTGTCGGCATTTTGTGAGTCGTATCGATTTATTTGGTGACGTGAATATTATATTCCACCAGGCTTGGAGATGGCCCATGATTTACACTTTATTGTATAGAGACTGAGTTCAGAATCAATAAAATTGTGGTGTTTTTATTTTCATAATAATCTTTACAGTTTAAAATTTGCACCAAATCTTTTCTTCTTCTTTGAATTTCCTATCGAAGGTAGGTAATATTCTATTCTATTCTATTCACTGTGGGGGTGTTAGAACCTGCACCTGGCTCTCTCGAGTGGAACCTTTGTGCATATCCCCAAGGTCTAAACTGCCTTCCTAAGCTTGGACCATTTCCCACCACGCTGGTCCACTGCGGGTTCACATATCTAGATGTGCTAAATCTAGATATGCAGGATAAGTAATAATTCGGCTTATTTTCTCATAAACTGTACATCAGCTCAGACTTCTTTAGTTTGTATTATTAGGGTGTCCAACATTGACTGGTGATTAATTAAATCAATCGATTAAAAGTAGCTCAGATTTAAATGGCCGCGACATCATTTGTTAGGAACGACAATCAGCACCAATCAATAATCTATAGTCCACTAATGACTAGTCAAGGATACCCCCAGACAGTGTTGCCAGGGTATTCAAATCACATTAAATGTTATTTACAATTTTTATAGAACCAAGCTTTCAGTATGAAACTTTTGTGTAGTCTTCTTTTGAAATTATCAATTTACTCTCGTTTTCCAAGGACAAGAAAGATGCTGAAAAGCCTTTATCATCAGCTGTAGTGAAATTCAATCCAAGACAGGAGGAATCCACCCGAGGGTCGAATCCGGCAGTTGATGAAAAACTAATATAATTATTACCGGTAGTACTAATAATAATACTTATAATTATAGTAGTACTAATAATAATTTAGGTATTAATCCAGTCGTCTTTTTGAAAATATAATTTCATTACGTACTAGTAATTAGCCATCAGTACCTACCCTGGCCACACCGATTAGCAGTTGCCACCGGCCGTAATTGGTAGCCACTGATAATAATTGGATGCTCTGAATACAAGACCGGAATAATTAAAATGATCTATCGACTGACCAATTGACACAAGTATTTTTATTGACAATTAGTAGGTACCTACTATCTGTGTCACCTTGATTTCAGATGACGTCCGCTTCTTATTAATTACGTGTTGATTGTAACGAGAAAGTTTTTTTTTTAGGTATAGATAAACCTATTTTATTATATTAATTTATCTAAAACTCCAATTCCAACTAAATCTGTATTCCGCAAACAAAGACGTCTATATATACATACAGCGAAAGAATACATAATAAAACATCAAGCTACTGTCAATATTTTCTGGACACACAATGCAAGAGAAATGTATAGTTGTAATTAGTGTTTAAAGTTAGACATAAGACCACCGGGCCGCGCCATAGTGCCCACGCAAATAACCAATAAACTATAGGAATATGGAATCCCACTCTGAAGCCAGCAATTGTTGCGTCCGGTGTTAATAAAACGACGTATATTTTAGCTATTTTGACAGAACCGTGGCCTTTTCCTGTCCAATCTAAAATACAAGGACGAATTGTTGATAAGTAGGTAGCTCGTTTTTTTGCATATGAAGATGTTGAAGTCAAATAAATAATAATAAAATACAAAATTCTTCGCCAATATTCCTTGTCCAGCAGTAAAACTTTGACATGTTTTTATAACTTTGTCATGTTTATTTTTAATCAGTAGCGCTAGCTCTAAATTTAGCTACAAAATAAAACACAGATACAAAAACGTATATCAAACTTTTTTTATTGTTTCAGCGTAACTTGATAATTATCAGCCCTCATTTTTTTTTATTGCATTTTATAATTTTACCAAAAGTGGCATAAAAGCTGTGTAAGAGCGGCACAAGCCGCTTCAAGCTGCGGGCGAGTAGCGCCTGACGCCTACAGCGATCGTGAAAGCCCCGGTTTTGCCAGTGATTTGTGACGTCCAAGATTATTGCTCCTTATACACTATTACTGTTACTGTAATGCAGATTAGTCTGTGGACAAATGGACACTTTACTTACGAGGTTTAGAGCTTCTTTCTGAATGTTTTAAAGGTATGGAATGCTATGATTAAGTGTACCTGTTGGTTTTTTAGCCGACTTTGAAAATAAGGAGGAGGTTCTCAATTTGTCTGTCAATTTTTGATCTCATTGTCAAAGGAAGCAAGCAATAGATGTAAGTAATTACGTTTTAATGTTTGGTTCAAGTCACCCTTAGATAGTGCAGTTAAACCACCACCTGCTTTCTTCATAGGTAGGTTAAACTTACCATACAAATCACGTTCTCATTTAAAACATAGCGTATGCTCGAGACACGTGACACTACAATAAATTAGCCAGACAAATGAATAAACCCATCCGACTAAAAAGGCATAGTAAAACACACGCGCCGCTCACGTATTTTAATTTCAGAAGCCAGTGTTACCAACATGATTTACCATCAGGAGCCAGTGCTACCAACTTGACAACCTCGGTTTAAACCAGGTTTAACTCTCTCCGTGTTATCTCCTGCATCTGAACACGGATCGCAGGAATTATTTCATTATGCGATGCAACTAAATAATGAACACGTAGGACCTTTGCTACGCGCGCCTTGGTCTTTGTAGATAAGGGACGTTTTGCTCGTTTTAATATCTTTTTCGAGACAAATACAGTAACATAATGAATTGAGGAAAAATTAAATTCAAAATTGTATTTAGTCCGTATTTTAAGCCACTCTACACTTAGTTAAAGTGTTATGTTTAGTGGTGGGGGCCGGTGACGCCGACGTAACTTTGTTATTAGGTACTTACTTGTCCCATATTTTTTCTTCATTACAAAGCAGACAAAAATTTCAATTTAGGAAACTAGCTTATTAGGCAGTCTAAATGTCAAAATCATCGGTCAAATTCCGCATAGATTTCAGTCCGTAAATGTATCGGGATTAACCATACATCCCTCATTCTATCATCATCTTCATAGCACGTATTTCTTGCACAAAACGGGAAGCCACAGGCAATCCAACACCTATAATATTTCCGTCGCCCTCTCGCCTACACCGCGCTGGAATATGAGCTGTCCGTATAACTCGGAACACATCCACATATCTCACTGGTGATCTACATCGCGTCGGCTACACCTACGGAACGCACGGCTGGGGCGGCCGTGGTTTCGGACATTTTGGGAACATTAAAAAGAGGTGTTTTTTACGATTTCGGAAAAAATATAAGTATAGGATTTATTATAATATTATTATCATGGTGTCAAAAGGATGTTCGCATTTGATTATGGTTTCATTTTTGTTCTGAGTTATGAAAGAGTAATCTATGTAAGCACCTAGGTATAGTGTGAAAAATCTAAAGAACAAAAAAAAATGTACTAAAACAAATGAGCATCTTTTGGTCGGAGACACCCATGCTCATTTGTTTTAGTACATTTTTTTTGTTCTTTAGATTTTTCACACTATACCTAGGTGCTTACATAGATTACTCTTATTACTAGTGTATTGTGTGTTCAATTAAGCAGCACGCATGTGTTTGATGCTAAAAAAAGTCTCAAAATGTCCATGTCCAATGGTCACCCACAAAATACCACCTAATTGTGATGCGGCCCACGCATAAGCCGCGTCTCCAAGAAGGCATTAAAAATATAAGCCAGGTTTTTTGCACGAGTACGAGTATTGTGTGTTTAAATAATTGAGTTGATTATGATGTTCTTGGCTCTTTCGGACGCCATTTTGGAAAGTTACGGCCTGGGTATAATATATTAATTGACATTTATTTAATGATGCAGATATATTATGTATAATTTGTTGGTTTTTCGATATTTTCAAATAGGTTTATTATAGTGACTTTTCCTAGCACACCGCAAATTATATAGGTACTTAATATTTGTATTATATTGAGCTGGCACAAATTAAAGTACTCTACTTTATTATTTTCAAGCTAACCAAGGCTTTCCTTAACCCGGATAATTTAAATAGTTCCGCTCCTAATAGAAAAGTTAAAGGCCCTTATATTTTAATCTATTCGTGTGTGGAACAAAGGATCCACGCATTTCAATTAAGGATTTTGGGTGCTCGCTCGTGGTTTCGTTAAACTCAGATTAAAGTTTTAACCTCTGGACTAATAAAACGGGAGATGTGGCAACTAGCAAGAACATTAGTCGACACAGTGTTTGTACCCCCATTTTATAACTCAATAATATGACTTAGGGTGGATTCGACCAACGTCGAGTAACTTTTTACTCACGAGTAAACTAGCAGTTACTCGCGAGTAAGCCGATTTTGCATTCTACCAAACCCAAAACCAAGATAAGTAGCTTATCCCAAGAATAAAATGTTATACCGCCAAAATTGACCGTGTAACGAGCTTATCCGAGAGTAATTTTGTAATGGCGGCGGCACATCAGCTGATTAGAAAACCGTCATAATGACATATAAGCACATCTGTCAAAACATAAACAAAAGTAAGTTAATAGGCAAATTCTCAAAATAACAACAGCGAATAAAATATTAAAACATAAACAATTTCATACTATTATAATCCATTCAAACTAAGTTGGCATGTCATTTCTATTGCATGCTTTGAAACGCAACTATTTTTATTTTAGTTGCATTACAGTTTCGTTCCTCGTTCATTCAATTAATCATGGTATAACTTGGTAGAATGCAAATGTACTTATCCTAGATATTTACTCGCGTATAAATTTTATTCCGGTATAGTTATTCTCGTGTAAGATGATGTTTGGACGAATTCGCCCTTAGGCAGTAAAATTGTATATATGTCTGTTTTCAGTTCCACCGATAGGTATACTCATTGAAGTATTCGGCCTCACAGAAAAATTGTTGTTGTAGTCCTATGTCACCCCAGAGGGCCTGTCACGGGCTAACCTGGCAATTCGATGCTACACAAAAATATGGAAAACTAACAAATTTGCCTTACAATGACAATTAACGATACGTAACGTAAACGGAGGTTCGAAAATCTTGTAATCGCTGTAAGAGGTGCAGAGGGTCTCCACTAACGTCCGGCATTTCCGCATATCTTCAGCTGTACTTTTCTCTAGCGGCTCGCAGCCATAGGACAGGGCGTCCACGTGAAAAACGTCTAGAAAAATATGAGTGCTACTTTATACATAACATATTGATACAAAAAGGTGTATTTCATTAAACCATCTCACTTTTAGAACACGTATTCTATTCTGATGCCATTTGTTCCCTTCTCCCATTTGTTTTGTCGCTAAGTGAGTTACTCTGTGCGTCTGATTAGCAACTCTCCATAAATGGGGAATCAAGGAAGTGGTATAATCCTTTAAAGAGTTATTCCATACAACGTTGTAATGTTCCATCAATGCCGAAACATTAACGATTTCGCAAATAATGAATTTAAACTACGACTGGATGTTCCGTGGGATTTGTTGCGCTTTGGAAAGGTTTTCCCGTGGGATTTTGAAAAGTAGTCTATGAAATCATTCAGGGTGTCGGCTAACTTCGTGCCAAGCTTCTTTGTATCGATTTCGATTCACAGAATAATCAAGATAATTATTCTGAGTGTAGACGAGCCTGAATATGAATATCGGCGAGTTGAGGGTAGAGGATGATATCCACGTAAGCGAGCAGCGCGTGGGCACTTTTCACTTTTGTGTGAGCAGCCGTGGTGAGCAGGCGGTCAGAATGAGGGGGTGATCGGTGCCGTGAGGACCATGCGCGTGGAGCCGAGGCGGAACACCGTGTGCGAAGCTAAGTGACCTTTCTATTTACTTTTTGTCCCTCGTATATGATTGATAAGTTATACACTTTATTTCTTGATGGACGCTAACCCACGGCTGCAATTTCCATCACACTGGTATAGGGATTAGATAGGTACACTAAAGGTCTTCTACCTCGCTCATTCAGTATTTAGCTAACTAGAGAAAAACCTACACACTACACATTCCCTTATTTTAGCTTTGGTTCAACTTATTTTAGTTTAGAATAGGGACTTCTGGATAGATACAAATAGGCAGAAGCGGGCTGGTGATGATGATGATGATGATTATCAAATAACTAAAACCTGACAATAGATCTCACTTCAAAAATAATAAATTCTTATCAAATAAAAAATATACACCTACCTTCAAATTTGTTCTATGGTTCTTTGTTCAAATTATTGATTTTTCATTAGGTAAATAAATACTTCTATAGAATCTATGATATAGTAATTATTCAAAGAATAAAGTAGATACATACTTAAATAAACTTTTCAAAGATGATTTATTGTAGTATCTATATGGCAGAGAAGATTATTTGACTTTGAGTTTAAAAACAAGTAACAGCGCAGGGAAAGAATTGATTGACGGATAAATTTATTCTAAAAGTGTCAATATACCACAAATAAGGGTTCAAGATACTTATTTCAAATCATTTCTGGTCCTATATTGCTCAATAAATACAAATAGCTTGAAGGTAGATCAGATTCCTGTCCAATTTCCATATTTTCAGAAAGTTATGTAAATTCTAACCAACAGAAGTATTTGTTTCCTTGTTAAAGCAATAAATTCTAATGTAAAAAAAAGGATAGCAAAGATATAGTAAGAATAAAGTTAGCTAGGATATATTTATTACAACTATTTATAATATATTTGAATAAGATCATATAATATTCACTATTTCATAATAATTATCCTATATTCCAATAAGATCAAAGAATATTCACTATTTCATGTTATATATTTAATCTTTTAAAATAATGAATCACTTCCCACTTGGCTACAAAATTAGAGTCATATTATTATATTTTCAAATACTTATCTATTATGAAATTCATGATTTAATAAAGTTACTAGCTATACTGTAAATTATTGAACTACTCTCGTTTCAGTTAATTTATGATTATAAATAAAATTGTCCCCTTTAGCTTTGATAACATGTATTCATGTTGATTTATTTACATGAATAAAAAAGACAAACCATGTAAATATATAAGTTAGGAGCAAGGGAAGTGATTAATAAGTTGGCGGAGGAATGTCCAAGTCAATGGTTGTGTTCCACGAGGGCTCCGATTGAATATTTGCTATTATTTATCTATTTTAGAGTCTTATATATTGATTCAATCGGGTGTAGTGATCAAGGCCTACAAAGCGTATGGAGGGGCTTCCCTTATTAACCAACACCAAAAAACATTATTATCTATATTATTATCTTTATGTACTTACCTGTAAATATGTATTTATCGTACAAATAAAAGTTATACATTAAAGTTGTAGTATATAGGTCAATAATTATAGGCAGGTAGGAAGTATGTAATCAGTTCTAGGTCAAAGTTTTATTTAATTCACTATCTTTCGTTTATTGGGTTACATCACAATGTAGGGGTTTCCTGGATGTTTCATGGCCAAGTTAAAGCAGTATTTGTTTCACTTTTATTTCACTCAAGTAAGTTTTGTTGTAGTTTCAAATATCTTCTTAGTAAATCCAATAGGTAGGAGTTAAGTAGGCAGGCGGTAGGGCGAAACGTTACAATTTGGTACCGAAAGACCAGGATATTAGGGAATTTGCTTCATCTCTTCATGTTAGATGTCAGGCAGCTAGTTTTCTGTTCTTTTATCTGAAATTTTACAAGTCAATTTGATTAAGATAGTACTTATTTACAAATAAACCACAATATTGAACACTCTTTTGCATAGTATATAGGTAACTTACGTTTGTCTCGAAAAAACATTAAGGTTTGTTCTTTGCCTTTGCGATTATAGTAAGTAAATATTTACTCAATATGGCGGTTTTCACATAAACTACATAAAGGCATTTCTTTTAAAGTTTTGGCTAGAAGAAAGTTTCAAAAGTTTGTTTTTACTTTAGTTGGAAAAACTTTATGCAGCATTGCACCACAAACAATAAAAAGTCAAAAGGTTATTTTTTTTTACAGAGTAACTTTTATTGCGTCACAGACTAGTATAATATTTGGCAGTGTAATGCACACTCATGACTGCACAAAATCACTGCAAGATGTTAACGTTATAATAAGTCTCTTGTGTTTTGTTCGTAATGTTTTGTTACATACTAGTGGTAGGAAAGTGATTATATCCTTGATATAATCACAATTTGTTGCCGTGGAGTGAAAGAAATTTAATAGGAAGCGCAAGAGGCTAGGTTTTGTAATTACGGAAGCATTTGTGAAGATAGATAGGTAGATACTAGGTAGTTGATAAAGTTAGGATGAGGAAATGAATAATGGAAATAATCCATTTATTAAAGTTTACTTAATAAGTAGGGGTTGTAGTAATGTTATGTAGCTCGTTAAAGAATTACAATAGATTAGGGGTTGTATAACACAATGCTTGTAGTGGAGTTAGAGAATATAATAATAATCATCATCATCAGGAGTTGTATACTTAATATAATGGATTCTTATTCAGGACATTATCTATAAATTTTAATAGGTAGGTAGGTTACTTACCTTTAAAGAGAATGACATAAAACATAGTTGTATGAAGACTGATTTATCTATAGGTACCTACGTCATATTAGTGTTGCTCTGAATCACTATGAACGGTCTCTCTGATTATGTAGCTGATTAGGGAATTTTAAGTGAATAGGGGTTGTAGGTAAAATAATGATATGGTTTTATTTTAGGTAAAAGCAGTAAAACATTTATTAAAATCAAAAATTATATTAAAAAAAAAAAAACAAATGTAACGAAAACGCGGCGCATTTTAGTCCTTATGAACAACCTGAAATGATTAGAATAGATAAAGAAATTCTGGCCCAGGTAGATGAGGGGTGGGGATTTTGGTCTGGAGGTGCGGTCGGCTGCATCGGTGGATCGAGGAGTTTGCGTGGCGGAGCTTGTATAGTTGGTTCCGGGCTGGACTGGCCTGGTTGCGGGGGAATCGGTACTTATAGCAACTAGTCTATAATTATTAATTATCCTTTTGGCTGGGTTGGTTCGGTTTGGTATTGATTGTATGAGTTTTGTTGTGCGGGTTTTTTGGTTTGTTGATGTGGTTGATTGTGCTTCTGGATCGGATCTTTGCTTGTCATCGACTATGTGCTTAAAAACTAGGCTCTAAAATTACTATACTCGAATGTTTGAAAGAGTAGATAATATATTATACAACATTGATCATAGGAGTTGGGATAGAACTGTAACACTATCTATGCTATCATCCTAATTTAGAGTAACCGGAAAAGCCCAAATGTCTAATTATCAAATTCCAGAGAGCCAATCAGTAGCAGATGTTATCGGACATTTCCTTAAACAAATACAAGTATGAGTTACAGTCAATAAAGAAAAGAAAATTTAACAATAATCTCATTTGAAAGAAAAAATAATAAAAAAATATTTTGTGATGAAAGGGTAGCGGTCAGACATAACAATAAATTTAGAAAACAATTAATGTAGATCAAGTAAACTGTTGTTGATAAAGTGTTAGACCATATAAAGTAGGCTAGGACCTCATTTAGTGTCAATATATTCTTTGTAAGTTAAGAATTATGCGGGTAGTTTAGTTGTTCCTATTTTGAGCGCGGTTGCAATACACTTCTTCACCTGAGTCAGGATGTTTACTTCATAGTATATAGTCTCAGAGTTTGGTTGTCAAATATAGAACATCATCATCATCAGCATTCACAAAGTATGTCATATCCTGATTCCTGAAAAGAAGAATAGAATTTAATTAGAAAAGCTAAGTATTGTGATGATTTACATAATTATAAAAATTCAGGAAATGACTATTTAGTTCAATATAACTTAAGTAGACTAATAGGATAATACATTTAGGGAATGGCTTTATGAATGGTAATCAATATTGGATCTACAGGGGTATGATTTTCATAGCAATCTAACAAAATCTAAGTACAGGGTAGTGTTAGCTTGGTACTATAGAAGATGCTGAAAATAAGACACTCAGGAAGTTTGAAGTAAAATACTTTTATAAGGAACACAAACTATTCAAAAAAGAATCTAATAACAAACAGAAGTCTTTTAAAAGTTATTCTTGTTTTTTCTGCCATCTTGAATTGAATGAATCCGCATGAATCCAGTGACCGGCCAGTCAATGCGAATCACAGACAATATAGAAACTAAATGAACTAAAGAACAACTCCTAGCTACATCTAGTAATCCGGCCGGACCTATGATGAAATAAGTAGCTTGATATTAGTAAAGAATAGCATTGGTAAATTTAAACGCTAACAGTCGGCCGTCCTGTTATTGGGAATGTCCCCATTCCCTGTCGGCCATTCGAACGCTAACTAACAAGTTCTAAATTTATGTTAACAAACTGAATGAATTAGCAAAATTAATAAAGTTATTATATCTATGCGGTGATATTAAATGCACTTAGCAATCATAATTAAAACAAAACTCAAAGAGACTATAAGTAATTAGTAAACCATATTCCGGCTGTTCTTATTGATGTACTTAATGCTGGTCTGACGCTGGTCTGCTACGCTGCAACGTTGCTAGGTGAATTTTTGGTCGGCTACACTGTATGTTCATTGTTCCTCAGAATCTGAAATAGGTACACAAATTATATATTAATTAGTTGTTTTTTTTTTTTTTTTGTTTATTGTTCTACTGCTGGACAGTGGCCTCCTTATTAGTGTTCTACTGCTGGACAATGGCCTCCTTATTGTTGTTCTACTGCTGGACAATGGCCTTCTTATTAGTGTTCTACTGCTGGACAATGGCCTCCTTATTGTTGTTCTACTGCTGGACAATCGCCTCCTTATTAGTCTTCTACTGCTGGACAATGGCCTCGTAGCAGAATAAATCAAATTAATTCGTACGAGTAGGTAAATTAAATAGTGATTATTTGAATATTGATATGATTTTGTTTCTGATATAATTTTTAAAATTTAAACATAATCTTTATTTATTTTGAGTAACATTAAAGTGAAAGAAAGTATTATTATACTTAATAAGAGTATTATAAGAAATATAGGCTTAGTTTACATATAAAATGTCACTAGTATTGTGGGTACCGCTTGTGCTTCGGCATACCAGTCACAACCCAGTGTGAGTACCGCTTGCACATCGGCATACCAGCCACATATACTCGGACAACATACTTACTCTTTATCAGATAAATAGTATAGTGGGTACCGCTTGTGCTTCGGCATACCATTCACAACCCAGTGTGAGCACCGCTTGCACTTCGGCATACCAGCCACTATATACTAATTATCATTAGGTGAGCACCGCTTGTGCTTCGGCATACCATTCACAACCCTGTGTGAGCACCGCTTGCACTTCGGCATACCATTCACCTTTTATTATAACAATATTAAAGTGTGTGTATTATCATTCAGTGAGTACCGCTTGTGCTTCGGCATACCAATCACAACCTTGTGTGAGCACCGCTTGCACTTCAGCATACCATTCAACTTCATTTATCGGAACAATACTGTTCGGTCATCCATTCTCATAATATATTTATAATGCAGGTATCTTAGTATCAAAATATATTCCAATTCTTCTATTTTATATATAATATTCTTGTATTTTTATATTTAAATCATCATTTATTATAATAACAACAGTGTGTTAAACATTTTGATTTATTAGGACAATACTGTTCAGACAGCCATTCTCATAATATATGTATATAAAATGTAAGTTTCTTTCCATGTTCTCATAATGTATTCAAATTATTATATTTTAATTCTAATATTCTTGTGTCTTCATATTAAATCAACATTTTCTTTGTAATTTTATTAAAGTGTGTTAACCATCTTGATTTAATAGAGCTTTAGACAGCCATTCTCTTAATATTCCAATATTTCCAATACATTCTTGTATTATGTGTATAAAATGTAAGTATTTTCTTTCCATATTCTCATAATGTAGGTATTCCAATCCTTTCATTTTATGTCTTATATTCTTGTGTCTCCATATTAAATCGGCCTTTTCTTTGTAATTATATTAAAGTGTTTTAACGATCTTGATTTAATAGATCAATGCTGACCCTCAGCCATTCTCATTATGTAGATTTTTATATGCATATTCTCATTTTATGATTATTCCAATTATATCTTCATATTTAAATCATCGTTTTCTTTATCATCATCATATTCATCATACAATATGTAAATATTCCTATCCTAAAACAAGAACAGGAATTAGAATAGAAAAGTGAGAAATAAATTGCATATTAGTCGCAAGTAATAAGTTACATCCACAGCTTAATAATGAACCTAGTTAAGTAAGGTATAATATTATATTATGTACTTTTATCATAAATAGTTCTTATTACCTTTATCTATTTACAGGAAAATTAACGAATAATTTATTATAAGAATTTTGAAATAATGATAGCCAATTAAAAGTTTTTAATTGCTTGAGACACGGATAAAAGTTAAGTGTTACAGTTGCCACGAATTAATTATGAATTATTCATATATAAATTAGTTGATGTAATGGCATTCCTATTATATTGTAACATGATTATATTATAATTAGTTAAAGTTTCGTGGAATTTTATATTAATTATTTTAAATTGACTGTATCTTAAGTATTAAGTTTTCTATCAAATGAATATAATATAATTAGAGTTAGTATGCATATGAGTTGCAAAATCAAGAGTATAAATATTTGAGAGTATCATTACATAACATGACAATATTTGTGCATATTACATGGTGCATGGTAATAATTAGCATGCCATGATAAGAATTTACAATCAAGCATTCAGCAAGTGGGTAAACACATATAAGTAGGTAAAAACACCTCCTGTGGGTTGACTGGTAGAAAATGCTTGTAGCATTAAGTCCACCCTTTGTACACTTATTTTTATATTTGTGCAATAAAGGATTAAATAAAATAAAAATATGTAGAGGTAAATACAAGTAGGTGCTTATCTTTAATATTACCTTTAATTAACAGCCTTTTCAGTGTCGGCATAATTAAAACTAGAAAATACTTAGATACCAATGGTACCTCAAGATACAGACCAAGCTTAGTTTGGTGACCGCTATCGCTACTGTATACTTAATTTTTTTTAATATGTGCAAAATATTGATTAAATATCCTATCTCATTATAAATTTCATCGATGTCAGCATATTCAAAGAAAGTACAGTGCATTAATTTGACCTACTATTTTTATTTGTAGATAAGTACAATAAAGACTCTTAAAAACATTTCTTTATAAGTACTTCGTTTTTTTTTTTGTTTCCGTCATTGCCTTCAGATTGATCTAGAGTATTTCATTCACCTTGTTATGAATAGTGGAGGACTGTTAGGTTAATTGTATTTGAAAGTAGGTTTCATCAAATCATTTCTATGTCGTTCAATCAAATCGTTTTTATGTAAAGGGTGTTTATTTTTTAATTTTGTTTTATCGAATTTTTATCTTTATATATGATAGGCCCAATGGAATGAAATTTGTATGTAGGTACTATGTCAACCTCGCCATATTATGAGGACGTGGGCTTATTACGAGTTTTGAATATAGAATATTTGATTATATATAGGATAATGTCACTTTGTTTGACTTCTCCTTTTGTAAATAAAGCCAGCAAAGTAAGATCATGTATAATTAATTCTGAACCTCTACGTCAGCAAGCCAGCGGCGTCACAAATAAAATATATATTTGAAATGTAGGAAATAAAATAGATTTGAAATATTTTGTTTTAATTACTGCTCTATGCCCAAATAGTATGAGATGGGTTCTTGGCAGTTCCTACAGGGATATTTAAAGTAACTGATGTGATGACTGACTGTGCAAAAGCTTTACAGTCTATTTATAAAGTCCAGAACTGAAATTGATCCGAACTAATTGTAAAATACCGTATTAAATTGATCTATTACCTTCATCTAAGCACCAATCCGTTAAACGATATAGTCAATTGCTATTTTATTTCCTAATATAATTAACTGTAACTGTAAGTATTCAACAGGCAATGACATAAAGTCTCCACAAATTCGCACTCTTTACTTCCATGACTATAGTTAGACTGTATATGTGGTCAGTAGTCGTGTTCCTTATTTAAATAAATTAATAAATAAATAAACAAATAGTACCTATGGTATAGTTTTTAATTATATCTGTGTTGTTGACGTTATGTGATTCACACCAAGGTGATTATCAACTCGAGAGACTTATATAGCTTCCACTATGTTTTTGTTTTTTTTTTATGACGCTTCCTTATGTCTGGTAAGTAAAGTTGGTTTTCCTTTTAGTCGTCAAAAATGTATGGGATTTCAACTGTCCAAAAACCAATAATATAATGGACAGAGCATAATTGATATTTTCACACTGTAGTTTGAGTTTTAAAGTTCACAAAATGTAAGCATTTTTAGATTGAAATCAATGTGAGGCTGAGCATTGTTATGTATGGAAACTGGTCAATAGTTAGTTTTATTTATATTTAGTATTAACAAGTCATGGAAAACCAATAAAGAAGAGAGAGAATATTCCAGGTTCCGCAATTTGTTTGTTGTTAGACATTTGTAAGATAGTATCATGATAATGCATGGGATATAATCCCGTTTAAGTTTATCTAATAAAGATGAAGGCTTTTGCTAAGTCTAGGAATACAAATATTGTTTTCTAAAATTGCTTATAATCATAATATAAATTATTATCATTGCAACTATGTTGGTGTTACATTAGTTTTAATTCTAAGTAAATACATATAATTTCCATTATCATAGTCTCCTATACGATATAACGACTTTTCCTTAAAACTCAACAAAGCAGTAGGTACTTAAAAATACAAAATATAACACTTCATAAACATTAAAGTTGTAATATACCTATGGTAATTTATATTTATTTAGCAGATCATGAATAAAGTATTCAAAACTTAGGGACCTAGTGGTATTTACTAACAGAATAATAACATGTATTTATACTTAATGTTTTTAAACTACGGAAATAATGTTATCAGATTTAAAAGTTGTCTGAGACGTCCAGCCTTCTTAAAGGTGTTGGAAAAGACCCATATTGAAACTAATACGGATAATAATATGTCATAAAATGGGTGATTGCATGTACATTCACTCTCACTCAGCACAAAAGGTAAACAATCTTTGTGTGTCCTTTTTAATAAAAATACAATTAAACAAATTAACTACAGCCAAAATACTTACTTTTCCATCTTTATACATATATGAAGTTGCGGTTTTTGTAAAACAAATGTTTGTTTGTCAAAGTCTCCCAGACTCTTAACAGATTAATAAGGTAGTTCACAATATATTAATAACGTAAGTTTTCCGTCGTAAAAACAGCATTGATGAAGAAATAACATATTGTGTATGAGACCAAAATTTGTTTTAATGAAATTCCCAATTAGGTACTGTGGAGGTCCACAGTTTAAGTTATGATTTGTTTCAAAAGGAATTATATGAGTTACTAGTAGGAAAATGCTCATTATTATACATAAATATTTGATCCTGATGATACACTATGACATTATAAAATTAATAATGTTATTCAACATTGATATTTATTAATTGAGGCATTATTGTACTTGTATTAACACAATTCGTTAAGTCATTATTTATTGTACCTAATGTTTAAATTATGGAAATAGCATGTGTGCATGATTTGTACTCTCAGATCTCAATATTCTGCTGAACACCTGTTATTCATACATTACCTATGTTCACAAATAAAGAATTGAATAAATGGTTTAATTACGAAATCAATCATTCTATGCATTTCATGTGTATTTATGTTTCATTTCATAAATTTGTTTTGAAATTAATTCAAATAAAAAGACACTCCAAGGCCGCTCAAGATCCGCGCCAAGCAAGAAAAAATACATTATACGTCTTGGATTTTGCAGATATTACTAATAGTATTAATTAATACTTCTGATTTGACCTGCCTGTTGCGATGTGAATATCTATGAATTACACAGAATAGACTGTGCTATTTGATCCTTTTGGACATTGTTTATATCCTGACTTGTTTAAAATACAGGTAGGTACTTACTATCCACAATAATATTCGGAAGCAAGAAAGTTAGTAATGTAATGCTAAACCTTTACAATAATAAATGAATGTAACGTTAAAATGCAATACAGCTGTTACAGGTCATGATTAAATAGGTACTAAATGGTAATTTAATGTTCTCGACTAATCTCTGTATTTGACTTTCATATAGATAACTTATATTATTAGGACATCTTTATCTTTCCTGTTAAAAGTTTTTCCTAAAGAAAGAAGTTCAACAAAATTTTACAGTTTGTGAGCCAGGTTGAACCGCCTGGGTGGTATGATAACTAATAGGTATATTGGAGTATTGTTTATCTATTGTCTCAATGGTGAGGCATTCAATGTATAGTTTTAATTCATATGTTGTATTTTTTTTTATAATTGATTCGAAAATAAGAAAACAAAATGACAGAAAATAATGTAAGCATGCGGGTATAATGAAATGATATATCTGAAAAGATTTTAAATAGATGATGCATGCACCTTCACTAAAGCATACACACACACAAAACATTTTCCTCAACAGATAGCATACAGAAGAAAAATCAAACACTCTTACGTACGTGTACAACTCCAGCTGATGGAATAGAGAGAAAACTTCGCCACAGATTATGGATTTTGCATTTGTATCACTTTCTGAGTCTTTTCTTAGCCATGAAAACTCATTTTCCCAAAGTTGTGTGTACTTCTGTGTCCTTTTTTTTCTTCGTCAAAACTTTTCGATTTTTAGATGGGGTACTTGCGTTATTATTATCAGTACAGGATGCTTGATCGGCGTTATCAATGTTCATCAATCACGTTATAACGAATGGATAAAAGTATTCCAAACAAACAAAACCAAAGTCACAAACAAAACAAACCTCAGAAACTTCTCAAAATAACTTGTCACATGTGACATTTGACGTTTGACATTAGTGGCTGCGTTCAAGATCGTCCAAAGTAAATAGTCGACTTTTTTGGTTTTGATTATGTGTTTTTGCGTAATATTATATGACTAGTAAAAATGTGTAAAAAAAAGGCTATTTTAGCGTACTCTATTAGTGTTATAGATTATAGATCACGCTTAAATGATATAGAGTACAATACTCTAAAGTAGGGTTGGCATTCCATGGTGGATATTACATCGCGGTATTAAGATTTTTTCTGTAGGATATTACATCGTCAGTTCATGCTAAAAATTCAGTTATTACTTGATCAATTAAATCAAAGAGAAATAAACTTTATGATTATTAATTATTGACTTGCTACAGTTGCTACTGCTAATTCACAATAATGGGAGGAATTGCGAATTCTCCATTTTGCATTTAGGCCTAATACGCACGCGATATTTCAAATAAAGTAAAGTAAAGTACTTTGCATTCACTGTTGCTGTTTGCAAGACAACAGTTTTAATACAAATCTACCTTATAAAGCTGTGTTTTGCACTTTTCGATAATGAAATTAATCACAATGATAAAATTTTCGCCAAATATAGCGTGATGATCGCGTTTTTACCTTTTATAACCTTATTTGGACTTTACGTGATATTAATTTCTTAAGATAGTGGTTAATAATACGTAAATTTCTTTTCAGTAATCATAGAAACTGCATATTGTTATATCCATAACAATTTTCATAACTAAGCACAGAAATAAATTCACTTACCGGTGGGCGTAGACTTACTCATCTCAATTCTGAAATGTTAGCTTGGTACTATAGAAGATGCTGAAAATAAGACACTCAGGAAGTTTGAAGTAAAATACTTTTATAAGGAACACAAACTATTCAAAAAAGAATCTAATAACAAACAGAAGTCTTTTAAAAGTTATTCTTGTTTTTTCTGCCATCTTGAATTGAATGAATCCGCATGAATCCAGTGACCGGCCAGTCAATGCGAATCACAGACAATATAGAAACTAAATGAACTAAAGAACAACTCCTAGCTACATCTAGTAATCCGGCCGGACCTATGATGAAATAAGTAGCTTGATATTAGTAAAGAATAGCATTGGTAAATTTAAACGCTAACAGTAGTATAATTAAAATTGGATTACAACATATGTAGAAAAGAAATAGGTACTTACTTATTGTAGAATAGTAACTTTGGTATATAAGTAGTGAGGGATTGTGAATGTTTTGTCACAGTGGATGGTTTGATCAGTGGTTTATCATGGGTTTTAGTTCAACAAAGAGTGTAGTTGGGTTTGCATTGTTATGTTTGGTCCTGAAATAAAACAAATAATGATATAGGTATAATTCAAATAAAATTATGTAAATATAGGAGTTGGAGACCAAATGATTAGGATAGGTACTTATTTAAAAGGTGAGGGGTTGACAGTAAGTTAAAATATGTTGGTTAGTCTTGTCAGTATCAATTAAAAACTGTATGGGAGATATTTAATTGAGTTAGATTTTTATAACAATAGGTCTATTATAAACACAAGATCCGTAAAACAGAGCTATTGTATGTATAAATAACTAACAATTCAGAGGTTGTTTATTTTGAATCACGATAATTTGGGCATGAGGACTTAGTTTAGTAGCATGCATACAGGGTATTTGAAAGAATAATGACACTTACCTGTAAGATTCACTCATTATTTTAGAGTTTCGTAAGTTTAATAGGGTAAACTTTAGATTTCTTCGTGCGATCGATGTTGTTGAACACAACGACGCATGCTTTTGTTTTGTTTATGTTTAGTGCCGGAAAAAAAAAAAAAATGTTAAGGTTATGTCAGGTTGACAACTTGACATTGACATTGACAGTTTAGTTTTAATAAATTTGACAGTTAGACAGGTAAGGCACATTTACACAAACAGCCTAGAATAAGGATAATGGAGACCGTGTTTTTCAAATAGGGGTTGTGAAGGAGAGTTGTAATATCTCAGAAATATTTTTAGTTACCTAGTAACATTATTTTCGACTTAGGTAGTTACTGAGGGTAGAAAATGGTTGAAGTAGAAGTAGTAGTTAGACATATTTGATAAACTAAATAGTGTATTAGTGTAATAGGTTGTAGAAAAAAAACTAGATGGCGGTATTTTGATGTTTTGGTATCGATGGAATATTGGGGTGGATTATTTTGTCTGTTACATGCGAAAGTAGGAACTTTCAATTTTGATAAAATTGATCTGATATAATTTTCTTTTATAGAGATAACAAAAAGTAGGGTATTTACAAAGCCATTTCCCGGGGATTATGTCGTGATTATAATGTTTCGAAAAATTGAAAGAGCAAAGAATGTGGAAGGAAGAAAAGTACTTACTTTAAAGGTCATTTTAAAGTCTGAATGGTAATAATGTTAAAGGTACCTGGCCAGGTCTTACATAGTTGATTAAAGGATGATGAAGAATGAAGTTTTACTTATTTAATATTGAGTGCGATTTATAATCATGACAAATACAACTGGGAAATGAAGGGTTTATTGATACTTCGTTCAGACACACACACACACATTTATAAGGGAAACTTTGGTATATTATTTCTGTAAAACTTGATTGAGTAGTTACCTATTATATAGGTACTTATTTAGCTAAAAAATAAATTTATTCCAAAAGTTACCTTTATTTCACAAATATTTTCCAAATGATCAACTAATGTAGATACAAGAATTATTGCTACTTATGTAATAAGTATTTTAATAAAAATTTAAAAATAATAATACTGAGTAAAATCTTAAAAGAAAAAAAATATTTTTATAAATAAATAGTTAACTTTTTTTTTAAACTACTAACTTAATAATATGTGGGGACATCTCACACACGGCCATCCGACCCTAAATTAGGCAGAGCCTGTAATATGGGTATAATATCGGACCGTCAGTTAGTAGTGTGCAAATTGGTTCAAGTAATTTACACACCATACACTCTTAGTCTTGCTTTTGTAGTAAATTGGCGAAGAAAGGCGGTTCTACTCGGGCACAAACGTGGTACAAACGCTTTAGTCGATTTATTATTGAAGTTAGCTATGCACGCATTAACACATCGACGTCTATACAGGCTATAGATGTCTTTACAAAGTACCTTTTACAGACTCCACACGACACACTACACTTTACACAAAAAAAAAGACAATTACTTTGAAACAATTTGCTTTAGAAAAATACCTACATAACAAAAGTTGATCATGACGGAAAACAAATACACTTTACACTAAAAACACATTCTGATCGAAGTGTAAATAAACTAGATGTATTTTCTTTTAAATTTAGGTAGGTAAATGATTGAAAATAAAATTAATAATTAGATACATTATATTTTATTGATTTAATCAGTGGGGAGGAAGAAGGCCTTGATGTTTATTAGAGTGGCGTGAATCAGAGAAAGAGGATGAGAGTTGTGGTGAATTGAATATCTAGGAATCTAAGTATTGGAAAAATAATACGCAGTTACAAACATATAGTTAAGTGAAAGTGGCTTTAGTAAAATATCATGGCTGTTCTCCTGCACTGAAGGAAAGATTCCGATTTCACCTTAATGACACAACACTATACAAAAGAGAATATTTATGAAGATTTTGGTGTTAGGATAGGACAGCATAGTCAAATTATACTGTTGTATGTACAGTATCTTCATAATATTCTATACTCAACATGTACTTACTTACTTAAAAAAATATATATATATTTTCAACACAAAATTTTGTCATTTTGCTGGATTGGAGGGGGATTGAAAAGTTGTGAATCAGTTGTAAACATGAATGCAATAATGGTTCACAATAATAATTCTCTTTCTAGTTTTGGTAAAATGATACTTGATATTTCTACACTCTACATCAAGCTCGGAGATTGGTGGACATTGTTCCTGGGGATTGTTAGAATGAGACTTGAACTTTATTAATTTCTATTGATGATGCATCGTCGAAAACATAGGGCGTGGGAGAGTTCGTGCTCTAAGAGGGCGTGCTAAAGATGCCATAAAATTCTTAAAAATAAATTTAGGGTTCTGTGGTTTCTCATTTAGTATTGGATCCTTCTGATCGACAGGGTATCCCCTTGTTCCCGGTTTATTGGAGCATGAATAATCTACTAAGTATTCGATCAATAGTTATGTAAATAATAAATAATAATAGGGATGGTCGTTGATTTTTGATAATTTCTGGGGATCTTGTTGGCTAATCATCTGAGTCATTTTACACTCACACACACAGACATATTGAGGTGATGATCGGAATTTCCTTTTACAAATTTTTCATCGTTTAAATTCTATGAATTTGATATTTGCGAAAATAAAGGGTGGTGTATATTATTGTGTATATTTTTTCCATATCTCAATTATAATATACTTGTGATACTACAAAAATATAAGGGGTTGAATGTAATGTTCCATCAATGCCGAAACATTAACGATTTCGCAAATAATGAATTTAAACTACGACTGGATGTTCCGTGGGATTTGTTGCGCTTTGGAAAGGTTTTCCCGTGGGATTTTGAAAAGTAGTCTATGAAATCATTCAGGGTGTCGGCTAACTTCGTGCCAAGCTTCTTTGTATCGATTTCGATTCACAGAATAATCAAGATAATTATTCTGAGTGTAGACGAGCCTGAATATGAATATCGGCGAGTTGAGGGTAGAGGATGATATCCACGTAAGCGAGCAGCGCGTGGGCACTTTTCACTTTTGTGTGAGCAGCCGTGGTGAGCAGGCGGTCAGAATGAGGGGGTGATCGGTGCCGTGAGGACCATGCGCGTGGAGCCGAGGCGGAACACCGTGTGCGAAGCTAAGTGACCTTTCTATTTACTTTTTGTCCCTCGTATATGATTGATAAGTTATACACTTTATTTCTTGATGGACGCTAACCCACGGCTGCAATTTCCATCACACTGGTATAGGGATTAGATAGGTACACTAAAGGTCTTCTACCTCGCTCATTCAGTATTTAGCTAACTAGAGAAAAACCTACACACTACACATTCCCTTATTTTAGCTTTGGTTCAACTTATTTTAGTTTAGAATAGGGACTTCTGGATAGATACAAATAGGCAGAAGCGGGCTGGTGATGATGATGATGATGATTATCAAATAACTAAAACCTGACAATAGATCTCACTTCAAAAATAATAAATTCTTATCAAATAAAAAATATACACCTACCTTCAAATTTGTTCTATGGTTCTTTGTTCAAATTATTGATTTTTCATTAGGTAAATAAATACTTCTATAGAATCTATGATATAGTAATTATTCAAAGAATAAAGTAGATACATACTTAAATAAACTTTTCAAAGATGATTTATTGTAGTATCTATATGGCAGAGAAGATTATTTGACTTTGAGTTTAAAAACAAGTAACAGCGCAGGGAAAGAATTGATTGACGGATAAATTTATTCTAAAAGTGTCAATATACCACAAATAAGGGTTCAAGATACTTATTTCAAATCATTTCTGGTCCTATATTGCTCAATAAATACAAATAGCTTGAAGGTAGATCAGATTCCTGTCCAATTTCCATATTTTCAGAAAGTTATGTAAATTCTAACCAACAGAAGTATTTGTTTCCTTGTTAAAGCAATGAATTCTAATGTAAAAAAAAGGATAGCAAAGATATAGTAAGAATAAAGTTAGCTAGGATATATTTATTACAACTATTTATAATATATTTGAATAAGATTATATAATATTCACTATTTCATAATAATTATCCTATATTCCAATAAGATCAAAGAATATTCACTATTTCATGTTATATATTTAATCTTTTAAAATAATGAATCACTTCCCACTTGGCTACAAAATTAGAGTCATATTATTATATTTTCAAATACTTATCTATTATGAAATTCATGATTTAATAAAGTTACTAGCTATACTGTAAATTATTGAACTACTCTCGTTTCAGTTAATTTATGATTATAAATAAAATTGTCCCCTTTAGCTTTGATAACATGTATTCATGTTGATTTATTTACATGAATAAAAAAGACAAACCATGTAAATATATAAGTTAGGAGCAAGGGAAGTGATTAATAAGTTGGCGGAGGAATGTCCAAGTCAATGGTTGTGTTCCACGAGGGCTCCGATTGAATATTTGCTATTATTTATCTATTTTAGAGTCTTATATATTGATTCAATCGGGTGTAGTGATCAAGGCCTACAAAGCGTATGGAGGGGCTTCCCTTATTAACCAACACCAAAAAACATTATTATCTATATTATTATCTTTATGTACTTACCTGTAAATATGTATTTATCGTACAAATAAAAGTTATACATTAAAGTTGTAGTATATAGGTCAATAATTATAGGCAGGTAGGAAGTATGTAATCAGTTCTAGGTCAAAGTTTTATTTAATTCACTATCTTTCGTTTATTGGGTTACATCACAATGTAGGGGTTTCCTGGATGTTTCATGGCCAAGTTAAAGCAGTATTTGTTTCACTTTTATTTCACTCAAGTAAGTTTTGTTGTAGTTTCAAATATCTTCTTAGTAAATCCAATAGGTAGGAGTTAAGTAGGCAGGCGGTAGGGCGAAACGTTACAACGTATGTGAATTGCGCCATGAAGAATTTGTTTAAGAGAAGTACTTTCTGTACCTTATCAATACAAGTGTTATATCTGAATAAAAATCCATTCAATACAATGATTCAATTATGCCAAAACTTGAGAACGGCTGGAACGATTTGGGTAAGATCACTATGCATTAGATTCTGGAAATTCCACGGGAAAATATTTTAGGGGAACATAATATTTAATACGTAGAAAGAATCATAGTAGCTAATACTGTATGTGAATACCTCGAATGACAATGCATTCTACACATTTTACACGTTTAAAGACAGATATTTGTACTCGGGTCTTGGGTGTTGATATTTATATTTAGTATCTATCTATCTATGTATTTGTGTAGATATATCAGCTGTCCGACACCCATTACACAGGTTCTGCCTAGCTTGGGGTCGGATGGCCGTGTGTGAGATGTCTCCACATATTTATTTATTTATTTAAGCCATTTATAACCGACTATAAACCGACGTGTAATCGTGTCACGTAGAAACTATTGCAGGGCCGACAGTAGGTAATGTTTAATTACCTATTGTGACATGTGTCACATGACATGTTTAACGTGCATCGTATTCAGAGAGTTATACGTTTGTATGTGTAGACTCTGTAGACAAGATGGAAGTAAGAAAAGAAAAACGATGGTTCGTTTTGAATGCATTTTTTTACTGATGACCAACAAGTCTTTTGCCCAGACTTTTGGTTTTTCATTTAAATTTTAATGATTTTTGAAGCGGGGTTTTCATTTATTCTCCAATCTTGTAGGAGTGTAAGTATATTTACTATATAATTATAAGTAATTTATTAGTTTATTCATTTATTATTGTCCCGTGTAGAAAATTACAGACCTGGTGAAAAAAACCAACGATCGAAACAGAGAAATGATATTTTAACGCTGAATTCATTAAAAGTTATCTCTTGGCCGGTTAGACTCGTCAAAAGTGTATGTAAATAGATTAAATCGGACGTACGGAACCGCGGGTGCAAATTAGTGAGGTCTTTGTGCAATCAAGCGCCCTCGCCCGCAACGTGAATTAATGCTCATAGAATATGCTTGTTAAATTTTGCTACAACTATCTGTAGGTATGAAAATCTGAGCCTGTTGAAGAGACGGGACCGTAACTCAAATAATACATGTTGCTAATTGAAGATAAAATGATGGTTCGATATTTATTTGATATTTTTAGACTCGAGAGGTAAAATCTTCAGAATTTTGATGGTCATGTGACTAATAATAGATATTGCCTATAAGTACCTAGTTATTTTTATCAACGAATGTTTTATTAGAAATCTTTTGCATCAGTTTGGTTTTTACAGTGACGTGCTGACTCCCATTGCATTGCATTGTACTATAGCATTTATAAACTACCGACTAAGTACGATACTTGGCTCTTGTCACCAGAACAATATGAATTTAAAAATCACTATGCGATTTGGCACCATTACAGTGCAACATTTGCAACGCGGACGCCATTAAAAAAATAAACGACAGTCGATTCCAAATTCAAATTTTCTCATGCCTCGAGTCTCCGGTCGCACTGGCCACTCCGCCATTAATGTAAACATTAAAAACATAAAAGAGGATTGTAACAAAAAGTATAATAGAGGCATAAAACAGTCCGTGCTACGCAATCACCGCGTCTCATTCATTACTTAGAACCTCCGTGGAGGCGAATAACCGACAAAAGTTAAAAGACGCTCAGTTCCCATGAACCGCGGGGTAATGTCGGAGATAGGAGATGATATAACAATTAAACGTACGCTGGCGTATGACAAAAGGCGGCTAGGAACCGGTAGCGAGCGTGCGGCTAATGTTAACAACGCCATTAGATTCAACAAACAAAGTTTGGGTTGATGTTCCACTTAGAGCGTATAGAGTTACCTAAAGAAATATTTTTTGAACTTTTGTATAAAAATTATACCTACTTAAGTAAGTAATGTTTCGTATAAGTACTAAAATAGATGAATGTCTTATAACTGAAAGCTATTATGAAGCACCCATATTGTAATCAAGCGTTGTAAGAACATTTTGCGCATCGAAAAATCACATTGGTAAACCAATTTTAGCAAGAATGATAATGAAAGTATAGCTGTACGAGCTTAGCTAGCTCCAGCTATCTTTGGAAACACAACATACCTTAGACAAACTTTACACGTTTCCTTGTAAAATTAGGTTAGTCGATGTTTATCTAAGAGCAATAATATGTGAGGCGTGCCTTCATCGAAGCACGTGCACCAGTTTTAACGAACTACCCACAAACACACATCCATATTCAGGGTGGAGTTTTGTAAGTGTGATTCCCTTTGTCTGGTCAATGTACGGTCAGGTGCAGAGATACCTGACCCCCCTCTCATAGTAACAATGTTTCTGAGAGGGGTCAGGTCTTTCTGCTCTTTACTGTACCTGACATACTGAGTAACTCACAATAATACATTTCAGATGAGTAGGTATGAAAATTTAATATAATACTGTAAAACTAATTAAAAAAATCGCGAATTAAAGTGTTTCCGATGGGAAGTACACAATTCCCCCCCGGTGAATTCAATTCCACACAATTCCCGCATATGATGGAAAACTTAATCAGGGATAATAGGTACAGGAAAACATTACAGACTAATAATAACTTTTCTGATAATTTCATACTGCCACACAGAGTGAAATGAATTAAATTAGCCATCTATTATACATGTTATTAGTACTGTAACTGTTAGCTTAAATTACACAGATACATATGACCTAACTACACATAGGTACATAATCATAACAATACAAATATTGGTATTCTGGACGATTGTCACCATCGGACCATAATAAATTAGAAGTAGCGGCAGAATACAATGTGATGTGCATTTTAGGGATTTAAACATAAATGTTATGTTCATCAGTGAAGTATTTTTATTATGATCATCAACTACCCATATGAAAATATCTTCAGTGTTACAAGGTACCAATATGCGATTGGATTTACTACTAAAAGTTCTATCTCCAATTAGCTTGAGTCCACAAAATTACTCAGTAAAACATGATCTTAGCCTCATTAATGAATAACTTTATCAAATTATGACTATTGGATTTGCACGTGGTACACTTATTTGTACTTAAATTCCTTAATTAATATAAGTATTTATGTCAGGACTGCCTTGTGTCTGGTGTCGTTTTTCTATTTAATATGTATCTGTCTATGTATTTGTGTAGATATGTATATCAGCTGTCCGACACCCATATCACAGGCTCTGCCGGATGGCCGTGTGTGAGATGTCCCCACATATTTATTTGTTATAGCTGTTCCCGCAAGCTTCGCTTAGCTTCGCCTTTAATAGTTTCCCCGTGGGAATTCCGGCATAAAATGCCTATGTTCTTTTTCAGGGTCTAGACTCTAGACCATATGTATACCAAATTTCATTCAAATCCGTTCAGTAAATTTGCCGTGAAAGGGTAACAGACAGACACAGTTACTTCCGCATTTATAATATTAGTTAGGATTAGGATACAATCTCAATCGTTTAACAATAGTTTCAGCGGCCAGAATGGCGTCCTCGCATTGTGGAATCAATAGAGTCCGCCAGCCACGCTCGGTTACGGGCGGGCACGGTTAATTATAGAATTTACATATAAATGATTTCGGTAACCGTTCACTTGTAACTAATACAAATACAAGTAGCGCGCCCCATGAATATTATTAGCTGGGCCGTTGTGGGTGCGACTGTACTTGTGTTGTTCGGTTTGTTATACATGGTGTAGGTTTGTGAAAGGGTTGACTCATACAGTTTCGTTTGCTTCTTTTTCAGCGCCGTTTAACATAAAATTACAAATTATTCGTTAAATGAAGGGTATTAAAGTGTAACCCTGAAGCAAACAAACAAATAGAATAAGAGAAATGACGTAAGACCACGTAGCTTCGAATTCTAAACAATTCAAATGATTCATATTTAGTTTTTCATAACAGCAGTTTTTGGAAATTCAGTAATTTTAGACGTTATTCTCAAAGTCATATACTTCGATTGGGTAAGCATTAAGCATAGTACCTACCTACCATGAATGAATAATTACCTAACTATTTCCAAGAAGGCTGGCACCTACATTAGGTCAGTCATAATCTGCATAACAATTTAGTGAAACAAACTGTCAGCTATCTCATTTTCTCCCCCGCCCCATATTTCAGAAGCCTCGACAGACAGACAGTCTATTGTTTTAATTAATGTGCTACCCACGTCGCTGCTAACACCGTTGCCTCTTTAAATGGTCCGCTATTGAGTTGTTTTACTATTATTGTTTTGTGTTTGTTAGAAATTTGTGATACTAAAACACTTGGAATAAAATTTAGGTACGACTTCTAGGCACAACTACTGATAAGATATGATAGAAAATTTATAAAACCCCTCTTTTGCGTCAGCGGTTAAAAATAACTGACAATACTAATGTAAAATGTAATGCTACCCGTAATACAAAAAGGCACAAGTCATTTAAGAAAGTGGAATCGCAAATGAAGAAGATTTACTAAGGTTCTAACTCAATGCCTAGGTTCAACAGACAGGTCTAGGACATAGTGCTGCACTGTGCACTTTTCTACTGGGCTGCTTAGGTGCTTAGTCTTAATATAAGATGGAAATTTTGGTAAAGGTATGCATTTTAAAGTGATTAATCCCAGTAATGCGAACGGCAGAAAAACGGAATCACCCATTTTCCATTTTACACTCACATTTTTTCAATGACAACATTGAACCACATGTATATTATCAAAGATAACTACTTAATTTATAAATACACCATTTATCCCTTTTCTTGCTGCCACAGAACCTTCACTCAGAAACTCACAAAATTTATCAATCCACTGATTTGCCAGTAGTCAAAAAATATTCATAAGTACTGACTTGATTACAAAGCAACTCAAAATAGCAGCAGGGATCAAAGACAAGAGGTATTCGAACTCGTGAATTCCACCATCGTTCCCACATTCTCTTGTTGTAATTAATAAGACTTAACCCGGAAACGCTGGCCCACTCCATCAAACTGCGATCGTCGACAAAGGCAATCAGATGGCACAAATGGAACTGCGACTTAAACTGTGCAAATTCTGGAGCTGGTGTGTCTGGGGCTATGAACGCAGCGGATCAGCGGTTTTGTTCAGTTCAGAAATACTTAAGTGAAATGTTTTTTGTGATGTATTTTAAGTATTTAATTTTATTGCTTATAATTATTTCTTAAAGTAGTGTATCTATTTATTTAAACCTTCCTGTAATTATAGTCATGTATAAATATAATTAATATTATACTAGTTATTCCAGAACACTCCAGCACTACTTGTCTTTCAGAAATCTAAAATATTATTTGATTTCACATGACAAGATCACAAAACGGCTAAACAATTTATAGATAATATGCCCTAAATTTCATAAAAAATATAATTTCATTGAAACTCATGGTTCGTGGCATATCCCCAGTTCACAGAGGAACAAGTGGCAAAATTATCCGTCACTGGCAACCCTACGCAGTTAACCCCTTCTTGTCATTTGCGAAGAACAAATTAATCATCATCATTTACATGCAATACCAGTAGTCAGATTTGTTTCTCCGATTATGTCACCCTTGCTCTTTAGGCACGGCCACTGGAATAGAACTGATTTAGAGCTTTGTTTTATTATGTTTTGGCAATTAGCGACGTGAATATTGAAATGTACTTTCTGCTTTTGTTTTTATCAATCACATGACTGTATGGCATTTGACTATGTTGATTATGTATTTTAATCGGTAAATATTTAGCCATTAAAGCTGATTTCTATTAGTTTATTTTCTGCAGGGAAATTCTTATTAATGAAAAGCTACCTTGAAAATATTATAAACGCAATATTAAGTACCTATAAACATAATGAGTGAAACGTGAGAATTTTACTAAAAATACGGTGTAAAAACTTTAAAAAACACCCTCTCCATACATTCTTATTCCCCAAGTGAATCACGCCAAGGGCTATCCGAGTGGGCAGTAGCAATTATTGCGTTCATTTGAATTTAGCACAGCGGGTCCAAGGGACCACGTGACCGGCCAACGGTTGAGAGGGCGGACAAACGTCAGGTCGGGGGTGGAATTGGCAAGATTTTAATGATTCAATTTCGTGAAAAGTAGGCATACTTTTTTGATGGTTAGTCTTATTTAAGTAAGGGTTAAAGTAACAGATTTCAAAAATCCGATATACCTTGTTATTAATTATAATTAAATATGAAAATATTCAGCGTTAACGTGAAATATTATGAAACTACCAAGTCTTAAATGTAAGTTCAAGAAAAACGTTATCCTTATTAGATAAAATACTGAAGTAGATACTATGAGTCTATGAGTTAACATAAGATACTGTGTTACCAACCAAGTGAAGTACTTACTTAATTATTTTTTTTAATTTAGCAGCGAGATTGAGCACAATATTTGTAAAGGCGGAGGTGCTAAAGACGGTTTTATGCTATTTAGCCCGGACTTTTCATCGTCTCTTTACATTGCTCCCCTCTTTAAGGCGGTTTTAAAAAAAACAACTCCAAAGGAAAGGTGTTAGAAGACTTTCTAATATCGAAGGATTAAAAACACCCTTCGAAATTAAACGCGAAATGAGAATTCTTATAGACACGGATTAGAAACAGGTTTCTACAGACAAAACGAAGAAGCTTATGCCTATGGGATTAGACAGAAGTATGATTTATTAATAAATTAGGACTGAATTTATTAGTGGCTATTGTCCATCTCTGATCGAAACAATGCGTCCATAATTTACTTTCTTATACAACCACATACAGAAGATAAAGTCGTGATAACAAATGGTAACTAAAATAAAACCCAGCCCGTGGTAGTAAGCGACATATTTCATTAATAAAGGAAAAAACAAATAAGATTACATATATACGGACTCACTTCGCAGTGTCCATACTTTACAGAGATAAAGAAAAAGGAATACATAACGTGGAATTTATGCGTTATCGAAGGAAAGAGTGATGCTTGGTAGGAAACAATGGGCGATCGCGGCGCCCCATGCGGCGAGGGGCGGCACTAAAATGCACAGTCGGGTCGAGAATGCAACTGGTAGCGACATCTAGGAGTAAGTAGTGGGAACTGAGGGTATTGTTTTGTTGGGTGTGAGGTGACAAAGGTTGTATCCTGCGGTGCAGACATGAGAATCATGATGTTTAAATGTTGTGATATGCCTATTTGCATTTGTACCTACTAAAATTATTTTCAAACTAATGTATATTGCTAGAAAGTCTGGTATGTAGGTAGGTACTGATATTAAATATTACCTACTATTTCCATTAGTTATATAACAAAAATATATATTATAAATTGAAACTTAATGTATACTTATCTAATCTAATAAGAATTAGGCAAGTATTGCGAAATGGCTGGAAAAATACTAAACAAAGAGCTTCACCAACATCCGAAAGCATCGCCAAACCCAAATTATACCTTCGCATGTGACTGATGTGGTAAGCAGTGTAAGGTTCGTTGGTATAATACGCTGTTAAGTCACAGGAAAAAAAATGGCTCTCAAAATCCACCACTGTAACAAACATGTGTTAAGATTTCATGATGCAGTGGCCAATGATAATGCACCTTCGTTAATTGATATAAAATCTAAGACACTTACAACAGAAAACTAGGTAACTTCTCTTCATCATAATAATCGCTTAACCAAACTGCTAAAACTACGAAAATTTATTTATACAAACTAACTGTAAAGCAAAATTGAAAAGTTGAAATAGCCAAACAATTTGTTCCAAAAAGTTGAATACGAAATAAACGTCCAGTGAAAAAGCGAGCCGAGAATTTTGCCAAAATATTCATAAGCTGTCATCAAGCGACTGGACTGGAGCCAGATGTGGCTCTGCCGGCCAAATATTCCGCTGCAAAATATTTAGAATCACCCCTTCAGCTCTTTAAGAATCACTCACGACAAATTGGGCGACATTATTGGAATAACTCCGCTTACTTAATTCAAATAACCGCTTATCGGCGCAGGAATGAGCAGTAAAATATAGTTACGGAAAACGGATCACAATTTACGCGGAAGTGCCATAATTCAACGATGAAATACTGCATTCCGTCGCTACGCTTATTTCCCTAAACGCTCCATAACAAAAACTGTAAGGCCCGTTACACCATTAGAATGGCCCGCATTAAAAACAAAATGATATGCCTCCGCCGCTGAAAATCTAAAAAGAATAAGCAATAAAACGATAAAACCCAAATCTGATACATACTAGGGTCGCAGGCTCCCGCTGGGTGTGAGAACGGGACAGAGCTATACATCAACCAAATGAATACGATGCTACTGTTTCATCTCTCACCTCTATCGGGCCGCGATCTCTGAACAGTCCTATCTCAGCCGACACTAAATCCGAATAGCACCCTTCTACCGGGGCCTTTGAGCGTCAGTATCGCATGCAGATTACAACAAATGGATTTGAGATTAATATAGTTCGAGTGCCACCCCGTCTCATGCCACCCCATTCGGCGCTCAGCATTCAAATCGGAATCGAATGGATGACCAAAACATAATATCGCTGGAAGATTCAGCCGCTATAAATCAGATGAGAAATAATCTATTTTGGAGCGAGAGAGTCGGCGAGCTGGATGTCATAGAGCCATAAAAACGCAAAACGTTTTGTCTGATTGAAATCGTTAAGTTACTGGCTTTTTCGGTGGCACTATTTCCTTTTTATTTTCCTTGATGTATAATCAATGTGTTAACGGATGGCCGCCAGCAGGTCTTTGAGACCAGATTTTCTGTACAAAAGGAACTGATATTGAGTTTGTAAGTAGTTTCCCTTTTCTTCTTTTATGTTAATGGTAGTTTCAGTAATGGTTTTAGAGAATGTCAAAATATTATGATTGCTGTTTAGCTGTTTACCCCTGACGGGAAAGAGGGGTTTAAGTTTAATGTGTCTGTGTATCTGTCTCAGGTAGAATAGCTTCCAAACTCCTAAGCCGATTTTTTTTTTGTTTCATTCCTTTTTATTTTATTCTAATTACCTATGTTTAAAAAAACAACAAATGAAATTAATTCATCCAACCCGTTAGTTAGTTTTAAAACTTTCTAAAGTGTTTTATTAATCATCCCTTAAATTAGGATAACCGCGCGACAGATTGGACCATATGTGGTCAACCTGTCCCATAACTGGCACATGCCAAGCCTACCTTGCATGATTATAATATTTTTTTAACTTTGAAACGTCCACGACTCCATTTAAAAATTAGCCGTATATCCCAGCAGATACAACTCAAAATTGGTGGCACGGGAGAAACCATTAACAGCAGTTACGACCATCTGTCCCGGATGATAGTTATCAAAAAATTAACAATTTGTTAATACAAATGAAGCGTAGTGGGTTTATTCGATAAATTATGGTCGTACTTAGCGATTCCTCCCGGTTTTGTGCCCGCCGAATGTCACCTTTCCGGTATGTTATTGAGGTATTCGATTAATTTGCTCGATTAATTTTAAATCGATATGGTCGGTCGCTTTGTTGGCACTTTCGATGACACGGGTGCGAGCCTTTCCCTCTTGCTTTTTGTTTTTATTACCTCTACTTTCGAATATCAATAATTCTTAGGATGTACTTTCCAATATAGATAATAATAGTTTCTTATTAAGTACATTTATTATTAAAATCAGAGATATATATGATATTGAGTTTTACGAGAGAGACCTAGCTAATTAAATAAAACAACAACAAAAAATTGTACACTTTAAGAGCATCAATTGAAAACTCAAGTCAAAAGATTATAATACAAATATCTAGGTACTCAAATTTATGTTTACGATTTAACCCGTTTCACTATTGGAACACAACGTTAAACAAGAAAAAATATGGCCGTTCGTAATTTTAAACGAATTAACAACCAAAACACAAGCTCCAAATAGACAATCGCATGATAAAAAGTAATTATCAAAATCGTTTTATTTCCAACTTTTTTTTCAGCTTCGTGACTGTTCAAGTCATAAATCTTCTCCTAATGAGATATTTATGCGAACTGAGTGCTGTCAACGTTATTTTTTTAATTTTATGAAAAAAATCACAAATTTGTATTTCTATTCATCAATTTAAATTTTATTCAACCTGTCTACTTAGGTCTAGTAATCGAATTTAGTATTTCTTTCAAATTAAATATACACCAGGTACTGAATTAAACTAAACATAATGCTTCTACTAAGAACATTCGTACCTACAGTACATACGAACTGTCAGATAACAAAACGCTGTAAATTTATGGAAAACTATTCATGTGGCTGTTAACAACGACGCTTCTATAATTTAATTATAAGTTAACATGCGGTTAATGATAGATCGGTGGTTAAATGCCGTGTAATTAAGGTTTACTTAATGATGATATCTGGCATTTAACATGTTAATGTATGCTAAGCTGATAAAATCATTTCGTCAGAACCTAACTAGGTATGTAGTAGTTGGCAGAAAAAATAGCTTATTTGGGTAAGACAGTGAGACTTTAAATCAACTACTTTCGTTTTGATTTCAGTTTGGCTCAGTCCAATATAGTAATCTCTATCCACATCAAGTATATTATTAATTGTTCAATGTTGCCAAAGTAACAACATACTGTACCTATGTATATAGATTTTTCTCCAATACAAGTGAAAATTAATTTGTAAAATTTACGCGCATGTAAGTAAGATATTCACCACTAATCATCATCATCAACGTCGGTTATTGGACTGTCAACTTTGATAGTATTCTGTTTAAATAGTGCTTTACGCAGGGTGTTGCAAAAAGGATATGATAAGCCGAAAGGGGGTGACTCAGGGGGTCATCCTGAACATCTTTTGTTCTACGAGTTTTGAAAAATAACGAAAAAAATATTTCCTTTTCTATAGAAACTTTGTTGATCACGTGACTTTTTAGTATGGAGAACGAATATTTACGAGTTTTAAAAAATCACGAAAAAAATATTTCCTTTTTTATAGAAACTTTGTTGATCACGTGACTTTTTAGTATGGAGAACGAATATTTACGAGTTTTAAAAAATCACGAAAAAAATATTTCCTTTTTTATAGAAACTTTGTTGATCACGTGACTTTTTAGTATGGAGAACGAATATTTTTTCTTGCGATTTCCAAAACTCGTAGAACAAAAGTTGTTCAGAATGACCGACTGAGTCAACCCCTTTCGGCTTAGTATACCTTTTTGCAATACCCTGTATTTATAGTAGTTAATATTTTGGTGCCTTCGGAATCGCTATGGCTACCCATTCAACTATTTAACCGTCCAAACAGGTAAAACGCACGACTCCCGCTCGCAAACATTCCTAAAGACCTTACTGAAGCCTACTCGATAAATAATTAACATAAGCAGTGCGTTAACATAAACAAATTGATATAATAGCGATAACGACTCGAATGTCATGTAATAGAGTCTTACAACGTTAGCTTTGCAACAGATAAAATAAGGTAGTTTTTATGACATATTTGTAATTTAAGTACAATGTATACCATCGCTCTTACTTAGGAAATGTAGGTAGTTGCATAATATCTAGATTAAGCACATCTAGATAATATGTTATGTGAACCCGCCAATTTGCAGTGGACCAGCGTTGGAAGTAGGTACATAGCATCAATAGAGAATGTATGCCACCCCAGCGCAAAGAGTTTTTGATCCTAAGACTCATGGATTGAAGATAAATTAATCAAATATTTTCTATCGATACTTACCTACAACGATATTTTAATACGAACATTATTTTTTTTTATTTTTATTTATTAGGGACAACAAACAATTGCACACATACATTATGTAACACGTATATATATAAGAAGAGTAATTTGGTGTATAATCCACACCGTTATCCACAGAATATTAAGTTTTTAAATACAATGGCAAGTAGGTACTTACAAAGAGTGACTAAATTAAACACAAAGACTAAACACTAAACAACCCAGGGGAAGGGACGGGGAGGGGGAGAGGAAAGAGGATTGAAGTGACATTTGAGTAGTATGTGGTGTGTATGAGTTACTACATGTGTAAGTTATTGAGTGTTTCAGTTATATGTTTCTTATAAGAATATGGAGTAAGTGTGAACACGTCAGCGTCATTGAAAAGTTGATTATAAGAACATATTTTCATGTCACATTATCACCCGTCAGTGAATCATTAAATTTAAGAAAATGCGCTAAGGCCTTAGCTTTGTCCTACATAATATATCTTTGTAGGTCGTATGTATTGGTATATTTGGTATATTAAATATTTATGGTATATTCTTTAGTCCGGTACACTTAACCCTTTACATCTAAATATCCTTCCACCCAAAGGTTGTCTGGAAGAAATCGCTTTAAGCGATAAGACCGCCATTTGTACATATGTAAAATTAAATTAAATTATATATAATATGTTGCCTATAATAGCTAATCTATAAAGCTAAGATCAGTTAGAATTTGCCATTCTTAACACGGTGCACGGCCAACCAGTGTCTAATAAATCCATTATCGAGGTTGGAACTAATCGCTTCTAGGATCCGGTTGTTAGTATTCCTAATCCTCTCCCAAAAAGCTGCTGAACGAAACCGTAGGACAGCATAGAAGTCCGGAACCCTGGCGTCCGCGAACATGCCACTGGCGCTGCAGTACCTGGGTAACTTCATTATAATACGGAAGGCGTCATTGTATTGCACTCTTAACACATTGTAAAAGCGTTTGGTGAAGTTAACCCAGAGTTGTCAACTCTGGGTTAACTTCACCAAACGCTTTATACGGTATAAAAAGTTTGGCAGTACGCTTATTTAAGTTATTTTGACTTCTCGGGAGCAGCGCGCGAATCGCGTATGTATGTGTATATATATATATATATGTGTTAGATCATGTTTTGTAATGTTGTCCATATTTGTGTACAAATAAAGAATATCTTATCTTATCTTATCTTTTGCTGACTGTACGGTGAACGGCAACTTTACACTATTGAATGAAACAACAATAGAAATACTTATACCTCTATAAGCTTAGAACATCAATACATAAACGAGCCCGTTTCTCATTCTATCAACCGATAAATTTCCCATTAAACATGTAATTGATTATACTAATTCCCGATCATCTTGATAAGTATTCGAAGCAGGAAACAGTAAATTTTACCAGAAGGGTTACTCTATACTGACGAAAAACGAACGAACGAGAGCTGACGTGCAATTGCCACGTTTATTACAACGAGATAGAGTCGTGGCTCGCTCCGAGACTTAGTTTTCGTCATATAGAGTGACCTCCCAATGTCGCTTTGTGTTTCGCATAAGTAGGTGAACTCAAAGAACAGTTGAATGGGAAAGTGTTTTCATTATTATTTACTAGCTGTTCCCGCGCGCTTCGTTTCGCCTTAAAAAGTTTTCCCGTGGGAATTCCGGGATAAAAATTAGCCTATGTTTTTTCTCAGGGTCTAGACCGTATGTATACCAAATTTCATTCAAATCCGTTCAGTAGTTTTGGCGTGAAAGAGTAACAGACAGACAGACAGACAGACAGACAGACACAGTTACTTTCGCATTTATAATATTAGTTAGGATTAGTTAGGATTAGGATTATAACGCATTCTTTAGTACTGACTCTCAATAATATCAGGTATCGTTTCGTTACAAAAAAAATACCAACAGAATCGCTCTATAAATCCATCATTCCACCTACTTACACAGATAGGTATGATGCTTTAATAATAAATATGTGGGGACATCTCACACACGACCATCCGACCCAAAGCTAGGCAGAGCCTGTGTAATGGGTATCGGACAGCTGATATATCTACACAAATACATAGATAGATATATATTAAATATAAATATCAACACCCAAGACCCGAGTACAAATATCTGTCTTTAAACAAATATCTGCCCCAGCCGGGAACCGAACCCGGGACCTTCGGCTTAGCAGTCAAGGTCACTAACCACTACACCAGTCTGCCGTCGAAGAAGCATAGAGAAGCATATTAGAAATATAAAACATACCTATCTATATCAAAGAATTACATTTGCGGATTCGAAATTAAAGTTGCTTTCGTTCAGGTAATTTATAGTGTCGCCGCAGATAGTCAGAGAGGTGGCGTATAAATCGTGGACCATTTGTGAAATAGGAATTACGATCCAACGGGCCCCGACTTTGTCGCTACCCTTATCCCTCCGGGTATTTAGCTAAGTATATGTATTCTTCTTATTCTTTCGTGTCAGTGAACATGCGAATTTTTAAATTTTTCCAGCCCAAAAAGCAGCAACTTTGATAGCATTCTGGTTGGCCTGGAGTAAGTCTTCCCGAGTGCAGCTGGAAGGGCACAGGGGACAGGAGAGTAAATGATTCATAGTCTGATATGTATAAACTAAGTATAAGTATAAATATCTAGGTGTATATAAGTGGCTATAGATGAGGAAGGCCGAAGACTGCTCAGTTACCGAACCACCACCGCTGACAAGCAAGGGCTGGTGATGATGATATTGTCTACCCATGGTGTAAGTGGTTTAGCTTCCGATTTTGTAAAAATATACTCTCCATAGTGATTCTGACTCTTTCAACTACAGTCGTCGAAATATAATAGGCCCGTTTGGACAGCTACACAAATTTGCTATTTAGGTACTCTTGATTTACTTGATGAAATACATAAAAAGACACATAATCTGGCCTATTATTTAACGCTCGAAAGAAAAAAGAACTTTTAAAGCACCGAAAGTTACTTATTGTTTAGATTTTTCATGATTTTCATTTGACACCAGCTGTCATCCCATACATTTTGTAGCTGTCCAAACGGGCCTATTATATTTCGACGACTGTAGCTGTAAGTATTTATACCAGCGAAAATACGCAACCGCAAACTAATCTCGCGTATACGTCGACCGAACCGTCTTGGTACTTGGAAATTTTCTAATAAACGTGTTATGCACCCGCCACACGCGCCACGTCACTCCAGCTCTATGTTCCTCACGAAAATATACCGAGATACTCGCGTCTGAGGAATTTTTAATAGTATCTCACCCCCACCTAACCCTATCATAGCTATATCTATAGGCACAAGGTACACACATCTCAAGATATACTGTTCAAAATATACACTGTTTACCTATAGGTACAGGTTGTTCGAAAAAAGTTACTGTGTTCGTCAACAGCTGTTAAACTCGTCATTTTGAACAACTTTTGATAAATGGTGTAAAAAATGCATGTTTCGGATTATGTGGCTATCATAATACTTACATGTATTTTTTTTACTTATTTTCTGTTGGTTATCACATAAGATAGTAATGATAAATTCTGAGAGAGAAATACCTATCTCATCATATTATAACGTCATTATTTTTATCCTTGAAATCTATAAATATTGGTTTTTATATTCTTACAACTCATTTTTAGCATCAACTAAAGAGCATTAAATACGAGTGATATTGGATATTGATTACCTATAAAAGCTTACTTTTACGGCTGTGGAAAACCTCTGAAAGTTGTATTATGAACACTGAAAAAATATCAAAAGGAACGTTTAAATATCTATTGAGACAGAGGTCTATCGTCGATTGATTTTGGTTTTCATCCGATTTTGGTAAGAGTTCCAAAAAAGAAGGACCCTGAAATCAAGTAAAATCAAACAATTTTCCGATTTCCTACATCCATAATCGTTTTTTCATCACAGCTAAATATTTTTATAAATATACGGGTGTGTGAAGCGCACTAATGTATTTGGAATCTGTCTCAAAGTAACTAGGTTTATCTATTGGAAATAGCTGCTTCAAAACTACAGTTGGCCTTCCCAAGTACTTTTAACTACGGGTAATAAATCCACGGGCAGAGCCGTCCGCTAACTCTTCCATACTCTGCATAGTGTGAGGGGATAACGGGGTGATTTGTCACCACAACCTAGGTAACTGTGAGCTGAATTCGGGCAGTAATTCAGTTATCAGAGAGACGATTTGACGATTTATTTATTTATTTATGATGAGTCGAAGGCAAATTTTAATCTGTATTTTGACGTGTGGTCACATGAATGATGGTATGGAGAGTACTTACATGTTTTTTTACGGATTATCAAAAGCTGTAGAACAAAAGTGGTTTCAAAAAAAAGAATATCATTCATTATTAGAATATAACTATACTTTGTATGAAGAGAAATGAAAAACGTTATTTATTCCACGAATCACACAAGGTATAAGGTCTACAGGAGAAATCTTTAAGCTACAGGAGTTTTCAAAATTTAAACCCATTTATTTCAATAAAGCAATTTAGCCTGCCATCCTTCAAACAAAAAAAAAAATGCAACTAACTACTAATTACATTCTCATTTAAAACCTCCGCGTACAAGCAACACAAATACGCGAAATGAAAAATTAAACTCAGCTCGCTCGCTTCCCGGACCTCCCCGCTGTATCGCAGACTGTTCAGGCTTTATACGAATCTCTCCACGAAAATGCACATTAATATTAAATGGCTTGGAAATGCTGCGTTGTGTGGGAGTGGGAGGGGGACGGGGAGGGAGAGGGGGGTGCAATAAAAAAACGAACAGGCGTCGATGATACATCGATATAGCTGGATGTTTATGTCTCGTTCTGAGTCCTGTCTAAGATGGTTGTAAAGGCGAAAAGAACAAGATTTTCTAGACTTAATTAATCTTTATGGTACTTAATGGCGTTTCATTAACAATAGAACACTTTTTGATTTATTGAAATCAAAGACGCAACAAAATTAATCCAAAAAAAATAATCCTATGAAATATTCATGGCATAGAAAATCCTAAGCATTTTAACTGGAAAACCCTCACTCCCGAAAAAGCTCGCAATCTTGTAAGTATATTTGCCATGAAATATAAGAAAATAGCTTTAGAACTACCTCCGTGTAAATAATTATTAAAACGACACATTTGCCTTTGTCTGAACCTATCTTCAACAACAAAAACACAAGATTCCACTGGTTATACCGCATCCCCGCAAAGCTAAGATTCTTCTTACAAGCGATTTAACATACCAGCAATCTTTATACAGCTATCAAGACGGGGAATGTCAACCAACCATTTTCCTTACAAAGCCCGTACGTGTTTTCCTTATATTAACTACGTAGCTCACTACACCCCCCTCCCTCCCCTAGATAGTTCCCACAGCCACTAAGAGATGGCGCCAAACTATTGCTCTCTCGCACCAATTTACTCCTTACACTAATTAAAAGAGAGAGCCGGCAAGCCCCGCCCACCGCAGAGAACAAACACTAGGGGGGATCCGATCCACCAATCAGGAGCGTTGATTATTTGTAATTAGAACGCCGAGCTCTTCCTCTCGCGTAGATGACCAATAGGATTTCGTATTTAGCGGCTTCATTTCTTCGTCAAAGGAAAGTTGGTGGGTAATTAGAAATTCTCGCTTCTTGTGCGAGCTTCGGGACCAATCTTACTTCTGAGACGTAATCAGCGAGTTAAATGGGCGTTATGTTTTAAAGGCCCAACTGAATTAATTTTCAACGGTCCGTTGCCTTTTTGGGATGGAAACGTTTTTGATTGCTTTCAATTCGATTAAGAGACGGAATAACTTTTGTGGAAACGCTTAGAAATATTTAATAAGATTTATGTCTACTCGTTTTTAGGGTTCCGTAGCCAAAATGGCAAAAACGGAACCCTTATAGTTTCGTCATGTCCGTCTGTCCGTCTGTCCGTCTGTCCGTCTGTCCGTCTGTCACAGCCGATTTACTCGGAAACTATAAGTACTACAGTGATGAAATTTGATGGGAATATGTGTTGTATAAACCGCTACAAAAATATGACACTAAATAGTAAAAAAAAGAATTGGGGGTGGGGCCCCCCATACATGTAACTGAGGGATGAATTTTTTTTTTCGATGTACATACCCGTGTGGGGTATCAATGGAAAGGTCTTTTAAAATGATATAAAGTTTTCTAAAAAACATTTTTCTTAAAGTGAACGGTTTTTGAGATATCAGCTCTCAAAGTCGTAAAAAGTATGTCCCCCCCCCTCTATTTTTATAACTACGGGGTATAAAATTCTAAAAAAAATAGAGGTGATGCATGCTAATTAACTCTTTCAACGATTTTTGGTTTGATCAAAGTATCTCTTATAGTTTTTGAGATAGGTTGATTTAACTGTAATTTTGGTTAAGTTATTGTGCTTACTACGGAACCCTTTGTGCGCGAGCCCGACTCGCACTTGGCCGGTTTTTTATATTTAAGTTAATTAACATTTCTAGCAATCATTGACGTAACAAATATACTACATACTCACTTCAATCTTATAGCTACTTATACAAAATATATAATATAAAAACTTTGTAACATGTTTAGATACGTACATATTATAATATATCCTGTTTACTACATTATATACAAATAGGTATACCTAGTGCAGATGAATGTAAACGGAAAAGGAACTAGATTTCCCATCTGTCGAGTGAGACCGTTTAAAAAAACAAAAGCCGGTCAGCCCATTGTGCTCTCTCTCATAGAAAGCTCGCGCCAAACGTCCAACTTATCCATTACTCGACAGCACAAAAACTTCTCATTTGCCAACAATTGAAACAGCACAATCATTCGTTGAACAAAACTTACAGGAGTAAGGAAAGAAAGAAAGAAAGAATCAAGAAAGCGCTGGCCACAATGAGCAGCGGAGTTCCTTGCCAGTTTGCATATAGAGATAAAAGTGGGGAATATTAATGTGAATCGCCTTCCCCCCCTTCCCCACCCCTTTGTTACCCCCCTAGGGGTAGGGGGGAGGTCGCCACTTTCTTCCCGGAGTGGACGGTCGGTCCTGATTTTAATTATATTACGACGTACGATCCTAAGCTGGAGAATTATGGCTCTTATACGGGAATGGTTGGGTTGTGTAGTTTTTTGGAATCGTATTTTGATATTTCTATGCTGATATTACTAATCAATTGGAATTAGAATATATTTTAGGTTAATTTATAAGAAGGTAACTAAGTAGATAGATTAGTTGGTAATGATGAGAGTTGTAGAACCTTATAGCACGTTAAGGTTTTCTTAAGTACTTACATAAACCTTACCTACGGAAATAAAATATGTAAGTTCTTATAACTTACATGTAAAATATAAATATGAAATCTAATTTACGACATCTACAGCTATACTTACCTACTAAATAGTTAACAGTACATACAAGAGACCTCCAGTGGGGGGTAAGGAAGGGGATTTCAGTGGTGGGGGGAGGTAGGAAGAGTTAGTAATTGTACAAGTTGAGGTTTCATTTCAGAAGTTATCTCTGCGACCGGGAAACTGAGGTGCTGGCGGAGTTTCAAATTAAAATTTTAATGAATGAAACTTTTCGACTTGCTTTAAGGTGTGTTGCGGAATGACAAGTTTTTATGTTCTGGCCGTGATGAAACGGCGAGCCAGCCGTTTTGTGTAAAAGAAAATTACTTTTATATACCTACTTACTTTTTTCTTATGAAGTTTAGTTAAGTGTGTATACATGTATACATACCTTTGTATATATTTGGTATCATGAATGTATATGAAATCTAAGAACTTATTAGGTACATTTTGTATAAGGAAATGTAGTGTGAAAACCTGTAATACCTACTTAGTGCTATTTATCAAATCGACTTCACCAAATTTACTTTTCAGCTCTTAGCAATTCGGACGATAAATCTTTCCATTTAAGTAAGTAAACATGTTTCTCTTACATTGTCCAAAAGAAACAAACTTAGAAACAACTTAATACCATCCCGCGATGGACATTTAACTTCTAAACCCACCCCTTTCTCAAGTCTGGAGACAGCACAAAACAGAAAACTCGCATCACTTCGACAATCAAACTAATGTGAAACCGTATAAGAATGCTATTACTATACTCTAAACAAATTCTAAGAATACTCATACATGGCTAAACTAAGCGGGATGCGTATTTATAAAACGTGTCTCAGTGCCAATCTGTTACTGTATAAACACACAAAAATATCGAATAAATTTAAAAATACTAAATTTTTAATTACCGAATGTTATAATAACCAAGATTAATTTGTTTTACAATTTTTAAATACAAAAACGTAAAAAATACAATTACTTTCGTAAAAGAAAAACATATAAATGATAGGTAATCTATGATATAAATCGCGAAAAAATCACGATCCGACCAAACCTAAAACCAAAAGCGAGGAGGAGCGTGTTAAGTGCACATGTGTCGAAAAACAAAGCGGAGCGTTGCGGAGTGGGTCGGACCATTACATAATATAATATATTTAAATCGTAGACTGTGACAAAAAAGACGTAGGTAAATGCCGTAGAAACAGTAAACCTAAAACCCAAAGCAAGATGAACGTGTTATGGTTTTTACAACTCCAAAGTCCCATAACAAAAAAGTCCAGAATCATCAGTTGTGTGACCCATATTTTAATAAAACCTCAATGTCTACACTTACTACCACACAGCATCCAGCACAAGGTAAACACAAAACAAACCCTACTACACCTCAGAGCCGACACCGCCAGACAACGCAACCAACATCATCAATCCGCATCCCCGGGACAACCTACACATGTGTTGGTAACAATATAGCGCGGGTTAAAGGGCGCATATGCATATGTATGCGGGCCGTATGTAAATACGTAGCGTTAAACTGTAAGGATGTGTGATGCTGGAGGGAGGTCTCATTATCGACCTCGGGTCACAGCGCATGCTCCGAACGCCTTCTCTAACGAACGCCAGCGACGACTTTCCGTCCGAGTAATTGAGTTACGACTTTTAAAGTGGAACGGTTCGTAAGAAGCTAATTGAAGAGGGAAATTTGGAGGTTAGGCGGCGTGATTGCGCGTTTGGCAGGCGGGAGTTGTAAGCTAGGCTTAGCTAATGCCTGAAAAAATAAAGGTCTTTCATTTCATTTAAGTTAAAATTAAACATAATGATATCTTTTCATACGTTTTTTTGTCCGAGACTTATTTTTCATATCAGTATTTCTGACTTTTAAGAACTCAAATTATCTCTATTAGGTAGATAAGTTATAAATTTAATCTTAAAAACTCACTTTATCCAAGGGTATGATGATGTTATTCGAGTAATGTCCCCAGAGTCTAGCCAGACTCTCTAATTGGGTATCCAGAGAACATTAGGTACTTTTACATCGTTAATCTGTCGGACAGGAAAATAAATAGCTTCTGCAATAGTTCCAATAACGATATATTTTTCTGGAGAGTTTTCACTTTGGCAATCTCTAAAAATACATTTTTTTTATCTGCTCATAAAACTTGGAATAATAACCTGAAAGAATATAGTACGATTTTCAAATTTCGTACGCACTTTTTGTTGATGGACAATATGCGAAGAAGATGGTGTGTCACAGTTAGGAACAAAGCTAAAAGGTGGCCGCATTTGTTTGAGTACTACTTACTGTCAAACGTTTAAAGTTTAACCTTATGACAACCATTGTACCAATTATTAATAAAATCTTAAACCGGACTAATTCAAAATAAGAGCTCCCTAGAAAAGTGAGGTTTTAGGTATTTTGTTTTGCTCTGACACTCTATCTTGTTCAAATTGTTTATCAAAGACACGTCTACACTTTCAGCTCTGCCAAAACATTTCCCGGTAGAATTTGAATTTGGAACAAAGGATCAATTGATTCGAATGTGTCCGAAGTGTATGCGGCCAGTTGCATCACATCAAATATTCATTAAATAGCGCTCCCGATGCTCGGTTCATATTCAACAGACGTCCCGTTAATAGTTCGCCAGGTCCTGCATTATCTTTGACACCCTGGTACATTGGGATTAACTTGTCTTAATACTTTAATTAAAAAAGTTGGCTTTGATCTATAGCAGTTTTTGTTACTTGAAAATTAGTGCAGTGTGATACATAAAAAAATATACCATGATAACCATAACCTCATTACCTAAATCATAGTTTACAAAGGTGAAAAACACGACATAAAATCTAGCACACTCCAACTAAGTCTCGTGAGGCACAATCTAAAACCAACAAACAACATTCAAGTCTACAAGCGCAGAGGACACGGCAAATGTATAAATTCTCCAGCTTGCAGCCTCGCGGCTCAAGCTACTGTGATCCAGCTATATTACTCTATTCCCTGCCTCTCTTGTGGAGTGGAGACGCTCCATTCATTTGTTAACCAGGAGGACATGTATTTCTGTATTTTCTAACTAAGTTTGTAGTGTTTATTCGTAAATTAAGGAACATTATGTTAATAAAGAATTATATACCACGCAGTTGTATAATCATACTAGCTGTTCCCGCGCGCTTTGCTTCGCCTTAAAAAGTTTTCCCGTGGGAATTCTGGGATAAAAAGTAGCCTATGTTCTTTCTCAGGGTCTAGACTATCTGTACACCAAATTTAATTCAAATCCGTTCAGTAGTTTTGGCGTGAAAGAGTAACAGACAGACAGACAGACAGACACAGTTACTTTCGCATTTATAATATTAGTTAGGATTACGATAAGTACTAATAGTACAATAGACATGGAAAGTAGCGCCCCGATTTTAAAATTGAGTCCAGATATTTAATTATCATGTAAATTACTCATTTATTATTATTTAACAATCTTATCCCGGTATTCCGTACCTACTTTACATGAAGGGGTTACAGATGGGAAGGGGGTGGTCAAAGGGGGAGGTAGAGCAGTGCAAATTAATCTCCTTTACAATGTAGGCAGGTCAACCGTGGTTGAATGGGTGGTTTCTTAACTTTTTGTTAAGAGTTGTGAATAGCGTTAAATTATGTTTACCATATTTTTACCTATACATTCAGAAATTTAAAACGTCCATCCACCATCACCATCATAAATAAATTTCACTCCTAATTTGAGCATCGTAATCCTGCTATGTTTTACAACCACACATTGAATTTTCATATTTCACTGACACAAACTCATGGGTCCCGCCTAGCGATCGAACCCAGGACCTCTGTGTCTCAAAGCATAGTTTCAACCACTAGACCACAAGCAGTTAAACCTAAGTACATAATAAATGATGGGCTATCTATAACCCGGACACAGTGGTTGCGTTGCTAACAAGCTGGACATAAAGCTCCAAACATTAATTAGTCACGGTCACTGGGATGGGTGCGGACAGACGAGATTATTCTATTAAGGCGGGAACAATTGCTAACTACCAATGGAAGTTCATTTTCTAAAAGGAAATTTTAACTTTAAGCGGTAAAAAAATCATGAAAATATTATTACTTATTTATTTTTTTTTAAATCGTTATTAAACTGGATCTCCCCTATAGATCCATGTACTGTAAAAATATAATTCATAGTTTTTATTTTCTATTATATTAAATTATTAGCAGTTCTAGTGAAGAAAATAAATTTAGTGAATACTAAGCGTGTATTTTTATTAAATCCGAAAACCTCTTTGTTTTTAAAACAGTGCGCTTCAAACAATCATATACCATTGTTTAGAAGTTTATCACTAATCCGCTCCCCCTATTCTCTTGGACAAGTTGTCCACTTAGCCCCCGGCGCGGCCCACTGTGCGGGGGGTGTCCGGCGACGTTGATGTATCATGTCGGATCAACAGCGCTTGTCCAGCTGAAGTCCTTATACCGCACAGTGGGCCGAGTGAGCAAGGGTTGTGGACTTATGCTCGTAAAGTTTTTTTTTCTATAAACATAATGAAAAATTATACTTTCGTAATTGGAGAATAATATATTAAGACTAACGTGCAGCATAACTATGTTTGTTTATTATTTACAAATACTAAATGAATCTATCCACGTAATAATCAATAGTTTCTGTTGTCAAGAAAATAATTATTTTATACTAATTTATTTAAAAAATATATATATTGATTAAGTTAGTATACAGGATGTTGCGAAAAGACAGACAATAGATAACTCAGGTGGTCATTCTACACAACTTTTGTTCTGAATGAATGAATGATATTTATTTTAACTTATGTCCAAATACTAATACCTTGTCCCACTGTGCCCAGTGCCCGCTGTCCAGTCCCGTACCTAATCTCCATACATTATTGTCGAGGATATACGCTGTAATAAATATAAGTTTTCAGCTCTGGACCAACTTGTTTGAGTTACACGGCATTATTATGACGTATGATGGATAACTCTAACTGTACACACACTTCTAGGGATTCCATGAAGGTGTATATTCATTTGTTTTATTGTTTTACGTGCCTACATACAAGTAAGTTTCAGCTATTATACTTATATTGACAAAGCTGGATAGCAGGATTTTTTGAAGTTCTTGAAACCCTGAGTAGTAATTGCTAAAAGGTAGAGGCGCGTAGATACTTGTAAAGAAAAAATTGAGACACAATTTTACAAGAAAAAAAAACTATTATGAAATTTATCAAAAACATGCAGCAAAATATTTTCGCATATCAAGTTTAGCTAGACGCGTCAAGCGATTTGCGCTGCTCACCACTTCCACAGCAAAACGGAGTTCGATGTAAGCGCTTTATTAATAAAAATAGAGCTTAAACCGGCATCCAGGGAGCACACAACGATGTTTTCCTTCCATCAGGAGCTCGTGACTTCGAAATGAAGTTGGGTATTAGAAGCGCTGCGGCGCTATCTAGCGCTACATTTCGCTATTTCCCAGTTTATTTGTAAACATTTTCCAATAGAGTGCCACTGACTGGGCTTCGCTTGTATTTGTTTCAATCAGAAATGTATCATTGGCGATTTTACTGGGAAATCTTCAAGTGAATGGAAAGGAAACACCGCGGATGGTAACTTTAAAATCAAGTTTTTATTCTAATATATTATTTGACCATAGAATTACGCAGACGTATTTTTTAAGATCCGTAATTAAATTTCAGAATTTTTTTGTTGTTTGCTCAATTCACACTGAAATCTTCGAACACACAAATGATTCTTGTAAGATGACACACATTTAATTTATAGTAGATAGGTACGATTTCATGTATTTTTACATACAGCGTACAAACTCACAACATCACTAATTTTCCATCTTGGTAAAAAACAAAAAGTACCTAATAAATTTACCCCATTTGCGTCAAAGATAATCTTCGTAGACATTTTCTTGACAGAATGCGTACCTTATAGAACCTATACACATAAAAAAAAAACCTTCTGAAACATCCCATATTTTACGCTTAGAAAAGACAATAACATTACAGCATGTTGTTTGAAATTCTCATTAGCCCGCTAGGAGCGCACGGAATGCTACGCGAATAATCGAAACAAGAATTTATTAGCTCGACATAAGGGTGGTTTTCCTTCCTGCAGTGCTACTAACACTTGGCAGAGCGATTCTACTGCAGTTACGCGGAAAAAATACGGTTTTCGAGGAATTATTTTGTACCAATGTGGTCAACGCAGTAAAACAGTTTCATCATAAGGGTTTTATTCAAATACCTGAAGAATATTTCATAGATAGCAACACAAAAGCTCAATTGATTAATTAGCTATTCTGTTCACTGTGACTATTTAATGTGTTTCATCTTCTCGAAGAGCTACAGCTGCTGTCATCATCTTTGTCACGATCTAGGAGCACCTTTGAAACTATTTATATTATAAAATCACACACAGCCCGTAAATGGTCCACTGCAGGACAGACTGGAGGCTAATTGCCATAATCTTGAAACATTAACAATTTACCACCCCAGTCTGTCAGCATTATCTCAGTACAACCGCTACGGCCGGCCACGGTAGCGCCGCGTACCTAATGCGTAAAAAACTCATCCCGCCCCCCTCCCCCCCCTCTTCATACCCCGCGGTCCTCGGGTGAAATATGATGTTTTCCCGCGCACGAGGACGCGATTAGAAAATTCGTCGTAAGGTATACTTTGGTGATTGTTGTCGTTGATAGGAATACTTTTGAGTGTGTGTGCGTCTGTGTGTGAGTTTTCTTTGCGTTTCCTTGGCTTCTCGATGTGTACACGTGTGTTGACTCGTACTTGTTTTGACTGATTAGTGTTATTATTTTTTTGTTTTGTGTTTGCTGCAAGTACCTATTAACTTGATTAGCTACATCGCCACAATGAAACCAATGCTAAAGTTTTTTAAGACTTAAGAACCAATTTTTTCATTTCAAATGTAAAGTTTAGCTTTCCAATAACGATTTTGATGCCACCCTACTCCCAAAAGTTACACACGATAATGTATTCTATTGCATCCACAGTAAAGTCCACGGTAAACATAATAAGCCGGCCGTCGTTGGTTGACATTACCCCTCATTTCTTTGCATTGCGATAATGTAGGCATAAATCAGACATCTTGCCCAGTCTTCGGCAAAGGATCGAATTGGTCCTCGCTTGAATGAAAAGTTTGGACCCCGGAGCACAGATTATTAATCAAATCATGTCTAAGCTTTATGTAATTTTTTGACCTAACAAAAGGGACGGTAAAAATGGAAGGGAAGGCAAGTGAAACTACTAAAACATGCTTTTTGGTATAATATAATACCTAATTAGGCTACATAATATATCGAAAACGCTTTTCCTCGTTATGTTCAGTCATGGGACAATAACATAATGAAATATAAGCCGGCTTTTCTTTTTATCCTAGCTGAAAAAATCTTTTACCTTTTTCCGTCTTTTCAGTTTATAAAGTACTTATTATACGCTATAAGTACGTAAAAAATACTTCCCCTTTCAAATGTTTTAAAAGTAGGCATACTTAGTAAGAAATTGAGACTAATACTGAAACAAATCAATTGAATTTCCAAATCAACTACCAAGGAGGGCCCTACAGGATGAAACCCACCGAAGGATCAGGCCCGCTACAGGCCGTATATCAGACTAATGCCGATATGATATGTTAAATAAATAGCCTCGCAGGATATTGGATTTGAGGAGGGAATCCAGAATGAATGTGGAGCGTAAACAAGATGGCTGATGGATTTTAACGTAGTTTCTACGTGGGAATTATGTGTCCACCTTTCAGTTGGTTATTAGGTCTCGAAAGTTCTAGTTTCATTTAATGGCTCTCCTGAACATATTGGTAGGTATATATAGGTTATGCTATTTTACCTTTCAACCGTCTATATACAAACTATCTAAGCGAAACAACTTTTCCATTATAACTGAAACTTTGCTCCTTCATTTTGGAAAATTCTCTCCAGCGAATGTCTTTTCCATTTACGCGTCGCTCAACATTAAACTATCAAGTGTTGGAAAATAAATTGCATCAAGAGTATCTTCTTACATCACAAAAGGGCTCCACAGGTATAAAGTAACCTTGCGAGCAAAAAACACAGCATAACAGCGAGCGTAGATAAAAACCTAATGACGTTATGGGAAATTGGCTCACGCATCCATCTAGTGTTGACGAAAATTTCGTATCGACAACAAACATCAGCCAATAGGGTGCGACACGGCGCACTATCTACAAAAGAAATTACAATGTTCCACTCTATCACAAGCCGGGAGGGCTCTGACGTCACGGGCCTAAATGTGATGGAAATTGGAGGATTTGTTTACCCATATTCCTCTCACACTTTCGTCACTAAAAGGTAAAGCGAGTAACGCTGTTTATGTAGTAGTTCCACTCCCACTATTGTTTTCGCATACACTTGCGGGTCTAGCTTTGAGTTATTTAAACAGTGCTCCGTCTCGTACGTGGCTCAAATATTAAAAGGCGAGGAAGCGGGATCGTCCTAAATACTCTACAAGTCCCGCGCGACGCGGACAAATGAAAAAGGGGGTCCAAGAAACATTCATCTCGAGCGACAAGCGGGTTAAAATTGCAGTACCTTGCGTAGAGGGTAGCCTTTTAAGGGATTTTGCATTTTTTCGCGACCCGCACTCGGCCCGCGGCGGGAAAATTCTAGAAAGATGTGAGAGGGTAGTTAAGGACAAAGCGACCGTGTGCGTCGTGCAACCTACCTTTGGAAATAATTACATGGTATAGGAACATCCTACAATGTATTTAATACTTATAAGTGTGGCATATTTTATGTACAGTTATAAAGGTATAGCGGCTTATAAATTCATCATCATCATCCTCATCATCAGCCTAACTATAGCAGTCCACTGCTAGACGTAGGCCTCTCCCAAAAACCTCTTATAAATTACTACCAAAATATAATTAAAACGGTAATACCAAAATGATTACTGTTTTTTTTATAAACTGAACGGTATTACTTATTTAACAGCAGTGGTAGTCGTAATCTTGCCAAATAATAATAGAACAGTAGTTTTACAGAAGAAGCCATTTCATAGCCTGCCCGGGGCTTGTCACTTATCATGAACTGGTGATAACCAGCAATGGCGGAATGAGTCAACTGCCTGGGGCGACATTTCCCCACTTTTCTCTCTATGCTCATTTAAAAGAATACATTATCTGGGGAATACATTTTTCCTTTTTTCTCTTCGGTTTATCGTTATGATAGTGCGGATCATTAACATAAATTTTACGCTTTCCTAGATAAGTTTTCCGGGCCGGCCATTAGGTTTCTTTCCTTTTTGGCGATCGCGCTGAATCGTCATAGTATATTTCATTATATTATGAATATAGGTATTTTTACGAAGGGAAAGGTTTATTTTATCGTAGGATTGCAGGTGCAATCATTGATTAGAAATCTCAACATTATAATGAAACCATTATTTCATTCTGAATTGATCTGAGTAATTTCTTACCTGGCTGAAATCAATAACAAACAATAATGACAAAATGCTCCTCAATTTAAAAATCTAAGTGGCAATGATATATTCATTCAGTCTTTTACTCGTCAGACATCATGCGTATAACACCTCTGGTGCTCTATGGTGGGGTATTTCAAGATAGTAGTGTAAATGTAACACTCTATGTAATCCAGCCACCTCGTTTGTATGTGAGGTGAGTTTCAGGAAATAAATGTGTTGGTTTTGCGACGCACCACATGTACAGTCAGCTGCATTAGTAGCTATGTACACCTTTGTACCTTGTCAAAATACCTACTAAATAAAACGTCAATGTTCGAATGAATGAATAGGCAGTTAGTGAGTTTGACAAGGTTCAAAAGTGTATAGCTACTACTGCAGCTGACTGTACCTATAATATGTAGGTACTTATGTATATATGGTACTTTTTTATATAAAAACTGGTTGATAAATAAGACCATATTATATCCTGTTCGTGGATGCCGTTAATAAATGGCTTTAGATTAGGTTGGTGTTTACCGATCTTTTTTATTTGCCAGTTTCAGTGGCGTGATTCTACTGCCAATCATCATAAAACATTACTTACCTTTATTATACTTACAAACTATAAATCAGATATAAAATTTGTACTTTAGCATAGCATGTCATCAAGTTGCGGTCCCGTCCCTCAACTATTTGCGGAAAAATGAATTCCCACTCCAAAAGGGAAACCTGGGAAAAGAAATAAAAAATATCATAATTCAAAATGGCGTCTGGTCATTTAATAACTGGCTGACACCATTGGGAAATATAATTTAATTTTTCTTGACGCCCGTCTCTTTTCCTCTGTACTCTGTGTATACGTCTGTCCTTTTTTCTCATTTCCTTGGTTCTGTTTCCCCTCTCCTCCCTTTCCTTTGGCGACTTCCGTTTGTTCGGGAAGAGTAGAGAAGCTATTTATGTAGGTAATTCTAAAGCGATAAATATTTAGAAAGTTTCAACTCACCGTAAGAGCTAAATAAAAAACATAGCCAAGCTAACAACTTTCGGGTGACCTTTTTTTTACAAACCCTACATATTATAATATTTACCTTTGTCTATTTTGTTGCATCAACATTTTTATCATTCTGTCTGCATTGGCTATATGACTTCAACAGGAGGCAAGTCGTGTCTGATTAACCATAGAGTACTATTTAACAACCGGGATTGGTTAACTAAGTACTGATACATAGCATGATGTAGGTACGTATATTATGTGGAAAACCAAAGGTGCCTAAATCGTTGTGTCGTGCTTTACGAGAGGCCATTGGTCCACACCTAAAACTCGAATCTCTTTCAGCCTTCATGCAATCTTGGTGGCCAAGTATCATACTTAGGTAGGCATATCCTATAAGTATAAGTATAAAGATTGTATTGTCATATAATTGTATCAAAAAGACCTAAGTCCATCGCTGTTTAAAATTTAATATCAGATAGTAGTACCTACATAGGAACTATGGATACACATTCAGTCATATATTCGTCACTTACATACATAACAACGATACGAACTGAAGTAGTGTGTAGAAATAAAAGCCGTGGTTTTATTTACGGAGGTCCCAGTAGACCACACAGGTGCGAACGCAATATTCTAATGTTAGTAAGAGCGTACCGCCATCCATAATAATATCAACCCCCTGTAGGTCATATATCTCACGATACGTGTGTGCTGCTCTATTAGGGAAGTTTTTTCGTCACATTACTCTACCCTGGCTGTTTTAGTTGTATTTGATATTTTTGTTTTATGTTTTTTTTTGTATAAGATCGATCGTGGATTTTTTGCAGTTGTTACCTAATTTATTCAGTAACACTCACATATACGCTACAAAAAAGCTAATGAAAATGAAAAAAAAATTACACATAAAAAAATAATGATTATAAAAAGAAGGTTGTCCTCATTTTGTTTATTTATGTATGTTTATTTTAAATATGCTTGTAGTATAAAGTGCTAACAGAGCCATCTAGTAGTTAATTGTGATACTAAGTAAGGCACCATGTGAGCTGGATAAATGGAAGCTACCCGTCCAGCACCCACCCCTAACAGATAATAATATTGTTTAGGTCATTCTTCCCTAGATGGCGTTAACCATGTATTTTATCCGTGACTGAAAAACTACGAACAGCAATACCCGGCATAATTACCTACATTTTTTTCAGTTAAGCTCAGTAAAAATAACAGAGCTACACTACATACATATTATAATAGACTAGATGCCACAAATGCACGTGAAAGACCAAGCCAAGTAAAAATGAATGCACTACAGGTACTATCCGGGATAAAAAGTAGCCTATATTCTTTCCCAGGGTCTAGACCGTATGTATACCAAATTTCATTCAAATCCGTTCAGTAGTTTTGGCGTGAAAGAGTAACAGACAGACAGACAGACAGACAGACAGACACAGTTACTTTCGCATTTATAATATTAGTAAGGATATAGTTAGGATAGGTATACATTAAATCCAAATACTGTGGACGAGCCCATTAGAACAGTGGTATAAGTGGTATAGTAAAGTTACTAACGAATCTTTAGATATTTACTATCGGTTTTGCTACATATATTTGCACTGAGATAAAGAACAAGAAAACCGCACAGTTTTATAGTTAGGTATACTAACTTGATTTTTTTAACGTACTTAAAGTTTGTCATTATACTTAGGTACCTACTTACTAACTTTATAAATAACTTTAACCTACTACCGCATAAAGTTTGCCGGTTATCAATTTTATCATCCGGTAGCAGATTAAGCATAGCTACACAGGATATGATTGGGTCCACTATTTACGGAACATCCTATAAATTAGGTCAGTAAGTAGGTACTTACCTAAAGACTTTCTTTTTTTTATAAAAAACAACTCTAAGGGTTTCACCGTTTTATTTTGTTATAAGTTTGAAGAGATCCACTGTAATTATCTTGTTGTATCTCTTTTATTATTGTAGCAGTGAAATCAGAGATAGCACGTCTAGTCAGAGTGTGTATTGTGTATTTATCGTCAGTGTGTGTAGTTGTGTACCTTTCTGCACGTCTTTGTCTTCTGTTGCGAAAAATAAATACATACAGACGAATTGAGAACCTCCTCCTTTTTCCGAAGTCGGTTAAAAATGCCCAGAAATATAACAGTGCCAGTGTCCCCCATATACTTCAATATTGCAGAATACTGCCTCTTTGGTATAATTTTAGGTCTCATTATTGGAATTATACTGTACTACAATATCGCGAGTAGTAAATATAATACTGTGTCTGGTTTTCTGTTTGGTGGCAAGAATATGTCTATCGTGTCTATTAGTCTTGCACTTACAGCTAGGTGAGTTTTGTATTTTTATTCATATTTTAGTTCAACGATGTTTTAATACGAACTAGATGGAGAATCCGTGCCAAATAAACGTCTCGACAAATAACATCCCAGTTCTACCACTGAGCTATTATTATGTGTCAGTACCTACTGTTAGAAGATTATTGACTTTATACATTGGTACAATGGTTGTCATTAGATTGAAATTAGAATTTGACAGTAACCAAAATGGGGATAGTTTTTGGCTTTGTTTTTGTATGTGACACAAAATCTTGTTCGTTTAATATTTAATCTGAGATTTCTATTCATATTTTAGTAGATACTTAAGTAAATACTGATCTACTCAAGCATGGATTCATGTATTCAATATTTAACTTACGTTTATTTACATTGTGATACATAATGCAGAAGAACTGATAAGAATGTTTTCATATAATCATTCTTGTCTTCATTATCATGTCTATACATTAATGTATAATACCATTGTGTATTTTGCTAGTTTTGGCATTTTCATAAATAATATCATATATTATCATCATATAGTAATATCATTCATCAATAATAATTATATCGATTCTGAAGATACAAATTCTAATTTTAGAGCTGTCAAAACCCTAATGTCTTTTTTATTTTGTTTAAGTTCTTTATTTAAAATTCGAATATATGAGTGTTGCCGCAAATGTATTTTTTTGCTAGCAAAATGTATTTTTTATTTTATTTTATTTTATAATTGTCGGGTCACTAACAGCTATTCATTACACAGTAAAATATTATAATTATAGAATCAATAAGCCATTTAAAAGAGACCACTGATGGAATACAGAACAAGAAGAAAAAAAAAGTGATAAGCGCTTACTTAGTAAAACAAACTATTTACGAGAAACATAGTACATACTACTATAATATAGTCACCTACTATATAGTAAAGTAATCTACTGGTTTACAAAATACAAAAAAACAAAACTTAATTATGGTTTATCGCTTGCACCAAAAAATTGTCTGCTAATCGCCTACCTTTGGAATGCTTGTGAAAAATAAATCCAGATCTAATTCGCACTCCAGCTTATTGAATTTCCTACAGGATCGCAGGAGAAATGAGTTTGCTCTAAAATTAGTAGTAACCGCATTGGTATGGAATGTATGCGTATGTCTTACTGGACGATTACAAGAATAAAATAAAAGCTTACTAAGCAGATTAGGACAGTCAATCTCACCTCTCGCGATCTTAATTAGATAAACTATATCCGATATAGCACGACGCTCGGTCAGGGGGAGTAGATGGTGCTTTCTGCAAGACTCTTCATAATCGCTGACATTACAAAAGTTACGAAAGAAATGTATAGTTTGACAGCTATAAAATCAGAATTTCTGTCATGTTTTCATCGTGGTTTATTTTCAAATATTAAAAAAGTTTTTAACAATATAAGTAAATGCTTATGGTTTCTCATTGTTACAGTCATTTAACAAGCATCACACTATTGGGAGTTCCAGTTGAAATATATCTAAGAGGGACACAGTATTGGGCATCAGCTCTATCACTTATAATTGTTACGTTTTTAACAGCTGTGATTTACTTACCAGGTGAGTTAACATTGCTACCGGTTTCTTTACTAAGAGCAATATCAATAAGAGTTTAATTCACACCGAGATTAACTTTTCTGTAATAAATGTAACGTCATTGTAGTTATCTTAATTACTCGTGTTTATTTTTCAGTATTTCACAAGTTGCAACTGTCATCGAGCTTTGAATATCTAGAAATTAGATTTTCCACACAAACTCGAATAATTGCGGCTGTTCTATTTGTTGTCAGCAAGTTAATGTTGCTGCCGATTGTACCATATGTACCAATGTTGGCTTTTAAAATGGGTAAGAACTTATTTACTGTTTTATGAATATTTTACATTTTGTTATGTCGACTCGATCGCTTTTTCATACAAATCCGTTTTTGTTTTTCAGTAACCAACCCTTTTGCCGGAAAAATAACTGCAATCCTTTGCATCGTGTGCTCCACATTTGTTGCTATAGGAGGCCTCAGATCCATTGTGGCTATAGGAATACTCACCACATTTCTGTCCCTGGTTGGAACAGCATTGCCCAGTAGTTTGGCTTTGATACCAAAGGGAATTCGGAGCATGTGGGAAACCGCCAGTTTAGGCGGGAGACTAGTCTTGTATGAGTTAGTATAAATATCTCTGTAATAATTGCTTTTAATGATATCGATTCTGAAGGTAAAATTCTAATTTTAGTACTGTCAATAGTACCTTAAATTCTTTGTTTAAAATTTTACTCTGAGAGTTTGCGTAAATCTCCTTTTCCATTTGCATTTTTTTTTGTTTACCATTTCTAAAATTAGAATTTGTGGCTTTAAAATCAACAGCCGTGTGTACTTACTCGTATAATTTTGGCAATAGGTACATTTCGCGACATCTTTTTTCAGTCCCGATCCGGAACTAGCACATCACACGTCTTTCTTTGCGGTCACATTAGCCCTTAGCACAAACTGGCTTTGGAAAGTGGCTCTGAGTCAATCATCACTCCAGAAGCTTCTAGCAGTTTCCACGATCAGCCAGGCAAGGCTCTGCCTCACTCTGTCCTGTGCCGGAGTTATTCTGATGAAACTTCTATCTTGTTTCTTGGGGTTAGCAATATACGCTACATTTGCTGACTGCGATCCCTTACTGTCCGGTCAAATAAAGAAACATGAGCAAGTGAGTGTTAAAATTATGAATAGAAAATGTGTGATTAATGAACAAAAGCCGAGTTACTATGAGAATAATATAGGCGTTTTGATTGCAGTTGGTTCCGCATTTCCTGAATTATCTATCGACCATGTTTCCTGGTATTTGTGGGATATTTATTATATCGACCTTTAGTGCTACTGCAGGGTAAGATAATATTTAACATAATTATTTCATTAACTTATAAATATATAAACTACACATGTACACCAAATGCACTACTTTTATTTATTTAATTCTTTATTTTACAATACATGATAAAATATTAATCCCTAACTAAAACTAACTAATATAAAATTAAAATAGAATATAATTATTGCCAGTGCAAACGTTCCCGCTACTTTAGAGCCAAGCGGGATCATGCGGGACGATGGCAAGAGACCCGACGGCATGAGTCTAGTGCCATGGAAGAGGGTCCGGCTGCTGGTGTGGGACGCAACATGCGTGGACACACTAGCACCGTCCCATCTTCCATCTACCTCCACAGAGGCTGGCGCTGCAGCCGGGCGGGCGGAAACGATGAAAGGCCGCAAATATGCATCCCTAGGAGAGGGGTACATGTTTGTGCCTTTCGGAGTCGAAACCCTAGGGCCGTGGGGACCGGAGGCGCGTCGGCTGCTAAAAGAAATTGGCAGCAGGCTCAAAGAAGTCACAAGGGACCCTAGGGCTGGCTCGTACCTCGCTCAAGGATAAGCATCGCCATACAGCGAGGTAACGCGGCCAGCGTCTTGGGTACCCTACCCGACAGTGGCAGCGATCTGGCCAGCATCTTCTTTTTAGTTTAATTTTAATTTTATATTAGTTAGTTTCATTAACTTAATATAAAACTTAATAATTATATTATTAATGAATTGAATAGTCTCATTATTAAAATTTGCATTTTCAGATGTATGGCATCCATTATAAATTCAGTGTCTGGTGTTATTTTCGAAGAGTTCATCAGACCTTGGATGCCCCAGAATACTAGAGAAATAACATGCTGTTGGATTATGAAGGTAATACAATACAATGCAATGCAATAAACTTTATTTGCAGACCAAAAATCACACTCAATAGTAAAAATGAGTTCCATAGTAAGGTTCTGTAGCTTTTACAGTAAAAGAATTGGCAACCCTTACTTACCTTTGGCTATTCGTACCTATAAATTTGCCAAAATTGCCATGTGTGGTCAGCAAATGGCCCAAAATCATTGCCTAAATTTTAGGTACTTGGCAAATATACCCAACATCCAATCACAAATACGAATATCCAAGTGAGGTGAACATAATAATTAGTAAGAATATCCCTTTCTGTTGCAGTCCCTCTGCATCGTGGTCGGAGGCTACGGCATCGCGGTGCTCTGGGCGGCGAACAACCTGGAACGCCTTCAGCACGTGGCTTCAGGAGTCACAGGCGTCACCGCGGGAACTTTACTGGGCCTCTTCACTTTGGGCATTGTTTTCTCAAGGGCTAACTGTTCCGTGAGTAAATCTTTTGTCATTTGTTTTGAATGATTGTGAGATAAAAAAAGGAAAAAAATATTTAATAACGTAACTATATGAGATAAAATAAAATGTAGGTACATGATCGATGTAATAATATTTTGGATGAGTGTGATGCATACACTCACTTTTACAAAAAGCGCCATCTATGTATTTTACTTGAAAGCTAGTCAGTGACAGGATGAAGGAACTTCAAAGCGTAGGGTAGGTTCTTCCACCTTCTCCAAGAGTGAAGTAGTTTGGCTCATTCTATCATAGATGGCGTAACCAGACAGATAAGAACAGTGAACGCTGAATCTTCGACCATTATAATCAAAGCGCTGAATATCCCAGCAAGCTTTGCCGAAAGCACAGAAAGTATCCAATACAAAATAAAATAACATAGGGGTATCAGAATAAAGGAATCGCGCTTTGCTTTTGATACATTTTGAGTTTACTCGTTACAGTACTCTTAGGTAAACTTTTACAATATACAAATAATAAAATTCTTCTTTGTAAAGTCACCATTAAATATACAGTGTAGATGAAAACGCGTTAGCAACCTCCTGTAATACGTAACTTTATCTTGCGATATTAAATCGACTGAAGACATCTTTTTAATACCCCCAATATTGGTATTCCCAGGGGGCGCTCAGCGGATCACTTCTAAGCCTCCTGATTTGCGGCTGGCTCCTGTTGGGGGCGGAAAACGCTGTGGCCAGGGGAGCATTGACCTACCAAGGAAAGCCATTAACGACCTCTGGATGCGGAAAAACGAACTTCACTCACATCCTGACCAACATCACAGCAGTTGCCTTTGAATCGTAAGTGGTCCCATGATTTTTTTATTAGGTACTGCCTTCGTATGTGGTCTATCGATGTAAAGCCGCAACCCTCTTAGGCTTAGGTTGTAAGGACTTTTTTACGTTCATGGATTTCGTTATTGCCCTTTGTGGCCTAATCCGAACATTTCAATAGTAATATATACTCATTTTGAGTGTAATGATCTGAGAGGGTAGCTGGATTGTGGTACACTCTTTTGTAAGTATACGAGATTTTTGCAACCAGTGGGTGTATAGCAGTGTATAGTGTATACTATCGCAATTACCTAATAGGCTGGAGAAATATTGTCGTAATACCACTGACAATGTTTATAATAAGTGGTTCATAATATTTATAATCAGTCCCATTGCGATTCTTTTAAATTAGGTTAAGTATATTTTTTATAACACTACAATACATTAATGAAAATTAAAGAATTGCGTTTGAATCCTTCAGTAATTTGGGTATTTATTATGTAGGTATATTTAAGTACCCAGCTAAGTACTTATTCCTACCCTTTAATCTTGGTGGAAACTCCATAAAAAGGCCGTAACTCAGCAATAATATTCTTTGGACAGTTTTATTATGACTCAATAATGACTTCTTGCTTGAATGGCTTCGGCCAAGTTTTTAATCTTTGTGACACCGACAATATCGACTTCGGTTCTTTTATAACTCCGCCTGATTAAAACTTTTCCCATATCACTATTACTACAGTTCTTCAGTTTTAATGCAATTTCTTTTTCAGCTATAGATTTTATTTGCCTGCAGTAAGAAATTGCGAGTAGCGCACCTACAGATTTTAATATTATACAAGTATTATTAATATAATATATAACAACTTGATGGCTGATTAGATTAGTAAAGTTCTTTCATTATAACACCGCAATATAACAAAAAAATGCACTATTTTCAATTGAAATCGTTTTTGTCTAAACTTCTATCTATAACCATTGCATATAAATATTTTATTCCACGTACAGGACAAAAGAAAATTTATCAGGACGTTTCCCTCATATGCAGCTATTCTATTCTCTTTGGGTGTGTAAGTACCTGCCCCTGGCTCTCTCAAGTAGAACCTTTGTGCATGTCTCCAAGGACCAAACTGCCTTCCTAGACTCGGACCATTTCCCACCACGCTTGTCCACTGTGGGTTGGTGGGTTCACATATCTAGGTGTGCTAAATCTAGATATTTATTTATTTTTTATTTTATTTTTATAGGAAAACTTAACTTTATGACAAGAATAGGTACATTAATTAAGACTAAATATAAAATATGTTTAACAAGTTTTCACCTATATAATAAAGAAAGAAATAAGCAAAGGCAAAGGCAAAATGGAGTGTACTGTAACAAATTATTACTTACTTATAGAAAACTTGCAACAAAACTAAAACTAACTATACCTAATTACTATTGAAATCTTAGAGAGATATATACCTATTTGGAAACTTAATTACTTATACAATACAACAATAAATATTTATGCTTTTTATTTATTTATGCTTGAGAATCGAAATAATCCTGAACTAGCCTAATGAATAAGCCTTAATGGGGACTATCAATAATGTTATGCAAAATTTTAATTAAAAAGCAAATGTCTGCGATGTTACGACGATTGCAGAGTGGTAAAAGATGGTGACGCTTGCAATGAGCATCATAACTGGAATCATTGATACCTGTTCTGTAGGTTAGGTATCTGAGAAACCTCCGCTGGATGCCTTCAATCCTTGTAACATATTCCTGGTATCTCGGATTCCATACCTGAGAAGCATATTCAAGAGTACTGCGGACGTAGGAGCAGTATAGTATTTTAATAGTTTTTATTTCTTTAAAGTTTTTAGACATTCTTATAAGAAATCCCATAGATTTATTAGCTTTGCTAACGATGTGGTCGATGCGGATATCGAAAAAAAGCTTCTCATCATGGATAACCCCCAGACCCCTGACTTGGCTAACTCGATCCAGTCTCCTGCCTTTAAGCATATAATCACACAGTGATGGACATCGTTTGCGAGTAAATAAAATTAGGTAGCACTTTGAAACGTTAAGATCTAACTTATTAGCATAGCAATAGGTGTCCACTGTCCAGTCTATGGAGGTCAGATTGAAGCCGAACCTGGTCATGGGCATCATCGATCCTTAAGGCAATCTTCATGTCGTCGGCAAAAAGAAATAGTTGTGAATGATGGAAACATGACTCTACATCATTTATGAAGATGACAAAGAGGAATGGACCGAGAAGGGACCCTTGAGGCACACCAGAGGGTATTTCCATCCAGGATGACATAAAGCCGTTGATAACAACAGCTTGAGTACGACGACTGACATATGACGAGAACCACCGAAACAAATCACCGTGGATTCCCAGTCTAAGAAGTTTTCCTTGTAGTAAGGAATGGTCTATTCGGTCAAAAGCCTTACTATAATCTGTATATATGCAGTCAACCTGACCACCACCATTCATATTTTCTGTTAGGTACTGGTTGAACAGAAGAAGATTAGAGACTGTAGACCGACCGATATGCCGATTTCCTCACGATGTTTTGCTTTACCGTAAGACCGAAGGTATGAATTGTGCATTCAAAGAACACATTGGTAGGTACATGTCAGCGCCGGGATTTGAACTCGGAACTCTGGCGTGAGATGATTGCTTAGGCGCAGATGCGACTAAGCAATCACCGGTCTATGCGGCTAAAAAAATATAATAATTTCTTCAACTTAAATTTTATTAGTTATCCAATTCACAGAACCAAGCTGAACCACCCAACCAAGCGTCTCCAATCGCTCTTCCGCATCACCTTCACGTACTGTCCGTTCGCCGGAGCCCTAACCGTTCTCTTCATCGGGGTCCCCATGAGCTACCTCACGGAGAAGTCGCGCACCTCCTCCATGAACCCGGCCGTGCTGTGCCCGCTGACACAGAGCCTGCTGAACAAGCCGCAGGTGCGCAGTAGAACCACGTCGTGCTCGGAGGCGCGCGCGCCGACCAGCCAGGAGAAGTACGCGGCGCTCGACGTGGCCTTGAAGCACTTGAAGGAGGTCTTCGATGATAAGTAAAAGGGTAGAAGGCTGATTCGTTTGTTAATAAGTTAGAAGGTGGTTTTTGGGTATCTCGATAATAAAACAATTGTTATACCAGCAAGGTTTTTTTCACTTGTTCATCTTATTATATTTTAGTGGAATCTAAACTACAAGGCATGCTTAGGTTTACGAAGGAAGAATTGAACGTGGTAAAATGGCCAGATTCGTCCCGCTGTAGGTGTACTTGACCCGTAAACCTGCGGCATGGCCACACTTTCATCATTATCATCAGCCAAAAAACCTCAATCATTGCTCTCGATCTAACAGAAAAAGTACCAGGCTCGCATAGCCCGATAAGGGATTAACGCTGCTGAGTTGCATGGAGGGCGAACCTCAATCTACTGCTTTGTTTTTTCACAACTTTCTAAAAGTCAGAGAGAGAGAGATAGAGAGAGAGCCGAGTTCTTCTTATAACCTTCTTCCAGTGTAAGCACCTAATACCTAGTAACACCATGTATACCTTAAATAGATGATGCTTGTGATGTAGATAGCAATTATAATAACCAACTTGGCCCTAACGTATGAGATGTCGGCATTCCATCAGAACTCGGTCAGTCGTCTTGAGGAATGAATACCATTTCACGACCAAACGCTTTTCGGGCATTCCGTCATTCCGCCCCATTATTCATTTGACATAACGATGATATATGACTTGTCATTATACCGGAATACTTGCATTGCAAGATAGAAATACTGGAGTTTTAGCTTGTTATTTATTATTTAAGCCGTGTGAGTGCCTCTGCCTTCTGTGAAATAAAAGAAAATATATTATTAAGTACATTATTATTTTAGAATACAAAATCTGATGAAAACATAGAATAATTAATGGTTTTACTTTTTATACGGCTTGGTATTTTAGTATAGTATTTACAAAATATCTTGTCTAGACGGTTGATGGAAGTTTGAGTTTGTTTCCTCTTTGTTTACCAACTTTTAATGGCCGCATTCAAGATTTATTCGTAGCGGAATTTGTCAAGTTAACGTTAAGTTTAGTTTTTATTTTTATTTAATAACCTTAAAATTCAGCTTCTTCCTTCAATGCCTGGTAAGAGCATCCTTTACGTGTTTATTTTAAATTTCTCCGTTATAATTTTTAAACTGACTTCGTTAAATGAGGAGATTCTCAAATTTTATATGTCGCAGGCATCTGGTTTAATCTTCTTTTTGATTGAACCACTAGCCGGTTCATTGGATGGCGCTATTCAGTTGTATGACTAAAGAACAACTCGTCAAGTCGTTGATTGTAAATTTCGACGTCTTGACTGAACGTTCTTCAGCGAAGTCGTTGAATGGGATATAGTATATAGCTATATTTGGTTCTCCATAGGTACAAACCACTAATAAAAGTAAGTAGGTATCCCTTAAAAAATTATCAAGATATTCTCAAACATATCCTGCACATTTCTTGTGCGGTCTTAAATGAAATGACACAAGCCGCAGCAGAAACAAATGAGCAGCGCATTGGTTGTTGCGCCGCCATTGTTGCAGCAACAAAGGACGGAAGGGTAACAATAGCAACGCCGTGCGATGATGGGCCAGTTTCATCTTGAGACCGACTGAACAATACGGCGTAAGTAGTAAGTAAGTATGTACTAGTCGAACTTGATACGAATTGACGAATGATAATCATTTTCATAATTTATCCCTCTTAGCGTTCATATGTAAACTGTAGAGCTATGTTTAAACATCAGCACTTATAAGATATGTTCTGTTTGAGGTATTGCAGATTGGAGACAGATGCACACATTATATTTCATGGCATTTAAAAAATCAAGTTCTATCCATTTGAAAACTATTTACTTGGTTAGTTTAAGCGTAGGTAGGTACTATATCGGAGTGATATTATAGTTAATTTCATCTAAATCCGTTTAACACTTTTATAGAGTACCTATATATGAGTAACTAAGAAGATAACTCTCATAAGCAATTATAAAATGGTAAAAACAAAGTGTTAGTTAAGTTCTATAATAAAATATCAAAGTGCACATCTAATAAATATATAAGTTACACTTTTAGTATTTTGCCCCAATAGTTTACTTTCCACATTCGAAACTAAGCCTGGAGGGTACAATTGCAAATACGTGCCAGGTTTTAGTTTGTGGACGCGGGACATTAATTTCTGTCTTGTAAATGCAATACATATCTGAAGGCGTAAATCAATAAGTGGAATTCTAAATCCTTATTTAAAATTTGACTTAAAACACTAACTATATGGTAAGGAAACTATACGATACACGCTGAATTGGCTTATACAGAAAGAGAGCTGGTTCAACCAGCGGCAGCGCCATTCTGACAGAATTCGTTTTCGCTATCCCCAAGTGGAATTTGAAGTAATAAATCTAAGGAAAACAATGATAAAAATGGTTAAAAAGCGTTTACTGAAATAAAACTATCATAACAATAAGATAGAGTAATAGTCATCATAGTAGAATAAGAGTAGAATATCCATAACCGTGAAGTGATTTGGATTTAATAAAACGCGAGCAATTTGAACAATCACTTAACAAGTGTCCATTTATCTGGTCACTAAAACCGATTATGTCCAGCCATTCGCCCGAGGACTAGGGATTCAATAGCCCTCAGCATTTCAATAGCATTCGGACCGCAAACTGGCAAAAGATCGATGAGGCTAGACACATACGTCAATAAATGTCCATGAATTAATGCTCTTTGGTACGACCATAGACTAATAAATTTTAGTATTGTGCTGCAAGCAAAATTGCTGAAATCACATTCACGATTCACGCTACGTTGCGTTTGGTAGGTAGTTACACTTGTTACCATGCAAAGTTGCACTGATGAGGGAATTATTCTAGCACTAAGTGTTATCAAAGCTGCAAGAGAGGGTTTTACTAAGACACACACCACCACCTTACAAAAAAACCAGATAATATGTATCAATAGCATGGTTTCTAATACTAATAAATTTTAGTATTGTGCTGCAAGCAAATTTGTGCTGAAATCACATTCACGATTCACGCTACGTTGGGTAGGTAGTAACTGTAGTTACTATGCAAAGTTGCACTGATGAGGGAATTATTCTAGCACTAAGTATTATCAAAGCTGCAAGAGAAGGTTTTCCTAAGATTTAACTAGACACCACCACCATACCTAAAAAACAGCCTAATATGAATCAATAATGCTCTGCATGTGTTTTTGCTGCTGTAAATCTATCGGTTTAGTTTAGGTATAAGTATATCAAGATTCTGAAAATTCTGGTTGTAAAGGCTAAAAGTAGAATTCTTTGCCAAAGTTTCACTTTCTTTTTCAATACAATTCATTCATGTTTCAGACCTTTAGGGTCACTTTTACCAAATGCTAAGCGTATTTAAAATTGTATTTTTTTAATTAAATTTTAAATAGGTACATTTTGTTTCAATACGTTTAGCATTTGGGGAAATTCCACCTTAGTATTAGAAATACAATAAACATTTGCAAGTATCTACTCTGTAAGCCTAACCAAAGACATCTAACTTGACAAGATTTCCAAAGATTCATCAAAGACTTAGGAGCTTCCAAAGATAAAATTGATATCGCACAAGACTTACAAATGTTAACCACACGTGGCTCATACATTTTAATCTAAGCGCTACCATTTGTAGGCTAGTGAAAAGTAAGCTTGTAACCCGGTACATAAAATTCAATTTGCTTCGACGTTGATGTCGGGCGAAATGAACCAAATGCCTCTTTTGGTGTCGTGAAATTTTATGCAAATAGCCCAGCAAATTTATACGGCTGATACGCTCAATTACTCTCTTAGGCACTCTTTAAGAGTCGGTCGTGTAAAATGTTACTTTAAAAGCCGGCATACGTTTTTTCTCGCCAGTTTTGCTAATGGCATTTTAGCCACATGCAGGCAAGCGGTATACGACACATATTTGGCCCAGTAATTTCGCTTTGATTTATGTTCCATGGCACCGTTTTTGTTGTGGAAATAATACAATAAATTTAAAAAGCAAAATATTATATTTTCATGTAAGGCTGGTGAAAATTGCCTGTAAAATAAAATTTTGGTAGGTACTACACGCTTAAATTAGTTCTCAGAAAAATCATACATTTTCAGCATATTACTGTATCACATACACATAAGTACCTATGCGGTTCTGTCGCTGGTGGCTTTTGTTTTAAATTTTAGCTATGACAAAGTCTTATTGCCCAAAATCAAGCAAAGCAAGTTATTACAACAACATAAACAAACGAATGGTGTAGTGGTTATATAGTGACCCTGACTGCTATACCGAAGGTCCCGGGTTCAATTCCTGGCCGGGGAAGATATTTGTAATTGGGTGTACCTATATGTATCAATCGATGTAAGTATCTGTGAACATAATATCAGCTGTCCGATACCCTAACAGACTCTGCCTTTGTTTGAAGTCGGATAATTATCATAAGGTTTTTTAAAAAAATAAGCCCTAAATATAATAATAGGTACTTTATTTTCATTTATTATTGTTGGATTATATTTGATTGACTACAACAGCGACAGAAAATGGGTAAATGGCCGAGGTGTATCGGCCCAGTTTACCCCGCAGCTGAGTGCAGCACACAGAGTAGAATCAGCCGGCAGTTCTTGATTCGTTTCCTTTCTACGTCCGTTCCGCTTCCTGTGCTAGTTTGTTGCACTACCCTGTTCCACTTCTACGCCATGTTAGCTGAAGTTACTTTACCTGGAGTAAGACAAACAATCAGTACTTGTTTAGCTACATTCATCACAATTAGCTGGTCGTGCTAACTGTTACTGTACGTGTAATGTGTTTTTACATTAGCAGTCATCTAGACCTAGACCGCACATTTTTCGATGTAAAAACTTGCATATTATGTCTCAATAATAATTATGTATGATATTTCGTATCCGCTATCGCTATCGCTACCGTTCTTCAGCAAGTTCTTCTGTATGAGTTGTTGAATTAAAGATAAATTGACAATTTACTTCAGTACTTAAGTAAATTGTAAACGGCTCATCCAGTGATGAGCCGTTAATTTTCATCGAAAATTGCCTAAGATCACCATGTGATCCTCTTTTGTAAATTAAAATTACTACCGTGTAAGGTAAGTTATGGATACTCGTATGGCTAATAATAGACCTGAAATACTAACGTATTGAAATTAATAGTAAACAATACAAAATAATATACGCGAAGAGATGTTTCTTTCTTTCGTGAAGCGAATATTCGTTCATGTTGAAATGTACATTCAAATTCAACACATCTAGTTAAAATGTAAAACATACCTTCACGTATCAGTCACGCACAAATTGAATCAAGATAACTTACAAGTTAAACATCCACCCTGTATTGTATAGTATACATAGTACATACCCACATACAGGGTGAGATCAACATGTTTATTTAAGCTGTTTCATTATTTACGTCACGGTCGTACCTAATGAAATACATCAGTCAAATTCTACTACGACGGCGGTTCTCAACCTTACCACTGTTTACAAAAAATATATTGCTATACTTACAGGAAAATATTTTTGGAGACGTTCTTGGATTATGTAGTAGTATTGTGTATTTACATTTACAGGCTAATTTGATTCGAAAATTGTCATTTAAATATAATTGTACCATAAATTATTAGCACTTAGGTAATATTATGCAAAAATGTCAAACGTACTGAATACCACTACATACGCAAAAACGTCTCCAAATTTTATAATTTTAGTGTACATAATATTATATAAATTTTACCTAACATGACCATGTATTACATTTTATATTTATTTAAAGTTCAAATTCTTTGCCAACATTTGGGAGACGCTGCTCCGAAGGAACAAATCAGAAATTCATATCACATCTTCACCCTCTTTCAAACTATACACGTAACAGACGTCATCTATTAAAGCTGTCCTTATTGCGTGAGAAATAAGGGCGGAAATTGTGAACAAGATTGGTCGTAACGCACTTTATTACGTGAGATACTGAGACAATGCTCATATTTTGTTGAAATAATGAGAGCCCCTTAAATGGAAGAGGTAAAGCTTGGACCTATTTTGGAAAAAAAGGTGGAAAAGCTTTACCGCACGAGCTTCGCATCGCTTTTAAACGTATTCCCGTGGGAATGCCGGGGTAAAAAATTGTCTATTGCATTCAGGAATAATAAAGCATTACAATGCTTATTTTTTTTTAATTAGTTTAGTTATCTGTTGTAGCTTAGTGTTTATTTGTTACAAACATACACAGTCATCTATCCTCTTAATAGTATACTTACCAAACTATGTTTTATTAATAATGTTACTGAGTGTATTATTTTGCATATTTATCAGAAAACCTTGTTTATGTGCAGTATCGTATATCAGCAATAGCATAGTTAAGGAGTACTTATATGAAACATGAATAAATACCTATATATAAAATAGTGCATTCAAAAACTGGTGCAAGCTGCGCCTCATCCACAGCAATTTGCAAATCATTCAGACTTTTATGGTTGAGCCAAAGCATAAGCCATTTACGGCCAACATGCCCCGGTTTACCCTAAGAACCTCTAAACCGACAGGGTTAAAATTATGGCCGTTAAAAACGTGCAAGCTGAATGGTTCCGTAGATTTCATAGCTCTTAGCACTTGAGAAATTGAATTTGGTGGCCGTGGAACGGGTACTGATTGCTGCGCACCAACTCAGGTGGGAGATTCCACTATACCAGCTAAACCAGCGCTGTGGCTTTATTAATAAGTAATAAGAAATTTATTGGGTAACAGACTTCAGTAAGTAAAAATAATAATGATATAGATGTTTTGTTAAATAGATTTGAGTTATTATTATGGTTTACGTCGAAAATCACACTAGGTGGACCCTGTATTATGATTTCCGACGCTCCCCCCTTAGAAAGGTTCGCTAGTTAACAAATCATTTATTGTCCACAACACATGCTGAGCTAGTGCCTTTTTGACGCCCTGGACAGCAACTTTTGTTTGATTTGTATTGTATTATTTAGTTGTTGTTTTATACAGGGTGTTGCAAAATTGGTATACTAAGCCGAAACCTACATGTGCAGCATGGTATATCAAAGCCCGAATCTGAAAAAATTCATTTTCCATAGAAACTTTGTTGGTCACGTGACTTTTTACTATGGGAAAATAAATTTTTTTTTCGCGAATTTCCAAATTCTGATTTCAGTTTCAGGCTTAGATATACCATGCTGCACATGTAGGTTTCGGCTTAGTATACCCTTTTTGCAACACCCTGTATATAATTTTTCTGTTTTTGTTGTTGTCATTGTGTTAAAAAAAATTTTTCTTCTGTACAAAGACTTTTTAAAATGATGATAAGTATAAAGATTCATCATTAGCATTACAACCCATCACGTCTCCACTACTGAGGCACGGGTCTCCATCCAATGGAGGAAGGGTTTTAGGCCTAGTCCACCACGCTGGTCTAGTGCGGGTAGGTGGACATAAATGTGGTTTTTTATTTTTTTATGTGGTAAGTATATATAAATACCTCGGTAAAATAAACAGCATAGATTTCTCACCTAGCTTGATTTATCGTGCAGTGAAGATGATCAAATTGTTATTTATGACTGATCGGAGTTAATTATTTTCGACCCAATACCAAATACGATAGAACTTTCTAGGTTTGAACTCATTCCTAGCTTAGAAGACAGTTCGACAGTTTTTTCTAGATGTCTAGATTTTATCACGATGTGTACCTACAATAATGTCCTAGTTCATAGTGCTACGAATAGCAATTTTAGCAATGGACCTTTTACAATAATAATGGTATTAGTAGAATCAGTTTACTTACTGGGCTTTGACAGTTAATCCACTTATTGAACGGGTTTTTACTCGGTTATTTTGAAGAAGATCAATCTGATGACCTAAAAGTACGAATCGGATGATCCAATGTCGAGTGGGCATAAATCAGTCGCTCCTGTGTCAAGTTCCTCTTTAAGGGCTACTTGCACAAACATATTAAGTCTAGATTTAGTGTTAAGTCATACATTTGTATGGATTGACGTTTCTTAAATATGGAATTGACACTAAATCTAGATTTAAATGTTTGTGCAAGTGGCCCTTAGAGCCACTTGTATAAACATTATGTAAATCTATAAAATTTGACACTAAATCTAGATTTAATATCTTTGTGTAAGTGGCCCTAAAAGTGTATCCGGCAAAACCGATCAGTAAATTTCAGGTGCGTCCTTTCATCCATGCTAAGTACGTAAACGTATGTAATCCGACAAATAATGCGAACCTAGCGCACCTAGCGGTAAATAGCTGTACCTACTAGCTCCGCGCCATAAAAATCTGCGTTTTCGATTTCACTTCCCGAAAGGTGAAAAAACTCGCACTCGAGGCCCTGAGCAAGTAATGTTAGGAGCTGTGTAGGTAATAGGTATTAAGGATAAAAAATAGGCATTGGATGTTTCACCTCAAATTGATAGCAAAAACCATTCCAAAGCAATTAACACAGTGTAAAGCAAGTTACGGTAGCAATTATAACGACAATAGACTGTTAATAGTCCATTTAATCTGAGGTATTTGAAGTATATAGTGCTTAGCCAAAATATCTAATGATCAGTGGACGCCATCGCCACAGTAATAAAAGCGTAATTCCGATAATTATGTACACATTTAGCGTAATCAAGAAAATTTGCACAGTTATGCTTAGTGACAATTTCTCCATAGCCGGTTAGGTTAGAGCATAACCAGGGAGTAGTGGTTGACTTTTGACAAATCTGTCATGAATTTTATATGGAGATGACGTATAATTGATGAACCAATTCCTGGTCGGTTAGATAACTGACTATGGAGAAATTGGCACTGAGTCAGACTTCTATCCTCGCCCCAGGACTTCAGTTATGTCTTATTTACTACATACTCGTGTTCATCACTCTTATTAGCTTCGTGCTATGAATTGTGAATGGTCTAATAGAAACTGGATCATCCTGATAGGTAATGTAGAGATTCTAATTACCTAGGTACATCTCAGTTTTCTTTGAATATTTATCTTAGTTTTTAGAGTTCAGCCGTCCAATGCAATGGCTTAGTGATGTATCGCGATTGCTTCTGTACGTAAATCCTATTCTAAATTTCATTCGTCTAAATAGTTTCCAAGTGGTGCCTCTTCAATATTTTACTCTATGACAAAGGGAATATTTTATTAATTGAGATGGGATATACGACATACGTGACTGCCTTATTAATATGAACTACCTACCACTTCTCGTAAGGCGCTGTACCCACCTGAGTGGCATGATGCGTGATCTGGAAAGCGATTTGACACTAACAGGACATGCAATAAAGCCCAACAGAGAGTCAAAACCACCTACCATGGAAGTAATAAGTACTTACGTACAACAATACTTATTATTTCCATGGTCAAGACAGAAAATGTTCAATGCGTCAGTCGTGCTCAACTCGTGGCAGACTGAGGGCAAGAGCACACGGTGCGTTGCGGCGGCGGTGCGGCGCCGGAGCGGTGTCGCAGTGGGCACATGAGCGGTGCGGCGCCGCAACGTTGTTTTGCCGCAGCGGCACCGCAGCGGCGTCGCAACGTTCTTATGCCACCCCGTGTGTCCTTCTTCGTGACGCAAAAGAACTGAGCGGTGCCGCTCCGACGTCGCAACGCATTCACTTGCCCCCCAAGTCTTGGTGGTTGCAGGTCCGGTGCGGCGCCGGAGCGCATCGTGTGCACGCCACAGATATTTCTATGTAAAACGACGCAGCGACATCGCTCCGGCGCCGCACCGCCGCCGCAACGCATCGTGTGCTCTTGCTCTGACTGACCACGCGCCATATCTTTCGTAGTATCTTACAAGTACATAAATACAATTGTTTATAACTATTAATAGTACTATACAAACTGTATTCATTACCATACTTGATCGGTCATTACCTTTTTAAGAGTGATTTTTTTTTTCATTCAAATATAAACCAAACAATCGTAATGACTTCTAATGACATTGGCATTGGCAATACACAACAACAATAACTACAAATTGGAACCCTTTTCACGTCATGTTCAACGTATCACGATAATGGAATGATAAGAGTAATCTTGTCATACCGGTTACTGTCCGACCTTTGGTTCACTGAACTAAGACAGCAATCAAAAATGTCCATTAACATCTAGCGATAAGGATCAAAATAAACATTTATGTTTGACAATATATGTCATTGTGACAGCTGTATACTTGTCCAGTTGAGGTTGACGATTCTGCGCTGGCGCACGTCAACGCTGTAGTTTTTTTAAAGTTATTTGAGTGTTACATAGTTACATATTTACAATGGAATGGTGTAGGAGTACTTGTGGTAATAACTGCTTCTAAACCTTTTATCGTGTCACATATTTACATATACATTAAAGTGTTTTAGATGTAAACAATACAATATTATTTTGTTGTTTGTTTTAGGCAAATACAAAATCGAAAGTCTGACAGCAGCAACGTTTCCCGGAGCTATAAATGTAAGTGATTTTATTGTTTTTTAGTTTTTCCTTTGGGATGAGGTTTAGAAAAATTTTTTTATATAGGTACTTACATTATTCCGCACTAAAGATCCTGTAAATATTGATGGTAACATCCAATTCATATTGTTTACATAGCAGGAGTCACTGAATTAAAACCGAATTATTAATAATACTGCACTACAAATCACAATACAAACTGAAAACACATTAGCAAAAAAGTTTAGTCCACTCTGTAAAGATTGTTTTAAATGTTTCCATAGTTTCACCATCACATATAGGTATATCAAAAACATTTAACAACAAATTAACGTTCAACACTATAATTATAAAACCCTACACGATTACAATTAACCCTCAAGTATTTCTTCTTAACTTCACCAGGTAATAAAAGTATCCTTCTGCCAAGACGAGGCAGTGAGCATAGGGGCGGAAGTGGACAAGGATCCTCTGGCTGCTGAAGAGTTGCTGGAGCTGTGTGCTGATGCAGCCCTAGACGGGGTGTCGCTGGTAGCGGTGCATGAAGACACCGGCGAAGTGGCCGCTGTGGCTTTCAACAAACTACAGGTAACTAACCAGATAGAACACACAGAGCTGGAGAAAGCCCAATAGGGAGGCGTGGAGAAGAACATGTGTGGACTTAAGCAATAGATGGAATAGTTGGGCCCGAGAAATCCTATCGTGCATGGTAATATACCACAATAGGCTATCATATAATTTAAAGTGAACCAGGCTCTGGAAGTGGACAGGGATCCTCTGGCTGCTGAAGAGTTCCTGGAGCTGTGTGCTGATGCAGCCCTAGATGGAGTGTCTCTTGTGGCGGTGCATAAAGACACCGGCGAGGTGGCGGCTGTGGCTTTCAACAAACTACAGGTTAGTTACCAAGTAGACCTGCACAGAGCTGGAGAAGGCACGTGGAAGTGAAAATAAATGAGAAATCAAGTGAATAGGGAAGCGTGGAGTAGAACATCTGTAAACGTAAACAAAACATGTGATTAAGAGAACTGACCGAGCCCTCGACGGAGTTCATAGTTAGTTAGTTCATAGTTATTTATTCATAAACAATATACATTGTGTGTGAATTTTTTAAAACTAACTTAACCTAGGTAGTTACACAATTTAATAAAGTTTTGTGGTATCCAACCTATACTTTACAATATGCAATGAACTTTTTACGATTAATATAATTTAAAAAAGTCAGAGTGTCACTGGTTGCGGTGCATGAGGACTGGCTTTCAACAAACCACAGGTAACTAATAGTGGGTTTATCACCATCGAAATTAACAATCATTAAGCAGGGGTAGCGTCGCTCGCTCGTCAAATCTGACATAAATAGTAATGAACTGACAGATGTTTGACAGGCGAGCGACGATGCTGCTTATGGATTGCCAATTATTAATGTCTCGGCGGTGAATTCGTGATATAGTAGCAGCTGGAAAAAAATAATGCAGGTCGAAAGGAACAAGAGTTCTCATGGAGATAAGTGAATCAGGTGGCGCAAAATAGGGGAGCGTTGGAAAGAATATCTGTAGCCCCACGTGGGAGTAACAGAACTCAAAGAAAAAGAACTTACAAAGAGCTGATTTAGCAAGGAAATAGGGAGCCAATATGTTGGTCATTTAGACCTAGTAAAAACTAAGTTACATAAACAAGCGTGCATGAAATTTCTGCGATTATCAGAAGTACTTATGGGTATGTGCAGTAAAGTAATTTAATACTACTAACAGCATGATAGCCGACTAACATGTCCTGCATTGCCTATTATTATCTTAATGGGGGAACACACGCAAAAGCAAAGTATGTACGATTGTATGCACTTTATGGCGGAGTCTATTCAAACATACAGATATTATAGAGTATCGCAGAAATTATAATTACTTACGTGAATCAAAAGGCTTGGCAATTTGTTTTCTTACAATAAATATTATTTTAGATCCCTTAGATATCCAGGAAGTTATAGGCTACAAAAATAACTTCATTGTTCAATTTGTCGCATCACTAGATTGGTTTTTTTAATCGAGTTATTTTTTTTAAATAACATTCTTCAAAATTTTCTACATAAGTAAATCAAACTTTTCAGGCGTCTTTAAACATTTTAGCATCACCCTTTATAATATAATTTACGTATTGTGTGTTCTGCTACTGAATAGCTTACTGTCGACAGTAAATGCTTACACTTCAGCTGATATTATGCAAATCCAGATACTAGCATAACAATAAGTAACAATTTATGTGGCACTTATACTTAACTGTTTTAACTATAAAGCCTGCACATTCTGAAATTATCATAAGAATTAAGCATTATTTAAATCTAAAATAGGTATATGCAACATAATATACTGACGACTGAATACAGCTTTTAAACTAAAGTGCCTAAATGTAAATAAAAATAGAACAAATGCCAAATTATTTTTTCGCGAATTTCCCAAGTCCTTACAGATAGAGATGTTAGGGCTGTATGAGCTGAATCACCCTTTTCGGCTTTCTATACCACTTTTACAACAGCTTGTATAAGTAACATGTATCTGAACTTGCAGGTTCCATCCTCAGGGTCTTCAGAAAGGGCTTTCTTCGAGGTGTTTGCAGAGGAGCGGTGCTCGCGGCCCTCGTCCAAGTCGCTCATAGAGTTCATGGTCAATGTGGACTCACGGTGCAACCTCTTTGAGAAGTAAGGCTGTATTAACACACTTTATTTTAAATAGCCTACTTGTTTTCGTACTGCTGTGCAAAGGCCTCACCTTTTTTCTTCAATACCCTTCGATCCTGTGACACACATTATTTATTATTAATGATTATGAGGACATAATCGTTTGCAAGTATATATTAAATACACCTGTAAACGGTAGCTTGCGATGTGAACTGAATAAGCCTGTAACAGGTTAAAGGATGCTTTATTCCGATAGTCGGAGGAGGAGAATTATGATCACGTGGATGAAAATGAGTGCGGTCACACTTTGAATAACAAACAGAATAAAAAATATTATATTACACAGAGTCAACTTACGGTAAGTAACTATAACTTTTTTTTACAGGTTCGATGCCGACTGCAGTTTAGAAGTGATGTTCCTGGCAACACTGAAGGAGCACAGGTGCCGCGGTCTCGGCAAACTTCTTTGCAAAAGTTCCTCGGAACTTGCAAAGAAACTGAAAGACGGGCCTGTTACCAAGTTCACAGTACAAGACCTTGGCCCCATGTATTCCAACATGAACCCGCGCCAAGTATCCACCACGCCGCCAAAGATATGCCAAGCTATATGGACCTCTTTCATATCTCAAAAAGTCGGAAAAGCTACCGGTTACTCAGTCATCCTTCGGGTCCCTTACGAAGAATTCGAATACAATGGAAAGACTTACGCTGAAAGAATCGGACCAGACTCACCGTTTTGCGAATTGGTAGCTAAAGTAATTGAGTAGAAATGAGATCTTACGGGCAAAATAAAAATATAAAACTCAAGAGCCTTTTGTAATTTATTCCGGCGGAGAATCTCACAATGGATTAGGTAAAAGAGACCTTAGTCCTTTTAACTAATTATTTTTGCTAAGCTCTTTAGAATTTAAGATAAGATGAAATGCTAATTTGATAATTGGATTTAGCAGCCTAGTGGCGCGTTAGGGTGACAATCAACATTTAAATTACAACTATTATCAAGCCGAGAATGGTTTTGGTGCAAGTTGTGTCTCTGAGCAGATTATTACGGCTGACATTTAGGTTGTGGCTATTGGAGTAGGTATTCATATTTTACGTTGTTTAACATTGTTACTTGAGTTAATATTATGTCACCTTGTTATTTTGTTATATTGGTTGATGTGATAGAATATAACATTATACTAACTTAAGAATGCACTTTACCTTTTGCATTAGTATTTCCTGATTAATGAAATAAATAAAAATGTTTATTAAATAATTCTAGTCTCTAATTTCGTTTAATCACTGTTTTTCCTATTTATTTCCAACCATTTCAAAATGCTGTAAGTATTCTGCGACCGACATAATGTGCGCTTTTCAGTCACCAAAGCTTCCGAAAATCGTCGATTCAGCAACCACGACTCCATCTCGTTTTATTAAACGTACCGATTGCGTGACAGTTCTCTTTCCTTAGTTTTTAATGCTAGAGTAAGGAGACTTACATAGAGAGAATAGGTTCCCTATATCTACCCGTACCGGTAACCTGCTGTTTATCTTTCTGCGAGTGCGCTAGAGCATTTCCCGGTTTTAAATCTCTCAGTTCGCATACCTAATCAAGTTACCGGTACGGGTAGATACAGGGAACCGATTCTTTATGTAAGCACCCTAACCCTTCTACCAGCCCTCCAGTTCGTCGGCCACAGCTGAAAGCTAATCGAAGAGATAGTTCAGCTGATAGACGTCGGGTCTAATTGCATCGGCCGAACTTAGAGCAAATTGGTTCATGTTAATTGATTCGGACGGCCGTCCCGCGACCGTCGTACCGATCATTGTGTTACGCCGTGATTGGGTGATACTTGTAACTTGTAGTATGAATAGTTTTAAGATATAGGGTGACTTGTACAATACATTGAAAGGTATTTAAAATTATTTCTGTCTATCTCTGATACTTTAATATCAAAGCCAGCGAGCAATACATTTAAATAAGTTGAAATAATGAAATATACATATACATGCGGCCGCCGCATTCTTGTATGCTTCTGATTAGCTTATAAGATCTGAATTGACCTTAAGAAGATGCTGAGAATTCAGCCCACTCTGTATCGTATCTATGTATAAGCTCTGATTTTAATAATTGAATAATTTACTCCACTCTAAGGAAATTTAAGGAAAAAAGAAAAATTTGTGTAACGAATCACGGAAAATAACGAGAATGTTAAAAATCTTATTACACTTGGTCCTACTAATTTTTGAGTAAATACTTGACCTGAATATAAATAATCTGATGAAATATTAACGAGGAAGACTCGTTATAACACAGAAAATAAAACATTTTCTGACATGAAAATTTGCGAAGAGAATTCTGATCCAATAAATGTTAATTAATTCGTTTCCAATACCTAATCAAAAAGGAAGAAAACTCCAATTGTTTATGCCTATCTAAATTAGTTATAAAATCAATCAAACTTCCTTATTTATTAGGTATTTAAAATATGCAAATTACCTAACCACTGTTTGGCTTGTAGCACATTAGACGCACGCCATCGCATGGGAACACCTGTTAATTAAATTGAAATATACCGTGTCTTTACAATGCCTGCATGGTTAGTGAAAATTCAGTCTTCTAGTTTTATCCACAACGAAGTTACAGGAGGTCGAAAATGGCCTGAATGGCTTCGAGAAAAGGATGGTACGGCCGTGCCGCTTTTTTGCTCGACTTGGTGGGGGCACTGCCGTGCCCCCAGATAATAGGCTCTTTTGCCTCCAACCAAGTGTAATAGACCGCTTCTCCTGAATCGCTTAAGTATATTTTATAGGTATATATAATTATGTATGTATTAGATATGCAATACTGCTATATATGTATAATCTATTGTATGTATCGGTATATATGTATACAATGATGTTGATTCTGAAGGCAGAAATTCTAATTTTAACGCTGTCAAACTAAAAAAATTGCTAGCATAAAATGACATTTACGGAAACAACCATGGAGTCGAATTTTAAACAAAGAAATTAAGGTTTTGACATCGCTAAATTTAAAATTTCTGCCTTCAGAATCGATATCATTGTGTTGTTTTTCGAACCCGGCAAACTTTAAGGGTGTAGTCTACGAGTGATTTCATCGAGAAAACACCCCTTTATGTGGGGTCAAATCTCAATATTAAATTTTACAGTCTTAGATACTTAATCTAAAACTTTAAAATGGCCGCCATTTCTAGAATATTGAGTTTTCATAAAAAAAACATATCACGAGATTTAAACGCCTTACGGACATGAAATAAAATGCTTTTATCCGCAAAAAGTCATCTCTATCTAATAAAAATATGCACAACTGCTAAAAATATACATAAAATAAGTAACAAGCACCTAATCTAGTTTTTTTCGACAAAGAAAAACAGCAAAAATGTACCTACATTTACTTGAATAACTTTGAAAATAGCCCCCTTTTGATGTATTTATTAAAAAGTATTTGAAATAAGCTAAACAATGATACCTAACCGTATCTGTACGTCGACGCAGTCAAGAATTATTGAAGTTCAAAACACACCTATAATTTATATTGGTTTACTTTTTCTTTGTATACCTTATTACCATTTTTTCCTGTACCTCCTGCGGGTTGACTGGCAGAAAACGCTTTTAGCATTAAGTCCACCCTTTGTACTTTTATTTGTAATTTTTGTACAAACAATTAAATAAATAAATAATTATGTGAGTTCTCTAATAGCAGTAGGTTACCATTTACTCAAACACAATTATTTACGCACTACTCTTTTATTACTACTAGTAGCTGTGACTATGTTCCAATAATATGAAGTTTAAAGCAATTATAGGGGAGGGTAACTTCGATGTGAACTGAGAGACAGAAATACTTCAACTGGGATATTTGCGGTAAACGTTCAGTTTCTCTTTAATGATCAATTACAGCGGTGAAGTTAGTCATCTGAACCCTTGTTATTTTACTTATCTACGTAGTCGTCTTATTGTCGATGGGTACGGAGGTTATTGTTTTTAATACTTATCACTATTGTGAAAATATTGCTACATACATTTTATTTTCAAATAAATAAATCAATCAATCATTGTGATATTGCTTTTGTGCCTAGGTACCTATAATGTACAAAATTATAAAATCCCTGATAACTGCAAGGTTTATCCCCAAGTTAAGTTATGTTAAAAAATTTTTTTAAACTTTATACTTAGGAAACAAACAACACTAGAATGTGTGACTACTGAAAGTAATGAACTCCCAAATATAATTAAGCATTTTTAATCGTATCTCTTGCACACTGTGATTGTGACATCGTCTTGATTGAAGCAATCATAAGATAAAATGAAAAAAAAAAACAGAATTCAAAAGAGAATTCCATAAAAGACTGTACTCTGGCATCATTAAAATCCATGGAAAATGAGATGAAATAAAACGACACCTAGCTAGGTTGTTACCGCCATTAATTTATGCAATGCTTTGCAGATTGTAGCGAATTGATTTCACAATAAATGAACTAAGGGGCTGTACCGTGGATATTGCACATCAAGATAGGTAGACTCAGTTTTTAACGATTTTGATGCAAATAAAATGAAAAATTGACTGTCGTCACTTAAAGTTACAGTATTTCAGTCTAAAATGTAAACCAAATGGCTAAAAAACTATGTGTTGATGGAAACCAAAAGGGTAAAATAACTCAGCGAAGATTTGCGCGCGTTTGCTCCAAAGTAGGAACAAACCACTGATTTTCAGTAACCCCCCAGCAACCTATATCACCACCGCAATCTCTGCCTTACCGATATTGCTGCGGACCGCAGTATCTCCATAGCAACCATAGGCACTTAGACAGCTCCAATAGGGGAGTCTGGTATCAACTGCACCATTTGAATTTCAAGTGCTATGCAAAGTGAATCCGATCTGTGAGCTATGAAGTGGTTTAATGTGCCTTAGCAAATACTAGGGGAACTGTTTCAGCTGTAAATCTAACGATGGTATTGTTAAAGGGTCGCAGTCATGCATATGTCTATAGAGTTAGGTATTTCAGAGAGCTTAGTGAAGGATTTGAGGGATTTTCAATGGAAATCGTGAGGGAGGTGATTGGAAGCGAAGGGTTTCAAGTGTAGTACATAATTATACAAGTGTGTTGTATATGTAACCCTGCCCAAGTTGTGGGTACCAAGAAATTGTGAAATAGGTATTAAAATATCTGAAGATCTATTCAGCAATTTAGCTGTGTAGTGAGTAGGAGCGACACTGTCTCTAACTAATGTAAGAAGTAAACCTTTTACTATGATTTGAATTTACATTTTTACACTCACGGGCAATGAAAAGAATCCACTGAGAAAAGCACCAAATTACTCCCAAACGGAAAAGGATATCTTAATAACGCCTTCTGCGTAACATTAAAGTACATTTAACAGAGCATCAAGATATTGCAAACTAAAATCAATAAAACTTTGTTAAACATTTTAATTAAATGTTTGAAAAAAATTGGATCTTACGATGTCGTTATTTTTGTGATTGTATTTTGGTTTAATGACGAAGTAAATCAATGTCAAAAACAAATAAGATTATCGTACTTTTAACACAATCGCCTGACGGCTTAGCCATCTTTTAAGTGGTAAGCGATGTAAAATTCCTTTTTTAGCTTGCTATTAGAATTCTCGAATTGAGTCTCATTAAAATTCTTAATTACATTTAAAACTTAGTAGTGGACTTACGCCGAAGTTATCAACTAAGTACCTACTTGAAATTCTCCCCTTATACCCTACTTCACTAGAAGAATCTAGGAACTGTATTAAAAAGTAGCTAGCTTGTGTAGATTCCAATATAACTTTGTGATTAAATTTATTTTTACATAACCTGATACCGTATATTTTTATAGATATTTTCACTTCGGAAATTTATACACAAGTATACACGATAATAGTATTCGCACGGACAGGGGGTCACTTTATATGACGAAAAACGAAGTTTCCGGGCGCTGTTGCGCGAGCCCCGACTCTATATCATTTAACGTGCTTGTTCGTTCGTTTTTCGTCAGCATAGAGTGCCCCTGCAGATCATGCTCTTCAAGCTTTGAGCAAGAATTCTCTTATCGTATTAACCCCGCTTTAGAAGAAGCTAAACATTCGCAAAACTTAACATCAAATTAAAGTGTTTCATTTTACTATTTTCAGATCACGTACTAATGTAGGTAGCAATAAACATTACCTACAAGTAGAATCGAATCAGGGAAAAATGGACGAATAAGGAAAATAATATACGAAATATATTGTCCAAATAATATACTGCTGATCGGGTCTGTTATAAGAACAGCCATCCCTTTATATAGTTTTTCTATAGGTATGTTACGGCTAATGTTAGACAATACTGAGGAAGCTTGTAGGTACAGTCAGAAAAAGAGATAAATGCAGCGCACCGCTTTAACTTTACTCTACACCGCAATTACTGTACTCATAGTAAAAAAAAGAATTGGGGGTGGGGCCCCCCATACATGTAACTGAGGGATGAAATTTTTTTTTTCGATGTACATACCCGTGTGGGGTATCAATGGAAAGGTCTTTTAAAATGATATAAAGTTTTCTAAAAAACATTTTTCTTAAAGTGAACGGTTTTTGAGATATCAGCTCTCAAAGTCGTAAAAAGTATGTCCCCCCCCCCCCCTCTATTTTTATAACTACGGGGTATAAAATTCTAAAAAAAATAGAGGTGATGCATGCTAATTAACTCTTTCAACGATTTTTGGTTTGATCAAAGTATCTCTTATAGTTTTTGAGATAGGTTGATTTAACTGTAATATTATATTTGCTGCTACGGAACCCTTTGTGCGCGAGCCCGACTCGCACTTGGCCGGTTTTTTATTTTAACTGTTTTTGGGGTTGGAAACTTACCTCTTTTTTGACTGTACTCTACAAGTTCGTGTTACAGTAGTTTGCAATTTCCTGAAGAACTGAGATAAAAGCTTTCCCTTGTCATATCGTAACTCCGTAGCATGCAATCGGAAATATTTCAGTTCGATACAACTTTGTGCCAATGATGAGCGCGTCACAGACAAAATGTATTGTTAGATAAGTACTTATATTTATATCTGTACTAATGTAGATTTACTGCTGATAATGTATAAGTTATAACCCCAAAAAAACTGTTATGTAAGTGCCGATAGTAACGGATAGTATTAGACATTTTATTTGTTTGTTATATTCCCAAACGAGAAAGCATACGTAAGAATCCTACGATACGGTCCATCAGCTATGTAGCTACTCATATACAGAAAGTGTTGGAAACTATCGTTAAAGTCATACTATCCCTTTTTGGACAGAGGTTAAAAACGTATCGTGCTTCCATTCCTATACTAAACCATACATCAAAGCTGCCCTTTCAAAATATCCTCCCAATCAAAGGATCTTTTGAACATACGAAACCCTCCATCATGGCAATAATCCTTGCCACAATGGGATGACAGTGTACCTTCATCCAAAAGTGCCACCCAATTTAATCATCGCCTATACGAGCGTAGAGCAGCACAAAGCGCTCATTTGTAGATGCATACGCCGCTCCGCATTAATAACGTCAGCTTATTAGCCAAAGATTGTTTAGGGGAACAGATGTGACTGATGGCAAATTTCTATTTTTAACCAACTTCAAAAAAAGGAGGAGGTTCTTAATTGGTCGGAATCTTTTTTTTTGCGATGGTCTGTTCGTAGCGTGGTGTTATCAAACGCAAGGGTTGCTAAGGTTTTTGAATGGCGTGAAACAGATTGAGATATTTGTAAAGCCATACTATTTTGACCATTAGAGCAGCTATGTTGGTTCCAACTTCCAATATTAATGACTAAGTATGTGATATCATGAATCTGTCAGTCTTCCAGATTCTCAGTATCTGCTTAGACTATCTTATGTATGTGTCGGTTAGACTAGTATTTTTTTCTTCATATTATAATACATTATCTTCAAAATTCCTATAGACGTAGGAGCCATCGATTCAAAAGATATACATTGATCAAAGAATTATTGGACTGCAATGTTAAAGGTTATACGTTCGAATTTTGCTTGAAAATTGTATTACAATTTAATGGCGGAATACGCAAACGCTATGATGGAGCTGAAATATGCGGTAAGTAAGTAATCTTTGTATGTTTTAAATTTTTTTTTTATACTTTGTACATAATATTCAAAGAACACGAGCAGAGCAGGGAACTGAAAACACGAACCGGTTTGAACTGGAATGTACCTGCAAACCTCGGGTTCACAATGGCAGCTGTGGTGTACGCTCACTATCAGAACATGCATAGGTACACACACATATAATAAATATACTTAATGTATTTATTAGGTCAGTGGCATCACAGGGGAAGCGGCTGAAAATCAGCGCGGTAGTAGGTATAAACCCCTATCACCGCATAAGCTGAGCCGCCGTCCGTTTCGGTGCTTGGCAACACACACCTAAGTTTTGTTTTTTGTTTCCTTTGTAGTTGTACAGTCCAACTGAAAAGTCTTTATCATTGTAATTAAAAGTTAGGATCCACTTCCGTTTTCAGGACCTTGTACTGTACCTACCTTGTATTTATTTTTATTTTTTTGTGTACTTTTAACTTTTTTTTTTTTGTTTGTATTTGGTGTGTGTTTGCAGTGCACTGAATAAACGTTTTCTTTCTTTCTTTCTTCTTTCTTTCAATGAAAATGTTCCAGTGACAAATGCAACGTCAATGGCAGGTGAAACTCTTTTTGCTCGTGAATGCATTATCATTTTGTTGTGGAGTTGTCTCATCTGCGCGGCGCACGTTGCGTACTCTCTATTTCCGCATGGGTTTGGTGGGATCGGTTTTAAAAAGGATTATCGGATTTTGCGTAGGTATTGACGCGTGTTTGTCGCTTGCGACTGCAGTCGATGCGATTAGTCGCCTGATTGATCGCACGCCACCATCGTTTTGTTGACAGCTTACCACAATGTCACGAGTTTTGCGCATAAATGTACAGTTTACGTCCATTTGGTATTATGTGTTATGTCATGGTTTATGCGAGACTTTATGACTAGGTAAATGTGGGAATCAGTACAGTGTGGACAACACACAAAAAATAATAAATACATCATTTGCACTTATACTATATATTACTTTACATAATATCATAATTATGTAGGTAACATTAAAATCTTATTACTTTATTAAGTAAGTATATACAGTGAAACGTGCGCGGAAAAACTAGTCATCTTTAAATAAATGGGAAAACATGTCTAAAACAGAAATTGTAAGCGAATTTTCCGATAACGTTATAGTAAAATTGGGGTACAGGTAAAGTTCTCACCGATGTCAGAAGCACACTTCCCGCTATGTGGTAATATTAAATTTATATCCGGCAATATTTATTGTTTACATACTTTGGTAAAAAAAAAACAAAAACATGATTATTGGAAATACCCAACGCCTAAGATTTGCACGCATTCCCTGTGATAATTGTATCAAAGAAGAGATATAGTAGATAATCTTGATTGTGCGACAAAATTCAATGACCTTTCAAAGTGCCTTAGATCCATAACTTATTACATATACCTCGTGAAGCTAGATGTAAAAACAGCCATTATAAATATTTTATTAAAGAAGAAGAAGAAGATTATCCATAGAAGATGAGCCGGAAAATGATACTTCATCATTAATTGCTATTCTAGTAGATACCATAACAACCAACAGTACCTACTGGAACTGCTTTTACTGTATATTTTTTAATAATAGGTGGTTTTAGCAACCAATGTTCAGGTGCCCACTGATTAAATTCAAGAGCCACTTTTATAATATAAGTATACTTTATCCCTGGCCATACAAAGAGGAAACGCAGCCAGCATCATGGGTACCTTTGGGTGGGATGCAACAGAAGAGCGCCACCAACATGTAAATATATAGATTTAGTTAAATATAAGTTTTCTATTATTAGTTTATTTAATACCCAATATAATGTATCCCCTTTTTACTTACTTACCTAATCAATTTGTAACTGTTAATTACTTTTGTATTACAAAAGCAATTTCTTACTATCAAAAGTACAGAAACATCTAAAGTATTTTCTAATCCAGTACACAAACCAGCTCTACAAACCTATAAAATCAATTTCAGACACTAAGAGATCGTTTCTGAAACTGAGTGTAAGTGTCCATTCTGTAAAATATTGTTCTGTGCTTCGTCCAAGGATTTTCGCTATCTTTTCACTTGGCTCATGTGACTGAGGGTGGCTTCAAGAGATTCTGATTGTTTAAAGTTTAAAACAACTCTCTGCGCCACGGAGATAGCACTTCAAAAGTATTTTTAGATAGTTTTTAAATCATTTCCATTTATGGCTAAAGTTCTGTTATTTTTGTTCTAAAACAATGAGACATAATGATGATTCCAATACTAAAAAGTGCCATTTTTATTAATCAATGTCAATAAAAAACACAATTTGACTATTTAATCCACCGTTCATTCGTCAGCGATTTTCTCAAAGGATTTTATTTAGCGGTTTCAGTACGGATAAGGATACTTTTGCTTAAATATAAATGCACTCGCATAATATTTAAAGCATAAAGTCGTTTTCAACAAACTGCAGTAACAGCCGTAGCACAAACTACGTCAGACTCTAGTCGGCCATTGTCCATTACAATGTGAAGTCCCTCCGAAAAAGCTTTTGTCTCTAAATTCAAAAAGGATGAAACATTTCCGACGAGTTTCAACGAAAATATCTGTGAGTCCTATGACGATAGAAGTGATAGCTATCCGTCAAATTTTATATCGTCCTTGGCGTAAGCGATGCCATTGCCATACAGGGAGAGTATTCAGTAACATTAATTTATACCGAAAATGGTGGGTTTTTTCATCTGAAATCGAAGTAGTAAATAATCGTAACTATATACTGAATAATACTGAAATAAATCAGCAATAAGTATACAAATCAAACAGCAGCAATTACCAGCAATTTGTGCTAGAAGTTTGAATAAAAAATAAACAAATCTAAAATAAAAATTATGCATGAAAAGACATGACACTTGAACAGCTTTTAACGTTATTCTAAATTGTCGTAATGTTTTTCTGGTATTAATAATCAATAACTAAAAGTTCCATCCTGTATATGCGCGTGGCCTCACAGCGGTCGATACTAATATTGGCGAGCCACGTGCCGATAGTTTTACTATTTCAATTTAAAGCGTCCAAAAAAAGTTTTCGTTCGGTTTAGGAATAAAATAAAATGTTCACATTCGTATCCATTTTATATTTTCACATAAAGAATAAGCCTAACTGAGCCTCCTGTATTCGGGCCACTGTAAAAAGTTGTCGAAAACGACGTGAGTTTGAAAATAATAGTGTTGAACATAAGTGTATACTTTATTGTTATGGTCTAAAAATACAACAATCGATAAAATTAAGTATATGAATCAATAATAGTATGAGCATCGCATAATGTAATGCATATACCCGCAAAGTTTAGACTTTAATGTTGAACCTGTGGCTACTTATTTATTATTCCCACACATGTGAGAATAGTGTGGAAGTCCAAAAATATAATGTAGCTTCATGTTCTGTTCATATATAGGAACATAACCTATACAAAAATATGTATACAATAAAAATTCACATTCCATGAGACAGAGTAAAAGATCCTTGTCCGTTCGTAGCCGGCTTCAGGCGGATTGTAAACAACAAATGTAAAACAAACTAGCTGCAAACAGGACTCTTGCTCGGGGCATTTACATCCTGCCCGTATACAGTAACCCTCTCTGTTTCTCAGTCTTAATGGCACTTTGCATCTTCATAAGTAACTGTACAAATACACATAACAACTGTTCAACAAGATGAGAAAATTAAAACATCATATTTTCATCCAATCTCAAAAAGGAGGAGTTTAATTAGAGGAAAGAATTACTCGAAAAACTTATATTATTATAGCGTGTAGATCTATTCGCATGTAGCGCACTTACATTATATCTTGTAGATACGCATGCATTGCATAGTCTACATGGCTCGAAATTTATAGTTCTCTATAAGTACTAGGAGACCTAAACCCTTCCTTCATTGAAAGGAGGCTCGTGCCCCAGCAGCGGGGACGTGATGGGTCATGATGATCTATAAAAAGTCTGGTTTTGAAACATAAACTCTGTTCTCAAGGTATTAAAATTCTGTTTTTCATTTGGAATAGCAAATAATTTAGGTTTACGATAGGAACTATCCATTTTACAGCGCATCCTGAGGGATTCACATCTGAAACTCTTTCAGGAGTTAATTTCAGAGTTTCGATTTGATTCGTAAAGTTTGAAACTCACATAAATGGTTTGGCATAAAACATAGTTTTTATCACTATAGAAACCCTTATTCTCCCAGTCTAATGGCATTGCGGTAGAAATTATTTTTGTCCGATTTTACCATGAGAAATCCGGGATAAAATGTAGCTTGTAGCATTCACATAATATGTAACATTTTATAAATGATAATAAAATGTGGGGACATCTCACACACGGCCGCCCGACCCCAAACTAGGCAGAGCCTGTAAATGGGTATCGGACAGCTGATATATCTACACAAATACATAGAAACATAGTACTCTGTGTAAAAAGTATTGGGACTGGATCTGTTTGTTATTCATCCAAATTTATTATATCACCTTCAAAGTATGCACCTTCAGAAACGATACACATACGCCAACGAATTATCCAATCATATCAACATTTTTTTAAACGCTGTTTCCAGGGTTGTTTTTAGTACTCGTGGCATATATTAATTATAAAAATATCAACACCCAAGACCCAGCTCAAAGCCCCAGCCGAGAATCGAACCCGGGACCTTCGGCCTAGCAGTCAGAGTCACCAACCACTACACCATTTGGTCGTCTTTTGTTTTAATGTTACAAAATGGCTCCCCAACTCCAGAAGCTACCAGACTCATCATACTCAACTATTTCTCTCTGCATGTCCGAGACAAGGGATCTCTCCGAATAGCTAATAGTTGCAAAAACCGGCCGGGTGCGTTGTCACATTATGCAACATGGAGGACCAATTATTTGCAACCGGAAAATGTAGGGCAGAAAGCTATTTGATTTCATGTTAATATACTCAATGGCTACTATACTGTAATGCTTGCTATTTACTTAGAAACTTTGGAGATTTCTCTTCTTTATGTTTATTTTCCATAATCATATCTTACCTTTTTTAGGGTTCCGTAGCCAAAATGGCAAAAACGGAACCCTTATAGTTTCGTCATGTCCGTCTGTCCGTCTGTCCGTCTGTCCGTCTGTCACAGCCGATTTACTCGGAAACTATAAGTACTACAGTGATGAAATTTGATGGGAATATGTGTTGTATGAACCGCTACAAAAATATGACACTAAATAGTAAAAAAAAAGAATTGGGGGTGGGGCCCCCCATACATGTAACTGAGGGATGAAATTTTTTTTTTCGATGTACATACCCGTGTGGGGTATCAATGGAAAGGTCTTTTAAAATGATATAAAGTTTTCTAAAAAACATTTTTCTTAAAGTGAACGTTTTTTGAGATATCAGCTCTCAAAGTCGTAAAAAGTATGTCCCCCCCCCCCCCCCTCTATTTTTATAACTACGGGGTATAAAATTCTAAAAAAAATAGAGGTGATGCATGCTAGTTAACTCTTTCAACGATTTTTGGTTTGATCAAAGTATCTCTTATAGTTTTTGAGATAGGTTGATTTAACTGTAATATTATATTTGCTGCTACGGAACCCTTTGTGCGCGAGCCCGACTCGCACTTGGCCGGTTTTTTTACATATAGATTTTAGTAGGTATAAGTTAGTGTATTTTTTTCTACTCAGAATATAATAAGAAGTTATTCTTGCACTATCTCTACGGCAATAACACACAGTTTCTTTCAATGTATGTAAGGCAGAAGGAAATGGCACAAAACGGGTGTGTTTGGACTCGATTACACTCAAGTATAGCGCCACCACTGAAGTCCGATCCGCGGCGCTGCACTCGACGATGTATTATTTACTCTTTGCTGTACTCGTAGAACTAAAGGACAGATTAGGTTAGTTCCCGATTTTCCCGCAAGACTTTAGTAGTGGCGTGGACTCTCTAGCCTTCTTAAAAGGGAAGATGTCGCTAATGTACTGCGATAATGCGACGTTCTTTTGTTTCGGTCCATTATGGATTGAACTTATTGTATCTGGAAGCACTTTGCTGAAAGATGGTTCGGACATTATATACAAGTATATTGTTATTATACCCAGTGTTTCGTAAAGGGGTCAACGAGTAATTCAATGGAAAGTAGTATATCTGGAGGATAATCTTGGTTTATTTCATTCTTTGGTACGGAATACGATACTTTCGTAGGATTTGGAGTCAAGTACAAGTCAAGTACCTAGGTTACAAGTACTCAGTGCAGTTTGAGAATTTAGTCTGTAATCAACCTTGAAAAATGATAACTTCAAATTCTGAAATTATATCCTATCGGTGGTATTTATCATATATTAGAATTAATAATAAGTCGGTTTATGTATCCTTCTTTTACCACCACCTGTACTGCAATACAACGCACCTACACGAAAACCCGGTAAAATTTAACATATTGTAAAGTGCAATACGAAAATACCAGCCCCATATCATTATTCACATCACGACCATATCAGAAGGGTTCCTACTCTATACTGACGAAAAACGAATGAACGCGAGTTGTTATGCAATCAGCACTTTTAATACAGTGGGATAGAATTGTAATTCGCGTAGCAGCGCTCCGAAACTGAATTTTTCGTTATACAGGATGTTGCAAAAATGGTATAGTAAGCCGATAACTACATGTAGGTACAGTGTGGTACCTATATCTAAGCCAGAAAATGAAATCAAAATTTCAAACTTCGCGAAAAAAATAATATAAGTAGTATAGAGTGACCCCCAGGGGCTGATTGCGCGAGCCGTGTCCGCCTCTGTATAACAATAATGCATGAAAAGGTACGACAAATGAACCAAAATTAACGCCCGACAGTCGCTCGCCGGCCTATCACGTAACATTTTCGGACGCAATAGCTGTGAATTCGTCGCGCTATGGAGTGTTTAATTTAAAAAACCGGCCAAGTGCGAGTCGGGCTCGCGCACAAAGGGTTCCGTAGCTTAAATCAACCTATCTCAAAAACTATAAGAGATACTTTGATCAAACCAAAAATCGTTGAAAGAGTTAATTAGCATGCATCACCTCTATTTTTTTTAGAATTTTATACCCCGTAGTTATAAAAATAGAGGGGGGGGGGACATACTTTTTACGACTTTGAGAGCTGATATCTCAAAAACCGTTCACTTTAAGAAAAATGTTTTTTAGAAAACTTTATATCATTTTAAAAGACCTTTCCATTGATACCCCACACGGGTATGTACATCGAAAAAAAAAATTTCATCCCTCAGTTACATGTATGGGGGGCCCCACCCCCAATTCTTTTTTTTACTATTTAGTGTCATATTTTTGTAGCGGTTCATACAACACATATTCCCATCAAATTTCATCACTGTAGTACTTATAGTTTCCGAGTAAATTGGCTGTGACAGACGGACAGACGGACAGACGGACAGACGGACATGACGAAACTATAAGGGTTCCGTTTTTGCCATTTTGGCTACGGAACCCTAAAAATACACGGCTATTTCTTTTGCTCTTTTGTTGAAAAGTTTACGTTCGTGTTTTAAATACAAAATACGTAATTTAATATTCATAATTTTTTTTTTTAAAGTTATATAAGTAAGTTATATATATGTATTTATATTTATGTAGTATTATTTATATATAAGTATGATGTTATTTTTATAAGTATATTTTATGTTGTAAGTAGTTGTAATCTATACAGTAATAATTTAAGGTTAGGTTTAAATCATAGGCTAAGTTCAGTTTGATAATTGTACCTACTCAAATTAGTTAAGGGATCTAATGGCATTTTTCTTTCACCCAGTCGAAGGTTGGCTGGAAGAAATTGCTTTTTGGCAATAAGCCCGCCTTTGTATACGTTTGTGTTTTTTGATTTGTAACTGTTCTCTTTTATGTTTTTATTTGTATGTGTACAATAAAGTGTATAAATAAATAAATAAATAAATAATGAGGATTCGAGCGTTGGGTGGACCTTATACTTAGAAGTTTTTAGTACAAACTGTACCAATGCAATCAAAATATATTGTTAATTAATTAATAGTATGGTCACATTGTATTTGCAAAGATAATGTTTCATTCATCATCATCAAGAGGCTATTTACGGAAAGCATAGAAATTTCAAAAGAAAAGCAGCTGAAGACAGACAAAACTTGCGGCATAATCAGTACTTAATTTGTTAGATAATAGCGCTGCGGGCAAAATTAAATTGTCGGTCAATGAAATATGCAGATGAGACGGCGCGCAATCGAGCCTCCTTTGTCGCGGATGTATTGTTTTGGATCATTTCGTTAAACGCGATTTCATTCTTGTCTTTACCTCCTCGTTAATGTTTCATAGCTTCTAATCACGTACCTATCTGAATTTTTTACAAAATATGAACTCTGACGAGTTACAACAAAATAAAAGTTTAAGTACCCTCAAAAGTTCTTTGAATTTAAGTACAATGTATACCTACCATCGCTCTTACGGTGAAGGAAAACATCGTGAGGAAACCTGCATATCTAGACTTAGCACATCTAGATATGTGAACCCACCAACCCGCAGTGGACCAGCGTGGTGGGAGATGGTCCAAGCTTAGGAAAGCAGTTTAGACCTTGGAGATATGCACAAAGGTTATATTCGAGAGAGCTAGTGGCAGGTACTTACACCCCTACAGAGAATAGAATAGAATAGTATCCACAAGGAGACTGAGCTTATACCTAGGTAGGCATAAAAAATAGTGGCAAAGATCTTATCTGTCCCGTAGTCCCTAGTAATACATAAATTAATACGAAAACCATTATGTACAGTGTACACAAAGTAATCGTGCAAAATAGAAGGACTTTGACTAATAGTATAATTTTTTTAATTAGTGAATGTGTTAATCGAGGATATGGTTTTAATGTGACTACATAAAAGCGTATTTAGTGAATCATTACTTAACTAAGGGCTGATTTTTCAATGGTCAGATAAGTGCTATCTGAAGAATGAAATTGTTGCTGTCACTGTCAGATACAAACATTCAAATGCGACAGCAACAATTTTATTCCTCAGATACCACTTATCTGACTATTGAAAACTCAGCCCAAAATTCAGAGCAATTTCTAATTTTAGTTACTTACACCTAAGTAGTATTCCGTAACATAGAAGGTACTGGTATTCTTGCATATTAAATACCAAATAAAAACCACGTTGGTAGTTTTCGTGCCGTTACCCTAGTTCCGTGACAAAGCCGGGCCATAGTTCATTTATTATACATATTTTCTAAGCTCGCGTAGATACAGAGTACGGACGTCCCCTATAAAACATGTCAAGTAAAATTTCCTCACAAAGACAAATATTGCACCTGAAAGCACACTCGTCAGCAACACGCGTTTTACGTTATCTATACATACTCGTATACAGTAGGGTGTTACAAATGTGGTATAGTAAGCCAAAACAGGATGAAAAGTTAAATAATGTTCCCCATAGTCTTACCCCCCTTTCAGCTAAGGTACTATATACTGTATAATATTATACCCTTTTTGCAACACCCTGTATTATTATGAATCGCTTTAAGCGATAAGACTGCTATTTTTGTACATATGTATGTGTCATTGCAAACTTATATAAGTAAGTTTTTTTTCATATTCTATCTATCTATCTAGCTCTTTTATCGAAAATAAGTGCGATGAATGCACAACCATAACCCAGAAACGGGTTATAAGCAACTCATTCACTATTCATAGCTGATATTCCCGGAACGAAAGTAGTCCTTACTCATTAAAATGCAAAAAATCCATGATAGGAATTCAGATTCCCATTTCTATCGCATAGAAGTTTTGTCTCGCGAGTTTGGTGCACAGTCAATGCCATAAATCCTTAGTACTTTTTATTCCGTTCTGGTCCCTATATTCAGGGGATTAAGGAGCAGGATTGTAGAGGATTTAGCGTGCTTCATTGTGTGGTGTTCAATGCAAGCGGAGTACGAGATGTGAGGGGAAAATTGGAAAAGTTCCTGCGGTTTGTTTGTTGCCGTCAAAGAATAAGACAAGATTGCGAATGTAGACATGCCCACAAAGTTATAAAAGTCGTTGCAAAAGTGGTATGCTAAGCTGAAAGGGGGTGACTCTGGTGGTCATTATGAGCAGCTTTTTTGTTCTACTTATATTGGAAATTTAAAAAAAAAGCTTTAGATGTTAGAAGTCACGTGACCAACAAAGTTTTTTTGAAGATAATTTTTTTTTCGCCAGTTTTCACCATTTTCACCGAGAAATCCTAAACACAGTCCACCTTATTATAAAACGTAGACTAAAGATAGATCTGGTTTAGACCCGGTTATAGTCCAGAGATTTCATACAAATCGGTAGTCTAAACCCAGGTTTAAACCAGGACTATCTTTGATCTTGGTTTTAGTGAGTGTGATTAGTGGTCTAGGGTGTAACCTGAGTTTAAGTGCATTGTACCTACTGATTCATGAATTTTTACCAGGCATAATAGAAAATAATAATATAAATAAATATAAACACGCACACTTTGTACTATATACTTATAATGTACACCCTTGCAGGGTAGGTGCATTGCTGCACACTTTTCGCCAGTGTAATATTAGTCCCAATGTAATAGGGGGCGGGCCTATTGCCATTTTACAGGCACATCCAAGACCCGAGAACAAATATCTATGTTTAAACAAATATCTCCCCCAGCTGGGAATCGAACCCAGGATCTTCGGCTCAGTAGTCAGGGTCACTAACCACTACGCCATCCGGTCGTCTAAGGCATAATAGAATAGAATTATACATTCTTACATAGGAGTCTACTGAACTTCACTATTATATACGTACTATTTTATTCTTTGATCCTTTCCATGTTTTTGATACTATTTACTTCGTTTTCATTAAAACTTGTCCAAAAAATAAAAAATGCAATAAGTACATAGTTTTTGTTTCTTTCGCCGAATGTGTTTGTGTTGCTATAAATACTTGTTTTGATGCACAATATTGCTATAATGGTAGCAAACACTAAATTTAAATAAATTATCTGAATCACGATTTACGACACGATCTAACCTAATAAAACCACATCGCAACCAAAAAACAAGTTTGTCTGTAAAACGTACTTTTTACATACTTAATCTCGTGTTCAAATTATGTTCATGTTCTCGTGTGGCCAAAGAGGTTATCTATCTCTATCTTACGAAAAAAAAAATTTCATGCTGTTTAACTAGTACGACCCTATTTCATGTTACATACCGATGGTACAACAGCTCTAGTTCGTTTGTTTTTTTTGTTCAAGCTAGGGTGACTATCGAGAATGAGTTGAGGGAATACCGTCGCTACTCGCTATACAGCATCATTTGAATACATAGAGTGTTTGCTCTAGAAATGGCACAAGTGAGATTAGATATACATCCAAATCACAGGGGTATAATCGTGACAGTTCTGACATTGCGAAAAAGAGACGCTTAGCTACATTAAGCGTAAGAAAGAAACGTTAAGCTGTAAATGTTTTTTGTCCTTTTTGCTGTGGCGCCTGTTTACGTCAGTTCTCTGTGCCAAACAATGAAACAAATGAAAAATCTGTGCCAAACAAAGGCTGACAGTTACAACAAAATTTTCTAAATGCTATTTATTTTTGATTTGCTAGTGATTTGTGGGTGTTTATTAAGTTTATTAGACTATTATCATCACTTAACGAGTGTGTGACATGGGTGGGTGGATTTTGTTCGGTTGTATAAAGCATATTGAACGAAAACACGATGGAATGATGGATGAGATATATTTTCACATGTAAGTAGATACTATCAAGTTTAACAAGCTTACATTCATCATAGTACTATCTATTGGCTCGATTTTAATATAAAACGATACTAATTTTAATACTGTAAGGTCTTTTATAATGTGGCAAGTTACTTGGCGACCCTCCTTGCGGGGTGAAAGAAGTGGCGGGGGCGAGGTAGCATGACATGCTATACACGTAGAAAAGTGTGCCCGGATTAATCTCGCGATAGCTTGTAACTATTTCTGACGTAAGTAAAATTTTATTCTATGAGTGAATGTCATATTTAGCTTAAAATTTATAGTTTGACAGCATTAAAATTTGGATGTTTACCTTCAGAATATCTACCAATTTGAATTTATTTATGTAAAAGTGTTTTATTTTATAAATCAATTTCCATGTCACTTTCATGTTCACTCTCTGTTTTAACTTTTTCATCGTCGTCGTCATCCTCATCTTCATCATCGTTTTCATTAACTTCAATTATAAATCTAAGACAAAAACCAAAAAACATTATACCTACTTTGAAGTATAATGTACTAGAGTACGCCAGTCATATTAGTTCAGTGTACACATATAATATTTTATGTTTAATTTACATTAAATTATAAATAAACAATAACATACCTGTCCAATACATTGTCAAATACTCTATCAGATTTATAATATTCGTCTTAATTTTTTATGACATGGTCGTCACAATTTCTCCACTTTTCAGGCGAATAATTAGAGAAAAGCAACTCTAAGTCTTTTATCTCTTTATCTAAGTTAGAGTCAATCGACGTTCTTGCGAGCCACACAAGTTCAATAGCATTTAATTCCGGGTGGTATGGGGGTAGGCGAAGCACGATATGACCATTTTCTTTCAAAATTTCATCAATTTTGTAATTTTTCTCTGTGTTTTGCTCATTAATTCACATAAATTTTGGTTGCTTTCCTAGTTACAAGAACTGACAACTGACGCACTATCATATGGACTCTTCGTCTTTGTTGTTTACTTTTTCGTATCTGACTGCGCAGTACCAACCTTTAGCCACGTAGCATGACTGATCCGGTACGCTGTTCTACAAGAAGCCCCTATATTGAGACATTATACGATTTGTTGTTTTTAACGTTATTTTGTTGACGAATTATAGATACCTAATAATAATATAATGATAATATTAAAAAGGCCTCAACACTCATCCTAAGACTAATGGTCTCAGGATCAATGATCTCATGTGGGTCGCACTCAAATTATGACAGACTATATAAGACATGTGGCCGCCTCGGCTGCGCGGCCGAGACTGCCGTAACAATGACATGCAGTGCACGCGTTCCCCTCCACCGCTACCCTCCCGCTACCCGCTGTCGTCTTGGGTACCTCGTCCCCTCCGGGTCTTTCACCCCGCAAGGAGGGTCGCCAAGCAACTTGCCAATCTATAGTATCAGTTTTAAGTAAAAATTACGAGGTACCATATCATAACAAATCACATGGTGTTGCAAGTTATTGAAAATTTATTTTACCCACAAATATTATAGTATGCAAAGAAAATACTAGAAATTGTAACGGACTCGGGTTGGGTTTACAAATGGGGCGCACGAATTCGGTTTTTGTGAAGATTGTATTTGTAGAAGTCATTCTCCTCTTTCAAATGAGGTGCCTCTCATTGTGAGGAAACGTTCGTTTCTTTTTTTTTCTTCCATGTGTGATTTCTTCTGTATAATATAAAGTTTATTGTATTGATACGAAATACGTGTTTCCTTTAAAAAAAAACCCCATCACATATTTGGCCCACGATTATAATGCTCATGCTCATCCATTTATCTCTTTCATAGGTTTCCGACAGAAAAAAAAATATCAAAAAAATGGATAGACATTACCGGTCGCACAAATTGGGAACCAAGGAAACATAGAAAAATTGTGTTCGGCACATTTTGAAGAGGATTGTTTCGATTGGACGAAGACAATGAATTATACAATCCACTCAGTTTGTGTATATTGAATAATTATATTGAAATCAAATAAGTATGAGTAAAGTTTTTTTTCTTATATCGTCGGTTGACAGGAAAAACTCACTAAGGCTGGTTTTTCAATATTCAGATAAATGTTATCTGGGTAATACAAACATTGAGAAACATTGAGACGCAACAGCATCAAAATTATTTCCCAGCAAAACTTTTGTCTGGCTATTGAAAAATTAGCCTTTAGTGTCTTTTTCCTATCAACCGACGATATACTCAAGTTTTGTTTTTGTTATTATGATAAGTTAAATTTCCCCATATTTAGGTTTTATTTTTTTGTCGGCAACATCTATGGTTTGAGTGAGAAAGAGAATAGTGCACACGGCGATTGCGAATCTATTTGTAGTTGATCTGAGCATCCAAATAAATGTGTACATGATGTGTACTATTTTTTTCACCACTGAAGATAAAATAGCGTCTGTTTCAACGTAGTATTATTTACTCTTTGGCTGTACACATAGCACTAAATGATAGGCTAGGTTAGCTCCCGATTTTGCTGTTAGGCGGTCCCTAGACCTACAATAATATTGTGCAATATATTTATTGTGCAATAAGTTTTGAATCCAAATGACGTTTGCGCAATCTTCAATATTAACCCTAGACGATGAACTATATTGCAAAGTTGTCAGTATTACGCAATATAATTGATCGTCTAGGGGCCGCCTAAGATAATCTAACGACTTTGCCTATCTATACACTTTTAAACAAACAATTGACAGCTTTAGTTTGCCCAAGAATCCCAAGATTGGCCACTCTGCTGAAGTTTACAAGAAAAAAGATCTCAATTCCCTTTTAATTAGGTTGTTAATTTCCTTCTCCGCAGTGCCCGCATGCAGTAACAGACATCGACCCCAGATAAAGTTATCTCGAGTTAGCTCTTGGCTCGATGTTGCCGCCAATGCAGGTCAAACTGAGAATTAAGATTGAAGTAGTTTTGTAATTAAGTAGGGATTGCTCGGGAGTTTTATTGGTATTTTAATGGGGGGAAAATCTTGATTTTTCGCTCATTAATGTGTAAGAAGCTACCTATATAACATGTTGTTTTTCGGACCCGACAAACTTTAAGGGGACCCCAAACATGGGGGTGTTTTCTCGACGAAATACACCCTTAAAGTTTGTCGGGTTCGAAAAACAAAACATTGTATTGTATACTATGACGGTACTATGTTGTAATAATTATATGTTCAAAAAATTTACTTTCACATGCAATATTCTAAATTTACTATTTTAATTCCTCACACTATACTCACTATTCCCGCGAGCTTCGCTTCGCCCTAAAAAGTTATTCTATGGGATTAAATCTGGTCTAGATTAACGTAATATAGAATACAATAGCATATAGGGATAATTATTATCTCCAACATTGAGCAACATTTCCTGCACTTGTTAAATAACTACACTGACCTAACCTCACAAACTGACCATGGAGAGTATTAAGGACACAATCACTGATATGATGGGTCAGCTGAATGCAAGAATGGCCTCCTTTGAAGCACAGATTGCAAAGTCGCCGGCATCTCCTTCAGCTTCAGGACTGGCTGCTGAATTCGCAGCTTTCAGGTGCTTCACCATGTCAGCATTCAACATGCTCCATAAGCAAGTAGAAATGCTGGCTAAGGGCATGGATCATCTTGACATGCGCAGTCGCCGGAAGATCCTCCTTATCCACGGGGTCCCCGAGGGCAAGAAGGAGGATGTGGCCAACACAGCTGTCCAGACTATTGCAAGTCACTATGAGGAGTCTAAGTTTCTGTGCTTAGATGATATCACTCGCAGCCACAGAATGGGACGCATAGGAGACAAGCCAAGACCCATTCTCATAAAGTTTAAAGACTTGGCTCTGCGCAACAAGGTCTGGTACTCCAAGGCGAAGTTGAAGGGTTGTGGAGTCACGCTGTCGGAGTTCCTGACCCGGCCGCGTCACGAAGCATTCATGGCGGCACGGCAGCGGGTCGGCGTGAAGCAGTGCTGCTGGACGCGGGACGGCTGCGTAGTGGTGCTGGGCGCTGACGGGAAGCAGCATCGCGTCGTGTCGCTGGCCGAGCTGGACCAGGTCTGTCCGCCGGCCAGCCAGAACGTCGATGTGGTGGCGCCAAAGGCTAGCAGCAGCAAAGCCGCGGATGCACCAGTGGCATCTGGCAGAGCGAAGCGTGTCGTTTCCAAGAAGTAGTTGCGTAGTTAAGGTTCACTTTTACAACTTCGTTATAGATAGATAGATAGATAGATAGAGTACTCTTTATTTGTACACCATGAAATGATTAACAATTTTACATAGGCACTTAACTAGGGTACAAAAGGCGGTCTTATCGCTTATAGCGATCTCTTCCAGACAACCTTTGGATGGATGGACTAGAGATATAAAAGGGGTTATAGTATTTTTGAATGTGGTTATATGAATACCCTCTATTATCAATTAATTTTCGTTTTTATTTTAAGAAATGTGCTTTAATGTTTGCTTGTTTTCATTGTTTAATAATAATTATAAAAATGTTGTTTGCAGATGTAAACAGTGGGTTAAGATGACCGGTAAGGACGATCTGGTTTATGTGCCTATTGAAAAGCTACATCAACTTAAACGAATTTGTGGCAATCATTTTCTACCACAACATTTTAAGAACACATTTGAAAAAAAAAACAATTCCATCTGTGGGACTTACTGCAGACACTTTATTTTATAATAAATAAATATAATTATAATTTTCCACTTTTATTTTATTTCAACATTATATCATAGCACTTACGTCAACGGAAAATCTCGAGTTTATTTTATGGATTATATTTTTGTGTTCAAATAGGAACATAACATAACGTTGAACCGAGACTTAACGTTGGTGTCATTGTGTAACACTGAAATCCTATTGTGTAAAACTGAAATTAAAGTAATACATACACTCGCACTTTTTTTTTTAACTAGTTATCGATAAAAAATATCCATAAGAAGCACATCACTATTTCAGCGGGGCTATGTTGGCAGTTTTGTACGTCATAATTTTTGTTTTGTTGGTACCCTCTGGTAGTACGCGTGAATAAAAAAAAATAATACAAGTATTTTAATCTTTTTTTTTCCCTTGTACTCCCATCTCTTAAAACGTAGTGTTCTTTTCTCTATGATTGTTGTTATGTCTAAATGTCAGTCAGTGTCACTGTCAATGTCATCTATTTGTCAAACTTGTTTTCGTTTTCTTATCTGTGTGTCAACAATTTTTTATTTTACTTTTTCATAGAGGGTATTGTCTGTCAGTGTTCGTAGGAATTATGTAAGTTGCGTTCGGAAATTGCTTTAATTTTCTCTTGTACAACTGGCAAGTGGAAGGGTATTTTAATTTAGATACCAACTTGGCCGTATAATTTAAAATAGTATATTTATTAATTATTTTATATATAGGTATTTATTTTATTTTTTAATATTTATATACATATCTACATAATATGAGTTCTGATAACGAAAACAGCGATAGTGAAAATCTCTTTGATTGCCTTTCTTCTTCCGATGATGAGTTAAACAGTATTGACAGCTTTCATAGTATTCCCTCACTATCCGACACTCTTCACACTGCCTTTTCTGATGTACCGAAAAATTTCAATGTGGTTCACATAAACGCACAAAGTATTCCGGCTCACTACTCTGAACTATTAGCGTCATTTGATACCAAGAATATCCATGCCATTCTTGTTTCGGAGTCATGGCTAAAACTATGTCTCCCTACAACTTCATATTCATTACCTGGCTTTATTCTCATTCGTAATGACCGTATTGGTATACGTGGTGGAGGAGTTGCCATCTATTTACGCTCCCATATCCCTTACTCTGTTGTTAGTATGTCTGCTCAGCCACCGCCGGACAATGCAGGAGAACATCTCATTATAGAGGTCACACTTTCTCAGACTAAAACATTGCTGGGCGTGTATTACAATCCGTCCATGTACAACAATTATTATAATTCATTTGAGAAAGTGCTTGAAGACTATATCCCTATCTATAATCATGTAATTATAATGGGCGACTTCAACACCTGCCTGCTGAGGAAGGACGTGCGCTCCTCTGCCCTCCTGTCTTTAACACAATCTAGCAACATGACTATTCTCCCCCTCGGTGCTACCCATCATTTTCCTAATTGTATTCCTACTCTCCTAGATTTAATACTAGTTTCATCTCCAAATCATGTTGCTAAGCACGGCCAATGTGGCGCCGATGGCTTCTCCTATCATGATCTGATATATCTTTCATACAAAATTCGTCCCCCTAAGGCTAAACCTAGAACTCTCCTTCAACGCAATTTTGGTGGAATGGTGCTGGAAAATCTTCGCAGTGATGCGCAAAATGCAGCTTGGAACGCGGTGTTCAATGCTGATACAGTGGATGAAAAAGTTTCGGCTTTTAATTCTTTAATGATCCGTCTGTACGATGTGCATGCACCCGTCAGAGCTGTAAGGATGAAGCATCTTCCGGCTCCCTGGTTGACTGACGAAATTAAAGTGATCATTAATCGCAAGATCTGTGCCAAGTCAAAGTTTAAACATAAGCCTTCTGACTCCAACCGTGACAAATATATTGCCTTACGTAATCACTGCAATAAGGTGTGTAGGGACGCACAACGACGCCACATTCATGAGTCCGTTCAGAATGGTGATCCAGCCAAAGTCTGGAACTTCCTCAGGTCATTAGGAGTTGGTAAATCGCGCTCTCAATCTATTCCCAAAGACTTGGATTTAAATCTTCTTAATCAGCATTTCACGTCATCAGTAGCCATGGATAGTGCCACTAAAATTAGAACATTGAATACTCTTTCTTCAAAACCAACTCCTGACTTCTCCGAATTCAACTTTAGTCAATTTGCTGATAGTGACGTTGAGAGAAGTATACTCGCCATCACTTCTAACGCTGTCGGTAGTGATAGCATAAGTCGGAAGATGGTGCTCCCTATCCTGGACATTATCCTTCCCGTTGTTTCCCACATACTCAACTTTTCTATATCCTCTAATACGTTCCCGTCCACTTGGAAAGATGCTCAAGTAACTCCTTTGCCCAAAAAATCCAACCCATCCTTCTCCGACTATCGCCCTATCTCCATACTTCCTTTCCTTTCCAAAGTCCTCGAACGTCTAGTCCATCATCAGCTGAATAAATTCCTGGTTCGCAATGATCTGATGAATCCTTATCAGTCTGGCTTCCGCCCAGGTCATAGCACGGTAACGGCATTGGTGCAAATCACGGACGACGTTCGCCAGGGTATGGAGAACGGTGAGCTGACTGTGCTATCACTGCTCGACTTCAGCAACGCCTTCAACACAGTGGATTTCGATATCCTATTGGGGGTATTACGTTCTCTTAATGTATCTCCTACGGTAATTGACTGGTTTCATACTTACTTGCATGGCCGCCGGCAGCGAATCCGCATCGAAGAGTCCAACTCTGTCTGGTGTAGCACCACAGCCGGTGTCCCGCAAGGTGGCGTGTTGTCTCCTCTTCTCTTTGCTATATTCATAAATAGTATTTCCGACAATATCTCTTCTTCCTACCACCTTTATGCAGATGATCTACAGATATATAACCAAGCGTCAATTTCAGACCTACCACTTGCAATCCGCAAAACAAATATTGACCTTGACCACATACTATTATGGAGCAAAGATTACGGTCTGAAGGTAAACCCGACCAAAACGCAGGTCATAGTTTTAGGGAGCCCCAGATATACGTCACTCGTTGACCTAAATACCCTGCCTCCAATAGTTTTTAACGGAGTCCACATACATTGGAGTAAATGTGTGAAGAATCTTGGGGTTTACATGGACAGCGCTATGACTTGGAAGAATCAGCTCGACGAGGTGAGCCGGAAGGTGTTCGCTTCTGCAGGCTCACTCCGGAGATTGCGGAATTTCCTACCCACGGCCACCAAAATTGTTCTTTCTCAATCCTTACTTCTTCCTATTCTAGATTATGCCGACTCTTGTTACACCGATCTTACCGAAGAGCAACTTAACAAACTTGAGCGCCTCCAAAATGTTTGCATACGGTTCATATTTGGCTTACGCAAATATGACCATGTTTCTGAGTTTCGCACCAAGCTCAAGTGGCTCCCCATTCGCCTCCGCCGGAATACCCACATTCTTTCTCTCTTGTATTCAATACTGTTTAACCCATCATACCCGGCTTATCTTAAAGAGCGCTTTCAGTTCCGGTACGAATCACACAACCGCACACTGCGCTCTGCTCACAACTTACGCCTAAATATTCCTCCCCATTCTACAAAATTTTATAGTAATTCGTTTACTATACAGGCGATCACTTTATGGAATGATCTCCCATTAGACATCCGTAAAGCACCATCATTGGCTTCATTTAAAAGAATGTTGAAGGAACACTATCTTAGTATTTAACTGCATATGTTGTCTTGTTTTTGGAGCTCTTATTATATTATTTCAGACTTACGTATATATATCCTATTAAATCTGATTATTATATTTATGTAGGGGTTCTACCTTTTTTGGCATAAGATTTTTTTGCCTAATCTCGTATTGCATAGTAACGTTTGGTCAAAGTCTCGTTACGCCGAAAATCGTATGGCATAAATCTCGTTTAGTAAAAAGTTATTTCGCATAACATTGTTTAGCCTAATAATGGTATGGCCAAATCTTGAATAGCCTAATCATGCTATGGCATAGGTTTATACAAAGTAATAATAATCGTTTGGCGTTAACTTTGACAGAGCGTCTCCCTACATAACGCAAACTGGTGCCTTGTTTGTTTCCGCTGTTTGGAAAACGCTCCGCTCCGCTTCGCTGCGCTCCGCTTTGGTTTTGATGAACATGTGCACCTAACACGCTCCTCCTCGCTTTGCTCGTCGTCGCACCTATTTTTTTGTTTCGATCTCATGGGGTTTGTAATAATTATATTGGTCCTTAACTTTCGATTTTTTGATCATACAATATCGTGATTTTCGGGATGTAGGAGAAAAATACCATAATTTGTACATTTACTACATACTTAATATATTATTTATTAAGATAACATTAGGAGAAACAAGATTATACATAGGTATAGACGAACATAAATTTGAGCAAACGAAACTTAGGTGTTTAAAGATTGTGCCTAAAGAGTTTTAGACGAAACGAGCCTTATGCCACATAAGTCTTGGCAAAGTGATGGTTCGGCAAAAAAGGTTTAGACCATACGAGTTATGCGAAATGAGTTTTGGTCAATAAAGATTATGCCAGATGAGCGGAACCCTTATGTAGGTCTATGTAGTCTATTATAAAATATATATCCTTATTTTAGGTATATAAGTATAATTACATGTAAGTTTATAGATTTAGTTTGTAGGGACTTATAATATAATAACTAAATCATTATTTTAATTTTTCCTTTACATTTCTTTAGTACACTTGACCCCTCTTTAAACAAAATATCCTTCCACCCTAAGGTTGTCTTGAAAAAATCGCTTTAAGCGATAAGACCGCCATTTTTGTACATATTTGTTAGTATTTAAGTTTTTGTAAGTTTCTTTTATGTGTACAAATAAAGAATATTCTATCTATCTATCTATCTATATGGGTTTTGCTATTTAAGAAAACGAAAAAAGGATACGTTTTCTCCAGTCATCTGCATATATCATCTGTCAAAAGTTTCATGATAGTTCTGCTAGAGGCGTCAACTTTGTATGCGAGAAAACGTAAACTTCTATAGTTTTCGACCAACTATCAAACCTGTGTAGACCCTCTACAGATTTAAAGAAAGATATGCCATATATATATTTATTTAAAAACTTTTTATATTACTAGGATAATATTGAATCCCTCGCAAACAATGAATCATAAAATATAACGCATACTTACACAAAAAAGTCAAACATTGACCTTTCATTTCGCCGACCAGCACACATCAATCTAACGCACTATCACCCCGATTCCTCCATTCGAAAGTTGAGACTTACGGCCCGGCGGCGCGATAACCCCGTGATTGATGGTGTCGATGTATGCTGAATGCAGGCCGGCTGGGATGTACGTTTTGAAGGTTACTCTAGCATACATCTTCTATGAAAGATTCCGATCGCCGCTGCGCTAAACACGACGGCTATTCCGGTCTGATACCCTAAAAAATATACTGTAGGGTGGATTCTTGGAGAAGCGTGTTTGAGAATTTTCCCTATCATAGGGAAAATATATATAAGTAGGTAAAGTAGGTACCTATATAGATGGCATCCAGTCACGTGCTTTGAGCTACGTCCAGCAGTGGACTGCTATACGCTGATGATGATGATATTAGGTAAAAATATACCTACATATATTATTATGTATTAGGGTAGGCTAAATACTCGGACATACGTTCAGGATTCTCTACGGGTGAATTTACTGGGGGTAACACATCCACACACTAGCCAATAATAGAGAGCACTGCAAAGAGCTGACTGCCAACCTCCAATGATGGAGAGGCACTACAAGAAGAAGAACACATCCGAACCACGACTCTATCTCTATTCTATTCTCTGTGTAGGTGTTAGTACCTTCACCTGGCTCTCTCGAGTGGAACCTTTGTGCATGTCCTCAAGGTCTAAACTGCCTTCCTAAGCTTGGACCATTTCCCACCACGCTGGTCCACTGCGGGTTGGTGGGTTCACATATCTAGATTTGCTAAATCTAGATATGCAAGTTTCCACACGATGTTTTCCTTCACCGTAAGAGCGATGGTATACATTGTACTTAAGTTAAAAGAACTCATTGGTACATGTCAGCGCCGGGATTCGAACCCGCATCTCTGGCGTGAGAAGCGGGCGCTTACCCGACTGAGCTACCACCGCTCCCGTCTACTCTATCTCGTTACGTAAAGTTTTCGTGACAGCTTTCATTAGTTCGTCTTTTTATTTAGACGGCTGAATAGTGTAGTGGTTAGTGACCCTGACTGCTATGCCGAAGGTCCCGCGTTCGATTCCCGGCTGGGGCAGATATTTGTTTAAAGACAGAAATTTGTACTCGGGTCTAGGGTGTTGATATTTATATTTAGTATGTATCTATCTATGTATTTGTGTAGATATATCAGCTGTCCGTTACCCATAACACAGGTTTTGCCTAGCTTGGGATGGCCGTGTGTGAGATGTCTCCACATATTTATTTATATTTATTTATTTATATATCAAGCTAGTGTGACCCCGGGCTATCTCGTCCTGTCGATACGGTGATTACATGGGACCGGCACTCTGTCTCTGTATGCGGACTTGCTTTTAGCACTAGCCTGGTGAATGTACTTACTGACGTGTCCAGATTTCACTGGCTGGTTAGTGGATCCATGATGCATCTGGTTTTTCTAGAAAATAATGTACTGTATACCTCACACCATATGTTAGTATCGTATGATATACCATCCCAACAGTAATTTTTCGACATTTGGTAAAACCATTGTTTGTTCTAGCCCATGAAATTTTATTATATCGGATAATTCTGATAACTACCTACGTAAAAAAAACTGGATTTAATCATAGGCCAATTTATTAGCAAAAACAACGAAGCCATTAGTGAACAATAAACCGAAAGAATATTATTATCTCATTAAAACAAACCGTAAAAAACGGGTAATTTCAGGGTCCGACGTTCGTACAAAAACTCCTTTTTAACAAAAACTCAGGCAACTTTTGACGTCCACCGTAAATTACAATTAATCTCTTGAAGAGAGAAACTCTTTCGTCGTATTTTTAAACGAGCATTTTCCTTTACCTAACGTGGAATCACTGGACCGCATGGAAATGAGATAAACAAAAATAGCCGGCAGCTTTAATATTACACTATATTTAGAATACCTATGAAAATGGAAAGGTATTTATAAACTTGCCTACATACAAATCTCTTTAAAATCTTTAACGTGGCCTAGAGCTCTAGAATCCAATGTACATATGTACTTCAAAAAATATAACACACTCACTAGCTTTGACATGCTAGCGCCACTATGGAACTAATAAGGACTTATAAGTACACTCACGGGCAATGAAAAGGTTCCACTAAGAAAAGCACCAAATTACTCCTAAACGGAAAAGGCTAGCTTAATGACGCCTTCTGCAACATTGAAGTACATTTAACTAAGCACCAGGATATAACCAACTAAAAACGGTAAAATTTTAAATTAAATGTTTGATTGAAATTAGGGTGGCTTGGTGTCTGCAATTTGTGAGTGTAACTTTTTCATTGCTCGTGAGTTTACTTATTACTTCCATGAGCGCCACACAGATAATTATTTATTCTAACCATACAAGTGACAAAACTAAATGTTTCGAACTTTTCTATGAATAGCACTTAGAAAAACTCTACATGCGGTCAAAATCACAGTCATAACCCTTTGATTTGGCTTCGACGTTGTGGGTAAAAAAGTTAATGTAATCTTGTCACGCAACTCAGTCATATATCTATGTACCTATTTACGATAAATCCCTTATTAGAGATACGAACTAAAAGGTTTTTTCTAATAAATTAAGTACACGATAAAGGCCCGGAATATTGGCAATATACTTATCCCATTTATTCTTAGCAAACCCCACCTAAATATTGTTTGTTGGCTATACCTACAACAGCTGTAGTATATATTACAAAAAAATATTATTTTTTCAGTTATCTTATTACAAATCTAAATGTTTATAATGGTAGATATATTATTTATAATATCAAGTCCTTAACTGTTTAGTCAGATAGGTTGAAGCTTTTAAATCTCGACCTAGGTGACACAAAATACTACTTCAACATCAAACAAAAAGGCAGGTAAATTATCCTAATTCTATAAAGTTGCTTTTAGAATATCAAAGCAGTAGTCGAGTGAAAGGTCGACACCCAGGCTAACTTAATAATAAAAGGTACTGTAATGTTTTAGCGTTTTCAATAAAAAAGGCTTTTTACTCGATAAAAAACCGGCCAAGTGCGACTCGCGCGCAAAGAGTTCCGTTCCGTTATTTATTAGTAAGTTTGTCCCTATTATTATTATTTTCTTAAACATTGAAGTGTTATATATTTTACAAAAAACACAAATAGTGACAGTACTTTAATCAGTTTTACGTTTTTTTGCGCAATTTGTAGTATTTTAGAGTAGGTACTACGAATCCCAGACAAATATATAGATAAATAGGTAATGATCGTGAATACAAAACACTAAAAGCTTCACGTGCGAGTATTTCAAAGATCCTTGATTTATTATTTATTGTTTGCTTCAAATAAACTTCAAACTGAAAATGTAAATAAACTAAAACAGACAACTATACCGTATACATAATAGGTATGTATATTAATAAAAACAACATGCTAGGCATTTTTTTCTCGTTTGAATTATACATAGGTACAATGACAATGGTACACTGCTACACAAGAGCATCAACAAAAATATTTTAAAAGCTAAACTAGCTGCATTAGGCTAAAAAATAAGCCATCGAAACGTCGAAACTTTATATTTTAGCATTATCAAATTTTGCAGTAGTTTTACCACTGGACATTAATTTGTACATGAAGTTCGTAGAAACGTTTCTTGAACAATTGTTCGTTGGCTCGCCTCCGCCGAACAATAGGTTGAATAATTGCGCCGCTCATTTTACGCCACATTGCGTTCGAACTACCCTCTGCAATCGTATGGGGCCCTGGTACCTATTTCTGTTTAATGATACACGTTTGTGGCTAAAACATGTAACCGTGTATGCTGATGCACAATTTAGTAAGTGATAACGATTTAACTAAAAATAAACAAAGTTGAACGAGGAAAAGGGGTTTGACAATATCTTCACAGCGTTTATTTGGTTTCATAAGGTTTTTTAAAAGGGCAAAAGAAGAAAACTACTCAAATCCCATGCTCTGATATTTCTGTCCATCACAATGTCAACAAATGACAGTAATTTGTGTTTGTTTTTTACTATACATTAATAAATAATTCTTCTTCTTGTATCGTGTCAATGCACTAAGCTAACTTCAATAGCAAGCAATAAATAATTGTACTAAATCGAATGACTATATATCTTCCTTTCATGTAAAAGATAATCGTAAAATTCTGGTATCTGAATGTTCAGCAGTCACATACATTCAGCCGGAGCCAGTTTTCCATTTTAAAACGAATACAAAACACGAGTGGAACCTGGAAAGCGGCTTTGCTCCGCAAAAATAATGCAAAAATATTTCACCAGAACCAAATTAACATTTTCGAATACCGCTTAGCTCAGCACAGTAAAAAATATATGCTTACATCTGTGGTCGGTGAGCAAAAACCTAATTTCATTGCATTTACATTTTCTGCAAGTGGAAAGCTCAGAAAATGGGAGTAAATCAGAGTATAAAAATATTTAACAATACATTTATTTTATTGAACTAATTATGTATCATATATTAAATTCAATGTTACAATAAAAACAAATAGTACTCGAAATATAATCAACTTTGTATGTGTCAATATTCCATATATATCTAATAGTGTTTTCAACAGAGCGAATAGTATTCCCCGAGTTACTTATCCTCTAAATATGGGCCCAAACTTTCCCATTACAGAGTCAAATCCTGTGGTTTACTAAAGAGGTAGTTTACAGAAAGTTCCGGTCAGTTTTCAGCTGGAATATTAGTGGTTTTCAACTTCCTAGTAATGGTCAATCCGTCTCGAATATTCTGTGAATACTTTATAACTTTGGTACTAAACTATGGACTTGGAACTAGGTATTTCTAAGAAATGATCTTACAACATGAATTTTCATGTCGTAAGGTAAGATACAGAACCGTTTTTATCAAAAGTGGTGCACCGCCACGTAAAAAATCGCAAAATATGAGTATCGCAAATTGTAATCCAAAATATTAAATAAAGCACCAATATCCAAAATAAAAAATAAGCCTAATACTGTTGTAAATTAAATGCTCCCTAAAATTTTAACCACGTGAGCCTACCGATAAAAAAAATCAAAATAAACCTAAACATTGGAAATGTTTTTTTTTTCGATCTCCTGTACAAACATACACAGTTTGTACCTTACATTACAGTAGGTACTTATCAAACTCTGTATGGGATATAGAATACCTATAACTACCTACATACATTATATGAATACCTACATATATTTGAGAGGTACTTATGATGGGTAGAATATATTATTACCGTGGTAAGTTTCCGGCAACAGCCCTATTTAAATAGATAGATAGAGTACTTTATTTGTACACCAATAAATAATTTATTTATCTATTTTTTTTAATTGGTAAAAGTGTAGGTAGCTTTGTATAGTATAGATTAAGTAGTGTAGATATTACGTACCAAAAAAAATTATATGTAGGTACCTACTTATTATTTTTCAGTACATGAAAATTTATACTAAGTATTTGGGAACAACAATTTATTTACCACTAGCTGTTCCCGCGCGCTTCGCTTCGCCTTAAAAAGTTTTCCCGTGGGAATTCCGGGATAAAAAGTAGCCTATGTTCTTTCCCAGGGTCTAGACCATATGTATACCAAATTTCATTCAAATCCGTTCAGTAGTTTTGGCGTGAAAGAGTAACAGACAGACAGACAGACAGACAGACAGACAGACAGACAGACACAGTTACTTTCGCATTTATAATATTAGTAAGGATGTATGTGGATGTACTTACCATCCGCTAACTTCACAATGCAGGAGCTAGTTTAGCGACGCGGTAAAGTGAAAATAACTTTCACATACCATTTCTGAACGCCTGCCAGTTGCTCGCTGCATATTTATTTTATTTTCAGTTTTATTTAATTATGCACTTGTGCTTAAGCGTTGTGGAACTTTTTTAAATTACTTACTCTTTTATTTCACGCAAACAATGAATGTTGATTGTGAATTACACTGGCACGGAAAGTAATGATGATTATATAGATAATTTGTATGCTTTTTATGTAGACCACTGTATAATAAATATGTAGTACTTATATTTCAATAATATTGTAGTCTGCAACAGATAACAATTATTTTACTGGCTACGCCGCTAAAGAAAAATCTTTGATAATTATTCAAACTCAGTCAATATGTAACTTTTACTGGTGTAAGACATTTTAAAATAGTTTCCCAATATTTTATAATTATTTTCATAACTAGATATAATTCTCAGTCAATCAAAAAGTAAGTAACCAGATAGAACAATGTTACGTTAATCAATGTCTACTTGCACTAAACGGTCTAAATACATAATGTCTGAACTCGCTTCTATCGCTCTATTGGGACTCCGAGTAGAAACATAGTCCACTGAATAACAGTAGTAACCGAGAGGTCACTCTATCTTACGAAAAACGTTCCGAGAAGCTATGCGGCGTTATCCACGACTCTATCACGTTGTTTTAACCCACTTATGACTACTGTTCCTTAAAAGACACACACATGCCAAAAAAAGTTACATAAGTACAGGTTTAAAGTAGTTAAAATTGTATAATTCATTGGCATTTATCGGATTTTTATTTTTCCCGTAATAAGTGATGGGCACATTGCGTCAAATGAAAAAATCATCGTTTGTTAGTGTACTTATTGCCAATCTAGAGAAACCCCAAGAGCCCTATCCGTGCGGATTAATTAACTAAAACCTCATTTCAAACTGCTAGCCTGAGTTTGCTGTGACTGTAAACTTTGGGAGACAACCGCTTACGGATAGATGGTGGAATCATGAGACGGTTGTCAAAAGAGGTTGGAACTTTCGTTCAACTTTTTAGAGGTACTCAGTAGCTATTATTAGTGAATACTAACTAATCTTTAGCTTTTGCTTAGCCAGAAAGTCAAGTAACGTTGAACGTTATGTGTAGAGTACTTCGCGCCTCCCCATTGTTTCAACAGTAGTGGGACAAATATTTACATAAATCGTTACTTCACGTTAATGATGTTTGATGATATTCCTGCTTAGTCATTTCAATCAGTAGATTGAACTATCGTAATTTTTCCACCGCCTTCTATAATCTGAAGAAGGTTACTATGAATTTATCGTAATTTATCAGATTATAACCAAAGTCCTCCTTCTTTTTTCGAAGTCGGTTAAAAATAACTAATATTACTTAGGGACATGACTGTATGTATTTTATGGCCTTTTGTAATGCTTTGTAGTGATACTCCGTTAGAGTTTTATATTAATTCTTTATACGTCTGGCTGGGTTTGTCTAGTGCAAGTTGGTTTTCTCACAGTTGGTTATCGTTCAAGTTGCTACAACTTCCCAACTTTGTTTAGTTTACATTTCGCATGGTGAATACCAAAAGTTGCCAGCTACAAATGAAAGAAATTCTGCTGAAAGTTTGCAATGAAAGAAATTGCTGTCATTTAAAGTTTTTTTAATACTTTGCGGGAGAAATATTACATTAATTAGGATGATTTAATACTAACAAGTATATTTTTCCACCTGTTTTTTGTTGTTAGAGTATGGAACTATGTAACTTTGCTGCATTTTAACTGTATAAGCCTAGCTTGAACATAATTTGAGCATGCTATGTATAAATAATGGTTATTAAACATACAAGTATTACGTGCATACAATTGTTTTTGGTTCGAATATTTTATATTTGTAACCAAAGTCCTATAAACCTGCAGAAATATTCATAAAACCCCACATTTAAAATAACTGGTTACCTAAATTATTTTAAGGTAACTGCAGTGAAACGGTTTCTAAATTTCGTTAATGTGTTTGTTGAGCACCGCGCGACCTCATCAGGGGGGTCACTATACATGACGAAAAATGAAGTTTCGTAGCGCTGCTGCGCGAACCACGACTCTATATCGTTGTATTAAACGTGCTGATTGCACAACAGTTCTCGTTCGTTTTTCGTCAGTATAGAGTAGCCCTCCAGGGGAATGGCTAGTTATGCGAGCACCCGCTCCCTGCCTGATAGCTTCGCTTACTGTACACTCATTATAATGTTCATTGTAATTATCAGAATAACACTTTTCATAGCCTTTTTTGCATACTTGGTCTTAAAAACCCTGAATAATTATGATAAACCTAACTAAAATAAGCAGGTACTAATAGACTTGCGTCTTTTTATAAGGTATTTTAACATACCTAATTTATAATAACATAGCAGTGGCTGCCGGTATTTCTGCAGAAGACCAATATTTGTTCTATACGAGTCGAAAGTTATGCCCAGCAGTGGACAATTTTATTATTATGATAAAGTTTTTGCAAAAATGGCAAAGGAATATAAAGAGAAATTTCAGTGCTCAGACTCAGTGACATCGTTTATTCAAATTACAATATTGTGATGCAGATGCACGCAGGCGGACTACTCCAATGTTATGGATAAGATAAAATATAGAAGTGCTATAGACATACATTTAATGTATTGCTCAGTTATACCTATCCTTGTTACACCTACCGAGTAGAGTGGCGAGACAATATCCTCGGCCAAGCACTCGGTCAATTGCTAGCCGTTCATTGGTCGAGGATCGGCCGAGGTTACTGTCTCGCCATTCTACTCGGTAGGTGTAATCAGGATAGTAGAATTTAGCATGGCATCGAGCTTCGATTAAGAGCGGTGGTAGCTCAGTCGGGTAAGTGCCCGCTTCCCACGCCAGAGATGCGGGTTTGAATCCCGGGGCTGACATGTACCAATTAGTTCTTTGAATTTAAGTACAATGTAAACCATCGCTTTTACGGTGAAGGAAAACATCGTGAGGAAACCTGCATATCTAGATATACCACATCTAGATATGTGAACCCACCAACCCACAGTCGACCAGCGTGGTGGGAAATGGTCCAAGCTTAGGAAGGCAGATTAGACCTTGGGGATATGCACAAAGGTTCCATTTGAGAGAACCAGGTGGAGGTACTGACACACTCACAGAGAATAGAATAGAATAGAGCTTCGAACGTAGTCGTAATGTCGGAGTGACCCCCCTACTCGCAGTCGCGTCACGTCGACACATTACCAGAAGTTGTACTGCGCGAGACACGATAATTGTGGAATAGTAAATGCAATTGTCGTGAATAGTTGCAGTTGAAATGATTATAGTTATAGTAATATTCAAATGGTATACGTATTAAATGATGAAGGTAAGTAAGATGAATTAAAGATATTTTGTCAATCGTCCATAAATAGCGAAGACATAAGTAAAAAAAACATACAGACCAATTAAGAACCTCTTCTTTTTTTCGAATTCGGTTAAAACATATAATCAGATCAGCTCATTACATTTGAAATAATGTTACTACACTGACATTAGAAAGCAATCACGTAGATATACACTACCGTAGCGTGGCGTAGCGGTATACATACAGATTATTCCAGCAGCTAATTTATAGTGAGCTTAATACGTGAAGGAAAAAGTAGAAAATCCTCTGTTTCATTTGCATATTTCACAGCCTGATAATTGACTTTGCTGAACCGTTTCCGGTACAGCGACGTGCGACGACGGCGCGACGCCATTTTCTTTTGTTTTAAATATAGAACGACTGCCATATTATTTTCAATAATGCTGCTCTGATTTCAAAGTTAAAGTCCTGCATCATTATGCAAATACTTATGATGAGATTATTTACTCGTATATGCCCATTTCATTATGTGGCTGTTTAAACGACAACATATTTGTACAACTTCAGATTAGGAAGTTGTTGTGAGTTGTAAATATAAAATAATAATAATTAGTACTGTAAGTATTACACTTCCAACTTTATGAATGAAAAAAGTGAAAAAACATAATACACTCCCGGGCAATGAAATAGTTCCACTCACAAAACGCCGACACCAAACCTATTTTTTTCAAACATTTAATTTAAAATTTGAAAGAAATGTTATTAATTTTTGTTCGTTATATCTTGATGCTCTGTTAAATGTACTTCAAAGTTGCAAAGGCGTCATTAAGCTAGCGTTTTCCGTTTATTAGTAATTTGGTGTTTTTCTCAGTGGAACCTTTTCATTGCCCGTGAGTGTATATTATTTGAGTCGTAAGGGGTGCTACGTAGCTGCTACGAATATTTCGTAGTAAGTCACGTAGCCGCGTAGCTAGTGCTACGGGCTGCTACGAGTATGCTACAACATTCCATACCATGAACCGACTTGGTATGTTAATAAAGGAAAATATGTTTGAACTGACAGCAAGAAGCGGTACACTATTACGTAAAGTATTTTTTTTTAGTATAACTTGCGCTTAATTTTGCATACACTCAACTGATTCAAAATTATTCATTCAGATAACTCACATTTCATGGTATAAAGTAGAAGTTTTCTTTGGAATAACGTATATTTTCATGAAAATAGTGAAAAATGTACCGGCAATAAAACGAAATAATGAGCGAAACAAATCTTAACCCGTCACAAACCTATAACACGACAAAAAACGTACACACAAAGTTTAACCAACTGTTAATAGCTAAGAAGAAGCAAGTTACACGTAATTATAGCAAAGAACCATTTTAAAATGGCGGTCTCAATGATTTCAATTGTTGTGCCGCTATTAACATTAACTGTCATGTGCACGGCTTCCCACAAAGCGCTTGTTGTTCGCAAACACATTCGTATTTTAAAAATAAAAATTAAAAACAAAATAATAACTGCCTCGCTCATTTTCTGCCAAGCTTGCCTGGCTGGTTGCATTATGTATGCAGACTCTTTGTGTAAGAAAAGCTGGAACAAATTGTCTGCAAATACTTGTTTGTTTTGAATATGTATTCATGTAGGTACCTACCTATGTACAAGACGAGACAACAAGACTGCTTTGTGGCGAACATATTGAACCCACTTATAAATCGTACCATAGGTATTAAGAAAAACCTCCGTACTAGAAAGTTATAGTTTAAATTGTAATTCAATTCGCAGTCTTTTAATTTAACTTACTAAGCTACTAACTTTGTACATAATAGTGCAGAAATTTCACTTAAGTCTTAAGAATAAGTTTTTCTTTTTATAATACCCTTTGAATATTATCTCCGGAGCAAAGGAAAAGGCAAAGGATCCACGCATAATACGAGTTAGATTAAAAGTATAACCTCCCTCATGAAATTATAATTTGATTTCTTACAAAGGAAATTCGTTTTTGTGAGCGTAAAGTTGGTACTCTCCTGCATAAGTATATGAAGCGATTAAACACGAAAGAAAATGTATTCTTTCGTATAATCTAATCTGCGGGTAAGCGTTTCTTTGAAAGAGTTTTTCGTTCGTTAATCTTTTGTAGCGTTCTATTAGTTTTTGTATTTAAGTTTTTATCTATATATTAGTTAATACCTACATAACCCACTGAAAATCTGTAATAATGCATTTTAGCGTAGTGATTCTTTATTTAGACAAGTTTCACGAGTGCATTAAGTCTATTGTTTATTCGTGTTTAACCGCCGTCGTAAAACGGGGGGTGTTTAAGTTTAACGTATCTGTGTATCTGTCTGTGGCAGCGTAGCTCCCAAACGATTGAACCGATTTTCATTTAATTTCTTTCAGATCATAGATAATATTACCTCGAGTCTTTTTAGCCATAATTTAACAAAATCGTTTTAGCTGTTCAATAGTTATGCGACTTTTAGTGTTGTATGTGTTATGTTTAGTTTGGTTAGGGTATAGACTTTACGATTAGACTAGCCAATTTCTCCATTGTCGGTTAGAGCATAACCAGGGAGTAGTGGTTGACTTTTGACAAATCTGTCATGAATTTGATATGGAGATGACGTTTAATTTATAAATCAACACCTTTCGGTTAGATAACCGACTATGGAGAAATTGGCACTTAGTAAGCCATACAGAGTATGAGGGTCTGGACTCCCAGTGGTCACAGGTGAAGGAGGAAGCGTAGAGATTTACCCGCCAGAGGGGCGCGGCGGCGGCGGCAATCTTGAATTGCGGAGGTTGTGTCCACCGGGGGCTACTGGTGAAATTAAATATAATATTTTTATAGGTAGGTACTAAGTAAAATTTTAATAATAAACTTTTTAAAATTTTGCCTGCTTTTATTATCTTCCAAACATTAAATTTAAGTAGACATAAAATTTAAAACTTACTCAGTATATTTTTTTAAATTCACAATAATAAATCAACCATGCAAAAAAATATATACCTATGAAAATTCAAACAATAAATAATCCAACAACATGCTTCGTCAATATAAAAATTACAACATAGATTTTTCTGTAATATCACTAGAATAAAAGCATCAGCAACGTGCTTTGTCATAATTTTTTTTTTTAATTGTAAAAATATCTTTCTTTTGCCCCTTGACCCTTGAATCTTGACACTTATCTGACTCTCTAACACTTTAGCCACGTTAACAAACCGTTGTATTTGTCACCGACACGATAAGAAGAAGAAACCTTTACCATTGTTATAGAGTGAGGCACTATAATATTGAACTGTGCGTCTGTCTGATATTTTATCTCAAACGTATTCTGAATAGATTTGAAGAGTAAACTGTTTTGATGCTAATAGGGGAAACTTTAGCATATATTGTATGCTTATGCAAACTGAATCCTTGTTCCTTGAAAGGTTTCTATGTTTTAGTTGGTTTGCAAAAGCAATTTAGTCAGAGTGCTCTCTCAACTCCATGTGATATTGTTGTACGTATCTAGTATATGTTTTGTATAGGTCCAGTAATACAGTGGTTCAAAATGACACAAAACAATATCTTGATCTGGATTTTAGTAAGGCTAATAAAGTAGAGAATAAGAATCCTGGTAAAAGTTAGTACGTACTTATAATATACAAATTAAGATGAGACTAGCGGATATTGGTAAATAACTACTTATTTAATCTACGTGATTAAAATTAAAACACTTGTTACATAAAAAAGAGCAAAATAAACGTGAAAATAAACTTTTTAGTCAACTAATAATATTATTTATTACCTATATGTTCTTAATACTGCTATGAAATAGATCAATATGAATGCGTGCCTCCCGTGGGTTTAGTATCCTTGTCATATAATATTTGACGTCTAAAACTTTCATCAAACTTTGCGATTTGATAACGGTACGATTTTTTTGTGAAATCACAACACATAAAAACATAGATATTCGTACGAGATCATTATCATCATCATCAGCGAATAATCATCCACTGCTGAACATAATATATAGGCCTCTCCCAAGGAGCGCCACAACATTCGGTCCTCGGCCTTCCTCATCCAACCACTACCGGCTACCCGCCTAAAGTCGTCAGTCCAGCGGGCAAGAGGGCGTCCCCCGCTGCGTTTGCCTGTTCGTGGTCTTCACTCGAGAATATGAGATACGAGATAGTTAAATGATATTGAAAAGCAATATTCGGAGCTAGCAGCTGACACAGTCCCCGCGGCCGAACCTCAATCACACACACGCAGCCTCCGAGCACAGACTGACCTTAATTTTATTCAATTTGTAACTTTGGAAACTAGGAACGAAAGAAGAAGTGTAAGAAGGCAAAAGTACCTACCTGGTTCTACCTTTTTTGGCATAAGATTTATTTGCCTAATCTCGTATTGCATAGTAACGTTTGGTCAAAGTCTCGTTACGCCGAAAATCGTATGGCATAAATCTCGTTTAGTAAAAAGTTATTTCGCATAACATTGTTTAGCCTAATAATGGTATTGCCAAATTTTGAATAGCCTAATAATGCTATGGCATAGGTTTATACAAAGTAATAATATTCGTTTGGCTTTAACTTTGATGGAGCGTCTCCCTACATAGCGCAAACTGGTGCCTTGTATTGTTTCCGCTGTTTGGAAAACGCTCCGCTCCGCTTCGCTGCGCTCCGCTTTGGTTTTGATGAACATGTGCACCTAACACGCTCCTCCTCGCTTTGCTCGTCGTCGCACCTATTTTTAGGTTTCGATCTCATGGGGTTTGTAATAATTATATTGGTCGTTAACTTTCGATTTTTTGATCATACAATATCGTGATTTTCGCGATGTAGGAAAAAAATACCACAATTTGTACATTTACTACATACTTAATATATTATTTATTAAGATAACATTAGGAGAAACAAGATTATACATAGGTATAGACGAACATAAATTTGAGCAAACGAAACTTAGGTGTTTAAAGATTGTGCCTAAAGAGTTTTAGACGAAACGAGCCTTATGCCACATAAGTCTTGGCAAAGTGATGGTTCGGCCAAAAAAGTTTAGACCATACGAGTTATGCGAAATGAGTTTTGGTCAATAAAGATTATGCGAGATGAGCGGAACCCAAGTACAATTAATCCACTCGCTCCTTATAACATTAAAATTTGATGTATACTCAGTACCAAATGATAACTCTGTAAGTACTACTAATGGATTATTTTAAGATATAAATGAAAAAGTATTTAGGTATAATTTGTTTTGTTTTAATTTGGATGATCATATTCTGTCTTCTCTCTTCTTCAATATTCCGTGTGTGCGTGTTGATGTGGGAACGCGTATATTAGTTCTGATGTTTTCACCGAACCCTAAACTTTTGCAAATACATGACTCGAACTGTAATACGAGTTTTATTGCTATACTTACTCTCACGTTTTGGTAAAAGGGTCCGATTTTATTTGAAACAGAAATGAACAGAAGTTTGAGATTCCTCCAATCATAGAATACATGCTATTTACTTTGGATGTTAGGACTCGTATTTCATTTGGTTAGAAGGTTCGAGCCTTATTGTAATAGAGTTGTCGAAAAGTTTTACGTGAAAGTTCTTAATGAATACCCATTTAATACATAGGTACATAAAGTTTCTAATGAATATACATTTTATGTATTTAATACACTCGCTATCATTTAAAATATTTTTTTATGTAATCAAATGATTTTAATATCGTGAAATTTTCATCTCGATTTGGATCAGTGATAATACTCCACGCAGTGTGACTGCAACACTCATGTGACTGCAACACTCATGTGACTGCAACACTCGTGTGACTACAACACTCGTGTGACTGCAACACTCGGCTACAAATTACGCCGCTAGGTATAGTTGCACAAATGCACATTGCCACCGCAAGCGCCGGGTTATCAGGGCTCTGTCAGAACGGAACATAAAACGGTAACACAGTTATTTCTTGGCCGCTAACCAAGTTCCGTTGGTTGTCGCGCTTTACTTGCAACTGTACCTTCGCTATAATTTTTCAAAACAACTTGGCTGATGTCCAGTCGTGTGATTCTGTAACTTCGCTCGCGAGGTGGTGTAGCGAGTTGGTTCAAATAAATCATTTTTTTTTTAGATCGTAATCATTTATTTCTTTGAGTCTTCTTTTAAGAAGAGGGCTTTTTTCGAACTTTAATGTATTATGTTTATCACACTGCTCAAAGTGTTGGTAGGAGTAAGTAATTACATTTTTAATATCACGCAAATGCTATGAAATTAATAATATCGTACCTACTACTATAAAAAACAACTTTTTACCGAAGCTTCTCTAATTTTATATTTCAAACTAAATGGTTACCTGTAGCCGACACATTTCCATTCGCCTTTATCAAAGGAGTAATATTTTTATGAGCATCAAAATTCGGTATAAAGGTTGCTAGGAGAGGTTAAAACGAATCTCTCTTTAAAAGGATAGAACAAAAAAATCCACTCCTATATGGAGGCTTTTAACCTCTTTCAGTAAACGAAGTAGACAGTCAACAAACTACTAGATTATGTTTTTCATTAATAACAAAAAAAAAACTCAAAATATTTCCATCAGTCCATTTCAATGCTACGTGTGTAGCCTGTGTCATACTAAGGTCCTGTGGGGTTACCACCACCGAACATTAGCAATAACAATCCCTAAGCAGCGTAGCAGCTCGCTTGTCAAAGCTGACATAACTTGTATGAATCTGACAGATATTTGACAGGCGAGCGACGCTGCTTATAGATTGTTAATTGCTAATTATGTCAGTGGCGGAACGGTAACTAGTTTTGTTGCTGTCCGAGCAGTGAAAACCAAAGTTTATTCCAACGCTTAGGAAAAAAATATTGCTAAAGGCTTATAAGTTTTGAGACTGTTCTATGTTTTTTTCTCTCTCATATGATGCGTCAATGATGTTTGCTCGCCCTAAAAGCTTGGCTCATGTATGTATGACGTCATCATATCGGCACACAAGCCTTTTTATGTCGGATATAATGGTGCTTGGGTGTTATCGCGCCGATTTTTGAAGCATCATCTTTATTATGGTATCTGAAGCTTTACGGGGTGTTATGTAGAAACGACACCAAAGCGGTGAAATAGAAAACAGTGTTAGGCAGATGGTAAAGACGTTAAGGGTGTTATATTAAAGTATGGGATGCACAAAAGTCTCCACGCGCGGCCTATGAACTCCCAGCCTGGGTTATATATAAATCACGGTGACAACCAGAAGAAGAAGAAAATAATAAAAACTTTTATTAAAATTTGGTGCATTGCACACACACGAACAAACAAAATACTGAACGAGAAAAAAAGAGAAAGATTGGACCACTACTTATGAGATCAAAGAAAAAACACAGTGGCACATAAAAGACAAAACCACAAGATAATAATGCGAAATAATAATATGAGTATGTGTGTATGTGACAATTGATATAGCTTAATATATCTTTATTAAAATTTCGTATCCAAAGGTTGGAATCGATTTAAAAAAAGAAATTTGCTTTTTTACTTTGCTAAATTAAACATTGGTGCCTACAGAATCGTCCCACTGAATTTTTAACCTCAATTTCTTAAAAGATCTTGCAATAGAACACTTTGTCCAAAGAAAAAGGTAAATGAAATCAGCATAAAGAAGTTCTTATAAATAATGCGGTGATCAACTTTCTGACGGGAGAGGTTACTTAAAATTTTACTTTTGCTATTTCCCGGCCTTGATGTAAACTTGGGGGGAATAATTATGTAAATATCTTGAGGGAATTTGGCTTTAAAACAAGGAAGGAAATTCTTTTGTACATTAGAAAACCTTTTGGTAAATACATGGCAATGGATTAAGAAATTATATACTTACCTATACTGTATTCATTCTTATTTGGCGAAAAAGGTAAACAATCTTTTTGTGTTTTTTGGATTAAAATACTATTAAACAAATAAACTACGGCCAAAATAAATGGTTGAAATACGAAATCAATCATTTTTGCTTGTAAGTATTTCATTTGTCATTATGTTTTATTTTATAACTTATTATGTTTTTCTATGTCTTTTAATAATTTACAAGAGTTCTTTAAGTTTTCATAATTATTCTTTCCATAGAAGTAATTTGAAATAAGTATTTGCGACAAAACAAGCAAAGAATTTAGACACTCCAAGATGGCTCAAAATCTACGACAAGTAAGAAAAATACATTATACTTTAAAAAATTGAAAAAAAAAAAACTATAAAAAGGTATACATGTTACGAATACATAATTTATTTTCTTTCACATGTCATTGTGTCGAAATGGAAAGCAAGCAATTACCAATAGAGTGCTTGCTTAAACAGTTTCTAGGTACTTACATAATGTATAATACGATTTATGAACTTTTTAGGTCTGTATCAGCTTTTTACCACATAAAATTATGTGACAGTGTATGTTAAATACATAATATTTGAAACCTTTCATTGTAGTGATAGTACCAGTACCACTGAAAAGTGTATAGGTATATGAGAGAAACAAACTTGGTCAAAATATAGCTCATTATATTTTTTTATAACCTTCATTGTAATAAAGATGAACTAAAGCAAAGGTTAATCAAGGACTTTTGTACTTTCTTTTTAATTGTATCCCTGTTGCCTTTATTACATAACTATTCATTATTTACGGACTTTAAAGACTTTTTTTATTAAACGGGGCCTGTAATTAAATAATGCCCGATCGGGGTTCGACAGCTAAAGCCTTTACGCCTTCGCTGTAAGTCACTGCTGATGCTTTCAGTAGCGATGCAATATCCACGTTAATGTCTCTATACGCAAAACGTAGTGTGGGACGCCCTCCGGCTAGATGGGGGGACGACTTGCGAAAGGTGGCTGGTTATGATTGGATGCGGAAAGCTAAAGATTGCATCTAGTGGCGTGCTTTGGGAGAGGCCGACGTCCAGCAGTGGACTGTTATAGGCTGATGATGATGATGAATGTCTCTATAGTTAAAGAATAAAATGGCAGCCAGAAATCGAAGATGATTTTATGAAGTTTGTGCCATTTCTTTTATGATTACAATATAACAATATCAATTTTTTTTTTTGATAAACCTGCAATGCATTTAAGTACCTATAGCTTATCTATTGCAGTGGACGACCAGCTTTAGCAATGTCGCTGCAGCAGTAACATTTAATTTACCTCCCCATACCGGTAGTAAATCCTTAGAGCTTCTAACATATTGGATACTTTACGGGTTGTCTGAACGATAAATATGGCAATACTGTCTTTAATACTAACTCTGAGAATAGCTTTGGGAAATGTCTGCGCCAGACATCGATTCCGCTTCAACAGTTATAAACTGCATCTTTTCACTGCAGGAGCCGGTTCAATAGTTAAAAACTTGACGATGCTATGGAATGTCGGTTATGCGTTGGAGGGTTCCGTTGCTATGTGCGTTTCGCTGGTTGACTTTTAAAATGCTGTAGGTATACTAGAAACTGAGTTCTCTGATGCATAGCTATTTAAGAGGACCGTTACCGTACATTCTTCTTCTTGTAGTGCCTCTCCATCATTGGAGGTTGGCAGTCAGCTCTTTGCAGCGATCTCTATTCTTGGCTAGTTTAAATATTTCTTCCACGGTTTTTACACCGGTCCACTCTTTGATGTTGCACAGCCACGTCAATTTTCTCCTTCCAGGCCTTACCGTACATTACAATCTGTATAAGTAGGTAGGTATGTGAGGGATTCTGGTAATAACTTTAAGAAAAGGGTGAACAGAGACAAATTCAAAGTGACAAATTCAAACTTTCGTTACACATATTATGCTTGGCGTTTTATAAACTCACTTGGGTACCCTAAAACCTACTTCTTTTCAGGTCCGGGCCCAGCTGTAGTCAATAACTAGTGAATGTTTAAAGTTGCGCTCTGTAACTGCGACTTGCTTCCTCGGAAACGAGCTGGAAATCGTTGCGATGATATGAAAAACTGTTTTCAATAACACCGTCGCTGAGGCGAGGATACGTTCTGGAAGGTTACTCTACAGGGTGTTGAAAAAAGCAGCATGTTATATCTAAGACCGTAAATACATCAGAATGTCAGTTGGTCACGTGACTTTTACTATGGAGAATGGTACATTTTTTCGCGAATTTTGACATTCTCATTTCATTTCCGGGCTTATATATAACATGCTGCACACGTAATTTTGGCTAAGTATACCGTTTTTGCGACAACCTGTTTACTTACTGACGAAAAACGAACGAAAAAGAGCTGTTGTGCAATCGCCACGTTTTATACAACGAGATAGAGTGTTGGCTCGCGCAGAAGCGCTTCGAAACTTCGTTTTGCGTCATATAGAGTGACCCCCCTGAGTAGGGGTACAGTTTGTAGTACCTACTTTGTTTTGTTGTGGCGCTGTATTTGTAATTGCATTTTGTGTGTTTAATAAAACATTCGTTAGGTATACAGCTTTGTTTGTATAATTTAATATAGATTAAGGGTGGCTTACACCGAACATTTAAATGCATTTAAATCAATTGCTCTCTTGCTTTGAGAGTATAATGTCAAAGCAAGAGATCATAGATTTAATTTTGATTAATTTTTTGGTGCAAGCCACTTTAAGTAATGTAAGGTGCTCTAAGAAGATACTATCAGTGCAAGGTACATTTTATACTTAAATACGCAAATTGCATTGTTTTACCAACCTCCATTATTTTGTAGCTTTCTTCTTCAAATATTGAACTGTCAAAACAAAAAGTACTTCCATCGTTCAGAAAACTTTTTATAGAGGTAGGTACTAATACACAAAGACCAATATAAGCAATGGACAACATTTCAAAAAACTAAAGCTGCTATAAATCGAAAACCATTTCGAGATTTAGCTCTAAAGGCCACAAACAAAATGTTTTTGTATTTTTTGGATGTATCATTTTCGAGAAAATCATAAAATAGTAAAAAAGTGCTGATGACGTCATGCATCAGGTGCGATGCATTTTGATGATCAAAGCCTATAGATTTAAAAACAAAGTAACTGTCACTTTCATTTTTGATTGAATTTGACGTTTTATCGTGACGTTGTTGTTTATTTGGGTCATTTTCATTAATTCTGTTCTGACACTATCTGACTATTTTTTTTATTTATTATTAAGAGATGACCTCTATATAATATGTCCCAGAGCATGCCACCGCCTACACAGCTGAAAAAATGCTTCTGCTTATTTTTTTACATGATAAGTACCTATTTTATTTATTTATTTATTTATTTAATACTTTATTGCACAAATATGAGATATAAGTGTACAAAAGGTGGACTTAATGCTAAAAGCATTTTCTACCAGCCAACCTACAGGAGGTACAAGTAAAAAGGTGAAAAGGTGCAAAAAAAAGATAAGTATATGAAAGCAGGAAAAACTAAAAAGTCACTTGATAATTAACTTAAAAGAAATACATAAAATATACATATTACAAGAAATGATAAATATAAATTATATTATTTACACACGAATACTTCATAAATATAATATTTTCCATCATCAGAAATATCAATGTCATTTGAAAATGACCCATTTGTTGGTTGGCATGTAAACAAAGTTTAAATGTCACTTGTCAGTGTCATTTATGTTTTTTTTCGAGACTCAGGCAATAGACAAAAATAAAAATTGAGCCTAATATGTGACGTCACTTCCGGTTTTAAAATAATTAACTTTAAAGTTAAAAATAACATGCAAAAATTAATGTATATACAAAATAAAAAAATACGGGTCCACTAATTTTCTATAAACTTTCCGAATAGCTAATAAAAATATAGGGTAAAGAAAATGAAATGTTGTCCATCAAATTCGGAATTTATCGGTGTGGTAAAAAAAAATCTTACGAATAAAGTTACGCACGAACAACCTTTTAAAACAATTCTTTGTAATATTAGAAAGAAACTGAGGAAAATGTAACATCTGAGGCTTTTTGAGGCTCCGAGGTGATTCGGACAACCTTGTGAACAATTTATATGTCCAATTATTATGAAATAATTTCAAAAAGTATATATTTTTCTATATAAAAGTAATTCACCGAGAACTGTTACTTACCTTTAATGGTTTTAAATTTACTTAAGAACTAGGTATATTAAACAAGAAATGTAATAAACTTATAAAGTATCTTATGTTACCCAGCCATTTCTCGGTAGACCAATAAACAACCGCCATAAGCTACACACAGTGTCACGTTTTAAAGCTAAATAATTAAGGCACGTAAAAGCTATCATTTTCCGCTAAGAATGCGCGGGAGACACCTAATGAACGCGACGTCGGCACGGGGCTCAGATAAATCTAGTTTTTTCTAGATTTTCCCGATTCCCAGTTGCACTCACGGAATCTACTCCTAAATTATTTGAGCGCTTGCGGACACTGGTGTAGGCAGAAGTGAGGATAGTTCTTCTGTAAAAATTATCGGGTTTCATCGATGAATTTCAATGTCAAAACGTGACTTTTTCTGTAGGTAGGTACGCAATTTGTAGCTATAATTGTTATATTTGTATATTGGGTACCTAAGTAATAGGGAATTTATTGCAAAATTCTGAACAAAGAACCATTAACTTACGACTTAAAAAATTGGACACACTGGACCTTTTACCTTGATGAAACTTTCATACGATTACTTACTCGCTAGTGTGTAACTTTTTAATTTAGCCCACAACACTATCTGACTCGTCCTTTAAGATCTGCCAATGTTCACCGTTATGATGGTGCTTGCAAAGTCTGATTATTACCTTCTTATTTTGTCCCTACCACGACCCGTATCCGATCTACTTCTAAATTGAATGCCAGTCGCTCTACTTGTTTGCTTCGAGGTTTGCAGCTAATATAAGTCAATCCCCCCGGAATTCGGTGCAGAGTTTTAAATTCACTTCCAAGATTTTCAATTTGTACTTCAATCGCAGGTCTCTTTGCTTTCTCAAATTGATAAAAAACGGACTAAAACAGCTTCACGATACAGAGTAATAATTTCAAGAAACAGTGCCACAAAATAATATCCTGAATTCCTCTTGTTTATTTTTGATTCAGATAATGTAATGGGGAGCAAAAATCATAATCTGCGTGAAATCCATTCACGGAAAAGCTTTCACGACTGCTAATCAGAGCAAAAATAAGTGGCTACGAACACGGAGGTCTTAAATGTGGGGTAGGTATTGATGGGCTTATCTTCGCTTTTTTAGAAACTCGGAGCTTGGGCGGAAATCCGGCCGATACGTTGTGTGCGGCATCTGGCTTTGTAGCGGCGCCCGGCCGCTTCGACCGGAAAATAAATACTTTTTTCTTTGCTATCATCTCTATTATATTATATACGTATATAAGTTTTGAATTCATTCTATACACGTAGAGGCAGACCCTATCGCGTCAATTTAATTTGACACTTATTACTACGTAATTATGTTACTTCGTTGTGACTTCGCGTTAACTCCACTGGTCCGATCTGGATTTGAGTTTTTAATGTAATTAGGTACTTGTTTGTATTTAAACTAACCCAAAATATCTGAAAAATTGTGTTTGAATTCATTTTAAGCCCACAGAACTTTTAGCGTCCGTATTTTATAACACCTCTCCCATGTAAATACAATTTAATGACCGAAATGTAAAAGAGAATCCGAATTCTGCCCGAATGAGGCCTGCTAATGAGGGAAAGGGTCGCGTATAATCAACTTTATACATTTCAATTTACGTTTTAAACTTTGAAATGGCCAAACTTCAGTAGGTGTGTGTGTATATATGGCGCTAAATTCGTGTTGAATAAGCTTTACTATTTTAAATTTAAAATTATGATCCATTCTTAAATATTTTACAAAGAAAGCAAAGTTTTAAATTACGTATCCTGAAATAACTGTATTTATGCACGTATAAATACGCATTTCTGAAACCGTTTGAGTATCTGAATTCGATAATTTGTAATTAATCGTGGGCCTATGGCACTTATAATTTTTTATGTACCACCAATGGATGGACCGATGATCTTAGGTAGTCAGTACCTAAGTAGTATTTGGATGAGGGACATTGAGCACAGGGTGTGATACTACTTGTAAGCAGTGGACGATTACAGGCCAATGTGGATGAACTAAGCTCAATGTGTAAAAACCAAAAGTAAAAAACTTACTTTTCGTTTGGTATATAACAATATACTGAATATACTAATATAACTATCATTATCGTTACATTGAACTGTACCGTAATACAAAGTGTATTATACCGCGATCGCTTCGACTATCGACAGATCTCACGTCCAAGTTTTCGATACGATATTATACCTCACGTCTTTTGCGAAGCGCCGGCTTAATTAATACAATAAGCTCCGCGATGTCTCACTTACAACGCCTGAGCGGTTATACGAAACTTTACCAAGAGTTTTCGCTGGAGTTCGACCAACGCTTATGTTCGTAACGAGGTTTGATAATGGCAATAGCATTTGGCGGAATGTAAGTGGCTATGAAGAAGTGAAATGCATTTATTTACAAACGGATCTCAGGAAATATCACAAGCTTTGAGCTAAACATTAATAAACAATCAGAATATTTGGTGATCATTTTTCCTATGTAGAGTAGACATCTATTTGTTAAAACTATGTACCTATACAAAAGGCGTAGAACAATATTATACTAAGTATCAATAATTATTTCAGACATTAAAATGTGAGTGAATACATTTTACTCCATATAAAGAAAACTATACAAATAAGGAGGCCTATACCCAACAGTGGGCGATAGAAGGCTGATGATGATGATGATGATGATGAAGAAAACTTACCACACACAGAGTTATAATAATGATTGCCTGAGGTTTGTAGTAAAAGTTTTAACGAATATTATGGCTTTACTCAGAAATGTCAAGTACATATGCCTGAAATACGCTAATACCACGCTAACTTTAGCTCAAGAACCCACACTAAAACCAATCCTTTCCCTATTAAATCCCCAGTAGGAAAACTGTTCACCCTTACTAAGCATTCGGGGATTACAGTCGTGTGCATGCTGTATTATCTATCACCTTTTATAACAGCTAAAAATAAACACTAGATGGAGCATTAGATGACGCGATTGTGTACATTATGGAATTCATTCATATTTTTAATGTGGGCAGTGGGTGTAAGTATACTTATAGTTCGTTGCTTTTAACGTATATGTATTTGTGTGAGTCAATGTTTTCAGAACCATTTACTACTTATTCTAATGTATTTAAGTTATTTATAAACCTATGCTGTTTTTAATACACTGCCGGGCAATGAAAAAGTTCCACGCACAAAATTCCGAAAACCAACGAAATAATTTTTTTCAAAGATTGAATTTAAAATTGGAACAATTTATTACCGATTTTAGTTGGCAACATCCTGACGATCTGTTAAATGTTCTTCAATGTTGCAGAGGACGGCATTAAGCTAGACTTTTCCGTTTAGAAGTAATTTGGTGCATTTCTCAGTGGAACCTTTTCATTGTCCGTGAATATAGCTTCCTCGTTTCTTCCACGCACCCTGCGCTACCGTATAAGTACACTTACGAGCAATGTATAGTTATTTACCAGCCATTTCCATGTGCTATGTCACTGGAACTGTTTCATTGCTAGTGAGTGCACTTACGGTCACGCAGTGTGCGTGGAAAGAACGTGGTAGCTTATAAACAATTGACGACTATTTGAAAATTAAACATATGAAAAGGTAATCGGCAGTGTAGTTCAATATTTTATAACGAAGTAAAAAAAAGTCTTCCAAGCTAGAAAATGAAGAGCCAGTGGTCAACAAAGAAGCCCAGCGCAGTAGATGGAGGGTAATGCGGCCACGCCGGATGGCGTCCCACGCCGGACGCCGGACGTCGGCCAAGTAATGTTTGTTCCCACTAAAAGCTGGATCGTGTCGCTTTGGCCGTGTCTTTGTTTAGGCAAAGTCTTTTTTCTTCACAATATACGTTACTAGTACGAGCCTATTGAGTGTCTAAATGTGTGGGCATGAGGACAATATGTATAATAATATGTGAACGAGCCATAGTCAATCGGGATTGTTAAATTTATAAATAGATAGCTTACGTATTATTATTATTATTGTAGCAATGCACCGTTCCTTGGTGTCTCGTCTACTATACTATGTAAAATATCACTAGGCATTTTAAATATCTCCGAAAGTATACAGACTCTGAACCCAGTTTTATTAGTTTAAATTAATTTCAACAGACTGTGAACAGTAGCTACTTGCTGGCTTGAGTAAAGTTCTGAGTTAACGGTTATTTATGAATACTGAAATTAGGTGCTTTCCCACAGCCAAGGCTGCATTAACACCGTAATTATTTTAAAAGCAACTTAAGTAACTTTCAGAGTTATTTTTGGTGAAGCGTTATTAATCTTAATGAAGTATGTTGTGTTGTGACATCTGCATTTTATGTGCCACTACCTATAAATTGTATCAACCCTATGTTTGTTTACAGCAATGAGTAAAACACCTACACCAAAGCAGAGATAATAATATTATGATATAAAATCTAAATACTTATTAACTAAGCTCTAAGTTGTAGGCTACCACCAAACTTTTAAGTCGTATCGCCATTTCATTTTAATTCCACCTACCCTCACCAAATTAAAAATAGATCATAATTCTTATGTTCTTATGCATGTCACTCCAACCCACGGACACAGTCTAGCATCTGTCATTCTACGTCCTAAATTATTTAAACGTCGTCGCAGCCTGAAGCGCATTTGACATAAAGGTAATTCCCATAGGGTATTATGACTGACGTCTGAGCTTTACGCGAAAGATATAAACGTCATCTTGGAAACGTGACGAGTGAATTTACTTGAAGTGCACACAAGTTTGTTTTGTTCATCACGTGACAGCAGTGGCAGATTACGATTATAATACAAAGGTATTGTATACTTGATGAACGGAGTACCACAGTATTAAATTAAACATATTTCTTATTTTTGCAGTGCCTGGGTTACAAGATAAAACAGGCTCATAAGACCTCTTTCCCAGTCTAGAGATAAAAAAAATATGCGGCTGAAGTTTCAAGACTAGATTTATTTCCTTTTCTTACCGTTTGTTTTCAATTCTCGATTTTCTGAAACGCAAAACACAATTTGCGGATGTTGGGATGAAATTGAAAAAGTTTCATTTATTTATTCGAACGTTGCGTTGGTGACAGTCGAACCATTAAATTACTTTTAGATTCAAACTTTCAATTTCATGTTTCGAATGACCTAGACTTAGGCACAGTTTTTTATTTTAGTAAATCTAATGGCCTACGCACACCGGGACGGCATGGCAAGGTTTTTTTTTACTAATGGACATTCAAAAGTAATGTTACAGAAATACGACATAAATTCATATGCTTTAAAATTATGCCGTGGTTGTTCAGTGACAATACTTTGGTATTATCTTAACTGCACGTACTAAGCTGTAAAACCGATAGATAGGTATACAAGGTGTTGCAAAAAGGGTATAGTAAGCCGAAAGCTACATGTGCAGCATGGTATATCTAAGACCGAAAATGAAATCAGAACTTGAAAATTCGCAAAAAAAAAGTCATTCTCTATAGTAAAAAGGCACGTGACCAACATAGTTTCTATGGAAAATGTTTTTTTTTCGCGAATTTTGAAAGCCCGAAAATGAAATGAAAGCTACATGCTGCACATGTAGCTTTCGGCTTACTATACCCTTTTTGCAACATCCTGTATTTTCGGTATTATAAGAAGAGTGTAGGAAAATATTACATACCTAAACTACGCGTCTAAGCTAGAGTGACCCTCCTGCTCCGTATAATGGATGTCACATATGAAAATACATTAGCAGATACATTTCAAGCGTGAAAATATGTAGGTATATGAGGAAATTCCACCGTTATTGCCCAAAATGGAATTTGATGACGGTCAAATAACATTTGATTGAAACCTCAAATATGAATCACGCCGGTGACAATGAGCTTTAAAACGTAACAAAACGGCCGGTGTCGTACATAATCGCCATTTGCATATTCATCGAAATTAAATTGAATTTTCATTGAAGGCTTTCATTCGGCGAGGCGATTTCGGTTCATTTGTCACTTCACATGAACGATTTGTTCGGAGTAATCCATCTACACCTTTGATAAAATATAAAGTAAAATAAAATAAAGTGTGTACATTGATTATTAACTTATGGACTTTCAGTCTGAAATAAATAGTTTTAATATGAATTTTGAATAATATCGTTTCGTCTATGAGTCGTCTTGGAGATTCAATAAAAATAATCGGCACGAACTTTGGTTTTTATTAATACTTATTGTACGAATTTGAAATAAAACGCATACACACACATGATTATGTATGTGCAATGGTCATGTATGTACCTACTGTATAATAGTAAAAACTGTTTAGTAAACTTTCTTGCTGGTGGTACAGGATCATACCGTACAATTAATTGCTGGTAATGAAATGATGTCCTCTGTCACCCTATGTTTGGTTTGGATAGTAACTACAGTTAGTAATTCCGATCCAATTACTGTATTTTGGACATTTATTTAAGCGTGAATTGAATATTTCACCTATATAATTAACTAGCTGTTCCCGCGAGCTTCGCTTCGCCTTAAAAAGTTTTCCCGTGGGAATTCCGGGATAAAAAGTAGCCTATGTTCTTTCCCAGGGTCTATACAATATGTATACCAAATTTCATTCAAATCCGTTCAGTAGTTTTGGCGTGAAAGAGTAACAGACAGACAGACAGACAGACACAGTTACTTTCGCATTTATAATATTAGTAAGGATAAGGATTCTTACCTAAATAGGTACATAAAAAGAGACTTTTTTATTAAAAATACCCTTGTTATTAAATTAATACGCTATCGGCTGTCGAACGAATAAACTGTGCAACACGTTTTATTGACGACGGCGGCGGCAGAGCAAGTAGGTCAAAGGGGACCTCTCGTACATAACCACTCGCCTTCATACGCCTCTTAAGTCACAAGTTAATCATGTTACTGCTAGCTAAATAAAATTAAATTTTATACAACCTACGCATATTAAGTAGACCTATGTATATTTATAGGTTTTTACCGGGTAATTCAGGGAATTCAGAAATGAAAAAACGGTACTTACTTAGGTAACAGGTAGTTTTTATTAGGAAAAAAAATATTAAGAGCCTGTCTCCCAATGTCTGGATAACGGCTACCTGACAGGTAAAATACATGCTGTCACACTCTGACATTATATTTAGACAGTGACAGCATGTATCTCATCTAGCAGGTAGCCACTAACCAGAGATTATGAAACAGGGCCTTAATATCGTTTCCTCTCGTACCTTCCAGATAAAAAAATGGCCGTATAAAAAATATTTTAGTTTATAAATACTATAGTATAATTATATACTTATACATATTTGTACGCAACAAGCCTGTTAGGGCGGTATAGGGGGTGATTCGGGCCCAAACGCAAACTCCATCTCAGAGCTACGCTATACATATACAGCCGGTCTGAACTAAATGTTACATTTGCAGTTACAATGTAGATCGGAATTCACCTGTGGGAATGCTATGCAGATGCACTGTCAGTTCTGTCATAAACACATGCTGTGTGCGAAACATGAAACTTCGAAATATAGAGTAATTTAGTGAATAATGAAACTGAATTTTCCAGATAATTAATTATATCTTATGTGTATTCTAGAGTTCCAAACTCTACAGTAGTTGTTATTAGTGGACCACGCATGTCTATAACTTCCTCTTTCATACAAAATCAGTTGGTCTGGTTAACTCTTTTCTAATTGGGATGTTTTTCCCCTTATTTATAATTTGCTGCCGATTTTTAGGTTCTTGGAGTGACCTAAATAATTTTACCTACCTATGTTCTAAGCTCTATAAAACGAGTCTCCACAAATTGGGTATAAAGTTACTAATGTTAAATCAAATCACAAAATAGCAACGTTGAAATTTCCTATTCCGAGCTAGCTAGCGCGCTGCATGTTACTGTCAGTTTAAATTCGGAAATTATTCGCATTACATGACTGTCCTTAGCTGCGCCCAATAGATACGCTTTTTGTTATGCCCCATATATTGGAATAGCCAACTCGTTGGGGACATTAAAATAATATGCAACCACGGATGGCGAGATTCTATGAGTGGATCGTGTCTAGATATTGCTGATTTTGAATATTGCAGATGGGAATATGACAAGCTTAGTTTCTTTATTTAACATAACAATACTGTTTTTTTTCTTTCATGGTTAAGTAAAAAGCATCGTAGTTCCTTATACATGTATGTGTGTAGGTACTAGGCGAGCATAAATTCAAGCGTGGGCTTTGCGTCCATCAAACACAGTGTGGCCACATGCAAGCAGAGCCAATATACGTCAGTGCCGTGCTATTGAACATGATGTGTGCTTGTAATAGGGTCCTCCGTGTACTGAATACGCCATCATTTTGAGGACACAATACTGAGTTTACGTTTCATGATGAGCATGCATCTAATTGAAAAGATGAAAGTTTCAAACTTTCGTAGAACTTTAATGAAATGGGCAAGGGAGTTTTAAATAATTTAAAGAAAGTGAAGATTTTTCTTTCCTTTATGTTTTTATGTTCATACTTTGTATAACGAACGATAAATTAAGAGACTCTCACGTAACTGTCATGCCTATATCTATGTCAATCTTCTAGTGAAATATATTATTATTATAGACTATTGGAGTTGGTAAGCCTTAACCACACACGTTTAGTGAAGATACGAACATGAATAACCTGCCACTGCTTATTTAGACTCCAGCTGGTTTAATAGAGTAATACTAGGAGCACATAAATTGTAGCGAGCATAGACACACCGTCATCGTGGCATTGTCTTCATGGAGTAAACTACAGGTATAAAGATCACCGTCGTAAGACGTAGATTATATCATTCGCATCATGCGAATCGCATGGTTAATTTTGCTATATTTATTAAATAATCTTTAATCTCCATTTTATAAAACTTTATGAATATTGATAGGACTTTTTTTTCAGTAAAATAAAAATATTAACGTCTTATCTCTCATAGGACATATAATTTCTAATACATGTGTAATAAATGACCCAACAGTACTAAATATGAGCATGAATAGGTATGTCACAAAAAATATTTAGGAAATTATATCGTATCTCTCTTTTCAGATATAAAGGGTATTCAAAAGCCGTGCAAGACAGGTCAAAGAGGGTATGCCCGGCTGTACACAGATCCATTGTGCCTGTGTTATGCAAAGTTCCAGAAAGGCCAACATCACTTTAACTTATGTGAACCATTTGTCATGCATACAAAGGTTTATTTTCCTACCAACACATTTATAATGAAGCCTTGAGGCGTTACTGAATGCGTGAGTATATGAGAGCGTATATTTATGCGTTCTGCGGTATTTCCTACACTTGTGTATATGTTTTTGTACTTGCGCATAAAACAGATATAATATCATTTTGAGCTATGTATACATGTGTATCGGTGCTTCGAAACGGATGGGATGATTAGAAAGAATCCTTCTTTTTTGATAGACAAGTAAAAGATGAAGTGTTCTGAAAGTAACAAAACTATTGAGTAATAAACTAATAACGTTATGTTCAAGTTCTTGCAACAACAATAACTAGCTGCTTACATGATTATATTCTCATTATATATTCTCGAAATACCCAATTTAGTTTCCATATTTACATACCAAGCATTCGTGTTCTATGTACATTGAATGTACATTCATACATGATGTATCGTATCTACGGTGCGGTTAATATCAACAGACCCTTTCAGGTCCGGATTCCTGCTAGATTGGGTCTAAGCTACCCGCTTCAATGTACACTGGTCCCTTGATAATAACCTCCGTACCCACGGAACGTATAATATTCGGATTCTACATTATTTACAATGTAAGTATATACTATACATATACGCTTAATACACTCACAAGCAATTAAAAAGTTCCACCTACAATACCAGTTCCATATGCTACTAGAACATTATCCTTGCTCGTGAGAAAAAAAAATGTAATCTGAGAGGAGGTGACTCAATGGTCATTGTACTAATAATAAACAACTTTTGTTTAAGTAGATATTATAAACGTTATTTTTAATAACAATGATAACAATTAATGTTTATACTTAGCTTTTATTCATCGTATAAAATTTATTTTTTAGATTTTCTGATGCCTCCGTTCGAAAAAGAGCTTTTTGTCTTTGAAGAACGGAGGCAAGAAACTCCTGATAAAAACAGAGAATATCCTAATGCCGACCAAAATGAGACTGTAAACGTTTCAAATAAGCTCACGCGAAGCGCCTAAAGATTGTATTCCCAAATTCATGGCCCAAAGGAAATGCAAATACCCGTTTAAATGGAATACTGAATGAGCGGTCATAGGCTAAGCTCGATATACGAATAAAATCACGTATTTCGAACCCTTCGACAGAAAATGGTAAATATTGTTTTCAGCGAAATATTATTGATGTTTTTGTTGTAGATATTCAATTTCAGACCACCATTAATTTTTTGCATATCTAGGTCAGTTTATGTTAAATGTTACAATCGTGGGATTCGTGGGTCGCCAGTAGGTAAACCAATAAATGCAAGGTTCTCAAAAAATCGTGCACGAGTATGTGATGTCTGGTTCTTCTATCATCTGTTCACCGATATGTGTTTTTGTGTGATGACAGGTCAGATGCTAGATTGCCCTTTATAGCGAAAGAAATATTTTATATAAACTAAACAAAATATTTTACAGTTTAAAACACAAAGACTTAGAACGGTTGCATGTCCATCATATCAATGCAACGTTTCATTACGTGCCAACTTGAATGCTAATAATAACTTAATTCCCAGGTTAATTAGACATGTCTGTACATGTATACTGTATACTGTATGTGAGGCATAATTATTGTGAAACCGGGCGGACATCGGCTTATTACTTGACATTGACAACTTTACAAAGTAGAAATAAAATTACGTAATTACAGACGAAAGAATAATGAAACCAGAAATAAGTGTGATGAAATTCTGATGATGATGAAAGGACCACTTCACCGTTAATTAGGTACTGTCACTTTTAATATCTTACGATAGGAGAGAAAAGTTTTTTTTTTCAAAGTATGTAGTTGGAGGATTCAAAAACAATTTTTTATTGCTATAAAAAGATAAAAATGTTCAAAACTGTTTATTAGATACTTAAATTATGGTTAGTCTAAAATTAGATATCAATCAATCCTGTTTGTGGTTTCTATCTTGTTTACAAGTCAAACGGTGATGTAGGTCACTGGGTGTCAATCATCTCTTATCAGTTAAAATGCCTTAATGGGTGCTAAGGGGTGTTTACGGAACTGTTTTGGCCGACAAAAGTACAGGCTTTCGTTTGACGCACCGACCACTGTATAATTTGTGGCACCAAGCGATTGTTATCGGGAATTTTCTACCGAATCACTAAATTCTACCCTCTGGGAAAGGGCTTACATTTTATCAGTATTACCTTTCATAGTAATTTCAGTAAATGTCGTATAATGTCGCTATTTTGGTGGAAATACTGAATATGAAACTAAAATTTATCTACTGGCAAACAAAGACTGGTGCCTGTCACAAAAGCGTATGTACAAAACTGCAAAGAAGACATCCACAAAGAGCTTTAGGACTGCAACTTAGATACAGTGAAACTATACGGACTTTCAAATTACAGACGAAAACAGAACGGCGTAGCGGCTACGGGCTACGGGCTACGGCAGTTCGTAGCGCGCTCTCGTAGCGAGAGGTCGTAGCCTGTAGGCGCGCTACACCCCGCGTTATGTACGAACCTCACCAGTCCATACACAAACACAAACAAACAGTGATATGAGTGGAGCGTCCCCTAGCTCAGTGCTGAGACTAGCCCTTCTAATACTAACTTTCATTGTATCATGCACTTTCGTGGCGAGTGTCGTGTGGCTATTACGGACTAAAGGCCTGGCCAGCCGATATGAAAACTATTATCTGTCTAGGATCAACGTTACGTCTAGACAGCCGGAGGCTAATAGCTCGGTGCCCGTGTCGGATCATTATAAGGACTTGATTAAAATCGAGATCGCGATGCGGAGGGTGGAGGAGAATAGTCGGCGAGTGAAGGAGTATACGAAGTCCCTATTGTGGGACAACAAGGACAAGTCGCTGTGGTGTATGTTGTTCAAGGACAGTGTGCGCGATATGGAGAAGGCTTCAGTGCCGAGAGCACAGAAGAATAGGCTGGCGCTAGATGAGGATTATATAAGGGCACTAAGAGAACAGAAAATGCGGGAGGCAATCATACATTTGCGCCACCACGGCGGACACCATCGGAGGAGACTGGACATTCCCGATTATATTAAATAGATGAAGAAGAAAGAGACAATCTGTGTAAATATTGTTGGTATTTGTATCTAGCGAAATTGTTTATCCGTTTCAGTTCTGCGATTATTAAAAAACAGTGTGATGTTCTACATTGGGAAACCGCAATATTTCTGGTATTACATATTTATGAAATATTATTTCTTGTAAAAGCTACTATAAGTAAATTCTGGCTCAGTATTATTTTGTTATCTATTAATTATTTTTGTAATATTAACTTTGTTGCCTACAAAGGAAGGTACGTTTAAAACAACAATACCCAGAATTTTTAAAAATACGTACCTACCATTACTGACTAAAAGTTTACGGATTTTTGTAAATATATTTTTGTATAAGTGTAAATAATTGAATATGTTAATGGCACTTTGTTGACTAAAGACAATATTCTAAATAAAACATCGATAACTATAAATTTTGTTTGTTATTTGTATTTTTTACACGGTAAAACATAATTTAGTAATATTTCTTGTAGGATGTGCACAGCTGGATGCATCTTTTGTTCACTATAGCTTGTGTTTTATGTTATACAGCTTAAAAAGTCACACATCACACACCTACTATACACGGTAGGCAAAATAGAATGGTTTTGAACTTTTTTCTGGCATATTATCAAAATATATCAATATAATAAATATTCCTTTCCCTATAACACTACCTGCTAATAACCTTAATAAAGGCTGATAAAACTTAATGAAAATTGATCATAAATATACTTTTTGCTACTGCTTTCCTAATCCTATATCTTTAGGAGGATAAAAAAAACATAAATACAACAAATATTTATGTCCAAATAGTTTCAGATTCAGAAAGGGAAATCCGAACATGGCCATTATAGTCGTCGATTCAGCAGATCGTTATCGGTAAACCTTCTCGATCCCATGTCATCCTGGTACTAGTAAGAGAGACGGATATAAATGTAGGTATACTCAAACAATGCTGATATTATCTCAATAGATAAATTTACCGTCTTAAGTAATATAAATAAACTAGAAATGTTTGCGATTATTTAAATGAATCCGTGAACTTCTCTTTAGCTATCAATACATAAGTACAGTCAGCTGCTGCTGCATAATTAGCTGTACAATTTTGTGTACCTTGTCAAACTCACAAACTGCCTATTGCCATTGACGGTTTGTTATGTAGTCAGTTTGACAAGGTACAAAAGTGTATAGCTACTTATGCAGTACATTATGAATATGAGAAAAAAAATTACGCGTTCGGTTAGAAATACATTTCAGACCAACATTTAAATGATATAATTTAAAATTATGTGCGCTCTTAAAGTAAAGTAAAGTTTGTCTATGTATCGCAAGTTCTACTTAGTAAGTATAGATAAATAGCTATAATTTAAAACTTAATTATAATTCTTAACAAAATGAATTCAAGTCCGGACTCAAGTATGTCATGTGGCCTCATATTGTTCGAAACGAAATTAGAACATATCATAAAATCTACGATATTTGAACCTAGGTACATACATAAAACATAGGTAATTAATTATATTCTCATAATCATTTATATTCAGAACAGCATTTCTACCAAAATCAACTTAAAAATCTCAGTTTCAAATATTTAAGGAAGACTTAATCAAGAATCTTGGGGAAGTTAACAAAGCTTTTCGCTGATTTAAAACTTTCGACTTCCAAGTTGGTGCTTTGTAACAAGAAATCTGATACCTAGCTAGGTATATTTAAATAATGTGATACAGAACAATGGAAACTGTTTTATAATACAAAGTTTAAATTAATTTACGTTAAACTGAAAAGGGTTCGAAATCTTTTCAATTATTTAAAAGGATTCGTGTTATTTGACGCCAGGGCTGCTTTTAACAAAAGCTTCATCATAGAAATATTGTTCTAGAATATTTAGAACATAGATATAAATGGACAATAATTATTGCAAATAATAGTTGTTTAAACATTTTTTCCGTAGAAACCACTCTCATATGGAGCTCCACAACACAACACTCATCGCTCTAGCTAATGATATGTAAGCTAAAAAAGTGTGTAGATTTACTAATTTGTCATAAACATTTACTTATATATACAATGTTAGACCATGAAAATGCTATGTTTACGGTGTACACGACAAAATTTCCCTTGTCCCAGAAACGACTGTCGTACCCATGTCACCGTCTAATTATGCATTACCACCGGTTCATCTAGCCAGATACCAATTCCGCTAATGATTCTGTGGAAGCAAATTGTCACAGTTACAAAGCTTCTACATGATTGCTCGGCCGGGTGGGTTCTTATAATTGCCATGGAAATATACCATACTGTAATTGTAGTTAAACAAGTGCAGTAAAATCCAAAAAACAGAATACTTAATCGTTAGTTCTAGATTTATATGGTGTGAAAATATAGGGTAAACATCTAAAAAAAAATTTGTTACTCAAGATTTCTAATGTAGTTTGTACACTGTATACCTAATGATCTCAAATTCTCAACTAACGATATTTCTTATGTTAAAGTTAAAATCTTCATATGGCATTTCACTTCAATAACTATCTGCTATGCTGTATGGAAATACAGGTAACAAGCTAACAAGGTGTAGGCGAAGAGTGTAGGCGAAGAGTTTCCGGATAGGTGAGACGACCCTAGCAAAATCTGCTCGGGTGAAAGAAAGGAGCCATGACGTATCATCTCTTCATTATACAGTGTGTTGTTTTAAGTTCAAAGCAACTTTGAAATGGCCGCCATTTCTAGTATACTGAGATTTGACCCCGCATATTGGGGTTTTTTTCTCGATGAAATTATTCGTAGAATCCACCCTTAAAGTTTGTCGGGTCCGAAAAACAACATACTGTATACATAATTATATTACAATCACGAGCAATGAGAAAGTTCCACTCCCAAAATGCAGACACCAAATAGCTAATTTTTTTTTAACATTTCATTTAATACCTAGTTGAAGAAAATGTTTTCATTTTTAGTTGTTAATATAGCAAACGGGGCGTCATCATTATTGTCCGTTTAGGAGTAGAGGCAATAACTTGCAGACAACAGTACTGTTCTTTTCTTTCAACAAATTTAAATTCTGTCCCAGTTTCTCCGTATTTTTTTTATGATTAGTCAGACTTCTCGGTGTAGGATCATCCAATCTGCCAGTTGGAATTAAAAAGTTTTGGTGAAGCTCCAAAAAGTATTGCGCCATTGCGAAAGTATTTTTACTACAAATCTTTTATTCAGCCGGTATTCATAACGTGACAAAAAAAAAAACATTTTATTTATTCAATAATAATAACGTGGGATGTATGCCCTCCGGCCCGCTGGACCAAAGATATGAAACTCGTGTCTGGTAGTGTCTGGATGAGGAAGGCCGAGAACAGAGTACTGTGGTGCTGCTTGGGAGAGGTCTATGACCAGCAGTGGACGACTACACGGGCTGATAATGATATTATTTACACAGAATAAGGTTGGATCTAAATAGCAAATCTACATTATAAATGAACTAAGACTGCATTGGATAACAGTTTCATGGATTTGCTTGAGACCTCGACTAACTGTAAAACTGGAATACGCTTTATCTTTATCTTACTACAAGGATCTTATTGCTACAAGTACAGGTACATAATAAATATTGTCTAAAAGAAAAATACTTACAGACTATTTATTAATAGACGGTGAGTATGGTGACTATGAAATTATGCTTGGACTTGCACTTTGCTCCAAAGATGAAAAAGGACCCACGTTACATGGAAACTTAGGTGGAATTTCACCAAATGCTAAACGTATTTAGTAGCCTGTCAAACGTCTGTCAGTCAGTCGCGAACGCTCCCAGCGCACAGACGTTGTCCATTTAAGTAATAATTCTTACGCCTACCCCCGCCGCACGCGCAGCGTCAATTGTTATGGCTAACTGTAAAAAGTGCAAGCAATATGTGGCTAAAACTAAAGTCGACACAGTGCAGTGTAAATTATGTTCAGAAGTTTACCATAAGACTTGTGTTTCAAATAACAAACGACTGCTGAACAGTGAAACGTGTGATAACTGTGCTAAACCCTCGCCCTCGCCAATATCGCCTGCAGACTCAATTAAGAACCTACAGGAGTCTAGCAAATTATCATCGGCAGAAGCGGTACTGGAAGAGATCAACGGGAAACTATCTGTTATGCACCAAATGAAGAAACAACTAGAAGAAATGCATGTTACTATCGATTTCTATGCCGAAAAATACCAGACACTATTTGAATTTCAAACGGAAACTATCGAACGGCTAAAGAAATCGGAAAACAAGATGGCAGACCTGATACATAAAAATAGTTACCTTGAAAAATACAACCAAGCGTTAGAGCAGCGAGTAAGTACGTTAGAAAATGAAAAACTTGAAAAAAACATAGAAATTGTAGGAGTAGAAGCCAAGGAAAACGAAAACCTGATAAAAGTGGTGCAGAAAATTGCTGAAACCCTCCACTTGAAAACGGAAAACATTGAACATGTCTACAGGGTTGGTAAACAAACCCCAGGTGGAAAGCCGAGGCCCATCGTGGCCCGCCTCCGGCGCCGGGAGGACCGGGACGAGTGGCTGCGGGCCCGCAAGCAGCGCCGCCGGCTCAACAATGGGGACATCTACGAAAACAACAGTGACCGTCCTGTATATATAAATGAAAATATATCAAAACAGGTACGAGACTTATTCTGGCTTTGTAAAGATAAACTGAAGTCCCACTTCAGATTTATCTGGATCCAAAATGGGAGAGTACTGGCCAAAAGAGATGATGAATCTAAAAAGACACACCACATTTGCTGTGAAAACGACATCAAACAGTTAATTCAACCGTGATGGAATCACTACAAGCCATCAAAAACGGTGTATAGAAATATAATTTGAATATTGTGTTACCAATAATTAACCTTCGACTTACTATGCAATAATCATAGCGACATCGAATCAATTAATCTACACAGTCAAAAACAATGGAATGAAATCGTCATTCAAAAGAATAAAAGAATAAACATTGTTCACCTCAATATAAGATCGATCCGAAAAAACTTCAACCAGTTATTGGTGCTTATAGATAAGTGTATTTGTTATCTGGACATGATAGTACTAAGTGAGATCAACATTAAAGAACATGAAGTACCATTATATAACATACCCGGATTTAATTCATATCACAACACTAGAAGCAGAAGCAAAGGAGGTGGTATCTTAATATATGTGAAGGAAACACTGCATTTTTATCCCACGATAAATAATGGATGGGCCACAGAGGTCACACATGGTATACTGGAAGCTGAGAATAGCATGAAGCTGTATGTGGTTGCTGTTTACAGGCCACCAAAAACTAATCAGACTTGCTTCTTAGATGAGATTGATAACATCATGAAAAGTATACCTAGCAACATGGATGCAGTACTATTAGATGTCAACATAAACATAATGAACGGGCACACTAACAACATCATAAGGAAATACAAAGATATGATGTGTGGCTACGGGATGCAGTGCGGCTACGAGTACCCGACGCGGGAGGAGATCGTCGACGGCAGGCTCGTGCGCTCCTGCATCGACCATGTGTGGGTGCGCGAGTGTGTGACAGTGCGCGATACGTCAGCAGCGCCGCCGCCGCCGGCCGCCTATGTGTTATCCAGTGATAAGATATCTGACCACTACCTAAGTGGCTTGTGTTTACGTTTAAATAGTGACGGAAGTAGTTTCACCGGCAGGAAAAAAACAATAACTGTGCTAGACAACAAACTTGTGCAAGAAAAACTGTTATCAGCTGATTGGACTGCAGTGTTGCAAATGGATTGCCCTCTAAATATATATCAAAGTATGTGTACTATTTTTGGAGACATATATGTAAGTTCTAAAAAGGAAAAAATAACAGTAAGTACTCGCCTCAGGCAGCCCTGGATCTGTAACAAGCTACTTAAACTTATAGAACAAAGAGATGATCTTTTTAAAAAGTGGAAATCTTCCCCTAAAAATATGTTATACAGATTACAATATACAAAACTAAGAAATAAACTAAATAAAGATATAAACAAAGCTAAAAATAAATACAGGCAGGATTGCTTGGAGCGATGTAATAACGACTTTAGAAAAATATGGAATAATATTAACAACTGGCTAGGTAAGAAGAAAGCAGGGATTGATAATGTAATAATGCAACATTTAGGTAAAAAATATGATGAAACTTCTATCTGTAATAGTTTTAATAATACTTTTACGAAGGAGATAGAAAATTTAAAGAATAAGCATGTTTGTTGTAATTTATTTCTGAACAGAGATGACTACGCGAAAAGCTGTAATGTCAGTATGAGGTACAAAAAAGTTTCAGCATTACAAATAGAAAAAATTATTGATAAGCTGTCAGCTGATAAGGCCCCGGCTATGATGAAGTAAGAGCATGTGATATAAAGTTTATTAAAAATTGTATAAGCCCTATTCTTGCAAAATTTGTTAACCTATGCATTGAACATACTGTATATCCAACGCCATTAAAACGGTCTATTATACGGCCCATATTCAAACAAGGGAAACATGATGATTATGCAAATTATAGGCCAATAGCAATCTTATCTGTTATCAATAAAATTGTAGAAAAAGCTATAGTCACACAGATATCAGAGTTCTTAGAGAATAATAATGTACTTACAAAAACGCAGCATGGGTTTCGCAAACATAAGAGTACGGCCAGTGCCTTATCTCAGTTCACTGAGACAATGTATAACCACCTAGATAATCGTAAGCATATTGTAACCATTTTTATTGACTTCAAAAAAGCTTTTGACACCCTCGAGCACGACCTACTGCTGCAGGCCATGCGGGAGTGCGGCGTGCGCGGGGAGGTCAACAGCTGGCTCCGAGAGTACCTCACTGGCCGCCAGATGAGCACAGCGGTGGGTGCGACTAAAAGTGTATTTGCAGATATTAGAACCGGTGTGCCGACCGGATCTGTTTTTGGGCCGATTGGGTATATTATGCACGTTAACAATGTTGCCAATGTAATCCATAACTGCGACGTGTACATGTATGCAGACGATATGTGCATCATATACGCGCATAAAGATCAGGACATCATAGAAAAACATATTCAAAGTGACCTAGATAGCATAACAAAGTGGGCACATGACAATGGGATTATTATAAATATATCGAAAACAAAAGGTATGCACATATCGTCCCCGCATAATATAAAGCATGGTAAACAATATCATATAGTAGGACATACTTATGAATGTCTCCATAATCAATGTAAAGTATGTTGTTGTGATAATATTGAATTTGTATCTACTTTCAAATACCTTGGATTAGTCATGGATAGAAACCTTAATTGGAAATATCATATTGATGAGATTTGTAAGAAAATGAGATATTTGTTATGTAAGTTTCACCAGCTTAAGCGAGTTTTAAATAGAAAAACCTTATACATGGTTTATTTTGCACTGGTAGATTCTCTTATCGATTATGGGTTAATGACCTATGGACGCACTTTCAAAACAAACTTAAATCAAATCAAGAACCTGCAAGTTAGATTCCTTAAAATGTTAGTTGGTTGTAAAACAAAACGAGACTGTAAAGGATGTTACAATAAACTATTTAAACATTGTAAAATACTACCTATACATTGTAAAGTTACTTATAGCATTGCGATTAATCACTTTAAAGCGGAAGAATTCATATTTCAAAACCCAAGTAAAACAAATAAAAGAAGAATAGGTAAAAACTTTATTGAATGCTTTAAACCAACTAATTACTATGGTGAAAGATTATTCAAATACTTAGTGCCGAAATTTTATAACAAGTTGCCAGCGGAGTTTTTCAGATCTACATCCAAAAACATGTTTAAGAATCGTGTGAAAGATTTTTTACTGAACAATTTAGAAACTGTGTAGTTTAATAATAATATGTAATGTACTGTATACTAAAACACCTTTTGTAAATCGAGCATTTTTATTTAAACTTAAGTAAACATAATTGTTAATTGTAATTGCCTACATAAGTTGCTATAATATGCATGTACTTATTATAACTTAAGTAGGTACTTGTTTAGTGTAACATAAATGGGAGTATTACCAGCCGATAAACAGCTCAGTTGTTTGGCTGATATTGTAAATATTAGTTTTTAAGGATTATTTTGCTTAAATAAATAAATACAAAATACAAATACACAAAATGTATTTAAATACCATTTTAAAACGTTTAGCGGTTGGTAAAAGTGACCCTTATACTATGATATTTAAAGAAACGAATGCCGACTCAAATCCGTTAGAACCGAACGACTCCAACACAGTATCAGTTTCTCCGACTAACTCAATTTGCCGAATAAATAGGTTTTGCTGGATCAGTCGCTTAATATGAATTTATTAATTCCCCCAGGCCGCCATCTTGAATCCGGATGCGTCGAACCGGCCCGGGGGAAATCGCACGGCGTCTTGCGTCAGTCTTCTTGGATTGCCGCCATTAGTTCTCACACCCTTCTGTTTACACAGATAGTGGCTCCCCCATCCCTGAATTATTACCTACAGGGTGCCACAGGTAGCAAACACCTGGCTGTGTATAAAATACGCCAAGGGAATAGGTAAAACGAAGTAAATTCCAATTTGGCGCGAGAGAATTAACTGTTTTCTGACTGTGAGATTCCCCAAAACCACATGTTTTTGCGAACCGTTCCGAATTTTCTTTGGCGGAATTTCCTAGGGTTGGAGGGTGATCGTATTTATTAGATAATTGGTAATTCGATTTTCCCTAAGAAAAAAAAGAAATACTTTGGTAGGTATATGTGGAAAAGAAGTATGTAAATTAAAAAAATCTTTTCAATGCTAAGAAAGGTGTGAACGGTGCATAATTCATAAAAAAGTGTAACTGAATCATGCAACATTAGTATCAAATTGAAGATACCTGAACCCTTGCACTAAGTTAGTGTTTATACAGTTTCCTATCGATAAACTTTCCAAGAATTAGCAGCCAACAACTAAACTTACAGTGCATAATATCATGAGTAATACGTAATAACATATAATAAATTATCCAATAACCAATAATCATGTTTTTAATCTTCTTCAGAAAAAGCATATAATAAACCTTTCACGTAACATATAATAAGAAAATCAAAAGGTCCTCAGTTCGTTCAACCCACTTACTTGCTCGTGAAACTAATACCTTTAACTCTCAACTGACGTGAAAGAGCAAATCTTATATCGCACAGTTGAGTGTATTAATATTGTGAACTGTGAAGAAGGGATGGATGGATGGATGAGACAGTCTATCGCCATCCAGTAAGCAATTCAAGAGGCGCTTTCTACATAATTGGAGCTATCGGGAAATAACGACATCATTTCCTAGGGCCTATTATGTAAATAAATCTATTTTCCCTTAGCACAAAGGAAACAGCGATAAGAGTGGGAATTGTTGAATTTGGAATCGTCAATAGCTTATAATGGGCGCTAACGAAGTATACTGCTGATTCTGCTGAATATATTATTTAGAATTACTCCTAAGATCGTGATATTCGATGAGGTCAAACATTATCATTCAGTAGCAAAATGATGCCAACTAATACGGTTAGCCGACTTTTGAATATTTTTTTTCCGACTTTATCAAATGGACGGTCCATACTACTATATTGCTATCTATATCTCTCTCTATAGATAACTTAACATTGTCAGGCTACAACAATTTTTATGTGATAATAGATTTTGCACATTGAAATTAATACATTACTAACAATTACCCTCAAAAGTTCAATGTAACTAGATCTGTAAAAGAAAAATCTAAATTTAGTGTTTTTATCTCAGATACTATTAAAATTTAGAGATTCTGAACGGTTCATCAACAGTCTATTGTCCCGCGATTAAGTGACGTATCGCTCTATTGGTGGGACAATCGAATGTTGATGAACCATCCAGAATCCATCAATTTAGTATCTGAGATTAAAAAACAGACTTTAAAAAGAAATTCTAGGAACTCAACTTTTTAAATTGTGTTCCAAAACCCCTACCAATAGGTAGACTTGCTATTTACGGATATTTTATAAAGTGTGGCCACGTGCCCACCCCGTGCCTTTGACTGGTCTGTGATTAATGACTTCAACATTTCACCAAGTCCGCCATTTTTTTCTCTCACTTAAAAATATAATAAAGCCAAGATTGATGATTTTACTCTGAATTGAGATTCTTATATTAAATTATATTCACGCTAAATTGAGAGCTTTATAATTTGTTTATAAAATCAAACGTTTGGAGAGTTTTATTGCTTAGGTTAATAAAAAACACGGAAAGCCATTTTACATCAAACTTAAGACATCTAAGTACCTACTCAATCAAAATGTATGTTCAGCAGCAGCAGAATTCGTCTATATTTAATGTTGCTCAATATGTTGGATAAATCAACGTCACTGATAAAGTTTCTCACTGCATAGAGAACGATTTGCCAATTGCGAGGGTGTGAGTGGTGCGAGTTGAACGTCTAATAATTTACATTGGCACCGCACCAAAATGTTAATATTGTCTTAAACACAATGCCACATTGGCGGTATTTGTTGCAATATCGAGGTCAGAACCAATATTTCCTAGCTTCATGCATAGCGCAGTTGCAACGGTAGAAATCACTTGAAATGTGAGTACCTACATAATGAAGATAACAGTTACACTCACAAACTAAACCATATCCTGAGAAGGTTTTCTGAAATTTAGACACATGGAAAATTTAATTCAGTAGCTAGACATCGCTCTATGCCATTTCTGTAATTTCATAAATTAATAGGAATGGTCTTGAGAAGCCGTTTTTTTTTCAGGAAGACGCTATAGTCGGCATCTTGCTGCTGAATAAAAACATGCTACTGTTACTTCTTCTTCTTAGCCTTTTTTGACCTGAAACTACGCTTTTGAGGTCAAAAAAGGCTAAAAATAAGAATTCTAAGAAGCTTACTACAGGCTATGCCACTCATTTCGATCTTGGGCCACCAGATCTTTTTCATATTATTATTATATCGTCGGTCCATCGCATTTGACCAGTCCACGATTTACGAACATTTTCTACCACGACTACCACGAGCCATGTTTTCAGTCAGTTCAGTTTCGCGACACGTTTGATGACGTCTGTGACTTTATTCTCTTCTCTTTCTCTTTCGGGCCCTCAGTATCACCCCTACCTCCTATCCAACCTGAAATTGTTTAATTCTACAATCTTGCCTTCTATTGCTCATTGCCACTCTAATTTTTGAGTGAGTCTCTAATTTATACTGATTGGTGATTTAACTTGTCTCTTCACCGATAGCTATAATACAAACCAATTAATTTGTACAAACATTAAACAGCCAAACTGAAATATTCCATTTGAAATTGTTTAATTTTCGAAAAGCCCAGCAAATTTTCCGTAATTTTGCCAGACATTTACTTACTTGGATACTTGAGTAGATCACTGAATCATTAATTTCAAATCAAAACAGTTGAATTTATTCATTCAATATGAATTATGTTACAAATTAGGAGCTATAAATATTGTAATGAACATTATGTACGTACATACTCGTTATTTCCTCTGCATTTAAATACGCAACTTGCTGAATAGAAATAAATATTGATGATATTTATTTATTGCTCGCGGTTCATATAATTACTTACCGTAATACATACAAGATATGATTATAATTTTATTATGAACTCTACGATGTCAGCTTCTTGCATACCAATCAAAATCTGTAACATGCAAACAAACTGTCGCGTTTATAATTATATTCGTTATTTTTATATAAAAAAAAGTAGACAATCATTGACATTTATTTGTTATTAGATATATTTTTTTTATAATAGGTACAATCAATATTAGTATTTATTATAACAACAAAGACATCTAAACCTTTATCGTGGTCTAAAACACAAGGCAGGTTTAAATAATTATTATGTAGGTACTTAAGTGAAAATAAGTAATAAAGCAATTACCAGCCAGAACTAAGGCGGCAATTATAGGAGTTTTCCTGCACTTTATTTTACTTGGAAAATACATGATGGAGCATTTATAAAAATATTTCCGTTCCATTGTGGCGGCTACGTGTTCCAAGAACTGTAAGTCCGAGTGTTGGGAAAATAATACGTAATAGGCGTTCAAGACCTTCCGAGAAACTAAAGTATTTGGTTTATAGAAATATATTTTTATTGTAATGGTCCGTTAGATGTTAAAATTTGTATATAAAACTATAATATTTATTATTATTTATTTATATATAAAACTATAATATTTATTATCTAATTAAGCTTGTGTAACTAGTTTAATTAATTTATTAGTATATAATTTAGCACCTAAGTCCAGGGCAAACGGAAAACCAGCGCTGCATAGATTATACGAGGTATAGGTAACTCGCAGCTTTGCTGACTTTGTCCTTTTGCCACCTTTTAAGCTTAAGTTAATTTTGTAGGTATTGTTTTATTGTGTTTACTCGATTATGTGGCAGTAAATGTTTTTTCTTTCTTTCAAATTATCTTTTTCAGATAGATAAAGATAAAGATAAAAAAACTTTATTTGACATAGACAGCAATACTGATAAAATCAACCACACAAATCACATAATAATTTTTGCTGTCATCGTCAAAAAGGTTTCCACTCAGCTAATGCAGTGCCCTTGACTAGGTCAAAAGATAAAGTCTTCATGAAAAGGTAGTCCGGTAGATATTGTTCTCACAGTTGTCAGCAATTATATTGTGCCTAACAAAACCGTAATATAACCTAATGTTTGAAAATTCTATGTAAATAATTTTAAAAAAAAACCGACTTAAAAAAAAACACTAAAAAGTAAGAAATAATTTAATGTTTACACCAATTCTATGTGACAGTACAAATAAACCTAAGCAAGAACTGTTATTTTTTGAAGTTGGTGCCATATTTCCTCAGATTGCTTTGTCACCGCACCAACATCCAAAAAGAACAGTAGAGCGAGCACAGGATTCGATACTATTTTCGAATATACACGAAGGGTCACTTTTACCGACAGTTCTACTTTTTTTTCTTTTCGGTACCTTCTAGGTACATAGGTGCGTTAACTTAGTTTGGTAGGTACCTACCTACATAAATCGCAAAAGTGAGGTAAGAATCAAGAATCTTTATTTTTGGTGTAAACCTTAAATTATTTCTTACTTTTTAGTGCTCTGTTTTTTTTATTTTTTATTATTATAAAAATGATGATGGTGTTACCCGCAACCAAATAGACCATGTTGCGATCAGTCGTTCCTGGAGATCCTCGTTGCTGGATGTGAGGAACCGACGCGGTGCTGACGTGGATAGCGACCACCACCTTGTAGTAGCAGAAGTGCGCCTCAAGTTGTGTACCCCAAGCCGTAAACCTGAGCAGACGTCTAGAAGCTTCGAAGTACGAAAACTCCACGACCCGGAATGGCGGGAGAAATTCCGCATGTCCCTTCGGAATCAGTACGAACTTCTAGAAGAACTCGAGGACGAGGAAATGGACGGATCTTGGACGCGCATAAGGAACGCCTACACAAACGCAGGGGAAGAGGTGCTCGGCTACTCCAAGCCTCAAAGAGAGAACTGGATGTCGCAAGAACTGTGGCAGGCAATTGAAGATCGGCACCAAGTCAAGGGCCAACTACTGTCTGCAGTGGAGCCGGACGCATCTTGCCTAAGAAGCCGATACGCCAACCTCCGCTCACAAATTAAGAGGACCGCACGTCGAGACCGCCGAAGAGCCGCAGACGAGTTGGCGGACCGTGCCAACGTAGCCGCTCGCCACAAAGACATGCGTGCGCTATACGACGTGACGCGACGCCTCAGTGGAAGACGCACACGACCTGCGAGGAAGCCACTCAGAGCCAGCGATGGCAGTCTATTGTGCACCCAGAGCGAGCAGCTGCTGCGATGGACAGAGCACTTTTCAAGTCTCCTAGAGCAAGCCCAGGGCACAGACCTACAAGAGCCCACCAGCATGGATAACGACAGCATTCTTCTGGATATACCAACAGCGCCACCCTCTTTCGAAGAAGTAGTTGCGGCTGTGAAGTCACTGAAGCCGGGGAAAGCGCCAGGTATCGACAATATCCATGTAGATATGCTGAGGGCTGATGCTCCAATGTCTGCTACTTTACTGTTCCCCCTTTTGACCCGTATTTGGGAAGCCGGACAAGTACCCGCTGAGTGGAAACAAGGACTCCTGGTGAAAGTTCCAAAAAAGGGGGACCCATCGCGATGCGACAACTGGCGCGGCATCACGCTACTGCCCGCTGCCGCCAAAGTCTTAGCTAAGATCCTGCTAAACCGCATCGCGCCGAAAGTAGCAGTGACCCTCAGAGATGAGCAGGCTGGCTTTCGCCCTGGACGCTCCTGCACTGACCACACCAACACCCTACGGGTCCTTATTGAGCAATGTGTCGAATGGCAGTCGGAGCTATTTCTGGCCTTTGTAGACACCGTGAAGTGGACCGCGTTGTGGTCAAGTCTACAACGCAGAGGCATACCAGCCTGCATCATCCAAGTGATACGCTCGCTATACGAGGGCAGTACATGTAGGGTCGTACATGAAAAAGAGCTTGGGGCCCCAATACGCATTTCAGCTGGCGTCAAGCAGGGATGTCTCCTGTCACCGCTCCTATTTGTTATTCTCCTTGACGATGTGATGAGGAACGTGGTTGCTCTCCCGAGAGGTATAAGCTGGGCTTCAGGTGTCCTAGAGGACCTAGACTACGCGGACGACATCGTGCTGATTTCGCCAACTCTCGACCTATTACAAGAGAAACTCGCACACCTGCAGGAGGAAGCCAGAGTAATGGGTCTGCGAATAAACCGACGCAAAACAGTCGATATGCGTATCAAGGCTAAAACCTTGGACGCCTTAACACTCGATGACCAACGCTTGGACTCGGTCGATGCATTTACTTACCTCGGAAGCACGGTCACCCGTCAGGGAGGAGCAGATGAGGATATAGAGAGCAGGATCAAGAAGGCGAAGGCTGCGTTTGCCCAGCTCAAACCTGTTTGGGACTCGAATGTGCTCACAAGGCGCATAAAAATCTCCCTCTTCGACTCCATCGTGAAGTCCGTATTGCTCTTTGGTTGCGAAACGTGGAGAGTGACGAAAGGGCTGACGAACAAACTGCAAGTGCTCGTCAATAAGTCCCTCAGGTCGATCCTACGCGTTTTCTGGCCGAAGACAATACGTAACGAAGATCTGTGGAAGCTGTGCCGACAATCTCCCATCGGCAAGGAAATTGCGAAGCGAAAATGGAGATGGATTGGGCACACTGTACGGAGAGGAGCTACGAATGCCGCAACTATAGCCTTTGACTGGAGGCCACCAAATGGCAAGCGCTCCCGGGGACGCCCTGTCCAAACATGGCGCCGAAGCGTCGAAAACGAGCTGCGAGCCGCTGGACTAAGCTGGAGTGAGGCCAAAAGTGCAGCCGAAGATAGGCGGAAGTGGCGGACGTTGGTGGAGACCCTCTGCACCTCTGGGGTGCCATAGGACTGCAACAACAACAGTCAATACGAATCATTCAAGCCTAAACACGAGGTAGTTGCTATATACCGTTGAGGAAATCCCTTGTCTGCCATCCGTTTCCATCATCAGATCAGCTCAAGGTCACCATCATATTTTTTTGTTATAAGAACTACTCGTATATTTACGTTTTAAATTTCATTAGAATCGGTTAATGGGTACCCTAAATGGAAATTCATACCCTGTTTTTACCCCTTTACCCACCCTTGGGGGTGGAATAAAGTTCTGAAAAAATAATGGGACCACCCCTGAGCTGAACCCAATACGTCAAAAAAAGAATTTTCAAAATCAGTCCATAAATGGCGGAGTATTCGGTGCACATACATAAAAAAAAAATATACATACAGACGAATTGAGAACCTCCTCCTTTTTTCGAAGTAGGTTAAAAATGTTGGCCTACACAATAGAAAAATGACCAAAAACTAGAGGACAGAGGGCTGATGATGAGATGAAATGAGTAAGTTCTGAGGAATTACTAAATCCAGATCCGCCCATAGAATTTCTAATCCATCGAATGTTTAAAATAAGAAACATAAATAATGTAGGAACACTCCTTTATCTTAGGTATATATAGCTTAGGTATTTCAAAGGGTATTTATTTCAGTAGAATCCACTCCGACATTAGCGGAAACTGCACATTGTTTAAATTTCATACTGAGTTACTAAACTGTGTTATTCTGTTTCAGTACCGTGTTTCTACGTAATGAACAATTTCAGTTCTTACGTACCTACATAATTAAGAACCAACATTTTCATAATTATGTTTTTTTGAAACTAAACCATAGAACAACGCAGACTCGGGTGTGCTATAACTATAGTAATATGATCCGAAATATATGTATACTAGCCGTTCCGGTTTCTTCGCTTCGCTTCGCCTTAAAAAGTTTTCCCGTGGGAGTTCCGGGATAAAAAGAAGCTTATGTTCTTTCTCATGGTCTAGACCATATGTATACCAAATTTCATTCAAATCCGTTCAGTAGTTTTGACGTGAAAGAGTAACAGACAGACACAGTTACTTTCGCATTTATATAATATTATATATATATATATATATATATATATATATATATATATATAGTTTGGATCATCTTCAATATGAAGCCCTTAAATCCAAACACGTAAGTGACAGCCCTTAGAAGGACGTTCCATATTCAATCAACCCTTTCAATGTTGATAAATGAATGGCGTCGCAGCCTGTGATGGATGTGATTCGTCGTTTTCATAAGGGAGACAGCATCTGGAGGAAATTGAGACCTTCAATTCAGATATTTAATTGAGCAGACTTGAGAGACACTTCACACACACACGTCCTTAACACTGCGACCAAAAAAGAGGTATTTCATACCACGCCTCTATCACTTATTATGTGTCGGTCTATCTACAGTTATGTTGTATGAAAATGTACAGTTATTACATTCTCCCTTTTTAACATCCCATAGTTACATATATTGTGTAACGGCCACACAAAAATATAGGTGTTCGAGTAAAATCTGTCCATCCATTCTAAGAAACAAGAACAATTAAGCAGATAAAACTATCAACGCACTACAACGAAAGAATTTATAAAGCTCTATTTCTAGCCGGTTAGTATAGCTAATACAAACTGTTTCCGTGATTAATGATAAGATGAAGTATGTAAATTAATCAAGCCTCGCGAAATTAGCCCTCATCAGGAAAAACGATTTAGTGTGCCACATCCATTGCGGTTTTACATTGATTCAATCCTTTCCGTTTATAAGGGGCGGTTCCACTAATGATTGATATAGATAAAGCACAATAAAAAACCTTCCAGGGTCACTCCAACCCACAAAAAAACGAAGTTTCAGACGACCGCTGCTGCGCTAACTACGACTGTATCAGATCTCTTTGTATTAAGCTGCGTACAGACTGGCCCAACGAACGCCCAACAAATACCCAACGATGGATAATTATCATACATAATACAGGGCAGATTGCAGCAATGAAGGTCAACAAAACCCGTTCGTTGGCGTTCGTTTGGCCGGTCTGTACGCAGCTTTAAACGCACCGATTGCATCAAAAGCGCTTGTTATTTTTTGTCCACTTTACGAACCTGAATGACGCCACTAGGCGGTCGATTAAAAAAAAAATTACCGCGTGGACCGAAATGCATTGACAGTGCGTTGTTTAGTTTATGCCCAAAAAAATGTGGTTGATTTGGTCAGTAGAATGGTGCACTATCAGGCAGTAATTACGCTGGCATTTCCCCGTGGTCTGCGAAGCTCGCAGGTGCAGGCTGGCAGTGCAGGCGCCACTTGCCACTCACCTGTCTTTTATTTGTCTTATTACGGTGTTTTGAAGCAATTAGAAACGTATTTGCGTTCGTGCGCTATGAAAATGTAATAGCATCAGTTATGTTGTTGTATTTAAATTATAATTGTATAAAATACTGCTTCCTGTAGAAGGCAGGACTTGAAATGCCAAAAGGTACTTATTAAAAAGAAGAGCTTTTATGTGAATAGCAGTAAGCTTATTTATTTGTGACTTAAAATAGGAGATTATCATACAGTGAAAAACACTCCATTCGGACAGCATTAAAAAGGTAAGCTCTTTACGAGGCAACCAGAAAACATCTAAACAAAATGAAATATAAAAACCAAGCGCACTCGGTTTTACCGAAAATGTTCAGAGATAACGTTTTTATTCCATAAAAAAAAGATTTTAGTATTCAACAACCTAAAAATAACCATTTTGGTACGTAAACCTTGATATGTTTTTGTTTTATTTACTTTGGTTTTATCAGTTCCTGGTTTGGAAAATATATTATATTTCATGAAAAATTATAAACTATCTGCCCTGGCCGCGGGAATCGAACCCGGAACCTTCAGCATAGCAGCCAGTGTCACTAACCACTACTCCATCCGGTCCTAAGACCCAACAAACCCACACATACAATGAAACTTATACTACCCTCATTTTAGTCATGTCTTAAACGCAATGCGATCCTACGAGTAATAGCAAATCACACCATAAAACGTTACATTGGCGAAAAGCTCAAAAAGCTGCTAACCTACTTTACTAAAACCTCATTGATACGACTTCGCATAAAAACAGAATCGTGCCAAGACTTAAAAATCCCGTATAAATATGTATGCCTAGTTGCCTACCTATGCATATTGGTTCAAGGAAAATGGACAAAAACACAGTGCAACTGAGTGGAGACACTTCAGAGAAATCTTCATATGATTGTAATAATGGTGACCTTTAGAGAGTGAGAAATTAGATTAAGTAGTATATGTAGTATGATAAAATAGGATGAAAAATTTATAAATATAAGGTAAGTATCCTAGATTTATAACAAGACTAACCTTCAAATTCATAGAACGTTTTGTAAATTTACAACAAGGTTAAAATACTTAAAATTGACTTTGAAACACACGAATTTCGACTCTTTACGTCAGTGAAAAGTTTGGAATTCGTATGGACAATTTTAAACCTATTGTAAAGTGTCAAAAAGTTCAATGAATTTGGGGGTTAATGTCTGTTCTCGTACCTATTGAAAAAAAAAACATATTTGGTACAAAGTTACGAGGATATCTTTTCAGAAAAGTCGTTAAACGGCCGATTACTGGTGTCTCTCCCCTACCTACTGTTTAAAACCTGCACTGTGCATAACGCTTTCAATTCACCGGTCTCAAGTAAAACGGTGCCTTTTGTTGGGAGGCTTCGTATCGCGTATGGAGGACACATTATTTCTTGTTCGTTTCGAGGGGTTGAGTACCTTTATAGTGTTTACCGAGGAGTAGGAAAATGAAGCTACAGTAGGTAGGTACTTATCGGAATATAAAGATCGGGCGTGAATAGTCTAAATAGAGATATTATTCGTTAATATATAAAATATTCTGTTTCTGATACTTTCTGTCTGTAAGTGAAAAGTTTGCTCGTAGAAAAGTTACTAATTCTATCAAAGTCTATTTCACTTTAGGCATTTTCGTGCTTAGGTACATACTTAATTATAGCTGAAAGTACTTAACATACCTAGACATTCTATACAATGTCATTATGAAAAAATATTTCTTTCTTTTTTTACAGTAACATTCTTATTTCTATGTTAGAAAGTAAACCGAAGAATTGGCCTACAATACATGTTTAATAATGGCTGTTTAAACCGTAGAAGTATTGAAACTAAACGGTTTAACCCTTAATTACTCACATGGGGTTACCAAATAAAGGTATAATTTTGATCCTAAAGGTTTAGTTATGAATACCGTTTAGTTAAATTTTATATTCAATTATTACTAGATTAGAAATTGGTGTCAATGCGAGCAGTTACGTATTTTTTTCATGCGAGTAGTTAAGGGTTAAGGCCAGCCAGTTTTATTGAGTTACGTAAATTCAAATACGTGATTCAGGAACCAAAATGTATGAATAAACTGAGTATTTCAATAAACTACGATTCATTAACCCATATTAATCCCTAGCGAGTGCGTAGAAATAGAAACATTTATTAGAGTGAGGACGGACTTTAGTTGTTTGCAGAGCTCCATAACGGGCTGTCGACACACGAGAAAGTTTCCATATTGCTGGCCAACTCCTGTGTAAGCACTAGTAAATACGATATGAGTTTTGAAAAGGCAAACGAGTTATAACAGTAAAGTTGAGATTTAGTTATTCACAACGGGATAATTTTCCAACTGCCGCCAGTCGTGTTTTTACCCTACTAGGACTGTGTGAGAGTTAGTACGTATGTTCTTATATTCATACATGCGTACATAGGTATATGACTAGAATGTAGTTCTGTGGATGTACTGAAATTAATAAGTTGCTTTAGCTGTAAGCCCGTGCGAACGTTTAACATCATATTAAACAGTATACTTGCGACCAATGAAATAGTTCCAGTGAAATATGGTACGGCAATGGCAGGTGAAACTTCATTATGAGTGTGTAATATTATTATTCATAGTTCATTGATTTATTCGTTTAATTCACATGACAATTAGAAGTAAATTTTGCTTAGTCTACTTTCGTAATATACTTATATACGGTTCAATTTTAGCCCGTTTTCGCAAATCCTATAACATGCATATGTAATTATTTCTTATAACTCTCATTTTATAAAAAGCCATCATAGGGGCAATTACAAGCAAGCATTACAGTCGCGTCTCATTAACACATCATAAATTATAAAGAAACAATAATAATAGTGACCATTCTGCGATAAATCTCGTCACATTCCAGTAAGGCGCCTGGTTGAAAATTGGCTCCGTGTTTCTACTCACTGCTCGGTACGTCGGTACAAACAAGCCTCTTGAATAATCCAGGGGGGTTATCCCCTAGGTTACGAATAACAAAGTTTCGGAGCGTTGCGCTGACCACGACTCTGTTTCGTTGTATTAAACATACCGATTGCATGACAACGCTCCTTCGTTCGTCTTTTGTTAAGCTAGATCAATCCTCCTGTATCGTATGCTTCGTCCGGCACACGGCCCTACACAATATGCCTGACTGCCTTTCGATGCAGGGCCTTGGTGCATTCTGCTCTCGGGTACGCTCTTGTTATGTATGTATACCATCTTGTAAGCGTAACTGTATGAAAGGCTTCAGGTATGAAAGCATAACTTAGTCACAACTTGCAACTGCCTTGATCAGCCAGTGATCAGTATGATAAAATAAATGATAATTTTTCGGGGGTAGGAGCGAAAAAATACAACAATTAAGATAAGAAACTCTTTTAATTAAATATAGCTATAATACTCTATTTACATTGTTTGTGGCATATTTATTACTAGAATATGTACAAATTAAGCTAATTATTATTATCTGCACATACTTGCACCTCTATGCTGCAATAAACATTGACCCCTAATTTGGCCCTACCTACTGCTCACACCACTGCACTTCACTTTCACAAATACAATGGCCACTGCTAAGGACATCCTCGAGAAGCAGATGAGCATAGAGTCCATGATTGCATCACGAATTGATGATTTTGAGAGGAAGCTCGCAGCATCCACTACTTCAGCAGACAAGATGTCAGATCTCGGGGCCCTGGCTAAAGACTTCGCATCATTCAAGGAGATGGTTGTAGGTGTTCTCCGCCTCCTCCAAGACCAAGTGGCCAGCCTGGCGGGAAGAGTCGAGGAGATGGACTGCCACAGCCGGCGCAATGCCCTTTTGTTCTCTGGCATTGAGGAGCAGGATGGAGAGGACTTGGCAGCAGTCATCACAGGCACTGTGACAGGCAAGATGGGATTGGCTGATTTCAGCCCGTCTCAGATTCAACACTGCGTCCGGATTGGTGCCAAAAATCCAAAAAGGCCACGCCCTATCCTAGCCAAGTTCACCAATATCTCTGTGAAGGCTTCAATATGGGCAAGAAAGACGCAGCTGAAGTCGAGCGGCACAGTTGTCGGTGAGTTCCTCACTAAGAGCCGGCAGGAGTACTACGCCCGCGCGCGCCGACACTTCGGAGTCAGCGCGTGCTGGACGATGAATGGCGCCGTGCATGTGAAACTCGCTGACGGCAACAAGGCGACCATCGTCTCGGCGGCGCAGCTGGACGAGCTCTGCAGGAAGCATCCTGCAGTGGCTCCGACGACCACGGCGGCGGCGGCCAAGACTCCAGGTGACAAGGCCGTGCCCAAGCCCAGCAAGCCAGTGACCAGGAGCAAGGCCACTGTCTCAGCCAAGCGTTAGTGTGATGTGTTGTGCTGTTTTTCTTAATTGTTTTGCTTCTTACGGATTGTTAGTTTAAGGTTGTACTTTGATTTCATGTTTTAGAAATGATGAGTACACATGTACAGCAGCTTTGGTTTTAGGTTATTTCATCTGTCTGTCAACTGTCACTATCATGATGTCATCTGTCATCTTATACTTTTTATTTGCCAAATGTCAAACACTTTTGTTTATTTTTCTCTCTAATCTGTGTACCTATTAATTTACGTTTCGTTCTACTTAAAATATTTGTTGTGACATTTATATTATACAGCACGTAGGGGTGTATAGTGCCACAAACTTATCTGTTCCGGTGAGAGCGAACTAAATTGGTCCATATAATCTATGTCAATATGAAATTCATTAGTACAGTAAGTAATGAGGTATGGACCAATTTAGTTCGCTCTCACCGGAACAGATAAGTTTGTGGCACTATATAGTGCCACAATCTTATCTGTTCCGGTGGTCAAAATGTGCAACTAACGAGACGTCATTGTCAAACGTCATTTCATACTCTGTGCGTTATTTGAGTTGTCAATTTCTGCGAAGAGGCTGACGCTACGTTATTTAATTTGTTTTGTGATTTTCTGGGTGAAATAATGCCAAAAGCGCTGTAATGTGATGCAAGAAAAGTAGTACTATATATATTGGCTTTTATGCAGGAAGAATAACATATTCAGGCGCCTTCAATTCCGTTTGAAAAATTGGAAGAACGAGTTGCAGCGGCTACAGGTTAGTGTTGCCAAATATGACGAATAATTTTACCCATATACTGCATGTAATTTTATTAAATATTTTCCCGAGAGCGGAGAGGCCCGTGCCCCAGCAGTGGGGACGGGATGGGTCGTGAATAGTCGTGATACTCGTGATGAAAGTATATAATCTTTATTTTTCTTTGATTACAGGTGTGAGGACATGACATGATATTTAAATCTTATGCAGTATACCAAGAAGAATTTCTCGCACCTGCAGCGATTTTAGACGAAATAATCATGATTTACGACATGTCATTGTTTTCCCAACCTATCAAGAGTTGGCTGAAAGAAATTGCTTTTTGGCAATTAGCCTTTGGAAGGAGACCCGTGCCCCAGCAGTGGGGACGTGATGGGTCGTGATGATGATGATGATGATGATGAAATCCTCTTATCCCTCATCAGGGACATAGGGCTCGAAGAATGGATTTCCATGATGATGAATTAACCTTTGCACACTGTCTGAATTTCTTTTAATTGTATGCTCTTGTTTCTATCTTTAAAAATGTTTAATAAAGTGTTCAAAAATAATAATTAATAGTTTTTTTAAGTCGTATATATCGTCGTTATTCCCACGACCCACATATACTATACCATTGTAATCTAGATTTAATCTCCTATATCAGAACATAATCAGAACTAATTTTATTTCTGTTCGCCGTGGACAAATTTTCCATACAACAAATGTCGTTTGATATATTATATCCTCTTTCATTTACTATCGACCCTATATTTTGATTTATCTATACTTATGAATTTACCTAATTATAACAATAGGTAATAGCAGAAATGCATTGTCGTTTAAACCAGAAATAGGCAAAATTTTATCGATGGCATCACTGGATTCGATCACAGCGAAGTCGCCACCGGAACAGATAAGATTGTGGCACTATATAGTGCAATCAATATTATTTTATTGAATTCGTAGTTTTTTAATTAAAGTATATTTCTTATTTTAGGTATAATACATAGTATATTATTATCTTATAAATATATATTTTATTTATTTTTAGTTCATTATATTATAATATGAGTACATATGATTCTGCCAACAGTGATGATGATGATTCTTTCCTTTCTTGCTCTTTCGTTGGATCCATTAGTAGCTGTGATCTGTCGTATGTTCAGCTCTCATCTAGTCTCAATTCAGAATTTTCGAACTGTCGGAAATCTCTGAATGTAGTTCATATCAACGCTCAGAGTATTCCGGCACACTTTTCCGATATGCTTACGTCCTTCGATAACAACAACATTCATGCTGTTCTTGTTTCAGAATCCTGGTTAAAACCTTCACTCGACTCTTCTCTTTATCCATTACCTGGATTCCAGCTCATTAGGAATGATCGGATCAATAAAGGCGGTGGTGGGGTTGCAATTTACCTTCGCAGCCATATTCCCTATTCCATCATCAGTAAGTCTCCGAGTGAGTATTCTGGGAAGGCAGAACATCTTCTGATAGAAGTTCGTCTCGGCCACAGCAGGATTCTCCTCGGAGTTTACTATAGCCCTTCTTTGACTGTCAATTACTTTGATTCATTTGATAAACTTCTCGACGACTTCACTCCTTTGTTTGACAATACCATAGTCATGGGCGATTTTAACACCTGTCTTCTGAAAAACGACTCTCGTTCTAGGTCATTGCACTCTATTGTTACCTCTAAAAATCTGCACATCTTACCTTCAGATGCCACCCACCATCCGCCTAATTCAGACCCAACCCTCCTGGATTTGACTATTGTGTCTTCGCCGAATCTCGTAATTAAACATGGTCAGTTAACAGCTGACTGTTTTTCTTACCACGACCTTATTTATCTCTCATATAAAATTCGTACTCCCAAACCCAAGAAGCGTACCATTCTCCAGCGTAATTTTAAGAAGGTGGACGAGCAGCAGTTGTGTGAAGATGCTAAGGCTGTTGACTGGGCACAGCTGAACGGCATAGACGACATTGATGAGAGGGTTGCTCTGTTTAATTCTCTACTCACCGATCTTTTTGATAAACATGCACCCCTCCGTCCAGTCCATGTTAAACAGCTGCCTGCCCCTTGGCTCACAGATGACATAAAGAGGCTCATGTCCAAACGTGATCACGCCAGATTTCGCTACAAGAAGCAACCCACTGAGGAGCACGAGAGGCTATACAAGGAGCTGAGGAACCGCTGCAATAGAGTGTGTAGGGATGCAAAACGCCGACATATCCATAAATCAATTGAAAACTGTGACAATGCACAATTATGGAACTTCCTCAAAACTCTGGGCATAGGGAAAACCAAGGCAACTTCGAACATCAACACTGACCTCACTGCTCTCAACAAGCATTTTTCAACACCCCCTCTGATTCTGAATGATCACATTAAAGCTACAACTCTGAGTCATCTTTCTACTTTGCCGTTCCCTGACTGCCCTTCATTCAATTTCAAACTTGTTTCTGGCCGTGACGTTAAGAGATGTATTTCGGCGATAACTAGCAGAGCAGTAGGCATTGATGACATCAGTGCCTACATGTTAAATCCTATATTGGACGTTATTTTGCCCCACATAACCAATCTCATGAACCTTTCCCTCCTGTCCAAATCCTTTCCTACCCTATGGAAGAATGCGTTCATTCTTCCACTACCAAAAGTCCCGAATCCTACATCGTTGTCGCAATTTCGCCCAATTTCTATTTTACCCTTCCTCTCAAAAATCCTCGAACGTCTTGTCTTTGAACAGTTTTCCAGTTTCCTCTCCAACAACGATCTCCTTAATCCTTTCCAATCCGGCTTTCGTCCAGGCCACAGTACTGTTACCGCTCTGATCAAAGTTACTGACGACATTCGCAGCAACATAGATAAACAACACGTTACTGTCCTGGCGTTGCTGGACTTCAGTAACGCATTCAATACAGTCGATTTTGATCTACTCCTTGGAATTTTACGCTCTCTTAATGTATCTCCGGCAGTCACCAGTTGGTTCGAGTCTTATCTCAAGGGACGCAAGCAGTGTGTACGTACCGACAGTGAGAGTTCCACTTGGTGTCCAGTACTTGCGGGCGTCCCTCAAGGTGGCGTTCTTTCTCCTCTGCTTTTCTCTTTGTTTATAAACATTTTAGCCAATAAACTGACTTCTCTCTACCACCTCTATGCGGATGACCTTCAGCTCTACACTAGTGCACTTCCCGAAAACCTCAACTCTGCTGTTAGCCTCATTAACACCAACCTGGAGATTATCTCCAAGTGGGTGAAATCTTTTGGTTTGCTGCTTAATCCCACGAAGTCTCAAGCGATTGTTTTCGGCAGCTCCAGGATGTTAAACAAAATTAACTTTTCAGCTGTGAGGAAAGTCAGGTACGACCAATCAGACATACCATATGTAGCCTCAGTAAAAAATCTCGGCGTGGTCATGGACAGCACTCTCTCTTGGATCCCGCAAGTTGACGCTGTGAGCAGGAAGCTTTTTGCATCTTTCCTCTCCCTTAAACGCTTGCAGTATTTCCTACCGTTTTCCACTAAAATTACGCTGGCACAGTCTCTACTGCTCCCAATTCTCGACTACGCTGACGTAAGCTATCTTGACCTCACTGAAGAGCTACTCAACCGACTCGAACGTCTCCAGAACTTATGTATCCGATTTATTTTTGGATTACGTAAGTATGATCACATTTCAGAGTATCGTGCTCAATTGAAGTGGCTCCCAATTCGCCTTCGCCGGAATACCCACATTCTCAACATGTTATTCAATGTTTTGAATAACCCTACTTCCCCCCAATATCTCCGATCTAAGTTTTCATTCCTATGTTCCCACGGCCGAGCGTTGAGATCTACAGAGAACAAGATGTTGAGTGTGCCTGACCGCAACGCTGCTTCTTACAGTGACTCGTTCGCTGTGAAGGCGGCGTGTTTGTGGAACACCTTGCCCGTAGACGTGCGACTTTCACCTTCACTTGCTACCTTTAAAAAGAGCGTAAAGGATCACTATTATAAAACCTTAGGTTGGTAAATAATATGTATTATATTATATAGTTATATATGTATTTATATAAATATAGCGGATATATATTAAGTCTATTTTGTCATTTAGGTATTATGTGTATTTGTATTATTATTATTTATGTAAGTTAAATAGGTAGTTAGTTTGTATTTTTCGTTTTTATCTTAGATATTATGTTTTAGTTTAGGATCTTTCCACATTCTTTTTGTATAGCTTTTTATTGTATTAAAGGAGTTTAAATACTTTAGTTTTCCACCAAACAAAGGTTGGTTGGAAGAAATTGCTTCTTGGCAATAAGCCCGCCTCTGTATATACTTACTACTTTTAAGTCCATTTTTGTAACTGTTTTTATTATTATACAATAAAGTGTTTATAAATAAATAAATAAATAAATATAAATAAAAGGCTGATTCTGCATATATAAACGGATGGCATTTTTTACAAAGCTAAAGCCACCTGCTGTTGTTACACGGATTCGTTATCGACGTAGATAAACAACTCTATATAGCGTTAGCATAAACTCTCTATATCGCATAAAACGCGCTTATCAACGCCGATAGCGGTCCCGTGTAGCGACCGCTGATATGCATGTAGCCTAAATGCGGTGGCATGGACTCAGGTAGTTGTTTTCGTGCAACAAGTCTCACCTCTCACCGCAATTGCTCGGTTCATGCAGCCGCAACCTTGTTTATACGCGTTCCCATTCAAATATTAGCTAGATGTGTTCATGTTCACGTTTCCACTTCAGTTAATACACCTACGTGTGGATGCACTCCTGGTAATTGATGTTGGCTAAGTTAAGGAGGTCATTGGGGAATAGATTTATTAGGGTTTAGAAAAGTGCAAACTTATTATTTTTCTTACCATGTCGGTGACAAACACTGCAGCTAGACTAGGGTTTTGACCGTAGTGAGGGGATACTGAATTCCCAGGGGCAGCATGGTGACAATTATTGCAGTTTGGCTACTCTTAAAATCTCCTTTGCAGCCATTATTAAATGTATATTTTATTTCGTCCTGCAATATGCAAGTGTAAAAAATGCTTTATAATATATACGAGCTTTCTAAACAAAGCTTGACAAAGTAAACCTAAATAAGAACCCGCATGAAAAACAAACTTCATTTAGCATTATAATCTCATAATAAAAACTGTATCATACAAAAACTACGACATCAAAGCAAAGTATGATTTGCGCATGTTCTGAATACGTGAATTGAGCAAAAGCCTGAATTTTCTCTGTCACATTTGAATATTTTCAGAGCAACACTCTGGCCCGGCGTTGGTTTGGGATATAGTCCACTGAATGTTTCACGTTTCAGCTCAGTTTTAGCTTGCCTGGATCCTTGTCAACAGTTATTTTCTTTATAAATCAACTACCTGGCCAAAACAGAGGGTCAGGTAAGTTTATTAAATTATTTTAATTTCAAATGTTATAATGGCACCATAATTATTGGCAAATTCTTATGAAGCATACAATGTGGCACCCTAAGATTCAATTGGCTAAGATTCAAATACAATACAATGACATCCCAGCCGAGATTGAATCCGGGGCTTCGAGTCGTTCTTGTTCTTCGCATATTTGTCTTCACTATTTAATTGGTTATTTTATTTAAATCAGAACAAAATAAATCTGAAAAGGAGATACCTATCTCTGTGTTGGACCTTACACGGGTAGTGCCTTTGACATGCTCATCACGCACCTACAAGACACGACAACGGAATAGTTAATGAATATTTACCCAGCCTACTAAAATATTTGCTAAAATTAGGACTAACTTCATTCTGATCTCTCAGAACTTTACGAAAAATATGCTGGCGTTTTGATTGAGTATACGTTTTTAACGTTTACAAAAAGAGCGGAATTTTTCTTTTTCGATATCTTGACGTGTATATTTTTTGTTCTAGAAGGTTCTAGTGAATTCTTGTTTTCCCAAACCCTGTAGATTATGTATATCTAGCAGATATACATAATGTATTTGCCAATGTTAAGCTTCATTGAGCAGGCCCCGGATCCCTGTTATTGGTAGAATCGGTAATTATCACATATAACATTATGACGTAAAATTTTACGAGCCATTGAAGACAAAAATACTACGTACCTCTTCCCACAGGCCACCTTCTTTTAGCAATGTATTATAGTTTTCTATGGGTAACCCCAAAATTAAGTGTTGGTAACACTTAACACCGAACATTAGCAAATAACAATCCTTTCAGGTTATGTAGTTCTACCGGACGCATGATTCACACAAGTCGCATAGCTGAAATCTTGCCGAAACATATTAACAGATACATCTAAAATCTATAAACGCACACATTTAATCTTTATCACATGAGATTCAGGAAATAAATTTAAAAAAACTTTTTGGCAAATGCAAAAATATCATCATCATCAGCCAATACTCATCCACTGCTGGACATAGGCCTCTCCCAAGGAGCGCCACAACACTCGGTCCTCGGCCTTCCTCATCCAACCACTACCCGCCACCCGCCTAAGGTCGTCAGTCCAGCAAAAATATGCAGGCTATTAAAATCTGGCATTTTCATCAACTCTTTATCATAGAGCGCAAAGTGCGCAGCTCGTTACATAATTTACATTTATAAAAGCTCCAACTGAAATGCATCTCCGTGAAAAGTGGGCAGAGTAACGACAATAGCCAACAGCCATCCTTCTAGATCCTTCCACGATTCTGGACACGTATGTCTACTTTCTGTGTATGCTCGCCTGCACCGCTTGACTTCATAGCTCCGTAAGGGGCGGAATACACGACCGGTATCAACCGTTTTATACATGCGTTTTAACACAAGATTTATGTGTAACACAAGAATGAAGTTGGTTTCGGTGTTTTAATTATGTATTTGGAGTTGACAAGGAATCAGGCGACCATCAACGTGGTTTGATTGTACTAAAAGGAAATTATGACATAGAAGAGCTTATTTCTAAAGAATTAATTAGTACGGTGGCCTGCGCCTAAAAGTATACAGGCGGAGTTTTTAAAATAGCGATCTCAAGCTCACATGCTGCTCAAGCACATCCACATAAACACCACTGCTACACACATCACACACAACACGTCCCCGGATTTATAATAGATGTAGCTGGTCCCTTCATCATCAGGGATCGCTATTTTAAAAACTCCGCCTGTATACTTTTAGGCGCAGGCCACCGTACATGGCAGATTCAAACCTACGGCCCCACGAAAGAGAGCCGAGAGCTTATTCCTTACACCACCACGACTCACAATATAAATTATTAAATCACTTTGAGTTCTAATGTACTACCTATTTATTTTCTTTTCTGTTTGTGAAACTGTTTCTGTTTGGATGCAATAAAGAGTATTTTATCTTTTATCTTATCTTATATTTACCTTTTAATTTTTATTTTTTAAATAATTGTGCAGTAAAATGATGATATACGGACGTGTATTGCTGCCCTAAACGGATTTGTTGTGCCTCCGGATTTTCGCGTATATCCATCTCCACAATCCCGTCATAGCTCGTAATGCGAAGGCGTAGAGTTGAAATTTGAATGAAATACTGAGTTTGATTTGTGACAGTGTTAGAGGGTCATATTTCTTTGTAAAATCAAGTGCTCAAAGACTGAAAATGTTTTATTTGAACTGTAATATTCACGTTTATTCTGGTAAAGAACTCTTTGATATCAATAGTCAATACTTATGTGAATTTTTTCAGTTCAGCCACTACTATACAGCGTGTAGCACGTAGCCTAGTAAGGTTAAAAGGGGTTAATCAGATGGTTATTCTAGACGATTTTACGCCTTTGCAAAAATGGACCTCACCCCTATTCCCAACTGCAACCTATCGATTGTGACTCCCAGAAATTTCACTATGACTGTCCCTTTGATTTTATTTATTTCATTCATATTAAATAATATATTTTCGACACATAGCTCCTAGGTATAAAATATTATCACACATGGCGCGTACCTAGAGCGAAATGAGAAAAAAGCTTTATTATTCATATCAGTGTGTCTGTCAACCCGCCGCCTGTATCATGAATATCATGTCACTACAAACATAGCTTGGATTACACTTTCTTTATATTATATTATAATTTGCTTCCAACCCTAGACGCTGAAACCTGGGTGCTATAAGTTTCACTTGTCACAACCATAATGTGTATTAAGTGATAGTGTCTGGGATGTGGTATCTTGTAAACGGTTGAAGAATATGTTTAATTTATCGAGTGTGTAAAATAAAATAACATACAATACAATACAGTATAGCTTTATTGAAAAAACACACAACATACATTAAATAACAAAAGGAGTAAGCACAATAGGCGGCCTTATCGCTAAAAGTGATCTCTTCCAGGCAACCTTTGGTGAATGAAAGACTTATGGAGTAAAAGAGGAAGGTGTACACGTATTGCATTCACATAAGACGTTCAAAAGTAAGGTCGCCCCCCAACCCGTTGGACTGATGATCTGCGGAAGGTAGCGGGAAGCCGCTAGATGCAGATAGCGAGAGAGAGAGTTCAAAAGTAATGAGTTATCTATAATTTCAGGTTTAATATTGATGGCATCAGGTACTGTGTTAATAATTATGGTTATCTTTATAATCATATCCAGTGTCCAGCTAATTTACCGATACAGAGTCTGGTACAGAATGCAGCCCGTCTGATGAAATGCAATTACACAAACAAACAAACTAAACATTAAGACTATTCATCAATGTCAAGTCAGCACTTGTTATCATATCGGTATGACACAATCTACCTCTATTGATGCCGCGATTCCCTTTATCAATCATTTGGTAGACGCGTGACAAATACTCCGTCGCCACAGATGCAGCACGCGTGAAGGGATGCGGCCTGACCGCCTAGCATATGGTGTTCATTACGACTATAAAGGCAATAAGTTAATTAAACGGCATGGAGGCACCGTAGCTTAGGCGATAGTGAAGCTGCTTCCAAAGCTTGGGGCCGCGGGTTCGAATCCCGCCCAGGGCAAACATTCGTGTGATGAGCACGAAACATAGGTTCTGCCTAGCTTGGGGTCGGATGGCCGTGTGTGAGATATCCCCACATATATGTATTTATTATTCTATTTATTTATTTAATGCCCCATAGCCAGTGCAGTGGGTCGGCATCGGAACGGTGACGCGGCGCCAATGTGCAAAGTCAAAGTCAAAGTCAAATGTTTTTATTCATCATGTAAATATATATTTTTTTGATGAACGTCAAAATTTAAAGTAAACTAGTCTCCGTTCGGATAAGGGGGGACTCTTTCTGCAATTGGAAGTCCATATCGTTCTGGAGTGGAGACCACGATTAGGCAAACGTAGTGTAGGACACCCTCCGGCTAGATGGTGTGACGACTTGCGACAGGTGGCTGGTAATGATTGAATGCGGAAAGCCAGAGAACGCATCCAGTGGTATATATATGCTTTGTGAGGTGTACGTCCAGCAGTAGACTGCTATAGACTGATCATGATGATGATAAAGAGACAGAGCGTCGGCCAACGTTGAGTGAGTGACGTCATTACCCGCTTCCTAGGGTGTGCACTATCGCATAATTATACCCGAAAATGAAATCAGAATTTCAAAATTCATGAAAAAAAATTATAGTTTTTCCAAATAAACTATGTTGCACACGTGACTTTTTACTATGGAGAATGACTTTTTTTTCGCGAATTTAGAATCTCTGATTTCATATTCGGGCTTAGATATACCATGCTGCGCATGTAGGTTTCGGCTTAGTATACCTTTTTGCAACACCCTGTATATTTGAAGCCCGCCATCGGTAATGAAATTCGGCAGGTATTATACATGGTGGTGCCCCTGATATAGGGCTTGTGGCTGTCTGATAGCGAGGCGCGGGTAGTGGGCGCCCAACAAGGGTTTGACAGCTTATGACTATGACTAATATCCCAAGTAACATTTCATTCGAGCTAAGGTTGTAAGAAATGCCTTTAGGTTTTATAAGGGTTGTGAAAAGGTTAATGCTTTGCTATCTGGTCATATTGAGTACTTGAGAATGATTACTAAGTCCTAAAACTAATTGTTTATTAATACAACCTTGTAGCTGCTGATAAGAGTTTATATTAACGTTATTTTAACATGTATTTCAGGAGCATATAGTTCTAGGATCTTATAGTTGTCGTAGACTCCTGATTTACTTCTAGAAAAGCTAGCATTAATGCTAAAGTGAGAGCTTAAGGTTAAATTTTTAACCTTGATACAACCATAAAGTTATGGAATATTTAAATTACTTATAAGTATTTTTTAAAACCTATCTTAAACCTTTAGGTTGATAAGAGTTGTCTAGGCAAACAAATTAGGACTACTTGGTGAAAACCAAAAGCATTAAGCACTGGCTATGAGCTAAAGGCATGATTTAAGTCCTACAAGAATATTTTAAAGCTTTAGAGGCATCCTCAAAATATGTTTAATGCTTTTTAGTAATTTCCTAACGACCGCCATATTTTTTCACTGAAATAAAAAAAAAACTTACCAAAAAGATACATTTTAATTAATAAGGGAAAATTCAGTAGCGTTTCCTATACTATTCCAAATATATGTTTTTTTATATAGACAGTACTTTTATTTCTAATATAAATTTACACCAAACATAAAATTTTATCTATTTTTTTTAATTAAAATATCTTCAAATTTATCATTTACAAAAGGCCCGTCACTTATACAGAACTATTATCCGAAAGTATCACAATAAAGTGCTAGTCGCACAAGGTTTTCATATTTCCTGTCTTCAGCCTAACTACTTACTATATTTTGTATTAATACAACACTTACAAGTTAGCCATTTTGAGTCTTGGAAAGTGTCAGGTAATGGCGCCATTTATTATAATTATTATAAAATCTTACACAGAAACATTTTAAGACCCGAGATTCCTGGGAAGGCATTACAAATATCCATCAAATATGTTTCAAGTTATAGTAGAGTTACATCCAGGACTAATTTAGAACTTAAAAGCTGTCTTCCAAGGTTATGTTAACGTTAAATTAAGGTTGTGAAGGTTTTATTTAGGTTCTGTGTAAGTTGTTCAAAAGGTTCTGGGTTTGAGCTATAGGTTTTGCTGTAGCTCTCAGAAAGGTTCTAAAACGTGGGCCCTTTTTGCACTCAGGAGGTTAATATAAGGTTAATATAAGGTTATCGAGCCTTCTAAGTCTCACGAGTTGATTTCCATACAAAGGTTCTAGAACCTTTTCAAAACCTTTTTAAAACCAAAAATGTTACTTGAGCTGTGTAGCGATTTTGATCTTCATTATTTTAGTAACTGTAGGAGTTACTAAAATTATTTATTGTTTAATAAATATGGTTCTTACTGGAGGATATTTTGCTTTTAGGAGTATTTTATTAGATTTAAAATGTTTTTCTACGGTAATGGAAGCTTAAGTCTAGTAATTTAGTCATTTCTGTACTTATATCTAATACACATACCAACAGATTTCATTAAATTTAAACACACGTCATACTAATGGAATTATTTTTTGACCTAAATAATTATCAAACCTGTGCGAAAATACACATTAACGATATTATTCAAACCGTACAATGTTAAAATACTCACTCACATGTAATCTAAGAGATTAAACTCTACATGCGAATTTCATCGTGATTACATTAAGCGGGCTCTGTCAAATAATTTGCACGCGCATACGTGGAGCTATAGGAGGGTTACTCCATAATGTGTAATTGTATAAGTTTTTAGTTTCTAATTTATTCCCGAGATGGCGCTGTCTAACCAATTCTACATCTCGGTATGGTTTGGTTTAGGATATATCGTAAAAGAGTTGAATGTATTTTAATCGTTACCTACTGCAAAAGTGAATAAACGTGTCAAACAAAATAAAGTGAAGTTATCAATTACCTAACCCGCAAGAAATTAAACAATACTGACGGAAAACAAATGAACTAGGCCTGTCGTTCAATCGGTACGTTTAATACGAGCATAGACTAATACACTTATCCCCAAATTCATAGAGGTTTTTGACACTTTACAATAGGACATAGGTTTAAAATTGACGTTGTGATGTACGAATTTCATCTTTTTGACTGACGTAAAGAGTCGAAACTCGTGTGTTTCAATGTCAATTTTAACCTTGTTTTAAATTTACAATACGCTCTATGAATATGAAGGTTAGTCTTTGATACGAGATGGAGTCGTGGCTCGCGCAACACCGCTCTGAAATTTCATTTTTCGTTATGTAGAGTGACCCCATAGCGCCGTACCACGGCGAATGTAATAATGGCAGTCGCTATTATACGCGCGTAGTAAAACGTACGGCTTTATTCAATTTGTCTTCAATCTCTCTAGGAATTTAATTTGGATCGTGTGCTGCCTTGACGTGGTAATTGAGAACATCCCGTTGATTAACAAAACCCATTCATTAGGTTCGTTTTACCGTACTTAGTAAATTCACTCAGTATTTTACTGAGAAGATTTCGCTCTCAGAAATAGAATTAGACGAACGTTTTTTTTTAATATTTTGAAAAAATACAAATAAACATAGAACAACGCGGACTCGGGTATGCAAATAAATTATAAATAGGTAAATAGGTTTAAACTTTTTTTATATAGACTTCACACACCACAGCAAGCCAGTTTCTTATTTAATACCAAATTAGTAAAAAATCCAAAACAGCCAACAATTCAACAACAAAAAAGAATTACTCACCTGAACTCGAATAAATAATTCATACTTACACAGAATCCGGATTTTTGCATAAAGTTCCCGCAATCATTAACGGGTCCCTTGGCAGTTGATCGCTTCCTGAATAGACCTAAACGAGGACTCCGGAGACGGCGCAATCTATCATCATACCCAACTAGACGTTATAATGACTCAATCGCTATATTACACACGGGAGTTCAACAAACCAGAAAATTTCGCTTATGAATAATTCCAAATTGCACATACGCTCTCATACGCTCGCCCAATTTAACGTTGTATGCGAGCAACAAGTCCGGTTATTGTTTCTGAACAAATAATGAACAATGCAGCTACTTTGTGCTGCGCAAAATAGTTTATACTTAGGTACTTTTGTTGTAATAAATTTCGGGCTTCGGAGGGTTACTGTACCTTGGTAACAAGGCTAGCTTGACTTGTAGAAAGCTGTCTTGCAATCCACACTTTTAATACAACGACATAACGTCGTCGCGTCGTCGTCGTGGTTAGCGCTGAAACAGCAGGGCTTCGAAACTTCGTTATTCTAGAGCTAAAGTGACCCCCCTGACTGGTGTTTCGCGAAGTGTACTTAATTGTAGCAAAAACTCCGCGCTTTGTCTTTACGCGATGAAAATCAGGAAATGGAGGGATGCAATTTGTAAGGAAAATTGCTACTACTGTGATATATTAGGCGCTCCGCTCACTGCACTAGAGTCGAAGCGCCTTCTATAAGCCAGCAGCCCAGTTAGACGATCACTGAAGAAGTTGAGGCAAGACACATTCCGCTGACAGTTAGAGATATTTTACGATTACCTACTTACATGAAAAAAGCGGCCTTATATAGAAGACGGTAAGAAAGACAAATGCTATCTTACGACTTCGACCAAGTACAATTAGTATCTTCAGCAGAGTATCCATTATGGAACACGTCTGCGCTTATGAGCGATCGTTTAGAAACAAGAAAGGTCCATTACCACAAATGTGTTCGCACTAACACAGGAACAGGAATTGCTACGAGTTTTTAAACGTACACTGGAGTGCACTCAAGCGGGATCTTTTCAACTATTTTTGTGCACGTGTAATTTTTCTAATGAAAATTTATCGACTTATAAAATTTTGTTGCGTCATGTTCATGTTTCAGAAAAAAAACTGAAATTCTCTATTTTGTTGTTTCAAATGTTTCGTATATTTTGGTATTTATATTACTATTATTATTTCCGACTGGTCTGAGAAGTCACTCTATATGACGAAAAGTTTAGTTTCCGAGCGCTGCTGCGCGAGACATGACTCTATCTCGTTGTGAGGTACACCATATACAATGTATATGTCGCAGCCGGATCGTATAATCCGCCGCATTACATTACGGCTGGCCGCATTACATGACAGGGCCGCTTTGTAATGCGCCGGATCAACGTTTAGCCGGATTGAATACGGCTGAATGAAATTTCGGCGGATTGTATTCGACGTCGTGCGTCCTTCAATATGGCTGGCCGTAATGTAATACGGCGAGGAATTAGCCGCCACTTTGAAAGTTTTTAGTTTTCATTTTTAACACTCGTGGCGCTGCCTGAAATTACAACAACAATGGCGTCGGATGCAGTTCACGCGATACAAAATTGCGAACATATGAGTGTTTTAAATGACGAAATCGTGATAAATACGTTAGTGGACAGTGACTTTAAGAACAATTTTAACGTGCAGTTAAATATTTTCTATTCCGTTCAATGTGGGACAGTGAAGAAAACATAAACAAAGGACCGAGTTTCGGAAGTTATAATGCACGTCAAAACAGGTAAAGTGACCATGGATTCTGGAAATTCCACACAATATTACTGGGGCAAAAAATATAATATCATGAATGTGGCCGGCAAACTGTCTTAGATCTCTACATATAAATGATTATTTCATTATATTGTTGTAAATAGCATAGTATTTTGAAAAAACGTTACTTAATTCTAAAGCTAATTATTTTATTTACTATATTAGTGTCTATGATAATAATTCTTGACTAGTAAAAAAAATCGTATGAAGAAACCTATGAGTTATTAATAAAAAAGTTTTTTTTTTCAAACGTTGTTTTTTTTGTTTTATAAGTATGGTCATGGTCAACCTACAATTTCAGTACACGTACGATATGGCTAAACGTGGGCCGCCGTATTAAACAACGTATGGAAAGGACAATTCGGCTAAACGTTGATCCGGCGCATTACAAAGCGGCCCTGTTATGTAATGCGGCCAGCCGTAATGTAATGCGGCGGATTATACGATCCGGCTGCGACATATATATCGCAGGCATCTGGTTTATTTATTTATTTATTGGAACACAATACAGAGAGTTAACAATACATGAACAATATTACATATAACACAAACACAGAAAACAGTTAACACTCCAAAAAATATGTGTCTACAGCATGCAAGTAGTAGTTAACTAGGTACATTTAATTATTATATTTAACATATTAATTATATTAATTAATTTAACATCAGATTACATTTTTAAATATTAAAAAAGTAAAAATAATAATATATAAGTAAGAAATAAAATTTGATTCAGATTATTATTAAAATTAATCTCCTGTTTGATTGAACCTTAGTTGTATGACTAGGCCGAACGTTGATTGCACAAACGTCACAAAACGTCCAACTAGTTAGCTGACTTAAAATCAGTCAGGTGGTGAACAAAACAAACATGGCGTCTAACAGCTAACAGCTGACACACAAAGCACCTATATTGTTAGTTTTTTGCAAATAAATTAGCTTTAAAGTGCGTTATTTGTGTTAAAACAGTGTGACAACGTGGATTTACCTATCAATACGCCGCGGGCGGATAGTTTCAAAGAAAAAAATGTGGCGAAACTGGATAATTATGAACAACAATATGAAGGTACGTTTATTGTTATTGTTTAGTTAATTTGTGAGATAAGGTCATGTTCACCCTAACCAGACATTACAAAGTTGCTATAATAGTATAGCTGGGATATATATGGGATATAGATCCCATTCAACGACTTCGCTGAATGACGTTCAGTCAAGACGTCGAACGTTACAATAAACGACTTGACGAGTTGTCCTTTAGTCATACAACTGAATAGCGCCATCCAATGAACGGGCTAGTGGTTCAATCAAACAGGAGATTTAACCAGATGCCTGCGACATATATAAACATGCCGATTGTACGACAACTTTCGTTGGTTCGTTTTTCGTCAGTATAGAGTAACAACTCCCGAGTCCGCGTTGTTCTATGGAGTAAAACTCCAGTAGCGGGTATACCGATTCAAATGAGGTTTCCTTTGTTGTATGATCAATAATAACCATATACCTATTTCTTGGAACATCTTCGATGATATCAACTTGAACTCGTAACACTTGTGGCACATCCCGAGGCTTCATATAGGTACAATCATTATGTATTATATATACATAGAGGTACATATATACGACTAGATTATCAATAAAGCTTTCATGTCAAAACCTGATACGGGTACCAATGAGTAGGTATCAAGGAACTGATACAATATTACCTCTAACATACAAAGGACCTCTGTCTACCATTACCACGGCAACTAGACTGCTATCCGATTCCAGGAAGACTGCCTGTTGTCTGGATTGGCAAGCCAATTTACCTGGGGCTTCTAATTCAATGTTTGCAGCGATGAAAATGTCACTTGCACGGTAGCATCATGAGATTACAATGAAAGTGAACCATTTATAGAAGAGATAGAGATGCCTTTGTCAATTGCAAATATGTATATTGTTGGAAACCTATTTTATTGTGTCACTCAACTAATTTATATTAGGTACCTATTCATGAATACAAACCAATTTTTCAAGTGATTTTCTCAAGACAACTTTGGAGTGGAATTATATTTTTGACCATATGTTTGAGATAAAGCCAGCTAAAATAATCCGCGTCATGTCAAATACAAAAGGAAGCCGCCGGGAATTAAGTCCATCCGTTTCAGAGCCAACGTAGCTACCAACAAACCCGTAGACATACCAGACACACACGTCAAACTCACAAAAGTCCTCTTTTTCGCACATGCGTTGAAAATCCATACAAAATGTCGTAAATGTAACTTAAGATGCCACTTATGTTGCGTTTATGAATAACTTACATCCCCAAGAGTCTAATAAAATCCGGCGAATATTCCACCTTTGTCATCAAATTATGTTTCCTCTGAAGCCAGTCACGTTTGTCAACGATGAACCGACGACGGATCCCTAACGAACGTTTACTTTGACGACACATAAGTATACCTCGGTACAGTCAATAACACGGATTACTTCAGGTTTCCTCTCTTGAATAATACCAAAGATTAATACAGGTTGTTACAAAAATATACAAGGTATAAGTACTTAAGTGAACCGAAAAGGGGTGACAGCTCAGCTAGTCATTCTGAACATCTTTTGGGCTATTTCTTTTGGAAATTCATCTAGTAATAAAAAAATAAAAAACCGACTTCAAAAATTACTAAAAAGTAAGAAATAATTAATAATAGCAGGAACTGTTCTTTTTTTATGTAGGTGCGGTGACAAAGGAATCTAAAGAAATATGGCACCAACTTCAAAAAAGAACAGTTCCTGCTATTATTAATTATTTCTTACTTTTTAGTAATTTTTGAAGTCGGTTTTTTATTTTTTTAAATTATTGTTTTATTTTATTGTTTTTAGTTTATTTGCAATTATAAATTGTCACTCAAAAGTAAGATGCAAATGATACCATTTCGTCCTACTAGTTAATACGAATCATTCAAGCCTAAGCACGAGGTAGTTGCTATATACCGTTGAGTAGTTCCCTTCACTGGCTTCCGTTTCCATCATCAGATCAGGTCAAGGTCACTATCATATTTTTTAATTATAAGAACTATATTTACGTTCTAAATTTCATTAGAATCGGTTAATAGGTGCCCAAAATGGAAATTCATACCCTGTTTTACCCCTTTATAGACCCTTGGAGATGAAACAAAATTCTGAAAAAAAATGGGACCACCTGGGAGCTTACCTAATACATCAAAAAAAGAATTTTCAGAATCGGTCCATAAACGGCGGAGTAATCGGTGAACTAACATAAAAAAATAAATAAAAAAAAAGATTTCGACGAATTGAGAACCTCCTCCTTTTTTTGAAGTCACCTGACCAACAGAGTGCCTCTGGAAAAGGAACAATTCGATTCGATTAGAAGATTTTGTGATTTCATTCATCGCTAGGTACTTACAATGATTGTGAGTAGGTTGAAATTAAAACGGTTTGACAGCAACACATCTACAAATCCACATACTCTCGACCAAGATTACGATGTTACTCAGCTTATGCAAAAATTTATGCGAACAGTTTTTGCTTTATTTTTACACCACACCATCTTGTTAATCTAAAGCTATATTATATATTGTTAATGTATAACCCCCTTATTCATAAAAAAGTTACTGAACGGATTAACTATTGAACTGTTCTGTCCCTCTCTGACAGAGAACAATTTGTTCTTTGACAGAGAGTGACAAAACAGTTCAATAGCTAATCCGTCCAGTAACTTTTTTATGAATAAGGGGTTAGGGTATAATATCTAAAGGTATATTGTATATTGTTAGTCTACGGCTCCGTGGCATAAATCTTCAGAAAGCATTAAAAATTCCTGAATATGTTACGTAGGTAACCACATTTTTTTTTACGTGTAAGTACTTATACGGTAAGTCCTCCTAATAGCACAATCGTGAAACATTCGTGATGTCCGCTGAACTGCGTCTCCGGTGACCCGTCATGAATTTTTTACTCGCTACCTTCCCTATTGTTCTTGCGTGTGTACCTCAGCTCTACGAGCGTCCGTCTGTCTGTCATTGTTAGCGTTTCGTTTGAAGTTTGAAAGAAAAAGAAAGTTTGTACCTATCTTAAAGTGTTTTAGAATCTATAAAAAATTTAAGAAATAAAAAGTCGTAAACGATAGTCTTCAATAGTTGGTTCTTAAATGTACATTACCGACTGGTCAAAACCCTTTCTGTCCTACTGTAAATGTAGTTTACAATTTGGTAGAGTACTAAGATGAATGAGTCAGCTTCTAAGTAACGTAACTGTCATATAAACAAATGCAACCGTCGCCGCGTCATCGTAGGTACAGTACTACAAAGCTCGATCACTGTTCGGTTGTGTTTTCATTCTTTCCGAATTTCTACAAACTTTCATTTTGCAAAGGAGTCACTTCAAAATCAGTGCAACGGGAATTTTACAGTTGGCTATGAAATATTATATTCTTTTGTTACCGTCAACACGACCGATTTACCGGGGTGGGTCGTTTCAAGAATGTGTTCTCAGTGTACCTTTGATATTTGACCCCGTCGGACGGAATCCTTTGACCTTTGTCATATTCGAGCTGGAGGGAAATCACGGGGATTTAAGGACGTGTTTCGACAAACATATGACGCAAGTGTACCAAAACTTTTCCTCGACTACTTAATTAAAGTTGTGTACTCGTGTTGTCAAAAAATGTAAGTAATTAATAACAAATTATTATACTTATGAGGCACGTGATTTAGTGTCCCGACAAATTTATAAATCTGTTTCTCAATACATATTACATTCGTCTGCATAAATAGATAATCTAGCTGTTATCTCTTGGAATATGTTACAGTTGTATTTTACGATAGGTAAGTTTTTAAGCATAAGTATTAAGTATAATAATTATGATGACAATTACAAGCCCTATTGTAGATTTTGTGTTTGAATCCGACACGATACGAAAGGTAGGTTAGACAACACAAAAATGGTCGCGAATAAATGTAATAGTTCAAAAATATAGTTGAGCCGCCATGGTCCTTGTTTAGATTCAACTGTTCGCCAGGAGAGTTTTAAGTCGAGGACTTAGTTGGTTCCGGTCGCCATCTTTTGTGCAGTGCTTGTGTCAAATTCGAATTCAATTTCTGTTACTGTGGCCCGGACGTGCCCGGGCATAGGAGGCATTCATTGCTGGAGCATCCTGTATCTTTGCAAAACAAATGTGGATTCTTTGCTGTAAGTACATAACTCTTTATAGTACCAATATAATTATATTATGAACGAAAAAACAGTGCCTATGTAACGTCACGTATGTTTGTTAATAAAGTATAAGTCCAAAATTTATGCGTCCTTATTCCTGAGTGAGTGTTATAATGTAATCATGGTACGTAACTACTTTTTTAAAAAAGAAAAAAAAAATTATCGCAAAAATCTTACGAAAAATACATTATAATAAATGAAACGAAATCTAGAATCCGTCCTGTTATAATTATATCTGAAATAAGTTAAAACCCAAATGACTTAATAATAATTTCCACTGGTTCCACATAATATTATTTAATTGCCAACACAGCCCACACGATCAAAGAGAAAATGGGATGCAAACCGCAATACTTATCACAAAACGTTTGTATCATATTCAATTAAAACGCTACCATCTAAAATATGCAACCTGTACAATTAATTTATTCATATTTATGCTTTATTTCGTTAACGAAGCCATTTTGTTGTCCTGACTTAATTAATTGGTATTACTTGGGCATCATAATAACCTCAAGAGAGGCGACGATACTAAATTGATCATTCCGTTGGGATTTCACTTTAAATTAATTGGTAAATTTTGCTACACAGATATTTAAAACCCTTGCAGAGGAGGAAAGTAATTTATTGCGGGAACATTGCGAACGGGAAAAAAATGCAAAAAATCGACGAGCTGAAAAGATTAGTCAAATTTAAAAGGCAACAGACGCTATTTTCGATGTCAACAGATGGGAGAAGAAATTGGAGTGAAATTAAATGGTACGGTTATATTTTTGTCATTGAATTTATGAGATTTGGGTATTGTTGTTCGTGAGGACTTTTTAGAACCGGCCAAGTGCGAGTCGACTCGAGCGAAAAGGGTGGCCGAATGTATTATAAATACGAGTAGTATATACATAGTTAGTCGTAATACAATAATTGTAAAATTTAATAATAGTTGGTACGAGTGATTTCATCGAGAAAAACCCCTATATGTGGGGTCAAATGTCAATATTCTAGAAATGGCGGCCAAATGTCAATATTCTAGAAATGAATTTTTCCTGTACCTCCTGCGGGTTGACTGGCAGAAAACGCTTTTAGCATTAAGTCCACCCTTTGTACTTTTATTTGTAATATTTGTACAATCAATTCAATAAATAAATAATTATGTGAGCTCTCTAATAGCAGTAGGTTACCATTTACTCAAACACAATTATTTACGTACTACTCTTATAATTATTACTACTAGTAGCTGTGACTATGTTCCAATAATATGAAGTTTAAAGCAATTATAGGGGAGGGTAACTTTGATGTGAACTGAGAGACAGAAATACTTCAACTGGGATATTTGCGGTAAACGTTCAGTTTCTCTTAGCCTTTTTAGGAGTGATTTGGTACTATTGTCACTGGAACTTTTTCATTGCTCGCGAATGTATAGTAAGTAGTAGAGTTGATTTAAATGCAAATTTGCCAGAATTATTAGTAAAAGTGCTTACTTCTTTACCATCTTTTACTATTACTATAATTTATTTTCAAGTAGGTACATTATCAGCAAAATGCGGACTTCTATATCGAATCGGGTTTAGGTTTAAACGTTTATTCTCATAAGAACATAATATACATTTGTTCACTTAAAATGAGATAGTGAGATAGTATAGCAGCAGTTTCAATATCATAGCAAACATGTGTTATTCTTATCATGTTAGCTAACAGTTGCTACAAAAGTTTATATGTAAGACTTCGCATGAACCTCCCTAGAGGAACAACAGCATCGTATAGTTGCTTACAAAAGCATATGTATATGACAGAGTTTATCCAACTAAAGGAACTATGCACAGTTCCAACGTTTGCATTCCAAATAGCGACGCGTCTTCGCGTAACTCGCATTCTCAGGTAATTAACAACTCAGATTGTACCTACTTCAAATATACATAACTACGAGTTGGTTCAAGTAAGACGGTTCTAGAGTGAGAGGGTAGTGAACCCAAACAATACAGGGTAGGTTAGGACCCAGGATAGGCAGGAACCCTGGATTGTGGTGGCGCTCATATTGAGAGGCCTATGCCCCGCAGTTGACTATTAGAGGCTGTGTGTGAGTATGTCTCGTAGTAGTAGTTTGTAGCATAGCCCCAAAATGAGTAGTCTGATATGAATACGTTTTTCTTGTAGCTTATTTAACATAATAAAGTCTTCTCCATCGTTATGAAGATGGCCCGAAACGTAATAAGTGTTCCAACCGTGGCTTTCGCCGCCTTCTCCTGTGTCAAGTAAATTAGTAACTCCAATGAAATGCAAATGGAGGCAGCGCGACGCGTAGAGAAATACTGTTGGAAACATTTGAGCATCTGCAAATAGGCGGGATCGGTTGGGTTGCAATTTGCAAAGCCGAGGAATAATAAAGGACATTCCGAGCGCCGAGGAAATGATGGCTGCGTTGTTTTGTTACTCGCAAGATGTTTAGCTGTTTCAGTTTAGTTATATACCGACTTATACGTAGACTATTGCTTTTTGGTTTATTTGTCTGAGTTTTAGACTTTTTTGTACCCATACAGGGTGTTGCAAAAAGGGTATAAGGGTGTGACTCAGGGAGTCAACAACTCGGGGGTGAACAACTTTTGTTTTTTTAAATTTGCGAACAATATGCAGCTTAGTACCTATGTATACCCTTTTTGCAACAACCTGTATATCTTTAATTTACCGAAGACTAAATCTAACTTTAAAATCATTTCAGTATGATAAATCCAGCAAATTTTGACTGCACAGGAAAGAAGTCTAATTGATGGAAATGATGAAGGATGCTGTGGAAGAAGACACCAGCTCATCAATCACCTCCGGGCGACGAGTGCTTAAATCCCGAACGCATTTATTGTCTAGAAAATTACAGTTTGTGATGAAAATTTGCAACCGGACACTAGCGTAATAAATTTCATGGTCCCGTAATTTCGTGGCATGATTTACGTTATGGTTTCAGCAACACAAAACAGTTTTTGCATTCGACCACTTTAATATGTATGGGTAATTGTGCGCTTAAAATAACATTTAATGAGCAGTGACGGAAATGTGCGCGTTAAACTAATTTCATCCTAACTAATATTATAAATGTGAAAGTAACTGTGTCTGTCTGTCTGTCTGTCTGTCTGTCTGTCTGTCTGTCTGTTACTCTTTCACGCCAAAACTACTGAACGGATTTGAATGAAATTTGGTATACATACGGTCTAGACCCTGGGAAAGAACATAGGCTACTTTTTATCACGGAATTCCCACGGGAAAACTTTTTAAGGCGAAGCGAAGCGCGCGGGGACAGCTATAATATAATATTTTTATTACATATTCTAAAGTACCTAGGTAATATTGCAAACTTTATGCATGGTCGAAGAGTAATACTACTGCATTTTTTATGTAGATGTCGTCCATAAAAGCAAGAACATTTCCACTCGTAATATTTCTCTTGTGCAGAGTATCTATTTAAACAATTAATATTCATCTACGGTATGTTTAAAACTCGACCTCAACGAGTAAAACTTGATAAGTTCACTGCAAACGCGAGTATTAGTGGAAAAATCAATGCGCATTCATTTCCAATTAGGAAGTTAAAAAAAGAAAAGCAAACCTCGATCTGACGACTTGACGAACCCGAAATAGAGTAGACGGAAAAAAACTTACGAAAATGACCGCGAAGTGAAGAGTAGTTTTCAAAGGATCGCCTCGCTTTGTCCCGTTGCGCTATTTCCTATATTTCCATCGACCACCCCAAGTTTAATGGTTTGTACGGAGATCGATTGCAAAGCGACTGTATTTTTATTTCGTAGTAAATTTTCAGTTCGTTTAGTTCGAACCGCGAACCGGTGCATAAAGGGGGGGGAAAGAACTACTTCGATCAAATGTTGGGGAAACTTGGACCTCCCCGTCGGTTAATCGCATATAACAACTCCGTTCTGTCGTCTCAGTCCACTGCTCCTTTTGTAGTATTTTTTATTTACTCTGAAAACTTGGGCGAGTTTATTTTCGCGAGCGCATTTGATGGCGAACCCTCATCCCACCGCGTCGCTTTATATCCGCCCCGTGACTGGCAGTTTTCTTAATAACTTATCGTTATGATTACGTAAAATTTTACTTAAGCATTTTTGCTTAATTTTTGGTCTGGGTTTGAAGTTATTTATAAACTAAGAACAAGACTACGTAATAATCACATACTTAAAGAATGAAAACACGTGGATGTGTGGCCCCTTAAAGTTAGTGGGGTGGCGGCACCTTTCACCTGTATATTATTATTTTCCTGTTCTGCCTTTATCGTGGCATATTTATGTACACAATAGGTTTAAATATGTTTGTATATATTAGGGGTATTTTAATGGATAGAATATGACCATGGATTAGAGTATGACAATGCTGAACGTAACAAAGTATATTTTTAATTATTTTTGTATGTAAGTACTAAGATTATGAATGAAACAACATAAATAAATACAAAATGCGCCGTGTGTTTTGTTTATACAATAAAAACTAGAGTAGGCGGAAACTAAAGCGGATATAGCCAGGGTAACCTAGAGCAGCCAATAGATTTTCTACAAACTTCTATGTAGAGTCCTAAAAGTAACAGTAGGTTTTCGCAGACTTAATAGAATAATTAAGGTGACTCCAGATATTGCCGTTATGGCACTTCAACATCTACACAAGTACCAGGCAACTACAATTCAAAGTAATTTATGTTATATAAATTGAACAGATTGATAGCGCAATATAAGGAATATCTTTCAGTCGGGTACAAAAGGATCTTCCCCGAGTGACGTATCAACTGTACGTTGCATAAGTCCGAAGTACCCTGGGCAGCCATTGACTTACAATTAATTTGAGTGACATTTTGACAACACGATAATATACTTTCGAAAAAGTACTAGTTACTACCTATGCAACATGGTTTTAATAGCATCAACACAACAGCATTTTCAATAAATTAGCATAACTTAAATTTCAACACATTTTCTATAACTTTTATACAATCAATCCAAAGAGGCACTAACATTGGCAAGAAGAACAATCTAATGGACTAGCTTTAATGATAGGTTAAAGTTATATAGGTACTCATAAACAATAAATAAATTAATAAACTCAACAAACCCTTCCCACTATAGTTCCGTCTACTCTGCGCCGCGAAAGACTATACCCAACGCAAGTCTGTTTTAGATTTTAATTATCTCGCTGCCGTTCCTATTGTTATAATTTGCTTGTTTATTGCGATTTTGTACGTTTTCTTTTGTTTTCACTGTGGCTGGATGTGATTCTCCCTGTGCTCGTCGCTGTTCTGAAGGAGCACGAGGCTGCCACTCTGAGCCGGAGTCTCAAGGAGGGGCAGGTTCTCGGCCTCTCCTGCGGAAAGGATTGTGTTTAAAATTCATTTCTCTGCGTGTTTTCCTAGGGATTGTAGGTTTGTGATGGTGGATTCTTGTTTGTGTGGTGTACCGTGGTTTGGATGTAAGTGGAGTGGTTTAGACAGGTTAACCAATGCATTAGAAGTAACAAAATATGCATACAACCCAATACTAAGTAGAGCCCTACTCAACGGAAATGAATGTATGTAAGTATAGCTCTTTTTTTCTTCATTGCACAAAGGACCCCATGATAAAAGTTGTCTAGTCTTTCTATATCAAACCTGTGTATGCAGTTTTTTAGAGCTGTTTATTTTAAATACGAGTAAGTAAGTATATTATAATATCTGAACACCTCTCCCTTTACTCACTTAGCCACTGCTCCACCCAAAGGTTGCCTGGAAGAGATTGTTTCTAGCGATAAGGCTGCCAGGTGTATACTTTGTGCAAAAACAACATTATGAACCAAAAGTTAACTCCAATACTGTTGGCGAAAGTCATTTCATCGTCACGTTTGGACTCAGCAGGACGTCCCTTTACACCCTGTATAAATTGTCAAGTGTAAAGTGTAGCGAAGTATGGATTGCAGGTTTCAGCATTGCATCATCGAAACTGATGAAATGATTATACCCTATATTGATGCACAAACAATCGTTTGGCATAAATTCAGAATGACCCCTTGACTCAACCCTTGTCAGCTGAGTACATAACATCTTTTATAAACACCTTGTATGACAGAACAATATGGCAGATTTAAGACAGAAGTTCGGTGCCGGAATTTCCGTCGAATATTGTGTCCGCACCCTTATTCTAACCGCAGTAGTTACGTTCCTGGCTCACTCACCGATTCTCACAATAAAGTTGATAGCTTCGTTGTCATCAAGCATAGAGAACACGTTCTCTACAGGAATGTATACGTTTTGGGTGTGCTCCAAGAAATCTGCATCTCTCTCGCTCTTGCATGGACGTCTGCAATGTGAAAGAAAGGGAGGGGAAATGAGAATCAGATACATTCATGATTGAGTATCTTAGGCTATGGAACGGGTTGCAGATTGCATACACTGCCGTTACCTAGACTATAACAGTTTGTTATTTACAAGAGACGTTGGTATCTCAGTTCCAGTAGCACTATATTTGTATGTATACCTGTATTTATAAGAGGGATGTTATAAGCTGTATTGTCTTGCCTCAATGGCTACAGAGTCTTACGTTTCTGTGACATACCTACCTAATACAACCTCCATTTATAGTTAAAACTTATGTACAATCGTATATGCATAACATTGTATGAATTTCCCAACAACTTGTATAACACGCAGCTAAGTTGAAAACTTTATATAACATAACATAATCATGTCGTATTTTTTATTTTTTCTTGTGCCAAAGTTTTTCAGCAGCGCACTCCGGGGAAATAAATACATAAAGTTTGTTAGCGATATCATTTACAAACGGAAGATTAAGTCGTAAATTCTTGCCCCTCATTTATGAAGGCTAATCTTAGATTGCGCTGCATTATATTTTCGTTATAATTATTTATTTTACCTCTTTTATAGGCGCAAAATGCCGTTTTCGACAATACTCGTTACTCAATAGAAAATATTATGATATACATGATAATGCAACATGAATTTTCGTAGTTAAATAACGGTCCTGTGCTTATCAACTAAGTATGCACTGTTTACACATATTTTTTTAAAATATCGAAGTATCATACGTAGCAATATGAACTCAAATAGCACTAAATTTAATAGCAATCGAAATAATGTCACTGTATTAGTTACTTATGCATAAAATGTGAAGAAGAAACAAATATTACGAACCTGTAAACGATTTTCTTGATAGGATTGTTTGGTAGAAAGAGATCCACTTCGAAATAGTAGGTTTCAGGATTATCATCGTTGACAAGCACCGTCCACATCATTCTGCCTGAAAAAAAATATGTTTTTACTTAACTTTAATCTATAGATTAACTTTTGTATTAATTGTCGTCTACCACGCGGTAAGGGAGCTGCCCACACGACCGACATTTTGTAGGACAAATTTAATAATCAGTCCGACTTTTCTTTCTTCTGATTTTCTATTATTTCTGTCCTTCTGCAATGTGTTGCACTACTGAAATCACTAAAAGTCACAGCACACGTAACGTAAACGAGTCGCCTATCGCTCGAGCTTGTCCCGAGGTGCGATTATTTATTTTATTTTTATTTTATTTATTAAAACACAAAACGGATTTCAATTAATACATCACAATAACATGATTACGTACTATAAATTTAGATCTGAATTGAAATCCAAAATATGTGTTTACAGCATAATTAATTTAGACAAATCGTGCTTATGCTTAACCTATAGTATAACTAAGCAACTAAAAGACTAACACTAAATAACAAATTGGTTAAATGAAACCAGAAATGGAGAAAAAAATAAAATAATAATAAAATTATCGGTATTTATTTATATCTATTTAGTCTATGCGTCTGAGCGCATCTGCCAGATTACGTTACGATTCCCATTAGTGTGCGTTGCAGTAGGGAGTTTCATACAAAGACCACTGAACGGCTGGAGTTGACACGGTTACGATTCCCTTCCGTGTTAATATGACTGTATGCTGTGATATTAGATTCTAGTTCCCAGCTACAAAAAGTCGTTCAGGAATTGTCAGTCGTACCTATCTGAACCTAATGATTATGTCGAAACATAAATGCCAAAATACACTCCACTTACCACCCCTCCTATCGTAAATTTGGTAGACATTGAACACCTTCTCATAGCACTTCATGAGGAAGTAGTTGATGACGGGCTCGCTCCGCTTGGGGTTCCACTTGTCCCGGACGGTGATGAAGGGCAGTTCAGTGACCTTGCCCGTGTGCTTCTCGAAGCAGTGGTCCATCCAGTCGCCGGCCTTGCCCTCCCAGTTGCAGTCACCTGGGGAGGAAGCGGAGAGGTTATTGGGTATGTGGGAGATCATAGACAGGTCTGTTTTTTAATCTCAGATACTAAATTTACAGATTCTCAACGATTATGATTCATCAACGTATCGTTTTATTGGAGAGACAATCGACTGTGTTGATGAACCGTTCAGAATATGTCAATTGACTGATTAACTGTTAGCCCACAGAATGTTTGTACAAAATAATGTGGGCTAAGAGTTGCATTGGTTAATAAATTATATTTTAAATGTATGTATAATGTATAATGGGATCAAGGCCTTTATACGATTCACACCAAGTTTACACCCAAACATCGTCAGAGATATACAAACCCCTAATATATTAAACCCCTTATTCATAGAAAAGATCGAGGATGTTTTAGCTATTGAACTGTTTTGTCAAAAAACTAATTATTCTTTGACAGAGAGAGACAAAACAGTTCAATAGCTAAAACGTCCTATAACTTTTCTATGAATAAGGGGGATATAGTTTATTATGGCACGGTATGTGTCCGGTATTTCCACTTTGTTCCAATATCCTCAATAGTGAAAACAATAGAAAATAATATGTTAGTCCCAAGATTTAATAAGACAGAACAACAGGACATTGATAGACTATCCACGATGCTGATAAAAAGGGCAATCTAGGGTCCTTGTTTCAGCAAGTCGCAATAACTATGGATGATCAATCACAAAGGGTCCGTTTGATAGACAAGTCACTTCGTAGAAAGGGTTTTTCTTTTTTGTGCTTTTACGTTTTAAGATAGAACGGTCTGCTTCACTTTTCCTACAAATGTTTCATCTGAAACCAGTCCTCACTAAGTAAATATATAGAAGCGAAAGTGAGTGAGTCGTTAAATAATGAATAAATATATTTGGTATATTTTCATTCAACATAAATTGACCTGGTAGCATTTATCGTTGGCCCTTAAGTACTTTCAATTATTTACACAGCGAAAAACTATTATATTGAACCCATCTAACGACAACGATGATAGGAAGCTATTATCACATGAAACAGTGGCCATTTGTAAAAGTTATTTATAGCAAAAGGACGAGCTATAATAATATTTTACAGATAGGAACATTTAAAATATTTTTTATTTTATGATAGTGTTATCCCATTGATCATACCATACATACTCATCAGGTAAACATTGAATTGAAAACCCGACACGTATATGGTGTTATCTCGAATATAAACTTACTGCATTTTTACGGAAAACTTTACTGTACATAGTTGTAGGAAGATTCTAAGGTTTTCTGCAAAAATACAATAAAATGAATAATGGAAGCGACTTCTCTGATCTGACGATGGAAACCTCATTAACTAGCTTCCGCCTGCAGATGGGGTCACGCTTATTTAACGTTTCTAGAGGTGTACCTAATATATAGGTCAAGGGAACGAATATTGAACTCTCGGCAAACCCGGCTATATAAGCTTATTCGTTTAATTTGGCTAGCAAATCTTTCCTCCCAGCTATTTTCGAAACAAATTGTAATAACGTCCTGAATGGATTATTATTAACTTCCTTTTGTCAACCGTATTAGACTCTATTCAATATTGTCGTATTGTGAGCGCTGCCGTTATTATTATGCTAAGTTAAGCCTTTTATGAAATCATTGATTAGGTCTCCTACAATTTAGATCGATATCCCTGGTTCCATTTCTATCATTTTTAAACGATATCGCAAAAATACGAAGAAAATTAAAAAAACAGCGTGATCATGCAAATAATAAAAAGTAATAATAAATGAGCATGAGTATTGTATTAACTTGATAGCACTAGTTCCCCCCCCCCAACGAAATATAAAAATTTGCGGTCACTCTACAGGATTTGCATCGATACGCGTAGCACTAGCGCCTAGTATCGGGCGAACAGTTGGCCCACTAGCAGTCTAAATTGTGGTTCCTAATGGTAAGCGTCCACCTATCGGTATTGTACGTATCGGACCAAACGTATTTTCATAAATGTACGGAGAAACGGCATGCCGATGAATTGGACGCACTTGTGTGAATTTCTATACAAAGAATACTGAATGCGATGTGTCCGTTGCGTACGATCACGATAGGTAGACGCTTCGAAAGTCCGAAACATTGCGACTAACCGTAAACCCTGGCCATGAAGCAGTTGATGATCCGGAACTGGCAGTTGGCGGCGTGCTTCTCGAGCTGCGGCAGCGTGGCGTGGCGCGGGCAGCCCGCGTTGGTGCACGGGAACAGCACTTTATGCGCCAGGGACTCGAGTACCAGCGGCCGGATTGGGGACAGCTCTTTCTGGAATCAATATACCGTCAATAAATAAAAACCTTGTTTATGGGTCAAATGGGTGTTTAAAACATAACTTGACAGATTTATAAGGCGTTAGACAGGGTTTAACATGTATTTAAGTTTTGTTGGTAACACCTTAAGTTTTTTGTTTTTGAATTAATATTAAGTCATAGAATTACCGATCATAGCTCATCACTCTACTAACTAATAGTGGATAGTAAGGTAGGTATAGGGTTAGTATTAAGAAAAAAAGTAGTAGATATGTAGAATAGTGTGTTTTTATGAACCCTTAATACCTTAACACAAAAACAACAACATAATATTACTTATAACACTTATCATTTTCTTTATCGTGAATCATTCATTTTTGTTTCAGATTTTTCATATTGATACTGACATGTTAATGATAAATTTATGATAAGACAAGATAGATAGGTTGTAATATTTCAAACAATATAACTTAAAAATAACAACACTACCTACTAATAAGTAGAACTAATATAATACGCTATATTATACCGCTTTCGCCTTAGCACGTTAATTGATACAAGGAATTGAGTGTCTTCTTTCGTTACTCAGAAATATGGGAACCACCTCAAAGTCTTTAGCAACCTAAATTAAAAGCCAAACATCTTACATAATAAATTTTCCCCGAAATAGTATTTAAGGTGGTTGTACCAAGAAGTATCTAAACTCGAGTCTGTTGTGGTTAATATTAGAGAACAACATGTTTCATTTAACGAATTTTCTGCTTACATACCTACGTTCTTTCGGTACTTGGTGTAATGTTTTGAACCATTTTTATGAAATACTAGCTGTTCCCGCGCGCTTCGCTTCGCCTCAAAAAGTTTTCCCGTGGGAATTCCGGGATAAAAAGTAGCCTATGTTCTTTCCCAGGGTCTAGACCGTATGTATACCAAATTTCATTCAAATCCGTTCAGTAGTTTTGGCGTGAAAGAGTAACAGAGAGACAGACAGACAGACACAGTTACTTTCGCATTTATAATATTAGTTAGGATAGCCAAGGCACTAAACTGTAGCACAGAATAATAACTTATAGTAATGGTATATAATAATTAACAATTAGACTTTATCTAAGAATCCCTTGTTAATTATAAATTATACGTATACTTTTGTGTAACACAATGCTTCTTTGACGAGGTATTTAAGGTTTTTAATCCTTTGTTAACGAACACCGCGAACCGAATAATTTGTTTAATCAATTTGTTAAGACCCTTACGTTAAGTTTCGTTTCTTTAGCATTTTTTTAATGTATTTCAAAAAATATTAAATTAAATACGACATAATTATTATATCTACTAATAATCGCTGAACGTCCAAAATTGAGACATCTTGTCCAAAATGTCTTCACTTTTGAGGAGCAGCGGCGAACAGACCTGGACACAAAAAGAGACGAACTGAAAGCCAGACCACCTGCGGCAATCGTATACAATTACGAAAATGGTACACTGAAATGTGGCATATGCGATCGAACATTTACCGCCAAAATAGGCTACATAGGCACACCAACGAAGCCTAAATCTCCACTAGCAGTCGCCGTAGCAGTATCGGCATGGAAGACGTCATCATCATCATCATCACTACTAATCGTTACACCAATAAGTTGCCGACACAAAGTAAGACACAATAAGTACGTACGTGGATCATTCGAAATTGTATCATATCGAAGTTGTATCATATATCATATCACACCATACAGCTTTCTTCATAACCTAACTTATTGCGGGAAGTCGGCATCGCATCGTCGTGGTGTCATATTAAGATTGCCTTTCTGCTAGCGATTCCCGATAACTATCAATACTATCAATATATCTATATCAGTGCATTGATATTGATACAATAAAAAGCGAAACATGTTTCGTAGCGCATATACAGGGTGATTTTTTATCAGTATATTCCCGAAGTCAGCTACACTGAAACTTTGATGTGACTAAACTCTAATATTTCGACAAAAACAGCTGTTCAATATTAAAGTTCTATACATATAACTTGTAATTGTGGCTGTTTCAGGGTTGGTCCCTGAAAGTTGTACAGTCTGTTGGTTTTTATCTTACATAGATACAATCAGATACGATATATTGAGATACGAAATGCCGATAAGTACAATTAAATGGACATATCGGGCGTGATGAGTAATTTCTGCTTTATTTAATAATATTATGAGTTCGGATTCGTACTTATGTAACTGACAGAAAAACAAGATGATATGGATTTCTATTCAGGCATTGAGTTTAACGTACTAATATGTCCTATTCTTAATTTAAGTGACCATTGGAAACCGGTGGTGGTGATAGATGTACTCGTATGTATGATGTAGCTAATGAAAATAGCAAATCAACAACATGTCCACTTACAGGTGCAGGTACACTTCTGTACCGTGTAAACTCATAAATGCTGACTCATTCATTTAATCATTGATAGGTAGTTAGTGCGACAAGGTACTCACCTTGCAAACATGGTGGCGCTGGTAGCTCTTCTCGAAGCAGCCGCCGCGAATGCTGTGACCGTCATATACTACTGACTCATTCATTCAATGATTGATGGTTTGTTAAGTTCGCTCCATACTCTCTACGAGAGATTTTGTCTCGACAAAACTATTCACTATTAAAACTCTTGGCGAGACCTCCCGAATAGGGCCAGCTACACTTGTATTCGCTACGTCTGGTGTAGTTTTGTCAAGATTTTGGAGCGCGCTAGACCTGCCGAATAGGGCCTCTACTCTCTCGTGTTTGCTTCGTATCGTGCAGTTTTGTCCGTGTCTAGAGCGCGCTTTAATTCGACAAGGTACAAAAGTATATAATATGTTGAAGCCGTCACCTTGCACACATGGCACTGGTAGCTCTTCTCGAAGCACAGCCCGCAGATGCTGTGTCCGTCCACGCACAGATGGAGCGGCGGCTTCATGTACTTCTTGCATTTCGTGCACGTCAGCTCCTTGATCAGACTCTCGTAGTGGTCCGTCTCGAGCAGCGTGCTCAGCGTTACTGTGAAGGGAATAAATAATTAAATTTTATTTTGTTAGTTTCGAATACTTCTTCAATCTATGTCCTGCTAGCCAAGCACGGGGTGCAAGACGCACACCGAATTCCATCCAAATCGCTGGATCGGTCCAACCGTCAAATTACAAATTTCTATCACATAATCACCGGCAGAAAGGCTAGCACAGGCGATTCATTCGCGCGCGTCCCATTCTAGCCCTCTGTGATAAGAATAAAAAAATGAATGTCCTCCTAGCCGAATTTCAACCACGGCGGCCAATCTCAATTGAGATCAGCCATCTACGCAGGAGTACGTAGGTGGTCTGAAAAGTTTCCGACCTCAACGTGAAGATGGTAGCACACATCAATTAAAGTCAGGGAATGTACCTAATTGTGCATCTTTTGACAGCAACACCTCAAAGTTTCAGCCATTTTTGACGCCCGGTTTTTATTTTACAGTCGTTTGAGTGAGTCGATGTGAGCATTTCTGTGAAAATGGAAAAAATCGAGTATCGAGTTGTCTTAAAATATTTGTTTTTGAAAGGGAATGCCCCTACGCAAATCAAAGATGAGTTAGATTCTGTGTACGGGGACTCTTCACCGTCATTTACCACAGTAAAATTTTGGGCAGCCGAATTTAAACGTGGCCGTAAGAGCTTCGGAGATGATGAACGTTCGGGACGTCCAAAAACTGCAACTACTGACGATAACATCGCTAAAGTTCACCAAATGGTGTTAGACGACCGCCGAATTAAAGTGAGAGAGATAGCAGAGGCAATGAAAATGTCCAGAGAACGTGTTTGTCACATATTAAATCAAGATTTAGGCATGAGAAGGCTGTCCGCGCATTGGCTGCCGCGTTTGCTAACGTTCAGACCAACGACGTGTTCGGATGAACATTTCCAATGCTCTGTTGGCGCAGTTTAGGCGCAATAAATCCGAGTTTTGGCGCCGCCTAATTACTATATGAGAGACTATGTAGAAGAATAAAAATAAATTTTAAGAAAAAAAATCTTGTATCTATGTTAGGTCGGAAACATTTCAGACCACCCACGTAGATTATAGTGCCCAAGTGTGTGCGCAGTACACAGGAGCACTCTCTGTTCCATCACTCTCATGGACCAATGGGACGGATTGACCGACACGACTGGAGAGAGCTAGGCGCAGGACCGCCTGCTTTACATGCCCATCCGACAGCATGGATCGTTTTACTGTTTCGGACATCAGGTGATCAGCCTTCTATGTCCTAACCAAACATAGAACCACAATTTAGAACACACAAATTGATGGTCCCACCCGTGAATCGAACCCGGGACCTCTGGGTCATGAAGCGAAGCTTCTACCACTAGACCACAGAGGCAGTTGCCCTCTGTGATAAGACAGAAATGTTTAATTTTACGGTTAGACTGATCTAGCGGTTTGGAAAGAGCTAGGTTGGGGTTTCTCTGAAGATGTCGTGAAAAGTAAATACTTCAGTCAATCTGCAAACAGTGGCAGGGGTTCGGGGGTCAACCTAGATAGATATCAAACTTTGTACTATAACAGTTTAAACATTCGGCTCTTAAAAAAAAGCAGTTTCGTCAGCAGAGGCTGGCTATATACAATATTTGAAGGTCATGTAATTTATACCCTATATGCAAGAGGTATAGATAGAGTCTTGATTTTTATAGTTGTAATATTGGTTATTGTATAAGTATGCGATTCGCTCGCCTGTGGAGATATCCCCTAAGCAAGAGAAGCCCCTCTGCCCCGCTCTCATTCTTACAAAATACTGAAGCCTCACGTGCGACAGTAAACGATATACGACACGTCGATGAGGTCGTTAACCCCGGGGTAAGTCGCTTAGCTTACCTCAGTAACGGGCAGTAAAACGTAGGCTATATGACTCCCCGGTTTAGAGCCAGCTAGTATGACGCTCGGAGTTTGAATGCAGGAAATTAAAGTGAGCAGGTGTGTGAAATTTCATGCCGGATTTCCGCAACTATTACTTCTTTTTTGTTTTATTTTCTACATTGCCTATTTCCCCCATGGGTACGTCACTTTACTGTGATAACAGGACACACACGTAACAATTTTGCAAGAATACGGGTTTAATACCGTTTTGCTTTTACACGTTTTTACTCTTTCAGGTATATTTTGAACGAAATAATTGTAGAAAAATAATAGTAATGCCTAGACTCTTTGCTCAGATGAATATTTATAGTGCCTGGATATTATGCCAAGTTTTAAAAAGCTGTCTTAATTTCAGTAACTAATATTAAGTACTGTCTGAAAGAGTCGTGAACATTTCATCATCATCAGCCCACAATCGGCCACTGCTAGACATAGGTCTCTCCCAAGGAGCGTCATAACACTCTATCCTCGGCCCTCCTCATCCAGTCACTATCATCTAGTAGCCGCCAACAGCCCGTAGGGCGTCCCACGCTACATGCGAATTCATGGTCGCCACTCGACAATTAGTTTACCCCACCGGCTATCGATATCGGTGTGAAAATTCTTTATGTGTTTAATTAATAACAGCAGATTCTACATACTTTAGGAATCGCCAAAAACGAGGATTACTCGTACATTGTATCTTGTATAGTGTGTAGGTGACTACATTGTACTATGGTTATGTTTATTCCCACTAGGTAATATCTGCATTTAGCATTGACATATTGATGAAACCATTAATATAATTTATGCATTCGAGTACCTACGCAATTAAAACTAATTGGATTGTATATTCCAGATTCTCCTGTAAGAGTATTTTACTGTTAATAATGTAATTATTCCAAAACACGTATTTACTTTAATTTATAAGTAGGTATAATTTATAATTATAATGATCAAAAAATATCTAGGTACAACACTTTATTTACTTACCTAACTGAAATTTCTTAAACAATGCATTCTGAACTACGCCAATGCAGTACTTTTAGCTTCCACAGAAATTCTTACCTTTGGGCATGTGCAAAAATCGATGTAATAATGGTCAATAGGTAGGTACTTATGAAAACAGATTTTAAGTACGCTTTACTTAAAAACTATTTAAATATATTTGTATATTCAGGGACTACGACACAAACAAGGCGTCTAATATCCAAAGAATTCAAAGCCACATCACAAGCACAGTCAGCTACAGAAAAGCACTTCACAAAACAACCACAAACAAATACATAACCACTGCGCAAAGAAGTCTCATGTTATGTACTAACATCTCTTCCCGTCGAGTGAAGTCGTCGACGACATCTCAAAATAGCTTCAGACACACGGAAAACCACTCAACACGCAACTAGACCGCCTCCGGTATAGTTTCACAGTTGGTAAACACAGTTTGAGCCGCACTGGTGGCTGTCACACGAAACAACACTAATCGCAGATCCATTTTCAGTGATAATTTTCGCGGGTTATCTACGAACGATTGTGGTTGGTGAGCGGGCGGGCGCACACGGCGCCGACTCTCTACATTTTCTAGACTTATCTGACTTATTGTTATGTATAACTATAAAGCGTTCATATTTTATTCAAGGCTACGGCACGGCAATGTGAAGTATTCAGAGCATTGTTATAGCTACGCTAGGGTATTTTTAATAAAACATAAATTGATTTTTTTAATTGCGTGCCTAGGCGAGCTATGTCATAGCTGCGATTTATTTTAGTCGTAAAGCCTTTCTTTTATCAATATTGAAATATTTGATTATAATAAATAAATAATCAATGATTAAATATTCACGTAGGTACGTCGAACCACAGTGCACAGTGGTCTAATTTTAATAGCAAGGTCGCGGTGAGACTAGCGCGTCGCTAAGGGCCGCGTCACACTACGTAACGTCTGACCTGCAGTTCGTTTGCTTCACCACTGGTCAGCTACTAAAACTGTTTTTGGCCGTCTTTCGTTTTACTTTACAGTGTACACTCTACCCTACGCTTGTAATGAAATGAAATGTTGCTGAGAAATAGCCGTTATGAATAAAGAAAAACTTTAAGTGAATACCTATGTGAATTGTGAAAGCCAACGGCTATTAGTTCTACCTAAATCTATTGGCTTTTTCTTTGCATGCCGAAGTTTTGTGTTAAGAAGTCAAGTTCATTGTAAGAATCTATTCTAGTCTCAATGTCTCCGCAGTTGTCGCACATCGCTGATTATTTCCGTCCCGACGCGCCAATCTTCAGTTATTATCTTTCACATTGACACTTTCAACATCGGTCTATCTCGTACTGCTGCACATTGTGTCCAATATTGACGATACCTACTCAAAAGTACCGCATTGGATTTACGTAAATCTATTTATTATCAGGTAATTGGTACTGCGCAAAGATAATAAGGAGATATGGGGCAGGTATGTCGATAGCTCGTTATTATCGGAATAAGGTTATTTCATACATACGAGTACACATATTCTGCTCGTATATGTTCAGTGGAATTATGAAGTCGAGCCACACCGATGTAGGTCGGCGAATGACTGGTTGCGAATGTTAGCGTGATTACATTTATTGCCGATGCCAAATCAGTGTAGGATTGTTACTTCATATCAGTGTGTGTAGGTATAGATAAAATATTTTTCATCGCTCATGCTCTGAAAGATGTTATGTGTTCCCTGAAAAAAGATGTGAAAATGGGTATTTTCGTCCCTAGGGAAAATTATCTTAGCTGTCTATTTTTTTTATTAATTATTATTTCAATCAGTACATTTATTAGTAATGCTGCACAAGTAGTAGCATAATAAAATAAATACCTATAACTGCAAGAAAACAAAAGAAAATGGAAATTTTATTTCAATACGCCATTCATTCATCAGCCGTAGCATCGGAAAAACAAAAGAGTCAATACGGACAACTCGGGCTAGGGCAAAAAGCGAAGCAGCGTAAAGCCTGACAGCAGCGGGCAGCGCTTTTAAGCTGCCTGTCGCGACCCATGGCCGATGCAAAAAGACCACCTGACTCGAACTCTAATCCCTCTAATTGAGGTGCTGCCTAGTCATTCATCTTTATTGGAGGGCCTCAGCTAATTTCTCGCTCGCAGATTTATGCTTACTCGCGTTCGCTCTGCCTGCCACCCTTTAATTGAAATTGAACTCCTGACCCTGCAAATGTGGAGTTTTATATGAGCTCGTTGGCTGCTCAGATCCACTGCTTAGCGGTTGGGTTGTTAAGGATATTTATTAGTATTAGCAAACGGATCGTTCATGTGACCCTTAGGAGCATACCTAACAAGCTGTGGGAATATGCGGAGAATACCAGCTATTGTGAAAGGTATCAGTGTATTTTTTATAGTTATTGGGGTTAAAAAATGGTCCATTCTATTAATATATGACAACATCATGCGCTATGGTAAGGAGAGAAGTATCGACCGCAGTGCACATCCAGTTCAGCTGCTGAAGATTGAAAGACTGCAGTCTGCGAAGCAGACGGACTTCAAGTACTTCCGTCTTCGGGTTCCCGCGCATCAGCAGAAGATTGTCCTGGAATCTTGTTCCGTCGCTACAGGGAGGCGAAACAGAATATTAAATCTGCTAATAGTATACATAAGTTAGTTGTTCTTATATTAGGTATGTTAACAATTTATGTACCTATAATATCATGTTATTTTGCTAAATAATTGAAGAAGAATCGGCATAAAACCTAAAGCTTTCGCGTAAGTGGAATCCGACACATATCAATTCAGAGGGTCGTTACTCGTTACTAGGTTTCACGTCAGACACTCGCAGCTCCTAGATTTATGTTACGACGTGTCCACTTGTCTGTCCGTCTCGCCCTTTGTAATTGAACCCGTTTAGCCATTCGGACAGATTTGTGACTGGAATGGCCATTTGCCGGCCATTTGTAAGTAATAAAACAGCGAATGCATCAGATTTAGATTTTCTGGGATTTTATTGGTGATTTTAACTTCAATCCTGCTTGAAATAGTAAAGCATTAGGTATATCATCATTCATTCTTAAAATAAAAAAGGTTGATTTCTAAAATTCTCAATTTTCTTGGATTTCAATTTAAAAATTGCTACGAAACTTTTAACACAGCTTGAAAACTTCGTGATTTTTAAAACTGTCTGTAGCTAATGCTTTGACAAATTAACTTCCAATGTTTCAGTGATTAAAAATAGTAAAAAGTTTTTTCTTTTTATAACCCATACGAAATAAGGCTGGATTGTTATTCGAGTAAATTGACTTAATCATAAACTGTGAAACCGGCATCAAGACTTGGAACACCTACTTAGGTAGGAACAATCATGTTTCTGACGTGTTCTGATTTTCCCTGAATCATCCTTTCATCTATCAATTAGTATTCAAATAAGGGTAGTTTCACATCAGCCCCGATTGTTTGCTCCCGCGTTATCTCTAACGTAAGTGAATATTGTCTATGTTATGTCAAGTATTGCCGTTTATCTTACATACAGGGAGATGAAATTCTAACAAGTTTTCAAATCAAATGAATCAGTAGAAAAAATCCTCGACAATTTTTCGTAGAAACATGTAACTCCCGATAGTGTATATCTATACTATACATGGTTGAGTATTTCTGGCACTGAGCTAGCGGTAGGGTGGTACCTAAACGATAGGTAGTTCAAATTTCTAAGACCTTATTAGGTATCTCCAAGCCTCTGTGGTATGGTGGTAGACATACCTTCAAATTTAAAGACCATACTGTAAAACAAAAAAAATAAAAATTACTCTGAAACACACGAGTTTCGACTCTTTACAGACAAAGGTTGAAATTTGTATAGCATTACAAAATTTTTAAACCTATTTTAAAGTGCCAAAAAGTTATATGAATTCGCGGAGTAATATCTTGAAAGTCATCAAATAATTGTAAAATTTTACATCGAATGAATAAATAAAGAATCTGAATCTGAAATCTACGTATTTAGCAGTGAAGTTATAAGTTGATGAAAAAGATGAAATGTATCTATAATGATTTTTGCATCAGATCATCCTGTATTGGAAGCGAGTGGCTGTGTGCATACTCGATGAGTGTATGTTAGCATTAATTATGTCGATGGGACGTGCTATTGTCGTAAGATACGTGTTATAAGTTTATAACACTATACAAAAATACTAGAATTTAAAAAAAATACAATCGTAATAATAATTGCAAGCGTTTAGGAGGTGACACAACGTCATTCTGAACTGCTTCTATTCTACAACTAGGTATTGGGTGAATAAGTATCTACTCCCCATGTTACAAAATGTTTATAAACACTTTTAACTCTGACAAAGCTGACTTTGCAACAGACACAAGTTTGGCACCACAACTTCAACAATAATAAGTTTATTAGGGCAACAATTATCATTTGTAATTTTTGGTGCTGTCGGTTCCTCTTACATACGGTTCTTCTAACAGTTAAGGCTTTATACCAGTTAACCCTTTGAGTATCAATGGTACGTACACCTACCCAATATTGCGAAGTCGGTATTCAACGTGTTAAAAAAAAACATCTTTTACCTATAGCAAACTTAGCGGTGTCGCGTCTCCACTACAAAAACTATTTCTAAACACCTTTTTGGTCGGAAAATTTGACAGCACCTACAGAGTGTTGCTATCTGCTCAGGAACGGGGACGCTTCCGGTAATATATTGTAGTTGGAGGCCTGTGCCGTCGCGATGACGCGCAGTTTGATATGACACGGGTAAGTTATGGGCTTCTGTGCCTTGTATTGTTGCGGAGCTGGTGTATGTAATTACACTGTCTTGTATGTATGACGATATAGTGAGGCCGATATAGAGTGAGGAGGATATAGTTTTACTAGGGAAGTATTAAAATAATATTTGGTTACAAATATAGGCAATTAGACATTAAGTAACTAAAATAAAAATTGCCATGATTCGCTCGAAGATAGCTGAAGGCTTAGTAGGAATATAATCCTCGACTGTAGTAATAACCACAAGTTTGTAGACTCTTCATTCTCATTCATTCTTAAGTTCAACATTCGTTCAAGTTATACATTCACCATGATTGTTGCTGCTTACTGCCTAATAGGCCTTAGCAATCATGCAATGTTTAAGGTAATCCGGAATGAAAATCTTACTATCTATGCCAAAATTCTGCATATATTAGTTATGATACTAATTCATGATTGATAAGAACCTGCGATGATATAACAACGATGACAAGTAGGTTATTTTGAAAGAAAACATCACATAAGTCCTTTTAGAACCTCTAGACCAGAGATGAGAATGAATTGCTCAAACCCAAACCACACTTTTTTTTATTATCGGCAAAAGCTACAAAAGTAGATGATTTATGTTGTTAAGAAAAATGAGAAAAGTTTATTAGCTTAAAAATACAGATTTTTATAATCTTACGCTTTTTTGCCTCTGAGAATTATTTAAAGAAAGGTGGCACCCGTTTTTTGTTAAATCTCCTTTGGTTTAATAATGTTGGTAACATTATTATCCTAAAAAGCCAGGGCGTTTATTTAAACAAACGACTCCACACTGACCACTGAAACGCATAAAAATTAACACCGAATAACATTAAATTTGCATTCACAAAATATATTTGTAGCGAATTTGATTACATAAGCCTACAATACCGGACGGAACTGGCTTAATCTGGCTATAACCAGCTATAACTAGATTTGCGTGCAAAATGGCCGAAGCGATAAAGCGCTTACGAAAGGCAAAATGCGATTTATGCGCGTGTGAGTAACCTCACAAAAAGGGCTGACATAAATCTTTGGGCAAGTTAATAAAGTCTTTGTTGAGAACTTTTATCTGTCCCCGCGTGACCGCTGCTTGCTTCGGACATTAAATTAAAGTTTTATGATTTTAAATTCTTCGGTAGGCACTATCATAGAAAAACTACATGAAGCTATAAAATAGGCCTCATTCCAGAAATTATTTGTCGAGATCGGATAAGTGTAATATTATTTCTGATAGACGTATATTGGCCAAACATTGGCATAGAGTGTTTGCAGGGCAAACATCGTGAGCTGAAGTGTAGTGAAGTAGTATTATGCGAGGGTGATACTATTATTATTATTACAGGTGAAAGAAGGAGGGAATTTTGTATAGGATCATATAGGTTACACAAACTGTAACAGAAGTTGCGATACACATATTCAATTTAAGACTAGGCATAACTATATTTTGGAGTCCTTTTTGTGTGCAATAAAATATTATCTATCAATAAACTTTTCAGTCATTATTATAACTACTCCAATCTCCTTATAACCTTATCAACCGTGATATAACATTAGTCAGGCGTTAAGAACCACTAAGAGGAAAGTCTCCATTGGACACTAACTAGGTATATTTTGGGCTGAAACTTTTAAAATAAACTTTTCGCTTTTCTAACTTCTCTATGTCGGCCAAAAGTTAGTAGCAGTTCATTTATTACAAGGGTGGGGAAAGTGCTAAACGGATAAACAACACAAAATGAAAAGTTATGGCACCGTCGGGATGCGAACCCAGATATAGAGGCTCATGAAAACTTTAAAAACCAACCCTCATTGCTTACACCCTATTAACTCCCGACTGAGTTTTTATAGCCATAACGCTGCCAACCGGATGTGATAAATTTAGCTTCAATAGGTACCATAGAAGTTTTAAACACTACAATCAAACGTATCGTACGTATCAAACGTACGTATAATTCTTCATTTCTCTGGGGGGTGTGTAAGAAAATAACCCAACGTCACTGAAGACTAGATCACATATTATGCCTCATGATGATGATGCTATCTATCTATAACGCTATATTTAAAACCAGCTATGTGCGATCCTGACGTATAATCCAAAAAGTTTTTGCGCAAAAGAGTAATCTTCGCTACCAGTATTGCTACTACTACTTACTAACTTTTGGCATTTATTGTATAAGGCTACGTAAATCTTACCTATGTATAGTAAGTAGGACTTATTAAATTATAGGTAATTCCATAACAACGCTATTACCCGAAATACCGAAGAGGGCTCCCAGTTTCCGACTACGTAATTATCGAAAGCCACCATAATCCCAAATAAACCTGCAGTCAATAACATTAGCCGAATCAATTACGCGGCTGCCCTGCGATTGTAGCCTGGGGCCGTAATAATAACTGACATCGATTCATAGGACAGTGCATCCCGCATGTCATTTCAATGCCTCCAGGCAAGAAATTGCACCAGCACACACGGCAAGTATCCACGCTGCGTGGCCCACCCTCCCTGTCTCTCGCCGATATTATTCGAGGCAAAATAGGGTTCAAGCTACCCTGGTGATGGAACTATAACTGCGTCATAGCTCAGTGCACCCCTTCAGGACATATTGGATGCAATCGTGATACCTACCTGGCGACGGCGGGCGGCGGGGAATTTCATTATAGCTGCTTATGACGTGTATAAGATTGAAGTTTTATAAAACCCTCGTGCGATACAGTGTACAAAGTATGTGCCGAGACGATTGTGCTATAAAAAAGGAAATTTGTTTTCATGAAATATGCATGCGGCTTTTTGTTGAGACCCACAGTATCATATTTAAAAATGATGTCTTCTATCTATGGGATTAAATTTGGAATGGAAACATATTTTTGAGAGGTAACATTGTGCTTTGTAATCATAAAAAACAACACACTATAGTTATAATATAAGTAGGATAAATAAAACGTACCAGCTACAAATTAGTATTTTAATAATACTATTGAGTAGGTAGGTACTTATGTTTTTTAATAATGAGCAATATCTCTGTTAAATGTTAAACAATTTTGTTTCAGTATTAAATTGGGTCACCTCATTATAAATAACGATAAAATTACATTTAAACATTTCCTCACGCTTTCATATTTCCACTAATTGATATATCCTATGTTTCCTTCCAACCCATATACCTTTTGTAGGGATTATATACTGGTCTCTATTTATTTGGGTTCAGTAGAATTGCTATTCTAGGAAATACATACGAACGGGATACCATGGCATAACCGGGGTAGTGAACACACCGTGTATGTAGAACAAAGTGGCTGAAAATTTTCATGATAACAATCTAACTCTTCTACCACAAAAAACTTTACACAGTTTAACAAGTGTTTAAAATGAAATTTGACAGATTTCTGCTAAACATCTGTTAAATATTGTCTAAGTTTTGTGTTATAAGGCCCTAAAAGTCGCATTACTTTTGAACTTGTGAAAGCTAAGAACACTCTGGCTCACATTACATACAAACCCAAAAAAAACAAAACGAACATCGCTTGAGCCGTTTGGACTTTGGAGCTACGTTACCACACCACATACACCAACACACCTCTTTTTCCGTCGGGGGTAAAAAATCATACCTTCCTTTTACCGTACCTCAATGTGAAACAAGCTTTTCGGTCATTGCCCCGAACAAAACGAATAATAAATTCAATAGCATTGTAGGCCGGTAATTATTGATCAATTATTGCACCTCCGGCTGCGACTCTGTCGACATTGTTGCTTTATCAATATGGACGAAGGTACTAAAAACATATTATTTTAATAGTGTGGAGTGCACAATAGGAGAGTCTCCTCGTACCACCTGCTACCCTACCACCACCAACGCATTAGCAATTAACAATTCATAAGCAGCGTAACTCGCCTGTCAAACTTCTGTCAGACCCATACAAGTTAGATGTCAGATTTGACAAGCGAGCGAGACGCTGTTTAAGGATTGTAAAATTGCTTATGTTCGGTTCGGTGGTGGTAACCCCACTGTTCCGCACACTCATTGCTTCAAGAAATCGAGTGAGAAAAGATATCACAAACATTTGCCGTAACAATTATTGAGATTCCTCAACGTCTTGTCATAATTTTCGCAATACTCTGACAGCTGTCACTAGAATGTCAGGCACTCACGCTCACGGCAATCCTAAACTCACAAACTTCACCCGCGCCCGTGTGGGCGTATAGGCGAAATTTAATTACTGGAATAATGTCTTTCTCGAGCTGGGGGCAATTCTACTGCTTTTTTTACATAATAACAATATCGAGGTGTATCCGTCAACGATAATCAATGATTAAAAATAATTTTAGTGTATCTAAACTTAGTAAAACAAGTATTAATCAGGAAAATAAATAAAACTCAAGTTAGGTAATTAAACAAAATTTTTGTTTATGCGACGGACAATTTTACAATTATTTGTTGATAGTCATAAGTCATAATATTAGTACAAGCACCATTTCACAAAGGCTGGTCACTTAGAAGAAGTAATGACGAAAAGTAGCATTCACATTTTGATTACTGTGGTATATGGATTCATTACCTCACGTATCTCTTTTGCCGCCTGTATGTATTTTATATTATACAGGATGTCGCAAAAAGCCGAAGCCTAAAAAAAACATTTTCCATAGTAAAATTGTGACCAACAAAGTTACTATGGAAAATGAATTATTTTTTTCGCGAATTTTGAAATTCTGATTTCAGTTTCGCGCTTAGATATACCATGCTGTACATGTAGGTTTCGGCTTACTATACCTACCCTTTTTACAACACCCTGTATAAAGAAATTGTACAGATAGTTGTGTTAGTAGCCAAGAAATGTTTACTTTTCACTTAGCCGGGCACTCCGCAAAAGTTTCCGCTTAAATAACTCAGTTTCTCACTTTGGGAAGTTCCTAATTCAACTTTACACTTGTATCACCCGTATTGCGCTTAGTAACTGGATTAGGGACGAATATTGCCTGTAAGTATACAGAGTGTTTCAAAATGGGTGCTACGGTACATGTAAACCCCAAATGGATCACGTAACTTGTCAATCTGATACGTGTAAACTTTTTTACAAACAAGTTTTTTGATATTTCACAGTAAAAATGTACCTGCTCTATTATTTTGACGTGAATACGATGAACGTCTATGAGATTGGTAAGGGGGTGAATCTTAAAAAGTTGAACCCCCAAAAAAATGGTCATCACCGTTTTTGTTATAATATCTTTTGAAATTTAATATCGTAAGCATCTTAAATTAATATATAGCTGATATTTCTAAAAAATTTAAGCCGACCTCAAAAATCTCTAAAAAGTAAGAAATAAAAATGTGAAAGCTACACACTGAACCTCTTGTTCCTTGTGTATCCTTTTTTCGAAGTCGGTAAAAATTACAAAGGTAAAATTGTTGCCCTAATAAACGCGTTTTGTACAAATACACTACTTACAGCATAAGTTAGCGTTACCGGACTCTAGCAAGAAAATATAATGAAAAACTTGAAAATGTTCATAATTATTTTTTTTCTTTTCAACAACTATTTGTGTTTCTTGCATCTTTAATGAAAATTCATCTTTTTGAAAAGGATATTGGTAAATATTTCCTTCAAAGTTCCCGGAAACCTTTTCAAGAGGACTTAAGTACCTACTCCCATTATTTCCAACTTTTATGTACTTAATAATATATAATATGTAAAATGTAACCTACTAACATATTTATTACAGAAAAGGTATGCACTAGCCCTTACTTTACTATAAATGATATTTTATGAACTTTTCGCACAGCTAATTTCCCGTGGGAATTCCGGAATAAAAAAGACATACAAACCTTCTCCTTAAAACAACCGCAGTATATTTAAAAAAACGCATAACATTTCTCAGCATACATTCAGACGATTTTGCTTCCCTCGATAAGTGATTGTAGAGCCATAGTGCTAGAATTGAGTTTGGGTATTCGCCCGAAAAAATAGAACTGCCTGGCTACCTAGTTAAATGTAATGTTTTGCACCTTTTCCTGCATTGAATAGCAAGATACCATGTTAGGAAGTTGATCCCCAGTATTTGCAACTATAACAGCTGCTCCACTACTAAGTAACATAAATCTATTTCAAGCTCAACTCTACTCAAAATGGCAGTCTGTAACTTCGAAATTAGTACTCCTACAACTGTCTTGATTATTATATGTATAAGTGCCCCAATTTACTTAGGAGCCAATTATCCCTTAAGTTCTTGTTTTGTCTACGTGGCAGTTGAGCGAGAACAGAGAATTCAGAGATATCATATCCTGGAGGGTTACTCTATAATGACGAAAAACTAAGGAACGATGAGATGTTGTGCAATTGGTGCCATTAGTAGTATATAGTATAACTTTACTGTGCATAAAACACTTAAAATAACATTTAAGACTTAAAATCTATAATACAATAAGGGCGGCCTTATCGCTAAAAGCGATCTCTTCCAGGCAACCCTACGAGCTAAGAGAGACCATTTTGAATATAAATGAGGAAGTTGTACAAAAATGCATCAATACAACGGTAAAGTCGTGGATCGCGCAGCAGCGCTTCGAAATCTTCGAGAGTGACTGTTCTTTAAACACTGTGCCTGTTTTGTTTGACGAAAGTATGGATTTGTCTATTTCAATTAAGAATATCAACTTAAGCACAACTTAAGTATAATACAGCCAAGTAATCGGCTAAATTGGCGGTGAGCATGACTTAAGTTCCTGCTAAACTGATTTACCTGATTCACTCAAATGAGACATTGCTGGGCATAATTCTATCTTTAAGCACAAACATTCCGCTTCTTCTGTACTCGTGTTTATGTACTCAGTAATTACATAATGTTATGTACTGCAACACAGTCATGTGATGCGTGACTCCAGGCTTCCTCCCCGTCTGTACTTCAGGTTTGAGTTTCATTCGGCACTTAAACACGTAGGTCACTGTAATGGGGAGGTATTTTCTCTTCAATGCCTCATTCCACTTGGTCTGACTCGTTCAGGGGACGCACCCCTCAGTAAGTATGCTCGAATTTGTCATTATTTTTACCAAAGTGTTCACCAATGTTTCTGCATCAACGCATTTGGTAGGAAATGACTTTTCTGTGGCGGAAGTTACTTTCGTTCAGAGTTTAGGGGTAATGTAGTTACAGTGTAGACTGTTTTATTAATTCTTGGACTTGCTGAGCTCAGAGGTATATTACTGAATCTTAATTTTTTTGTTATTTTAGCCCCTAGGGAGCAAACCTATTGACATGTTTTAGGTAGATTCGAGGACTCCAACTCGGGATTTTCGGACCTATAGTCAGTGTAAGTAGCAGCGAGTACAGTTTTTATCTATTTCATTAATATTTGGTGATAAAAATAGAGTTTTGTAAGTTTGACTTGTATCTTCTTATGATCGTCGCTTACAAGAACTGTCTTACCCTGTCGTAACTGTCCCAACCTTCGGGAGTTAGCAGAACTTATGAATAAAACTGTTCTACAGTACCTAACTAGGTATACATTTTCCAGTTTAATTTTCAAATTGAATAACGTACCTGTAGTATTCAGATCCATAAATTTTCCGAGCGAGCAACACTCGATGGATTGCCGGTAAACTCATAAATAACGTAACATTTAGTCATTCCAGAAGGCTACAGTATCTATCGATCTCCCTAATGGATTTAACCGGAAAACTATAAATTTTGGGTTCCCTGCTCTATAAGGGGATAATCACACAGACAACCCCGCGGAAAATACGAGTTACGACCCCCGTGAGGCGAGGCCTAATTGACAAACATACTCGATTATGTACGCGCCCCAAGCGTGGGGCCACGAGAATAGCGTCTCTGTACGCTGTCCGTATATTGTTAATCTAAGGTACGCAAGTACCCTTCACCGCACTAGTTTCAACAGGGAAATAAGTTGTGGTTTCATAGAATACGTCTGATTCAGAATCTGTTAGTTTCATAGCCACAGTCTAAACATAAATTGAGGTACGTATGTCAATAACTATGATGGCGCTTTCTCTATGTAGTTTCAGTTTCTCTGAAAATCGTGTTTGAAAACTGGATACCTGGTTGATGTAATATCTGTAGTGTATTCTGTGTATATATGTATGTAATACGTATTCATGCAATGTACATATACTACATAATTATATACCTATGTGTTAATGTTCTACTAATTTTAGAAATTTTCAAAAATAAAAATCATTCTACATAGAAAAAATCCCGTGACCACCAAAGTTACTATGGAAAAGGTTTTTTTTCGTGAATTTCAAAACTGGTTTAGAATAACCGCCTGAGTCACCCTCCTTTCGAGCTTACCCTTTTTGCAACATTCTGTTCACGAAACAAATGCAAAAGTTTGAGAGTATCTAACTAATAAATGTACCTATTCGTGTCGTCCCACTTTCACGCAAAAACTATCCAACGGAACATGATGAAAGTATACCTACATACTACTTCATACTATACCTACTCCACTTTTTTCGCGGAAAATAGCTAGTATATTTTTAAGCACCTGTACTAGTTGACGAAAAACTAAAGAACGAGAGCAGTCATGCAATCGGCGCGTTTAATACAACGAGATAGAGTCGTCGGTCGCGCAGCAGCGCTCAAAAACTTCATTTTCGTATTATAGAGTGACCCCCCAGTTCGGTAAGTCCCCTCGCGAATGCAATCGATAGGTAATTTATTGGAGCCGCAGCAAAATTGCAGCAGAAAGGTTTTTCTTGAGCGAGGGTGACTTAAATAAATGCTGCTTATTGAATACTAATAATGTTTACAGAATAGAAATGGCTATGACTAATCAATTTGTTTGTTTGTTTTGTTTCAATGTATTTATTAAGTAATCATAAAAACACATTACAATTGACAATGACCCACAAAACCAGTTTACTGGTTTGTCTGTGGATTCAGACTTCACTAAACTAATTATATTATATTCTATTTTTAAGAAACTTAGTGCTTAACAATAAAATTAACTTGTTTAAACATCAGACAATAGGTATCTATACTTTACTTAACAAATGTTTTTTTAACAATCTTGAGAATCTTGCCTTATTTGTTTCATCCCTTATTTCAGTAGGTAGATCATTTAATAATTTAGGTAATTGTTTTGTTAAGGTCCGACCTCCATAGAAGTTATTAACCCTAGGTATTTCATATTTACCCTGAGTAACCATCCTAGTACCTATACCATGCTGGTGCTGTGTTATATGCTCCGTACTGCCATGGTTGTTCATTGCTAATAAATATTTATGCTTAAGGCTGACTGGTAATACTTTAAGAATTTTGAATAATTGACTATAATCATTTTGGCATTTTCTCTGTGTTTTTTTGTCAACTAGAAGTTTAAGAAATCTTATTTGAAGAGCTTCTATTTTATCAATATAAGTTTTAAATGATAAACCATAGCAGTCAAGGGCATAGCTTACTATAGAATCCACTAAAGCAAGGTAAATACATTTTAGAACATCTTTAGGTATTTTAAAACTTAGTTGATAAAACTTACACAGCAGTATTCTTAATTTATTCGATACATAATCAATATGCTTGGTCCAGCCAAAGTTCTCATCAATTTTCATTCCTAGGTAGGTTACCTCACTAACTTTTTTAAGAAGTTTACATTTACATACATAGTTTATATTTAAATTATTATGATAACACTCATAGGAGTGGGTTTTAATATGACAAGGCAAATTTGGTTGAGCTGTATAAGGTGATTGAATAATTAATAATTGAGTTTTATCAGCATTGAGTATAATACCATTATCATGTGACCATTTGACTACATTATCGACATCTTCCTGCATGAGACGGCTAACCTCAGCCATGTCCTTGCCCGCGCGCAGCGCGCACAGGTCGTCAGCAAACATATACACTGAGGAGTGCCGCAGCACCCTGCATAAGCTGTTGACCAGGGTGAGGTAGCACACGGGCCCTGCCGTGGATCCCTGCGGCACCCCGCAGCGCACCGCCCGCCGCTCGCTGAGCGCGCCGGCCACGCGCACCCGGTACGAGCGTGCAGTGAGGTAGTCGCGGAACCAGTCGTTCATTGGCCCCCTCACCCCACACTCGTCCATGGCACCAAGCAATGTCTCGTGATCAAGTGTATCAAACGCTTTTTTGTAATCAAAAAATATTGCAACTACAAAGTCCTTATTATTTAAATAGGTATTTATTTCATGTGTAAAATTAGCCAACAATGTATTGGTACTTTTGCCTTTTTGAAAACCATGTTGTGATTTATGCAGTATCTGGTTAGTATTTAAAAAATTACCTACTCGATTAATTATACATTTCTCAATAATTTTTTCTATACTTGATAGTATAGCAATAGGTCTATAGTTTCCACATACTTTATGGTCACCCTTTTTATATATTGGTCTTAATATAGCCTCTTTTAATTGATCTGGGAACTTTGACTGGGCCACACACATATTTATTAGTTTAGCAATTACAGGACTTATCTTGTTATTTATGAATTTAATATCACACATTCTAATGAGGTCACAACCAGCTGACTTTTTATCATTCATTGTTTGAATTATCTTTGAAACATAAGCCTCAGTAACTGGTTGCCATCTCATAGACATACTAGCAGGGTTTACATAGTTATTCCTATCGAGCCATTTATTATCACAATGATGCCTTATATTTTCTATTTCATCAGTAAATGTATTTGAGAAACAATCTGAAATATCCTTAGGTGTGCCTATTTGAGACATATGCTTCATTATAGTGATATCCGGAGAGACCTTACTGTTACCAAGTACACTATTAATTCTTTCCCATATTTTTTTACTGTTACCATTACAGTCAATGACAGCCTGCTTCTCATGCATATTTCTGGCTTTTGAAATTGCTTTATTACATTTATTTCTATACCTAGTATAAGTTAGTCTTTTCTCCATACTTTTGCTATCATTATACCATAAATTAAATAAAGTATCTCTTTTTAATATCATACATTTTAAGTTATCATTTACCCAACACTTATTATCCCTATTACTTGCTGTTATTTTCTTAAACTTATATGATGATTCATAAACAGAAGTAAAAGTAGAGTTAATTTTGTTATACAAATCTAGTGGGCAATCTATATCCATGAAGGTAGAAAAATCTATGTTAAGTAGGGATTCACGAATCTTTTTATTATCTAAGACCCTACGGGTAAGTGGTAATAGAGGGTCCGGTCCCAGTCGGGGGGGGTGCACGACCTGCATTTACATTAGGAATGTTGACTTTCAAATGATAAGGTTTAGATATAGGAATTTAGTTCATTTGATTAAATATATTACATATATCAAAGTTAAGCGACTCTGTATATCCACATTCCATATCTTTACTATACTTTAACAAAAACGAACAAACGCGAGCTTCATACAATCGGTACGTTTAATACAAAGATATAGCAGCAGCGTTGTTGATCTTGGATTTTTGTAAGCTAGAGTGCCGCCCCGGTGTCCGCGATTTTCCATCACACGGGTGAAACCGCGTTGTCATTGCTATGCTAATGATATTATAGAAGTGTAAATGGTACACAAACAATCAACAATTTTATCATTCATACCTTCATAGTCAGGTACTATGATAGAATAAACTAATAATTAACTTTGATAATCTAAAACAAGAGAACATAATACGGTCATGCCTACATACAATCGTTCCAATACGTAAGAAAATGCGAAAGTCCATCTCATCATACTTTCCTTTCGTTTACTACGGGTAACAGCTTTCAGAGGCTGCCACTAAATATTTTATGGGGCTGATGTCTGCCGAAAGTCAATTTAAGACGAGCAACTTAAAAGTAGGGGTCCCTTATCTTTATACAGCAGCTGTGTTTTGACAAACAAAGCACTTAGTCCCTTCTCGAATGTCATTTCGAGTTTGTTTTAATTGCTTCAACAACTTAATACAATCTTTTGTTTCTTGACTTTTGCGAATAATAGCAGCGGACTTCGTAATGTCGTAATGAAATTATCTTTTGGGTGCCGCGTGAATTTTAAAGTTATTGTACGTTTGTTAAAAGGTTTAGGAAGTGATTTTTACGTAGATATCGCACTAAAAACGTACTCTAAAATCCCTAAATGCTTTGTTCTCATTCAAAAACGGCGATACGGCAAGCGGTTTAGTAGCATAGCATGTAAACTTAGTACTTGTTCACGCTTAATTCAAATTTCATTAACAGCTGCACTTACAGGTATAATCACGATAGGTAATTTCACAGTAGCCGAAGTTCGCTAAACGAATGTAGATTGAATCGCAAAAAGGATACACACGCTGAGTTGCAGAAAGGAACTTTAAGCTCACGCGACCTTAAATATATTGCTGCCTTGCTTTGAGACTATACGGACAGAAAGAGACAAACATAGATTTAATATCGACATTAGTTAAAGTTCCTTTCTGCAACTGGACAGACAGTTGAACAATATTTCACAGTCTCCGGTTCAGAGGCACCACTCGCGCCCTCTCCCTACTCACGCACCTCATCAACTACATTCAGCTACTAAATAACTACCACCAGGACGTCCAGGACCAATGAAAACAAGATTTTATACTAATGTTAGACTGTTAATAAAGTGTTATTAGACAATTATAATAATGATGTAAGTAGGATATTTAAGATCATAATGAAATAAAGGATGTTATTAAAATAGTATTGTAAGATTTGTAAGCCAAAATAGGGTCACTCAGAGGGTCAAAAATTGTCTAGAATGCCTCAGTGAGTGAACCTCTGCAACACCATGTAGACAACAAGAAACGTACACGTAAAGGTCCAAAGTATGAGAGACAATTTTATTGCATATTATTTATACAGGCTGTTGCAAAAATGGTTTACTAGTACCTACAATATATTTTTTGCAACAGCCTGTATAATCAGACAAAAGTAGGTTGACCTTCAATATAGCACCTACTTCTACACGTGTCTGCCTTACAAAGGTATTTACAAACCCTTCCGACATCACATCAGGACTCGCCGGTCGCACCCACCTCAATTTGAATTACAAAGGCGCGTGTCGTATCCTAACTGAAGGGGTCCTTCGCACTCCTGTCGGGAAAGCTGGGAAATTCGCCGGGCCCGCCGCCGCCGCCGCCGCCGCCGAACCTTCAGGCAGTGTCGCCCCCGACTACGCCGCGAGAGGGCGCCACCGCGCTCCGACTGTTGTTGCAACACATGCGAGCCACGTGATCAGTGAATAATGGAACAAACCCGGTCATGAATCTCATAGTGAAACCCATTAACGCAAAACTAATAGTGCTACTAAGTTTCACCATCGCGCTACTGCTGGCCGGCGCATTGCTCACAAGTAAACATTTGCTCGGCAACAATTCTTCAGGCGGGAACGGCCGCTCTATGACAAATGCGAGCGCCACCGACCCGAGGAGGTCGCCAAGAAAAGAATACCTGTACCGCCTCCTGACAAATACGACCCGCTCCCTCATACAAATGGAAATAAAAGCTAGGAGACTGGAGGAAAATATGCGTAGGATTAAGGAGAAGACGGCGGATTTATTGTGGAAGAATAAGGATAAGGCGCTTTGGCATATACTGTTCAAGAACATCAGCAGGCATGTGGCCATCAGGCATGAGTTCCACCAGCACGCCAGTCTGAGGAGGATCATGCTGGACTCGCACGCACACAAACACAAGATGGGCAGGAGAAAAGGGAACTTTAAATAAAGATGGACTAGGTTACATTTTGAGACTAATTTATTGTGATCTGTGTAGTTTATGTATGTACGAGTATGTGCTTAAAATAAGATTAGGTTAGTAATTCAGATTGTAAGTATACAGATACAGACAATAATTGTGATGTATTGAGAACTGGCTCTTGAATAATTTAGATTTAATTCTGTTAATTTTTACAATAAATTTAAATTAAATATTTCATAATACGAAAATTCAAGTCTACACTCAAGAGCAATGAAAACGTTCCACTTTCAAAATACCAAGATCAAATAGCCCCAATTTTAATAATCATACATTAAAATTTGAACACAGAATTCTAGTTTTTAGTTGGTAATATGATCCTCATGCCCTGTTATAAAATATGTATGTAGGTACTTCAATGTTGCAGAAGGCATTAAGAGTAATTTTTTTAAACTCTTTTGCCTCGGCTTTACTCAAATATTAGAATTAAATTTTTGTTAATTTAGGCCAGAGTATCCTAGATATATCCTTATGTGTTGATGGTTCAATATACCTATCCACATTGTCCACCATAGAGTAGCTGCTATATCCTGGAAATCCGGGGCCCGAGTGGCCATAATTATAGCATACCTACGACAGTAGGTGATTTAAAAATAATTTTTATAATTAACATACTATACCTACATATCTCATATGCCGTTAATGTAAGTTGGTTAATACACTCACGTGCAAAGAAACAGTTCCACTTACAAAATTCAGACACAAATAGGCCCCAATTATTTTTATTATTTAAATAGGAAATTTGACCTAAATATTTACGTTTTTAGTTGGTTATATTCTGGTGCACCAATAAATGTAAGTACTTAAATATTGTAGAAAGCGTCATTAAGTTTTTTTTCCGTTTGAAAATAATTTGGTGATTTTCTCAACGGAACTTTTTCATTGCCCGTGAGTGTATTTATAAGTTTACATTTACTGAATTGATCTTTTTACTATAATGAGTATACGTAAAGAATACAATTGAATGTAAGGCGATCGTGTTTGGTACATAAAGCTTTGGACTTCACTCCTTTTCTATTTATTCACTCTGACCTAGTAACTAATATCTTAAATCTATGCAATGTATGCTGACAAACACATTTTCTTATCTTAATCTGTGCAGTGACAAACAAAATTTATAAGTACATATATTTAGTAATATTTATTTTTAAACGAAAGTTGAATACATATAAAATCATTAAAAAATAATAGATACTACACGTTTTCATCGTTTTAGAGATAAAAAAGTAGCGACAGCAAAAATGATAAACGACCTCTCGCGACACTGAATTTACGAGCAAGTGTGGAACAGAAACAACAATGAAATATTTGCTCTAACCTATTTGACTTTATTTATTTTCTAACATAAATATACCTAATTTTGTTAAATTTAATGTCTAATAAATTCATGGTGGCGTAACTGGTAAGGACTCGTCCTCTCATTCCAGAGTCCGTGGGTTTAAATCCTGGCATGTACCAATTAACGAATATAAGTACCTACAATTATACTACGTGCTTTTACGGTTAAGAAAAACTTCGTGAGGAAACCTACACATCTAAGATGTGTACTAAGTGCAATGTACACATACGAACCGAAACGGCAATACTGCTCGAAACTTTATAAGTTTAAAGTAAGATATGAACTGAATAAAAAAATACTTATACGTTTATCAATAAAAAATATCCTCAACTGCCTGTCGAACTTACTTATAAAAAATAACGAGTCAAGCCATCCATTAATTGCGACTTTATTTTGTAATCTGTACCTTATGTATGTACCTAGTTATGTAACATCTAGTCACACTACCAGAGTACAAGTATTTTCTATCTCTTACACTTTTGGTACGATGGAAAGAGACAGCGTATGTTATTTATGTTGCATGTTTGTTCGACTCTTTAGTCTTCAGTCAGAGCCGGTTGATAAAGTGATTGATTCTTAATTTTGTGCCATTGTTGTGTTATATTCCGAAATTTAAACATGTCTTGCTGTAAGTACATTAGATTTATTGTTCTGGTGTTTACTGAGAAGATGTTTTAAAAGAAGATTGTAATTTTGTTAATATTAATAATAGTTAATAACAAGTTGATACCTTTGTGTTGGGTTTTTGTTTACAAAGTAACTAAACAACTTGGCTATTCAATTAATAACTCAGTAAGCATATTATTATGTACCTAAGTACCTATATTACATGACTGTATAATATGATGTAAATAATGTTTTAATGTTTATGTTACAATTAAGTAAAGTTAATTCAAGTAGATATACATAAAAACGGGAATCACATAAGATTTGTAAATAAATTTGATTATTCTGTCAGCATTCTTGTTATTTACTCTTCAAACAATCCATTTGAATACTCAAGTAATTTCGTATATTTTAATGAAGTTTACTTTTAATTTGGGAACCTGTTCTGTTCTGAACTTGAAAACAAAAACAAATGACTGTTGGTACCTGTCGTGTTGTTTGTTTGTTTTAACATTTAACATTGAGTCAAGTAATAAAATGTTAAGTATTTGGCTGATTACTTCACACTAAAAAATATAAGTAAGTACATGTACCTAAGTACCAACTTACCTTTTTGTTTTAAAAGCGTATTCATCATTCATCTACAAGGGGAAGAAAAATCTTTAAAGCTGAAAAGGGGTCAAAAGTACCTACTCGTAAAAGTACTTGAATTAACCACTAATTAATCAAATAAAAAATAAAAATTCGTAGTAACTAAAGGTATCAGCTAATACCGCAGTTACTATGAAACCTTTTAGTTTACAAAATATCTTAAGCAAAATAACGCGAGTGCAGTTCAGATAAAAAACGAAGGTCACAGAATGGATAAGCATAACAAAGCAGAGACATATAAATAAGATTTATTGCTTTGGTTTTGTTTTATCTGTAGGAGCGCAGCTGGCAACAAATACCTAACTTGCCGGGGAAAATACAAAACTTATCTCAGCACAGAAACCTCTGCCAGAACTGGAGAAACTTCGGTTTGTGGATAAGTTCGAAAGTATGAAACCTCAGAACTATAACTGGATGGAACGGACAGAGAAGCCGTTTCACTATACAATCTGCCACACATATAAAGATATTATCTGACCCCCCCATGATTTTGGTTCTTGAATAACATTTTTTAAATGCAGCACGAAGTTGTAATCTTATCTTTGTTAGCAAGATTTCACATAGCACACTAAGCGGGGGGGCTCCTCACACAATCATGTCTTATCGGCATAATATTATTGATTATCGACTGAATCCTAATTTTGTGATTCCTAATTTTGGAATGCTTGAAAGGAGCCACCTCAACTGATATATCAAATTAACTGTATCTTATGTATGTCGAGCGCTCCCCGGGCAGTCAGTATAACTGATAACAGTGATTACTAATCTGACTAATCCTTTCACCACGATGACAAACCCTAGTCCAGCTCCAGTATTTGTCACCAACACTTCCCTTCTCGTTTGTCTTATTTCGATGTTAAAGCACAAGGTTTTCCCCAATTGCTCTTTCCGGGACTCAACTTCATTAAGTACCTTTCTTTTTTTGTCTAGTGAAGTGAGTTCACCGTATTTTTTGATAACTCTTGATAACTTCATCATGAAAAATCCATTCCATTAGATAGTAATGGACAGAAAAGTAACAAGTCAGCAAGTCACCCGACAGGATACAGAACACAAAAAGGGGCCGTATTTTAATCCCCACAAACAAACCTTTACTTTGTAATTAGCTCCAGTCAAAATAACAGTAGAAATATTTGCATTACAAAGACGGTGGTTAGACGCAGACCATTCCGAAATTAAAATTCGTATCGTACCACGTCTGATCAAAAGTAGTATTTATGAAGGGTGTTCTCAAACAAAACAATGATTGCTGGTAGCATGGGACATGGATCAGTCCATACAAACGAAAATCTGTTCAACAATTTTTGATTACGCTCCCACCTGTCATAGAATAATTGGGAAAGTTTCAAGGAAGAATGAACCTTACGGTGCCAATGCAATTATGAACGCGGACATACAAAGGAGTTGTTTATATGCGAGCATTACCTGACGTGATTACTAAATGAGAGGGGACACTAGCTCGCTGATTGCATAACAACGATAGCGAAGGTACAGTCTCACTAAACAAATTAATTTACAAACAAGCAACATTTGTTTTGAAATAAATTTATAATAATTACTATTTACCTTATATGAATTATTTATATATATTATATTTGTCTGGGAGGTATGAAAGTCGCTTTAAAGTGGGTAGCAATGAAAATATTATTTATTTTCCAAGTGCTAATCTGTTTTATATATAGAGCACTCTCTTTGACCCAGACCAAATCCTGTCTTGATCCTATTTAAGTACTTAAATCGACTTGGTACTCTCGAGCCATTCAACATGTTATATTTTATTAAATTCTTCTTGGCGCTCGCAATCGCAAGTGATAAACTGTATAAAACAAATAAAACCATGCTACGAAAATTATAACCCAAAAGTTTGTAAGTATAAGTACCTAGATGGATATTAATTGTAACTCTTTCATGGGAAAACAGTTGCCGCAATTTTAGGTACTTACATAAGTAGTTGTAGCAAAATCTATACACGCTTCGTACATCTCGAAGCTCACTACAACTGTTTATAGTGAACGTACAATCCCTTAGGCCAAACAGCGCTCAGAAATGCACTTTCTAAACCTCAAACGAGGCCTTTACGCACTGTTATAGGACGCTCCAACGGTGACTGTGCCTCCGCTACACCCGCGCGGCTGCGGCCGGGCTATGGGCCCGCTCACCCTCTGTTATGCACCTAAAATTCCCGATCAAAGCTTTATTGGGAGTGACAGTTCGGTTAAGGAAAAAATAATAATTTCGTGCAGGAAATCACGTGAAATTAATTTTTCTTTGATCGAAATTGCTTTCCGTTTTTCTTACTTAATTTTCTTCTTGTTTACTTCAAGTACATAGATAAAAGATTGATCAAAAAAGATAAACGGTAAAGCAGTTTTTCTAAAAATGCTTTGATATTATTTGGTTTACTTAATAGAAGCAATATTACTTATCAGGAAATAAGAAGAAGCGGGAAAAGCTCGTAATAAAGTATCCGGAAATTATTTTTATATTGCGGTTACGTCTCTAGACAAACATTATACGCTTACGTAGCCATCAAAGAAACCAATAAAGGTGAATGAACTGCAATTTATATAGATATCTTACAAATCCAGAGGGTAAAACTATTTTTTTACTATTAATCTATGTAGGTATATGCGGTAGTGAACCTGACTAGGCACTAGAGTAGATAGTCCATGTAGGCATGAAACGTTCAAAAGTTGAGTTTTCTCACGCAAAAAGGCCTACCTAAGGTGCGGTATAACTACATTTAGCGTTTCATATCGGCTTTTGAAATTTGTATGGGAAAATTTCAGGAAAAAAAATAATTATGAGAGATCCGAGGAAGGAATAGACAGTTTTTTATACTAAACTCAATTTAATCCTCGTTCTAGTCCTAGTATTAGGGCAAACAAACACGACCGACATTTTATAAGTGCGTTGCACTATTACAATCTACTTTATTACAGTACTCTCTATTTTCCTCCTCCAAAAAGTCTATTCTTTATCGTATATGTCCGGACAACTTCAATAATACATCATTGATTGCATTAAGGCTGATTCACACACTGTTTAGTGCGAGTGCGAGTAGTCTGCGAGTAGACGTACATTGCTGAGTATGTATAGCAGATTAAAAAGTTTTGCAAATACCTACTATATAAACAACAAGCCCAGCAATGTACGTCTACTGAACACTCGCACTAAGGCCCGGTCTCCTATTACGCGCCGTAGATCGCGTCCAGCGTTACGCCGTAGGCCGCGTCACAATGTTCACTACGTCTACGCGCCAACGTCGGCGTGTGAGGGAGACCGCATCAGTACATTTCTATAGTGAGCATCGTGACGCGGCCCACGGAGCGACGCTGGACGCGACCTACAGCGAAAATAGGAGACCCAGGCCTAAACAGTTTACACCCATCACAGGCAAGGGCGGACCGGGGTACGCGTCCCCCATGGACGCCTTCACGAGCGGACCTCGCGAGCTGCTGCTGTACACCGTGTGCGTGCAGCCCGACCAGAGCAAGCAGGACTACATGGCCACCGTGGACGTGGACCCGGAGTCGCCTACTTATGCTCAGGTTAGCGACAGACTTCAATTACAGTCCTCCGGATCTCGGCACATAATAATATATAAACGTAACGTAAAGGGATCGCCTTTTTTCTTTTGTCAACCAGGCGTTCGCGACCTCGCGTTCGGTTCCCGTGCGTTCGGTTGTCAGAATAAAAATAGGCGATAAGCGTAACGTAAAGGGACGTTACGCTTATATGTGCAGTGACCTTTAAGCAACGTCGTTCGCATGTCAAATCAGAGGTAACTTGTATGCATCTGACAGATGTTTGACAGGCGAGCGACGTTGCATCACAGGCAAGGGCGGGCCGGGGTACGCGTCCCCCATGGACGCCTTCACGAGCGGGCCTCGGGAGCTGCTGCTGTACACCGTGTGCGTGCAGCCCGACCAGAGCAAGCAGGACTACATGGCCACCGTGGACGTGGACCCGGAGTCGCCTACTTATGCTCAGGTAGGTTAGACTTCAGGGGAGATTTCAATCGAACAACAACGTACCAACAACAACTTCTAAGTATACGACATATCTCGTGAGTTACAATATTTTACTTATACGTGATATTTCGATTGCTATCATTAGAATATATGCGATCAGAAATCCAGTACCGTGTGGTACGTAGGAAAAAGATCCGCTTCGGATCCACAGGTTTTCAAAATAGCCACCTGCCTATATGCGTAATCCTAACTAATATTATAAATGCGAAAGTAACTGTGTCTGTCTGTTACTCTTTCACGCCAAAACTACTGAACGGATTTAAATGAAATTTGGTATACATATGGTATAGACCCTGGGAAAGAACATAGGCTACTTTTTATCCCGGAATTCCCACGGGAAAACTTTTTAAGGCGAAGCGAAGCTCGCGGGAACATCTAGTTACGATATAATTTTGTTGACTACGATAATTGGATCCGAAGTCTATTAATGTGTTTTCTGTGAAAATATTGTATTTGGACTGAATTCGACACTAATTACTGCCTAAATGTTCCTTCTTTGTTTTGTGTCGTCGATAGGCCTGGAGCGTAAATTTATCTTGTCAAGCGCCACTCCCAAAGTTTTATGTCGTTTCCCGCAAAATGCGCGTTTGTGACACTCAAGCTGCCTGCAATTTTATGTAACAAAGGGGTAAAATCAGAAAGATATCTGCATTGAGGTTATATCTGTCAATATCGCTCTACTAAAAAAATATGTAATACACACAGCGCAGAAAATAGGCATACTTCTTTTGGCTACCTTGTTGGCACCATAGAACAACGCGGACACAGGAGTAGTTGGCACTGACATTATGGAAACTTCTGCAGATCATATCTTATCATATCTGCTAGTGTGTGACACCTGTAATGTGTGTCCAGACATGATAATAATAATATTATGCACATAATAATGTGTCACTTACTAGACAGCGTGTGTTTTATAAATTTATGAGTAAGTGTATATGTCGCAGGCAGCTGGTTGAATCTCGCCAAGTTCAATAGCGCCATTCAATGAACGAGTTAGTGATTCAACCAAAAAAGAGATTCAGCCAGATGCCTGTGACATATACATACATATATAATTATACAGGTATATTAATACATACTTACACATAACTATTATAATGTATTGGATGACATGCTTGATACTATTATTTTTTCATGTTTTTCGTCATAATCAATTATAAAATTCCACTCCTACGACGTTTAACTGCTGCAAACGATACTCGGTCGCCATAACGTATGCGTAATCCGGGATCACGGGATCTGTGAATGTTTATTATTTCAGTGCCGGAGCTTAAAATTTTATGACTCTTGTGTCTTATTCTGAGACAATTCTCAAATTAGGATGACTGAGATGGTGAATGGTATAGTGGTTAGTGTATGAGTCAATGATCCTGGTTTTAATCCCGATTCTGCGGTTTTTGTTTGAAGTACAAATACAAGTATTTATGTATGATCTAAGGACTTGGAGGTGGAATTGTCGTGTGGTGTGACTCGAAATCGTCTTCGCCCCACCTACAAAGTAAGGAGACAATGGCAAATCCCTCCAATCTTGCAGCAGGACTGTGCCTCCAATTTAGAATTCAGAGTTTCCGATTATTAAATTATTTATTAGAAATGAGGTTAATATAATTCGGAAATTGGAGTAAAAATATAACATCTCACGAAATTACCGAGTATTCTTGACGGCGGATTCTTTCGGTCTACCAAATGAATATTATTTCATTTTTAACGGATTCGTCGATCAAAGCCTCAATATCTTTTGATGTTTTCAGTGTTTACATTTATTGAATCTCATTTTATTTACTGTGTAAAAATCACATGAAAATAAGTAGGTAAGGTACTAACATAATGCCAGTATGATGTGTATTTATTTACCTTGTACCTATAACGATTAAACATAACATGATGAATAATAATGTTCTAGCTAGTGTTGCCCATAAATCTATCGAAATATAGTATGTGCTATCGATATTTTGTTGACGTCTAGCGTTGAACATCATAATTTAATAGACTATCGAACTATCACAATTCGTTCAACTATCGCTAAGCTATCGATAAACTATCGAGCGGCAACCCTAATTCTAGCAATCTTAGCTTTCTCGCCTTCACAACTCACACGACCATTTCCAGGTGATCCACCGCACGTATACCGGCCGGCCCGGGCAGGAGCTCCACCACAGTGGCTGGAACGTGTGCTCCAGTTGCCATGACAACCCGGAGCTGAAGAGAAACTTCCTCATCCTGCCGGCGCTCAACACTTCGAATGTCTTCGTGGTGGACGTCGGGACTGACCCGAGGAAACCTGAGATTCATAAGGTGCGTAAATCATTGACTTATAATAATTAATTAATAATAAGGACAGCAGGGCCAATTGCTGAAGGAAATGGCATCCTCGCACTGGCCCTAAAATTACATATATCTGTCATAATTTGTTTGAATTAGGACTTGCTCGTGGGTGTCAAAGTGTTCTGACGGGCGTATCTTTCCTATTGAAATCATTGCTCTAGCGCATTTTTTGTGGCAAGAATCGTTATTTTGCCTTAAATAAAATAATATAGGAAAATTATAAATTGATGTTTGCCACAATGCCTATGTGTAACCAAAACAATAACATTTACCTCACACGAATTATGCTACAAAGTTCTATTTTATATTCAGATTTCCTTTACAAACAATTCCATCTATACCTCAGCATCCACTGTAACTGAATACCATTGATGGATAATTGGATATACCTCTGGATATCCAATGCTACTATCGAAGGCTCAGCGACACTAAGGACATATGGGAGTGCTACAAAAAGAAGCTATTTATTTATCTATAACGTTAAAAACAGTAGCAAATACCACTCAATACTTACTAATGAAATTAAAAATTATACGACACGATTTAAAACATACTGACACAAACAACAACAGTGAACTTAATTAGATAAACAATCCAAATTAATTACTCCGCTTCAAACAACTGGAGCACAAATAATTTACAAAGCGGGTTTTACTTAAAGCAAACTTAAACCAACATCATAGAGCTCATAATTTAAGCCGGTGTTTATCTTGCCGTTGAGAAACGCTAAAGAACTTGTCCGTTTCCGAAACGGTTCAGATAAACAAGTTGCGAACAGTCATACTCTGGAGATAACTGCGGTTCTGCTTACCTTTTTTTAAGTTCGTAATTTACTCTGGTCATACAATATAAGCACACAAGATTCTGTTACTACCTTACTACCATACAAAACAAAACCACTGTATTCAAAAAACGCTATCACAATTTCGATAGTAAATTTAATAGGCCTTATCGCTAAATGCGGATACAGATTCCTTTTGGGTGTGAATGACTTATGGAGTAGATACACATAAGTGCATAAGTACATACATTAATGATAAAGACAGACAAATGAAGCTACCGCTTTTACAATAAATTTCGTTTGACTTTAGTAAATGATGTGTTTTTATAGGATTTTTACAGAATACGGCCACAGAATTGCTTAAAAATACCGTCAGCGGTCGCCTCAACTTACTTTAATAGCTTACGTCGTCGTCGTCGCAGACTGTGCGACTGCGTCTAACATGCTGAATCTTGCTTCCTCAAACAAACTCGTAAAACCGAATTTTTATGACGTTCACCCGTGAAAGTTTTTTAATTCTTTCCTTTTCCGCTTTAGCGTTTCCCGTCGGGTTTATTAAAAATTAAATCGCGAATTTATCGTCTGAGCCATCAACAACACGTCCACATAAAAAATATGCTGAACTGTAGATTTTGCTTAGCATAACGTAAGAAGCTTTTCTTTCATAAGTTAACATTTTCATCCTTAGCCTCGCGTATAAAAGAAAATTTCAAAGACCGTACGTTATTTTTAGTTACACGCTTCCTAAAGGATAATAATTTTTCGCCTTTTATGAACTGAGTGCTGTATAAATTGAAAATTTCTTATTACCGCACCATAAATTGAACCTTGCGTACGGTTTACATATTATAACGTTTCTTTAATATACCACCCAGGCAGACATTGTATGCAATACCAGAGTAAATAGCGGCAATACTTAGGTACTACTTAAAAACTATATTAACATTTTAAAACAAAAAAAAACTGGTAAACATTGCTTCATGCTCTCAGGATGTCGATAGTAAATTTTTATCATCTCTTTAAAATGTCATTATACGTTGTTAGGTCATGAACTCTTGCTCATGCCTTGATAAAGTGCACATGATACTAATGTGAATCATTTAATTTGAAGTATTTATTCTGACCTTTATTTATTTATTTATAAACACAAAATTTCACGTAGTTACAGTTTACATAGGTACATCAGATGTAAAGATAAAAAAAAACTAAGTACTTAAGATAAAGAATTTTAGATATGGTTTGCAAAATTTTAGGCCTTTACACTTTTATTGATACGAGTATTACTTACATAATATATACATTAATAATAACATACAGCGGATCCTAAACTCGTTGCATTATTGTTTGATCAATATTTCATGTCAAAGAGAATGCATAGCAGATCGAAATTGTCGGACGCGTCTGCGATAGTTTCCGGAGTGGTATAGTTGTGGAGCTGCGAGCCGCGAGCCGCGCACTCCCCGCCCAATCTGTCGCCAAACTTCAGCATTCTCATGCCAGAAACTTCGAGAACTCGTTATATTGCCTGTTAAACCCTTCGGTGTCGTTCAACGTGTACGAAGACTTCCGAACTAGATTCCATTTTCACATATCACCGAACTTTCGATAAGCGAACTTTGAACCGCGCTACGCTGAACACGACTTAAGTGAAACGGAATATTAAATGTTTATCTTGTTAATCTACGGAATAATCTTCACTTCAGCGTTGCAAGAACCACAGCGTCATAAAGTGTATTTACGACATTTTCCTGCCAAAAACGTGAAATCGATGCGAGCTTGTTTCTCGTTCAGAGGGAACCTAAGGTTTACTGCTAAATAAACACCCTAATCTATAAAGCTTATTAGACGAAAGCTATTTCTTTTTATACGTTGCGAAATTGCGGCCGCGTTGTTGAGTGGAGTTGCCGGTTTATGGTCGATTCATGGCTGCGAATATCACATTACCAGGTAATCGAGGGCTCCGAGATGAAGGCTGTAAACTGCAGTTACCCGCACACCACGCACTGCCTCGCCTCCGGGGACATCATGATCTCCACCATGGGAGATAAGGACGAGAACGGCAAGGGGGACTTCGTACTCATCGACGCCAAGTCTTTGAAAGTGACAGGTGAGCCATTATAGCCAGTTCGGACGCGTGCTTTGAATAAGGGTGCTCCTTTGAAGTTATAAAGCGACGCTTTCCTTTCCAGGCTCCTGGACGAGGGGGGAGAAGATGGCTAAATTCGGATACGACTTTTGGTATCAACCTTATCATGATGTCATGTTCTCGACTGAATGGGGCTCTCCGAAGTATTTCAAAACGTTCGTTTATCTTATCTTGTTATTGAAATAAGCATTCTGTTGTCCTTTTGAAATTTTATACACAAATTTATATTTAACTAACTGCCTAGCTACATTAATTGAAGTAAACTTTGTTTTTTAGTTAGTTCCCCTGGCTGGTCAACTACAAGTCTAACTAAGTTTGCTTTACTCGTGTTTAACAAAAGCGTTTTATTCCCAGCGGGTTGCACGCGGAGGACATTCCCAACCCACATCGTTACGGGACGTCGCTAAATGTGTACAAATGGTCCACGCGCGAGTTGATCCAGTCCATAGATCTCGGTAAAGAAGGTTGTGCTCCCCTGGAGATCAGGTTCCTGCATGAGCCGACGGCCGCACAAGGCTTCGTGGGATGCGCAGTGGAAGCCAACGTCTACAGGTACTGCCATATGTTTACGAGGAAGGGTGCGCTACGACTGAGATTTAAGCCCCCTTGAAGATAGCGGGCCTTTTTTCCTCCTTTGTGCAAAAGGATAATGCTTGGATTTGCATAGCGAGATAAAGAAATAAATCTCTAGGGTTAAATTTATTAAAAGAGTCTTGGGTAGTGCGTAGGTTTTAACAGTGAAATAGTTTATATATAGCCTCTTATATAACAGGATAACCAACTAAAGATTTTCCGAATACCTATAACTAGAGTCTAGTAGAAAGTTGACAAACATGATTCGGTGTTCGGGTCACAGTGCAGGCCATTCCTAACTTCCGAAATTCCTGTGGCGGCTACATTGACGGGTGGAGGATTTATTACAATTGTTTTCGACAGGTTCTACAAAGGCTCAGACGACACCTGGAAGGCGGACAAAGTTATAGACGTCCCCGCGCAAAAAGTTTCCAAAGACGGTGTCGTGTCAGAACTTGGCGGTAACTTGTGCTTCTTTTACTTGTTGACATAATATTAACTCCCTGAGAGCGACGGTCGCTCCTAAACTATAATTAAATTGTAATACACATACTTTATGCTTATAAGCATATGTATGTATTTATCCGAGTTAGGTATTATGAAACGAGTCTGATCAAACCGCCGACTTTACACATAATCACATAATGTACATAATTCTAATTTAAAAATATCAGAGCTAATAAAGTTATAACCTAACAGAATTTGTACCTCATAAATACCTACCATATTATGTTTTTTATATTCGTAAAAGTATATTTCCGCCCATCAGAAACCATATCTCGGCGCTACACTCCACTCGGTTCCAATACGAAGAAATTACGATTCCGACTGCACAATCCCGGCTAGGCGAGTCATTTCTCAACGTTACATGACATTTCTATTAAGTTTTTGTTGCAGGTCTTATGTCCGATATACTTCTCTCGCTGGATGATAAGTATTTATACTTCTCGAACTGGCTTCACGGGGACGTGAGGCAGTACGACGTGTCAGACCCGACCAACCCGAAGATGACTGGTCGAGTGTTCTTGGGCGGACAACTAGTCAACGATCCCGACCTAGAGTTGGTTCATTGTGACGACCTAAAGGCAAGTTCACCAAGTTTCCAATTTAAACTGAAACGTTTTCAAATGATTAATGAAGATGACTCGACATGAAATTAATTTTGTGATGCGTCATTCGTTTCATTCAACTCGCGTTTCGGTTTTGTTAGCTAAAATTTTCGTTTGCTTAAACATAGGTACGTGTAGATGTGTTAATTACGTAAATTGGATTTGAATCACTAATGTTTATCTTTCACAATGGCATCGATCGACTGCTTAAATCATACCTACTTTACTATTCGTGAGGTCATGAAGTTGACATCATAAAGATTTTTTTTTCCTTTAGGAGCGGCCAAAGCAAGTGACGATAAACGGAACTCCCCTATACGGATCACCTCAAATGCTACAATTGTCTTTAGACGGAAAGCGTCTCTATGTGTCGTGCTCTCTGTTCTCTCCGTGGGACAAACAGCTCTACCCGAAGATGGCTAAACACGTAAGTTAAACTTTGCCCGACAGAGTTTGTACTATCTAGTTCATAACTGTCTCAAATAAAAACTCATCCAGCCATAGTTTCCCATGTACGTTATAAACTCGGCTTCGGCCATTTTGAGCACACATATACAGAGTGTTCCCGTGACAATAAAATGTTGTTTCCTCATATACTCCGCGGTGCCGACATCACGAGCGGCTGGAGCGCCATTGTGGAGCAGCTATCACTCGCAAAATTGTACAGTTAGAAAATACCAGCATTCTGAATGAAATTCTCATCGCCTTCCCGGCGAAATGCGAGATGAAACGCGTCGTATAAAAGATACCGTAGAACTCAAACACAGACTAAAATTTCCGCCGGCGAAGGTTTTTCTCATATTTTATTACATCACAAGTATTATGTTTATTACAAAAATGTGCGTACGCGAACAAATTATTTACCGAGGCCGGGTCTTATGTCGTAATATTTTTTTGGCGCACAACAATGAGGCGAAAAATGAAGACGCCAGAGTTTATTAAAATTCACATTTTCTCAAGTATGTGGCGGTTGGGCGGGCGGTTGGGCGGGCGGCTGGCTCCGAACGTACTCGGGCGGTCTTGGGCATAGCTCTTCCGCAGCAATAAACAGTCGCATGTATTAAATTACATCCAGGGAGCCCGGGGCGGAATGTGTAATGCATGTATTTGAATGTTTACACACGCAGTGGCTTCATCCGGGATCGCGGCTCTCCCTCGGTATTTCTTGGATGCTGAAATTGTTGAATAATCGATACGGTTTTTTCAGGGTGGATGGATCGCGAAATTGGACGTTGACATTGTCAATGGGGGCATGAAGTTGGACGAAAACTTCTTAGTTGACTTCGGGAAGGAACCTAATGGACCAGTACTTGCGCATGAGATGAGGTACTAATAGTATAATGGTACATACCTAACTGCTGTATTTTTGTTGTTATTCATGCCTAATGTATTTTTGTTTTTAAACATTTCAGATACCCAGGAGGTGACTGCACATCAGACATTTGGCTCGCGAAATAAAAAGAATACCAGTTCTCCGGCATAATAAAAACGATAATGTCATGACCATCAATCATGTTGTTGATGAGTGGAAAACGATAATAAATGTACCTAATATATGAATGTGACGCATTTTTTATGTCTATTCCTATCCTAACACCTTGTTCATTACGAAACTAAACTGGCCATCTGAAATGTTCACTTTAGTTTGAGTACTTTTAATCCAATTAGTTAAACTGAATAGTATTAGTTTGGACATTAGATAGACTATTAACTTCTGCTAAAACTACTAATTTAATACTGAATTTAGTTAGATTGATGTTAAACTTTCTGTAATCGTAAGTTTATGGAACAGCATATTTGGTAATTGGCCATAAATATATTATACAATAATATTGGTATGAATTAGAGTCCATTCCACGAAAAACTGAACAAACCCGTAAAAACGTGGCCATACGAACACAATAAAACCGGTAGCCGTTGACTTTCCACCAACACTGAATTTACGGGTCAAAACATTCAGAAACACACGGAACACTAAAAAAGAACAAACTATGGAACTATCAAGAATTATTTGCTTACATTTTGCACAGAACACTGCCTTTGGAAACCTATGACAATTTCACCCTGCCCGTGATACATTGCTGCTCTAGATTATTGTAATCTTTTCATATATCGTTAAACAAGCAATGGACGCGGACTTGAGGTAAACTGTCGGGCTCGTGTGCATTGAAATATAACGGAAAAGCCTGAAATGGCTCTGGTTATTTATTTTATAGAGAGGCAGTAAAGAAGATGTGTGGTATCGCAGTTCACATATTGTTCGGCCCGGGCCTCCTATTTTATATTTTACTGCTAGAGATTCTACCTGTCGATGCTTCGTTTCATTTGTTCGGTCTCCCTCTACGATGGACGTGAGTGTATAAGTTTTTTGTTACGTCACGAACGTTGTTTACTATACAAGTTCAAGTACATATTTACGTTTTTAGTTGGACCGGCGTCACTAAGCTACTTTTTTCCGTTTAGGGGTAATTTGGTGCTATGTCACTTCATCTTATTCATTGCCCGTGAGTGCATTATGTATTATATTAGAGATCACTTTGAGCGCAAGTAGACCCAACTCCTCAGTCTATAATCCAATGCTGCATTCAATACGGAAAGTTCTAGAGCTGTTGCGCTGCTTCTGCGGAGTTGAGTGGTTTCTCAGAGAATTATGCATGCAGATGACCGAGCGAGCACTGTGCGCTGTGCTTGTAAAGGAACTTTATTGTTTTGTGGAATCGTAGAAAATATAACATCCTGTAAGCCTGTTTATGTATTCCGAGAAAGAATTTGACCACTGTAGTTCGGTACATACGTACATAGAATAAACTCAAATAACCTTACCTAATTTGGATGTTTCAAACGTTTCATATACAAGGTGGACCGGACATGGACATGTACATAGTTTTATGATTTATTATGTATAGTTTAGAGAAGGAGGTGGCGGGACGACCTCGTCAAATATTTGCCGGATTGGGAGGTAGCCGCATTGGATCGGGATGAGTGGAAAATTAAAGGGGAGGTCTTTGCCCAGCAGTGTGAAAACACATAGACTAATGTTAAAAAAAATATTAAAAAATAGTTTAGGCTTAAAATAGTAGGTTTAGGCTTAGTATACTCTTTTTGGAACACCCTGTATAAGAAGCAATATTAATTGTTTCTCTGGTTTCCTCTTCATGATAAACATTCTACCGTACAATTCCTTTATCATGTATTGTATGGAATTGTAATTACCTATAATTCTCAGAAATACAAACCAAATATCTGCACAATAATTTAACTGCATTCATTTCATTTAATTACATCCATTTCACTCCACGTATGCAGTTTGAAATTTATAAGCTACTAAAGATAAAACCATTTTATATAGTGCGCATCATTAAATAAAAGTGCCGTGCTAATTAATTACAAAATAATCTTTAAAAAAATTAGACCCACGACAAAATTTATCATCTAAAAATTCAAACTCATCCCAAAGTTTTCGGGCTCATTTTTCCAAATTACAATTTATTCCCAAGTTACTTTACAGTCTCTAATGTAGTACTTTGTCAAAGTCACTTGGGGTCCAATTACAAAAGTTCTACAGGCTGTAAGTACTTGTAAAGCTGTCCGAAAAAGGTAAAAGGCTAGAAAAAGTACTACATCAACTTGTCATCAAGTAGCTAAAATAAAAGTTTCAAGTGAGATTTATAACGTCTGGAACAGTAAAATACTATAGCATCAACTTAAACCACCGTTCTCTATATTTCATAAGTAGTTAACCTTTAAATTTATGTTTTCAACCGTACGTTTATTCTATGCAATGTTTATTGTGTCTCGCAGAGTCTTCAAACTGCGTTCCAAACAAACTGAGCTCTCCATATCACGCGACCGACCAGGAAACAACGTTGAAGACGGGGACATTAGAAAAGAAATAACTCTTGCGAATGTTCGCATATAGCCCATACGACGTCTCCTTCATATAGCGCCTAATATCGGCCCGCCATCCGTCTCACAATATGTTCCCGTTTTGTTACGGCTCCCGTAATTTGATTCTACTGAAATATTAACTGCGAAAAGTCTCGCAAGAAGAACGGAGAGAATTAGTAAAAGTCGCGTCCAACGCGTCTACAGGGTAATTTTTAAACAACGCTCGACTAAAATGTAGTCGAAATGAAACAAAACTTTTTTTATGTTTTAATAATAATGATTTACGAAAGATGATAAAAAATTGGGACACAATATTATCCATGTCCATATTATTATCACCTCGTCAGTCGAATAAAGGTTTTCATCTAGGCAGCATTACTCAGGCATTCGTAATCGGCTCCAAGTTTAACATTTCTTTTCTAATGTTCGTACACTATGTTGATTAGGACGTCCACTGATACCATGTCTACCCGTGTAACATTTGTCGATGTACTCAGCTCACTAATGTTTTTGGAACGCAGCGGTAATACCAATTTTCCGATACGAAACTGCAAGGTTTCGTGAACTAATTAGGAATTGTCGGTTCATATCGACCTGCTTCATAGGATAAGTGGGGCTTCTAGATACAGTGCTCAGTTTGTAAATAGGGGTGTGCCAACGGTGCCTAGGCACAGAGGGGTCAATCTCTAAGACAAAAAAAAAACAAAGTTTCAAAGGGCTGCTGCGCGAGCCACAACTCTATCTCGTTGTATTAAACGTGCCATTGCACGACAGCTCTTTTTCGTCCGTTTTTCGTCAGTATAGAGTAACTCTCCAGGGCACAGACCTTGGCCGAGCGCAAAAACGCCATCGCCAGCAACATCATAAATGTGGCCAAATGCGAGTCTGACTCTCCAATTAAAGGTTTCGGTAGCAACCTCACTCTTCTTCTGTTTAACACTAGTATGCAGTAGGGTTGGTCAGTGGTCACCGTGGTGAAAATATTACTAAGTCAAAGTTGTCAGTCGCTGACCGCCCAAGGTCCACTGTACTTTATAGATAAAAGGTATAGTTGATATGTTACTCTCTCTAAAGTTGGGTACTGGCCAACGTTACGGACTGTAATGTAACTTTCCCAGCGAACATGTTACGCAATGCTGTGTTCTAAAATCTGGCTGCTTTCCCCCTTACACTACGTACTGACTTCACGAATGCTCGCTGTGTAACATGTTACTTTACACCTCGTAACGTTGGCCAGTACCCAACCCACCTTAAGAGGCTCTTTTTCTACAACACTCGCTAAAGATACCATATAATCCTGAAAATTTACCAACTACATCTTAAATAAATGTACATAACCCTACGAACAACCATTGTTCGTAGACATAACCCTTATAACGTAAGTATTGTACAGGTTGTATAAGCTCGCACCAGGAGGGTCACTCTATATTTATTTATTTATTTATTTATTTATTTATTTTAATAACTGAACAAACAGCCAAACAAACAATGATTAAATACATTTGACACAAATAATAAGGCCTACAGTTCAGATAGATTAACTAATTATTTATAAACTATGCGTTAACAGAACAGCTTATTAATTATAAACGTAAGTAATTTTACTTAACTATAAGTAATAAGAGAGAACACACATATAGAAAGGCAATTGAAGTGCTTATCTTTACATTTAAATTTAAGAATAATTATTTAAGTTTAATTCCGTTTATATTATATTAATAGGTAAATGTAGAACACACGCCTTATTTATTTATGGAGTTATAGGTGAGAATTAATACATAAAAAACATATCATATTATTATGTCAATTTATGCAACAAAAATACCTATAGGTTTATAGCAGGTAACTATAGGTACTAACATGGTATAATAGTAGGTAAGTAACATGTTCACAACAAATTTTTATTATGTACTATCCTGGGTAAATAACATTTGTTTGATTTTACTTTTGTAAGCAGCATAAGAATTGCCAAATATTTCGACACACGATAGTTTTGTATTATATAAATTACAGGCACGTCTAATAAATGAGTTTCGGGTGTAGTTTGTTCTAGCACGGGAGATATGAAACAAAACATGTTTTTTATTTCGAAGTCGGAGACTAGGAACTCGATATTTTATACGTTCTACTAACGGAGGTGAGTTAAGATGACCCTGTATTATTTTGAAAAGTATAGATGCGTCAATTGCTTGACGTCTTGAGCAAAGAGATTGAACATTGTATCTTTTCAAGCAAGATTTGTAATTGTCAAACTGGTTTCGAATACGATAGTCTAGGCACATGAGCCTATGTATGATGAAAAGCAAAATTTATATAAATATTTGAATAGATGAGAAATTGTAATATGGAATTTCAGCTAAACCATACACCCTGGAGTGTTATTTCTCTGAGTGTCATGGGTTAATCTGCAGAACACTAGTAATAACTTGTTATATAAGTACCTAATGGTAGTAGTGGTTTGTCGGTTATAGGTAAAATCTAAAATCACAACGCTTTTTACTTTTACACAAATATTTCCGTTTACAAAAAACCACAAAACATTTGTAAATAATGGACAGTGTTTTTATGCTTCTGAATATTCAAGCCGCTTTACATACATAAATGACGGTCAGCGGAATATAAAGGCAAATTAAATAATATATAAAGGCAACATGAAAAAACGTAGCAGAAAAGTACAACATAAAATATTGAATGATAACTATTGTAATCTCAATCGACCTGAAAGCTTTTTAAAAGCTTTTCATTCATTGAGGTGTAATAAAATATAAACAGGGATGCAAAAGTAAGTTGCGAATTTATTAAAGTCGTAGAACAAAAGTAGTTCAGCATGACTTCCTGAGTCATCCCTTTTCGGCTGAGTATACGACTTTTGCATCACCCTGTATAAAATAATATTTTTATACTTAAATGTAAGTAATAGGTAAGGTAAGTATTCCAAACAACAATTAAATCCAGAATCAAGAAAAACTACATGAAATTAATTCAGAATACACGTGATTCGAGTTCAGAATTATTGTTATCTGATAAAATATTAAAAATGAAAACCTCCATATTGTAATTTTCTTGCCAATATATTTTTATAGTTATCGAAATCCTATTAAGTTACTAAAAATGAGATTCCAACCCTCTCAGGCCCCAGATGTTTGGAATTATGAAAATCCTGAAAAAGGATAACTGCCTAATAAACGAAACGACTCAGATTATTGAAAAAAGCTTGCTCGTGGGAAAGTCCTGATATTTTACAGTGCTGAATCTAATGATGAGCTCTTTTTATTTATTTTTTATTATTTTTTTTGGCTTCAAACAGTCATATGGAAACAAAATATACATGCTATCTTAAATCTATACTTATAGACTTGGAAGGCCGAAAAGTTAAACATAAAATAAATAACAGGAGAAAACTTCATTAACTAGTTATACAGGGTGTTGCAAAATTTGTATACTAAGCCGAAACCTACATGTGCAGCATGGTATATCTAAGCCCAAAACTAAAATCAGAATTTGGAAATTCGCGAAAAAAAAAAATCCATAGTAAAAAGTCACCAACAAAGTTTCTATGGAAAATGATTATTTTTTTTTCGCGAATTTTCAAATTCTGATTTCAGTTTTGGGCTTAGATATACCATGCTGCACATGTAGGTTTCGGCTTAGTATACCCTTTTTGCAACACCCTGTATATAGTAACATTGCAAAAATTTTAATTCACTGTGTGTAAGTTACAATTTTAGTAGGTGTGTAAATTGCGAAAATCATTGACAAAATTTAAGGGAAAAAGAAAGAAAAAATAATAATAAAAAAGTATTTATATATCATAGGTCAGGTATACAATTATTATTCAAGGAGTGTCCAACATCAACATTTTAAATCATAGTGTTTAAGTATTTTTCTTTTAAATGAATCTGTACTGTCATTAAAAGGGTCAACATCAGTGGAAGATAATTCAGCATTATACATAGTTAGGGTTCGGTACATAAAGCTGTTACGTGTGTAATTTTTGTTATAGTTTGGAAGTACAAATAACTTGTTTCTATTAGGAAGAGAACGAAGTGACCGTAAGAGGCCCTGGGAACGTACAATAAAGGGAATCCTACACAACAAAGAAGGGCAAACTATTTTAATATTTAAAATTTTGTGCATGAAAATAAGATCCATCACTTTTCGTCGTAAACTAAGTGCTGTAAGATTAAAGTGTGAGTCTCATATCATAGGATGAACGGGATGAACTGTCAAAATTAAATTTAAATGATTAGTCCAGTCAATAAAGGACTCAAAATGAGGTGTAGAGTGCGTGAGCAGGTAACTAAGCGATTCCTTCAGAAACTTGTTCAGGGGGCTTAGGTTATTAACATACCAAAAGTCCTGACTCCTAGGTGATGAGCCTGGGGGAGGAGGGGGAGATAAAGGTACGATTTTTGGTTTTTAGCTTATATCTCGAAAACGAGTGCATCGGAGAGAAATATTTTTGACTATTAAAATGGAGGTCATAAAATTATCTAAAACTTTTATTTCATATTATGAGAACTTCCTATCGTGGGAGTGGTAGGGAAAACACAATCTCAGGGTAAAACAAACGTTCACTGTATTTCAAGGTTCTACAGACACGTAATAATGCAAGTGAGGTAATCTTATTGTAACACTAAACTAATGTCCGTTGGGAGCGCGAGCGAGCGTGTAGCCGGGAAACGGGTTGGCGCCGACTGACTGCGCGGGCTTCGCTGGACGGTGGCGCGAGCGCGGGGTGCGCGCGGGTGAAGGGGAGGACGCGGGACGCGGTCTGCGCAGTAGAGCTGCGCAGGAGAACAGCGCGGCGGCGTGGGACGCTAACCGTTTTCGGCGCGCGATTTGTTTTCGCGGGAAAACGGTTAGCAGTCTTGTTACAATATGTTTTTTTCTAATTCCTAACCTAACTTTAGGTAGATTGGACATTGACCAGCATATGTATATAATATTCTAAAAGGGAATTAAAAATTCTACAACGTTTTGACATGAATACATTTTTCTTGTAAATTTTAACTTTTTCCGAGGGTAATAGCTCGAAAACGGTTAGGAATTAGAAAAAAACATATGGCATAAAAGTTTTAAATAATTTTATGAACTCCATTTCACTAGCCGAAAATATTTCTCTCCGATGCCCGTTTTCGAGATATAAGCTAAAAACCAAAAAATCCTACCTTTATTCCCCCCTCTCCTCCCCCCCGCTCACCACCTAGGAGTCAGGACTTTTGGTATGTTAACAACCTAAGCCCCCTGAACAAGTTTCTGAAGGAATCGCTTAGTTACCTGTTCACGCACTCTACACCTCATTCCTTGACTGGACTAGATAGGTTTTTAAGAAATTTCTTTTGTACTTTTTCTATGCGTTTGATGTGAATTTCATAAGAAGGGGACCATACCTGCGGAAGCAAAATCCAAGATTGATCTGATAAAGGAGTAATACTTTTAATACTTTTAGGGCCACTTGCAGAAACATATTAAATCTAGATTTAGTGTCAAATATCGATTTAAGAAACGTCAGCCAATATAAAATTTGACACTAAATCGAGATTTAACACTAAATCTAGATTTAATATGTTTCGGCAAGTGGGCCTTATAGTAGACACACTTCTGAAAGGCTTAGCTATTCTATTAATAAAACCTAAGCCTCTGAATGCCCTTTTAACGATATTGTCTATGTGTGTGTTGTATGTTAATTGACTATCCATCATTATTCCTAAATCCCGAATAGTTGTGACCCTAGGAAGTTCCACATTTTGCAGATTATAAGAAAATCGTATAGGTTTTGTTTTACGGGTGTAGGTAATGATGGAGCATTTGTCAGCATTCAGAAACAGTTGGTTCGACTGGCAGTATTGTGTAAGAGCACTCAGATCACGTTGCAATTGCAGACAGTCAGTAACTTTTTTAACTATCTTGAAGATTTTTGTATCATCTGAATATAGTAGATGATCTGAATGCACCAGAACCTCTCCAATATCATTGATATACAATGTAAAAAACAGTAAAGGTCCTGAATGAGATCCTTGGGGGATACCAGATGGAATGGTAATAAAACTAGACTCGAAACCCTTGATCAATACAGCCTGACTACGATTACGGATGTAGGATTCAATCCATAGCAACAAGGCTCCATGAATTCCAAGTTTTAGTAGCTTCTAAAGAATTATATTATGGTTTATTTTATCAAATGCCTCCGAGAAGTCAGTGTAAATTACATCAATTTGTAAATTTTTATTCATAGCTTCAAGCAGGTATTCGCTAAAACTTACCATGTTAGTTTCAACGCTACGTGACTTAATAAATCCATGTTGTGCCTCGGCTACCTGATTTTTGACGCAGTATGCTATTTGATTAGTTACTATCTTTTCCAAAACTTTACCGAAAATACTTAATTTTGATATAGGCCTATATTCTGTTAATATGTCGATTTTACTATTTTTTTGAATAGGTGTGATGATAGCCTTTTTCCAAATGTTAGGAAAAACTCCAGATTTAAGTGAGAAACGATAGATGAGCGTTAGAGGAATAACCAGTTCTTTAGCGCACTTTGATATAAGGATAGGATGAACACCATCTGATCCCGCACCCTTATTAACTCGTACCCGACTAAATCATTTCATTCTGTAAGTACAGTATTTTCATATAAATTGATAAAGTTTATATCAATGCACGATTTATCTTGGCAATCTTGGCTACCACCATAAGCGAATGGTCGTCAGATACAAAAACTGAGTTAAAATAGTTATTAAAGGCGCTACATATTTCCTCACCGCCTGATATTACACGACCCTGGTAGTGCAATTTATCTGGAATTTTATTAACACCTCTCTTTGACTTAACAAATGTCCAAAAATTCTTAGGGTCGCTTTTAATGTATTCTTCACTTTTATTTATGTAATAGCTAAAACACTCTTGTTCCATTTTTTTAAGTCTAGTACGGATCAAGGAGAAAGTTTGATAATCAGATAAATTGCCATATATCTTCCATTTTTTGTGGTATTTTCGTTTTTCGTTTCTAAGTTTGATTAAGGGCATAGTGTACCAAGGGGCGCTTTGTCACTAAGGTATGAGTGTGAAATTGGAAAATATTTATCTATTAATCGGTTGAAAAAATTGTAAAAATACTCAGTCAACTGATTGACATCAGTAAGCGGTCTAAAAGCCGCCTCCCAGTCAACTGACAATAATTCAGTACGCATTAATTCAAAGTTTGCTTTAAAAAACAATTTACGTGGGACTTTATTTTGTACTAGTGTCGGCATAGGTGATAGGACTCACCCTAATACTGATATCTAAAGATCTATGATGGGCATCCTCAGAGGTAAGTGGACATTCACAGGCACTAACATCACATTCCCTACTACAAAAAATTAAATCCAGTAAGCGATTATTAATATTATACTCAAGGTTGTGTTGTAATTGAGATGTGTAGCTCATGAAATCAGCTGTTAAGTTATCGTTTGTTGCGTGAATTTGCAAACAGTTGCTATTATTGTCATAAAACCATTCAGCCCTAGTAACATTAAAGTCACCCATTATCAAAAATATATCATCAGGGTGAGAAATAATCAAATTACTAGCCCTATCATAAAAAGAAGACAGCATGGACTCGTGACTCGTGATGGTTACTATGCGGTATGTACGTACAGCCTATGTGTAATTGGGAAGACGCGTTACCTGATTTAGAAACAATAGGTATACTTATCCATGTCTCGTCCGCGGGCGGCGGCGCGCACCACTCTAGCCGCGCGACTTTTTTTATACATGCAAAATTGTAACATACTCATAAGTGGGAAGTAATTTCTGTATTGTTTTATTTTCAATTAGGTACAATGCTAAATTTGAGCTCATTATACATAATTATTGTATTAAGAATCCTTTATTATTGAGTATATTCTTAGTTGTGTATTCATTGCATGGTAATGAGGGGTTCCTTTTCCTCAATGACTAAGGTACTTATAGATATGTATAATAGCACAATTACAATCAGCGTATTACGTAATCCGCCTTTTTGCCAATCGAAAACACCGTTGTAGCTAAATAAATTGTATTTGAGAAACACATTTAGAGCCGGGTACTGCGGAATTTATAGCAGAGGTATTTCAATTTCACCCTTATTGTAAGCTTTTTCGGTGGACAAAGCAATGTAATCATTGCAAAGTTATCGAAGGCCAAACCCGTAGTAAATACGATAAATTCAATGATTAAACATTTACTTCGAACCAAGACTCTGATAATAATTTAGTTCTGTTATTCTGACCGAGCCCCAAATTTTAAATACGCTGATGTTCAAATTTATTAGCAAAGTAAAACTGTCTACAGTTCCTTTTCATGAGCTAGGCCTTCCTAGATTCATAATCATAGAAATTTTTGTCTATAATTATACATAGTATCCATACGAATAGGTTCCAACTGAAAAAAATATAGATAATGTTCCAAAAATACAGAATAATTTCCCATCAATATTTAATTACCAGCAAATTTGGATTTTGTATGCCTTTAAATTTATTATTAACGATAGCATTATATTTTCCGCGAATTTTCTGAACATTATTAATTCCCTAACAATTACTTACCCCCGTCGACTCCTACTCACTTCTGTGTCGTCGCCCCGACTCTTCCCGAGTTTCGTGTTTGCCGCGAAGAGTGCAATACTCTCGAGTATCTCGACCTTAAAATGTTTCGCAAGATATCCGTAAATTAAAACACTTCCTAGCACTTAAAGGGTTAAAATGAATTTTTAAACGGTCTGTTTTTCAACGCCGGCAACTTTAATTAAATCCTGGCAGGGTGAAAACTCGTTTTCGAAATAACTGGAGGAAAAAAACGTGAAATGATTTCATTTAGTTTTGTTTCCCGGCTCTCCCTTGGCAGCTGTTGTGGCCCGGACAGAGAGTAGCATTACGTTTTAAACTGAAAAATTAAAAAGTTGCTATATTCATTTCCGCTGTTGAGCATATTTATCATGACTCAAGTAATTTCGCACCGGAAAACGACCTTTTACAAAATGTTTGCAAGATGTTAAGGCGTTTTCATGTTGAAATGTTGTTGTTTGTTTGTGTAGAGTCGAAATGAATACTGTTGAATGTCGGGGTGAAATAAATGGATTGTTAAACCATGGCATATATCTGAAAATAAATGTTTAATAATAATAATAAATAATAATTGCTTAAAAAGTCCCATTGATAACAACCCTTCAGGCTTACGGTATTTCTTATTTAACAAAGCACGCACCGTGGATTGAATCAGCTTCGAAATACGATGCAATTCGCATCGCGCTCTTTTATTTCAAACTACATCTACTCTCTTTATCTTAGCTAAATTTATTCAAATGCTTTTTAAATCTGTAAGTAAAACCGATTTCTCCCTCGACAAGTAAGATTACACTGCAGAAGACCGGCAAATGGGGTGCCTGAAGGGACCCTAACTTGACAAAAGACGAACGACTAAGACCTTTCATTCAATCGGTACGCCTATTACAGCTAGACAAAGTCGTGGTTAGCGCAGCAGTGCCAGAAGCTTCGTTTTTCGTAAGGTAGAGTGGTCTCTCTGGCGGGTAAATCTGAATCTGATGCAAACCAATATGACTTCTCATTGAGGATTCTCTCTGAGCCGCTAATGCACCGCATTTGTGAGGATCCCGCGACTCGAGCTCCAGTCTTTAACCGTAAGCCGCCATTATGTTACAGCAGGGAAATGAGTTATCATTATCATGGATAAAATTGTGAATGATGTAAGGAACCTTTTAATTTTTTATATATTTTAGGTAGGTAGTTCCTATGTATTTAAATATGTACTTACCTATAGTTTGTACGGTAGTTTCTTTACTTCATCAATCAAATTAACTACGCCTATGTTTCAGATGAGATACAGATTTCCACCTAAAACTAGTAGAGTTTTCCTTTTTATCACCACCTATATTGTACCCCAATTTGGAAGACTTTTCTACGTTTTAGAAGCATAAAAGCGGCCGATATCACCACTTAGCCCAAGTGGTGATTAGACCTTACTTTTGAAATTGCTTTAGGAAATTGTCACGGTACTTTTATGTTGGACTCTAAAAGTGCCAATCTTAGATTAACAATATCACGAACAAGATGGTGTGTCACATACAAAAACAAAGCAAAAAACTGATCGCTTTTTGTTTACTGTCATACCAATTTAAGTTCAACCGAATCTTCTTACCTAACAAATTCAAAATAAGTGCTCAGTGGTAGAAATAGGGTCCTTTATTTTGCCGAGACGTTTTGTTGGCACTGACACTTCATCTTGTTCGTATATTGTTAGTCTATGACTTTTCCGTAGGACTCTGTATGTGAAACAAAGTATTATAGCGCTGTAGAATGTATGTCAACATAACGGTTCCTTTTTTATGAATAGGAAAATCAAGATCGCCTCCAGAGATTACCTTCTTCTGTGTATTTATTTAATGGAAAAAGAGGAAGAAATAAATACACGCGAGATTACGTTCTAGCGACCCCTAATCTCATTACATAAAAGTCTAATCAAGACTTCCTTTAATCCTGCGAAGGGGTTCTCAACCTTTTGGGTTCGTTGTGCGCAGAAAATAATTACTTGGTTATTAAGTATTTATATGGTTCATACTGTGAATAATGGAATGGGAGGTCCCAAAGATTTTGATAGTCGTTCCGAAGTCATAATAGACTTTCTCTCTAGGGATTCATTTAACCCTTCAACTACCGGTTCAAACAAACCCTTCTCCGCTTAAGTGTTATTTGATACATTTTCAATCAAAATGTTTGTTTTAATTTAGTTTTATTGTATTTATAGTTACAAACTTTCGCTTGTATTTCTACATAATTAATATGTTTACCGCTTAAAAAATAATATCGAATTTATAATAACTTTACTCGCGTGCCAGCCAGTAGCTACTTTAAATAAAGTTACCTGAAACGAAATTTGAAATAATAATTTTGAATTTAACTAAACGCATCGTACGCAAATGAACATCAAGTAGATTTTATTGGAGTTAATGTTTAGTTAGGATTTATTTGATTGTCTCATTTATACAGGCTCGAGCTGGAACAGCGCGGCCCCGCAGTGTTGAATGAGGCAACGGCCCGTGAACCGCCTCGTCCGGACTGTGTTGCCAACTTTACGGACTAAAAAACAAATATACCTACACTTTTAAATCTGAGAAATACGACACACTAGACTCTAGAGGGCGTCTAAGGCTTTTCACCGTGAATGACGAACTGAGTCACCCTTTTTTGGCTTTAAGTTTTCAATATCTGTAGGTACCTACTTATATGTAAAATAGTTATAAGTATACCTACCTTTTAAGATTATGATGGCTTGGAAAAGTGAAATGCTGAAAGCATACCATATCCAATGTTCTTAATTTTGAAATCACACGGCCAATTCAGCTGATATTTCCAGTTACCGCCTCATATTAATTTCACAGTTCAATTTCAGTCTAGGCTCGACTGCGACTGTAGTATTTAAAGCTGGCAACACCGAGTCCAGTGTTTACTGCCTCTCGCAAAGTAAATAGCTTTTGTCCAGAGCGGCGTCGTCGTGGCGAAACCCGGCAAGTTTTGTTTGTCGCAATCAAAATACCCGCCAGTTGGTTGGCTACCCCTGTCTCTAGTGCGAACGTTTAAAAGGCTTCGGAAGTGAAACTTACATGCTCTGCGTATGTTGTGAAACTTTCAGAGCGTCGCAATTATACACTATGTACCTACTCACAGTATGTTATTAATAAAAATATGATGGTTTTGTTAGTTCGTAAAATTGTTTCAAGAAATGAAATTAACTTTTTTAATTATAGTTAAGTTATACGTCATATTAATTTTTTTTTAAATGAAGGTTACTTATCTACTAAATTTTTTTTTAACTCGAATGCTTCTATAATATAAAATTTTGTTATGAAAAACAATTGTGGCTAAAAAGGTATTTTTGTAAATTATAAAGACGGAGTCTGAAAAACGCATCTTTCAAATAGATGAAAAGATTTATCAGCCACTAGGAACCATTAATCACATTAAAAATTTTCTCACCACCCCATTAGGCACGAGTACGCAAACAATGAAGCAAATATTGACTCTTCCGGCAACTACAGAACTTCCCAGTACTCTTGCATAGGAAAATTCCAATATGGCTTGATTAACTTCCAGTTATATGCAAATATACGGGTCTTCCCGGGAACGGCCTGCGGTGGTGGAGCCCCCTTGGGTGTCTTGCAGAAAATTGTAGCAAACAGGGGCTCGTAATGACGTTAGGACCAGGGTTCTGGACCAGTGATCGCTACCCTCAAGCCAAAGTTAGGGGAGTCAAAATTTACTAGCTGTGCTTGGCTGAAATAAGCCGTATGGGAGTGCTACATGTTGTTGTTTAATGTTGCTTGATGAAAATTAAAAAGGCATGGGTTTAAGAAACACAATTCGATGGTACCTATTTAATTAACGTTTTATTGAAAATATTTTTGTTATATTGTATGAGCATAGAGAGTATGTACTGGAAAACTTGCGGTATTTCTGTAGCAAATAAACGTGACGATATTCTCTAATTTAGTCTAAGGACAGTATATGTATAATATCTTGTGTCTACATACATAATATATTTTATGACTTAACGATATACAAACACATTGGAAATAAATTCTAAAATTCGGGTTAGGGATATCCTAATTTCTAATTTGATTTATTGCAGAAGTTTCACTTTAAATAAATACAAAAACCAATAAAGTAAAAGTCAGTATTGCTTATCAAAGGATTTGAGATTAAAATTCCAACCCTCCATTTTCGAGTCAATGGAATGAAATGGAATCCAGGAATCAAAGGCGTTTTGCTTATTTACATAAAGAAATCCCAGATTTCATGATAAATAAGCTTTTATTTCACTGAAAACCCGATCTGAAAAACATATTGATCTAGAAGAAATTACGCTACGCAACTGCATAAATAAATAAGTAAGTACTTAAAGTTACCAAAGGTTATCGACATCAATATACATAGAGTGTACCTACTTTCACGTAAGTGTTTTAAATATTAATATGAATGCATAATTTGATACTTATTCAATCCGTGCCCATTAATTAGCTATGTAGTTTTACCTTAATTTTTTACCCCTACACTCTAGAGGTAGTACAGCACTCTATACTCACATACCTACTTACTTTCTTTCATACATGTGTATTATTGTATAGGCTAAATACTGATATAGCGTCACCTTAAATCGTAAACCGCCTAACTCCACTTTTTGGCGAAAATGACTTTTTGGTATCAATAGAAGCATTTTTTCAAGGCGCATCTAATCGTATTACTCGTAAATTTCTAAAAAAATTGTGCTCTGAGCAAATTAAATTTTCGTTTTCCTCCTAACTCAAAGACGTGATTTTTAAACAATAAAACCTCGTAACTCCTCCTACTCCCATACAACGAGCGATGTAGGTGGGAGTGAACGTACGTTTTTGCAATAAAACTATGTTTTTTACTTTGTTTTTATTACTACATAGTACTTATTGATCAATTTATACTTAAATTTTGCTGTTTTTTTTGCCATATTATGCTCTAAAATTAAAAGTTACGCGTATGTCACAAACAAAATATTTTGTATATTTTGGTTGGAGTCAGCACTATACTACGTACTAATGTAGGTTTTTTGCAAACAAAGCAGGACGGCTGCTGCAACCCGTTGCTGACGAATCCTTGGCTCCTCCAACCGATCCCATCAGTCATTCTCTTAGAGGCGATGGACTCCTTTGCGAGGGCCCCCAGATTTGGAAGTAGCCCATGCACTGCATGGCGTGCAGAGCACCAGCTACTTTTTGATTCCGGGGAACTAACATCTTGAAATGCTCCTCAAATGACCAGCAACTATCTACGACTAGGCTGAGGTAGCACATGTGTCGTTCTATAGCAATATGATAATCACTAACCCGCACCCACAGATCTGGTGGCTCCCTGCTCATTAGGAGTTTGTAGGGTGTAAGGAGGGGCGCTGTTTTAGGCCTAGGCGGTGAATCATGCAACACAGCAACTTTCATCTTCGGGATGTCATCCTCGAAGGAAGCTCTCTCAGCCACCTTCTGTGTGTCATCAACAGAATGCATTGTGCTAACCGTTTGCGAGCTAGATTTACAGGACAGTGTTGTATGCCAAGTTCCATTGCAGAGGTATCCAAGACCGACCCCTGAGAAACTCCGCAACTGACCTCATTTTGCGAAAATAAACCCTTTCTGATCGGGTACTTAATGTACCAGTTGAACCTCTGACTATTTGCTGGAGGTAGGAAGGCCATGAATGGTATTCCAGAGTGGCCCTAAAGGTTCTCCGAGGGATAGAGTTGAACGCGTACATCATGTCTAAACTAACACCCAGCGCAGCTATCCCCGGCCGCGGTTCACACCCTGCTCCAACAGTGAACGAACGCAGAAGTACTTCTACTTATACGTATTATATCCACTATCGATTGTGTATTTCGTAAGCCAAACTGACAATCCAAAAGGTCAAGACTGTTCAACCAGGGGTATCACTAGTTTAAAGAGCTTGTCAGCCTCTTACAGCAGGCAGATGAGTCGGTACACAGAAGAAGTATCTCCAGGACTGCTTTCTTTCTTCATGAGCTTTAACGTGGCCTCTTCCAGTCAGTGGAGAGCTCACTGGTACTCAGGCTGCGGTTTAACAGACAGATTAACTGTCTGTACAAACCAGCTCTGAGCGCCAGCACCCACACACGGTCTGGTATGCCATTGGGGCAAGGAACAGTCTTTTGCGCTCTGTTCCAACTCTCGATCCGTCACTCCTTGGTCGTCAGATGATGATGTTCCTAGTCCATGGGAAACAGCGTGCTTAATACCAGGGTTTCATCGGCGACGGCGGAACCATGGACTCAGTCTGCCTAGTACTGATTTATGTTTACTACTGCTTATAAAGATGATTGCTGATCATACAATCATATTTTTATTAAGTACATCAATACTCTATATTTCAAGTAATATGAAAAGATAGAGAGATTTTATCTATATTTGAATAGCCTAAGTCCATCAAAGAAAACAATATTTTGCTTAATCGAAGTCCGAAAAACTCGTATTTCCAGGAAAAACACGTATCTCCAATAAAAATATTCACATAGAGACTGGGAAAAGCTCGAAAGTCCATTTTATGTATAAATAAATAAAAATAGCAAATTTTACATAGTCACATTCACTCCACTGGTGGAGTACTGTGAGGACCAAAATGCCCAGCTTGTGATAGGGGCCGATTGCAATTCCCATCACACAGCCTGGGGCAGTACGGATACCAACAAGAGAGGTGAGATCTTGTTCGACTTCCTCCTGACTAACAACCTATTAACACTCAATGATGGCAACACACCAACTTTCGTCACACGCGCGCGTCAGGAGGTTCTAGATGTAACAATCTGCACAGGTCTACTTGAAAGACGTGCTTGCAACTGGCATGTCTCGAAAGAGGCATCCATGTCTGATCACAGACACATACGATTCGACATTGCTCTCATAGGGAAGAGCCAAGTGGAGACCTTCAGAAACCCGAAGGCTACAGACTGGGACGTTTATCGACACCAAGTTTCGGAAAACCTAGGGGTTATGAGAGGCTCCGTCAAATCCACACAGCAACTCGAATCAACAGTAGAGGAGCTCGGAAGGTGCATGTTAGATGCCTACGAGAACAGTTGCCCTCTAAAAACTAGATGCTCTAACACTAAGGTCCCCTGGTGGAACTCTAACCTGGAGCATCTAAGAAAAACAGCTCGGAAAGAATTCAACAGGGCTAAAATCACGAAGCAATGGGATTTGTATAGGAAAGCCCTCACTGAATTTAATCGCGAGCTCCGGAAGGCGAAAAGGCAATCTTGGAGGCGCTTCTGTGAAGAGGTAAAAAGTGCCCCTCATGTTGCGAAAATCAAAAAGATTTTGTCTAAATCGCCTTCCGCTAATCTGGGACTGCTTAAAAGACCAGATGGGACCTTTACTGAATCCCCAGAGGAGACTCTAAGGCTGCTTGCACAGACCCACTTTCCTGGATCGCTGGATGGGCACAGTGATGCACATGCAGGGCAGCAGCCTACCAAAATTAGGCCAAGTAATGAGGACTGGAGAAAAGCCTCACAGGTCTTCACTCCTAACCGTGTTAGATGGGCAATCAAAAGCTTCATGCCCTTTAAAACCGGGGGAGAGGATAATATATTTCCAGCACTACTACAAGAAGCATGTGATATTATCCTTCCAATTGTGGTAAAAATCTTCAGAGCTTCTTATGCCTGGGGATACATGCCACACCTATGGACTAGGGTGAGGGTGACCTTTATCCCCAAAACGGGAAATAGAGACAAGTCCCTACCTAAGTCCTATAGACCCATAAGTCTCACCTCCTTCATGCTCAAGGCTATGGAAAAGGTGATCAATCTTCACATTAGAACGGGCTACCTCACACAAAACCCACTGCATGTGAAGCAGCACGCCTATCAAAAGGGCAAATCTACGGAAACTGCCCTTATTGAACTTACTGATAGGATTGAGAAAGCACTAGAGGACAAAGAAATTGCCCTCTGTGCTTTTCTAGATGTAGAGGGCGCTTTTGATAACACCTCGACGAATGTCATTCTCAAATGTATGAGGGACAAAAACATCGATAACACAACACTAACGTGGGTAGAATCGATGTTAACCAACAGGACTGTTAAAACAACACTCCTGGACAAGAGCATTGAGGTTAAAATAACAAGAGGATGTCCCCAAGGCGGCGTACTATCGCCCCTGGAGTGGTCCATTGTTGTCGACACCCTGCTCTGCGAGCTCAATGAAGCTCGCTTCGACACTCAGGGCTACGCTGATGATCTCGTTATAACCATCGTAGGCAAAAGCGCCAGCACGATTTCAGATCTGATGCAAAGAGCCCTAAGGATGGTAGAGCGCTGGTGCAGGGAGTATGAACTCTCTGTAAATGCCAGCAAAACCATAATTGTACCGTTCACCCGAAGAAGGATCCTAGATGGTCTGAGACCACCTGATTTCTTTGGGGAAACGGTAAACTTCTCCAAAGAAGCCAAATATCTTGGTGTAATCCTAGATCAGAAGCTGACTTGGAATCAACATCTGCAGTACATAGCCCAGAAAGTTAAATGCGCTATGGGATCGTGCTGTAGACTAGTTGGGAAAAATGGGGCCTAAAGCTGAAGTTAACTCTTTGGCTATACGAAGCCGTAGTGAGACCTATGGTAACATACGGCTGCGTAGTATGGCACAGGAAAACCCAACAAAAAACCTGTCAAGATGTATTAAGTAGTCTTCAAAGGTTAGCGTGTCTGATGGCCACTGGAGCTATAAGGTCCACTCCGACAGCAGCGATGGAAGCCATGCTGAATCTTAGCCCTTTACACATACATGTGCAGAAAGAGGCTCGATCAGCTATGCTACGGGCTGCTGAAGGAGGCAGGAACCGATGGCACTCGGCTGTGTTCAGCTCGCTCCACCGAGAGCTTCTCAGTACCCATGCCATGGCGATGCCTTCCGACGCTATGGAAACGGAGTACTGTTTTTCAAGGCTCTTTTCAGTTGAGATACCAGAAAGGGAGAAGTGGAATGATGATAAGGCCCTTCAAACTTTCCGGTCGGGAGACATCGTGTGGTACACCGATGGATCCAAAAAGGAAGGCCTGGCAGGTTCAGGCATTTACGGAGAAAGGCCAAGAGCACGCAAATATGCGAGCCTGGGAAGGTTTGCCTCCGTATTTCAAGCCGAGATATATGCCATCATTGGATGTGCATACGAAAACCTGGACAGAGCCTTCACTCGGAGGAATATATTTATTCTGTCAGACAGCCAAGCTGCTCTTAAAGCATTGACTTCTGCAGAAGTTAACTCCAAACTTATAATGGAGTGCATCCTCATCCTGAACAAAATTGGCGCTAACAACAGAGTGACCCTGCGATGGGTGCCCGGACATTGTGGCATCAATGGCAATGAGGAAGCAGATGAGCTCGCACGTCTGGGAGCAGAAAGCCTACCGTTGGGCCCCGAGCCCATCATCGGGCTACCAAAATGCACCAGTCGTCGCGAGATCAAGGACTGGGCACATAACCAAAGCTTAGAAGCTTGGAATAATGTACCAGGGCAACATCATGCAAGAGCCCTAATCGTGGGCTATTCACAGAAATTTACGCGTCGAGTTTTGGAGCTCACACGCAACCAGATAAGGGTTTTGACAAGAACCTTATCAGGTCACTGTAGGTTGAACAGTCACCTACATAAAATGGGTCTGTCCGACACTCCAATTTGTAGATTCTGCAATGAAGAGGACGAAACGCCCATGCATATTCTCTGTGAATGTGAGGCCATCATTCACAAGAGAAACAGAATCTTGGGCGGCTACAAATTAGCCCCCATAGATGTCAGGTCTCTCCCTCCCGGTAAAATCATCAGGTTTATAAAAGACCTGGGCCTGGAGAGTGAGATTTGACTCGGCAAGGGGAGTCACAATAGATCTTTTAGGTCGCAGTGGCGAATGGGCACTGGTTGCCCTCCCCTTTTCTATAACTATAACTATAACTAGTCACATTCAATCCGGAACCGATTTTTTAGTCTAGTAATAAAAACACATTAGGGGGTGTCCTAACTAGAAGTACATAATAATCAGTTTTTTTTGTCTCCTGAAAAATTTGCTCGCGTGGAGTTGGGCGGTTTACGATTTAAGGTGACGATAGGTAGGTATATATTTATTATTGTACATTTTAAGAGCTTACATTACATACAACCGATAACCACCAATCAAAGGTTGGCTGGTAGAAATTGCTTTTTAGCAATAAGTCCGCCTTTGTGCGCAAATTGTTAGCTATGTTTTTAAATGTTTCCATGTAAAAATTGATTTTTGTGTACAATAAAGTACAATACAGTACAATAAAGTAGAAATTGCTTTTTAGCAATAAGTCCGCCTTTGTGCGCAAATTATTAGCTATGTTTTTAAATGTTTCCATGTAAAAATTGATTGTTGTGTACAATAAAGTGTGAATAAATAAATAAATAAATAAATAGGTAGGCTATAGTACCTATATATTGCGCGCGTCTAATCTTCGTTTTCGGTAAGCCAGAGTGACCCTAGAGATCGCTGCTGGAACACAGGCATACAATCTTCATTAGATTTGTGTGCAGCGGCCACCACTTGCCGCATGTTCCTGAATAATTCAGTCAAGGACCCATTTGAAATGGAGACAACATGTGCTATTCAAATAGCTGTAGCTTGTTCTCCGTAAGTATCAATGGCTCAACCTTCTTTGCTAGGCTGGTTGTTAGGTTTAGGTTCGTATATATATATAGAGCTTATTAGAATTATTTGTAGGTATCATAGACATAAAATAATGGATACGTATATACTATACGATTGTTGTGTGATCACAGCACAGTGCTCTAACTAACACAATTTTTTTATTTTTTTCTAATGACTGATTGTACAAGTTGTACCTATTTTATAAATCTCTTTCCTTTCCATGCAAACAGTGGCATTCGAAATTACGGCGAGACCATCATCGCTTCTTACTTCTGACTCGTTCTGACCCTGGGTGTCTTAAATGAAGATATGAAAAAAGGACTACAAACACGTAAACTTACGTATTTACATAAAATATATTATATAAATAGTACGTACTCAGATATGTATTCCGTTGAGATGTAAATAAGTAACCCTCGTCAAGATAAGTGCTCTCCCAACCGCCTCCCTTGTTCATTTCACAAAGAAAACTGTATTATAGGCTTTCAAATAACACAGCTAAAGAAAACACATTATTATCTCTGAAAGGGGGAAAAATAGATAGTGTAAGGCGCATCAACAACTACAAAGAGACAATATTCGTAAATTATAGTTCACATAACACCAAAGGCGTGGTAAGGCTCAGATCGAGGGGAAATCAAAATGGGTAAAGTATAGGGTTGCGTTAGTGTTTTGTAATGTATTTACACTCGCGAGCAATGGAAAATTTCCACTTACAAAATGCCAACAAATGTCGTAATGAACCCATTTAAAAAAAAACATTTAAAATTTGAAAACCTTCTTGAAAAACTAAAAAAGAAAATAATAATACCTAATATTAGGTTTATGATTTTCTTTTTTAGTTGGTAATATTGTAATGCGCTGTTATATGTTCCTACTTCCATATTGCTAAAGGCGTCATTAAGCTAGCCTTTTCCTTTTAGGAGTTATTTGGTGCTATTGTCACCGGAACCTTTTCATTGCACGTGAGTGTACTATTAGTGATTGTAGATTCAAGACATTTTGTGCCAATGTTGTCATTTTCATCGTAACTGCTGCTCTGTTTTTTCTCAACCTATTTGTTATGGCATTGTGCTTCAAGAAACGATCTTCAGCGACCCAACGACCTGTGGATTAGAACATTTTCTTTTATAGCGTAAATATTCCTACATTATAGTAAAATACCATGGTTTCAATGAAATTCAGTGCGTATTTACAAAATAAATTATTTTAGTTTACTGTTATTAAGTATTTGATTTTTTTATAGTGTTCAATCCCTCTATGCGTTTATAGGATCCCATCAAAAACAATACTTGTCAAAAAAGCCAAGTCTCGTAACTCAGTTGTTCTACGGTAAAAAGTTGTGAGATCCATGTAATACCAAGTCTTATCCACGCACGCATCTCGATCTTAAAAATCTTTAATGTTTTATATAAATATATTGACTCGGCCATCGCATGGAAACACGTGTTAATTAAATTATTTAGTGCGATGACCAAGTCAATATATTTATATAAAACATTAAAGATTTTTATTTTTATTTTTCTTTTCGGTACCTTCTAGGTACGTAGGTGCGTTAACTTAGTTTGGTAGGTACCTACCTACATAAATTGCAAACTTGAGGTAAGAATCAAGAATCTTTATTTTTGGCTACGTAATGTACGTAATGAATAAACGTAACTTTGATACTCCGTACTGCATCAAATTTCCCTAATTAAATTTCAACCTTAGTTTCCAATACATAAAGTTAATTGTACATTAAGAAAATTTGATTATAAGTGGTAGCACTACTGGTAGCCTGATGTGCTTTGTCCGTAGGTAGGTAATCCATCCTTTGCGGATTTAATTTGCATGACGGGAATTTTTCGCTCGATTTGGCAGGGGCACTACCGTGTGCCTATATTTACTTGGTGGGGGCACTGCCGTGCCCCAGTTATGTGATTATGAAATTATTTAAGCAGTTATGTACCTATCTAGAAAACTGGACCAAAATTGAAAAAAAATACTCAAGTTGGTGGCACTGCCGTGCCCCCAAATATTTGAGTTTTTCCTTGATTCATACATCAAACACTACTTATATTCCAAATTTGAAGCTTCTAGGTCTGCTAGAAGTGCCTTAGAATTTTTATGATCGGTGAGTGAGTGAGTCAGTGACAAAATTAAGAAACTTTGACCCGTTATAATTCTTAAACGACTGTTTCAAATTTAATAAAATTTGAAATATACCGTGTCTTTACAATGCCTGCATGGTTAGTGAAAATTCAGTCTTCTAGTTTTATCCACAACGAAGTTACAGGGGGTCGAAAATGGCCTGAATTGCTTCGAGAAAAGGATGGTACGGCCGTGCCGCTTTTTTGCTCGACTTGGTGGGTGCACTGCCGTGCCCCCAGACTTAGACAAGGGTCTTAAAAGGGTGTATTAAGAGTTATTAAAATAAAACCCATAAGTAGTTACTTTTCATAATTTATCAAAAATGGTAAGATGGTCAAGAGTCAAGGGTGATAAGTTTGGATTCTGTATAAGTAATTGTATTTAAGATACAGTGTGGTCATCAGTTCACTTTAAGTTATACATAATTATATCAGCTCAATAAATCTTCATTATAACCAACGTAGGTACTCAACAATGTATTGCACAGCCGTTAATATTTCGCAAGGGTAGGTCAACAATTTGACATCCCCCCTGTACTTATAAGTAATTTACCTATTATATATTTATCTGCTGCTAAGCCAGCAGTGGGGAGGCCACAAATTCGTCGGGTTTTACTGGTTTTGGGGCAATATTGGCCGTGTCTAGAAAAATGGCCGGCAATGCATTAGGGAAGCGAGAATGGCGGGTTAAATCGCTTAGCCCCGGTACCTATCGACAGTTAAGGGGAGTTTATTTTTATTTTGCAGCCCGCTGAAAGGGTTTTCGGTGTTTTTCGTAGATTTCGTTATTTATGGCCGAGGTGGCCATCTTTATCTCCCGACTCGAGCTTTACAGCAGCTGTAAATAGTGGAGAAAAGTGCTGTAGAGGTACTTTGGTTTTACTTCTTACGTGACGAATATTTGAATTTTTTGTGGATTTTTTACCGCCTTACGTAAATTCCATTTAAGTGCCTTGGTAATTTTTCGGTTGTTATTGAATAAGGGCAAAGTTTTACAAAATGATAACTATTACTTAATAGAAACTCCTATTGTAGAATCTTCTGGCATCAGCTCGCTCGCACTTACCAATATTACCAATGTAAACCTTGTATACCTAAATACCTATAGGTGGGTATACTATAGGTAAATTCGCCCGATCCTTTATTCCATTCCACGCGTTACGAAAAGGAAAATTCATTTCCTGTGAATCGTTTTACCTATTTTCCATGATGACAGCATTTGGGCACAATCGCTTTGTGCTTTTTTTCAACAAAAAATAAATAGTAGGCACCTACTTGATGGCGTCTTTCATATAAGGTGATTGCCCGGATGTGAGCAAATTCTCACTTGGTTTGCCTTTTCGGGGTAACCCCTCCTAAATATGTGTGAAAGAGGGTAGCTTGATTAAAAGGATGGAAATTTCTTCATATGGCTGGGTAAATTTGAGCCCAATGTCTGTCTTTTCGGGCTTGCTCTTGGAAATGATGATGTAAGTAAAAGAAATAGGTAAGTATAGTACACATTTTACTAACCTCAGCCTCAGTAGTAGTTAGCACACATTTTTACCCGACTGCCGAAGGAGGAGGTTAATGTTTTTCGATTGTATGTTTGTATGTATGTATGTATGTATGTATGTATGTATGTATGTCTGTTTCTTTGTTCCCTCCTTTAGTCTAAACGGCTTGATAGATTTTGATGTATAAGGTATCATTAGAAGCGTATTAATTGCGCAATGGTTATAGGCTATGCCGACGTTTCATTTAAATGTACATAGCGCCCTCTAGAGGACATAAAGTGATGATCGAAAAAATAATATTTTTCCAACCATGCCGTGTGGGGTATCAAAAGAAAGGGCTTGATTAGCACATTACAAAAATATGCATATTGTAGGTATAAAAAATGTTCATAAACTAAAACTACTGACATAAAATTTCACAAAATAAAAACAACCAAAAAGTTATAAATAAAAAATATAATTATAAACAAACAAAAAACCCGACTGCACGCTAAAAAAATGAAAACAAGCCCCAATGTTAATGGAAAGTATCACAGACGGGAACAACTTGACCGCCACACAAGTTCTACCTATCTAAGCAACATTCAGCTAAATGGTGAACCCTCTGCTGGGCCCCGCCTGCGATACTTTCCATTAACATTGGGGCTTGTTTTCATCTTTTTAGCGGGCAGTCGGGATTTTTGTTTGTTTATAATTATTAGACGACCGAATGGCGTAGTGGTTAGTGACCCTGACTACTGAGCCGATGGTCCCGGGTTCGATTCCCGGCTGGCGCAGATATTTGTTTAAACACAGATATTTATTCTCAGGTCTTGGATGTGCCCGTAAAATGGCAATAGGCCCGCCCCCTATTACATTGGGACTAACATAACACTTTGGCGAAAAGTGGGTGCAGCAATGCACCTCTGCCTACCCCGCAAGGGAGTACATTAGTACAAGGCGTGAGTGCGTGTGTGTGTGTTATAATTATTACTTTTGTTCAAACAGAGTGGGTAGGTATTTATACAAAAGTAAGCCGAAAAGGGGTGACTTAGAGGATCATTCTGAACAACTTTTATTCTAGGACTGGACAGAATAATTAATTACGAGGAAAAAATTGATTCCCCATTGAAACTTAATTGGTGTGCTGAGGATGGGGAGCAGATTATTTTTTCGCGATGTTGACCCCTTGAGTCACTCACGTTCAGTTTACTATACCACTTTTGCAACATCCTGTATAAAAAAATGCCGTACCTGTGCCTTGGGAACAGAACAATTCCTGAAAAATTAAAAATACTTTATAGCGCCATCTGTGCAACACATCACGAACTACAAAGTTAAGAGTAATACAAGCTTGTTTACTTTTGGGAATATAGGTGGTCGAGTAAACTATCTTAGCTAGTGTCATTAAGTAATACAAACTTATTATTGCAGATGGCGCTATTCTTGAAAATTATATGCAAACAAAAATTATAAAATAGTACAAACTTATGACATCAGATGGCGCATTTCTTAAAATTTACAGGCAAACAAAAAAGGAGAAAAGTGTAAAAGGAAAGAGCTTAATTATTATAGGCAAGTATACTTTAGAAAATTGTCGAATATTTTTTTTGTGAGGAAACTTGTTATTTACGTCACGAGACATTTTCTAATGGAGACTTAATTTTTTATCTTCATTTATCATTAAAGGGTTGTCTTGCCCACTTTGAATAATCAGCGGGCAGAACTAGGTCACTGGAGCGTAAGCCCCTAGTACCTTTAAGTTGAAATTTAACTCCTACGCCGTATAAAACAAACATGAAAAAGCTTGGCTGCCACTGTACCATTTCAGCTGGAAAATTCATGATACTCTTCCTAGTTCTGGCTTCTCAAAAATACAATACAGGCTACTATGATAGACTGGAGGTAGTGAAAAAAAAAATATCCCGACGAATTGAGAACCTCCTCCTTTTTTTGAAGTCGGTTAAAAATATACTTAGTGTTGTGATTTGCGAGTTTACCACTACAGTCAAGAAACTTTTTACCTAAGTCCTTAGGTTGTCAGAAGAACCATTTTAGACTCTCATTGCAATTTGCGGTTCTACCTTTTTTGGCATAAGATTTTTTTGCCTAATCTCGTATTGCATAGTAACGTTTGGTCAAAGTCTCGTTACGCCGAAAATCGTATGGCATAAATCTCGTTTAGTAAAAAGTTATTTCGCATAACATTGTTTAGCCTAATAATGGTATGGCCAAATCTTGAATAGCCTAATAATGCTATGGCATAGGTTTATACAAAGTAATAATATTCGTTTGGTATTAACTTTGACGGAGCGTCTCCCTACATAGCGCAAACTGGTGCCTTGTATTTTTTCCGCTGTTTGGAAAACGCTCCGCTCCGCTTCGCTGCGCTCCGCTTTGGTTTTGATGAACATGTGCACCTAACACGCTCCTCCTCGCTTTGCTCGTCGTCGCACCTATTTTTAGGTTTCGATCTCATGGGGTTTGTAATAATTATATTGGTCGTTAACTTTCGATTTTTTGATCATACAATATCGTGATTTTCGGGATGTAGGAGGAAAATACCACAATTTGTACATTTACTACATACTTAATATATTATTTATTAAGATAACATTAGGAGAAACAAGATTATACATAGGTATAGACGAACATAAATTTTAGCAAACGAAACTTAGGTGTTTAAAGATTGTGCCTAAAGAGTTTTAGACGAAACGAGCCTTATGCCACATAAGTCTTGGCAAAGTGATGGCTCGGCCAAAAAAGTTTAGACCATACGAGTTATGCGAAATGAGTTTTGGTCAATAAAGATTATGCCAGATGAGCGGAACCCGCAATTTGCAAATATGTAACGACATTTTAACGAAATAAATGCGAAATGAAATTCCACGACGGTACATAAGCTCGGAAATGTAACGAGTAACGACCAATACAAATCAGAAAGGGTATTCCGATGAAGCGACAACATCATTTGCCGAATGGGAGATGGCGAGCGATGCGGAAATTGATATCGAATTCACCGAATATAATCTAAATGTTTATTTATACACACATGTACATTTCACATTTGTTTTTGTTACACAACTCCCAAACAGTAAAATGGTTGGTATACCAGACCAGACTACAGCGATGAGATCCTAAGTTCAATTCCTAGCCTACACAGATATGGTAGCGAATTAGCGATTCACGATAAATCTTTACGATTCGACCTACGTGATTGAAATTGCTTTGAGTTGTGTTTTTGTCATATTATAGCTACCTTCCTAAGTACTTATACATAAATTGTCCTTCTATGGGACAAAATGAAAGTCATAACGTGTATTATGCACCGTAATGTGGTTTAATCTCATCTCATTTCTCTAAGCTTCAACCTTCGCCCTGGTTTATAAACTTCGATGTAGGCGGACCACCCAGGCAGGTTCACAGCGGTACTGTGACTATGAGTTAGTGAAAAGCCGAGACTCTATCATAAAATTAAAAAACCGACTTCAAAAAACCACTAAAATGTTAGAAATAATTTAAGGTTTACACAAATTCTACTCGTATGTGACAGTACAAATATACCTAAGCAGGAACTGTTCTTTTTTGAAGTTGGTGCCATATTTCTTCAGGTTACTTTGTCACCGCATCAACATCAAAAAAGAACAGTTCCTGCTTAGGTATATTTGTACTGTCACATACGAGTAGAATTTGTGTAAACCTTAAATTATTTCTTACATTTTAGTGGTTTTTTTAGTCGGTTTTTTAATTTTTTAAATTATTATTTTATTTTATAGTTTTTAGTTTATTTGCAATAATTTTCAATCAAAAGTAAGGTGCAAATGATACCAAAAAGTCCTACTAATCAATACGAATCATTCAAGCCTAAACACGAAGTAGTTGCTATATACCGTTGAGGAGTTCCCCTGACTGTCTTCCGTTTCCATCATCAGATCAGCTCAAGGTCACCATCATATTTTTTGTTATAAGAACTATATTTACGTTCTTAATTTCATTAGAATCGGTTAATATGTGCCCAAAATCGAAATTCATACCCTGTTTTTACCCCTTTACCCACCCTTAGGGGTGAGATAAAATTCTGAAAAAAAATGGGACCACCTGGAAGCTCAACCCAATACAACAAAAAAAGAATTTTCAAAATCGGTTCATAAACGGCGGAGTAATCGGTGAACATACATGAAAAAAAAAGATCCCAACGAATTGAGAACCTCCTCCTTTTTTTGAAGTCGGTTAAAAATACGTTAAAATGAAAGAATTTACCTATATGTTTGGTATTTTTAACATACCTAAAGACAATAAAAACCATATTTTTTATAGGAAAGGTTATTCTATATCATACATAGTCGAAGCATTTCGGATAACCATACGGCACGGCGGATAACCATATTAAAATCAAGACTTGATTTAGCGTAGGGATAAATCTAAAGTGTGTAATATAGAGATATCATGATTAGTGGTTACCCTTATGATTCCACTCTGTAACTGAATCATGGTCACCCCATTTCTAATCACTGAATGGAGTGATTAGTTCCTCTCACGCTAGTACCGGACGGACAGAACTATCACTGAATGCACCTACTATTGTTGTTTTCATATAAGATGTTACATTTCCATTATGTTCACGTCATGTTTGTAATAATGATAACGTCTATTTGCTGGTTGGGAGGTCTCGGTGACTTTGTACAAACTTACATTATACAAACATACAGACAGACTTATTATAATTATGTCTATCTAATCATAATCATATTTTTCCTGCGGTAGAAATATGGTTCGTGGGCAGAATTGTAAGAGTAGTTGAAAAAAATATACGGATTTTCGGATTATTATACAATAGTAAAGAGGTCCTTTTTGCACCGCCCTGTCTGTAATGACCGATAAATACAGGGGGAAATTAATCTAATTTTAACCCCGATTTAGGTCATTCAACTTTTTATTTTATGTAAGTAACCTGCACTTGTTTTATACCTGTAGAAGTAAAGTAAGCCACGTTTAAATAAAATTTAGGGTGAATGAGTAAGTGCGGCGGAGTCCTGCCGGAAGTTACGATTTCCCGTTGCCATGGCAACAGGCAACGCCAACAAAGGGTTCTTTACACAGAGACAGATTCTGCTTTCATTTGTTAATAGATTGTTAAATTCAACTTTCTATTAAGTATTTCTTATAGAGGTCTAATGTATGGTGCATCTGTCGTATCCCCACGATGACAAACGCTACTCCAGAGCCGCAAGACTACAACATTTTATAAATAACAATAGCATGGCAGTTGGATTTAGGGTGGCTTGCAGAACAAAGATAATCAAAATTAAATCTATGAACTCTTGCTGTGACAATCTGACATTATACTTTAATTTACAAACAATTTAATTTTGATTAACTTTGCTGTACAAGCCACCTTTAGGTGGAATTTTACAAAACGCTAAACGTATTTAGTAGCCTGTCAAACGTCTGTCAGTTAGTACAAAATGTATTTAAAATTTGATTTAAATACAATTTTAAATACGTTTAGCGTTTGGTAAAAGTGACCCTTAAACACGAAGAAATGACATATTTGCTAATTATTCGTAGCATATTTGCCTACTAAACAACTGTCAAATATAAATTTTTCTGGTGTTCACATCCATTTGACATCTGTGTTAAAATCTGACTTTTAGTAGAATCAGCCCACAACTTTAAGGAATCTATAGAGGGACCTACTACCCCATGTACTTAGAGCTCTATTACCGTTTTATTGCATGTACTAGTCCGTGCTAGTTACAGCGTAAAAACTAAATAAACGTTAAACACTTGCTAAAATTAGACTTTGTTGTTTTTACTGAAACATACTTAGATATTTTTTTTAATTGTTAGTTATTATATTACGGCGGGTTTACTTTAATTGTTAGGTTTTTGAGCACCTAAAGTTAGATTTAGGTAAGTACTAAGCGAGATTTACCTCCGAATCCATTAAGTTTTTGTCACTTTAAAAAAGATTTACAAATGACTTTATAAGACTTATACGAACTCCGACTTTTGGACTGACACAAACAGTTACAACCCAGATATGTAGTTTACTTGTCTAAGGTTGCAACTGTTGTGTTGAAATTTTGTAAAACCTCCTCTAAACTTCAAATACGGTATGTACTTATATGAATTAGCGGGTTAGATTTTAGTCAATGTGCACAATATTCATGAAAAATTAGTCTGTACATTATGTTTGTTGTACTGAATACTAATCTCTCCCACTCACCGCAATCACATCCCATACGAATGAGAATAGGTCCAATATAGCATCCTAGCTGGAGCTGATTTCGATGAATAGAGCTGATTGTACAATCAGTCTTGCATTCACCGGGTTAATTCTGTTTCCTAGTTAACAGTATTAGCATTAGCCGTATACAAGATGCACTTCTGGGAAAGAAAGGGGGAAAAGTACGTAATATTTTCCACAAATACATACATACAATACACCTACTTGCATGATAAGAAAGAAGGACTTTTTTCCTCTCCAGGGCTTTTGTCCATTATCATCATCATCGTCATCATCATTAGCCAATAATTATCCACTGCTCGACATAGATGCCTCTCCCCAGAATACGACTTTTGTACGTTTTGACTTTAATTTAAAGTGCCTTTGAGCTACGCTGATTTAATTTACTGAAAGCATTATGTATGTAAGTATATACCTATGTATCACGTTTACTTCAAAGCGGTACAGTTTGTCACATTAACTGCGGCGCATTACGACCTACTAACATTTACATTTGGCTCAAGTTTGGCTCACTGAAGTGAAACTTCATTCAGGGTAATGAAGTGAATATGCATGAGTACCTTCGTTCATTATTTTATATAGATACCTACTCTTACTGAATATTTCCTCTAGATAGTCTAGATAGAGGTGACGAGATATTTCACAGAATACAACCTAGCAGAATAATCTTAATTTTGTTAAAATTTTACAGGTTGTAATGAAATTGATTCTTACGGTCTTTAAAGTATTCCCGTAACCGTATCGTTTGTATACAGGCTGTTGAAAAACTGGTATAGTAAGCTAAAAAGATGGCACTGAGCTGGTCATACCAAACTACATTTGTTTAAGGATGTTTAAAAATCGTGAAAAAAATAAAATAACTCCCCATATTAAGCAATTTATTTCGCGAATTCCCAAAAGTCGTTGAAACAATATTGTTTAGAATCTAGACCCACCCCCTTTCCTCTTACGTTACCTTTTTGTAACATCCTGTATACTTACCAATACCACATTTTCCATAATGTTGCCCTGAACCAAATTAGGGTCTTGCTGGCTGTCGGAAGAATTTGTGACTCCTAATCACGGAATGCCGAGACCACCCAGGTTGCCTCCCCCGCCTCGGTCATTAGGACACAACTAATGTCCAATTATACAAAATTATAACGAGCATACTAAATTGTTTGGGAGACACATTGACGTTTATAGGTATGTTAGGGACAGGGACAGGAGATCATTATTGTATTTGTATAGTGAAATTAGATAATGTGGGTTAAAAGATTTAAATGCAGTCTCAAAATGGCGAAAAGGCTGGGGGTTTTATTTCGTATTTAAACAAATTGGTACTAAAAATTAAAATTATTTAATTTTGACAATAATGCGGTTTCGGTTTATTTACTTATCTCCTTATGATTATAATAAATATTTAGGTACTTACCTTATCCTTTCTTCCTTCCTTATAAATTCAGATACATCAGCATCTTATACTTACTTATTTTTATTGCTTGAACAAATTGCTTATTTATAATATTTTCTTATAACTTTTACACGTTGGCTGGCACACTTGTAGGTGCTTTTTGACGATTCGATACGGGAATCCCTATAAGAGCCTTCTAACAAATGCCTGCTTCATCAGTCGACGTCGAGTCCTCTATTGAACGTAATAACTCGATCTCCATACAAACTTACACTCGTATAACTATTGTTGATACTAATAACGCGTGTAAAGGTACCCATTGACATTTTGGTACAAAGATTTTTCGTAGTGCGAATTTTGCGACACGAGTCTTAAGTCGTGCTTCATATAATTTTCCCAATTTTTTCGCATCGATGTCTCATTTCTGGTACAAAACTATTCAGTGTAGCGATCGCAATTCAGTAGCTTGGGGACATCATGCATGACATATTCCAACATACCGACAGTCATTTAACACATTTATATACTTACCTACTATTGTAGATAGATAGATAGAATATTCTTTACTGTTACACACACATAAAATAAACTTACACAACTTAAATACTAAAACATATAATATGTACAAAAATGGCGGCCTCATCGCTTAAAGCGATTTTTTCAAGACAACCTTATTGTATTATTCTATTTTGTAAGTACTCCTGGCTCTCTCGAATGGAACCTTTGTGCATATCCCCTTGGTCTAAACTGCCTTCCTAAGCTTGGCCCATTTTCCAGCACGCTGGTCCAATGCGGGTTGCTTCTAAATCTAGATTTACGCAGGTTTTCTCACGATGTTTTCCTTCACCGTAAGAGCGATGGTATACATTTTACATAAATTCAAAGAACTTATTGGTACATGTCAGCGCCGGCATGCGAACCCACATGTAGTCTAGTAATTTTGAACAGCAAAGACTGTATAACTATTTTGTAACCCTCAAATTCGACGATTCATCAATGTCACAGGCTCACGGGCCTGCGACATGCGTCTCCGTAACCTTCCCATAGATAAGCTGAGGCGTCGCATGCCTTCCCCAAATTACCAGCTCTATTATTAGTGTGTGTTAGTTATATAATGATACTAGCTGTTCCCGCGCGCTTCGCTTCGCAACAAAAAGTTTTCCCGTGGGAATTCCGGGATAAAAAGTAGCCTATGTTTTTTCCCAGGGTCTAGACCGTATGTATACCAAATTTCATTCAAATCCGTTCAGTAGTTTTGGCGTAAAAGAGTAACAGACAGAATTTAATATATTGAACACCTGTAAAAATTACTTATGAATGCAATAAAAGATTGAGTATTGAGTATTGAGACAGACAGACAGACAGACAGACACAGTTACTTTCGCATTTATAATATTAGTTAGGATTTATATTTTTTCACGATTTAAATTGTGCTATACTTACTCTAAAAAGTGTAAAAAGACTCTTTACATTGTTTCATACTTTTCGGTGGATTTTTGCTGTAGTAGTAATAGATGTCGAAGTCGGATTTTAGTTTTAAGACTAGGTACATAGGTAAAAATGCCTATTTTGTTAAATATCTGTTTTCACTGCTATCATGTGCGATAGACACATTCTCAGAAAGAAACCCTGTCACTTGGCGTCATGTCTCGAGCGTATAGCGGAGGTACAGCCGTTTAACAACGTATTATTTCTGCTATTATTCTTCAGATGATATAATACGTTTTTACCAACGTATTAATGTAATTCCTATCCTAAAAATGTCTCTGTCGATATTATAATGTGAGCTGGAAATGTACTACTCCTAAAAATTTACGATATAAAATATAGCTGTTCCCGCGCGCTTCGCTTCGCCTTATAAAGTTTTCCCGTGGGAATTCCGGGATAAAAAGTAGCCTATATTCTTTCCCAGGGTCTAGACCGTATGTATACCAAATTTCATTCAAATCCGTTCTGTAGTTTTGGCATGAAAGAGTAACAGACAGACAGACAGACCGACAGACAGACAGACAGACAGACAAACAGACAGACACAGTTAATTTCGCATTTATAATATTAGTTAGGATAGGATTAGGATTACCTTTGCTTAGATTTAAGTTTCATGTATTTGGTACAAATGTAGGTACCCGAGCAGACATTTTAAATACATAAATTATAAAGCAAAGGTATTTTAAAAGCAAAAAATGAACATGTTGCTAACAAATTATCTTATTTTCTTTTTTATTATCTTATTTATATTTTAAAATGATCTTTCCCTTCTTAAAACGGGCGCGGGCGACGGACGAGCTAATTGCAGCGTCGCCGGCTGACGTCCCGTCCTCGCACGCAGACACGAGATAACGACCACTTACACTTCAGATAACGCGCTGCTACCGATACCAGAATTGGACTTCCTTGCGCTTTAATTGTCTTGAACTCTAACAAAGAAAAGATTAAGGTGAATCCATAGCACATGATAGTACATAGGTACATACAAAACATACGTGTACGATGTATGCACATCCTGCTTATATACATATTTATATTTATAAACAAGTTTGTTTGGATATTTGAGCCAATAACTACATAACGGATATTGATAATTTGGTAAACAGGAGGCTGAAAGCCTGTTAGTGCGTGTACCCTGAATCTGAAAACCTGCTGTAAACCTGAAACCTGAATTTCCTCTAGAAAACTTCAGAAGCTCTTGAGCAATACCTAGCAATTTATATTATTTTAATAGACTTTTCTATTCATTGATCACAATATTCACAATTGATAGATTTTGCTACAATATCAACCTACGTTGCGATTGCGAATACCCAGATCCAACATTTAGAATTTTCAGTAAGTACTCTACAATCAGGACGATGCGGACGTAACAGTGTCACGGTATAGAGATACGTACTGGTTCCTGGTTCCTGAAAAGCGGTAAACGTACTTCTTTTGTTTTTATACGTGCACCAGCACAACTAGCAAAATCTAGTGCTGAATCCGAAGGTAGAGCCGTAGACGTTCAAAATTTGCCTTCTGTAACCGAGAATAGGTGGCCGGTTCGTTAGCGCAAAACGAGAGAGTAGCAACACAGTGCGAATGGGCGCGAAGTTAGCCGAGCGCCTCCGCCTCCTCAGTCCGGTGGAGACCGCGGGCGGGGCGGCACGTGCGGCGCGCTCGTTGCGCCTCGCGACTGTCATTGTTATTGCAATGTGCACCATTGTTCGAATCCATCCCAGCTCAATCAATACCATATTTTAGTGAAACCACTAGGCCTATTACAAGCGTTTGCCTACAGTATTTATTGTGCTAAATTAACGTTAGTGTTTTATACAATACATAGGTACACAAAGTACCGGTGACTTATTGACAAGTGAAACTCTAATCGTTTTATTCATCCGTTGGTGGATCGTGTTTATAGCTACTGATGTTTATATACTAAGTGAATGTGATTTTTTTATACGTGGGCATGCAAATCAATAATTGAGGATACCCTGGAGCAAGTCGGCAACATCTCTTGTGTGGGTTATACCACACTCTGCTGCATATTGATCAGGACCTCTCCGTTGGGACATCACAGAATTGGCATTATTGCTTGGTAAGCTACTCTATATACCATCTACTTCTAATTTCAACAGCATGGCATTTGCTTTTTACATGGGCTTTAAACAAAACAGCTTCTTAACTT